>NC_135337.1:25955891-27211962 GCF_023851605.1 Tamandua tetradactyla | reverse complement strand
ACACTTGCACATACACACACATAAACGTAATAGAAATTTCATTTTCCCATAGTTGAAAGAAGAAATGGAAAACAATTTTCCGTTGTTCCAAATAGCTCTCATGCTGATAAGAAATCACACTCCGTACAGCCAAGCTGAACAGAGCATTCTGGGTTACCCTAAATGTCCAGTAGCTTTGCCTGGACCCAGGTCTGTACACCTTCATCATGAAAGCAAGAAATTCTGCCTGAATATTTAGCCAGGACATTGATCTTTTGCATTACTAACTCACTTACCTAGCCCCATTCCCAGATAACAGGTAGTATATAAAGAAAAACACAGAAATTTATTTCTTTTCTGTGCATCTTCCAAAAAAATGGTACTTTCCAAGAAATATTCAAATCCATTAATGCTCAGAAATCTGCAAGTTAGGGATGAAACATGAGAGATGCCTTCAATGTCTCACCCCATAGGGTGTCTCCAATTCCTTAATACACCCCATTGTGCCTCACGGCTGGAGAAAGCACTGCACAACCCATTTCCTCCTTTAACTGTGAATTTCCTTGCTTCTATGGGTTTAGATTTTAATGGGTGAATTACATTTACATCTACTTGTGCATTGCCATCAGCAGCCAAGTTCCAGCCTAAAGCCTTTACTAACTCCGAGAACAAGTTTCTCATAAACAGCCTCATTTGATTTACCTTTATAAATTCACACAACAGCTCTTAACTCCAGCGATACCTTCCTATATTAAATGACAGGTCTTCCTAGCTGTGTTTATTAGCTTCAAAAAACTTTACAATGAATCATAGAAAAATCTGTAATTAAGCTGTAATGATTCCAAAACCACTGAAAATATGGCAAAATGTTAGTTAGCTAGAGGCATTGCAGTTGAATTAAGTTTTAGAATTTATAGTCTTTAGTAAGAGGAAATAGTTCTATAATGAGAATGCAGGCAAAAGGTACTGAAAAACAATCTAAGCATGATAATATCATAGGAATTTTTTTGGACACCAAGACTTCTGTATTTTCACCATGAACATGGCAAGGTAAGAGTATAGTTAGAGAATGGCTGTGGGCTGTTGCCTACACAAAAAGTATTCTATTTTAGTATCCCCATTATACAAATGATAAAGCTCTATCTAGCATATACACATATATATATATGCTAGATTTATCTATCAACGTATCAACTATCCATCTTTATAGATAGATAAACAGATAGATGATAGTAGACAGCTAGATAGATGATAAATAGATTTTCCACAAAAACTAAGAAATCAGTTTGACTCCTTACTTCTTATTATTGTTATGAAAATATACCACTTTGCCTTTTCTTTCATGCATATTCTATATATGATGATAAGAAAAGAATATAATTTTATCCCATTGTCTTCTTGTATGATAGATTTATAAGGGTTAATTGCACTTTCTCATTTTTTCTACTGTTAACTGGTCAAAACGTGTCACAGATGTCCAGCTGGTGGGGCTTCTACCATCCTAAGAATCATAGGAATTGGGTCAAGAAGTATGAAAAAATAATTGCCTCAAACTGTTGGCAATTCACTAGCTTATTTTACCACCTTGTAAATTCCACTAAATGAACAGAAAAGACATTTGTTTAGGTATAAACCCAAGAGTAACTTGTGATTTGGAGAGGTGACGACAGCAATGACATCTTGGAAGTTGGACAACAAATGAACAAATAGTAAAGGAGTTTACTGGCAAAAAAAACAAAAACCCTGAATGTTAAACAGGAAGCAAGGAAAGCTAAAATTCAATATGATTTATATGGAGGAATCCCCCAAAGCCTCAGTCCCTCTGGAAGTAGGGAGGGAGTGACAGAGGTGAGACTGTGAGGAGAATTGACTGAAAGTTTAGTAGTCAGAACTCTTTCCCAACTTCACTCCACTGGACATCTGATTCTTCTTCAGTACAGCTGAAGCTGTATTTTCTGGAGTGAGTACAACAGAAGGTCACTAGATAGGGGACAGTGTCGATGTCTGGGATTCTATACTGAAAATAAGATATTTATGTAAGTATTTCCATATAAACACTTAAATTTTGTCTCCCAGAACACAGGCAGTCAGACCTTCACCCATGGAAGTGGACTGGGGAAAACTCCCCTGCAGAATCTGATGGCCTCAAAAAGAAAGACAAAAGGATACTGACATTGGCATTTCCCCAACTAAGGAGCCCTGCCAGATCCATGCACACCATGGAGTCCAATCAGTTTTTTAACAGTCACTTTAAGTACAAGCCATCATGGGTGATCAGACAATGGAAAATTATAAAATTGGATGAAGATCAAAACACAATAAATAAAATTGACAAATACATGGAGGAAACAGAAGCAATGAAGAGAGAGAAAGAGAAAAAAATCCAATAATTAATACTTATCAGCAATGTAAGGACACTGCTTCTACCATGAAACAAAAACGACAAATCTCTTAGAAAGGAGTGTTCAAAGAAGAAAAAGGAGTCCTTAGAAAGAACAAGTATCATAGAAGAAATAAAAAACTCAGTAGAAGAGTTGAAAGACAAAGATGAAGAAAACACCTAGAAGGCAGAGTGTCCTAGTTTGAAAACTGCCAGAATGTGATATACCAGATATTGAATGGCTTTTAAAAAGGGGAATTTAATAAGTTGCAAGTTTACAGTTCTAAGGTTGTGGAAATGTCCAAATAAAAGCAAAGCTATAGGGCGGGTCACAGTGGCTCAGCAGGCAGAATTCTTGCCTGCCATGATGGAGACCTGGGTTTGATTCCTGGTGCCTGCTCATGTGAAAAAAAGAAGCAAAGCTATAGAAATGCCAATCTAAGGCATCCAGGGAAAGATACCTTGGTTCAAGAAGGCCGATGACATTCAGGGAAATGGAAAGGCACATGGCAAACATGGGGTGTCTGTTGGCTTTCTCTCCATGCTTCTTGTTTCATGAAGCTCCCCCTGGGGCATTTTCCTTGTTCATCTCAAAAGGACTCAGGTTGTGTGGGCTCTCGTGGCTCTTTCCAAAATGTTTCCCTCTTAAAGGGCTCCAGTAAGCAGTCCCACTTTGAATGGGTGGAGACACATTTCAATGGAAACCATCTAATCAAAAGTTACCACCCACAATTGGGTGGGTCACATCTCCACAAATAATCAAAAAGCTCCCACTTAACAATATTGAATGAGGATTAAAGGACATGGATTTTCTAGGGTACACCACAGTATAAGCCTGCACACAAAGGCAAAAAGGAAACATGATAGAAAATAGAAGAAGTAAACATAAATCTAATACCCAAATAAGAGATGCTGCAGAAACTACTTGTGTACATAACTTTGACCAAAATAAAAAGAAGAAAAAATTATATAATTTCCCTGTATATACCATACCCTGACCAGTTTCTATGACAGTATAAGTACTTAGTCCTGAATTCTGACTGACCTACACCAAGGGATTCACAGGCTCTTACATAGAAATTCTTCAACAGTGAAGTTCTGACATTATCCACACGAAAACCAATGTGAATTGATATGTATGACTACTAAGAAATATACCTTGATTTACATAATGCTTTAATTTCTAAAAATTCTTAAAAAAATTTTTTCTTTATTAGATTTATTCATTTTTAAAACATAGCTTTATGGAGGTACATTTGATATGCAGCTTACTGCGTATATTTAGAGTGTAAAATCTGATCCATTTTGACAAATGTATTGACTCATGATGCAAAGAACTATCACCATAACAAGATAATTAACATACCCATCACCTCCCCCCACCACCCAAATTTCCTTGTGCCTCTCTGTGATTCTTCACCTACCTCTTTCTTATTCCTATCCTTAGGCAACCACTGATCTACTTTATATCAGTATAGATCAGTTTGCATTTATTTTGTAGAGTTTTATATAAATAGATGCATACAGTATGACCTCTTTTTTTGTCTAGGTTCTTTCATTAAGCATAATTATTTTGCGATCCATCCATGCAGTTGTGTGTATCAATAGTTCATCCTTTTTATTGCTGAGTAAAATTTCATAGCATGAGTATTACATGATTTGTTTATCCCTTCACCCTTTGATTGACATTTTGGTCACTTCCAGTTTGGAGCTATTATAAATAGAGCTGCTATGAACATCAATACACAAAGATTTGTACAAACATCTTATTTCTAAGCGTGGAATGGCTAGACTGTATGATACATATATGTTTAACTGTTTGAGAAACTGCTATACTATTTTCTAGAGTGGTTGTACCATTTCACATTCATTAATGAATGTCTATGAGAGGTCTAGTTGTTTCACATCCTTGAAACACTAGGCATGGTCAATTTTTCTAACATTAGCCAGGTATTAGATTTTTAATTTCTGAAGAAATGCATTTTCCTTATAATGCATATAGCTATTTATTGACCATGCAAAATCAGTTCCCAGCATGCTTCTTACCCCCAATTTAGTAACTAATACGAACTTCCCTGTCTCCCTTGCAGCTAGAATGTGGACATGTAACCCAGACCCAGATAATGAGACCTACAGGAGAATCTTCTGGGAAGCTTCTGAGAAAGGTTTCTCTCTTAACACAAACAAACAAGCACACACACACCCCAATAAAAATAATAACAAAAACTAATAATCAAGAGACAGCAGGAGAGATTGCTATCAGAAGTAGTTTGGTGAGGAAATGATGCCTAAAGTATAACAACTATGAGAGATGTCTTCTTCTTTGACCCTCTAGATATACTCTCTTCCTTTTTCATCTTGCTCTCCGTGCAGTCTGACTGTAAGGACAAGTTCAAAGAGTTCTCTTACCCTCTGATTTCCTATTGGGTTTAACCGTTGAGAATCCCTGGCAGGAAACTGAGGGGAGGAAATACTAATTCCTTTGGCTGCCTCCCTGTAGGGTCACTTTAGGTGATGTTTTAGTTTGCTAAAAGCTGCTGGAAGGCAATATACCAGAAATGGAATGCCTTTTAAAAAGTGGAGTTTATTAAATTGCAAGTTTACAGTTCTAAGGCTGTGAAAAAGTCCAAGTTAAGGCAAAGCTATAAAAGTGTCCAAATTAAGTCAGCCGGGGAAAGATACCTTGGCTCAAGAAGCCAGTGATATTCAGGGTTTCTCTCTCAACTAGAAAGGCATATGGTGACATCTGCTAGCTTTCTCTCCAAGCTTCTTCAATGGCTTCCCTGGGAGTATTTTCTTTATGTATCTCCAAAGGTTTCTGACTATGTGGACTCTGTTGGTTCTGGTGGCTTTTTCTAAAAGAGTTCCCTCTTAAAGGGCCCCAGTAAGCAACTTCACCTTGAGTGGGTGGAGACACATCTTCATGGAAACAATCTAATCAAAAGTTACCACCCACAACTGAGTGGGTTGCATCTCCAAGGAAACAATCAAAAAGGTCCCACCCAGAAATATCAAATGAGGATTAAATGACATAGCTTTTCTGGGATACATAATAGCTTCAAACAGCACAGGTGACTTTGCTCTCTTCCAACCATCACAGCTTGATTCAGTGTAGCTTGTCTAAGAAAATTCTCCTTCTGGGGTCTTGTAGCTTCTTCCTCCACTTGCCTCCTGAAGTCTAGGGCCAGTGACACTTGCATTGTTATTGATCCCTGAAAGAATAACACCATCCTTTGAAGTTTCCTATACCATACCCACAATTTTGTAAATAGTCTTTAGTTATCCTAACTTGAGGATCATCCATTTCTTCTGGGAACTTTACTAATCCAGCAACCATCTTGGTACAACAAGGGACAAACTTGAAGAAAAGGTCAACAATGACTGAAAATATATCTTTTTCTCATTTGGAAAACACCTGAGCTGTTGACATTGTTGGATTTCTGAATGAACAAATCTTGGAACTTCCTACTCCCAACCTACTTACTTTTTTATAGGATAGAATAACAAATACCTTTATTCTTTAAAAAATGCTAACTGCCCTAAAAACCATCTGACTTAGTGAAATATCATTCTGTAATCCTGGAAATTTCATTAGGAATGTTCAATCCTCTTCTTATTCTTATCATTCTTCCTAATTGGAAGATTGGGCGATTGGGCTGTCTTCTACAGGATGAATATTGCAGCAAGGCCAGACAAGGGTGAGGCAAGTGAGACACCCAGGATATAAAGTTTAATGAGGCATCCACTTTTAAGGTCATGCAAGTGCAGGTTTGGCTCTAAGGGAGAATGCCTTCTTATATTTTGTTACTTAGACTTCTCATCTCACCTCAATAGCCCATGTGCACTGGTAGGTATCACACGCCTGCTTTTCTAAGCTTCTTTTCTGGTTTCCTAGAACTGGATCCTAGATTCTCATCACTGGATTATGGATTGAGCTAGAAAGTCATTGCCAATAGAAACCTACCTGAAAAAATGGAACTCCTTGGGGAATATAAAATCTAGTTTCAGCCCCTTCCTTCCTGGATTCTACAATTGGCAGGTTATAATTACTTTCCTTCTCTCTTCTAAACACCTTCTGCTGTTATCTCCTGGCCACCACCACCATTGACCAGATTAATTAACACCTTTGCTTTGAGACATTTAACTACATATGCATGTACTGACAACACACACACATGCACACACACAACTCCTCACAGGCAACTGTATTGTTTCCTTCCTATGAAGAAAACAAAGAGTGCTCTTTAGGAGGAAACCTCTTTGAAGTCCTTTGACCAAAATGGAATACTGTTACAATATTTTCATGTTTTAATAGCTCTTGGCAGCAACAGTGGTAGCTATAGTGCTAGTAAATGTAATATAAGCTACTTGTACTTACTGAGCACATAATGCACTGTGATGTGAGTTTTACATAAATTATTTCACTTCACCACCACTACATTCAGCAAATTGACTAGGTGATCTCCATGGTTGTGACCCTGGTCAGATAAAGACATGAGGCAAGAAGAATATTCATGAAGGCAAGAAGAATATGAAATCATTCAGGATTCAGTCAAACCAAAAAGTCTATAGAGCTAGATGAAAAAATGTCCGAATAACTTAAGACCCAAAGAAATGCAAAGCCGTTCAAATGAAGTAGTTTAATTTGTTAAAGCTGCCAGAATGCAATATAACAGAAATGGAACAGCTTTTAAAGAAAGAATTCATTAAATTGCATTTACAGTTCTAAGGCCATAGAAATGTCCAAACTAAGGCATCCAGCGAAAGAAACCTTAACTCTAAAGAAAGGGCCAATGACATTTGGGTTTCTCTCTCAGCTGGGAAAGCACATGGCAACATCTGTCAGCTTTCTCTAGTCATAAAGCTGCTGCTGTTATCTCCTGGCCACCACCACCATTGACCAGATAAATCAGTACTTTTGCTCTGAGACATTTAAACACATATGCATGCACTGAAAGCTTCCCCACGGGCATTTTCCATATGCATCGCCAAAGTTCTCTGGCTGGTGATCTCTGTTCGTTCTGAAGCTTTTCCCAAAATGGTTTCCTCTTAAAGGGCTCCAGTAAGTAACCCCACCTTGAATGGATGGAGACAGATCTCCATGGAAACCATCTAAATGAAAGCTACCACCCACAATTGGGTGGGTCACATCTCCACTGAAACAAACAAGAATATCCCACCCAGCAATATTGAAGGGGTACACGACAGTTTCAAATCAGCACATGAGGTAACAGCTTAAGTGGGGTACTTAAGTGAGGACTTCCTTAAGTTGATGGGAGACAAGGAGACTTAGATAATGCGATCAAACTTTTGTTGTTTTTTAAGTTTTGGTGCCCATGACACAATTGCTATGAATAATGAATATAGGACTGAACGATATGTTCACTGGCCGATTACTAACAAAATTTATTCAGCATACTGGCCTATATCTCTTATTGTCTCTCAACTATCAAGGAAATTACTGACCCCCCTACAAATTATTTAGGATAACATAGTAATTTCTTTAGTAGAAAAGCATATTTTTAAACTTAGATTTAGAATTAATTGTAGAAATATTTAAGAGAAACAAATCCACAGTATTAATATTCATGTGTTAAGGAAACATGCTTGGTTTTCAGCATATTTAAAATGTTTCAAGTATTGTAGTCTATTAGACAGTGGTTAAATTTAAAATGTACAATTAAATAACTGATTTAGGCCTGTGACTCTAAGAAGAAATTTTATTTAGTTGATATAGTAAATATAGTAATTTTATAGAGTATTAAAATATTTAAGAGAACTGAGATTAACAAAATGTCTAGGTTTGATTTATGAGAAGCATTAGAGCTATTTTAGCTATTCTGGAAAGTTTTCTTTTTAAATCACATATTTGATGTACCTAAATAAGAAATCAAATATATTCAATTTAAAAATTTAGTGTAAAATGTTCAAAGGAGTTTAACTTATTTTGTAAATGACACTAAACATTAATCAAAGGCCTTGCAAAAGTGATTGCTAAATTTGCTAGACAAGATTATGGAAGAACTAAGTTCTGAATTTTTAAGTCTAATAATTCAAATCTATTTTAATGAAAGTAAACCTCTGAATAATCTTCCCTGCACACGAAATCTGCTCCTGAAAATACTGACATTGACAAACTACGTGACAAAGCAAAACGGAAGATTAATAAGCATTAATTGTTGTTATAGGAAAGACCTCCTATGACTACTTCATGCTGCAGATATTTCCAAATACCCTCAATGTCAAATCAGTTTCATAGCATGAAACCTGAGGAGCAGACATGATAAGGCTAACAAACTCAGGCCCAGGATTCAGATCCATGGGGTTTGCCCCCCATTTCTTCTGTATTCTAGTTGTGAAGCTGTGGGTGAGTTGTTAAACTCCCTAAGTTTCAGTTTCCTCATCTGAAAAATGGTGATATTAATAGTTTATACACATAAATTAATGAGAGATTCTTATTAAATACTATATACATAGTACCCAGAAGAGTCCTGGCACTACATAGTAAAGGCAAAATAATTATTAACTAGTACTGATTAAAAAAAGGGATTTTCTTCTACAGGAACAAGTCTCACCCTGGTTTTCAAAAATATGCTCTTAAAAACAATGCATGATAATTACAAATTCAGTAAAGTCCTTTCTAGAAAGTTTTGCACCTGGTAATAGAGGGAGAGTGTAGAACAGCTTTGTTTTGTGGTGAAAAGAAATTTCAATAATCAAGGATAAAGAAGGGCATTGTTTATTAACAAACAATAAGCTTCTCTGTTTTCTGATAAAACTCTTATGCATTCCCCCTCAAAGGAATTATAATTTTATAAATGGACCCAACAACTTGATAACCTATTAAGTTTAGTCCTTTCCCAAATGTATTTGTAAAATGAAGTAAGAAAGAATCATCATATCAGTACTCAGAATTGCACATTTTTGAATATTTAATGCTGCACTTCCTTTAATAATAGAAAAAAAAAATTTACCCAACTTACATTTATAATGAGGACTGGTTTATTAAATAAAGATGATACATCTATAAAGGGTATACTATTAAGCTATTAAGAATAATTGTGGACATTGTCAACATAATTAATAGCACTGAATTATATATGTGAATATGGTTAAAAGGGGAAATTTTAGGTCATATATACATTACTAGAATAAAAATAATAATGAAAAAACATCAGACTGTACAACACTAATAATGAATCCTATTGCAAATTTTGGACTATAATTAATAGTACATCCATAAAATGCTATTTTTTCTGTAAACCTACAACTTTTCTAATAAAACAAAAAAAAGAAAAATTGTGGAAATTTATATATACTATCAGGGAAATGCATTCAAAATATACTGATGAATGAATTTTTAAACCAGGTTTCAAAGTAATATGTATATTGTATATACATGTATATTTATTATATTATATATAATTTCCTTTTGTTAAAAAATAAAGAAGGAAAAATTATATCTGCTTTATTTATATAGACTACATATACCTATAAAGTATATAAGCATGTATAAAAGAATCTAGAGAATTATAGACTGTAATGCTAACAGTGGTTACATGTACTGCTGGCAAAATTTTAAAGAGTAATAATACACATTCTTGTGAGGTTGTGAGGAAAGGTCTTTCATATATTTTTTGCTAACAAAGGAATTGCTACAACCAACCAGGAAAGTAATCTGACAGTTTCTATTGAAATATTAAGTGACGATTCCTACTTTGGGGGCATTTAAATAAGTAAAATTTCCAGTACATGTGGAGATAAATATTTTAGCCTTCTATTGTCTTGACATAAAGGCGATGGCAACTATAAAGGTCCTTAGGTATGTTACCTTCCAAGGTGAGGTCCTAAAAGACATTCTCCCCTCCACCTTGCTGTCTGTTGGATGGCCCACTCTAGAGGAAGCTAGCTGCCATGTCATGATGACGCTCAAGCAGTCCTACGCAGAGATCAAAATGTTAAGAAGCTGAGGCCTTGTTCCAACAGCCAGCATGGACCTGAAAGCGTCAGCCATGTGGGTGAGCCATTTCAGAGTGTATCCTTCAACTCCACCCAAGCCTTCAGATGGCTGGCGCCCCAGCCAGCAGCTTCACTACGGCCTTCTGAGAGACACTAAACCAGAACCACACCTAAGCTTCTCTAAGATTCCCCACACTCAGAAATAATGAGACCATAAGTATTTGTTGTTTTAAGCCATTACGATAATGATGTACCCTCATACCATCAAACATTACCCTGCTATTTAAAAAAGGTGAACATACAAATATATATTTACACATGTAAATTTAACTGTAATTATTTCAAAAATATAAGCTTACAGAATAATGTGTATAGTACATTAAAATATATCTATTTGATATATATGTCTGTTTAATGTGCCAAATAATTCACACCGAAATAATATTGGTTACCTCAGCAATTTGGGAAAGGGAAGATTATAAATTTTTCTTAACTTGCCTTAATACTGTTTGCACCATATTTACTGCATGTGCTACTTTCATAATTTTTAAAAATGTGATAAACTAAGGAAAAGTGAAAAAACAATAGCTATATATGTGGTATTGGGACTATTGTATTTTTTTAATTTTACTTTTTCTTTCTTTTTAAGCCTGTCTCATTTTTGCAATTATCATAAATTAGTAGATAATCCAATTTATAATTAAAAAATAAATATCAAAAGTGGAAAGTAAACTCTAAAAGAACGTTTGGGATGCAAACAAGAAGCCACTGCTTTATTTGCCACCCTGATGACAAAATTTTCCCAGAGTTCTCTTTAAAAGGTGAAATTCATATAGATGCTTTTCACAGAGGAGTGCAGCAAACTTTTCATCTACATAATGATAAAAACCCAAAGCACCCTTTCTACTTGGGGAGGGCTTGGTGAAGAAGATGGTCAAGTACTCTCCCTGGGAAATGCAGCCACAGAAAGATTAAAAAGGGCTCACCCAGGACTATGCAATGAGTTTGTGGTCAAGTCATTTGACATCTTATTCTTGAAATACAGAATAAGATGTATTCTTATACAGACTGGCAGAACTGGAATACATTTCCCTACATGCTAAACATGTCAGGGGTAAAGCAAACAAAACCCTTCACATCAGTGAATTTTGTGGTTGTCGTAATGACAGTGCAAAAAATCCAACGGGCATCACTTTAGCAATGGGCTGATAAGCCAGAATATTGCTTGACTTCCAATGACAACTGCAGCTTTTCTCTAGCAAACCAACTAACAAGGCTTAGCTGTCCCATGTGTGTTTTTTCTCTGCCCTGGTAAAACCAGATTGCTTAAGTAAACTTACTGCATCAAACAGAACATGAGAGGAAGTATTCCTGTATTTCTTAAATGAGAAATTTGTTTTGATAAAGGTGGGAGGAAAGAAGCATCAAAGTAGGTCATCTCTTCTGAAGCAAGACGTCTGATTCACAGCAACAACCATTTAAGTGAAGGGAAAGCTACAGATAAGAAGGAAATAAATACTTCCTAATTTCACTGTAAAATTTTTCTCAAAGTAACATGGCCCTAACAAATAAACCCAACTTTAATACAGTTTTCTAATTTACATTTTTCTAAAGAGATAGAACAAAAATCTTCTTTAATTTTTCTCTTTTAATGAGTTTACTGCTGGGACCGAGTCAAATTCACATTCTTCTTAGCCTTTGATTAGCAATGCCTTGTATGCTTTAGATAACAAATCACTTTCATATCTGTGCTCTTTTTAATTCTCACAACAACCTTTTTTGATCAGTATCAGGCCTGTTTAACAGCTGAAATGCAAAGAAATGGAGTGATTAACTCATACTATGGAATGGCCTAGACAGGACTCAAAGTTGGGTCCTCTCTCTCTAAATTTGATCTACTTTCTTCTCTGCATTTGCATTCCATGCTATAGCCTCTTTTGCAACCTTTGAATGCTTCACAAGAGAATCTCAGCCTACTTTCTTCTCCAGACTCTATCCCCAAACTTCAAGTGGAAAAGCAAACACACTGGAATTTATTGACCCAAATAAATGTTGAACTATACCACCAATTATTGGCAAGTTGCCCACACTTTTGAGATGTGAGTAATTGTTCAGTCTACACCCATGACCTAAGAGGCAGTGTTGGGTATTGAATCACGTTCCCCACAAAAGGCATGGTCAGGTGTCAGCCTTTGGTCTCTTATACATAGGATCTTTTGCAAGATGTTGCTTTAGTTAAAGTGTGGCCCAACAGATTCAGGTTGAGCTTTAATCCAGATTTCTGGAGTCCTTTATAAGCAGAGTGAAATTCAGAGAGAAAGAAAGAGAAGCCACAGGAACAACCAGAAGCAGGAAGTTATCAGAAACTGGAGGAAAAAGGCAAAGACACTACCATGTGCATTGCCATAATGACAGAAAATCCAGGATCCCCAAAGATTGCCAGCCAGCCAGAAGATACCACCTGTGGAAGGAAGCAAGTCTTCTAGCCTCTGAAATCCTGAACCACTAAATTCTTGTTTTTAAACCAACCCATTCTATGGTATTGTTTTATGCAGCCAGGAAGCTAAAACAGAAGGCCTCATGGGAAACTGTGGCTCTTTCCATGATGAGTCTATGCAAATAAAAAGGCCCAGGAGGTACCTGGATATAATAATCAGGAGGTGTTGACTCCTGCTAAGGTCAGGAGCAAGATTTATTAACCCAAGATCTAAATATTGACTAAAAATTAGGACAGTTCCTCTTTTTTCTTCCCAGACACCTGGTAAATTACTCAGACTGCTGCTCAGGACTTGGAAACAGAATTTTCCTCCAGTTTTATGTCCTTCTTTAGTTACAGCCCTTCTTGGGGAGGAGGATCTTTGTAGTATATTTTAGTGGGGCATTTAAAATACTGCTAATCATTGCCTCATTTTTATCTGTTGTAAGATTCACTGGGCAGAAGCCTTTTATTATAGAGTAATAGTTTTTCACATCCTTAGGGTTTTTTTTTCTCTCTCTATGGTCTTCAGTGTCTGGCTATGGGCCCGAATTCCCGTTCGTCTCATGGGATAGCTTCAATTCTTACCCCCTCTATTTTTCTCTCATCCTTAAAAAGCAGTTTGTTTCTTGTGGAAACCTCTCCTAGGCCTGCAAATTGTCCAACTGATGTTTGATGAAAGTTGTATTCTGAAGGCCCCTTGTTGTGACATGCTTATCACTAAGGCATAAGAAATCCTTTCTCCACAGATATGTTATTCATTATTGACAAATGTCCCAATCCAGAGGGTCTGATTTTGACTGTCTAACAGTCAGGTTTCTGCCCCTTTGCCCCAGAACTTGAGTGCATCTTCAGATTCTGATCAGATATATATATTCTCTTCTCTCTCTCTTTTTTTTTTTAAAAATACATGGGCGGGCACCGGGAATCAAACCCGGGTCCTCGGGCATGGCAGGCAAGCACTCTTACCTGCTGAGCCACCGTGGCCCACCCTCTCTTCTCTTTCTTAATGACATGTAACAATCAACTCAGAAAGCTGGCTTTTCTAGCAAAGCTTTTTCAGGCCTCTTTCCTCTGTATTTCTTTTCCTGGAGCTCATCTCCTTTCAGTAAAGTTAGAGGTACATCCTCACATTATATTAAAAGCTTCACAAATGTAAATCTGTAAGGCCAAAAAATGTACTCTATTTAAATATATTCCTTCCTGATCAGAAAAATCAACACCTTCCCCTGCTAGTTCTTACTAAGGATGAGTGTGTTTAAGGCTCTTATCTCCTTGACTCCAGCAAATTTCTCAAAGTACCCATTCTAGTTACTTTGAAATACCTTAGAAACATTCATGGCATTAACATATTGTATTGCAGCTTTTGAAGTTATTACTTTTCAGTTATTTTTACTATGCATTTAAATTCTAATCCTCTTTCTTCCCCTGAGATGATTGTGTTTGCCGAAGACCTCATGGGAAGTACAACTTCCTTTATAAGCATTTTCTTCCCCCAATTGCATTCCTTTTGAGGCTGTTCTGGATTTATACTTGAAGAAGACGTTTTTACCATATTTTCTAATTCTTTCTGAGAGTCTCCACCAGGCTTTGACCAACTGGAACAACTGCAAGTAAGGCACTGATTCCACCTTGGTGCCTCAGTGGCAAGTGGGAAGTCTTATCTGATTATGCTTAATTTCAGCCTGAGCAAAGCCCATTTTCTGGTAGTAACATATTTTCTCAATAAATAACATTTGAGTATGTGACAAGTATGCAGTGTCCTAAAATAGATTTTTACGTTCCTTTGAGCTGAAGTTTGCATGGCACTGCTTCCTGCTTAAACACTTTACATTGTGTTTTTTGCCTCTCAGCTTTGGGGAGTGGAGCTGAAGGGAAGGGAGTGATGCTGGTCATCAGAAATGATGTGCTTACTCTGCCATGCACAGCTTGTGAATGGAAAACATACCTGTCCACAAAAGGTGGTTGATTCTTGGGGCTAGATTCATTCAAGAGCCCTGGCCTCAGGAACGAGCTGGAGCTAATCAACAGCAAGAAAGCTCTTGAAATTCTTCACCCGCAGAGACTGAAAATCAATCAGCTGCCACAAGGTGGCGAAATCACATTGGTGTCCTCCCAACTGCTCTACTTCACCATAGAAACCTTTTAATCTCAACTCTCTGAGGACAAAGGTATCATTTTTACATTTAAATAAAAACCGCTTATCACCAAGATTTACAAAGTATTGCAGTGCATCCAGACAGCTATCTGGGTATACTGGATAGAGCATAAATGGGTAAGGTTGAGGCTATTGAATAAAAAGCGAAAAACTGTATTTTATTTTCTTGTAGCTACCTGTGAGAACCTGTGTTCTCCCCACATTTGATGACCATTTTCTTTCTGGCTGTGGTTGTCTGCATATGATACACCATCTCTTGGAAGATGTAATTTAAAGATTAAGAACAGCAAGCATTTAAGATATGTTTTAGGGCATGCCATAGTACTCATAGTGAAGTGCAATTTATCTTAAATAAAGATTGAACATGAAGAAGAATCCAGATGCTACTGAAAAACTTTTAAGTGCCAGCACAGGTGTAAGACGGGCATTGCCTGGATGCAGCTGTGCCCATGCATCCTGATGCTACCACTTAATCAGGGCTTAGGCTTTTCTCTGATTTGTCTTTTCAAATCCTGGCACATACATTTGTATTTGGGGGGGATTTCATGAAGCTCTCTGTGCATTGATTGTCTTATATTTGAAAATGCTCCATGTGCTATTGGAAGGATTAAAGGAGTGAATTCATATAAACATAGCAACTACTAAGCCACAGCACATGAGCAAATTTGTTAAAGGTGCCCTCAGTCCCTCTCTAGGGTACACAGAATGGAATTTCAGCCTGCAATCCCCTTTAACTGGGCACCCTTGAGCATGGAACAGCCCACACAGTTGTGTGTCTAGGTCCTGCATGTAAAGAAATTAAAAGCTGCCTGGCATAAGTAAGCTAAGCCCTCTTCAGATGTTTGCCATCGTCATTATCTTCATCATTATCTGGTTCATTGTGGCCTTCCCACTACAGCCTTACTATGCAACTTACACATTTATCCAACAGATGTGTCAAAAATGTATCTACAGGTGGGTTGAGGTAGAGAAGTGGTACCTATTAAGCATTTTATAAGCTGCTCTGTTAACCTGATGGTGAACACTGTAATGACGAATCATTAGTGGAAGTAGTGTGAAAGAAAGGCCACGAAGCAAATGAGAAGGTAGTGAAGGGATGGGACCTTTTTTAAATGTTAGCTCCTCAACCAGCCCACAGTGTAGCTCTTCTATCCCTGGTCCCGTTTCAGTCAAGGCTCCCTCCAAGTGGTATTGGAACCTGGCTACACATCTAATATAGGCCTTAGCTTTACTTAGTGCTTTTGAAGACAACAGTTCGTTGGAACCCAACAAACACAATATAAATTCACAGGTGAAGACTATTTTACAGTGTTTTGGGGTGTCAGCTTGCCCAGCCATCAATTTAGAATGAATATTTTAATAGTGGGTGAATAGTCAACATGGCATCCCTGACTGTCATTATTGACTGGGCTCAAGATACTGGACAAAGAGCCAGTTGACGGAGCCACTGAGAAGCCTCAGGGTTTCAAGTTTCCTTTAAATTAAATTAAGAATTTTGTCTTTAACTGAGGTATTAGGGGAAATGCAAATAATTAGAGAGTGCATAATATAGGCAAGGTGCTTGACCAGGGAATCTTCCAGTCTAAATAAAGCAAATATTAATACAGGAAAGGTGATGAATGAGATGGTTTTGTTCTTGCAGTTTGCAAGAACTGGTCCTTAACTCACCTTTTGAAAGAGAACTAAAAAATATTCAAGCCATGTCATGGGCTACTCAGCACAAAACTCTGTTTTACTGATTTATTTTCAGAATGCAATTGGTGAAAATATGAACATTCATTTTGTGCAAACTGCAGGCTTCTAACATATTGATAAAGGCTTATTTGGGGGAGGAAAGTAACTTAGAATTTAAAACATAAATACTATGTTTTAATGGTATAACAATCAAGTAAGTTTCATTATCTTGAAACTACTGATTTTCTACTCATTTAAGAAAGGAGACCTTTGTTTTCTACAATAAAAATTTTCAAACTGTCAGATTTTATGCTGCAGGCCGCAAGCCCTTTTGACATCATATTTTTGTGAAATGCTTTTGAGGTAAATGTGTTATTAGTACAAGAAAACTGTGACCATTGCAAACAAACAATAACCACTAGCTTCTCTTATGTTTGTTTGACATATGGTTATGGAACCGTTGTAACACTAAGCCACTTGGAAAGCCATTGATCCAAAGCACAGTATTTTCAGGGCAGCTACTGTAAATTCTTCCATAACAGAGTCATAGTGGGTAGTTTATGACAAGCTCTGAAGCAGTCACTGGTAACAGCCTGGAAACATCCACATGGCAAAAGGAGGAACGTTAATGTGGGTCCCTGGCAGAAGTAGGAGCCCCATTCACAGAGACAGGCTGGAATTGTGAATGCTGTGCCACGGGGACCTCTCCGAGGCATTCTGGAACTCTCCTATTAACCTGGGACATTGCTGGACATTAGTGACGTGGTGCTCACACCACCTTCCCTTGACAGAATAGCAGTGTGGAGAGATGATAGGGGAGCAGGGAAACGGGGTGGGGGTGGGGAGTCCAGGATCTCCACCCCAACTATAGCAGAGCAAATCTACACACCTGTTCTAGACACTGGGCTTCTGAGCAAGGCTATGGTTAAAGAAAAAGCTCCAGTACTTTAGAAAACAATTTAAACTGATGCCAAAGTAAAAGTTAATGTGGGAACAAAAGGGAAGAGGAGATGAAGGGAAAATGAAACTGAGCCAAAACAAGAGTGTTGATTAATCAACACTGAGTCTTTAAGACATTATTCCTGAGAAGTGGATGAGGATGGTGGAGTAGAAGCCAGGTCAGAGTGTTCTGAGAAGTTCACTGTGCTCTGAGATGAAGTTTATTTAGATGATGAGAAAGAGAAATAGAAAAAAATCTCCTCTCTCCTGAAGGAAACTGTAATCCTAGATATACCAAGCTAAGATTGTTTGGTATCTATTTTATCTATTTTTTTTTCCTGGCAAAAGCATTTAATTTATTCTAGTTATTCTGGGGAGGTTAAAAACACACCTGAGCCTTGTACTAAGAGAAAGGTTGTAGCTTTGGGAGACAGACAGCCCAGATTCAAACCTCTGTTGCTTAACTGGCTAGGCCCCATGTAAGTTATTCAACCTCTTTGAACCCCAATTTCCTCACTTATAAAATGGGAGCAATATTATTATCTTCCTGGTAGTGCTCCTTATCAGACCTACATGGGAAAATACACATAAAAGTTCACAGTACATTTGACATACAGTAGGTGCTCAACAAATGGCAGCCATATCACTCATTCAAATTGTTTTACCAGTTATTCAGGTCTGGGAGTTGCACAATTGTCTCACTTCCTATTTCTAGACATAACTTGTTAAAAATAACTGGTAGTATCCATAAAAATTTCCTAATATGGATTCCAGAAAGAATAATACCATAAAATTATTGAAGACAAAAGGCACCCAGATTCAAATAAAGGTGACAGTCTGCATACTATTGTACCCTCTTGGAGATTTACTTTTCATGTTAGCACATTAAAGACTGAGAAATTCTGCAGTCTCATTTAACTTTGTGTAGCCTAATTATTGTTGTCCTTAAGCCTGTTTACACATATTCACATTTTCTTCTCTTTCTCCAGGCACATGTAAGTTTTATTTCCTCACCCTTTGAAATTAGATGTACATATATACCCTTGTTTTAACCAAAAAAAAAAGTGAGTAGGATTGCCATGTGACATTTCTAAGTAAAGCCATTAAGATTCACTTTCCTTTATCCAGTCTTGCCTGTTGTGGAAGCATGAGTTAGACGGAACTTCTATCAGTGTGAGTCCCTGAGTGACAACAATGAGTAGAGTGCCTCTTCTGCTGCCATGCTTTGGGCATGACACATATGATTGAGAAATGAATGTATTGTTGTTCTAAACCACTAAGGTTTTGAAGCTGTTTGTTACTGCAGCATAACCTAACCTATACAGGCTCATACAAAATTTTGTTAAAAAAGAAAAAAAGTTAGATGCTGCTCTGAAAAAACCCTAAAAACACAGCATTTGGTTATTAATTGTTAGGATAGCAAAATGTTTTGCAATATCAAAGTGCATATGACCATGGATCATTTCTCATGGAATCCTTATCCACCAACATATTTCGGTAAACACTGATCCAGTAGAATTCACTGCAGCACTTTCTCTTTGCCTATTAGTTATTACCCAAACAAATTTTGAAGTAAATAGGTAAACAAATACATAGTAAAATTTCAGTGAAAAACATTATATAAATGAGAATTGATCATCCACTACTTCTTTCATAAGCTATCTGTTTATATACCTCCTGATGTTTCCTCAAGCCTACAATGCTTTTCTTCCCCCATATTCCCCTTCACCTCCACCTCTACTTTATTCCTTATGGTTTAGTTCACCTGGCATCACCCCATTAAAACCTTTCCAGATTCCACCAGTTGTGGTCAACTGTTCATGCCTATTGCTCTGGGTTTGTACCTCATTTATGCCAGTTAGCATTCTCTACCTAATAACATAGTTATCTCATTGGATTGCCATTTCCTTTAAGCTTGCATATCCTAGCCACCTTAGTATCTTCTAGAGGAGCTTAACACAGTATTTTGCAATTAGATTAAACTCAATAAATGTTCACCAAATGGAATCATGTTAAGTGATAAGTAATGCTGCAACTAATAACAATAACACCAACAACAATAATGATAAAAATACAATTTGGGGGCACTTACAATGTGCCAGAAACAGATTTATATGAATTTTTAACTTTATTTCTCATATTATACTTCTGTGGTAGGTACTATTATTCCCATTTTGTAGAAAAGAAAACTGGAGCTGAGATAGGTCAAGCAGTTTGAACAAGTTCACACAGCTGGTAAGCAACTGCCATTGAACAAATGTATGCCTAAATATCAGCCTTAGGTAGAAAGGTATTTACAATTATATGTGTTACATTGGCACATGTTTGAATTTCTCTTTTTAAATTGAAAGTAGTCAACCTAAAGTTTGGCAGATTTACCTTGAAACAACATAAAAATAAGATTTGGGCTGGCAGTAAAAGACAGTAATAATGAGAGAAATTTGAAAAGGCAAAAAGAGGCATATCCTATAGAAACAGATAATAAGACCGTGACAGCCACCCCTCACCCTTCCTTTCTCATAAATATGGAGAGGTGGCAAAGAGCAGCTGAATAGGGAATAGGGGAGGTGGAAGGAAGCAAGTCTTTTGAGTGTGCTGCAGATTTTGTTCGACCAGAGGTGAGCATGAAGCTCAGTGATCTCCTGGCTTCAGAACCTTAGGGATGCTTGTGGGGAAAATATTCAAATAGCATCATTGGATATTAGATGTTGAAAGAGATAAGCTGCAGATTACTTTTTAATTAAAGTAGCTTTGTAAGCTTTCTTTGTCCCTTATCCTTCTTATTTTCTGTATTCATTGGAAACCCTGCCATTAACATTAATTGAAAGAAAGCACCCAATATGCTTAAATCTTTCAGTCAGGGGAAGAAGGACTTCTTCAGATCAAAGGACCAAAATTATGTTCTGATGAAAAGGTAATCCTATATCTGTGACTCAGTGTAATTGATTTCTTTGTGGAACCATCCCACAATCCCACTCATATATGACTATTGGTGTACAATGTAATTGTGGTTCAACAAATACTCAATGAATGCCTACTATGTGCTAGCTTTGGGTTAAGGGCCAACAATGGACCAGAGTAAAGTCACCCCTTCCCTCTAAGGACTTGGAAGGATAAAATGCAGACACATGGCACATGTTAGATGATAAAGCAGCATAGCATAATGAGCCTACAGAAGGGAACAGAGTAAGGTGGCCCAAAGTAATGTTGAACTTGTTAATGGAGGGATGGCCACTAGACCAACTACAAAACTGTAAACCAAATTTAGTCAACATGGGGAGAAAAGAAAGAAACAAACTACAAGCAATATGTATTTGAGTGTGGAATATTGACTCTGCATTGGTATCCAGGGCTTTCTCCTGTTTCTTATAGAAGATGTTAGAGAGTATATAGGTGTAGGAGCGAATACAGAAAGGGAATCCTAGGGGATGAATGAGATTAACCTGAATATGCCTTATATTAAGAAGTCCACAAATCTTATTTCACACATAAACTGGCTCCCAAGGAGGCAAACCAATTTGTCACTTGTGGTATAAATAAGCAAGCTGGAATTCAAACACAGAGCATCAGAATCTTAAAACTGTTCTGTTTTCTTCATATTACTCTGCTCTTCCTACTATAATTAGGGGAATGGCTAAGCTAAGATTATATCCAGGGAGAACAAGATGGCTGATATCTAGCAAATTGTCTGAACTGACCATCTGTACTTTCTCTAAGAATAGCCATAAAAATCCCCATATCCACATGGGAACAACAATTTGTTCTTGGTAGCCATTCTGTACAAGTGACTCTCCCCCTGGCAGAGGTTAATTACACTAGAAGTGGTACACGAACTGATGTCCTTTCCCCTATCTCATTTATTTACCCCTACTTGATTTATCCAGGCATTGGTTCTGAGTCACACTAAGTAAGAGAAAGAAAGTCAGTCTCAATCAAAATGTCAGACCTTTATTATGTTACTGGAACTGTCAGCTCTATAATTTTTGCACTGTACATAAAATATTCCATCAAAGCTGATCTGTAGAGAGAAAATGCATACTGGAAAGGAGCAGATTCAGCGGCCCTCTGGAGGCCCAGTTGTGTCCCTGCCCATGGACAACCTGAGACTCCCTGTGAGTATTTGTACAAACTTCCTTCCTCTGCTTAGGTCAACCAGGTGGATTTCAGTCACTTGCAACAAAACGAATCTGAACCAAGAGGAAGTACATGGATCTCAGTGGTGAAGTGAGGATTCAATGATAAGATAAGCAACAAGGTTGATAACCAAACAAGCTTAGAGAAACAGATGAGGTACCAAATGAGGTAGAGAAGGGGGTCATGGTTTAGGAAGATACAATCTGAACACCCATTAGTATCCCTTTTTACCAGACTTGTCACATGGTAGCAGATTTCCTGAGCAGTAAGAGTTGCTGGAAAATGTGGTTATAAACTCTTCATAACAGCATGTTACCTGTGGTCTATGCTCACGGGGTTGAGAAGGAGGTGGGAATGGCCTGGATGTTTGCCAAGACAGCCAATCGCAGCTGGAATGGAGACGGAATTTGAATCATGACTGAGAAAGGCAGTCACAGAAGGAGGATGGGTGAGAGGTGAGGCTATGAATGAAAAGAGGGAAGAAATAGGAACTCTTAGTTCTAGGTTGCTACTATAAACAGGTTAGGATTGATGGATTCAATGATGACAGCTTATAAGTGGTTCATCTGTTTTGTGGTTTACGGTTATGAAGCCATATAGTATAAAGGCTTAAGAGTGTGGAAACTCAAGTCAGAATGCTTGGGTTCAAACCCCAAGTCTACCACTTGTTTTCTTTGGGAACCATGGACAAGTTACTTAATCACAGCTCTTCATTTATGAAACTTAGTGTGTCATTTAGCTATTGTTACATAATATAACCAATTCAATATTCATTGTCTTAAAACACAGTGCATTTATTATTGCTCACAGTTACATGGTTTATTTGGCCTTTTTTTTCTGGTGTCAATTTAGTTCTTATTGTCTAATGGAACTATAGTCTGCCTCCATTGCCCATGCTCTTTACCATTATGCTATTTAGCTTCACAAGCATAAACCATATAACCTGCTGATCTAGTCTTGATTTTTACATATTTCAGGGTCAACTGGATGGAAGATAATGTATAGAATGGACTTGTCTGAAAAAATTCTCCTCCATTTGGTCTCTCATTCTGGCTCAGAGTGGCTCAGAAATGTGCAAGGACTCTTGAGGCCTAGGCACAGATTGGGCACAATGTTACTCCCACTGCATTCTGCTAGCTAAAGTAAATCACAAGGTCAACTAAGTTTCAGAAGGTGCTGAAATAGACTTCACTGCTGGAAAGAGGAACTGTAATGCTATACTGGAAGGGGTATAGTTATAATGAGGGGAATATTTGGATGGGAAGACATTTTGCATTCATTGTAACATGTGGTGATAATAGAAGTGTCTATTACATAGTGTTATTGTAAGGACAAATGAGTTAATATAGGTAAAGCACAGCATAGTCCTTGAAAGATAAGTGCTACCTAAAGTGTAAGCTTTCATGATTATCCTGATAGCTTAAAGAAGCCAGACAGGACAATGAGTTTGCCAATTTCCTAGCGTGGGTAGATAACATTACAATGATGTATTTTTTAGCAGCTTTTAAAATTTGAATCAAAGAATGCACCCATTATTGAGATGGCTGGTTTTCTTCCAGTATTTAAACTTGTAGGAGAGGCAGGAATTTCAATCTCCTTTTCCATTTTTGCCAGTACCTACCTATGACTTTTGACAGAATATCTCAAATGCCTAGGCCTCCATTTTCTCAGATTGAAAGTAAGGGATTTGGACTGGATAATCTTTAAAGTGCCTTCTGTTAACTGTTAAGAACTGTTGTAGAAATGTTCTCTCTGATTTTATTCCAACAGCTAATGGGAAACAGTGAGGCCTCCTATTGCATTGATACCTTTTCACAAGAGAAGGTGCCGGAGAGAAATGGGCTGCCAGTAACCAAGAGCACTAAAATGAATTGTCAAAAACAAATTGACCTAAAACAATTTGCTCCAAGTCAAATTGTTGAAAATGATAAATTGGTCAAAAAATAATACCTGATATAGATATTTCATCTCAGTAATTTTGATGCACTTGAAGCAGTTCTGTAAGCTTTCATGAGTCATTAAACCTTTTTGACATTTTTACAGGACTGGTGGAGAGAGAGCAAGGGTTCTCTTTTCTTGCTCATTTCTAATTCATATACAGTCAACAATGCCTGTCCTGATCATTTGTCTGAAAGTTAATTGGTCTACAATCAATGTTTACAACCACCAATTGACAGTTTTTAGTAACTTTTTTGAACCTAGGTATATTTTTTCACAATCTTTAAACCTGTTTTCATAACAGTTTTACATCTTTCCATGTAAGTGTGCCTTGTAAAATGTTTAGATTCATTTTTAGCTAGTGATGTTAACTTCATTTACTTAACTATTTTGTGCTCCATTTTGGCTGTACATTTCTTATGTCCTTAAGCAAATTTTCAGAGCAGCATTTCTACTAGTCAGTGCTGCTGTCAGAGTGGAAGCTATATGAAAACCATGTAAAATCTCAATGTAGCTTCTCAGGAAGCTTTAGGCTTAGGCTTAAATTTGTCGACCTAATAATGTATGAAAGGTTGTATGAGTAAAGCTCCTGATAGCAGATCACCCTGGGCTACTGTTATCATCATTAAAAAGGGAATAAGATTATCTTTTTTTTCTTTCCTGTATTCGTTTTATTTCTTTTTCTGAATTAATGCAAATGTTCTAAGAAATGATGAATATGCAACTAAGTGATAATATTGTGAATTACTGATTATGTATGTTGTTTTATTTTGTTTCTTTACTTTTTTAATTAATAAATAAATTTAAAAAAATAAAAAGGGAATAAGAGAAATATATATGCCAGCTTTTGTGATCTATGATTATATGATTTTGATAGTTGAAAGATTTTAAGATTGAAATAAAAATGCAGAACATGCTAGGTGAATGTAGTGATTAATACAAACATTGAAGATTTCCAATGACTCATTCTTTATAATCACCTTCTACCCACATCATGTTCTTAATTCTACATATCCCTTGGAGTATACAATAATTATAAAAGCAATGAATGATTAATTGAATCAGATTTTAGCTACTTTGTTTGGGAAAGTCACTGTAAAAGCACAAAATTATTGCCAAACAAGCAATTTATTGGATGAATTCCATTATAAATTGAAACTAAAACTAGAAAAAACTGGAGAAAAATCCCCCAAATTCTGAAAACTGAGAAAACAAAGTATTAAAATTTAAAGCACCCTCCACAATGTTTCAATATTAATAATACATGAGTAACCAGTGACAAAAGATTAGTCATGTTTAATTACTTTTTACCAGTTTGATTTTAGGTAATTTATTTTCAACCAAATTGTTTGCTAAAACAGTCAGGATCCTTTAAATGTGACCAGGGCTAGTTCATGGTGCTGCTTCATATGAGGGGAATTTGATCCAGGTTTATTGATACAATTTATCTCAAACTCCTCAACTTCCTGCTCTCTGGTTCGTAGTCTCTTTTCTGAATTTTGGTGATCACTCTGAACCGAGAATTCTGATCCCTGGCCTCTGCCTTAATTTACTTCTGGTGATGAGAACTATTTCAGGTTCTCAGCTTTTTAATTTCATCCTTATTTTTGGTTTACTATCTCTTTTTCCTGTCTTAGAGACTAAAATGGATGCTTACTTAGTCTTCTTTTCCTGGTTATTTCCAGCAGTCACCCTAATATGAATTTGCTCTTTTATGGCTTCCCACACTTTCCTCTGGCCTCTGAAATCAAACCAGGGCCACAGATTAGTAATCTCCAAGTACTGTCTCCCACCTTCCTGTGGAACTGACATTCTTACTCCTTCCTTCAGGAGACACCAACTGGAAGCCATGTTTGCCTTAAATGAACCACACTTCCTGTCCATTCTTATTGGACCAGAGATAAACATTTGACAAAGCTGGATGCTTTCATTTCCTAGGCTGTTTAGAAAAAAGTACTACGAAATGGGTCAGATTAAACAATGGGAATTTGTTCATTCCCAGTTTGAGTCCAGGAAAATCTCCAAATCAAGGCATCATCAAGGAGATGATTCAAGGCACATGCAGCATCTACTAGTCTCTCCATTCTCTTACAGGTTTCATTGATTTCAGCTTCTTGCTTCCTTGATTTTTCTCCCTCTCTCTCCATATTCATTCTGTTTATAAAGGACTCCAGTAATATTATTAAGATCCATCCAGGGTGGGCCACAGTGGCTCAGCAGGCAGAGTTCTTGCCTGCCATGCTGGAGACCCAGATTCAATTCCCAGTGCCTGCCCATGCAAAAAAAAAAAATGTCTGTGGAAGATCCATCCTGATTGAGGCGGGTTACTATTTAACTGAAGTAACCTCTTCAAAAGGTCTGGATTCACACCCACAGGAATGGATTAACTTTAAGAATGTGTTTTCCTGGGATGTACACAGCTTCAAACCACCACATTCCACTCTCTGGACCCTCCAAATACATGTTTTTTCTTCACACAGAATGCATTCATTTAATTACAGTATCCAAAGCCTCAGTTTATTTCAGAAGAAATGTTTAGTACAAAGTCTCTTCAGAATCAGTTATGGGTGTGGTCTGTCTTGGAGCACAAATCCCCTCTGTCTGTGGACCTATGAAACCTAGAGAACAAATTATCTGCTCCCAATGTTCAAGGAAGGGACATGTGTAGGATCAATATTTCCATTTCCTTGGGGAGAAATTGGAAGAAAAACAGGGGTCATGGGTCCCAAACAATTCTAAAACACTACAGGCAACTCCATTAGGTTTCAAGATCTGGAAGTCATTTCTTGAACAATGTTTTGTCCTCTATGCCTGATGAAGCAGCAGCTCCAACCCTTCCAAGTGCTTGTGCAGTGGCCATGCTTACCCTGAACACTGGGGTGAAGGCGCTACTCTTTTCAAGAATTGGGGTGGTGGCACTCCAAAATCCACGGGGTATAGGCTTTACCCTTTGAGAATACTGGGGTGTCAGCACTCTAACTGAACACGGGGGTGGAAAGCTCACCCTCCCTAAACCCTGAGGCAGACTCACCTTTTCCACACACATGTGTGGGCTCACAATCCTGGACTGAGAAGATGTGTTTGGTTCAGAACTCAATTCCCATGGTTCTGCCCCTGAAAAGATTTTCCCTTCAATCCATTCCTTTTTAGTCCAGTCTAGCAATGTTTCTGTTCATATAGATTTCACAGAAAAACTTGTTGGTTTTACATGTGGTGCACTAGGGTCCGATCCACCTGTCAAATGAGCTTTTCACAAGTCCTTCCTGGATAAAATGCATCTCCGATCCTAATTTCCATGGAAATTGCAAGCTGGATCCATGTTCAGTTAAACCCTCACATGGAGCACTATTCTCTGAGGTCTCACTTTCCAGAAACTCTGAATTTTCCAAACCATCAATTTCTAGTTTCTTTTTGCATGGGAGTTCAGTTATCAACTTATCTCTTTCCTCTTGCATTTCACTATAAGCTGTAAAGAGGAACCAGTTTGACTTTCCATATTTAGCTTGGAAGTCTCCTCAGCTAAATATCCAAGTTCCATGCAACATCAGAATTCAATCTTTTCAAGTTCTCTGATGCTTTAACAAGGATTTAACCTTTCCTACAGTTCCAACAACACAGTCATCATATTTCTTCTAAGACCTCCATGGCAGTACCTTTAGTGTCCATACTTCTTCCAACAGTCTCTTCAAAGCAATCTAGGATTTTTCTTCTTCTTTTTTTTTTGCATGGGAAACAAACCCAGGTCTCTGGCACGGCAGCAAGAACTCTGCCTGCTGAGCCACTGTGGCCCACCCCAATCTAGGGTTTTTCTATCATTTCCCTCACAATTCTTCCAGTCTACCCATTACCCAATTTCAAATCAATTTCCATAATTTTAGTATTTGCGATAGCAGCACCTGATTCTAATTACCAAACTCTGTTTCAGCGTCCTATACTGCTTAAAGCAAATACCATGAAATGGGGCAGGTTAACCAAATGGAAATTTATTAGCTTACCATTTTGAGACAGGAAAATAACCAAATCATGGCATCATCAAGGCGATGGCTTTTTCCCGAAGACCAGCTGTCAGCACCCCTTGGCTCTTCTGTCACATGACAAGGTACATGGAAGTCTCTCACTTCTCTTCTGGGTTTCACTACTTTCAGCTTCTTGCTTCAGTGCCTTTCTCCATTTCTCTCTATCTTTATAGGTGGCTTAGATTATAGAATATAATTCAGCTACTGAGGAAGGGGTGCATTTTTCATTATGTATACCAGTAAATTGGAGAAAGCCAGTTTTTAAATGGAAAAAAGAAATAAAAGACACAGAGAAAACTAGAGACACGAAGAGAGATTCCTGGTCCCTTTCCTATTCATCATTGTTATCATCTATTTTGAGCCACCTGCATTTTAGATCTTGAATTATGTGAAACCCTTCTTATACAACAAATTCTCTTCATTTACTTAGAGTATCTCAGACTGGTTTCTGTTATTTACAATCAAAGAGTCTTAACTGATGTATGGATAGGAGGAAAAAATCTCTGCAAATAAAGATAAGTCACAACAAATACTCCTTTTGTTCTGTAAATAAGAAATATTACAAAATTTCAGTATCAACAAAGAAACCAAAAAGCCCAGGTATCAATATGAATAAAAAAAAAACCTGTGACCAGATGGCCTTTTCAGACCTTTTAATAAACAGCTGAGAGAAGGAAGGGAAGTTTTTCTAGATAAAACCCAAAAAGGAAAGCCAATTATATTTTAGATATGATCATTAGTTTTGTTTTGTTTTTCCTTTTTTTCCACTGACCCTCTGCAAAGTCAGAATTATCCAACAGGGATGGAATTCTCGGTGGACAGTTTGTGTATCATAAGCTTCAGACAAAATGAACCACTGAGGGAAAAATACTAATGAGTTATCACTTTTGCAGGTTCAAAACAGTCTTCCCAAGTATCCATTGTATGCCTCAATTGTTCGTCTACTTTGAAGTTACTGCTATAAAAGTTAAGATACTGCATAGTATTCATGCCCGTGGTGTGTAAGTAGAACCGTTTCTCTTATCCCCTATCTCACAGAAACAGTTTAAACAAAAACAAATCCCAATGTGGACTCTCTTTCGGTTATAATAACTGCTTTAGCTTGGAAATTTCATCATGTCTGAAAAATGCTGAATGATCTTTTCAAGAAAAAAAGGCAACACATTTCTTAAATAAAATAATTTCTTATTTATTCTACCAGTCTTCTATCCCTTTCTTCCAAAGTAATTTCTATATTCAGACCTTGACCTTCTCATAATTCCTTGGGTTTCTGCCTCTGCCTTTCTTATCACTCCTCTCACTAATTTCCTCAGATGACCTGCTTCTTTTTCCATCATACTTCAGTCTTGTATTATTTTAGCCTGCTTTCTTTTCTTTTCTTTCTTTCTTTTTTTTTTTTTTTTTCCGCACTGTCTGGATAGTTTCCTTGTAAAGACTTGATTTCTAAGGGGCTGTGCTAAAGAAAGTATATAAGACAAAGAGAGATGGGGAAGAGACATATTTCTAAATGTTTCTAAGTGCATGCCCTGGTGTTCTCCCTCTGTGCTGAGACGCCACAGCCTGAATTTTACAGCATGCTTAGAATTTTGTATTGAGAAAGTATAAAGACCTATAGAAAATTTTCTCTAAAGCTTCCTGAAGAAATCTACGCATGGTGGTAAAGATGAGTGGAGAGCAGCCAATCATGCATCATGAGATAAATTCTCATTAAATAATCTGTATATCTGGGAGAACTTGACTCTTGCAAACTTTCTTCAAGTTGAGACCTGTGGCTTATATTAAATTATTAAGTCAATGTAAGAAGACACAACATGGGACCAAATAATGTCTCTTAAATAATTTCCATCCATCAAACACCCAGGAAGAAATATACATTTAGCTTTCTACAGATTACTTAAATTCAAAAATTAAAATGTTCTAGTTAGGTTTATATTCATACATATTCATACCTTCTAAAGGCCAGTAGAAAACTTTCATGTATATATTAGAAAAAAAAACAGCTATCTAAATCATATAAGAACTGCTCTGGTTAATTTTTTTGAAAACTTTCCATATGCCCAATTGATGCTATATTGTCTAGTCAATAGTCTCCATTTCATATGAACATCTAAAAGGAGATGATGAACTTCAGGCATCACAACCTCTGTCAAAGTTAAAATTTATAATAAACCTATAAAATTTACTATTCAGTCAAATTTTACCAATACTTAGTATGTGCACCGTAACTAAAAACTGGTAGGGAATTGATCCATAGCAAACATAGGCATCTTCAATCAAGGGAATTATTAGTCTAGTTGGAGAGACTGAATGTACATGCACAGAAAGTTTATTAACCTGATAAGTATGAACATGTCAAATTGAAATTATAAAAAAAAGCCTCCGATAGAAGTTTAGACAAGGGATTTATCATTGACATGGATGAACAAGGATGGATCCAGGTAAGACAGAAGCTAAGTAACTTGAAAGAGTTTGTAAGGATCAGAGAATAGGAACTTAGGTTCAAGGGCATAGCTTGGAATATATGAGCAAAGACAAAAGCAAAAAATTTCAAATCCAAATGAAAGAGAACAGTGTATCTAGAAAAGAGAGTTTCCAAAGGGAAAGAAAAAATGTCATCTGACTTTATCAATAAGGGAAAAAAAAAAGGTTTTACAACAAGTGAATCAGCTACAGAGGCATTAAAGTTCTAACTTGGTCCTGTTCTATTTAAAGGATGAAACAGATATTGGCTTGATAAATGCAATCTTAATGACTTTCAACAAATATTTCAGTTATTTATATATTCACAGACAATTTCCAAGCTAAGAGATCATTTAATGAGAGGCATTTAACAGAAATACAAAGAAAAGAAAACAAATATTGGTGTAGTTTATCTGTAGTTATTTTCTTTGAGGAAAAACACAAATATTGAGCATATTTCATTGTAAAATCTATACATGTCAAATATGAGTAAAAAGATATAACTAGTATATTCTTTGTTTCTTAAGCATAAGATTGAGATTTGTAAGAACTTTATAGTTCAAAAATCAAAATACAAAATTTAATCAGTAAGAAAATTGAAAAATATTCCTTGTGCAACTTCATTAAAGATTAGGAACAAGTCTACCCTTACAGAACATAAAGGAGAGTACTTACTGGGCCAGATGCAGTTATTCTCATACAGATCTCCTCCGATTGAATTATGTGCAAACCTAAGGACATATGATAGTGTGCTAAGGGCACAAAGCCTCGAGATAAATGCAACACATCTTCCTGGAGTAACAATTTTATGTGATGATTTGGGTATAGACCAAGTTAAGTAATTTAGTAGTAAGTATTTGAAAACATAGCTTTAAAGCACATGCAGATAAATTACAGTACAGAATGCAAAATGTTCCTACAATTTTATGAGGCATCAAATAAATTTCCTCCATGATTGGTTGCATAAATAGAGGGAGGAGTAAGGAAGACTACTTAGTAGCCGTTTAGAGCAATTTTACTCTCCTTAAAGGCATTTTTGGGAAAACTGTTTACAGTATCATTGCTCTCCTAGGTGCTTTATTTCTCTCATATCTATGTATACTTTTTTTCCCTTAATCATATTATTGGAAGAGTAGAAAGACAGTGGTCATGTAAGGTTGTTTTCTAGGTTTTCAGGACAAGTTTGGTGGCCTCATCTAACTTTTTTTTTTAACATAGTCAAGCATGTGGGTGGAGAAAATGCTCAACCCTTAACCAGCATCCCCACTTAACTTTTAGTAAGTCTTTTTTAGTACTTTTTGCACAGCCTCTGGGATTTGAGGTGGGTGACAATACCTCCAGTCCCACCTCTATCTTGTTGAGTTGGTTCTGGGTCCCAAATAATGTTCCCTAGAGCTGTGGGTAATGTCAGACAATCAGTTCTGTCTGCACCATTTACCTCCAGGGATTAGTAGCTCTCTTTGCAATTGAATGTTCTAAGATTAGTCCCTGTGGTGAGCCACCTGCCAGGACTCAGAACATCACAGGCAAGCTAAGAAGCTAGTAAAAGATTTAAAGCTCAAACTTGAGCTGAGCAATCAGGATATTTTTCTCCCAAAATTTATAGCTACTGTGGCATGACCTAATTTGTCATCCCAGGTTTTTTCCTTTAAATTTTGGGGCCTGATTTGCCTGATGGAATTTGTTTCATAAAAATTCATGGAAGAAATTTCAATTTCTCCATGATAAAATTGGAAAACATACTGTAATACAATGTATCCTTTAAACTTTAAGATCCTATTATGAATACTGGGTATCTACTGAAACAAGAGTTCTTGCAAGTTCATGCAAGTAAGGGCTAGATTTCATTTATAGGGACGGGGAGCATGTGTAAGAAGATCCAGGCTCCACAAAAACTGTAAACATTATTTAAAAATCATAACACCCAGGTTTGACTAGCCATGGGTTCACATATTGATGCATAAAATGGTATAAAGTCATCAATATGCATTCTTAAAAGGGGATAAGTGTTTTGCTAACAGGCAAGATAAAGGAAGAGGGAACAGAATTACTTTCCTCCTGCCCAAACTAACCAAAACAAGACAGACAAAAATATATGAAAAAAAAGGAAAGAAAAGAAAAACAATTTCAAGATACCAGCCGTGGAAGGCAGTGATCACAGAGAGATGATAAACCAATAACATGTTGAGCTCCATAATTTCCTTAGTTTACTGCTTTCAGAGGTTCTGGACCAAATACAAAGAGTGAGACCCCATATAAAACACACAGACTCCATGAGTGTAACATATAGAGATGAAATTTGAGGAGATCAAAATGACTAGAGTTTGCCCAAGAGAGTCACTGGAGATGAGAGAGCTACACAGAGAAAGAACCCCAGAGATCAGCAGAGGGTTCTCCTCAAGTATTTAGGAGAATAGTGATTAGTACATGTGTGAGGAAATATAACTGAGAAATCAGGATTTAAGGGATGATTTTGATTAGTGAATTGTTATATAAAAATTCCTTTTTGCTTTCTGGAATGTTGGAGTAGACAGGGAAATACCTGAGATCTCTGAATTGTAGTCCAGCTGCCTTGATATCTCAAATGAGTGTAAAAAACCCTTATCCTATGTCTTTGTGATTATGAAAGCTGGTCATTCTCTTGTAGAGCAAAGGCCCTAATGCTAATGAAGTCAAACATTAACCTCTTCTTCCTTTTCTTACTGAAGTGATAGCTCTGCCTCCCCTTCTTTCACCTTATGTTCTCCTATTGAAATGAGGATGATAACACGTCTCCTTTTCTGCTCTGAACTTACTGTCTGAAATGACCTCATCTCCCCTTACTAAAATCCTTAAAAACCTTGAAATCCCTAAACTCGGGGAGACAGATTTTGGGCTGTTAAGCTGTCTGCTTTCCTGCTACATGAGTAGTAATGAACTGTTTCTCTCTTTCAAACCCTGGTTTCTCAGGAACTGGTTATAGAGTGCATCGGGCAGAAGACTCCACGACCTTTGTCTGATAACAGAAACTACCCAAGGTTGGGCAAAATCGTACCTGGAGATTAGAGGAAACCATGCCTACTGCTCACACATGGCCAGGAATAGCACCAGCTTTCATGTACAAGACAAGAAAATCTTACAATTCATGAGGCATTACGTAGAGTACTCAAAAGGGTCTTGCTACAGTGGTGGGAAATAATTAGCATTAGATTAAATGCTATTCTGCTCCCACATTTGTTGGGGCCCAAATCTTTAGAAAATCTTAAAAGAAAGATCCAAATGGGTCAAAATATATTCAAATAACAAACTGTATCCTAGATAAATCTCATGAATATTTGTAGGAATGTAAAATATCTAGCACTGAGCTAGGTAATATTCACAGTGTCTTACTTCCAATAAAAGATTACCAGTCATGCAAAGAGACAGGAAAATATGATTCATAATGAGGAGACACATCAGCCAATCAAAACCAATTCAAAACTGACACAGATGTTAGACTCAGCCAACAAAGACATCTTTAAAATAGTAATTGTGATTGTATACCAGACACTACAAAAAGTTAAGTAGAAACATGAAAGATACAAAAATGCTCATATTGAACTTCTAAGGATGAATAGATAAGATCTGATATAATAAATACCCTGGATGGAATTAATGGCAGACTAAACATTGCAAAAGAAAAGATTAAACTTGAAAACAGAGCAATAGCAATGATTCAATATAAAACTCAAGAAACTAAATGTGAAAGAGCATCAGATATCTTCATAATGCTTTCAAGCAGTCCATTGTACGTGCAATTGGAATTCCCAAAAGACAGAAAAAATATATGAACAACAGAAAACCACAAAATCATTGCAAAAAAAATTTTGAAAAAGGCCTAAAGAAATGGAAGGATACAGCATGTTTATGAATTGGAAGTTTAAAAATTGCTATGATGTTAATCCTACCCAAAGTGATTTATTGATTCAATGCAGTCCCATTCAAAATTCCAATAATGTTCTTTGCCAAAATGGAAAAGCCAATTATCAAATTTATATTGAGTGCAAGAGGCCCTGAATAGAAAAAGCCATCCTGAAAAAGAACAAAGTATGAGGACTCACATTTCCTCATCTTAAAACTTATTACAAAGCAGAATAATTAAAACAGCATGGTAGTAGCACAAAGGCAGACATACTGACCAATGGAAGCCAATCAAGAGCTCAGAAATCAACCCTCACATTTATGGCCAATGATTTTTGTTAAAGGGGAAAAGACCATCCAATTGGAAAAGAATAGTCTCTTCAACAATCGATGCTGAGAAAACTTGATCTCCATTTTCAAACAAAAACAAAAACAAGGAGGACACCTACTTCATACTTTATACAAAATTAAATTGAAAATGGATCAAATACCTAAATATGTCAGAACTATCAAACTCCTAGAGGAAAAGGTAGGGAACTATCTTTAAAACCTTGTGCTAGGCAATGACTTGTTAGGCTTTATACCCAAAGTACAAGCAACAAATGAAAAAATAGATAAATGGGACCTCATCAAAATTAAAATACTTCTGTGGTTCAAAGGACTTTGTCATGAAAATAAAACTACAACATAAACAGTGGGAGAAAATACTTGGAAAACACATATTTTAATATCCAGATTATATAATATCCAGATTATACAAAGAAATCTTTCGATTTAAACACAAAATGACAAATAACCCAATTTTTAAAATGGTCAAAACACTTGAATAGACACCTCTCTAAAGCAGATATACAAATGGCAAGAAAGCATGAAAAGATGCTCAACATCATTAGCCACCAGTGAAATATAAGTCAAAACCACAATGAGATACCATTTCACACCTATCAGTATGACTGTTATTAAAAAAATAGCAAATTACAAATGTTGGGGAGGATGCCAAGAAATAGGAACACTCATTCATAGCTGATGGCAATCTGAAATGATGCAGCTGCTTTGGAAGACAGTTTGGTAGTTTTTTCAAAAGTTGTTTAGAATTACCATATGACCCAGGAAACCCACTACTAGATTTATAACCCAAAGAATTGAAAGTGGTAACTCAAACAGATACTTGCACACCTATATTCCTAACAGCATTGATCACTATTGCCGGGAGATGGAAGCAACCTAAGTGTCCATCAGCTGATGAATGGATAAACAAAATGTGGTATATACATACAGGGAATATTACTCAATTGTAAAAAGGAATAAAGTTCTGATATATGTGACAACATGGGTGAACCTTGAAGACATCATGTTGAGTGAAATAAGCCAGGCACAGAAAGACAAATAGGTATGATCTCAGAGATATCATATAATTAGACTAAGTGATTTCACAGAGTCAGAATTGAGAATATAGGTTGTCAGGAATTGGAGTAGGGGTAGGTAATGGGAAATTAAGCCTTAAAATGCGCAGTGTTCCTATTTGGAATAATGGAAATGTTTTGGTAATGGTTGTCAATGTTGGTAGCAAAACATTGTGAACATAATTAATGGTACTGAAATATGTGTGTGTATGTGTGTGCGTGTACCTGTGAACGTGGTTAAAAAGGAGAAATGTAAAGCTGTATATATAGTAACAGAATAAAGTTAAAAAAAAAAAAAACCCATGTAACGACATGACACTAACAGTAAATCCTAAACCATAGACTATAGTGAGTAGTACTGTTCTAGTTTGCTAGCTGCCAGAATACAACACACCAGAGATGGATTGGCTTTTAATAAAAGGGGATTTATTTTGTTAGTTCTTCAGAGGAAAGGCAGCTAACTTTCCACTGAGGTTCTTTCTTACGTGGGAAGGCACAGTTGTGGTCTCTGCTGGCCTTCTCTCTAGGCCTCTGGGTTCCAACAGCTTTCCCGGGGGTGATTTCTTTCTGCATCTCCAAAGGCCTGGGCTGAGCTGTGAGCACTGAGATGAGGTATGCTGAACTGCTTGGGCTGTGCTACGTTGAGCTCTCTCATTTAAGCACCAGCCAATTAACTCAAACATCATTCATTGTAGCAGGTACGCCTCCTAGTCAACTGCAGATGTAATCAGCAACAGATGAGGTTCACCTACCATTGGCCCATGTCCACAGCAACAGAACTAGGCACATTCACCTGGCCAAGTTGACAACCGAACCTAACTACCACAAGTACAATTATAAAAATGTGCTTTCACCTATTATAACAATTGTTCCTCACCAGCACAAGTTGGTATTAATAGTGTGGTATGTGAGAACCTTGTATTTTATGAATGGTTGTTTTGTAAACCCATAACCTCTCTAATAAAGAAAAAAAGGTGGAAAAAAAACTTTTTCAGACATATACAAGCTGAAATAATTCATCTCCACTAGATGTGTACCAAAAACCAAAGTTAAAAATATTACAGGCAAAAGAAAAATAGCATCAGTTGGAAATAAGGATTCACACAAAGGAAATAAGAAACCAGAAATGGTAATTACATATATAAATCTAAAAGATGCTTTCTTATTATTTAATCCCTTTAAAAATAATTATTTAAACAAAAATAACATTGTGGTAGGGGTTTATAACACATATGTTAAAAAATATATAACAACAGTAGTAGAGGTGAAATGGAAGCACACTATTTGAAAATGGTGTGCTCTTGTCTGTTAAACATATCCTTTTTTTCTATCCTTGGATGCCTAGGATCAGACAAAGTCATATTGACTCTAACTTAAAAATCTGATGTATCACTGAGATGGAGAAAATGAAAGAGAACTGAAAATGTATGTCCTTGCTTCTAACTTTTTTGGTTCCTGAAAACCATGGTATCCATCTCCATATTGTACCCCACAAAACATATATACATATGTATGTATGTTTTATTATATATATCTATAATATATATGTCTATTATTCATAGGTTTGGTTTTTAGAGCTCTTCTTTGTCCCTTATTCCAACATGCTTTGGTACCTCTAGATACAAATGTTATCCTTTACCATTTTTATTGTTAATAAACCCCTCAACTTTCAATTTTAGGTTAGCCTTTCTGACTCATCACTTTTTTCCCCAGCCATATGTCCACAGACCCTCTTGGATTGACAGTCCTCCTAGCTCATCCAAAGATTTTCTACACTCATCTCTGACTCCAGGAGTATAATCGAAGCAACCTGTGTCCTGCTTAGAAGATCTTTCAGAAAAAGAGTTAAGTGATGGAGCCAGGAATATGACATGGTGGAAATTCCCACACGTTTGTTCCCCTTAGGGAATTCTAGAAGATTTTGAAAAAGTTGTTTAAAAGAACTCTTCTTGAATGGACAATGCAGCTTATATTATCTTTTATAGCTTATATAAGAGATCTCAGGAGAAATGTTGATATCATGAGAAAATTGCCCATTTTATATGACTTAGGTGTCTTTTAAAAAGTAGAATGTTGTTGGTGGAGGGTGGTTAAATAATAATAGCCAGTTCCTACTTTTAATTGACTTTCTTGCAAAATCACACAAGGAACACCAACCAAACCTTAAAAAAAGTGAACCTTAGAAAAAAGGGCTTAGGATCCAGATGGTAGAGTGAGACAGTCCAGGCCTCTGTCCTCCCACTAGGAACTGTGGGAGGACATCAAGATCTGACAGAAACAACTTTCTCTAAGCTCTACAAAGCAATTAAAGAACTGAAGTAATAGGACAATGTCAAGTTAAAGGAAAAAGGCTACTTAAAAGTGGTAGGATCTTCTGACATCCTAGATGGCCCCTTCCCTACTACTCAATATCTCTGTATGGAACCATCCCATGCTCCCAGAGCAAGGAGCCCTAGTCTTAGTTCTGGAAGTAGCAGATAGATAACCCTGTGCACATGCTAGGAGCATGTATATCTAGTCCAATTTCTCTGGTGGTAAGCTGATGGCCTCACCATCCCAGAGTACTGTGGGAGAGTAGTCAAGCCATGCTTCCTGGAACAAGAGATTATGGGGTATAGGACATACAGTGTCCTGGACTATGAGAAAACCATTTCTTAAGGAAGAGTGGACATTTGTATCCTTGTTAGCAGGAGCATTCTTAGGGCTACATGTTCATGTTTATTACAAGATAAATACAGAAATGATGGAAGACCTCCTATCCTTTGGCCTGGCGTCATTCACCACATTTTTTATAGCTAAGCCTTGAAGAAGTCACTTGCACAGGTCTATCTGCAAAGACTAAGAAAAGTATTTTCTTTTTCCCTTCTTTTTTTTCACTCCTAGCATTCAAGGAACACCCTGTCATAATACAAGCTAGATACAAACTTAAAAAGCATATGTCTCAGAATACAAATTCTAGCAATAACACATTAAAATATCAAATATCCAGGTTTTAATAAATGAGCACAAGACATACAAAGAAACAGGAAGTGATGACCTAGGCTGGAAGTTTAAAGTATTAGAAATCATCAATGAAGTGGATAAGACCTGGAACATTCCAGACAGAGAATTTTAAAAATTTGCCTTAATTATGCTTAAATGCTAAAGGAAAGCATGGACAAAGAACTAAAGGAAGTCATTAAAATTATAGATAAACACAAAGAGAATATCAACAGAGAAAGGGAAATTATTAAAAGGAACCATACAAAGTTGAAGAACATAGTAAGACATTAAAAACTCTTGGGGCGGGCCGCGGTGGCTCAGCGGGCGGGAGTGCTTGCCTGCCATGCCGGAGGACCCCGGTTCGATTCCCGGCCCCAGCCCATGTAAAAAACAAACAAACAAAAACTAATAAAATGATCTCTTAAAAAAAAAAAAAAAAAAAAAAAAAACTCTTTAGAGGGGTTCAACAAGATATTGGAGCTGGCAGAAGAAAGAATCAATGAACTTGAAGATAAGTGAAATCATCCATCTGAGGAGCAGAAAGAAGAAAGAATGAAGAAAAGTGAACAGAGTTTGAGGAACCTGTTGGACAACATTAAGCATACCATTTATGCATTCTAGAGTCTCAGAGAAGAAAGAGAGAAAGGACAGAGAGACTTTAAAGAAGTAGTGGAGAAAATTTTCCCAAATTTAATGAAAAAGATGAATATATACATCCAAGGTGCTCAGCAAGTTCCAAACAATGTACACCTCAATGGTCCCATGATACGGCGTATTTTAATCAAACTGTTGAGTGCTGAAGATAAAGATAGAATCCTGAAGTTGTTCATCACCGCTATACCAGTCCTGCAGGAGATGCTAAAGAGAGTTCTTCAGGTTGAAAGGAAAGGACAATAGACAGTAGTTTAAAACCTCATGAAGAAATAAAGATCTCCAGTAAGGGTAACAACTGCGACAAATACAAATTCCAAAACTATTGAATTTTTGGTTAATAAATCCTCTTTTTACTTCCTACAAGATTTAAAAGACAAATGCATACAAAAAAAAATGTAATGAGAAGTCAATTGTTTTGGACTTACAATGTATAAGCATGTAATATGTGACCAAAACTACATAAAGGTGAGTGGGATGGGGTATGTAGGAACATAGTTTGTGTATACTACTGAAAGTTAAGTTGATATCAAAACAAATGACATTGTTACAGATTTATGATGTTAAATTTAAGACCTATGATAAGTTCAAATAAAAAACTGGAGAATATGCAAGCTCATAGGCTAGAAATTAGAATTCATATTGCTAGGGATAATGGGCAGGAAGAACAGGGAGTCTATGCAAAATGGGTGTAGGGTTTCTGTTTGGGAAAGTGTGAAAATTGAACTAATGGAAGTGGTGAGGGTACCTCAACATAGTGAATGTGATTAATCCCATTGAATCATATATGCTGGGAGTGGTTGAGATGGAAAGTTTAACTTGTATATATGTTCCCACAATGAAAAAGAAAAATAAGTAAAGATACAATAAAAATTAAAGCAATACCTCATCCTGTATGGGAGCTAACAAGGAAGGAGAGTGATGTAAAGGGTATTATTGGAACATATGAAAAAATCAGAATATTAAGTGTAACCTTCATATCAATGTTAAATTTCTTGAACTTGATAACTTCACTTAAGGTAAATACATAAATGAATATCCTTGTTCAATAAATGCTTATGGCAGCATTAAGGGTTCAGGGAGCATGATGTATGCAACCTATTCCCAACTGTTCAGAAAATGTATTGATAGAAAGATAGGTAGTTAGATAGATAGATAGATAGATAGATAGATAGATAGATAGATAGATGGATGGATGGATGGATGGATGGATGGATGGATGGATGGATGGATGGATGGATGGATGGATGGATGGATGGATGGATGGATGGATGGATGGATGGATGGATGGATGGATGGACAGACGGATGGATGGATACCTAGATAGATGGATGGATGATAGATTGATACAGTGATATATAGATAGCTAGAATGATATGGCAAAATGTTAGACTGGGATCTGGATATCTACAGGTGGGGTAAGAGTATGTCGACATTCTCTCTACAGGGTTTTTATTATTTTTGTAACTGTCCTGTAAGTTTGAAAGTATTTAACAATAAAAGTTTTGAAAAAATAGTTGAAAATCGTATGAAGCATCTACTATCTAGAAGTCACAGCTCAAGGGAACTGCCCACCATTTAGAGCCCTTACACATAATCACTGAGAACCTATGGAGCCCTTACTGTGGGAACAGAAGATGAGGGGTCAAATTGGAGAGATAGAATTGTTGAGGGGGTGTCTATCCTTCTTTTTAAACTATTTTGAATCTTCCACATGATTTACTTAAGGGTCCTGGTGTGATAGTTTACACTTCACCCTGCTACCCTCAGAAAAGAAGGAATAGCAGTTTGCTTTCAGGAAACATCATGGAACTGGTATCTCAGACATTCTGGCTGGAGACTCAAATCATTTATGATGGTCCTGAATTTATAATCTGAGCCTTATAACCCTAATGGAAGGTGTGGCCCAGAAAGAGAGGACTTATTGAGGTCATTTAGATATTTAGTTTACTCCATAAAAGGACACAGTTTGGAAGCATCTTTTGATTTCCAATCCTTAGGGATTAAAATCTACTCAATCATTAACTAGCAAAGTCAAGAGAAACGTCTATGTTTGGTTTGGTCTAACCCAGAAGCCATGACATGATTAACTATGAGATGTTTGGGTTTCACTGATGTTGTAATGGTGGCAGTGTGGAGGGCACAAAATTCAGTGCATAGAAAAGTAGTAAACCATCTGAGAAGTGAAAATGTTGCCAGAATGCTAAATAACTAATTTGATTGAATTTGGCTAGTTTTTAGGTTATATGAGTAAACTGATTACTTGTTTTGAGAGTTATGTCAGGGAAAATGTACTGTGGGATTATGATTGCAGATTCTGCACAAAATCATATTATAAAGTTAAGGTTTCTCAGTATTATGTACTTCAAAACAAAATTTCAAGTCATTGTTTCTAACTTTTGTGTGTTGTTATCCAACAATTCTAACTCTACATGAATTAAATATCAATTTATATTCTTCTCTATATACATAGTATATGGCCCATTTTTTGCCCTTTGTGGGAAAGAGGAGCAAGAAGGAACTGAAGTGAGAGGGATGCGGATAATCAAAACTATTAAATTATGGTTTACTGATTTCTTGTGAAGAAATAAAAACAGCATGCCCCTGCTCTATATGATTATTTTCCAATTCTAAGTGGAATAAGTAGGAAACATACACTTACAACATGTTATAAGTCATTAAAGTCCAAAAGATTTTAGTTTTCAAAAGAACATTTTTAGGAAAATTGGCTTTGTTTTAGTGAATTTCTGAAAGAATACATGGCAACACCTCAAGGCAACACCTGCCAGTCTAACAAAGGCCAACAGCTATATGAGTCACCAAAGTAGAGGAGCAATTCCAAAACTTCATCCACAATGCAGAAGCTATTTACTGCCCTGTGCAAGGTAATAAATTGATTTTGCTCAAAAACCATTTTACTTAAATTGTGCAAACAGAATTCTCAACAATTAGTAGCTGTGTGATTCTGACAGTGGAACTGGCTCAGAATGGGGACCACGCAAAATTACTATTTCTAACCCACCACATGAAAAAGTATCCAAAGTTCTATATATACTTTTTTATACTTTGTTTTTTCTAAAATATAATACAAAATATATTTTAGTATAAAATATATAAACAAATTTATTTCTTCTGTATACGTATAAATATATAACGTATATAGCAGAAATAACAAAGCTTTGATATTTAACCTATGTTGGGGGCATCAATTCTAACACACTTGTTATTTCCTATTTTTGTTACATTCCTGGAATATTAATAACAGAGGCTTAGACTCAAAATGATATACTCTGGGGTTGCAAAATGATTATTACCCATGACCTACAGAGCATTTTGCAGAATTGTGGTACTTCTCATGTCAGAAAGAGACATCCCTAGACTCCATAATTTGTAAGTTATTTTTCAAGGCCCATCACTAATCAATTACCACATTACTGAGTGACAAATTTTCAGGAATGTAACAACTCCGTAAATATACTCTGATGTGGCCACCTCCATACATGCATGTTATCTCCCACTGATGCTTGAAATTGCACAGAAAGGAATAAGTTCTTGGGCTATACATTGTGCTCTTTATAGATTAATGTTTTAAATAAACTTTATTTTAAAACAGTTTTAGATTAACAGAAAAATTGAGAAGATACAGAGAATTTCCATACCCCACATTGAATTTCCTCATTACTCACATCTTACATTAGTATGGTACATTTGTTACAATCAATAAACCAATATTGATTCATTTTTATTAACTAAGGTACATACTTTAGTCAAATATCCTCAGTTTTTTTTAAACTAATGTCCTTTTTCTGTTCCAAGATCCGATTCAGGATACCAAATTACATTTAGTCATCATTTCTTCTTAGGCTTCTCTTGGCTGTTACAGTTTCTCAGACACTTCTTGTTTTTTATGTCCTTTACAGATTTGAAGTAATTTTGATGAAATATTTTGTAGGTGAATCTCCATTAGGAGCTGTTTGATGTGTTTTAATGATTAGACTGGGGTTGTGGATTTGGGAAAAGAAGGCCGCAGAGGTAAAGTGCCATTTTCGTTATGTCACATGATGGGTACATACTATCAATAGGATTTAGCACTGTTAAAGTTGACTTTGAACATTAACCAGGCTGCAATAGTATTTGTTAGGCTCCTCAAGTTTCTCTTTATTCTCCCCTTCCCATACTGTAAAGAAGCAAAGTCACTATGCACAACCACATTTAAGGAATGGGCAGCTATGTTTTGCCTTCTTGATGGCAGAGTATTTATTTGGAATTCTTCTTGAGAGATTTGTCTCTTCTGTCCCTTTATCTAATGTGCCATCATTTATTTATATAAATACGGACTCATGGATATTTCTTTCATACTTGTGGTTGTATAACCCAACATGGCTTTATTTATTTTTTTGCCTGGGGAGAGGGCCAGCAGAGATCGCCCTGTGCCTTCCCACATGGGAAGGAACCTCAGTTGAGGGTTGGCTGCCTTTCCTCTGAAGAGCTGTGCATTAGTGGAATGGATCCCCTTTTGTTGAAAGCCAATCCATCTCTGGTGTGTTGTGTTCCAGCAGCTAGCAAACTAGAACACCTGTCTACAAATATTCTGTATGTAAGCATTTATATTAAGCTAAACATGAGTTCTTATATATGTTTCTAACTCTAATCCATTAACCCCATGAGTCATTCCAGTCTTTTTCAATTATTTATATGTAAACTTCTACTCTTAACAGTGAGAAACCTGGTTCCTATAATCTTCCATCTATTTACATAATTATTAATTGCAGCATACATTTATAGTGGTATCAGAATCACTAATCTATATCCTTGTGGGAAATAACTTTATCAACTAGAGTACAGAGTTTATGCACAGTTTCTTTCACCTTGAGTTTTTAATGACTCCTCTCATTCCTAAAGTTACTTATATCAGCACATTTTATTTCTACCCTCTTCAGTGAGGTTATTCATACATTCTTTTTTAATTTTTTTTAACTTTTGATCATTCCGCTCTACATATATAATCAGTAATTCACAATGTCATCACATAGTTGCATATTCATCACATGATCATTTCTTGGAACATTTGCATCTATTCAGAAAAAGAAATACAAAGAAAACAGAGAAAAAATTCATACATACCATAACCTTCACCCCTTCCCCTCACCGATCACCAGTATTTCAATCTAAATTTATTTTAACATTTGTTCCCCCTATTATTCATCTTTATGCCATATGTTTTACTCGTCTGTTGATAAGGTAGATAAAAGGAGCATCAGACACAAGGTTTTCACAATCACACAGTTGCATTGTGAAAACTATCTCATTATACAATCATCTTCAAGAAACATGGCTGCTGGAACACAGCTCCACATTTTCAGCAGTCCCTCCAGCCTCTCCACTACATCTTGACTAACAAGGTGACATCTATTTAATGCATAAGAATAATCTCCAGGATAACCTTTCAACTCTGTTTGAAATCTCTCAGCCATGGACACTTTATTTTGTCTCATTTCACTCTTCCCCCTTTTGGTCGAGAAGGTTTTCTCAATCCCTTGATGCTGAGTCTCAGCTCATTCTAGGGTTTTTCTCAGTCCCTTGATACTGAATCTCAGCTCATTCTATGATTTCTGTCCCACATTGCCAGGAAGGTCCACATCCCTAAGAGTCATGTCCCACGTAGACAGGGGGAGGGTGGTAAGTTTGCTTGTTGTGTTGGCTAGAGAGAGAGGACACATCTGAGCAACAAAAGAGGTTCTCTTGGGGGTGACCCTTAGGCCTAATTTTAAGTAGGCTTGACCTATCTTTTGTGGGGTTAGGTTTTGTATGAACAAACCCCAAGATTGGGGGCTCAGCTTATAGCTTTGGTTGTCTGTCTGCACTGGTTGTAAGAATATCAAGAATTCAACTTCGGGAAGTTGAAGTTTCCTGCTTTCTCACCATTCTCTGAAGGGGACTTTGCAAATACTTTTTTGTTCACTGTTCAAATCACTCTGGGATTTATTGGGGCATCACTCTGGACAAACCAACAAAATCTCATGTCCTACTCAAGGTTCCATGTACTTATGGTGTTCAGTTAAGCTGTCTACATAAGTTATATTAGGAAATGCACTAGTCAAAATATAAATTTTGTACCAAATAAAATTTTTGCTTTAGTTTTTAATTTTTTAAATTGTATAGTATAACATATATACAAAGCAAAAAATATATAAAAGCAATAGGTTTCGAAGCACTCTTCAACAAATAATTACAGGACATTTCCCAGAGTTTGTCATGGGCTACCATATGATCCTCTCAGATTTTTCCTTCTAGCTGCTCCAGAATATAGGAGGCTAGAAGGCTTTAATTATTTTTACCATCACAATAGAATTTTTTCCTTTTTTGTGAAAAAAATAACATATACACAAAAAAGCAATAAATTTCAAAGCACAGCACCACAATTGTAGAACATATTTCAGAATTTGATATGGATTACAAATCCACAATTTTAGATTTTACTTCTAGCTGCTCTAAGGTAGTGAAGACTAAAAGAGACATCAATTTAATGATTCAGCATTCATATTCATTTATTAAATCCTATCTTCTCTGTGTAACTCCACCATCACCTTTGATTTTTCTATCCCTCTTTTTAGGCTTATTTGAGCCATGGCCATTCTAACTTTTTCATGTTGGAAGGGTCTGTCACTAAAATAAATTAGGGAGATGGAACTATCTGATATTCTGGAGAGGCTGAGCCCTCTAGGTTTCAACACTTACCCAGTCCAGGGACCCTTCTGGAGGTTGTAGGTTTCTGGAAAACTACTCGAGTGCATGGAACCTTATGAATCTTATATATTGCCTTAGGTGTTCTTTAGGATTGGCTGGAATAGTCATGGTTGGGTGTTGGCAGGTTATGATAGGTAGCATGGTCTAACTGAAGCTTGTGTAAGAGCAACCTCCAGAGTAGCCTCTTGACCCTATTTGAACTCTCTCTGCCACTGATACCTTATTAGTATTGCCCCCCTTCTGGTCAGGATAGAATTGTTGATCCCATGGTGCCAGGGCTAGATTTATCCCTGGGAATCACCTCCACATCACCAGGGAGACCTTCACACCTGGTTGTTATGTCACATGTAGGGTGGAGAGCAATGATTTCACTAGCAGTGTTGGGCTTAGAGAGAGTGAGACCACATCTGAGTAACAAAAGAGGTCCTCCAGAAGTAACACTTAGGCATACCTATAGGTAATCTAAGCTTCTCTGCTACCTACATAAGCTTCACAAGAGTAAGCCTCAGGTCAAGGACCAAACCTATTGATTTGGGTGTCCCTAAAGTTTGACACAGTATCAGAGGATTCTCCAATGGAAAGGTTTAATATTCCATCTCTCAAGGGATGGGATTTTTATTATCAGCTTAATATATTCTGGGATGTATCCAGGTGTAACATACAGGATAAAAGGACCTCTTTCTTATTCTGGGCTCCCTGTGTTTCATTGTTCAAATGAATATACACATAGGTTGAGTTAGATTATGCACTACAGAAAATTTCAGTTCCAGACTGAATAAACTTTTTTTCCTTTGGTCTCAAAGAGTATATATAGTTCTAAAACATAGAGACTGTCTTCCTTACCCCTGTGTTCTGAACTACTTTAACCCCAACCTGATCAGCTTCATTCTTATCTTTAAACATATATATATATATATATATAATATATAAATTTTATACATACATATAAAAAACAGCCTCTCAAAATCCAGAAATAATAATCACCATTCCGGACTTAATAAAATCTTATAATATAGGCTCTGTTTTTTTATAAGTATTTTCTAAAGGAGACATACCATTGTTGTTCTTTTGTTTCTGGCTTATTTTGCATCACCAAATGCTCCACATGTTCATTCACGTCGTTGCATGCCTCACAATTTCGTTCCTTTTTGTAGCAGCACAACCTTTGTTCATAAATATACACCATCATTCGCCAATCTACTTCTCAGTCAGTGCATGCTTCAGCCACCTGAATTCCTCAGGCATCATGTATAATGCCCAAATTCTACAGTCCGTCAACATTCTGAATTTAAGATAATTTCATTGTTGCTAAGAGAAAAAAAAAAACCAATGCACAATCTCGCCAAATAGGAAATCTAAACCTCCTCTTAACTCTTGTCCCTCCCCCCATTGTTTACCTCTGCTGTTGCTGTGGTGATTGTGAATAATTCTGTTATGAACACTGGTGTGCAAATGTCTGTTTGTGTCATTGATTTCAGCTCTTCTGGGTATATATCAAGTAGTGTTTTTGCTAGGTCATAGGGCAACATGATATTTAGTTTCCTAAGGAACCGCCAAACAATCTTCCATAGTGATTGCACTATTATACATTCCTACCAGTAGTACATAAGTGCCCCTGTTTCTCCACATCCTCTATGACATTTATAGTTTCCTGTTTGTTTAATAGCAGCCATTCTTATAGGTGTGATGTGGTATCTCATTATAGTCTTGATCTGCATCTCCCTTATAGCCAGTGAAAATAAGCATGTCTTCATGTGCTTTTGAGCCATCTGTATTTGCTCTTCAGAAAAATGCCTATTCATATCTTTAGCCCATTTTATAATTGGGTTGTTTATTCTTTTGTTATTGAGTTATATGATTTCGTTGTGTATACAGGATATCAAACTTTGTCCAAGATGTGATTTCCAAATATTTTCTCCCATTGATTTGGCTGCTTCTTCACCTTTTTGACAAAGTCTTTTGAGGTGCAAAAGGATTTGATTTTGAGGAGTTCCCGTTTATCTATTTTTTCTTTTGTTCCTTGTGCTTTGGGTGTAAAGTTTAGGAAGCCACCTCCTATTACTAGGTCTTGAAAATGTTTCCCTACATTTTCTTGTAGAAGTTTTATGGTGCTAATTCTTATATTTAGGTTTTTTATTCACTTTGAGTTAATTTTTGTGCAGGGTGTAAGGTAAGGCTCTCCCTGAAAGACTTCTTTTAAAATTTCTTGCAGGGTAATTGTGCTGGTGATGAAATCTGGCAGTTTTTGTTTATCTGTGAAAGTCTTTATTGCTCCTTCATTTTTAAAAGATAACTTTCCTGAATGTAGCTCTCCAGGTTGGTGGGGTTTTTTGCATTTTGACACTTTAAATGTTCAATTCCACTGGTTTGCATAGTTTCTGATGAGAAATTCTTACCTGTATTCTTCTATAGGTAAGGTGTTTGTCCCCTCTCTGGCTGCTTTCAAGGTTTTCTCTTTGTGTTTGGGTTGCTGCTGTTTGAATATGGTATTCTATGTGTAGTTTTTAAGTATGTATACTTCTTGGTGTTATCTGAACTTACTAGGTCTGTGGCTTGGTGTCTATCATGAAGTTTGGAAAATTCTCATTCATTATTACTTCAAATACTTTTTTCTGTCCCTTTCTTCTTCCTTTGACATTCTGGTGACATATAGTACATCCTTTGCAATTGTCCCAGCATTCTTGAATTTTCTGTTCTGTCTTTTTTTCATTCCTTTCATCTTTGAACTCAGATTGGGAAGTTTCTATTGACATATCTTCAAGCTCACAGGTTCTTTTCTCAGCCATACCCAGTTTTACTTATCAACTCATCAAAGGCATTTTTTAGTTCTGTTACAATAATATTTTTTTATTTCTAGCATTTCCTTTTGACTCTATTTAAAAGTTTTCACCTCTCTAATTACATTTCCATCTGTTTTTGTACATTTTCTACTTTTTCCATCAGAGCCCTTAATATGTTAATGGTGGATATTTAAATTCCTTTTGATAACTCCAATATTTGTGTCATATTCGAATCTGGCTTTCATGCTCATGATGTCTTGTCTCTTAGCAGACTGTGTTTTCCTTGTCTTTTAGCACGTGTTATTTTTTGTTGAATGCTGGATATAGTATATTGGGTAATAGGAACTGAGATAAATAAGCCTTTAATATGAGATTTTGCTCATCTGGCTAAGAGTTTAGCTGCGTTGAATGTTTGCTGTTGTAAACTTCAAATCCCTCTAGGGTCTTTGTTTTCGTTCCTATGTTGACCTTGATCTTAACTAAGTACTTCCCCTCAAAGAAAGTGTGTGTCTTGAGCTTTTTGTTCTATGAAACATTCTTATACTGCTATACATAAAATTATATGTTATACATAAGATTATAGAAGAGAGAGGAAATACTCTATAATATTATGACTATAAATCTCAGTCTTTTAATTGGTCTGTGTCCCTGGTTTGTAACCTTCACAAGTGCTTCTTAGATTTATCCCCTGCTTAAGTAAGAAAGGAAGGTTAGAAGTAGCAGGAATGAGAGAGGTGGAATAAGGCTCTGCTAATGTTTTGCCCCTTGGTAGTAGACCTTTGTTCTGGCAAACACTCTGGGCAGAGTTCACAATGGTTATTCTTACCCTTTTCCTTCCAGAATCATGAGGAGGTCTTTCCCAGATCTTCATTAAGATAAACTGGTAGAGTTTACAAAGGTAAAAGCCATGGAAGTATAGGATCTTCCTAAGACTGAGGTCTTTGGGAGTTTCTTCTTCTTACATTAGTCCATGTTCAATTTCCAGCAAATTCATCAAAATCACTAGTTGAATGTTCCTACCATTCTATGTCTCAAGAAGATCTTAGTTGGGATTTTCTGGATTTTCTTGTCTTTCCAGACTTCAGGTTGGAGATCTGCCTTGCAACGTCAGATTTCTGGTGGATCCAAAAAAAAGCTGTTGAAATTTAGTTTAATCAGCTTTTTCTTGTTTTAAGTACAAGAGTGATGACTTCCAAGCTCTTTTCATATTGGAACTGAAAACAGAAGTCTATATTCAGTAATATTTTAAAAATCAATGTTCTAGAAGAAATAATTTATTAAATCTTTGCACCTAACATGGACTAGGCATTATACTATGCGCTTTAAATATGAGCTATCAATTTAAGATTCAATTAATCTGTAAGAGAGGTAGTTGACAGGAGCCCTAGAGTCCAATACTGTATGTTTTTTTCTAAGTCATATTACATTGCTTCAGAAACCTTGACACCCCCATCTAAATGGAAAGAATTATGGGAAAACATTTAATTCAGCAGGATTAAACTATATTAATTACTGAAACACTGTTTGACAAGCCAGCTCCATGTTGAGAAAAGGCCTTGAGGCTTCTATCAAACTCTCTTTTTCCCTTCTGTTCAGTCTTTAAATAAATAACATTTTATTCATACACCTCTGGAATAAGAAAAGAACATTTTAAAAAATGAAATGCAAGTTTATTTCATAAAAAAGGACATTCTGAGCAATTGGAAAAAACCTGCCTCTTTAGAATTGCATTTCAAATAAAAAGAAATCAGACAGGACAATCATTAGAATAAAGAAATGTTTAATAGCATATGAGAACTGAACAAAAAAAAGTTGTAACATATGGCAATGTATTTTCTCCATGAAAGCAAACCTCCTGGGACTCAATTCTTTGATACTAATCATAGCAGTAATTAGAGATGATGTTTGTTAGTGTTCATGAATGCTTTCCATGTTAAGTGAGAAAGCCCAACCAAGGTGTCTTCTTCTCCCACCCAGTTGGAGACCTGACAAGTTCATTTCTAAGACTTGTTTCATCATGCTGATGTCTGATATTTTTCACATGTATTTCCAAGAATGAAGTTAGACCATTTATTGTTAGTGAGTGAAAGTCTTTCTTTAATTATAGTTATTTGGCTTCTAAATAATAGTTTTGAGGTTAGAGGGGAAAGTAAGCACATTAAGAAGAGTTCCCTAAACAAATTTAAGCATGTAAAATTAGGTTTACCAAGGAAGCGTCTAAATAAAATAATGCACATGGAACCCTACAGAATCTTTGTGAACATGGTTATGTAAATTTAAGAGAAGGGAACACCTACACAAAAGGCCTTTATTTTCAGAAACAGTGGTATTATAACATTGTCAAATAAACCTATATTGTGACCAGCTTATTTTCAAGTGCCACAGAAAGGTTTTAATCAGGAGGGCGTGGGCAGTACTGGAGGCAGAATTTTACATTGTAAATACATAGTCTTATCTAAGCAGGCTGCCGGCGCAAAATATGGAAATCAACTAGGAATGAGAAAGAAAGAGGGGACACTTTTTTAATATTTCTAATAGAGGGTGGGAGCAGGAGGAAGAGTGAAATTAGATGACAAATGGCACTTTTTGAAATTAAGAGGTTTGCTTGGTGTAGTTCCTTTGAGAAGCCTGAAAAAAATTCCATTCCTCTTATCTCAGTCGTTATCGACCTATGAGATGGTAAATGTCACTTTTGAGTTTTGCGTGGAGGGTCAGAGCCTCTAAAAGGTTCCCTGCTTAATGCATCGTAATCCAGCAAATCCTCAGGAAACTGACTAGCAGGGCTGCATTGCAAATTCACAGGCCCTACTCTGACCACCAGGCCAAACAATCACCCAGGAACTGGGCCAAAAATACAGGAATAACAGAGCCCTGTTGGACTGCCTGGTAGGCAAGCCTCAGTGGGGGCAGGAGTAGTGCTGCCAACGAGCACAAAGGAAGCCTTATTATGTAAAAGTGTACATTTAAACTTCTAAAGGTTGCCCGTAGTTTTTTTTTTCCTCTGGAGAAGTCATGCTTCTAACATTTACAGAGGTTGAAATTTTAACCTGGTTAAACACACTATGACTTTTTCACTTCCTAGCTGTCAGTGGGTATTTATAACTAGCGTAAAAACAAAATAAATTCACAAGAGTTTTTCTGAAGCCACTGTTATGATGCATTATTGTAAAACTACAAACTACTCAAGTTATTTCTTGATAATAAGCACCAACAGAGAGGAGAAAGAGTTCAGACAATCCAAACCAGGGGAATGATTAAAAATAAAAATTTTCTTTTTCTTTAGAAACGCTTTCTATGATATTTCTCTAGAATAACTTCTTTCATAATTTTGGATAGTTTTCCTATTTAAGAACCCTTTGACTGTCCCCATTGTTTACAGGACGAGGTCCAAAACCTTGACATACCCTTTGTGATCTATCTTCCTTTGTCCCCATAAGTTTCTGTTCCCCAGTCCTACTCAATCACTTGCAGTTCCTTTTAATTCTTGTAGCTTTCATATCCAGTTCATTAATGGAATTCCCTACTCTTCTTTTTCCACTAGGCAAGTTTTCATTCTCCCTTCCATATTGAACTCAGATTCTTCCCTGTGAGTATTTTTCCTCTGGCCCAGTTCAATAGGAGTTGTGCTCTCCTCTATATTCTCTCCAACTTAGTGTCAATCTCTCAGAATTCAGGCTATCAAAGAATAACTGTCTCCTTATGTGTCAATTTTTCATCAAAGTGCCAGCTACTTGAAGAGCAAGTGGAGTTCTCAGATATCCCAAATAAAACAAAATGAATGGTAAATGACCAAAGGACCAAATTACGAAAGCAAAAAAATAGCTCATATGGCTACAGAAGAAACAGAGCCAAGGATTTGTCCTTTACGGGAGACAGTCCATCCAGCACAAAATCTACCCAGAAAGAAAGGATAATTAACATTTCTTATGTGTATTTCCCCCACAAACTCATAGAGACCAGAAAGGCTGTTTATACATTTATCCTCTGCAAACAGAGCTCAGTTTTTCAACACACGTGAAAAATGATTTCTAAGGAGGAGGAATTCACTGCGTTACAAGGAAAACCATTCCATTTTGAATACTTCTAATGATCAAAAAGTAGTTTTTTAATATTGAGCCCAAAACTTCTTCTCTATTTTAATCCAGTTCTGTTCCCAAATCTTGGAGTTGGAACTTGTTTTGGCATAAAGAATGAAGTTAACATCATTTCACATAAAAAAATCATCAAATATTTGAAATCTGAGAGAAGTTACCTAAACTTTCTAAGACCAGCTTTTTTTTTTTTTTTCATTTTTTAATGGAACCATTATAACATCAACCTCACAGAGTTAAAATGAGGCTCAAAGAAAGTAGAACATGTAAAGCACCTTAAAAAGTGCCAGATATACAGTCAGCACTTAAGAATAACTATTATTTTGTGTTATTATAGTTATTATTATTTGAAGACTTCTGTAACATCCCTCTGTCTTCCTACAGTTAAGCAGTATTATGTTCTTTCAACCATTAATCACAAAACAGCTCCAAGAATATTTTAGCTGCCCTCCTCTTGATGCACTTAAGTTTTTAAGTCCCTCTAGTAAAAGAGTGTCCAGAACATTGCACATTATAACAAATGTGGATACACCAACACAGCCTCCAACGGGATTATTTCCTCTCTTGAAGAGTCTTCTACAAAAGCAAAAACATTTACATTAGTTCTTTGGTAACTTTATCGCCCTTTTGATTTATATTGTGTTTTCAGTCAACTAGAAATTCTACATCATTTTTTCATGAAGTGCTGCTAATCCAGCTCTCTATCACTCTAATCTTATACAGTAGATCATTTTGAACAAATGGGCAAAATTTTATATTTAATCCAATTACATTTCTTCTTTTTCTTGGGTTTAGCATTGGGCAGGATTTAGCATTTGCCTATGCTTTTTGGTTGTCACAAAAAATTTTTATAAAACAAAATTTGACCTGGATTGTGGAAAAAATGAAATAATACAGCATATGTAAATTCCAAAATATTGCCTAGCACAGAGCAAGCATTTTAATAAAGTAACATTTAATTTTATGTATGTTCAAATTTGATACCCAACACTTCATATATTCTAGCGTAGAGTGAAAAAGAGTACTTCTCAGTAATAAAAATTAAACTGGCATCAATAAATTATCCATAATATTTTGAAATGGCCTTAAATCACTATGAATTCATATAATTCTACTAATATACTTTCTGATTGCTTTATATTACTGTTATAACTACCTTTGATTATACTGTCCTTTTATAAAAAGACCCGCCAATATTGGAGTGTACATTTTGAAGTCTCTAGTCTCTGATGATGACATTTTGTATGTGTGTGAGTGTATTCCCCCAGATGATTGCCCCGGGCTATCAGCATAGGGAGCCTGCATTCCTGAAAAATGTGTTTTCTTCAAGCCCTTCTCTATGCAGGGTCTTTGTTTTCTCTTAGGTGCTTACCATTTGCCACTTTCCTACAGAGCATTGCTTTGAGCTATATATATGGATTCTGCTAAGACGTAAGCTATAAATTCAAGTTTTAATACTTCTGGAAAAATTTTCATGTTAGTAAAAGATCATTAAGTCTTTCACAGTTCAAAAACTGATCAGATTATGATGGGATTCCTGGTGCCTTGCTGGCATGTCCAACATGGCAAGCACCATAGGCTTAACTGTCCATTGATGAAGCTGATAAAGCAGCCCCCCTACCGCATTAATTAATACATTCAAATGTTTACCAAATACATATTGCATGTGGCAGGCACTAAAGATAAATGGTAAACAAAACATGCATGGTCCCTCATCCCGTTCTGTTCCCTATGAAGAAAAAAAGGCAATAAACAAATATACCCAACACGGATGGTTATACTACTTTACAGAATAACACTTTAAGGTATTGATTTACTCTTTTTTAACCCTATATTTTTCCTTTTTCCTTTCCTCATTAGTGCCCTAGGGAAAGAGTGTGGCAGAGAATAAAGCTAAAAATTGCCCAATATACAGTTTCTTTTCTAGCTTTTGTTTTCAGCTGCCAAAAGCAATTAAGGAAATTATGCCAGGTATTCCAGATGGAGAGAGGAAAGGTTGTGTCTCTGTGGAAAAACAGAGAATAAAAGCACTTCCCAGTGGTTGGAAGGAATGAAGATTACAAGCCGGAGAGCAGGGACAGGAGCCTTGCTTCTGGCAGTGCCCCGGAAAGGAGGCAAGTCCTCAGAGAGGAAAGCCCCATGGTCTCCACACCTGTGGAATGGGGACTAGGCAACCTGACAGCCCATTCAGTGCTTCCCCAGTACCTTGAATCTTTCCACTAAAACGAGAGGAAAAGTCTCCAAATTGGCTGTTTAAATTGCCCACCATTCTTGGAGAATGGAAGCTTAAAATTAAAATGCTGTATTTCAGGCACACTTGGGTTCTTTTAATGAAATTCATACTGATTTTAAATGCCAAGAGTGAAATAAACAGAGCATTATTTTAGAAAGTTAAGTCGAAAGGGGAAAGTTACTCTAGATATAGTATTCAAGAAAGGTATCTCTGAATATATTTTCCAGCCTGAGGCCAGAAGGGTGTGATTGACTCAACCATATAAAGAGCTAGAGTAAGAGTATTATAGGCACAGGATACATTGCCGGGATCATTAGATGAGAAAAACCTGGCATGTCTAAGTACCTGAATAAAAGACCAGAGTGGCTAAAGCTTCTGAACGAGGGCAAGTGATAAAGAAGAAAAATGCAAAGACCAGTCTATGCAGGGTTTTGTAGGCTATGTCAAGAAGGTAGATTTTACTCTAAATACAATGGGAAGCCATAGAAAAGTTTTAAGTAGGAAATTGACATTATCTAGTTTGCCTTTTAAGTTTACCTTTCTGGCTACTGTATAGAGAATGAATTAAGATATGGTTGTCAAGAGTGAAGAGATGGGGATTTTTAAAAAGCAGTCCAGATCAAAGATAAAGATGGCCTAGACTAAGAAGGTAGCAATATAGGGAGGGGAAAACATTTCTGAGATATCTATATATAGGCGAGAGAATCAACAGGATTTACTACTGAATTGGATGAGGAGGGTTGGGATATAAAATGTCTGGGGGATTTATGGATGTCTTCTGACTTCTGGTTTGTGGAGCAAGTTGATAATTGCAGAGATGGAGAAGACTAGAAGAGGAATAGGATGGAGGGAGAAAAAATTTAAAATCCCTATAATAGCTATGTTAGAATATGTCTCCCTCCAGGGCAAAATTAGGTTTTTTTTCTGCAACTCATTATTAAAAAATCCCAGTTTCCTAAGATCAGGGAAACTCTCTGATACCATGTACAGATATTCCCTGTGCCTTGTTATGTCACTCTGGGAACTGAGGTTTAGGGGATTAACACAAGAAAATGATCATATTGTGGTTATGGCTGTTTCTGTGAGTAATGAACTGTCTTTTGCGTCTAACCCAGAAGTCTTATATTTTGTCAGCATCCATGAAACTATGGCAGGCTAAATCGTTAGCTTGTAAGAAGAATAAGATCTCAAATACTTCGAAGTTCTTGACAAATGTGAGCAACAAAAGTTAGAAAATAAAATCTAAAAATATATACCATTTACAATAACAGAAAGCCCTAGGGGCAAAATCATTGAAAGATAGGGCCAGACGTCTATGGAGAAAATAACTTTTTTAAAGCAGGGTGTAAAGAAATATATAGATTTGTCTTGTTCATACTCTTTCGGTGTATATTCTTTAGAACTCCATCTTCTAAACTGATCTATAGATTCAAATCATTAAAATAAAAATCTTAATAGTTTTGTTAATTTTAACTTTCTACTTTGAGGCTATGCTATTAGATTCATAAATATTCAATCTTGTACCTTCCTAAGGATTGACATTTTCATGTTTTGCTTTATTCTAATAATTCTTTGTCATTTAAAAAGGATCTTGAGTGAAATTTCTACAGCCAACCTTCCTTTATTTTGTTAAGGTTTCTGTTTCTCATCTTTTCCATTAAATTACCTTAGTTTTCCATATCCTATTGTTTTAGATGTGTATCAAAATTTACTTTTATCTAAACTTTAGTTTTCATTCAGTTTGACAATCTCTGCCTTTTGACTGATGTATTTAGTCACTTTACATTTTGTAAGTTCTAATATAATTATTTTTGCTGTCTTTTTTCGCTTTATATTTCTCCTTCATTTTCTATGTTTCTTTTCTCTCCTTTATTGCATTCTTTTAAATTGATAACATTTTTATTTTATTTCATTTTTCTCCTTTATTTATAGCAATAATCTATTAAAATTCATTTACTCTTAACCTTTTGATACATATATATATACTATATCATCATCATTTCTGAGTCATTTTCCTTTATTCCAGAACTACATCTTTGAAAATTTATTTTAGTCAGCACTTAGTAAAGTCTCTCAGGTTTATTTGTCTGAAAATTTCTTTAATGTGAACCTTATTTTGGAATTATAGCTTTGCAGAATACAGAATTTTATGTTGATGGTATTTGTCTCTCAAATATAATTCTTCTTTCTTACAATTTTCCTAGTTACTACAAGAAAGTAAGCCTCTAATCTTAATGCTCTTTCTTGATAGAGTATTTCTTGTTTTTTTCAGTACCTAATTTTGAGATCTTTCTGTGGTCTTTGTTTTGTTTTGAGCTTTATTGTTATGTGTCTAACTGTAAATTTTTTTTTATTCATCTGCTTTTAGTCGGATTATCATAGTTAATCAATTTGGAATCAGACCCTATCTCTTCAAATATAATTCTGCCTCTGTTCTTTCTCTTTCTTTTTGGAAATCCAATTAGACGTATCTTAGAGTAACTATTCTGATCTCCATGTCTCTTAGCATCTCTTTCATATTTTCTATCTCATTTTTCTGTGCTTCAAATGACATCATTTCTTTGTTCAATTTATTCAACCACCTCTAATTTGTTGTTTAAACCATTGATTTCATGTTCAATTTCAATTAGTTTTTCATTTCCAGGGATCTGTTTGGTACTTTTTGAAAGGTTCTGCTTAACCCACTTTTATGATCTTCTAATCTTTACTTCTATTATGAGTCCATTTTTTTGTCTCTCTAATTCTTTAAGTCTAATTTTGCATTCTTAATTTAATTATTCTAAAATCTAAATGGTTTGGGATTTAATTATCCTTCATATTTTTCCTTGGACTCTTGTCTCATCTAGTTTCCTCATGTGATTTTAATTTTTGTTTGTGTACATAACTTTCATATGAATTTCTAGAGGGATGTGGATTAAGCTGTAGCTTTCCAAAGAGGGTGTGTGCTTTTTTCTGCAAGTCACATTGAGCTACAACAAACCTAAAACCACTTTAAAATAATTTTTCCATTTGCGATTTAGTATATCACTCAGGCAATATAAATTCAAATTCCACACTAGTGTAAGGGCAGGACTGTGGAAACAAATTCTCCATTTGATGGTGGTAGATTATTTTTTAGCTCACGTTTCCACCATGAGTGATAGGCTTTCAAGAGTCCTGATTTTATGTGGTATGGCATTACAAGTAGGGCCAAGACCTAGAGGGACATTAAATTTTAGAATATATATATCCTTATCTTCTACTATTTAACCATTTCTCAAGGCATTTACAGCATCTGTTTGTGTTCATTCTCTTCAGGATTTCCTGCTTTACTTTCTCAGAAATTGAGCAAGTGAATTAAATTTTTTAGTCAATTGTTTTAGCTATTTAGTGATAAAGTGTTTCAAAATATTTAGACTACTATATTTTCAGAACCTAAACTGAAAATTATTTTCATTTGAGTCATTTATTCTTATTGGGTACAAAGATTTGACTGAATTACACTCTTCAACTAGTTCATGATCCACTATCATTATTTTCCAATAAATATCTTTTGATTTACTTAGTTATTCAGTCCTTCTTCCTTCTAATAGCACAAGCAAGACTTTTTTCCAATAGAAGGACCCACCCAACCTGGCGCTACAAAGGAGAAGCATGTCTCTCAGTGTGAAGGTGATTTATTGCAATTGCACTTGCAGGGAACTGGAGGAAACTACCCTAAACCAGCTGGAAGTGGGAATGTGAGTTAGGGTTTGTATAGGTAAAGGAAAGGGGGTAGGGGTCAAAAACTTAAGTAATGGCCACATGATTCATTCTTGTCAGGTCAGCGATGACATTGGATCTTTGTGAGGAGGGCAAGGGAAAATTTTTCAATCCTGTGTTGTCTCAATGACGTCTGGTTGTTCCAGCTTCAGTGATTAAATTTAGATACTGGTATACAAGCTCTTGCGTGCAGGGTCTTCATGACTCTTTTCTTAGCTGACCACTCAAGAAAGTCAAACTTTTGTATTTTGTAAAGAAAGTCACTGATTCACTGGACCACAGGGTGTTTTTGATGCTATTCATTATCTTATTTCTATAAGCAGAACTGAGAAGGTCTGGTTAATATTCTTCTGGGAACTAAGTACAGAGTAGATTGCTAAACTCAGCTAATGTAAGCATATTTACTAGCTAGCACTTCCTTTCTTTTGTTTCTTTAATGTACTCACTTCCTTCTATTCTCATTCTGCCCTTCCATTTTCTTCTCTCCTACTGCCAGTCATACTAAAGTATTCAAAGCTATTCATTCATATTTAGGGTGTCATTGTAAAACATGCAGTATTATTTTGTGTGCAGATATTTTCAATTGACATTAAAGCTATTGTGCTCTACACTTACTCTATCAACCTGAGCTATGTTTTTATGATCTATCCATTCATATGCACAACTGGTCCATCTCCTTCAATTGCTTTATAGTGTTTTATACTGAGCACCCACTACTAGCAGCGCTTAGATTGGCTCCAGTTTTCTTATACCACAAGCGGTGCTGAGTGAATAACCTGGTACAAGTTTTCTAATTGACATGCATGGAGTTTCCCTGAAACAAATACACAGGAGTGGTATTGGTAACTTATATTGGATTTTTATTTCCAATCTAACTACCAAACAATTGCTCTTCAGGATGGCTGCGCAAATCTACATTCCCACAATGTATATCTTTCCCTTTCTGTCTTCCTACAGTAGATTTAAGGAAAACATCTTTGTCTTTCTCGTCTTTACCCCTACACTTTTCTCAGCCTAACATATAATCATGTCTTAATAAATTTATAAACTTCAGCCAGAAAACTTAGCATTTAGAAATGTTTTAAAAAGTCATTTCTAGGGCAGTGCAATGGTGGCTCAGTGGCAGAATTCTCTCTTGCCGTGCCAGAGACCCCAGATTGATTCTCGGAGACTGCCCATGCCAAAAAAAAAAAAATGTCATTTCTAGGGTGGGCCATGGTGGCTCAACAGGCAGAGTTCTCACCTGCCATGCTAGAGACCTGGGTTTGATTCTGAGTGCCTGCACATACAAAAAAAAAAAAGTCATTTCTAAACATTTCAATGATCTGAAACTGAGGTAAAATTTTTCACAAAATGAGAACATGAAAGTATTAATGTAGTTTCTTTTCTTTTTAGCTTAACAATTTTCTTTTACCTCATATTCTAATATAGGAGATATTACTATCACTATTGCTTCTTTCCCTCTATCAGTTCTCTCCATGGTGAATTAGTGACATGACAAAAATCTATTGCATATTATTTCTTGTTAAAAAATAGTCTGAAGTAAAAAATTCAGTTCACTTTTCAAAATACTCTTGTCTCCCATTTATCTTTATGTTTCATTATGACAAACATGCTTCTTCAAAGAACTTTGTTTTCTTCCCGGGAACCACATATATTAAAGATGAGATTGTATTGTAATAAAAGAAGAAACATTTTAAATTCACCCTATTAAAAATGTAACCTCCAGCCTTGACAACATCTTTTGAATGTTGTACTTTGTCAAACTTGTGGTTTTTACTGGAAAAGCTATTCTTTTCTCTCTTTACGTTGGTACAACATGTCCTAGCATCAGGACAATAAACACAAACATTCCTTTTTACAAAAAGCTGCTTGCTGTTGAGAACTGATGTCTAATACAATGTTCTATATATAAAGATCTCAATTTTATAAAATGTGTAGCTTCCTAATCATAAGATGTGACTTTGAGCTGTGTGAAGATAATTTGTAGAAGTAGTTTACCATTCATATCTATTTCCTTAACATATATGCACTTCTTTGATTCCAGGTCTCTGCATAATTGCTATAGTCATCTTCAATTTGACAATCTCTGTCACATAAAATAAATATATTATGTCACCTTCTGCTTTCATATGTTTCAGAGATTTTCACAAAAATTGAATTAATATATATTGTCTTACGATATAGTTTAATAATACAAGTTGATTCTTATTCAAACTAGTAGATTAAGCCTCTGTTGATAAAGTAGTTTGTTATTGTTAGTCATGGCTTCATCTCCAGTTTCATACTGATAACTAAGCATTTAAATAAAATGATCAAATAAAAATGTTTTGAAATACTTGGAATTATTTTTCTTTCCCAAGAAAATTTCCATCCACACATTGTAACCCCCGCTTTAAGAATGTGAGAGTACATAATGATGTCATTGAAAAGGAAGTGAGGGACCAGCTGACAGGTACAGATTCAGCTGTGGGTCAGGTAAGAGTAGGCTTACATATGATTAAAGCTTACTCTCCTCTCATATAACAAACTAGACTGAAGCAGTCCAGGCCTAGTGTGGGATTCAGAATATCAGACACCAGGCTTCTTCTATCTTGTTGCTTTACCATCTCTAAGCTCTTGCTTTCATTCATGTGATCCAAGATGGATCACCGGCACATCCACATTCCAGGTGGCAGAAGGAAGAACGGATGAAGGATGGAGATAGGGAGAGACATGCACTTTTCTTTGAAGGACATAATTCATAAATTGAAAGTATCACTTCTACTCACATCCCTTTTACCAAAAATTAGTTAACTAATCACATCTAGCTGCAAAAGTGATTTGAAAATGTAGGCTTTATTCTAAGAGGCCATACACTTAGGTAAAATTTGGAAGCTCTATTAAATAATAAAAGTTAGATAAAGGGGAATAACTTGCCATATCTTCCATACAATTTTAACTTAATTCAACTAAAGAATTAAAAATGTCAGAGAGCAACCTTAACATTTATGAGTATATGAAGAGGTATTAAGCCTAAATAATGAGTTTCGCATTTGTGTGAAGATCCCATTTTATCACTCACTCATCTCCCAGACTTCCAAAGTAACAGGACACAGAGGTACAAAATCCTCTCAGTGGAAAAACAATTAGATTAAACTCAAAACTTTTAATTTTTATCTTCCAGAGTTATTTTTACAGTGTCTAAAAGTGGATCAGCAACTTTAAAGTACAGTTTCTGATCACTTAATTAATAGAAGGAACTGTTCCTATTTTTGTGTCAGATGAGTGTGATGCAGCATAGGAAGTCTAGGTATTTCTAGACAAGTCAAGCATGAACAAAGCTCGGAAAAGAACAGGGGGAAGAGGTGTAAACTGAGCTCTATTCATACAGCAAAATCCCATCAAGAGAACTAATGGTTAAAGAGCTGTCCTATTTTTCTGTAGCCAATGCTGTTGGTGCTCACTCAGATTCCCTTTCATGCCCTAATTTCCTAGTTGTTGTAAAATGGTTGCGGAAGCTCCCATCAGCCCTCTTCTCCAGAGGATTGCTCTTAGTCGATCGGAGGTGCCTGATATTTACCCTGGCCCTTGGCCAATGACTGAGTGATGCAGAACCCTTGAAGTCCACCCCTTGCCTCTAGGGTTGAACCAAGTCTAGATTCTTCATAGAACTACATCTTTGCTTAGCTGCTTCCCCTCCCTATCCTTACTTATTTCAATTAATCCCTGAGAGCACTCTAAAAAATTATTCGAGTAAGAATCCTCATCTCAGGTTCTGCTTCTAAAGAGGATAAACTAATCCATTTTCCTTTAAGTAGGCTTAATTTTCTGTTAATGTGAATTATAGTCAGATATATACAGATAGCATACTCAATCCACATCATCATCAACTACCATTTTTTATTATGAACATCTAAATATTTTTACTAATGACTCACTTAATCAAAAAAAATAATGTGTCTGGACTTATAGAATGGGGAAATATAACCTATTAGTCTATTCATTAATAAATAGTTTAGCCATTATGGATCTAATGCTAGTCAATAATAACTTTGATAAACCTGTACATATACAGTAAAGTTCATAAAGATCAGTATAATGAATTGACCTGGATGAGCCTTCAGCAAAGAACAGGAGCCAATCTCTAATTGTGATGCTGTATATCTAAATCTGAATTATTGTAAGACTTATCATTACTGGGTGTCACTGTACATGACTATTTGAACAATCTTGAGACCTATGAGATGTATTTGGTCTTGAAACATCTGTTTTGACTCTACAACTATATCACTAATGTTCACTGTCAAATATAACAGATTTATATAAAAACTTTTTTCCAAAAGGCCATGAGCATGAGATGTAATATTTGACCAGAGTTTAATTACATAGCACAAAATGTTAGCATAATTCTAACAAATATAAACATTTTTTCTGAAATATTATTTTGTACACATTTATTGAGCATTTTTAAATCCAATTCCTTTGCTCTTGAAACTAAGTTATACTGGTCGAACAGGCACTTGTTAGTACTTGAGATTTGTTGTCCAAAGGCAATCACAAGATTTCAAATATAATTCATGTTCTTATTTTTTCTTTTTCCAGGGAGAGGGGCTGGCTTCTGGGTGAACATACCTGGTATCATGTCCCCTTATTACTCACTCTTTCTCATGAAACAGAAGGAAAATAACCTATTGGTGTGTCCACAACCAATGACTGGATGGACAAAATCTATTTAAAGTGACTAAGGATTAATTCTCTTTTCTTCCACCTCTACCCCTGACTGATGTAGCAGTGTAAGTGGTCAGCAATTCCAATTCAAACTTTCCTTCAAGTGAGTTGTACCAAAGTCAGACTAGCAGTAGATGAGAGAGTGTTAGCAAGCTATGTACCCACTTCTATGCCATTACTCAGAATAGAATGTATATCAATAGTTAACGTGTAATTTTCATTTTAGTTTTGGTGGCTAACATCTCATTTTTTTCAAAATTAGGACAGAAAAGAAAAGACAGCTATTTATTGACTTTGTAAAACCCTAATAATTCTAACTCATCAAAATCTGTGTGCCCCTCCTGATGTGATGACTTCCTTTACACTAAGCCAACTGACTTTACAAAATCTGGAATTGCACTGTGCTTACAGCTCATCAGCAGAGGCAAATGCATTTTTTATACTTGCCTTCAAGTCAAATGATATGCCCATTTCAAGTCTAATGAACTTTTTTCCTTAAAGAAAATTATATTATCCTTTATTCATGCTTCTTTAAGTTTAATTTATTTTTAAAACTTGGGTTCCCAGAAGTCTCTAACTTAAAGAATAATAATTTTGTGCTGCCTTGCCACCATCACTACCAAAAGCACTGAATTATGTATTTGAATGTGGTTAAATGGGAAATTTTAGATTGTATATATGTTAATAAAATTAAAATATTTAAAAAGCATACAGCTGGACTTCCGGAGAAGATGGTGGCTTAGTAAGGTGTGCACGTCTTAGTTCCTCCTCCAGAACAGCTACTAAATAACTAGAAACAGTACAAAACAGCTCCCGGAGCCACGACAGAGACCAGACACACAGTATACCCCAATCTGAAACAGCTGGACCGGCTAAGAGACTCTGCTGCGGTGAGGTCCTCTAGCAGCGCGCGCTTGCCCGGGCTGTGGCGGCTGGCGTCCGGAGCCCCTCCCTCCCTCGTTCCCAGGCCGGCTGGGAGCTTCGGATCAGCAGTTCCCCAAGCCGCGGTGGCTGGCAACTGGGAATCAGAGATACAGTAGAAGAGATGAAAAAAACAATGGAAACCTACAATGGTAGACTTCAAGAGACAGAGGTTAGAATTAGTGAACTGGAGGATGGAACATCTGAAATCCAAAAAGAAACAGAAACTATAGGGAAAAGAATGGAAAAATTTGAGCAGGGGTTCAGGGAATTGAATGATAATATGAAGTGCACAAATATACGTGTTATGGGTGTCCCAGAAGGAGAAGAGAAGGGAAAAGGAGGAGAACAACTAATGGAAGAAATTATCACTGAAAATTTCCCAACTCTTATGAAAGATCTAAAATTACAAATCCAAGAAGTGCAATGCACCCCAAAGAGAATAGATCCAAATAGGCGTTCTCCAAGACACTTACTAGTTAGAATGTCAGAGGTCAAAGAGAAAGAGAGGATCTTGAAAGCAGCAAGAGAAAAACAATCCATCACATACAAGGGAAACCCAATAAGACTATGTGTAGATTTCTCAGCAGAAACCATGGAAGCTAGAAGAGAGTGGGATGATATATTTAAATTACTAAAAGAGAAAAACTGCCAACCAAGACTCCTATATCCAGCAAAATTGTCCTTAAAAAATGAGGGAGAAATTAAAACACTTTCAGACAAAAAGTCACTGAGAGAATTTGTGACCAAGAGACCAGCTCTGCAAGAAATACTAAAGGGAGCACTAGAGTCAGATACGAAAAGACAGAAGAGAGAGGTGTGGAGAAGAGTGTAGAAAGAAGGAAAATCAGATATGACATATATAATACAAAAGGCAAAATGGTAGAGGAAAGGATTACCCAAACAATAATAACACTAAATGTTAATGGACTGAATTCCCCAATCAAAAGACATAGACTGGCAGAATGGATTAAAAAACAGGATCCTTCTATATGCTGTCTACAGGAAACACATCTTAGACCCAAAGATAAACATAGGTTGAAAGTGAAAGGTTGGGAAAAGATATTTCATGCAAATAACAACCAGAAAAGAGCAGGAGTAGCTATACTAATATCCAACTATTAGACTTCAAATGTAAAACAATTAAAAGAGACAAAGAAGGATACTATCTACTAATAAAAGGAACAATTAAACAAGAAGACATAACAATCATAAATATTTATGAACCGAACCAGAATGCCCCAAAATATGTGAGGAATACACTGTAATCACTGGAAAGGGAAATAGACACATCTACCATAATAGCTGGAGATTTCAATTCCCCACTCTCATCAATGGACAGAACATCCAGACATAGGATCAATAAAGAAACAGAGAATTTGAATATTACAATAAGTGAGCTAGACTTAACAGACATTTATAGGACATTACACCCCACAACAGCAGGATACATCTTCTTCTCAAGTGCTCATGGATCATTCTCAATGATAGACCATATGCTGGGTCACAAAGCAAGTCTCAACAAATTTAAAAAGATTGAAATCATACACAACACTTTCTTGGATCATAAAGGAATGAAGTTGGAAATCAATAATAGGCAGAGTGCCAGAAAATTCACAAATACGTGGAGGCTCAACAGCACACTCTTAAACAACCAGTGGGTCAAGGAAGAAATTACAAGAGAAATTAGTAAATATCTCGAGGCAAATGAAAATGAAAACACAACATATCAAAACCTATGGGACGCAGCAAAGGCAGTGCTAAGAGGGATATTATTGCCCTAAATGCCTATATCAGAAAAGAAGAAAAGGCAAAAATTTGGGAATTAACTGTCCACTTGGAAGACCTGGAGAAAGAACAGCAAACTAACCCCAAAGCAAGCAAAAGGAAAGACATAATAAAGATTAGAGTAGAAATAAATGAAATTGAGAACATGAAAACAATAGAGAAAATCAATAAGACCAGAAGTTGGCTCTATGAGAAAATCAACAATATTGATGGGCCCTTAGCAAGATTGAAAAAAAGAAGAAGAGAGAGGATGCAAATAAATAAGATCAGAAATGGAAGAGGAGACATAACCACTGACCTCACAGAAATAAAGGAGGTAATAACAGGATACTATGAACAACTTTACGCTAATAAATACAACAATGTAGATGAAATGGACAAGTTCCTAGAAAGGCATGAACAACCAACTTTGACTCAAGAAGAAATAGATGACCTCAACAAACCAATCACAAGTAAAGAAATTGAATCAGTCATTCAAAAGCTTCCCAAAAAGAAAAGTCCAGGACCAGACGGCTTCAAATGTGAATTCTACCAAACATTTCAGAAAGAATTAGTACCAACTCTGCTCAAACTCTTCAAAAAAATTGAAGTGGAGGGAAAGCTACCTAATTCATTCTATGAAGCCAACATCACCCTCATACCAAAACCAGGCAAAGATATTACAAAAAAAGAAAACTACAGACTAATCTCTCTAATGAATATAGATGCAAAAATCCTCAACAAAATTTTAGCAAATCAAATCCAGCAACACATTAAAAGAATTATACATCATGACCAAGTAGGATTCATCCCAGGTGTGCAAGGATGGTTCAACATAAGAAAATCAATTAATGTAATACACCATATCAACAAATCAAAGCAGAAAAAATCACATGATCATCTCAATTGATGCAGAGAAGGCATTTGACAAGATTCAACATCCTTTCCTGTTGAAAGCACTTCAAAGGATAAGAATACAAGGGAACATCCTTAAAATGATAGAAGGAATATATGAAAAACCCACAGCTAATATCATCCTCAATGGGGAAAAATTGAAAACTTTCCTCCTAAGATCAGGAACAAGACAAGGATGTCCATTAGCACCACTATTATTCAACATCATGTTGGAGGTTCTAGCCAGAGCAATTAGACAAGAAAAAGAAATACAAGGCATCAAAATTGGAAAGGAAGAAGTAAAACTATCACTGTTTGCAGATGATATGATACTATACGTCAAAAACCTGGAAAAATCCACAACAAAACTTCTAGAGCTAATAAATGAGTACAGCAAAGTAGCAGGTTACAAGATCAACATTCAAAAATCTGTAGTGTTTCTATACACTAGCAATGAACAAGCTGAGGTGGAAATCAAGAAATGAATTCCATTTACAATTGCAACTAAAAGAATAAAATACTTAGGAATAATTTTAACTAAAGAGACAAAAGACCTATACAAAGAAAACTACAAAAAACTGTTAAAAGAAATCACAGAAGACTTAAATAGATGGAAGGGCGTACCATGTTCATGGATTGGAAGACTAAATATAGTTAAGATGTCAATCCTACCTAAATTGATTTACAGATTCAATGCAATACCAATCAAAATCCCAACAGCTTATTTTTCAGAAATAGAAAAATCAATAAGCAAATTTATCTGGAAGGGCAGGGTGCCCCAAATTCCTAAAAACATCTTGAGGAAAAAAAACGAAGCTGGAGGTCTCACGCTGCCGGACTTTAAGACATATTATGAAGCCACAGTGGTCAAAACAGCATGGTATTGGCATAAAGATAGATATATTGACCAATGGAATCGAATAGAGTGCTCAGATATAGACCCTCTCATCTATGGACATTTGATCTTTGATAAGGCAGTCAAGCCAACTCACCTGGGACAGAGCAGTCTCTTCAATAAATGGTGCCTAGAGAACTGGATATCCATTTGCAAAAGAATGAAAGAGGACCCATATCTCACACCCTATACAAAAGTTAACTCAAAATGGATCAAAGATCTAAACATTAGGTCTAAGACCATAAAACAGTTAGAGGAAAATGTAGGGAGATATCTTATGAATCTTACAATTGGAGGCGGTTTTGTGGACCTTAAACCTAAAGCAAGAGCACTGAATAAATAAATAAATGGGAGCTCCTCAAAATTAAACACTTTTGTGCATCAAAGAACTTCATCGAGAAAGTAGAAAGACAGCCTACACAATGGGAGACAATATTTGGAAACGACATATCAGATAAAGGTCTAGTATCCAGAATTTATAAAGAGATTGTTCAACTCAACAACAAAAAGACAGCCAATCCAATTACAAAATGGGAAAAAGACTTGAACAGACACCTCTCAGAAGAGGAAATACAAATGGCCAAAAGGCACATGAAGAGATGCTCAATGTCCCTGGCCATTAGAGAAATGCAAATCAAAACCACAATGAGATATCATCTCACACCCGCCAGAATGGCCATTATCAACAAAACAGAAAATGACAAGTGCTGGAGAGGATGTGGAGAAAGAGGCACACTTATCCACTGTTGGTGGGAATGTCAAATGGTGCAACCATTGTGGAAGGCAGTTTGGCGGTTCCTCAAAAAGCTGAATATAGAATTGCCATACAACCTAGCAATACCATTGCTAGGTATCTACTCAAAGGACTTAAGGGCAAAGACACAAATGGACATTTGCACACCAATGTTTATAGCAGCATTATTTATAATTGCAAAGAGATGGAAACAGCCAAAATGTCTATCAACAGACGAGTGGCTAAACAAACTGTGGTATATACATATGACAGAATATTATGCAGCTTTAAGACAGAATAAACTTATGAAGCATGTAATAACATGGATGGACCTAGAGAACATTATGCTGAGTGAGACTAGCCAAAAATTAAAGGACAAATACTGTATGGTCCCACTGATGTGAACCGACATTCGAGAATAAACTTGGAATATGTCACTGGTAACAGAGACCATCAGGAGTTAGAAACAGGGTATGAAATGGGTAATTGGAGCTGAAGGGATACAGACTGTGCAACAGGACTAGATACAAAAACTCAAAAATGGACAGCACAATACTACCTATTTTTGTAATGTAATTATGTTAAAACACTGAATGAAGCTGCATCCGAGCTATAGTTTTCTTTTTTATATATATATTTTTTATTTTTTATTTTTATTTTTTTCTGTATATTATCATTTTATTTCTTTTTCTGTTGTCTTGCAATTTCTTTTTCCAAATTGATGCAAATGTACTAAGAAATGATGATCATACATCTATGTGATGATATTAAGAATTACTGATTGCATATGTAGAATGGAATGATTTCTAAATGTTGTGTTAGTTAATTTTTTTTAATTAATAAAAAAAAAGCATACAGCTGTACCACACCAGTAGTGAACCATCTTGTAAATGATGGACTATAGTCGGTAGTACAATTATAAAAATATCTTTTATGATTGTAACTAATGAACCATACTAATAATACAAGGTCTAATAATAGGGTGGTATATGGTAACGCTCTTTTATACATGATTTTTCTGTAAGCTTCAACTTCTCTAATAAAAAATGTATTTGAAAAATTCCTTTACCTCAAGAAGTTACCCAATAATATATGTAGAAAATATTTATAAACCCTGAACTATGGTTTAATGTATCATCTATAGTATATTAGAAAAATTTGCATGACCATTGATGATTTTTTTAAACATTTAACAAAGAGACACCAGGTTGCATATAGTGCAACATTTACTTAAGGAAATAATGTTTCTCTTATTTAACAAGAGAAAAAGAAAAAAACCAAACGAAAGTTACACTGGATGGTCCTCAAATTGCATACAGCACTAAAATGTTAGACTTTCCTCAGATCTCTCTTTAAAACCATCTCTTCTTTCTACTATACACTGGGAAATCTCGTCTATGTCACAAATTTCTGTTCCTTTTTGTGTTTTGACTTTCATACCATGATCCTTATTCTAGCCTATTTTCTTACACTCTAGATAGACATATGTCTAAATACCTATAATGAATATGTGGAATAAACCAATCCCATTCAAAAACTTCAATAACGTCCTATTCCTGTAGCTAATTTAATTTTTATTTCCCTAGCTTTAAATTACTTCTTCTACCACTTCATATCAATGGAATCATAACGTACATAAATGTATTCCTTATTTCCTACACTCAACATTTTCTTTCGTTTTTATATAAACCCATGTTACTGCATATACAAGAATTCATTTATATTTATTAATGAGTATTATTCTATTGTATGATATACCACAGTTTGTTTACCTATTCTTCTATTTATGGGTATTTGGGCTGTTTTCAATTTGAGGCCATTATAAACAAAGCTGTTAAGAGCATTCATGTCTTTTTCACATGTTGTTTTGAGAATGAACGCTTTCATATCTCTTACATACCTAGCAATGCAATTTCTGGTTAATAAGGCAATATACTTAACTTTATAGGAAACTGCCACACAAAAATGTATGCAATTTCCATTTATTTCCGAACATTTGACATTATCGCTTTTTTTTTAAATTTTAGTGATACTGGAGGTCATTATGATGTTAATTTACATTTCCCTGATGACTAATGATGTCCATATGGTAAAATTTTACTGGACAACTTTATTTCTTCATGCTACTTAATCCACTCTCTAGCATCCTTACCTTTCAGTTTGAAAAATCCCCTTTAGCATTGTTTATAGGACAGGTCTAGTGGTGATGAACCCCCTTAGCTTTTTAAGAGGGTTCTGGGAGTATTTTAATCTTTACCTCACTGTTCAAAAAAAAATCTAATCAGATGTAAAATTCTTGGTTGGCAATTATCTTTTTTCAGCACTTTAAATAGTCATCCCTCTGCCTTCTTATCTCCATCGCTTCTGATGAGAAATCAGCATTTAATCTTATACAGCCTCCCTTGTACATAACACATTACTTCTCTCTTGCAGCTTTCAGGACTCTCTCCCTCCTTCACATTCAACAGTTTGACTACCATGTGTCTGGGTGTGGCTTTCTTTGAGCTTATTCTGTTTGGGGTTCATTGGGCTTCTTAAATGTGTATATTCCTGTCTTTCACTAAATTTGAGATGTTCTCTGCCACTATTTCTTTGACTATTGCTTCTGCCCCTTTTCTCTTTCTTCTTCTTCTGGGACTTGTATAATGCATATTTTGCTATGCTTGATGGTGTCCCACAGTCTCTGAGGCCCTGTTCACTTTTTTCATTCTTTTTTGTTTCTACTCCTCACCTAAATCATTTCAATTGTTTTATCTTCAAGTCCACTAGTTCTTTCTTATGATGGCTCCAATCTGCTGTTGAGATCCTCTAAGGAATGCTTTATTTTAGTTATTGTGGTCTTCAACTCCAGTATTTCTGTTTGATTTCTTTTTATAATTTCTATTCCTTTATTTAGACTCTTATATTCTTTATTGTTGTCCTGCTATGTTTTAGTTCTATCTCTGTGTTTTCCTTTATTTCTTTAAGCCTAGTAAAGATAATTTTTAAAGTCCTTTACAGTATGTCCAAAGTTTGGTAATCTTTATTGATGGTTTCTGAAGTTTCATCTTTTCCTTTGTATGGACCATCACTGTCTGCTTTCTTGTTTATCTTGTAATCTTTCATTGCATACAGTAGATATTAATATTGTAATGTGTTATTTATGAGATCTAGTCCCTGAGACTAGATACAAACTTAAGTTTGTATCCAGCTAGTGATAGTACAGGAATTTCCTTGAGTGTCAGGAGCTTATATTAACAAACAAACCAATGCCAAAAAAATTTTTCACAATCTTTGCAAATTGGGCCTGTATTTGCTGGTGTTCTCCTTCTGAGTTCAGTCCTCCTTTTAAGATCAGCTGAGGCCAAAGGGCGGGGTCCTCTCCATATTTTCTGGGCTTGATTCTCACCTTGGGCTTGTGCTATTGGCCTTAGGAATTCCCTTTGTTACAGAAATCCAAATGCCCCCTCTATTCCTATGAAATAGATTTTCCCCTCCCAAAGTGTGCTATTGTATGTCTTAAAGCCAGTAATCCTTTGTATCATGTCACTTCAATTTTAATATCTCTTATATTACTTCAGTTCTCTATAGGCTGCTTCTACCTGTCAAGTCACGTTCTGGGAAATTGAGCCAGAGACTAGTGTCTTGGTTCAGTCCTTCATATTGCCACCAGATAGATTGGCACTGACATATAGGCACCTGTTATGTACATAGGATTTATTCTGTTCCCTCTGGAACAAAGCCAGTGACCCATATTGGAAGCTGGCTCTACACCCATCAGGGAATGAGTTGGGGAGAGAGGGCAACAAAGGTAACAGAAGCTTCTTCTATGGGTTTTAAGGTGCATCTTTTTAAAATTCAGTACTCACCCAGTTACTAAAATCCATTTAATTGTTTTTGGGAGTCTTAAGAAAGATGGCTGTGCTCATTTTGCTTGTTTTGCTATAAAGGAATAGAACTTGGGCATCTTGCACTTCAATCTTGATCAACAGGAAATCCTGCCTTCCTTATTGAAGTATATTTTCATTAGGAGAAAAAGTCTAGTATAACATCTTTCTCTTTCTCTTTCTTCATTTCAAAGTTGTCATGTTATTATTTCCTGGCTTCCATTGTTTTGGTTAAGAAATCTGATAATTTTTCCTTTGAAAGTAATTTGTCTTTTTCCTCTAGTTGTTTTTAAGATTTTCTCTTTGTTATTGGTCTTCATTAATTTTACCATAATACTCCTGGATGTGGTCTTCTCAGTTCTCATCTTGTTTGAATTTCATGGTACTTCTTGAATCTATGCCTTGGTATCTTTCAATCTTTAATCCATTTTGGATAATTTGGGAACTTTATTCAGTTCTTATTCCCTGCCCTCAAAGTTTGTGTATATGCCAAAATTTGTGAAATATATATTCACAAATAATTATATATATAAATACCAAATAATTTAAACAGTCTCACATGCTACAATATATATGTTTGGAATATCTATGTATTTTACATCTCATATTTTGTTTTCTATATTTTCAGCCCTCTTTTGATGGTGGTGTTTTTTTGTTTTTTTTTTTCTGACATCTTCCAGAATCACTAATCATCTTTTCAGGTGTATCTACTTCTCTACTAAACATATTTTTTATGTTCTTAATTTCAACTATTCTGATTTTTAATTCTAGAATTTCCATTTCTTTCCTTTCATGGATAATAAATTTCTGGTGCAATTCTCTATTTTGCCATCTATATTCTTAAGATAGCAATCATAGCAATTTTACAGTCTCATTGAGACTAATATTTGTATGATCTGTGAATATGTATGTTTCTATTGTCTGTTTTTTCTCTTGGTTCTGTCTCTGCCTGCTTAAAGCTTTTAAAAATTATAAGCCAGACATTTTTTGCATGAAAAATTATAGAAGTTTTAAATGAGGTACTCTCATTTTAGCAAGGATTTATTTTAGATTGTGGTAAGCAGAGTAAGAATGGATCACCTTAATTGAATGAGGAATTGAGCTAACTTGTAGCTGGTTTTAGAACTAGTTTTCTAATTCATAATATATTCCTTCAGGAGGCTTATTTAAATGCCTAGAAGATTATTACCATTGTCCCCCTTGGTGAGCCTTGAACTCCAATTTTTAATCTCCAAACAGCACTCCAATTCTCTGCTCCTTAGCAGCTGCCTTCTTTGGCTTATAAGCATTTCTACCCACATTGCATATGCACTAACTCATGACTTAAGAGGAAAGCTGCCTAGAATAACATGCTTAACATATTTTCCTTCTCTAGGTATCCAGGGTCCACAAGTTCTGGCTGTTTTGATAGCTTTCTAATGCATTCAAATAGTTTTTTTTAAGTTTTATCCAGCTTCTTTTTTTGCTCTCAGTGGGAGGGTGATCTGTTACAAGTTAGTTCTTCATAGCTGGAAGTATGAAATTCTAGATATTTTTAGGAGTATATGTTAATGTTAACTCCTCCATGAAGCTTTTTCTTATTATCCCATCAGAAATGATCTTTTACTCCACTAAATTCCCATGGATGCAGTGCTTAATAGGACAGAATCTTTAGCTATTGAATCAACATCCACCCTGATTTTTGTCATGTTACCTAGCTCCTTCTGCCTCAGTTTTCTCATTTAAAAGATGACAATGTTTGTGCCTCTGTAATAGTGTTGTTATGAACATTAAATGAGATAATATGATTAAAATGTTGACATGGTAGTTATTACATAAGTGTTAGCTCTTGTAAGATTACTAATAATATGATGGTACCTTTCATTAAATACTTGTTAATAATAAATTGAACATATATCTTCCTCACTAGATTACACAGTCATTTATAGAAGGAAATGTCTCATTCTTACCAGCCCCTAGATATTCCCACACTGTGTATCTATTCATTGCCTGAATGAATGGATGAATTACTTAATTAATGCAAAATTAACTCTATACACCCAGATTGGTGAATACAATGAAATGAATTGGTAATTTGTTTTGAAAAATCCACAGAGCAGGGAAAAAGTTTACCTATTGCAAATGAGAATTGGATACGATCTGTAGATTCCCCATATCCATGTTAATATATTTTTAGCTCCTTAAAAGCAGAAACTGCTATTTTTTTTCATCTTTTTATTTCTAGCACTTAGCCTACTTCTAGGTTAATAAGCAGCATTCAATTAGCATTTGTTGAATGAAAGAATGATTATTTTGTCTTATTTATTACTACTGATTATCTAAAGTTGTCCATTTACAAGTGCTTGTTATTCAGATTGCAACGTATCAAAGCTCCAAACTTAAAAAAAACGGCCTAATTTTCTTAGAGTAGCCAGCTTTTATTTCTCTTTTTCATTGAACTGTAGCTACTGACTCTTTATTTTAAAAGATACTTATGAATGATCTGTTATGCTGAACCCCTCTAATGCAATATGGTTTTGATGTCCATAGACCAACAATGTAATTTAAATACCTTCTCACATGCTACAAAATGCAATGGAAGATTCATATATTTTTCTTTTAAGCCAAGATTGTCCTTTAAAATTTTTTATCCTGAGTTTTGTTTCATAACATTAGCCAAAGATTTGTGGATTTTATTTTTATATGTGACCTTCCTGTATGTCCTTTGATGAGAAGAAGAAAATGTACAGACTCGATTGGACAGCAGAGCACAATACAGCTCTGATGCTTTCCTTCCTCTGCCTTGACCTTATTCTGAAGAAAATATTCCTTTAGGCTCAAACTCCTGAAACTAACTGAAGTGTCTCAGAATATGCTTTCGTCAAAGCAAAATAAAAATACCTTATTTAAATTCCATTCCATGTATAGCTTCACTTGACTTTATAGACTAAAGTGAGATATATCATCAGAAAGAGAGAGGGGAGCATGATTATTTAAAGTTTATCACAAATGAGTTTGTGAACAAAGCCTATCCTTGCGATGAGATTTGTATAAAATCACCTCTTGATATAAATCTGAAAAGAGGAGTGTTCACCAGACAACTGTACCAAATAAGGAAAAGTCAGTACCTGACTCATTATCACCCTGAGAAATGCCAACACCAATGGTCTTTTGTTAACCTCTTGATCACCTTTTGAAATTTTTCTTTTAAGTTACACAGGCCTTGTGGCTCAGAGAACAAAAAAAATTATATTTGAGTCAATTATAATGGATTTTTGTTGTCTTTTCACAGGATTTTGAAAAGAAGGAAATATATGAGAAAGATACTTAGTATATAGATACAAGACAAAAAAATATCTGGCAAAAACTGGCTCATTCTCAAGGTTAATTTTTTACTAAAGGAGTACCAGTGGTCTTCGAATGAATGATGTTTATAATAATAGTATTATGTATTCATTGATCAGTTTAACAAACATTAATTAAATGTGCCATATTTTCGACACTGCAAAATGGCAAGCAAATTTGCACTTGCTATGATCCAAGTCTGCTATTGTGATGGTACCAAGCTCTAATTAGCTCTAAACATAGAACAATGCTATAAGATGAAATTATATATACCTTATTGTGTAGATATAAGGGGAAAACAAAACAACTCCAGTCCTAATTATTTCTCAATCCCGTTGCTTTAATCAGAATACATCCCAAATCATACGGTATACTAGTGAATGAATGGTATGCAGTCCATTGGCCTCATTGTCATTGAAAGCGTATTGTCCATTCAGTGTTTGATTCATTTCTTCAACAAGCATTGTGATTCTATTGCATGCAATTACAATCTATATAAGTACACACTCCATTTCATTGTGTTCCCTATTATCAGAATTATTGGATCTAAGACAAGGGTCAGCAAACTTTTTCTGTAAAGGACAGGCAATAAATATTGCAGACACTATGAACCACATATATGTCTTACTACTGCTGCTGCTGCTACTTCTATTTCCCCTTCTTCCTCCCCCCCTCCTCCATGCCTTCCTCCTTCTTCTCCTATTCCTCCTCCTCCTCTTTTCTCTTCTTCTTCTCAATTCTTTAAGAATTTAAGAATAATTCTTAGCTCATTGGCCAATCAAAGCATGCTTGGGCCCAATTTGGTCAGTGGGCATAGTTTGCCCACCCCTGGTCTAGGGGAAGGTCTTTATCAAAATTATTCAGGTTGAGATTCAACAGCCCACTCTCGTCCTCTTTAGGGTCTCTGACACCATGCAGGGAGACAAGACTTCATGTGTCTCTTCCCACCATCAGATTTCAGCCTCAGTCTCCAGTAGTTAACTGTTTAAATAAAGACATACACACACACACACTTATATTTAGGTAGCAGTTCTCTAATGAATTCATGGATGCAATTCCATCTGAACTGAAGACCACTTCAACATTATACAGAGCAATTTTTCTCCTCTTATTCATACTTCTCTAATTCATAGAATTTTTTAAATTTCTTTTTAAGATATAGAAACTCTACTAAAGTGATTTTTTTCATATTAAAGCAGCAGTGTACTTTAAATATAATTTCTGAGCAACAAAACATTGCAGTTTCAAAACATTAGTGACCAAAATCTAGTTTTTGTGCTTCCAGATACCAAAACAGTCGGGTCTAATCTTAGAAAATATAAATACACAGTCACAAACACAAACACAGACATAGACTTACAGAATATAAGAGCATAGAGAGACCTATACACTTCGTGACAAGGAAGAAATTGGATTAAATTCATATTATGGTTCTTGGAATCAGTATCACTTGTTTAGTGTTATATGTAAGATATATGTATGTGGGTATGGTGTATTCTATTGGAATTAGGTATGCTAAGTGACTCTATTGATTAGGAAATACAGGTATTTATAACAAACACCCAAAATAATAGTGACTTAAACAAGAGAGAAGTTTATCTCTCTTTCACTCTTACAAGTCCTGATGTGAAAAGTTCATGACTGATGTGGCAACTCCTTAGTCATGTAGGGCCCAGTCAACTTCAATCATGCTTCCCTTTCATTCCTAGAAAGGATCCCTTAACCTAACAATCTAAGATGTGCCTCCCCTAAAAATGGCAGAATAAAGGACATATTGCCTTCATAAAGAAGAAATTCCAGAAGATGCACATGTCATTTTGTCCCATGACCCATTGGCCAAAACTTAGTCTCAAGGTAACAGCTGCAGGTGGGCTGAGAAATATAGTCTTTTGATAAATATGAATGTCATGTGTTTCAGAGGAGAACTAATATCAAAAAGCAAGTAACTGTCTATCTCCATAGAGATCAAAAACATTTGACACCATTTTTGGGTTATTTAAAACTAAAAGAATTGTCTAAAAAGGAAGAAAACTATAGCAATATTTTGACATAAAAAGTAGAATAAACAAACATACCATTAACAGCTATTTGGTGATATTTTGTAAGGGCTTAAGAACTTTATTTAAAAGACACTAAAGTGTAAATAAAATCAATTTGATGCATTTCATATTAATGCCATTTGTAAGATTTTAACTAGAATTAAAAATGAGAAAGGATATTTGTGCCTTTAGGGTATATAGTGTCCATTCCATTCCCTTTTTCTCTGGTTAACAACATCCCCAGTTTCCTTGGAAGACATCTATATTCTTCTCTGCACAGTCTCAGTGGAACTTTTAATAAAGTGCCCTGGCCCAGGGGTACGGGAACTAAGTTAAGCTAATGAATTATCTCCTGAGACACTGAAATATAATCAAAATGGCACTAGGTTTGGTGGGAAGTTTGGAGTGGTTCATTCCTGTGGCCCCTGATGAACTGTGAACCGCATGGCATCCTTGGTTTCTGATCTATTTGGATTCTACATCTGTATACCTATTTCTTCATTTCAGTGAGCCACCTCAAATCATTCCAACAAGTTCTATTTCTGTTTATGTCAAGAAGCATCATATCCTGCTATTTACAAACAGAAACTTTAGCCATATCCCAATAATAGATTTGGTGGGGTGAGGGGTATTTGATATTACACACGCACATGCACGACATACACACACACATGCATGGGACTCATGAAAAAGAACAGAATTTACTCGATCTCTTTCTCATTTGTGTGTCCTTTTGGTGTGTTTTGTCTTTCTGGATATATTTGTTGAAGGATGGAATATCCTCTCTAATCAAATAAGAAACAATTGCAGGTGTTAGCTAGGAAAGTAAGCACATGCCTTGGTAGATGGTAAAAGGGTAAAATGAAACATTCTTAAAGCAGATGGAATATTAATCCAGCAGCCTAATTATTTTTAAAAAGTGTCTTTTCTGAGTTATATACAAGCCTAGTGTTTTTAGGGCTCTTGTTCCTAAGAATAAAATCTCATAATACTAATGGAAACACTATACATGTATTAAATGCCTCTGGTTATATCACTATGAAGGGCTTATTTTGTATATGTGTATCTTTATTATTCCTCTTCTATTGTGATTTGTGAAAAAATGAATTTCTAGTAAAACCCTCCTAAAAGGTACTTTAGGCTTAATGGCTATAGAATTTGTGAAAGTGCCCATGGGTCAAATTGATTCAATTATTTTCGTTTGGATGAAAGGAACAAACATTTTTGAGAGTCTACTATGTTGGTTTTTAACCCAATTGTACATTAAATTCACCAGGGGGCTTTGAAATGCAGATTTCTAAAGCACTTAAAGGCCTTCTCCTCACTCCTGTGACTCTAATACATCTAGTAAGTGCTAAGTATCGTACCATGGGTTTCATATATGATATCGTACTACCCTGATAGAGTGGTTGTATAGCAATTAAGGATCCATATTCTGAACTCAGATTTCTTGGTTCAAATCCTGCCTGGTCACAGATTAGCTAGGTAACTGTGGACAATTAACCTCACTTTGTATCTATTTCCTCAGCTATAAAATGAGGACAGTATTAGTACTTGTTTTAGTTGGTTGTCATCTATGCAATTAGCATTCAATAATTATAGATTATATAATATCTGATTTTAAATCTTTATAAAAATATATTGATATTACTATTTTTATCAGTTTATGTACGGGGTAGCTGAGGTCCAGAGATGAAAAGCAACTTTCCCAAGCTAAGATGTAGTATATTGACATTGATGAAGACTATATAATCATAAAAACATTGGGGGAATTTTGAACATGGCGACTTTGAAATGGTTGTGGAGCAGCTAGATCCAGATGTCTACTTGATAATTGTGCAACGTGGCTCTGGGTCTCAGCAGGAATATTCATTTGTGCTTTTGGCACATGAAAAGTAGTTAAATCCATTAGTGTGAGTGAGCTCATGCAGGAATCACATATATAGAATAGCTGAAGAGTGAGGGGCAGCCCTTAAGAACGCCAGTATTTCAAAGGATAAGTCATCAAAGTCAATATTGAAAGGGGATTCAGAAACCAGAGCTGAGAGTAAACCCTGTGTTAAGTGTTATCATAGAGGTTGAGAGAAGGAGTTTCAGAAGGGGACCGCTGGTTAAAACTGTCAAATAACCCTGAGAGTTCAAGGAAAAGTGTCAAATGACTTTGGAAAGGTAAAGGTTACTGGAGATCATAGGAACAATTTAATTAGAAGTGGGTATAACAATTATAATTCAGGAAGTTTAATTATAAGGATAAAAGTGAATTATAGATAAGGAAGGTGTTCTAGTTGGCAAGCTGCCAGAATGTGATATTCCAGAAATGGAATGTTTTGAAAAAAGGAGAATTTACATGTTCTAAGACTGTGAAAATGTCCAAATTAAAGCAAGGCTATAGAAATGTCCAATCTAAGACATCCAGGGAAAGATACCTTGGTTCAAGAAGGCCAATGACATTCAGGATTTCTCTCTCAACTAGGAAGGCACATGGCAAACATGCATCTGCTAGCTTTCTCTCCAGGCTTATGTTTCATGAAACTCCCACAGGGATGTTTTCCTTTTTATCTCCAAAGGTCTCTGGCTGTGTGGGCTATAAAGCTTTTTCCAAAATGACTCCCTCTTAAAGGGCTTCAGTAAGCAAACTCTACCTTGAATGGATGGACACGCATCTCCACGGAAACCATCTAATCAAAAGTTACCACCTGTAATTGGATGGGTCACATCTCCGTGGGTAATCAAAAAGCTTCTACATAGCAATATTGAATGAGAATTAAAGGACAAGGCTTTTCTGGGGTACACAAAAGATTCAAACCTGCCCAGAAGGATATAAGGTAAGTTTCTAAATGAAAATGATTTATGTCTGTTTTATGCTCAGAGGGAAAGTCCAGTAGAGAAGAGGAGTTTGGAAACAATGGAGAGAATTAGAAAGAAGTTATTGGTGAAATGAGATCTCAAAGTAGGCAAGACTGGGATGCTCACAGGACAAAAAAAAAAGGAATTCATTTTCCACTGAGAAAGAAAGGAAGAAGAATGAATGTGGATGCAGATACATTTGTAGATGACCAAGGAAGAAGTAATGGATATGTAGCTGAATGACCTCCTATTCTCTGACTGTCTCTTTTGAATTGAACCACCTCTGAATGAGTGTAAAGTAGGTGCATATATGTGTGTTGTGTGCTGTGTACATAGAAGTTTTGAGAGCTTTGCTCAAAGGACTTACAGTACTTAAACTCCTTGAGTATAAGAATGAGGTTACAAATCAATACCGAGTTGAAGGATCTTGTCTTTTAAAATACTTAGGTGGTACAAAAATTACCAAGTGAAAATAAAAGAATTTATATTTTCATTTAAAAATTAATGATCTATTGGGCAAAATTTTATTTTTATTTAATTCCCAGTAAGCTAAAGATCCAATAAATATTACTAAGCATCATTATCATCTGACAGGATCTTCATGTACATTTTCTTCATTATTGTTGTTGGAGACTATTTTAAAATGAAAAAAATTTATACTAATATGCCACAAATTCAAATTTCTAAATAGGCAATTAATGGCTCATTTGAAAGAGTGAATGTACAGAGATGAAGCAAAAGAACTTTACATTTGAAGAAAATTTTGAAAGGTTTACAGATCATATATTAATCCTGAAGACATATGAAGACTCAGGTTTCCTTATTCTTAAAGTTAGGATCAAAGTATCAGATGAAAACAATTTTACATGTATAATTTTCTTTTTTAAAAATATATCTCTATGAGACCTGACTCTGGACATGGAGTTACATTTTATTTTCCTAACATATTTGAATCATTCTATTACCTTTCAGCTCTGTGAACAGCAGTTTTAACTCAAAGGTGGAGATGCTGATTTTACTATTGAGTTTGTGTTATTTCTTTAAAGTTTAATGGTGAGCCCATATATCGCTTCGCTCATGTCACAAAGCTTTCTTGTCATAAACTTAAGAGACCCCAATTACTTTGGTGTTTCTTGAATAGATTTTAAAAAGAAGATACAGTCTATTTGTAAAATAGCAACTTTTCATTGTTTTCCAATGAAAAACAAATCTTCCAAATGGTCAAGTAATCAAAGTGCTGTGGATGTTGAGCTTATTACCAAATTGTCAGGGGACAGTGGGGTGAGAGTATGAAGGCAAGACTGGCTCGGGAACAATTTTGGCGAGCATATGCTGACTGCCTCCCAAAATGAGATTACAACGAAGAAGTTGCAAATTAGAGAAGAAAAACATCTACCAAAATGGATGTAACTGTATTTAATAGAACATATATGTAAAAGGAAGTATTTTATGTAAGAATATTTGAATGATATGAGAAAATAAATATTTGTCAACAGCTTCCTACTCAGAGACAAAGGTTGTGGCTAAGCCGTGGTAAGAGAAATATAAACTGAACTTTGGCATCTTTTGTTGAGTTGTGTGATTAGAATGTAAATCCTCCAAGGACTGGAACTGACTCATTCTCATCCTTGCATGCCCTGAAGTACTGAGAAAGTCCCTTGCTCATATTCCCTGCTCAACACATATTTGCTAAATTGAATTGAATCCCATATGATTTACAAACGTCTGCGAGGTCAATTACTCCATATATAACATTAAACCAAAAAATAGTGTATTAAGAGAGATGTTAAAACAGATTGTTACCTAGTGTTAAAATAGAGATTCCTAGTTCCCCCTGATATCTGTGCTCCATTTTTTCACAGTAATAGAATTGTTATCTGGGCACATGTTTGCCCAGAATGAATGAGGACTGTGACAAAATTTTGTTCGATGGAATATAAGTGAAAGCATTATATGATAGCTTTCAGATGTACCTCAAGAAAGAGGGGACATAAGACCTTTGCCTCATTTTCTTTTTATCTTCTCTACCCTGCTTTCTGGAATGTTATATTGCCTTGGACCAGAAGATTTGGGCCACACCCTAAAAATATTGGAAAAGAATCTGAAGCTGACGTGACTGTGGAGTTGCAATGACAGCTCCAGATGATTGGAATCTAGGCTTTCTATGTGAAAGAATGACAGCTTGATGCTTTAAGCAACTGTTATTGTGGGTTTTCCTTTACATTCTTTCAAATCTTACTGTGACTAATAAATGTAAAGAGAGTTTTATTCTGTAATAAGCAAATTACTTATGCCTGGAATTTCAGGACTTCAAAAACTCTAAGGGACATCACATAATAAGCTCCTTGATTTAGGCAAGGAGCATTTCTTCTTATAATTCTGCAGTTCCTCAATATCCAGCATAAGGCTTGGTTTATAGTTTAAGCTCAAAAAATCTTCATTGACTGAATAGATAAATGGAAGGGTGAATGAATGAATAATAATCCAGTAAAGGAACTGGGCCAAGAAAAATAAATGAGTTGCCAAAGATAAAAACCAAAAAGTCATATGTATTTGTTCTTCAGTGCTGTATAATAAATTACTCCAGAATATATGGGCTTAAAATAACCCACATTTAAAATTTCAGTTTCAGTTGGTCAGAAATTCAGGCACGGCCTAGCTGCCCTCTGTCTTAGGGTCTCTCTCTCTCTCTCAAGGCTCAATCAAGGCGTCAACTTGGTCTAAGATTTCATCTGATTTTTCCACGATCACATGTTTGTTGGCAGAATTCAGTTCCTCAAAGCCTGTTGGACTGAGGGCCTCAGATGCTGGTTGTTGGCCAGAAGCCATCCTCAGTTCCCGGCCATGAAAGTGTACAAACTGAGGAGCTCACAGAGAGGAAATCACCACCTTTCATAACCTAATCTCAGAAGTGACATCCCCTCACCTTTGCCGTATTCTATGCTTAGAAACAAGTCATGGTTCAGTGGTAGAATGCTTGCTTTCCAGGCAGGAGACCTGGGTTCAATTTCCAGACCATGCACCTGAAAAAAAAAAAAAAAAAAAGAAAGAAAACAAGTCAGGAAGTTTAGTCCACATTCAAAAGGAGGGAATCACACAAACGCATGAATACCGGGAGGCAGGATGGTCTATGTTCCTCTTAGATCTTCCTGCCACATCTTTTTTGAGCCAGGACTGAAACACTGGTCACTTGACTGGTAATGTGTTCCTATTATTAAAAATGAAATGATATAAACCTACCATTAAGGAAATTATACTAAAAGCAGAGGCAATAAATACTATCACCTCTTCACTTCCTAATTATTTTATTATTATAAATACTCTTGAAGTTATTTAATCTACTATACCTGCATGTTTGAAATATTACATAATGGTATGCCATTGCATATTTCTTGCTAACTCTGTATCAGCAATGTAAGGCTGATAGTTTTGATATGCCATGATGGGAGTTTTACGCCATGGAATTAGATAAATGCCACAATCCAAGGCTTCTTTCCCTGTTCCCCAGGGAGCTGGTTGTTAAAACATTGACCAACACACCACTGCCTGACTCACCCTCATTTCACCACACTCTTATTATAATTCCCCTATTGGCCTGCTGTGGCAGTGACTGTTGTTGTTTTAAATAACTTATAATGAAGCCTATCTCTATTCTTTCAAGGTGGCTCATGATTTTAGAAACAATAATAAAATCATACTGTGTATATATTCCTGATCATTCACACAATGTTTCACAAGTTTTAAATCTTATGAAGAGCACATACATAATATTGATCAATTAGCAGTAGACCCCTTGTCTAAATGGTTTAATTAGTTTCTTGGCCATGGTAGTATCTCTTTGTTATTTCTGGTTGGGGAGACCCTCGAGTTCTGTTGGCTCTTATACCGCTGTTGTGGAATATGGATGCAATGTCTGTCCCATGGTCAACGTGGTCTGTGTAGGAGTGGATAGTGGGGATCCAGGGTCCAGGCTCCCCCTCCATATTGAGGGTAAGTTACTGCACCTCACTGCCTACATGACCAGGACAGAAGTTAAAGGTCAACAGACCTTCTCAAGGAGGAAAGAATGTACAGATGGTATTACAAACCACTTATCTTCTAAAGCATTGAAACTCCTCCTCCCTGATACATTGATAGCAAATCTCCAAACCCATGTCATAAGACCCTGCTGAAATTCTGTTCCCATACTCTATTTGAAATGTCCTTTTCTTAAACCCTTATAAGCTGCCCCTCGCATGCCCTCTCGCCCACTACTAGTGGAGCACTGATGTCATTTCCCCAATGGCCGCCATTGGAAAGAATCTTCTCCTTTCATAAGTCCTAATAAAAATTCATGTCTAACTCCATGCCAGTCATGTTCTTTGGTCTTGGGGTTGTGCTGACCGTTCTCTTCAAGATCTGGGTTGGAACAACTTGTTAAAGCAATGAACAGGCCAGTAATTTAAAATGAAATAACTTTTAAAAATGAAAGTACAAGCATCTGGAACACAGAATTCATGTCTCATGCCCCAGATGATCAATCAATAAATGTCGCTTGAATCAGTTAATGAATTAGTAAGTGGTGTAGCATCTTTACATTATTGGGTTCCCTCATCAAGAGAAGAAAAAGTCATAAAGAATCTATATATATGGATTCTTTTTAATACTTTAGGTAATCTATAAATGAATTCTCACTAAATTTGCAAATTCATTTTTTATATTTCTTTTCTCTTTAACTACCTATATCTTCGCAAAGTGGCAGAAAGAAAGAAAATTAAAACTAGGACTCTCAAGTAATTTAAGAAATAGATCCTTTAAAATATGGCATGACCAGTTTAGAAACTCCAGAGAACTTTCTACGGAGTTTGCCAAAAGATAGAACAATTGATCAATTACTCCTCCAATACTTTAACCATGCTGAAATAATTCTTCCCGCCTGCAAAGCAGAATGAAAAGAGGTAGAGTTTTGTAAACACACACACTTGAATGTCTGTTCTGACCTCTCTAAAAGTAAGAGTGTCTGCCAAGTTCTTTAAATATTCTGATATTGATTTCCTTTGTTTCTGAGTAACAATATATGCATTAAAGAGTCATTTTGAAAAGTATATAACAGTTGTGAAAACTTCTGACATAATGCCTAATACTGAAGGTGTTGAATAAACATTAGATTTTTCTTCTTTTTTTCTTCCTGATAACTTTAACTGCTCAATTTTTAATTTCCTGTGAAAACTCAGTGATTTGAAACAGTGTTTTTCCTTCCTGAGTGTAGCTCAGCAGAGGCACCCATTACTGATACTTGGTTTCATAACATCTGGCCTGATGCTAAATTAGTTCCCTCAGACACTCACACACACCTTCCCTCAAGCCCTGGCTTCCTGTCATTAGTGCCCTTAAGCTTCCCTCCAATCTTGGCCACTGACATTCACTCTTCAGTAGGCATTAGCTTCCTACTTCTTACATTGCTTGGCACCTTCTCTCACATAATGACCCTCTCCAGAAATGTCTTTCTTTGCCATCTCCTCCATCCCATATCTATAACTTTCTCAAAGCACAGTTCAAATCGCACCATTTTCAGAAAGACTACCCTGATCTTAGAAACTAGGAACAATTTGATGTGAAATTGTCATCTGGGGTACTATGCTGTTTCCCAGCATTTACGTTTGTCATTTCTCCTTTTAGGTGCTGTGTTGCATTTGGGAGGAGCAGAAACCAGTGTGTGCTTCTTTGAACTTTGGAACCTGGAAAACTTGGGATTGAATCTGGCTTGGCAACGTTGTAAAACATTAGGCTGGTTACTTCAGCCCTTTGTGTCTCAGTTTCCTTGTCAATTAAAATGAATATAATCACACTTATCTCTTGGGATTTCTGAGGTTTAAATGAGTTGATGCCAGTAAAGCACTTAGCAAAGGCCCTGGGACATAATCAATACTTTTTTGATGGTTATTTTTCTTACTGTGTTTGCATGTATCTATGTGTATATATTACCTTGCATTTGTCAATGATAATAAATCAGTTTTGGCTTTATTGTAATATCTCAAAGAATAAGATTATATGTGTCTCTTTTGTAAATCCAACTTTCAGCTCTTTCCTGATTAAATATCTAATATGTTGCCATGCATATATTAGGGTTCAATAATTCCACGATGGTAAAGTGAATAATCTGGTTCATATCTACAAATGAAATTTCTAATTAACCTGGCAGGAAGGCGAGAGCTCTGCTACTGAGCCACCATTGCCTGCCCATGAAATTTCTACTTTTACTGTCATGTTTAATTGCTACCAATGAAGCTTCATAAACAATACAACCACTAAAATTGAGCAGCTAAATCTTGAGGCAATATGAAAACACCTTTTGGAATTAAAATTTATTTGCATCTGAATTCTATTTCATTTTGAAATTGTATTTATTTCACTAATATTTTATTTACTCTTTATTGTTGATATTTTCTAACACTTCATAAAGTTTTACTTAGTAACCAAATATTCTAGAACTTATGAACTAGGTAAGATATATATATATATATATATATATATATGCATATATGTGATGCTATTAAAATAATGTATTTGAATTTGTCTCAGGCATCATTCAAACATGTGCCTACAGGATTTTGCCACATACATATATAATCACAGGGAGATAAATAGAAAAATGAAGAGAGCAGAAATTCCTCACATTTAGACCACCAATCCATCTGTTATGAAGGAAAACCCAGAAAATGGTCCTTAGTATTCAGCTAATGTTTTTGTTTTGTTTTTATGTAGTAAATCAATTTATTCTATTTTAAGCACTTGCATCATTAGTCATAGAGAATAACAGGTGAATTTTGGGTGAAACAGGTCACCCAAAAGGGAGATGGCATCAAACTAGTGGCCAATGACTAACTAAAAAAAGAATGCAAACTCCTATCCAAGATTAATTTAATCAATAAATCCAAGATTAATTTAATTTCAAAAACAAATATCAGCTATTGAGTCATTCTTCTCAACTTAACTGAACCATCTACCTGTGGTATAACTGTTAGATAAAAACATACATCATTACAACTTGGTAGTACCAAGTTTGAAAAAAACAACCATTTCACAGAAAGGAAAGGAATAATATGAAACCACTCAAAAAATACACTAATGAGCAAAAATATATGGGGAAAGAGGAACATGTAAAATAAAGTTTTGACTTAATTGAAGAAACTGAAAAGAAACGGGTCTATATAGGAAAATGTGAATTCTAGAAAGTCAGGTGTGACCATTTTAGAGTAGGAATCTATATGATTTGTATCTCTCCCCTATGTCCTGAATGAATGCATCTTGCAGTATTATACTTCATGACTGAGATGCCTACCCAGTGTAGCTCTATTTATCCACTCTACCCTTAAGTATGTCAAAAAACTTGGGAATGGGCGGGCCGCGGTGGCTCAGCGGGCAAGAGTGCTTGCCTGCCGTGCCGGAGGACCCCGGTTCGATTCCCGGCCCCAGCCCATGTAAAAACAAAACAAAACAAACAAAATATAATAAAACAAGAAAATGTTTAAAAAATGTTTCCCTTCCTTCCATCCTTCCTTCCTTCTCTGTCTTTCCTTCCTTTCCTCCCTATCTCAAAAAAAAAAAAAAAAAAAAAAAAAACAAAAAAAAAAACTTGGGAATACAGCATAAGAAAAAAAATGACCACACACATATATTCCCCTTTCTGTGCCTACTTCAGATCTGGGTTTAATTCTAGAAGATTCCTGAAGGAAATTTAAATACAAGTTTGTGGCTTTGCTGAATCAAGTCCCCCTGGGAGTCAGTTTGAAAGGATTTATGTACCCTAGAAAAGCCATGTTTTAATCCTAATCAAACTTGTGGGAGCAATGATTTCTTCTAATCCCCATTCAGGACTATAGGTTGGAAACTTGATTAGGTTATCTCCATGGAGATGTGACTCAATCAATTGTGGGTATTAAGCTTGATTAGATAGAGATGTGTCTCCATCCATTCTACATGAGTCTTGGTTAGTTTACTGGAATCCTATGAAAGAGGAGACATTTTGGAGAGAGTTCCTTTTGGGAACAAGAAGAGAGTCATAGAACTACGATAAAATGATGAGAGAACCGAAGTCCACCAGCCAGCAATCTTTGGAGATGAAGAAGGAGAACGCCACTGGGGAGCTTCACGAAGCAAGAGGCCCAGAGAGGAAGCTAGTAGATGTCACCATGTTTGCCATTTGCCTTTCCAGTGGAGAGAGAAACCCTGAACGTCATCAGCCTTCTTGAACCTGAGTATCTTTCTCTGAATGCCTTAATTTGGACATTTTTATAGACTTGTTTTAATTCGGACATTTTCTCAGTCTTAGAACTGTGAACTAGCAACTTATTAAATTCCCCCTTTTAAAAGCCATTCCATTTCTGGTGTATTGCATTCTGGCAGATAGCAAACTAGAACACACTCTCTGGAAGGGAGTGCTTTAGAAGGGTGTTTCATGTAGTCAAAAACAATAACTTCACTTTATGGAGTCTCTGTCTGTAATGATGCAAGGGTTCTGGAGCATGTAAAGGGCCCTGTTCACTTCTCTTTCATAGTTGATCTTGATTTCTATTTAAAATTTTCCACTAACTGAGCCAAAACCTCCACATTCTCCTTTCTCTGTGTCATAGTGTCATCCATTAAACTAAGCATCATCATTAGGGAACTGCACACTGGCTATTACAAGATGATCTGTTCATCCCACGTGAGAGACCCCAGGACAAGTCCAAGAATGCTGAAACCTTTTCCTTCTGCTCTGTTTACATCTGGAAGCCACTGTGCAGTGACGCTGGGCCACTCCAAAACATGGGTCATGACCAAATCATAAAGAAAAGGAGTGCTCTTTTTCCATATTTTGTACTTCCCATTGATCACATATCCTTTCGCTGCATCTTTTGGCTGACAGGTAAGGAGGTGGGGGGGGTGGGTGCTGATTTGTGGAGTTGAGCATTGTGGGAGGCACCAGGAGGCTGGAGGTGGTTGCTCTTGACCTTTATTGTTTCACATGATGTTTTGGTAGGAAAACTTGTAAATTTGCTGGGAAGGTAAAGAACACACCTAGCGGCCATCTCCCAGCACTTGCCTACCCTACTCTAGTTTTCTACTGTGTGCAGAGGTTTCAATATGTTTCCCTTCCACCACCCGAGGGAGATGTTAGGTCTAAAGGAGTGACCTGACAATAACTTAAAGCCAGAAACTGAAACAAGCAGCCCCAGTGACTTTTTAGGACAGGAACTTTCAGTGGCAGAGTCCCCTCCATTTGGGTCATATAAATATACACTCCTGCAGCAACGTTTGTCTCTCCTCTCTGATGCAAAGTGGGGGATGCTGAGCTGTCACCTACCAACCCTGATCTGAGCTGTTGGCTTTCTCAGGAGACCAGCAATGATGGGATCTCTTCCTTTGCTCTTTTGGACTCTTTGTGCTGTGTAAATAATAAATCCATCATTTGTTGAGAGTTTTGTGTTGTACCTGAGCATATTCCATATAGCAACTAGCTCCACAAAGTTTCCTGATGCAAAATGTAGAGATAGTGAGTTTTCTACATAGTGTGCATATCTATACAGTTCATGTAACTTAGCTCCATTTTCTATTGTTCTTGGGTTGGTTATTGAGTAATGACCATATGTCCTTTACGTAGTTTTTCTAAAGTAATACCTCCTATTTCACACTTCAAGCTCCTAGATGTCAAGTTATACCAGCTAATTCTATTACTTTTTCTTGGTTTCCTAGCTTCTGGCCCTGACCCCGAGTAATCAAATTTCATTTTTATGGAAGTAAAATATAAAAATGGGTGAAGAAGGGCAGTGCAATGATGTCTCAGTGAATTCTCACCTGCCGTGCATGCGAATCAACCCAGGTTCAATTCTTACAGGCTGCCCATGTAAAAATAAAACAAACAAAAAAATGGGTGAAGGAAGTGGTAAAGGAGATTAATACATCTTTTGATTGTTTATTAAATAAATCAAATGATAGAATGATTGATAGTGAATATCCAAGCACAAAAGAGCAAGAAACCATGAGCATAGTTCTCACTAAACCTTAGATCCACAGGTCTTAAAATTAGGTTTTTTGGTGTGGAATAGCCAGTCATTGCCATCAAATATTTAGAACTGGTCTTAACTCCAAAGATATGATGGATATGCTCTGTCAAAAATCAAAAAGCTGATAATACATACACATCCAGAATGTGAAAGCACAGACTCAAACTTCCCTACCCAACATAGCCCTCTTTCATGCCTGTTCTATTGCACATCTACTTCCCCAATCCAAACCTTTTCTTTTCCAGAAGCTCCCAAGTTAAAAAGTCCTTCCTAAAGGTATTTTACTCGTGTTCTTTGTTTTATCAAAGGGAGGCATTCTGTAGTCTTTGTCTCCTCAAGAGACTTAGACAACAGGATTTGTTGATTAACTATGGTTATGCATATTGGAGTACTCAAATGTCCCAGTTATAGGCTGTGCTAATAGAAGAGTGATACTAATTAGTATAATTTATCCAAATGTCTTATTATCTGTACCTAATCTCTCTACAACACAATAACGTGTATGCGTATCTTAAGTATGTCAGAAAACTTTCTTAGACACCTGGTTTACTTTTTTCTTTTTTTTGTTTTTACAGGGGCAGGCATCAGGAATTGAACCCGGGTCTCTGGCATGGCAAGCGATAATTCCTGATTTACTTTTAATATTGAATCCAGGTCATGCTTGTTTGCTCTTTGTGGCTTTTACTCACTTAGCTCTGCACAAAATTTGAAACAATTAAAGCAAACAATGATCAAAACACCTGAATTGTGCTTCCACCTCTACCATGAGGAAGTTTGCGACCTTGGGCAAAACACTTAATTTCTTTGAGCATCAGTTCCCACAACTGTGAAAAATAGGTAAATAAGACCCTGTCCACATAATTCACAAGACAAGTGAGTTAAGAAAATAGATATGGATTTATCTAAATGTACCTAAATGCAAGTTAATATGCAAATGAGAGCACCCTGTAGTACAGATGATATGGAATCTAGAATTAATGCATTAATTCATTCCTTCACTCACTCAACCATCACTTACCCTGTGTTAAACACTGTGCTTAGCATATGACAACAGCAAAAGTCATGGAAATATCTTCATGAAATTTATAACCCATTTATTTAAAGATTTACATATTAAATGTACTGTTTCTACAGTGATCAGTGCTACACCAGAAAGGTTCAAAGTGATGTGGCAAATAGCAGTAGAATCTAACTTAGAGAGATGGAAAAAATTTTCTGAAGTGGTGATGCTGGAAATAAAATCTGGCAGAAGAGTAGAGCTGCAACTAGGTAGAGACTAGCAGAACATTCTTGGCAATAGAACAGCATAGGTAAACATTGAATGACTGAAAAAAGAATAAAGTCTGTAGTACAGAAAATGACAAGGATTATTCTAGAAGTAAGACTGGAATGGAGGATGCAGACCAGACCTGCAAAACCATGTAAACCAGACTAAAAATTTTGGGATATTTCCTAAAAGGGTTATAGTCATTTAGATGTTTTAAGAAGGATAACCAGGGTGGGCCACGGTGGCTCAGCAGGCAAAGCTCTCACCTGCCATGCCAGAAATCCAGGTTCAATTCCTAGTGTTTGCCTATACAAAAAAAAAAAAGAAGGATGACCAGTGATGTGGTCAGAATTTCTTTTATAAAGCTCACTCTAGCTGAAATGTGGAGAATTTCTGGAGCAAAAATTGATTGGTATTACCATCACCTATGTCAATGTTAAGAACTGAACCCACAAAAGAGATAGGTTTGAAGTGAAATGGCCAATGTAGACAGAAGATCAAAGTATGATGCAATCTTTGACTTCCTCCTTGTCTTCTCCCACCACCACCCCACCCCCAAGTGTGTGACAGAGGAGGGAAAGTAAGCTTTTATTCTAAGGACATCTCTCTATACTGCAGATGTTGAGTACAATTATTATTGTTCTATTAGTTAGTTAATGCTAGTGACCATAGCAAATAAAGCTCACTTTTGCAGTGTCTTGAAAATACAAGTTTATTTCTCCTTCACATAATACTGTAGTGTAGGTGTCTTGATCCATAGGCATCTTTCTCCTATCCAGTGATTCAAGTCTTCAGGCTTCTTCTATTCTGTGACTATGCTATTCCCTAGGGTCTTAAATTCTTATCCATTCAAAGGAGAAACTGAGGATAGACTAGGCATTTATCAGCTAACCGCCGTGGATTAGAGGTAACACACATTATTTCCACTCACAGAACTTTGATAATAACACAATCTCATAATCCTAAATATAGGGGCAGGGGTAGAGGGAGGGAGTTGTAGGTACTGGGCAAAGAAAATCTTATCTGGACAACAGCTTCCCAAACTGACTAAAATATAGAAGAGACAGTGCAAATTATAGGTAGTCAGTTAGATATTTTTATCAGAACTTTAGATTAATGGCCTTAAAAGAAAACATCTGCCCTAAAAAGCAAGGGTCAGCAAACTATGCTCATGAGCCAAATCCAATTCACTTTTGGTACAACCCATAAAGTAAGAATGACATTTACATTTTAAATAGCTGGAAAAAAAGAATATTGCATAGCACATTAAATATATATGAAATTCAAATTTCAACATTCATATTTATTTACATACTTTCTAGGACTGCTTTCATGCTATTAATAAATATTAATAAAACATGTTAATAGCTTTCATGCTATTAATAAATATTAATAAAACATGTTAATAAAAACATGCTTTCATGTTTATTATCTAAACTTTTATAAAAAACTTCTCTGACTTCTACTTTAGAGCAATGTGTGCTAAAAGAACTTCTGGAACTTCTAAGTGGAGAATGTATTCACCGTAAAATGATGGAAAATCATTTATTCAGAAATTGGGGAGATTGAGGGCATGAGTTATTGTGTCTCTGTAAGGATTAGGGTTTGAGGGGATTGGGAAAATTATTGCATATGCAATTTCTGAGTTAGAGATATCAGTGGTGAAAATGCTATAGGTTTGGGGATAGGAGAATGTGAAGTCTTGGGGATTTTCTAGGGTAAATGAGCATGCTTCTATGATTGACATTTTGTGGGTCAGTGATAAATTTCTGAAAGGTAGGAATAGGAAAAAAAAAAAAAAGAACTCCCAGGCTTTTAGCTAAAGTTCATCTTGTCAATGTTTTGAACCATTAAAATAATACTTAACTGTTGGCATTTTGCCCAAGATTTCTTTATTTTATATCTTATTCCTTTATTGAAGTATCATTAAATTAGTCATTGTCTGCAGATACTAATCAAATATATGGAGCTAGGTCAGCACCTAATTACACAGGTAAAATGCCTCAACATTGTCAAATTCTGACATGATAGAGCTTCTCAGGGGTTGAAAGCATGGAGAATAACACTCTTAATTTTTGTTCCAATTTTATTGAGATATATTCACACACCACACAAACCATCCAATGTATACAACCACTGGCTCACAGTATCACTGCAAGTTGTGCATACATCCCCATGATTGACTTTAGAAGATTTTCATTACTCCAGAATAGAAATAAGAAAATGAAATAAAACTTAAATCTTACCCTCCCCCATGGTTGACTCATCATCCCATTTAATAATAGAAGAATATTAAAATATTAGTTAACTATAGTCCATAAATTGCAATAGCGATGTTTTTTCCCATATACTCCTCTATTACTTTTTTATATTTGTAGTGATTCATTCAAGAATTTACTTACAGCCTCACACACTGAGTGATTGCCATTAGAGAAATACTTTCAGCATTTGTGTCAATTAACACTTAGGTGTTACAATAATAGCAATTTTAAAAATATAAAAGAATGTGACCAGTCAACTTTTAGAATTTATATCTGCTAAATTATTCGGCTTCCAATTTGATCTTACTAAACTGATTCTTGCAAATCTTTCTTTTTTAAAGTATATATTTGATAATTTGATCTAAAACAGAAAAAGGAAATTACCTGAGAGGGATGTAAGTTTCTCCATGTGCTTAGATAAATTATTTAGATTTAAAACTATTTATTGAGAAAGCATATATCTACATTTGGCATACATACGTACTCTGATAAATAGCATCTGCCTCAGTGAGCCTATACTCAATGAGAGAGGAAAAGAATGAGTTCCTAAAGAAAACTCTTTTTTAATTGCTTTAATATGTAAAATGGGATTATAAATAACTATTTGCTGTGTAGTTGTCCTAAATTTAACTAAGTAATACATATACAGCATCCAGTACCCTGTCTGGCACATTCTATGGTATTTGTTAGTTTCTCCCTTATTCCACATTTCTTTCTTTCTGGATTCTCTATAATAAGCCAATTAGCTGTCTAAAGTCTCCCCAAATCCCTGAAATGTTTATTCATTTCTTCAAAAGTGTTCATTAGTTCACCAAGAATGAAATTATTATACCACTACTTGTCTAGATTCAATGGACAGAAAAATACACTATAATTCTTGGAAGAACTAAAAACAAATAAGGCCACAGAAATCACTATAAAATATTTTTAGCTACCACATGAGGAAGAATATAAACTGCACACATGGATTGGTCATGTTTTACAAGCATTCTGTGTTTTAAAATTTCCATGAAAATGTCAATATCTTACATTTGAGAACATATTTTCCAGAAGAGATAATAATACATGTGGAGTTAAAGGTCACAGATCACTACACACAGCCTAATTATTTTGTTCATTTTTTTCAACAATTATTTAGTAAGTAAGTTACAAATGATAAATTCAACTTCATGGGCTGGTGCCTGAGATGCCCAAGGTACTTGCTCCTACACCTTCGCCAACTCTCTTACAAGTCATCCATGATCCTCCTGGGGAGTCTTCTATTACCAATCAACAAAGAAAAAGCAAAAGAATGGTTTAATGATGGACCTGCTTACTGCACTGATCAAAGATAGAAGTGGAAAATCACACCATAAAGCCCCACTCAGGAGAGACTTTGAAAAACAATAATGAGAGGCAATATTTCCTGTGGGCAGAAATTCAGGCAGAACATCTGATTGTTCACTTTGCATGGCTGGAAAGATATCCTCAGGTACAGATTTATATTGATTCATGGGCAGTGATCAATAGATTGTCTGATTTGTCAGGTACATGAAAGAATAAAATTCCTAGAGCAGTGGTTTATGAGAAAAATCCATAAAGACGAACTTCTTGGAAAGAGAACAGAATGTGAAGATATTTTTATTACATGAAGACCCACCAGAATGACTCCACTGAGCAAGTGCTCTCAATAATTAGGCAGACAAGGTGTTTTTTCCTGTGACCACCCCAGTATTTGCTCAATGACCTATGTATACAGAATTTGTGGAGGACAAGGCTGAAGTCTGTTTATGTGTTCAGCAACATGAATTACCCCGCGTGAAGGCTGATCTTGCTAACGCTGTGCTGACTGTCCAATCTGCAACAAGTAGATTGACCTGATGCTATTCTCCAAGAGAGACCAGTCTCGTGCCTGGTGGCAGTTTATTACAGTAAACTCTTTTTATTACAGAAGAGTCAGTGATTTGTCCTTACAGATTTAGACATGTATTCTAGGTGCAAAAATGCTACAATACCACCTTTCCAAACACCTTATCTACAACCATGCTTGCACAATATATCCTTATACAGGGAACATATTTACAGCAACAGATGTGTGTCAATGGACTTATGCTCAAATAATTAATTTACCTTAAATGTTCCCCCATCACTCAGAAAGCTGATAGCTGAATAGAAGAGTGGGATAACCACTCTTCTAATAGCAGAAGCTACTGTTATGGCATCATCTGGAAAACAACATCATGTGAGACCAAAGTTCTAGCATAGAGAGCAAAGTATATTCTTAATTCAGCAGCCAATATTTAGGATCACTCTCCCACAGCCAGGTTAATCACTCTAGGAATCAAGGCATTGAGGTGAAAATGGTCCCTCTATAACACAAAATAAACTATTAAAGGAAGTTTTTCTTCCCCTTTGTCAAACCTGAATTCTGTGGTTTTGGAAGCGTTAGTGTCCAATAGAGAAAGGCTTCCAATAGTCTACACAGTTGTAGCCTTGTTGAACTGAAAGTCTTCTGGACTTTTTGGGCTCCATGTGCCATTTAACAAACAGAAAGATAAGGTGTCGCTGCACAAACCATGATGACAGATTCTGATTACAAGTGGAAATGCTACCCAAAGGATAAGGAGAATTGTGGTTGGAGTCAAAGAATTCATTATGACATCTTAGCATTCCTTCTGCTTGATAATTCTTTACTACAGAAAAATATGGCAAACCAATTGTGCTGGTTTGAAAGGATGTATGTCCCCTAGAAAAACCATGTTTTAATCTAAATCCCATTTCATAAAGGCAGAATAATCCCTATTCAATACTGTATATTTGAAACTGTAATAAGATCATCTCCCTAGAGATGTGATTTAATCAAGAGTGGTTGTTAAGCTGGATTAGGTGATGACATGTGTCCACCCATTTGGGTGGGTCTTGATAAATTTCTGAAGTTCTATAAAAGAGGAAACATTTTGAAGAATGAGAGATTCAGAGAGAGCCAGAGAAGAACGACAGAGCCATGAAAGCAGAGAGTCCACTAGCCAGCCACCTTTGGTAATGAAGAAGGAAACTGCCTCCCAGGGAGCTTCATGAAACCAGAAGCCAAGAGAGAAACTGTGAATGCATTTGGCATGTGCCTTCTTACTTGAGAGAGAAACCCAGAACTTCATCGGCCTTCTTGAACCAAGGTATCTTTCCCTGGATGCCTTTGATTGGACATTTCTATAGACTTGTAATTGGGACATTTTCTCTGCCTTAGAACTGTAAACCTGCAACTTATTAAATTCCCCTTTTTAAGAGCTATTCCATTTCTGATACATTGCATTCTGGCAGCTAGCAAACTAGAACACCAATAAAAATAGGATCACCACAGGCTCAGATCCTATAGAAATGAAGTTGTTGGTCCCTCAGCCAGATGAAGAACACTGTCCAGTTGAGATATTGGTAGAAGCCAAGGGAAACATAAAATGAGCATGGAAGATATGAGTATCAACTTATGCTTCATGACTAGCTACAGAAGTAGAGATTATGGTGCTATGTTTTATGTTAGTGAATTGTTTCTCTCCCATCCTGTTTTTCCCTGTTACTTTACATGAAGAGCACTAGTGGTAGCTAAAAATTTACTTTCCAGGTAGGATTTTGACTAAATTGATATTTCACCCATAAAGATACTTTAGCTCATGGGACTTTGGGTCACACATATTTTACCTGGATATATGACAAGAGAAGATGCTGAGATGCAAATGTGTTAGACTGTGCTGCAGCTATGAATTGCATCAACATGCTCCCTACTTTATGGTTTCCAATTGGATTCCCTTTGAACAAGATATTAAGGGGAAAGAAGAGACAAAATCGGTATTTTTTTTTATTTGCTCACTCACTGTTATTCCATAGCTTGGCAGGGGTTGTGTTTTCCTATCTAAGGCCTATCTGTTTTCCTATCTGTTCCTGTCCTTTGGCCTTTTCCAATAGCTACAGTTTTCTTTCTCTCCTTCTCCAGATTCCCAGAATCCTTCACACTTCTTGTCCCATCAATGTATGGTATTAAGTTTCTATATACTTTAACTGAGAAATAGATAAATAAAATGTGCTATCTATAAAACAGACTATCATTTTGCAACAGAAAGGAATATAGTAAAGCTACATATTACAACATGGATGAACCTTGTAACCATGATAACTGAAAGAAGCTTGTCATAAAAGACCACATTTTATGATTCCACTTATATGAAATGTTGAGAGTAGGAAAATCTATTGAGACAGAAACTAGATTAGTGATTGCTTAGGGCTGGGGGGTGGAAGAGTGAGGGAAAAGGGGAAAATAAGGAATGACTGTTAATGGGTATGGAATTTCTTTTAGGGGGTTGGAAAATGTTCTAAAATTATATTGCAATGATTGGTACAACCCTGTCAATATACAAAACAACATTGAATGGTGTACTTTAATGGGTTAATTTTATGGTATTTGAATTTTATTTCAATAAAACTGTTAAAAATTGTATACAAAATTTCCAGGAACTCAGTGGCTTCCCTGGAGTTTGTGGAGAAAATGAACTTAAATTAAAAATAAGTGAGGGAATAAGCATGTGTAAATATCCTGAGATGGAAGAGAGTTTTGCATGGACTAAAGACCGACTGTTCATACAGAGTCTGTTAAACTATGGAAAGAAATTTCAATGATATTCCAAATGTAAGAAGAATCCATTGAATGGTTTAAAAATCATCACTGGCTACTATGTGGAGAATACTAGAGAACAATTAGAAGACTATTGCAGGTGACAAGGTTCAAGACGATGAGTTAAACTGGAATAGTGCCAGAAGTGACATAAAATGGATTAATTTCAGAAATATTTGGAGATAGCGAGCACAGCATTTGGTAATGCATTGAATGTTGCTTAAAGACAAGAAAAACGTAAAAAAAAGAACAAAAAACCCCAAGTTTTCTTGTTAGTGTAATAAAGATGAATGCTTGCTCCAATACCAAGAAAGAAAACACTGGAGGAGATGCGGTTTATGGGGAAAGGTTTAAAGAATAAAAATCATGAATTTTTATTGAATACCTATTGAATTTAAGTACCAAAGTTGTAATAGAAATGCCCTGAGATATGGGATAAAGGGTATGGGAAGCAAGAAGGTAAAGAGAGAGAGAGAGGAAAGAGAGAGTTTTAAGTTCCCATTAAGTTAGTGGAAATGTATCACATTTTGCAATTGAGCTCCATTTCCATGAATCTTTCCAATAATCTCTGTTCTCTAATTTGTGTCTTTCTGTTTCTTACAACAAAGGAGTCCTTGAATAAAAATCAAGATAATTTTGCCCTTTTTATTCTTTTAAAATAAAAATATCCATTTGCATTTGTATTAGAATATTTCAGTAACAAGTGACAAAACAATGTAATATAAGATATATAATGAATTATATACAATATATAAATAAACTCCAAACTCAAAATGATTGAAACAATAAAGGGAATGTATTGATTTATGTAACCCTAAAAGGCAGAATGAGGCTAGATCTCGCACCTCAAATGAAATTTCCACTCTGCTTCTGTTTATCTTTCTATTCTGCTCCCCAGTTATTTTTTTCCACATCTTCCTCTGATAGCCCACCAGGAGTTCCAGATTTTTCTGGTAATATTAACAAAATGTTTACAGCAAACCCTCACCCTAAAGCCCTCAAGAAAGTGAGTGTCTCTTACGGTAGGTGGTGTCCGTGCCCTGGGAACCTCTTCCTTTCTTTGGCCTGAATTGGAACATGTGTCTTACCCTGATCCAATCACTGTGAAAACAAGGTTATAATTCTCTGATTTGCTTTTAGAAGATAAAGATCCATCTATGGAGCAGAACATGGTTTCAGTCTCACCCAAACTGTGTGGCTAAGAAAGTGGAGGAAGCAAATCTTCTCCCAAAATATAAGGACACTGTTGGCAGTAAAAAGGAAGAATGGATGCCAGGGAGGCAATAAAAAATATGTTTCAAAATGGTTTCCAGGCACTATTCTACAACATATCAATCATTCTACGTAGATCAGAGATCCTTTAAAATATTTAGATATACTTGTCACTGTTGAGTCAACAAAGGAATTATCAACAGAATAAAGCCTTCAAGGCATAAAATTGTATTTTTATTTCCCTATACTATGTGATGGAGCAAAGTCTTGAAATTGCAGTAATGAACATGCAAATTCAGTACACAATATATTCTATTCCCATCTTTCATTCAAATTCTTTGCATATATTAGCAAGGGTCACTCAATAGTATTCAGGTTAATCAAAAAAGAAAAAACTTCAGTGTTGTATGCTATGAAGGGTGCCTATTCCTGGATAGCAAAATGACATTTAAAATTATTTGCCCACATTTTTTTTTTTGGCATGCTGTATGCGGAGGTCACATTTCACTCTTTTTCCATGCGAGTATCCCCTTTTTTGCAGCATCATTTGCTTAATTTTGTTTGTTTTCATTTGTTTGTTTGCTTGTTTGTTTAGAAAGTGCATGGGCCAGGAATCGAACCCAAGTTTCCTACATGGCAGGTGAGAATTCTACCACTGAACTACCCTTGCACCCCCTTTGCCCACATTTTTTGTACCCAATATCCTACAGCTATTTTTAGGGAGTGTTTTTCCTAAGATAGCCACAGAGAAATCTTAGTAAAAATATATGCATCACATTTAGTCTATAGAAAAAATGTATAAAGTTTTCACATTACAGTAGAATATTTAGTGTTCCCTCCAATAAGTACATTAAAGAAATTGCTTTCTGACTTAAAAGAGGGAAGGAATGCAATTATGAATTATATTCTTGTCTTGGTTTTGTCTCTTCAAATAAACAAGGCATTTATACTTGCCTTCTTTGTGCAGTCAAATGAACAGAAAATCCTGTGTTTGTAAAACACAGGCTATAAAAATAGGTTTTACTTTTAAATCATGTTAATCAATTATGTCATTAACAATTATATAAAATTATGCAATCATGTTTTTATTGCAAAATTATGATATACAAAGCATTACTTACCAAGCTGCAAATTTGAATTTATAAGTCATGCACTAGACCATAGAAAATTGACCATAATTTACTTCACCATAAACATCCTATAATACACTGCTCTAAATTGCCATACTATAAGAATCTAGGATTTAATATGAGTATATTCTAGTTCATCATTATTATGATTTAGTCAATGAATTTTATGTTTAACAATGGGCTCAAATGTCATTATTCTTTTAAAAATTAACCTTAAATGCTGCAACCATTTCCCCCTATTTGTTGAATATATTTTTCTGAGTCATTTTTCCCATACTCTAGAGGAAAAACAAAATATCTGAGATCTGGAGAATTTTCCCTATTTAAACTCTGCTTTAGAATTACTTGACTTGAGCTTTGAAATGTTATTGATTCTTTTGGACAATAGCATTTCACTCGAGGGAAGACTCTTTCTATATAAAATAAAAACAGCCAGTTCAGTTAAAAAATAATAATAATAAAATAAAACTATCACATCAATAAAGTAATTTGGCAGCCCTATTGTTTGGTTTCTGTTCTAGTTTGTTAGCTGCTGGAATGCAACAACCAGAGATGGATTGGCTTTTAATAGAAGGGGACTTATTTAGTTAAAAACGTATAGTTCTTCAGAGGAAAGGCAGCTAACTTTCAACTGAGGTTCTTTTCCTACATGGGAAGGCACAGGGCGATCTCTGCTGGCCTCCTCTCCAGGCCTCTGGGTTCCAACAACCTTCCCTGGGGTGATTCCTTTCTGCACCTCCAAAGGCCTGGGCTGAGCTGCAAGTGCTGAGATGAGGTATGCTGAGCTGCTTTGGCTGTGCTATGTTGAGCTCTCTCATTTAAGCACCAGCCAATGATATCAAACATCATTTATTGCAGCAGGCACACCTCCTACCCGATTGCAGATGTAATCAGCAACAGATAAGGTTCACATGCCATTGGCTCATGTCCACAGCAATAGAACTAGGCACCTTCACCTGGTCAAGTTGACACCTGAACCTAACTACCACAGGTTCATATTACCAAGGATACAAATGATGGCTGAAAATTTTCACTTTTCTCTATCCTAAGTCACAAAGACAGCTCCCTATAATTCCTTCAAAATGTTTTAAACTGTTATCACATTTAGATCTTTAATCCACATAGAATAAATTATGGTTCTTGGTTAGAAATAGGGATTCATGGTTTGTTTGTCTTCTCTATATCAATACCCAAAGGTCTCACCCATATTTGATCAAAGCCCATTCTTCTCCACTGGAAGGCACTGCTGCCTCCTCCATATATCTGGTTTCTATCCATGCGTTGATCTTTTCCAAGTCTCTGTTCAGTTATATTTGTCTATTTATCTTTCATTAGAACAATGTATACTGTCTTTATTATTTATAATAGACATAATTATTTATGTGTATTATTTATACATAACATCATATGGTCTTATGTATAGCTTTATAATATATATTTTTATATGATAGGGAAGTCTCCTTATATATTGTACTTCAAGTTTTTCTAAATTATTTTAGCCCTTCACATTTCCACAGAATCTATAATCATCTTGTCAAATTCCATGGAGGAAAAACACCCGTTGAGATTTTTATTGCAATTTTGTCTTATTTCAACAACTAAAATATATAGTTTTAAGTATCTGGCTATGTATATGTGGGGGGGGGGGGGGTTATGTGGAGAAGAAGTAGAGGGGAGATAGAATTTTTAAAAACTTTTTTATTGTATAACATATATACAAAGCAAAGAAAGAAAAAAGCAATAGGTTTCAAAGCATTTCAACAAGTATCTACAGGACAGATCCCAGAGTTTGTCATGGGCTACCATACCATTATCTCAGATTTTTCCTTCTCCAGAACATAGGAGGCTAGATAGAATATATATTTTAAAATATTTTTTATCATCACTATTGACTTTTTTTTCTCTTTTGTAAAAAATAACTGTATTAGTTAGGGTTCTCTAGAGAAACAGAATCAACAGGAAATATTCATAAATATAAAATTTATAAAAGTGTCTCAAGTAACCATGGGAACATAGAGTCCAAGATCCATAGGGCAGGTTGTGACGCTGACGATTCCAATGGGGGGTCTGGATGAACTCCACAGAAGAGGCTCACCGGCCAAAGCAGAAAGAGAGCCTGTCTCTTCTGAATCCTCCTTAAAAGGCTTCCAGTGTTTAGATTAAGCATCAGTCATTGCAGAAGACACGCCCCTTGGCTGATTACAAATGGAATCAGCTGTGGATACAGCCGATGTGCTCATGATTAAATTCTATGACATGTCCTCATAGGAACAGGCAGGTCAGCACTATAACCTATATACAGAGACTCAATAAATTTCAAAGCACAGCACAATTAGTTGTAGAGCAGACTTCAGAGTTTAGTATGGGTTACAATTCCACAATTTTAGGTTTTTACTTCTAGCTGTTCTAAGATACTGGACTAAAAGAAATATTAATTTAACGATTCAGCAGTCATATTTGTTTGTTAAACGCTACCTTCTCTATATAGCTCCACCATCCCCTTTGCTCTTTCTATCCCAAATACTCTTTAGGGGTATCTGACCTATGTCCATTCTAACTTTTTCATATTGGAAGGGGCTGCTGATAATATAGGGTAGGGAAATGGAACTAGCTGGTGTTCTGGAAAGGCTGTGCCCCCTAGGTCTCAGGACTTAGCTGGTCCAGAGATCCATCTGGAGGTTTCTGGAAAGATACCCTAGTGCATGGAACAGTTGTAGAATCTCATATAATACCCTAGGTGTGCTTTAGGATTGGTTGGAATGGTTTTAGTTGAGGTTTGGCAAGTTATGATAGGTAGCAATGTCTAACTGAAGCTTGCATAACAGTGACTTCCAGAGTAGCCTCTTGACTTTATTTGAACTCTTTCTACCACTGATACTTTATTAGTCACCCTTCACACTTCTTTTCCCCCTTTTGGTAGGATGGCATTGTTGATCCCACTGTTCCAGGGCCGGACTCATCCCTGGGAGTCATCTCCCACACCACTAGGGAGACTTTCAACCCTGCATGTCATGTCACATGTAGTGGGGAGGGTAATGATTTCACTTGCAGAGAGTGAGGCCACATCTGAGCAACAAAGGAGGTCCTCCAGAAATAACTTTTAGGCTTACCTACAGGTAGGCTAAGCTTCTTCACATCTGAGCAACTAAAGAGGTCCTCCAGAAGTAACTCTTAGGCATCCCTTAGGTAGGCTAAGCTTCTTTCTTTCATACCTATAGGTAGACATACATAAGCTTCACAAGACTAAGCCTCAAGATCAAGGGCTTGGGCCTATTGATTTGAGTGTCCCTAATGTTTGACACAGTATCAGGGGTTTCCCCAGTGGTAAAATTTAATAGTTCCATATTTTCCCCCTAACTCTTAAGGGACTTTGCCAACACATTTTAATTATCTGCTTAATATATTCTAGGATGTATCCAGGCATTACATTAAACTAGACAAGATTAAAGGCCCTGATTCTTATTCTGGGCTTCCTGTGTTTCAGTTATTCAAATGAGCTACCAGACAGATTGAGTTAGATTATATGCTACAGGGAATTTAGGTTCTGGACAGAATAGACATTTTTTCCTTTAGTCTCAGAGTAGGTACGGTTCTAAAATATAGATAATGTCTTCCTTACCTCTGTTTCCTGAATTACCTTAATCCCAACCTGATTGTCTACAGTCTTACCTTTAAATACCAGGTTGTACATATATATCAAAAATAGCCTCTCAAAATCCAGAAATCGGGCGGGCCACGGTGGCTCAGCAGGCAAGAATGCTTACCTGCCATGCCAGAGGACCCGGGTTCGGTTCCGGGTGCCTGCCCACGTAAAAAAAAAAAAAAAAAAAATCCAGAAATAATAAATAGTACTCTGGACTAAATATGTCTGCTATAAGAGCCTACAATCCAGGCCCCTGTTTTCTTATTTCTCACCAAATGTCCCACAGGTTCATTCACATCGTTGCATGCCTCACAACTTCATTCCTTTCTGTAACAGCACAGTATTTGAGGATATGTATACACCATCATTCGCCAATCTACTTCTCAGTCAGGGCATCATTTAGTCACCTGCATTCATTAGGCATCATGTATAGTGCCCAAAGTCCACAGTCTATCAACACTCTCAATTTTAGATAATTTCGTTCCCAAGAGAAATGAAACCAATAAACACACCCTCACCAAATCGGAACTACAAACCTTCCCCTGACTTTTGTCCCTCCCCCCATTATTTACTCCTGCTGTTGCTGTGGTACTGGTGATGTTTTCCTGTTAAACACAGCCCATAGCATGCAATAGCAGCTTTCCCCTGTACCCTGGACTTAAACACTCTTTGTATACAAATCATACTTTTGAAGTAGTTCTTGCAAGACCTTATTTATATTTCTGGTATTAGTCAGTGGGACAGATAGGTCTATACAGCCGAGGGGAGATAGATTTTTAACCACTGGTTGGTTTTCTTTGAACGTTAGCATTAGGGTTTCAATTTCTTCTTGAGTCACTACTGGCTAGTTATATTTCTCTAGGAAATGCACATTTTGTTTTAAGTTTTCAGATTTGATAGTTTAAAGTTATTCATAATATCTTTTTTAAAAAAGAATATCTACGCTTTCTGTTTCTGGAGTTATGCCATACCCTTTTCACTACTAATATTCTTTAATGGATTCTCTCTCTCTCTTACTGTCCTTGCTCTATCTCGCCAGGGGGTATCTACTTTATTAGACACTTCAAAAAATGAGTGTTTGTCTCTGTGGATCCTCTCAATTTCATTTTTTTCTCCCCTATTGAATTAATTTCTGCTTTTACTGTTATTCATTCCTTCTTTCTACTTGCTTCAAGTATTTTCTGTTGGCTTTTCCTAACTCCTTTAAGTTGCATGATTTAGTTATCAATTTTCAAACTTATAAATATTTGGGAAATTAAAAGTATTTCAAGTAATGCTTTATTTAATGCAATGTTTTCTTTAATTTTCAGTTCTGAAGATTTTCTGATGCCCAGTATAATTTCTTCTTAGTGCCAAGGATTATTTGAATGTGTCCTCCATTATAATTTTCAAATAAGTGTGTATACTTACTTTTTTTAATGATTTCTAAATTAAATACATTTTAACAGAGAAGATGATATGTTTGTTTTAGTTTGTTAAGGCTACCAGAATGCAAATACCAGAGATAGACTGGCTTTTATAAAGGAGATTTATTTAGTTACAAATTTACAGTTCCTCAGAGGAAGGACAGCTAGCTTTCATCTGGGTTTCTCTGTCATATGGGAAGGCACATGGCAATGTCTGCTGGTCTTCTCTTCCGGCTTCTGGGATCAAACTACTTTCCCCAGGGTTATTCCTTTCATCGTCTCCAAAGGTCTGGGTCTCTGTCGGCTCTGGGCTCTGAGCTCTGAGTTGAGTTGTGGTGGGTTGTGCTGAGCTTGCTGAACTGTGCTGAGCTGTTTCTTTTCCTTCTGACCTCTCCTTTTAGGCCTCACTCATTGTGGAAGGCTCTTCCCTTAGCTGACCACAGATGTAATCAGCCATAGATAAATTTTATGTGCTGATGATATAAGTCCACAGCAAGAGAACAACTGGGCACCATCACCTGGCCAAGTTGACACCAGAACCTAACTACTACAATGTTTAACAGCAATTCTTTGACACTTGTTAACACTTGTTTCATAGCCTAAAAGGAGTTCAATTTTTTAAATTGTGTATTTGAGAAAAGAGTACCTTTTCTAATTATTGGATGTAGAGTTGTATATGTGCTCATTGGCTTGGACTTACTTATTGTATTGTTCAAATCATCCATATCCTTACTAGCATTTTTATATAATTTCTCTATCAATTATGAAGAATGCTATAAGATTTTCCTATTATGAATGTGAACTTTTTTCTGACAATGCTATCATAGATATATGATATATAATATGTATAAAGGATATGTGTTTACATGATTAAAAAATTTAGAATTTTTTATCCTTCTGTGGAAATTGTAATTTGATCATTAAATGTTGATATTCTTTACCCCTAGAGTGCTTTTAGTTTGAAGTCAACTTTGTGTGCTAGAAATACAGATAGATAAATACATGGATAAGTGGATAGATACGTATATATGGATATAGCTACACCAGATTGCTTTGTTTAGTGTTTACCCAGTGCATTTATCCCTTTACTTTTTCCCTTCAAGTATCTAATACTTAAGATGTATTTTGAAAATAGCATATACCTGGATTTTGTCTATTTACCCAAACTTAAAATAACTTTATTTTGACTTGCATGTTTACTCCATTGACATTTATTGTGATTATAAGTACATTTGGAGTTCACACTTATTTTATGCTTTATATTTATCCTTCTTTGTTTTTTTCTCCCCTCCTGCTTGCTTTTGAATTAATCAGGCATTTCACATTCCATTTCCCTCTACTTACCAATGGCTAAATGTATGGAAGTAGGTGAGGTAAAGCTAGCTGTTGTCACAAGTCCCCATATTTTAATGGCTTAATACAGTGTAAGTGTTTTCCTTATATACACATCAGCCCAATGCAGGCTTTTCTACTCAGTGAATGGCTGTCCTCTATAGGATAATTCTGGGTTCCCCAGGTCCTTTTCTTCTTCTGGCTTTATATCCTTATGGCCTAGGTAAACTCTACAGTTAGCTTCACTCCTATCTCAGAAGTCATAGGCCTGCAGTGATAAAGATCATTGCCTCTCATAATCCATTGTAAAGAATAAATTAAAAAGTCACACTTAGATAAGAGAGGGTGCTGGGAAATGTCACCTTGGTGGGAAGCCATCTCGTTCAACCTCAACTCTATATACCACAATCTATTTAATGCATCTACCACAATATATTTAATGCATTTTTAAATTAATGAAAATCTCTGCCTCTGTCCAAGCATTATAAGGTATTTAGAATATTTAACTCTGATCACTGTCTTCATTTTTATACATTGATTTTTTTTCCATATTTCAGTTCCACTTTTCTTTTTAATCCACCTAAGCAATTGTATTAGTCAGGGTTCTCCAGAGAAATGTGCTGACAGGATATATATATACACACACACACACACACTTCACACACCCCCACACACTGTGTATACAATGTGTGTGTGTGGCGTGAATGTAACTATTGGGAGATTTATTATAGGAATTGGCTTACATGACCATGGGGATTGGCAACTTTGAATTCTGTAGGGTAAGCCACAAGTCGGAAATGTAATGAAGGTGAAGTTGAATTCCCCATGAAAAACAGGCTGGCTGAAATAGAGATAGAATTTCTGCTTTCTGACTTGCTGAAATTCTCAGATTTTGCTTTTGCTTCTCAGGGCTGAAGCAATCTCCTTTGTTGATTTTAGATGTAATCAGCCATAGATGCAATCAACTGACCAATAATTTAAATTCATCTATGAAATATCCTCACAATAACAATCAGGCCAGTGCTCACTTGCCCAAACAAATGGACACTATAACCTAGCCAAATTGACATGTGAAATTAACCATTGGAGCAATCATTACTGTTGTGTTTAATTTTACGTAAACAGGCTCTCTTTACAGCATATGCCTACATTTATTCTCTTAACAACTGCACGAAGTTCTACCATCTCTGAAGCAGGGATGAGTTTATTCCCATTCTAGATATTAGAAAACTGAGATATAGAGCAATTTTTTGCTTCTTTTACAATGTTGTCTGGTCCCTGACAATAACAGATAACAAATGCCTAAGTGAAACTATCCACATATATTTTAAAGTGTGCAATTTACTTTCCCTTAAAACCGTCCAATCAAGTAGGAGTAATTTTTAACATTTATATAGTGCTTGATACAGACAAAGTACTTTCCTTTAAGCTTATAAAGTAAATACCATTATAATCCCATATTGTAGGTGGCAAAACTGAAAATCCGAGAAGAAATAGAACTTGCCTGGGACAACAAAGATGGTAAGCACAAAAGCCAGCTCCTGGATGCAGATGTGTGACTTAAAATACTAATTCCTTATCTGAAACCAATTTCCTACATAATACGATGTCTGCAGATGGCACAGGCACCTCCCTCGATGAGACTAGGAGCACCAGTAGATGTCCTCACTGAGTACCACCCCTTTCTTCTTAGAGCTTTTAGAACATATCCCTAAAACCTAAGCCTCTGCCAACTGTAAATTGTGACTGCATGGAGTTGCACACATGTGCCTATTAAGTGCCAAGACATTCTATTTCTGTTGCTCTCCTGTCTTTAGCAGAAACCAAAGAACAAGACCCCAATCCCATTTCAAATTTTCACTGCATCAAGGTCAGTGTCTCCCTTTTACCAAAGTTGTAAATGCATTCTGCACAGTTTTAAACTAAAAAATAACCATCTCATACAGACGGGTCTGATTTTGACATTATTGCTTTTTTTTTTTTCAGATCCATAACTGTCTTAAATTACTGTTCCCTCCAGCATCAGTGATGCTGTAAAATTTCAGGGACAAGCCTTTACTGCCTACCACTGCTTCCTGCTTTATTGTCAGCGGCAATTTCAATTCATTTCATTTCTGTGTCACTGTCACTCCAACTTCTATCCTTGGCTCTATGTGGTGCCCTGAAGTTCAGAGTTAATGTAGAAACTTGGCTTTAATAGAAAAATAATGTTCTTCGACTTTTTCTCAAGCATTAATAGAGAGCTAGCCAAAGCCAGTCCCAAAGTCCAGGAAAATAAAATTCTTTCCAAATGCCAAAGGCTGTCCACTATCTTCATATGGGTTATAGTGAGGCAAGAATTATTATTTACACAACAAATGAGTAAACAGATTTTAGGAAATAAATGAAGTAGTTTTCCTGAAACTGGTCTTTAGTTTCCTATTTTATCACTGATTGGTTAGATCTATGACTTCAGGTGAAGGTCTTAATCTCTCAGACTCCCCCTCTCTTCATCCCACCCCCTTGTAAAAATTGAGATACAGCTATTGCCATTTATTTTCGACTCAGATCTCTTTAACGCTAAGCCCAATGGAGGAAAAAACATGGTACAAACTGTTATTACTGACAATGAACCTGATCTTGTCTTGAGTGAGATGAACAAAATGCTCTCTGGAGGAAAGAGAACAGTTCACCAATGTGAGGTAAATGAGTTTTCCAAGGCTCTTGGGAACACTGAGATTACTCTATGGTATACTGTTGCCCCAAAGAGTTTATTATCTTCAGCCTGTTTGAGGATAACTTGCCCTGACTTAATATAGAACCCAGTCAATAATAATGTCTTTTTGGATTTACACAGAAAAAATTGGATAATATATGTAGCGTTTTATTTTTATATTTGTATGAGTAAGTATCTTGTACCAGAGACATAGAAAAAAGGGTGTCTATTTCTTAGGGACATTTCCCCCCACTCCACTCCTACTTTAGCCTTGGTTCGTGAGAGCACAGTACCTGAGCTGGCATCTGAAATTGAAAATTAAGGTTGAAGAAGAGGGAAGCATTAATAAAGAGTAGACATAAATCTTGAAAACTACATTTCCCCATCCCCAGATATCTGTTCCTTGCTCTCTCTCTTTGTAAAGAAAGGAAATAGTAAAGAGCTATAGGGAAGTACCTGCCTCAGGTAGGGAGTTTACAAAATTATAATTATTTCTGAGCAACTGTTAGAGTCTGGGAATAAACCATGTACGGGATGAATCACATGACTTACAGTCTGTCATGGTTAGGGACACATGTCAACTTGGCCAAGTTGTGGTAGCTAGTTATCTGATTGGGCAAGCGCTGGCCTGTCTGTTGCAATGAGGACATTTCATAGGATTAGGTCATGATCACGTCAGCTGCATCCACAGCTGATTCCATTTGTAATCAGCCAAAGGGGAGTGTTTTCTACAATTAGTGATGCTAAATCTAATCACCGGAAGCCTTTTAAGGAGGACTCAGAGGAGACAGGCCCCATTTCTGCTTCTGCTGGTGAGCCTCTTGTGGGGAGTTCATCCAGACCCTTGATCGGAGTCATGGGCTTCACAGCTTGTAATGTGGATTTTGGACTCTGCATTCCTGCGGTCACGTGAGACACTTTTATAAATTTTATATTTGCAAGTGTTCCCTGTTGATTCTGTTTCTCTAGAGAACCCTAACTAATACATAGTCTTATACTCTGTGATGCTTGAATCACTGGGGTAGAAGTGAATGAATCAGTTCATACCTGAAATAGGGTCTTTCCTGGAAAATTCAGCTCTTGGTCTGCTTTACCTCTAACTTGTATCTGAGAATGAAAATTTATCACTCCAGGCTTCTACCTCTCTTCTTGCAGCAAGCATATTAAACAATTATATCATTCTGACAATAGGCCAGGCACTTTTCCAAGCATTTGGCAAATTGTAAATTAGTAATTGGTAGAGTGACTGTTACTAAGGCTTATCTGAGTCTCAAAGATTGTCTATTCTTTATTTAACCCGTAAGCAAATTACCTTTCCTTTTCAAACGCCGTAATTTCCACAGTAAAATTAAAATTCTAAGAAAAGCAAAGAGGCACTTTTTTCCTGTAATCTCATAGATGTTGTTTTATTCTCTCAAGAAAAATTGAAATATTATTTGATGTATGCTGAAATTGTAGACCTCCACTTCCTATCACACCCCTCATTTCAAAGGTATGTGACTCCTGGGTGATGCAGAAATTTTGTGCTGCTAGAAGCCTTCACTTTAAAGACCTTTTTAAAGCATTTTTTATTGTCAAATATAACATATACACAAACAAAAGAAAAAAAAAGCAATGATTTTCAAAGTGCACTTCAACAACCAGTTACAGAATAGATTTCAGAGTTTATTATGGGTTACCATTCCACTATTTCAGTTTTTTCCTTCTAGCTGCTCCAAGACACTGGAGACTAGAAGAAAAGTTTTTTCTTTTGCTCTGAAATATAACATATATACAGAAAAAGTAATAAATTTCAAAGCACAGCACAACAATTCGTTGTGGAACAGGTTTTAGAGGTGGGTATGGGTTATGATTCCACAATTTTAGGTTTTTACTGCTCTAAGATACTGCAGACTAAAAGAAATATCGATAAAATGATTCAGCAATCATACTGCTTTGTTAAAACCTAATTTCTCTGTGTAACTCCAACATCACCTTTGATCTATCCCATTCTTTAGGGATATTTGGACTATGCTATTTCTAACATTTTCATATTGAAAGGGACTGCCAATAATATGGGATTTTCATATTGGAAGGGACTGCCAATAATATGGGATAGGTGGATGGAACTAGGCTGAGTCTTCTCTAGGTAACCCTGTAATAGTCTGCCCTGAGGACATAGCTGCCCTACCTCCAGCCTGCCTTGAGAAGTTGGTCACCCAACCTCCTCCTAAAGGGATTAGCCCTAGAGTGATTAATCCTGTTTCACCAGATGAAACTGCAAATGAAAGCCCTGAAGCAAATGGCTTGGAAGCTATTTCTAATTCTTTTCATGACCCACCCCCACCACCCCTCATTTCTTCCAGACTGATAACTAGACTAACGTCCCATCAGGCCCCTAAAGATGAGGTACAAAGTATCACACATGAGGAGGTACATTATACTTCAAAAGAATTATGTTTTCCAATTTATATAGACAGAAATCAGGGAAATACGTATGGCAGTGGATTTTAAGGGTGTGGGATAATGGTGGGAGGAATGTAAGGCTGGATCAGGCTGAATTTATTGATATGGGCCCACTAAGCAGAGATTCTGCATTCAATGTTAAAGCTCGAGGGGTTAGGAGAGGTACTAACAGCTTGTTTGGATGGTTGGTTGAAACATGGATCGGAAGGTGACCGACATTACCTGAGACTGAAATGCCAGAACTGCCTTGGTGTAATGTAGATGAGGAGATCCAGAGGCTTAGAGAGATTGGAATGTTAGAGTGGATTTATCATGCAAAGCCTGCTCTGACACCCCAGGAATGTCTGGAGGATTCACCTTTTACCAGAACAGTGAGAAATAAATTTGTGAAACTAGCACCATCATCCCTAAAGAGCTCTGTAGTTGCACTTCTCTGTAGGTCAGATATTACTGTAGGAACTGCTGTCATTGAGCTGGAATTCTTAAACACAATGAGGATGACCAGATCCCAAGTTGGCAGAAGACAGGTGGCAGCACTTAATCACCAAAGACAGGGCAGATGTGGCTATTATAATAGACAGCAAACTCAAAGCAGGAGTCAAAATTATATGACTCACAGAGATTTGTGACATTGGCTAGTAAATCATGGGATACCTAGAAATGCAATAGATGGGCAGTCCACTAAATCCTTGTTTGGGCTATATAAACAAAAGAGTTCTAGGTCAACTGAACAGACATCTAACCTGAATTACAAAAACACAGAGTCAGGACCCCTTAACCAATTTCCCGAGTTGAAACAGTTTACAGACCCAGAGTCCCTTGAATGAAGGGGAGGCCAGGTCCCTTTAGGGGAGAACCCCGTTACACTGCCACAAATTTATACTGTTAATCTTCCTCCAAGTCTTCCCCAATGACACCAACAGTCTTTTACCAGGGTAACTGTGCCCTGGGGAAAAGGGAATGATCAGATATTTCAGGGATTATTAGACACTGGTTCAGAAGTGACATTAATTCCAGGGGACCCAAAACATTACTCTGGTCCACCAGTCAGAGTGGGGTCTTTTTGAGGCCAGGTGATCAATGGAGTTTTAGCTCAGGTCTGTCTCACTGTGGGTCCAGTGGGCCCCCAACCCATTCTGGTGTTACTTCCCAAGTTCCAGAATGTATAATTGGAATAGACATACTAAGCAACTGGCAGAATCCCCACATTGGCTCTCTAACTCATGCAGTAAGGGCTATTATGGTGGGAAAGGCCACGTGGAAGCCACTAAAACTGCCCCTACCTAGCAAAATAGTACATCAGAAGCAATACCGGATTCCTGGAGGGATTGCAGAGATTATTGCCACTCTTAAAGATTTGAAGGATGCAGGGGTGGTGATTCCTACCATATCCCCATTCAACTCTTCTATTTGGCCTGTGCAGAAAACAGATGGGTCTCGGAGGATGACAGTGGATTATCATAAGCTCAACTAGGTGGTAACACCAATTGCAACTGCTGTTCCAGATGTGGTATCATTGCTTGAGCAAATCAATACATTCCCTGGTACCTGGTATGCCACTACTGATCTGGGAAATGCTTTTTTCTCAATAGCTGTTAGTCAGGAAACTAAAAATAACAGTTCACTTTCAGTTGGCAAGGTCATCAATATGCTTTCACTGCCCTACCTCAGGGGTATATCAACTCTCCAGCCCTATGTCATAATCTTGTCTGCAGGGAATTTGATCATTTCTCCCTCCAACAAGACATCACACTGGTCCATTATATTGATGATATCATGTTGATTGGACCTAGTGAGCAAGAAGTAGCAACTACTCTAGACTTACTGGTAAGGCATTTGCGTGTCAGAGGATGGGTGATAAATCCAACAAAAATACAGGGGACTTCCACCTCAGTGAAATTTCTAGGTGTCCAGTGGTGTGGGGCATGTCAAGATATCCCTTCTAAGGTGAAGGATAAGTTGCTGCATCTGGCCCCTCCAATATCCAAAAAAGAGGCACAATACCTAGTTGGTCTCTTTGGGTTTTGGTGAAAACATATTCCTCATTTGGGTGTGCTACTCCAGCCCATTTATGGAGTGGCCAGAAAAGCTGCTTATTTTGAATGGAGACCTGAACAAAGGAGGCTCTGCGACATGTCCAGGCTGCTGTACAGGCTGCTCTGCCACTTGGGCTGTATGATCCAGCAGATACAATGGTGCCAGAAGTGTCAGTGTCAAATAGAGATGCTGTTTGGAGCCTTTGGCAGGCCCCTATATGAGAATCACAACACAGACCCTTAGGATTTTGGAGCAAAGCCTTACCATCTGCTGCAGATAACTACTCTCCTTTTGAGAAACAGCTTTTGGCCGCTACCGGGCCTTAGTAGAGACTGAACACTTAACCATGGGCCACCAAGTTATCATGAGACCTGAGCTGCCTATCATGAGTTGGGTGTTGTCTGACCCACCGAGTCATAAAGTTGGGCATGTGCAGCAGCACTCTATTATAAAATGGAATGGTATATATGAGATAGGGCCAGAGCAAGTCCTGAAGGCACAAGTAAGTTACATGAGGAAGTGGCCCAAATGCCCATGGTCTCCCCTCCTGCCACCTTACTTACTCTTTCCCAGACCAGAGCTATGGCCTCTTGGGGACTTCCTTGCAATGAATTGATTGAGGAAGAGAAAACTTGGGCCTGGTTTACAGATGGTTCTGATATGCACGATATGCACATACCGCCCAAAAGTGGACAGTTGCAGCACTATAATCCCTTTCTGGGGTGTCCTTGAAGGACAGTGGTGAGGAGAATCCTCCCAGTGGGCAGAACTTCAAGCAGTGCACCTGGTTGTTCATTTTGCTTGGAAGGAGAACTAGCCAGAGGTGTGTTTGTATACTGACTCATGGGCTATTGCCAATGGTTTGACTGGATGGTCAGGGACTTGGAAAGACCATAATTGGAAAATTGGTAACAAAGAGGTCTGGGGAAGAAGAATGTGGATAGATCTTTTTGAGTGCACTAAAAACATGAACATATTTGTGTCCCATGTGAATGTGCACCAGAGAGTGACTTCAGAAGAGGAAGGTTTTAATAATCAAGTGGGTAAGATGACCCGTTCTGTGGATACCAGTCAGCCTCTTTCCCCAGCAACTCCTGTCATTGCCCGAAGGACTCATGAACAAAGTGGTCATGGTGGTAGGGATGGAGGTTATGCATGGGTTCAGCGACATGTACTTCCACTCACCAAGGCTGACTTGGCTACAGCCACTGCTGAGTGCCCAATCTGCCAGCAGCAGAGACCCACACTCAGCCCCTGATATGGCACCATTCTCCGAGGTGACCAGCCAGTCATATGGCAGGTTGATTACATTGGACCACTTCCTTCATGGAAGGGGCAGCGATTTGTTCTAACTGGAATAGACACATAGTCTGGATATGACTTTGCTTTCCTTACACGCAATGCTTCTGCTAAAACTACCATCCGTAGGCTTACAGAATGCCTTATCCATCGTCATGGTTTTCCACATAGCATTGCTTCTGATCAAGGAACACACTTCATAGCAAATGAAGTGTGGGTTGGGCACATGCATATGGAATTCTCTGGTCTTACCACATTCCCCATCATCCAGAAGCAGCTGGATTGACAGAATGGTGGAATGGCCTTTTGAAAACTCAATTATGGTGCCAACTAGGTGGCAATACCTTGAAGGGCTGGGGTAATGTTCTCCAGGAAGCTGTATATGGTCTGAATCAGCATCTGCTGTATGGTGCTGTTTCTCCCATAGCCAGGATCCATGGGTCCAGGAACCAAGGCATGGAAATGGGAGTGGTACCACTCACTATTACCCCTAGTGATCCACTAGGAAAATTTTTGCTTCCTGTCCCTGCGACTCTGAGCTCTGCTGGTCTACAGGTTTTAGTTCCAAAAGGGGGAGTGCTTTCACAAGGAGGAACAACAATGATTCCATTGAAATGCAACCTAAGACTGCCACCTGGTCACTTTGGGCTACTCATGCCCCTGGATCAACAAGCCAAGAAGGGTATTGCATTATTGTCTTGGGTGATTGACCCTGACTATTGGGGGAAATAGGACTGCAGCTACACAATGGAGGTAAAGAAGAGTTTTCTTGAAATATAGGAGATCCCCTAGGGCATCTTTTGGTACTATCATGCATTGTGATTAAAATCAATGGAAAACTGCAACAACTCAATCCAGGCAGGACTACCAATGGCTCTGAAATTTCAGGAATGAAGGTTTGGGTCACTCCACCAGGCAAAGAACCATGGCCAGCTAAAGTGCCTGCTGAGGGTAAAGGAAACATGGAATGGGTAGTGGAAGAAGGTAGTGATAAATATGAACTATGACCACGTGATCAGTTACAGAAACGAGGACTGTGATGCTGTTTTGTTCATGTTATGCTGTTTAAGTTGTAAGATATCAAGTTTAAGAATGAATATTACCCAAAGACTTGCACCCTATTCTGGAGAGATTTAATATGTTTTCAGTTATATGCAGGACAGTTGAGTATTGTTAGGTGAAAGAAAAAAATGTGTTTTATTGTTTTTTGTTTAGAAATTGGGTATGGCTTAAGGTGATATGTATAGCTGTCAAGTTGACAAGGGATGGACTGTCATGGTCAGGTTCATGTGTCAACTTAGCCAAGTGGTGGTACCTGTTTGTCTGGTTTGGCAAGTGATGGACTGTCTGTTGCGATGAGGATATTTCATAGAATTAAATCATGATCATGCCAGCTCATCCACAGCTGATTCCATTTGTAATTAGCCAAAGGGTGTGTCTTCTGCAATGAGTGATGCTTAATCTAATCATGGGAAGCCTTTTAAGGAGGATTCAGAAGAGACCGCCTCTCTTCCTGCTTCAGCCGGTGAGCCTCTCCTGCGGAGTTCATCCAGACCCTCCATTGGAATTGTTGGTTTTACAGCCTGCCCTGTGGATTTGGGACTCTGAGTTCCCACAGTTACATGAGACACTTTTATAAATTTTATATTTGCAAATGTTTCCTGTTGATTCTGTTTCTCTTGAGAACCCTAAGTAATACAGGGAGCATAAACATTCATGATTGACATTTCTTCTTGGTGAATTGTCCTTTTTCTTTATATATAGTGTCCTTCTTTGTCTCTTATGATGTCTTTTTTTTTTTCTTTTGGCGTGGGCAGGCACCAGGAATTCAACCAGGTCTCTGGCATGGCAGGCAAGAATTCTGCCTGCAGAGCCACCATGGCCCTCCTTCTTATGATGTCTTTATATTTAAAGCGTATTTTGTCTGATATTATATAGCTACTCCTACTTTCTTTTGATTATAGCTTGCCTGGAACATCTTTTTCCATCCTTTCACTTTCAATCTATTTGTATATTTGTGTCTAAGATGAGTCTTTTGTAAGAAGCATATAGCTGGATTATATTTCTTAATCCATTTTGTCAATCTGTATCTTTTAATTGGTAACTTTAGTCCATTAACCTTCAAAGTTATAACTATAACGGCATTTCTTGAATCTACCATCTTATCCTTTGGGTTTTATTTGTCAGATCTTTATATTCTTTTCCCTTTTTCTCTTTTTATCCTTTAAATTACCCTTACTCATGCCAGAGGACCCGGGTTTGAATCCTGGTGCCTGCCCATGTTAAAAAAAAAAAAATTAAATTGCCCTTACTGGTACTCTTCAATTCTGTGCCCTCCTCCAGACTGCCCTCTCCTGTTTTTTTTGGCTGGCAGAACTCCCTTTAGTATTTCTTGTAGGGCCACTCTCTTGTTGACAATTTCTTTCAGCATTTTTTTGTCTGTGAAAATTTTAATTTCTTCCTCAGTTTTGAATGACAACTTGACTTGGTACAGAATTCTTGGCTGGAAGTCTTTATTTTTCAGGTTCTTAAATATATCATACCACTGCCATCTCACCTTCACAGTGCCAGTTGAATAGTCTGAACTCAGTCTTATGTGGTTTCCCTTGTACGTAATAGATTGTTTTTCAGGACTTTCTGATTTTCATCAACATCTGACAGACTGATTAGAAGGCCTGTTTGGATTTATTCTATTTGGTGTTCATTGGGCATCTTTGACTTGCACATTTATATCCTCTAGGAGGGTTGGGAAGTTTTCCCCCATTATATCCTCAACTGATCTTCCTAGCTCTTCTTTTCATCTTCTTATATTTCTGTGATTTGTTTTGTCCATCATTCCCTGAGAACCAATTTAAATTTTTCCATCTTTTTTGCCATTTGCTCTTTTTATGTTTGAAATCACTTGCTCTGCCCTCTAGTTCACTTGTTCTTTCTTCTCCTGTTACATGCGTCTCTAATATATATTTTTTATTTGGTCTACAGCATCTTTAATCTCTGTGATATCTGCTATTTTTCTACTTATTCTTTCATTCCTCTTTATGCACTTTTAGTGTCTTTTTTTATTAATTAAAAAAATTAGCTAAAAGAACATTTAGAAATCATTCTAGTCTATATATACAATCAGTAATTCTCAATATCATCACATAGCTGCATATTCATCATTTCTTAGTACATTTGCATCGATTTAGAAAAAGAAATAAAAAGACAACAGAATAAGAAATAAAATGATAATAGAAAACAGAGAAAAAAAAACCTATACCTCACATGCAGCTTCATTCAATGTTTTAACATAATTACATTACAATTAGGTAGTATTGTGCTGTCCATTTCTGAGTTTTTGTATCCAGTCCTGTTGCACAGTCTGTATCCCTTCAGCTCCAATTACCCATTACCTTACCCTATTTCTATCTCCTGATGGTCTCTGTTACCAATGACATATTCCAAGTTTATTCACTAATGTCAGTTCTTATCAGTAAGACCATACAGTATTTGTCCTTTAGTTTTTGGCTAGTCTCATTCAGCTATTATCCATGTTATTACATACTTCATAAGTTTATTCTGTCTTAAAGCTGCATAATATTCCATTGTATGTATATACCACAGTTTGTTTAGCCACTCTTCTGTTGATGGACATTTTGGCTGTTTCCATCTCTTTGCAATTGTAAATAGTGCTGCTATAAACATTGGTGTGCAAATGTCTGTTTGTGTCTTTGCCCTTAAGTCCTCTGAGTAGATACCTAGCAATGGTATTGCTGGGTCATATGGCAATTCTATATTCAGCTTTTTGAGGAACCACCAAACTGCCTTCCACAGTGGTTGCACCATTGAGATACCCACCAACAGTAGATAACTGTACCTCTTTCTCAACATCCTCTCCAGCACTTGTCATTTTCTGTTTTGTTGATAATGGCCATTCTGGTGGGTGTGACATGATATCTCATTGTGGTTTTGATTTGCATTTCTCTAATGGCCAGGGACATTGAACATCTCTTCATGTGCCTTTTGGCCATTTGTATTTCTTCTTCTGAGAAGTGTCTGTTCAAGTCGTTTTCCCATTTTGTAATTGGATTGGCTGTCTTTTTGTTGTTGAGTTGAACAATCTCTTTATAAATTCTGGATATTAGACCTTTATCTGATATGTTGTTTCCAAATATTGTCTCCCATTGTGTAGGCTGTCTTTTTACTTTCTTGATGAAGTTCTTTGATGCACAAAAGTGTTTAATTTTGAGGAGCTCCCATTTCTTTCTTTCTTTCTTCAGTGCTCTTGCTTTAGGTTTAAGGTCCATAAAACCGCCTCCAATTATAAGATTCATAAGATATCTCCCTACATTTTCCTCTAACTGTTTTATGGTCTTAGACCTAATGTTTAGATCTTTGATCCATTTTGAGTTAACTTTTGTATAGGGTGTGAGATACGGGTCTTCTTTCATTCTTTTGCATATGGATATCCAGTTCTCTAGGCACCATTTATTGAAGAGACTGTTCTGTCCCAGGTGAGTTGGCTTGACTGCCTTATCAAAGATCAAATGTCCATAGATGAGAGGGTCTATATCTGAGCACTCTATTCGATTCCATTGGTCGATATATGTATCTTTATGCCAATACCATGCTGTTTTGACCACTGTGGCTTCATAGAATGCCTTAAAGCCCGGCAGCGTGAGACCTCCAGCTTCGTTTTTTTTCCTCAAGATACTTTTAGCAATTTGGGGCACCCTGCCCTTCCAGATAAATTTGCTTATTGGTTTTTCTATTGCTGAAAAATAAGTTGTTGGGATTTTGATTGGTATAGCGTTGAATCTGTAAATCAATTTAGGTAGAATTGACATCTTAACTATATTTAGTCTTCCAATCCATGAACACGGTATGCCCTTCCATCTATTTAGGTCTTCTGTGATTTCTTTTAACAGTTTTTTGTAGTTTTCTTTGTATAAATCTTTTGTCTCTTTAGTTAAATTTATTCCTAGGTATTTTATTCTTTTAGTTGCAATTGTAAATGGAATTCGTTTCTTGATTTCCGCTTCAGCTTGTTCATTGCTAGTGTATAGGAACACTACAGATTTTTGAATGTTGATCTTGTAACCTGCTACTTTGCTGTACTCATTTATTAGCTCTAGTAGTTTTGTTGTGGATTTTTCCGGGTTTTCGATGTATAGTATCATATCATCTGCAAACAGTGATAGTTTTACTTCTTCCTTTCCAATTTTGATGCCTTGTATTTCTTTTTCTTGTCTAATTGCTCTGGCTAGAACCTCCAACACGATGTTGAATAACAGTGGTGATAATGGACATCCTTGTCTTGTTCCTGATCTTAGGGGGAAAGTTTTCAATTTTTCCCCATTGAGGATGATATTAGCTGTGGGTTTTTCATATATTCCCTCTAGCATTTTAAGGAGGTTCCCTTGTATTCCTATCCTTTGAAGTGCTTTCAACAGGAAAGGATGTTGAATCTTGTCAAATGCCTTCTCTGCATCAATTGAGATGATCATGTGATTTTTCTGCTTTGATTTGTTGATATGGTGTATTACATTAATTGATTTTCTTCTGTTGAACCATCCTTGCATACCTGGGATGAATCCTACTTGGTCATGATGTATAATTCTTTTAATGTGTTGCTGGATTCGATTTGCTAGAATTTTATTGAGGATTTTTGCATCTATATTCATTAGAGAGATTAGTCTGTAGTTTTCTTTTTCTGTAATATCTTTGCCTGGTTTTGGTATGAGGGTAATGTTGGCTTCATAGAATGAATTAAGTAGCTTTCCCTCCACTTCAATTTTTTTGAAGAGTTTGAGCAGGGTTGGTACTAATTCTTTCTCGAATGTTTGGTAGAATTCACATGTGAAGCTGTCTGGTCCTGGACTTTTCGTTTTGGGAAGCTTTTGAATGACTGATTCAGTTTCTTTACTTGTGATTGGTTTGTTGAGGTTGTCTATTCTTCTTGAATCAAAGTTGGTTGTTCATGCCTTTCTAGGAACTTGTTCATTTCCTCTACATTGTTGTATTTATTAGCATAAAGTTGTTCATAGTATCCTGTTATTACCTCCTTTATTTCTGTGAGGTCAGTGATTATGTTTCCTCTTCCATTTCTGATCTTATTTATTTGCATCCTCTCTCTTCTTCTTTTTGTCAATCTTGCTAAGGGCCCATCAATCTTGTTGATTTTCTCATAGAACCAACTTCTGGTCTTATTGATTTTTTCTATTGTTTTCATGTTCTCAATTTCATTTATTTCTGCTCTAATCTTTGTTATTTCTTTCCTTTTGCATGCTTTGGGGTTAGTTTGCTGTTCTTTCTCCAGGTCTTCCAAGTGGACAGTTAATTCCCAAATTTTTGCCCTTTCTTCTTTTTTGATATAGGCATTTAGGGCAATAAGTTTCCCTCTTAGCACTGCCTTTGCTGCATCCCATAGGTTTTGATATGTTGTGTTTTCATTTTCATTCATCTTGAGATATTTACTAATTTCTCTTGTAATTTCTTCCTTGACCCACTGGTTGTTTAAGAGTGTGTTGTTGAGCCTCCATGTATTTGTGAATTTTCTGGCACTCTGCCTATTATTGATTTCCAACTTCATTCCTTTATGATCTGAGAAAGTGTTGTGTATGATTTCAATCTTTTTAAATTTGTTGAGACTTGCTTTGTGACCCAGCATATGGTCTCTCTTTGAGAATGATCCATGAGCACTTGAGAAGAAGATGTATCCTGCTGTTGTGGGGTGTAATGTCCTATAAATGTCTGTTAAGTCTAGCTCACTTATTGTAATATTCAAATTCTCTGTTTCTTTATTGATCCTCTGTCTAGATGTTCTGTCCATTGATGAGAGTGGGAAATTGAAATCTCCAACTATTATGGTAGATGTGTCTATTTCCCTTTTCAGTATTTGCAGTGTATTCCTCATGTATTTTGGGGCATTCTGGTTCAGTGCATAAATATTTATGATTGTTATGTCTTCTTGTTTAATTGTTCCTTTTATTAGTAGATAGTATCCTTCTTTGTCTCTTTTAACTGTTTTACATTTGAAGTCTAATTTGTTGGATATTAGTATAGCTACTCCTGCTCTGTTCTGGTTGTTATTTGCATGAAATATCTTTTCCCAACCTTTCACTTTCAACCTATGTTTATCTTTGGGTCTAAGATGTGTTTCCTGTAGACAGCATATAGAAGGATCCTGTTTTTTAATCCATTCTGCCAGTCTCTGTCTTTTGATTGGGGAATTCAGTCCATTAACATTTAGTGTTATTACTGCTTGGGTAATACTTTCCTCTACCATTTTACCTTTTGTATTTTATCTAATTTTCCTTCTTTCTACACTCTTCTGCACACCTCTCTATTCTGTCTTTTTGTCTCTGTCTCTAGTGCTCCCTTTAGTATTTCTTGCAGAGCTGGTCTCTTGGTCACAAATTCTCTCAGTGACTTTTTGTCTGAAAATGTTTTAATTTCTCCCTCATTTTTGAAGGACAATTTTGCTGGATATAGAAGTCTTGGTTGGCAGTTTTTCTCTTTTAGTAATTTAAATATATCATCCCACTGTCTTCTAGCTTCCATGGTTTCTGCTGAGAAATCTACACATAGTCTTATTGGGTTTCCCTTGTATGTGATGGATTGTTTTTCTCTTGCTGCTTTCAAGATCCTCTCTTTCTCTTTGACCTCTGACATTCTAACTAGTAAGTGTCTTGGAGAACGCCTATTTGGATCTATTCTCTTTGGGGGATGCTGCACTTCTTGGATCTGTAATTTTAGGTCTTTCATAAGAGTTGGGAAATTTTCAGTGATAATTTCTTCCATTAGTTGTTCTCCTCCTTTTCCCTTCTCTTCTCCTTCTGGGACACCCACAACACGTATATTTGTGCGCTTCATATTATCATTAATTCCCTGAGCCCCTGCTCAAATTTTTCCATTCTTTTCCCGATATTTTCTGTTTCTTTTTGGAATTCAGATGTTCCATCCTCCAGTTCACTAATTCTAACCTCTGTCTCTTGAAATCTACCATTGTAGGTATCCATTGTTTTTTCCATCTCTTCTACTGTATCTTTCATTCCCATAAGTTCTGTGATTTGTTTTTTCAGACTTTCCATTTCTTTTTTTTGTTCACTCCTTGCCTTCTTCATGTCCTCCCTCAATTTACTGATTTGGTTTTTGAAGAGGTTTTCCATTTCTGTTCGTATATTCAGAATTAGTTTTCTCAGCTCCTGTATCTCATTTGAACTATTGGTTTGTTCCTTTGACTGGGCCATGTCTTCATTTTTCCTGGTGTGATTTGTTTTTTTTGCTGGTGTCTGGACATTTAATTACCTTAATTAGTTTATTCTGGAGATTGCTTTCTTATCCTGCCCAGTATGTGGCGCTTGTCTGTCTGTGGGTCCCACCAGCAAAATATGTTGTGGCTCCTTTAACTTTGGAAGGCTTTCCCTGCTGGGGGCGTGGTGGAGATAGAGGAAAGGTTGTAGGCTGGTTTTAATGGCTTCAAATTGTGAAGCCCTGGGATCTGAATTCCTTGAGAGAGGGATTCCACCTGAGTTCCATTTCACCCCTCCCATGGGGAAGGTTCAGGTGGTAGAGAGCCCTGAAAGCAGCCTGCCTCTGCGTTCAGGGCAGTCACAACCTGTGTAATCCCAGTGCTGAGCCCAGAGGTAACCAAGCCTCCGCAGAAACAGCTGCAGAAGGCTCTGCTTTGTCCCCTTTCCTCTTTTTCAGTTAGCCCAATAGGTGACTTCCACCTTGATCAGTTTTGCCTGAGCTTGGGGCCCACTTCTAGCAGTCAGAATTTGTTTGTTAATGCCACTATTGGTGTTTGGTTGGACCCAGTCCCTGCCACTGTTGGAGACTCTTTCCTTTCCCTCTGGGAAGCCGCCCATGGGGGAGGGGTGCCGGTAGCTGGCCGCCGCGGCTTGGGGATCCCGCTGCTCCAAGACCCGCAGCCGGTCCGGAGACCCGCAGCCGGTCTGGGAAGCCACCTGTGGGGGAGGGGTATTGGTTGCCGGCCGCCGCGGCTTGGGGAACTCACTTTTCCGAGACTCAGTCAATTCTGGAAGCCACCTGTGAGGGAGGGGCGCCGGCCGCCGGCCTCCACGGCTTGGGAAAGTGCACGCAGCTCGGGAAACTCACTGTTGTGGAGTCTCGCAGCTGGTCCAGCTGGTCCGGACTGGGGTACGCTGTGTGTCCGGTCTCTGTCGTGGCTCTGGGAGCAGTTCTGTACTGTTTCTGGTTATTTAGTAGTTGCTCTGGAGGACAAACTAAAACACACGCACATTACTAAGCCGCCATCTTTGTCCCTCTTTTTTAGTGTCTTCTTGATCTCTCTTACATCATTAGCAATCCAATGTATTTTGTTTAGTAGAGGTATATGAACATCTTTGACTAGTTGTTCCAAAGTCTGTGTCTCCTCCAGTGTTTTAATTTGGTCATTAGGCTGGGCTATATCTATCTGTATTTCAATATGCTTAGTGATCTTCTGTCATTTTCAAGGCATGTAAATATCTTGATAGAGTTACTTTGGAAGTTGATTTCCTTCAGTAGGCTAAAGCTTTGTATCTGCAGGATGGATATGGAGCAGGATGTGTGGCATGGGGTGGGACACAACAGTGTGGTGATGGGTTGCAGCACAGGTATGTGCATGGGTTGTGGATGCTATACTGTGCCTGTGAGCATGGGACATGGAGACTGGCATTATGGAGATGTATTGTGGGGGTTGTGGGAGTGGGATGCAGCTAGGCAGGTCTTGGAGCACAGAAGCAGGAAGCAGCACAGAGACACAGAGGTAGGGCATGGTAGAAGGTAGATCTGGGGGACTGTGTGTGCAGGCAGGATGTGGGTGAGCATATGGAGCATGGGGGCTGTGGGTATCAGGATATGGAATAGGTGGCACACAGTTCAGGCCACAGGGAGGGCAGGGCATAGGTGTGTCCTTCCATGGGGGAAAGGTCCAAAGGGCCCAGGATGAAGATGTATGAGTGTACAGGTCATCTGGGATTGAAGGATGTGGTTGCGGGATGGGTGTGATATTTGGTGGATGTGCATGAGAATAGAACATGCAAGGAACACAGCTTGGCTTACTTCCTTGCTCCTGTCTCCCTGTCCCTGCAATCCTGAGGGCTCTGGGCTTCATTTTCAAAAAGGGTATGTTAGGCTGTTTGCACTAGCTGAATGGTTTCTGGTTCTCTGCATCTCAGTTCTTCAGCTTTTGCAAACAGGCTTCCCTATGTAAAGTGTAAGACCCTCCCAGGTCACTTACACCTTGGAATCGCTGTCCCAGTCATCTTCCCGTCCCTTTTCTAGCTGTTCCTTGGGATAGGGGTAAACATGACCTATCCTATTCTACCATCTTCCCAGCACTTCACCTTAAAGATATTTAAGTGTATATTTATTATTTTGTGGTTTTAACTTTGAAACTTAATGAAATAGGAAAAACATAGAAGTTACTGAATATTTGGCAAAATTATTTTCTATCAGCAATATTCTTGGATCTAAAAGTAAATAAGTATAAATAGTGGTTGAGATTAATCAGTCCAGATATTTTTGGATACAAGTAACAAAACTCTGACTGAATTTATTTAAATAATAAGAAATTAATCACGCCACATAAAAAAATTTGGCAGTAGGCAATTCTAGGCTTGATTAATTCAGCAGTTCAATGATGTCAGATTTTCCTATGATTCTTCTGGCTTTTCTTTAAGGTCACAAGATGACTACCATGAATCAAACATCTTATTCTTATACAACAACATTCATATGCAAAAAGTACAAGCTTCTATTAGGCATCCCTTTTTAAGGGCAAGAAAAGCCTCCCAAGTATTTCTCTTACATTTCATTAACTGAGTTGGCATCACATGCCAATGACTTTTGCTGGCATGGGGAATGAAATTACCATTATTACCTTCAAATTCATTCTTCTGGGGTTGGGACATGACCCATGAAGCATGTGAGAATCCAATACTTGAATAAAATTATGTTTTTCTTAGGAAGAATGAGGGTGAGAGTTAATTAACAAAGGTGTAAGCATAGTTGAGGATAAGCAACCTTATCTTCAACTTAGTGTTAAGAACTTCCAGTTGCCTGGAGCTGGTAACTGGGAGTTTTTAACACTAAGAGGAAGAGGAAGAGGCTATAATGCATGGGCCAAATGGTAGGAGCAGTGTCTTCCATAGAGTGAGGCAGCCAGCCACTGGAATTCTCCTGGGAGGGGACCAAGAGATGAATACCTCAACGAAACTTTCTTCTATTCCTCTTCTCTCTTCAATTGCTCCCTATTGAAATAACCTACCCAGAAGATATAGAACATGGGAACCCATGATTTGTACTATATTTTATCCTTCTGAAATGCAGAGTTGGATTGAGGGGGTTGAGGAAGGTAGAGCATGACTCAGGAAAGGCAAGAGTCTGCAGCTACCATTTATTGAGCATTTATCCTGTGCCAAGTAGTGTGATAAGTGATTTATAGAAACAAAACAAGGAGTTAGTTTAAGAACATTAACTGGGGTAAACATGCTATTTACCATACCTCCAGAAAAGAAGAGCAGCATTATATGTAAGGATTCCTGAGGAAAAAAATCTGTGGGAAATATCCAAGGTTGAGTGGAGAAAGTTTGGAAGGATCTAGGTCAAATATTCTGAACCTCAGTCTGTCAAGAGGATGGAGATTTAGCTGGTTTTATAAACAAGGATGATCCATATCCAAGTCAATTTCAACTCTCTCAGAAAGTACAGGAAATTCAAGGGAAATGGCTGTGTGCTGCATCTAGGGATACTAAAGGCCCAAACCTCCAGCCTTAGCAAAGACCTTAACACTGAAATAGGAAAGCCTCTCATGTTTGAATGGATCATGTAGATTTAGACAATAAACATCTAAGTAACAACCACTGTGAATTGAGGAGTTGAGACTTCTTCCCAGCCCCTATATAAAACTCCAAGATTCTTAGGCAGCATTTACTTATTGCATTGAATCTTTATTATCACCACTCCACTTGATTCTTACATTTGATTGCTGTAACGTAGTCAAACATTGCACCACCATCACTACCCATCACCATTTTACAGAATGAGGAAGCCAAGATTAAAACAGAAAAAGAAAGAAATGGGAAGGGAAGGGAAACGTAGGAGAAGAAATGCTATCTAAGTAAAGCAGCCAGGATTAGAATCAAAACCTTCTTAGTTAGTTCTCTATTTGAATGCCCCTCTGCTTTAAACACAACAAAATTTAAAACGCGAAAACACAACAATGGTTTCTCCTTCCCAGAGCACAGAAAGTGATTTGGTGTTTGAGCAATGTGACTTAAAAGGCAGGAAACTCTTTATGTATCAGTGTGAGAATGCTAACAGACTGTTAATGGAAGCTAGATAGAACAGGTAAATGTCAGACAAGGATCAGTGACTCTTTGAGGATCACTTACCTTTTCAATACAGATCAAAATTCTTACTACAAACTGCTAACATGCTGCATCTGGCATATCACCCCTCAATTCCATCATCAATATCAATGGGGTGGCAGGTTGTCCTATCCTACTGAGATGACAGCCCCAGGCTTAAACTGCCATTTCTTTGACCTAAACCTTTTCTTTTGGGATGTATTATTACAACAAGAGAAATATCTTTCCACTCTCCTTCTCTGTTGTTTTTCTTATTTGGGAGCTTATCCTTTGTCTATGCCTGACAAAATACCAAGTACATAGTAGGTATTCAGTATATGTTTATGAGCCGAAATGGATCCAGCTGAAACTTGGGCATGTTAAATCAGTTGTTCAAATCCTTGGTGTACATCAAAATCATGTGTCAATTTTTAAAAATATTCGGCTGTCCTTGGTCCCATGCAGAACTAACAAATTATAATCTCCAGGTCCATTTTGGGAGGTATGTCCTCAAATGATTCTGCTGCACAGCTAGTGCAGTTAGTGTTAAGAACCATAGCATTAAAATAACCAACCTCCTAAACTTAAGGAGCCTGTGAATAACTGGAAGAAATGCACATTACCCAGTACGCTGATTTTCTTCCAATTTACCTTGCTGTAACTTCTCAATTTTTTTCATAGAAAATTGACTGACCTCTTAAATTTTGAATTTCAGAGGTTCCTGTCCTTGATCTTTTTCTCTTCTCTGAATGCCTCTAAGTTCGTGTTTTCAATTGCTTCGAATACTTTTCTGAAATGAAGTGGGTTATTAACTAATTGTTAAAGATTGTGTTTTTATCTTCAATTATTCACTGATTTCCTGTAATTGAATTATATGTTTATGCCCTTTGATTTTGCAGTACTTTTCATAAGAGTAAGTAAAGTTTATTTCTCCATCTTACTGATGTTTTGTTTGCCATGTGACTTGTTTTGCTAATGTAATGTTAGTGGAAATTACTTAAGCTAAGGTTTTAAATATGCCTGCATGGTTTGGTTTAGTTTCTTATTCTCTGAAATCCACCATGAAAATATGACTCAGCTGCCTACTGTTCCTACAATGAGAACATGTGCATCAGGGCTTATTCTGACCCATAGGCTGAAGTAGAATTGTCCCAGCTGACCAGAAGACAATGGGTATAAAGTAATTATAATAGTAAATTTCTGATATTTTGGAGATTTTTTGTTACACAGCATTATTACAGTTGAAGCCTAACCAATACACAAAGTCAACTTCCTATTTATACTTTTAAGTTATTAAAACCTTATCACATCTAAAATTAGATTTATATTCCTGAACAAAGTTAGCTCATCCTTTTGGATTATTGATCTCAGTTAATGCCATCATTATTCACCCAATTTCCCAAGAATAAAACTTTAGTAATCATTTTGAAACTTGCTGTCCATGACTTCTCAGTGCCAAGCAGCCAATATGTCTATTATATCTTTGAAATGCCTGTTACATCAGACACTTCTTATCCTTTCCCCATCACCATAATTGCCATCTCCTTAGTCTAAGCTTATATCTTCTTTTGCTTGGCTCTTATAATAAATCTTTCTTTGGCCTAACTACCAGCAGTCTCTCCCACTTCAATTTATTATAAATGCTCCTGTCAGAATTATTTTCATAAAAGGAAATTGTAGTCATGTCTCTCCCTTGCCTAAAAAATGTCTTCACTTTCATTTACCTATTTGTTTAGAGAAAAGTTCCTTTGTGCAATCCACAAGACCTTCAAAATCTGATGCCAACCTCCCTTACCAGTTTTGTCCTTCCCCATTCTACCTACTCTGCTTCTACTCTCTTCCTATTAAATTTCTTTCGAATCCCTGATTGTTCAATTCTATACTTTTGCACATGCTATTCTCTTTGCTTTCACTTCTCCTCTGCCTTAAATTCTCCAGCTTTTCTTTGTAAACATGCTGAAATATTCTCTTCCCCATGAATCCTTTCTTAACTACTTAAGCAGGGTTAGTCAGTCTTGCATCAGAATCATAACAACATTTTGCATGGAACTAGAGGTAGCAGCTGGAGATGAGATAATGGGATCTAGCTGTATCTAGGCAAATCTGGCAGCCTCAAGGGGGAAAATCTGTAGAAGTTACTTGCATGAGGAGTCAGATGCCTTCCAAGAGTCTGGACCAGATACCGACCAAATCCACTTTTGCAAAGAGTGATGTTGTATGTTATGCACTGTGTCTGTTTCTGAGCTTTCTCTCCTGGTCCACCACTACCCTAGCTTCCTGCCTGAATCCTTCAGAATGAGGGCTACTAAAACAAAAAACAAAACAAAAATTAAGAAGAGTTATCTCACTGGCAGCTATGTGAGGCACTAACAATATGTCTCCCAGAGTGTTTGGGCATAGCCAAGAAAAAAAAAAGCCCTCTAGGATTCTGTAAGAAATAGCTTGTACAGAAATGGCTTCATAGATAATCTGGGGTCATTGAACTAGTTACAGAAAGCTACAGGCAGTTTTGAAATGGCAATGCTAAAAGTGCCCATTGCCTCTGTGGGAGGAAGAGACTGGGAGGAAGAGACTGTGGCAGGAAGAAAGTGGGATATGGAAGAGGAAAATAGGAGAAGGGAGGTAGACTGCACAAACCAATTCCTTGTAGCTATTGGGCAAGAAGGAGTTTAAACAGCAAATATCCCTAAATAGGGCTGAAACAAGAGAGAAGAATGGGGGGTGCTACATGGTAGTCCAAAGAGTTTATTCATGAACCTAAATATATCACATTAAAGACTTTCATTCATTAATTTAACACTTAGCTCATGAAGACCTGCCATGTGTAAGCACTATATCAGGGGCTGAGGATAAAGCGGAAAGCAAGACAAGCCCAGGTGGGTCAAGATAGATAGTAAACAAAATGAAAAGGCCATTTCAGATATAAAAGAGTGCAATGAAAAAATAAATAAAACAGGATGATGTGATCAAAAGTGACTCAGCTGGGGTCAGGTAGGTTTTGCTGAGGAGGTGTTATTTGCGCTGAGACCTGAAAAGCATAAAGGAATCAGCTAAGTGAAGATCTTGGGGAAGAACATTCCAGATACAGTGAGCAGTAAAGTGCAAAGGCCTTATTATAGTAATGACTTGGCATTTCAAAGACCAGTAAGCAAGCCATTGTTGACCCTGCAGAGAGCAAGTGAGAGAATGGTAAGAGATGATTCATGAAGATATATAGGAGTTGAGTCATGTAAGAACTTTTAGAACATAAACAGGAGTTTGACTTTATTCTGTGTGTAATAGGAGAATTTTAACTAGAGATTGAGCTGATCTGAATTTTTTTGTTTAAACTTCATTCTAGTTGATCTGTAGAGAATGGAATATGGAGGAAAGGGGAAGCAGAGAGAAAATAGATTAGAGACTATCAGAGTATATCAGAAAAAAATGATGCTGGGTGCTCAGACTAAGATAGTAGCAGTGGAAAAGGAGAAACCTAGTTGACTTGGAATATTCTCAGATGAACAGGATTTGCTGAGATGTTGAATGTTGCGGCTGGAGAAGCAAGTGAAATTAGAGAATACTCCCCAGTTTCTAGCTACAGCAACCAGAAAAATGGTCAGTTGTTGAAAATAGGAGGAAATGGAACAGATGTGGTATTGAAGCCATTAATTTTGTGACCTATTAGAAATCCACTGAGATATAAAAAAAAAAAGTCTGGAGTTCAGGGCTACAGAGTTAAGTTTGGAAACCATCAGATGATCACTGGTATTTAAAGTAACTGGAGTAGACCCAGATATTAATGGTAGAGTTATTAGTCAGGATTGTCCAGAGAAGCAGGACTGAAAAACAGAACCCTGCACACCTACACACAGAGAGGGGTGTCATTACAGGGTTTGACTCACGTGACCATGAAGATTGGCACATTCACATTCTGTAGGGCAGGCCACAAACGGGGAACTCCAATGAAGGTGAAATTTTATTCCCCTAGGGAAACAGACTGGCTGAAGAAAAGGCAGAAATTCTTCTCTCTGATTTCTGAAATTCTCATTTCTAGTTTATGATCTCCATCATATCAGATGGGGAGAATCCTCTCATTGTGCTGAAGGCAATCTTCTTTGTTGTTTGTAGATGCAATCAGCCATAGATACAATCAACTGACTATAGTTGCTAATCCGATCTTGGTACATGTTTAACCAAACAAGTGACACCATAACCTAGCCAATTTGACAGAAAATTAACCATCAGAGGGAGATTTGAGGAAGCAAATTGAGCTTCCAAACCTTGGATGGGGGATGAGGGGAACAGGAGTAGTGTTACTTGTTAAATAATACTGATGTACCATAGAGACTTAATAGACAGATGCTCATCATCAGGGGAGTAACAGGGCAGCAAGCTTAAAGGGTGGCAGTCTGAAGTGAGCAAAATTCCACATCTGCCTAGATCTGGTTTTTGCTTCTTTTTACTTCTCTATAGCCCTCAAATATCCTACATGTCTTTCCTTGATGGCAGAGCAATGCAGCAATTACCAGCATAATCTTTAGTCTTTGAACTTCTGTGGCATCTTCTTTTGTTGGAGAATTCAGTACTTCTTTATTTAACATGTAATATTTATGTGCTTTGACAAAAGTCCATTTAGAATGGCAAAATATATTGTAAAAGGGCAACTTTCTAAAACCAAAGACAAAAATAAGACAAAATTTCACAATAAAAATTTTTCCTGGAAAATATCCTAAATCATTGGTGGCATTGTTAAATGGTGCAGCCATTATGGAGAAGGAAGTGACATCAGTTTGGCAGTTCCTCAGAAAGTTGAACATAGAATTACCATATGACCCAGCAACCTAAATATACTCAAAAAAACAGAAAGTGGGAACTCGAACGGATATTTGCACCCCAAGGTTTATAGCAGCACTATTCACAATAGCCAAATTGTGAAAGCAGCCCAAGTGTCCTCCAATAGACAAATGGGTAAACAGAATGTAGTATATACACACAAAGGAATATTATTCAGCCATAAAAAGGAATGACATTTTGAGACATGCTAATAACATGGATGAACCTTGAAGACATCATTTTGAGTGAAATAAGCCAGACACAAAAGACAAATTCCCTATAATAGAATTATGTAATGAGGGCATTACATATTTCGTGTGTAATATTTCCAAGGTTGATTCTACCACGACCCCAGGCAAATACTATGCCTAATTCTCAAGAAACTGCAAAGCCCTGTCCTGCTCTCTCATACTTCTATCCCACCCCACTTCTCTCCAGAATAGCTGCTTCTGCCTCAAAGTACCATCCCCAACTTCACCTGTGTAAAATGTATATTCTGGTGAAGATCTAGTATTATCTTCTCTTTGAAGTTTGGGCTTTTAAAACCAAAACTAAGTTCTCTTTGTGTCCCACAGTATGAAAAGTCCTTAGACAGGGAATCACAAAGCCTTGGTATTGGGGAGAAAAATACATGCTCAAGGGACACATGAAAGCACAAATTAATACTGTCATAAATTATTCTGCCACAGTTTTTATGGAAGAAGGAAATGGCTTTACTACATGGGAATTGCTAAGTGCTTTACAAATGTGGAGAATGATTATAATCTAAAACTATCAACTCATGCAAATCCAACAGTTTTCTACAAATTTAGTCCTTTGAACCAGGCTTGTGTTTTTAGAATGCTTGTCTCCACTGCTAAAAACATCACCAAAGTAAAAAACTCAGATTCTAATAGACGAGTTAGGACTGCTTTGTTCTTACATTACCTTAGAAACATAAGTGGTTACAGCTCCTAAAAATGAGTAACAATATAGGCAAGAATTTAATCCCAATTTTATGCTGAATTTGGTGAGGCCCAGTGAAAAACTTGATGCATTTGCCTTCTTCAATAGCCTACTTAGTACATTACAGTGCAATTTATTGGTCTGCAAATCTGTCTGTCCTCTTAAACTATGACTTCCTTAGGAAGAAGGATTCTGACTCACTCACCTCTCTAATTCTAGCCTTAGGGCCTGGCACACAGAGGACACTCAATAAGTGAAACACACAACTGCAATGGTTAAAAGGTTTTCCCACTTAGTTTTCTGTTTGCCATGACTCCCCATGTGGCAAATAAAGTGAGGTCTTCACTTATTTCTTATATATTCTGTAATCCATTTATTTACTAGTCTGATGGGCCAAATTCTTTGGAGCTATCCATGACAAAGTCACCCATGCCACAGCCTCTTGGCTTTCCTCTCTGCAGGGCTATTCCAGAAGTCACAGGGCATGCTTTCTATCTCAAGTTCACCAGTGCTGTCTGGTTGACTGCGGTTAAAGAATGCTTCTATAATCCCATTAGGATTAGCTTTTCTCCCTCTGTTCCTTATCACAAATTGCCTTTAGATGGAAAACAAGAAATCTCATCACTTTGGTTAAATAAGTCATTAAAAACCAAGCCATTCCTGTATTCCTGCCCTGAAAGCATAATTAAAGTCCTGACTAATTAGTATTAAAGTAACCTGGATTAACTAAACTAACTAATCACCAATCAAAGGAATGTGTCTTCTGAGAGATTGTAGATAATTTTCTAGTCAGTACACAATATAAATTTATATATACACACACACACATCCTAGGCATGCACTCATTAAAAAACAATTAAAACCTTTCATTGCTGGGAGTATGAACTGGAGGTTAGTTGCTTACTTGCTTATTTATTTATACCCTGCCTCTTCCCACTAAGGACTGAACTCAGAGGACTTTATCCAGCATTTATACAACAAAGCCCTTACCAGGTTTACAAAATAAGAAGGTATTTAGTGTGTTCTTTACTTGCTTTGGGTTATTAGTAAGCCCATGATAATTATTTTATCGAAGTAATGAAGAAGCTGCTATATTTAAATTTCACATTACAGATAGCCCCTAGTTATCTATATAATTTAGCACATGTCACTTCACCTCCCTGGACCCCTGCTTCCTCATCTGTAAAATGAGGCCAATATATGATGGCCCCTTTCACGCTCCAACATGGCTCTTTCTCTTGGCCCATAATTTCTCTGTCTTTCTAAGCAAATAAATGTGACATCTATTTGGCCACCCAGAGTCATCTTTTGTGACCACTCAAAACTATTGGCCCTTTTAAATATATTTTATCGTGCCATTAACAAGACTTCTTAATGAAAAGGAAAAATAGCAAACCATCTCTAGCGCCTACGTTCAGGGACACAGGAGAGGATGCAATAAGACATCTACTTTACTGAGCTCCAGCATCTGAAGTTGCACACTTCATTCCTACAGTGCTAAGGTCTGTGTATATCTATCTATTACTTGCCCATGAAATGACATTTTAAGACCATTTCCTTACCAAATATTTGTGATTAGAGGGAACTAAGAAAATACGATGCTGGTGTTGCAATACCACTGACAGAAACCAGTGGAAAACAAGAGGAATCCACTTCATCCACTTCTTAGTACTTCCCAAGGTGGGGCTTGTATAGACCTCAAGCCATTCTTACTTTTTTTTCGTGATATAGAATGTATATCTGTCTGTGTCACTCAGGAACTTGTACCAGAAGAAGTAGTACTAAGCTGGATAACTAATATACAAAGGAAGCTAGTAAGCACTAGAACTAATGTACAAAAGAGGGTACAAAATTTCTCATCCTAAACAGACTTAAGAATAAGCAAGCTTTCTTTCAGTCTGGGATTATTTAAAAGGAATCTGCCAAAAGCCTGGGGGTGGTGATGTCTATGGGCATCCTTTCCCTCTCAGTGTTTCTCTGTTGTTTATCGCTGGGAGCATCAGCTGCTGATTTCTCATCTGGCAGCCATAAATAGTAACTAAGAAACATATCCTATATTTGAGAGCGATTGTATAAATTTTCAAGTTACCCCTTCATATGTTAGACTTTGTCTTCTACTCAAAGTGAGTAAATGAATGAATGAAAAAGTGAATGAGTAAATGAACAAGTGGATAAATTAAAGTGTCTTTTCCCATTCCATTTGAATAAGTCCATCTGTTTGTGTAGCACGTTTGGCAAATAGACAGGAAAAAGCTTTTTTAGGCAATATGATCTAAGTAATTATCAAATTTTAGTGTCCATAAAAAACAATTAAAAATGAATACATATGGATATTCATGAGCCCCACATCTAGAGATTCTGATTTGACAGATGAGGCACAGGCATGGGAGTGCTGATGGTAATATCCAGTCCACTCCCCAGCACTGGTTCTGATGTGGGTGGTCCAGAAGCTATCCATAGCTCTCCTGGTCTGTGACTCTGATATAAAAATCTTCTACAATTGTGAGTTGCAACTGTCCCACCTTTGATATAGGGTCAGCCAATGGAAGTAAGCAACACCAGGATAAAAGAATTCCAGAGACTTGACAACGTGCAATTTCAACTTACTATAAAGATACAGTAATCAAAATAGTGTGGTATTGGCAGCAAAGATAGATAGACTAAAATAGGTTAATGGAAAAGAATGGAGAATCAAGAAATAGACCCATACATATGCAAACAATTAATTTTCAACAAAGATGAGAAACAATTCATTGGGGAAGAATAATTTTTTCAACAAATGCTATTGGAGCAATTAGATATCCAAATGTAAAAAGTATACTTCTATCTATGTATCACTCCATACTCAAAAGTAACTCAAAATGGATAATAAGCCTAAATGATAAGCTAAAAGCTATAGAACTTCTAGAAGAAAATCTTCGTGACCTTGCTTTGGCAAAGAAATCTTAGATAGAATACCAAAACCATAATCCATAAAAGTAAAAAGTGACCCATTGGATTTTATAAAAATTAAGAACTTCTCTTCGAAAAACATTCCTAAGAAAGTAAAAAGACAAGCCACAAACAGAAAGAAAATATTTGGAAATTACAAACAAAATGACACAACCACTTAGGGAAACACTATGGGATTTTTTTTTAAATTTAAACATGTATCTACCATAGAACTCAGCCTTTCCACTCAGATAATTCTCTCAGATAAAGAAAGCCATGTGTCCACAAAAAGACGTGATTATTAATGATAACAGTGTTTTATTTGGAATAGCTAAAGATTGACCATCAACAGGTAAATGAATAAACAAATCATGGTATATACTTACAATGGAATACGAATCCACAATAAAAAGAATGAACTATTAATAAATACAGCATGAAAAGTCATAAAATCATTTTGCTGAATGGCAAAAAAGAAAACAGACGACAAGGAGTACAGACTGTATTTAAACACATTCTAAAACTTTAAATCCATTCGGTAATAACAGAAAGTAGATTAGTAGTTACCTGGAAATGGGAAAAGGCAGGGATGGGAGGGAAGAAGGGATCACAAAGGGGTCCAAGCAATCCTTAGGGAGTAATGGGTACATTCATTAATCATATTTGTAGCGATACAGTCATAAGTCTATAAACATGTCAAAATTTATCAAATTATGCACTTTATATGCACATTACTTAAAGTCAGCTATACCATAAAAATGCTGTTTAAAAACTGATAACTCCTTACAAAGGAAAAATTGAGGAAATTGTAATCTCCAAGAAATTCAAAAGTAAGGTAAAGAATATATGATCATGGTACAGTATTTGGCTCACTTGTGAACAATATTTTCATAGTGAAAGAAGTATAAATAGTAATATATATTCACACTAAATTATGATGTAGCTTTATCCAGAAGAAGGAGAGAGGAGACATGGGGAAGAGGTGTATGTGTGCAAGAGAGTTAATTATCTTCATCTACTATAAATAAGAAGTCACTAGATAATGACTAAATTATCCCTTCAAGAAATGCAGAACATGCAGATTATTTAGAGTCATGGGAGTAAATATTAGAAAAAACAATTAAAAGAATTGAAAGAAATTGCTTCTTAAGAGTATAATGGGGGATGGGAAATAGTAAAACAGGACTGCTGATTTTATACACACACATATATACACACACACAACTTATAGTGCCATCTCACCATTTGGCTTAAATAATTGTTGGCAGACAATTATCCATGAATATTTTCATATTTCTGCATAGGCCGGGTTTTATGATTGAATGGCAAACAAATCTTGGAAGTTAGAGAAAGCAAATTGCTCTAGAGATTATTTAGATCCCTGGAAGAATTTGCTTGTATTCTAAGGGTAATACAACCCAAAAAAGATGCCTTTCTCCTCTCTCCCAGAGATATTTGCTTGCAATCTAGTATAATCCCCTAACTCCTCTGAAAGTACATATTCACATTATAGAATAAATCTCTATTTATTCTATAAATAAATAGATGGGAGGAATGACAGATGTGTCAACTGCCCAATGAAAGCTTTGACTCTCATAATTTCAGGCCTCCTCTCCTACTGCACATGCAGGTAAACATCTGGGCCTCATTGTGTTGCTTTGTGGAGAACTGGGGCATGGGATAAACAGTGCTATCTTTGTGAGTAAATGTTCTGATCTCTGATTCTCATTTCTGGTGTTTAGATAGATACATCGATAGAGACAGATGATATAGATAGATGGGTAGATAAATATGCACACATATGAGGATACATATATGTGAATATGTATGAATATGCATGTGTTTGTATGTATGAATATAAATGAATGAAACTGGGGCAGGCTAACTTCTTAGTTTGCTAATGGGATAACATCTCAGACCTTTCATAGTTTTGGACTTAACAACAATGACTATATTATTTCTAAATACTTATTATTTAAATTTAAACAAAAAGTAACACTCTGACATCTATGAGATAGGCAAAACATTTTTTTTAAGTTGGACAATAACAATTGGTAATGATGTGAGAAAACAGGAGCTCTCATTTTATTTTTTTATTATTTTTTTATTTTTTTATGATCTCTTTTTTTTTCTTTTTTTTATTAATTAAAAAAATGAACTAACACAACATTTAGAAATCATTCCATTCTACATATGCAATCAGTAATTCTTAATATCATCACATAGATGTATGATATATATGATCTCTTGACATAGAGGAGTATACATTCACTTTTTAAGTACTTTAGGTCAAGCAAATAGTCTCATTGGTCATAACGAATAAGTATTTTAACGATGATCATGCATCTATGTGATGATGTTAAGAATTACTGATTGCATATGTAGAATGGTATGATTTCTAAATGTTGGGTTAATTTCTTTTTTTCCGTTAATTAATAAAAAAAAATAAAAAAATAAAACAGTTACTACATAAAAAAAAAAAAAAAACTAGGTACAAATCCCTTAAATCCAAACATTTAGAAAAAAACTATTAAATCTCATTTTATTTTGATTGGAGTAAACACTCTTAAAATCACTTTGATTATTTGTAAAAGTTATAAAACTAAAAAGGCATAACCTTTTTTATTAGTTTTCTTTTGTTGTGTAACAAATTCCCATGAATTTAACATCATAAAATAATGCAAACATCAAACATAAGTCACAGTTCTGTAGATCAGAAGTCCAGGTATGAGTTAGCGGGTCTTCTGCTCAGGTTCTTGCCAGACTGAAATCAAGGTGTTGGCTGTGTTGCAATCTTGATCTGAGGTCTGGGCCCTCTGGTTATTGACAGCATTCGGTTCCTTGTGGTTGTATGACTACAGTCCCATTTTCTTGCTGGTTGTTGGTCAGAAACTGCTCTCAATTCCTAAAGGACGCCCTCAAGTCCTTACCACAAGGCTCCCTCCATAAGCAGTTCACAAACTCTCTGTTTGTTTATACAAGGCCCTGAGAAGAATCTCCCTCAAGCTTCAAATTCAAATCCCTTTTTCCAGGTATGAACCAGTCCTTTTTAAGGGCTCATCTGATTAAGTCAGGTCCACCAAGCATAATCTCCATTCAGACAACTCAAACTCAATTGACTTTGGGCCTTAATTACACCTGCAAAATTACTTCATCTTTTTCATACAACGTAGCCTAATCACAAGAGTGAAGTCTGTCATATTCACAGTCTTACCCATGCATAAGAGGAAGGGTTATTGAGACTGTGTACGCCAGGGGTCACATCTCGGGAAGCATTTTAGAATTCTCCCTGCCACACTCTATAACCCAGCATACCTGAAGACATATGCCCATAGAGGCCAACATAAGGATACTCATCACAGTACTGTTTGTGACATGAAAGCATATTACCTACCCTCCAAGTGTCCATAAATAGGGACTGCATAAACAAAATGAGGAATATCCTCAAGTTGGAATATTATACAAAAGTTCAACAATAAAAACAAAAAGTTAAGTAGAATATATGTACATTAATATGCAGCTTCCTTTTTTCAATGAATATGATGGTAAGTGATACAAGAAGGTTTTATATTTAAAGTTTAAAATGCACACATTATCTTTTATTTATGTATTTATGGACATATATTAAAATATTTTTAAAGCTTTGGCAGCATACACATAAAATCCATCAAGTTCATGGGGAGGCCACGGTGGCTCAGTGGTAGAGTTCTTGCCTGCCATGCCAGAGACATGGGTTCTATTTCTGGCGCCTGCCCCCCCCAAAAATCCATCAAGTTCTTGCTTCTGGGAATTGAAGAAGGAAATGAAATTGGGGAATTGGGGTATCAGTGGGTTACAACTTTACAAATAGTAGCATGTTTTATAAAATTAAAAGACTTGAAGCAGTGTAAAAAAAAATGTTAAAAACTGTCAATTATGCATGGTGGGTGAGGAATATTTATTATATGATTCTTTGATCTTTTTACTTTAAATTTCTGAAAATAAAGTTATTTTTTAAAAAAAGATACTATTGCTATAACGCTCAAAAGATATAGTAAATATAACTACACAAAATAAAGAACAAAGGGAGTGTTCAGGAAATTTATACACAAACTGAGATGAAATTTGCAAAACAAGGCAAGAAGTTCAGGAAGGAGATACAATAGGAGGTACTTCTGTAGATAATGGTATGCCAGACGTTCCACTTCACTTATTCACAATTTGCTCAGCATCCCTTCTCAGGAGATTTATTTATCTATCACCATAATAATGCTGTGGTGATAACCATAACTAAAAAGAAAAAACTTACAACTAAAAAACAAACAAAAAAAGCCCACAAGACCTCAATGGCATACAGCAATAAACACTTATTTTTGCTCACAGATCTTTGGATCAGCTGAGCAGTTCTGTTAATCTAAAATGGGCTATGTGAGACTTACTTATATGTTTATGCCAGCTATAGGTCAATTAGACAGCTACCCATGGCCGGACTTTCTCACATGTCTGAGCTACCTTGGTTCTGTTCTACATGACTGTTCTGTAGCAGTTTAGCCCAGGCTTATTCTCATGGCAAAGAAGAGCAACAAGAGAGAGCAAGAGAAGACAGGCAGGACCTCTTTAAGACCTAAGCTAAGAACCGGCACATAGCCACTCCCCTCACCGCTCCCAATCTCCAACCCCCAACCGCCTCCATGTTATATTTGCCAAGGCAAAAATCAAACTCAGGGCCTTTTAACAGGATAAATGAAAAATCAAGACCATAATTATAATCAGTCTACCAGAGGTCGATGTGAATCAGTTTTGTGTACTGTTTCTCCAGTTGTACTTCATTTATTTTGAGAATCCAAGGACAGTTAGACAAATCAGGGACCATTCTAGTGAATCTGTTGTTTTGTTTTGTCTTTTAAATTGGTCCTTATGTGTCTTTGCCAAAGATAATCTCTTAATATATCAATATCTATATTGGCCAACATAAACCTTCCCAGAGTATTGCAACCTAAGAAGAACGTGAGGTCAAGTTTCCTCAGAAATGCAGTCTGAAGAAAGGTAACTTCTCTGATATTTGGACTATGTCTAAGGGAGGGCAGAATTGTATGCCAAGGAGATTAAAGTTTTGAGGACAACTTTCAGGTCGTGGTGACAGTTACATTCTTGCCCAAATGTCTGTAAGGACTTCTCAAAGGAATTCTTTATAGGGTAATCTCTTCCCAATGTGTCCTTCCCCTATGTACAGTCTGAGTGAGTGAGCCTTTCAGCCAGTAAGAATGAAATAACCAAAGAACTGTGGAGAAATACATCATGAAAACACTGGATATGGCCATATTCCCCCTTGTGGAAGGTCACAGTGCACATTTGTTTTAGACATTGCTGGTTACCAGCCCAGTATCTATTCTCTCTTCTTTTGCTTACTAACAAATGTTTTATTTTGCTTGGGACAGCAACATGCCAATTAAAAATAGTTATTACTCTAGACCTGTTGACATGTAGGGATGGCCCCAAGACCTAGCTCCTGCCAATGAGATAAAAGCACAAGTTAACTGGGTAGACATCTGAGAAAAACATTATTCCCTGAAATAGACAGATTGTGTAGTCATCCACCTTTTACCTTTGATTCTTTCCTGTTCTTCCAGCCTCAAACTCAAATGTGATGCCTAGAATTACAGTGGCCACTGCCATGAGGCTGAGGGAAAAAGCCCCACACGACCACAGTGATGGTGGAGGGAAATGTGGGAGGAAGCCTGTCCCCTGCTGTCTTAGTTTGCCAGGGCTGCTATAACAAATACCACAAACTGATTAGTTTAAACAACAGGCATTTATGGTCTCATGGTTTTGGAGACTGGAAGTCTAAAAGAAGATTTTAGAAGAATCATGCTTTCTCTGAAGTCTTATGTTCTGGTGATAGTTTACTGCAGTCCATACCTCTAGCTCTATCTCCATCACATGGCCCTCTATCTCCTTCTGTCTCCTATTAACTATGTGTCCAAATCTCCTCTGCTTATAAGGATTCCAGTCACAATGGGTCAAGGCCCACCCTGATTCAGTTTAGCCTCATTTAGCTAACAAGACCTTCAAAGATCCCATGTACATATGAGTTCACATGCACAGGTTTGGGAGTTAGGACTTGAACATGTTTTTATGGGAGACATGATACAATCCAGAACACTTGGTGAGATCCTGGGCCTATCATTCCAGTCTGATGACTGTCTCCACATTTAAGTTTCTTACATAAGGAAAATAAACCTCTTATGATTATATAATCAGGTGTCTGTTACATGCAGCCAAATGTGAATCTAAATAATTTGTGTCTTCTTACAATTTTAAGTCTTTTCTGCTTGAATTGTTTCTTCACACAATTCTAAAACTAATTTAATTTTGCTTAATATGATATACCATTCTTTAAAACAATATTTTATAGAATACCTGTTTAAGAAATTGTTTTATTTTGTGTAACAATTATCTTTTATAATAACCAGTCTGTTTTGCTGTTAAAGCACTGAATTATATCAAGGCATAAAATTGATCTTCGTATGGACAATTCAGATTCACTTTGAAATACTAGCTATCTTAGAATAGACACTATTGGCTCATCCATGAATCCATTTATCCAAAAAATATTTATTGATCACCTAAAAGTTTCCAAGCTCGCTGCTAGATTCTGGGGATACAAAAATAATTCAATCATGTTCCCAGATCTCAATTAGCTTAAAGTTTAGGTAAGGTGACAAAACAATTATAATATAAAATATTATTTAACATTCTCTATTACTATAATTTAAGGACAATTCTAATTATCTGGGGCACACAGTCATTTGTGATTCTTCTGCCATACTCATGGGGAAACCTGGATTACCTAAGTAAGAAAGGAACTGAACGACCTACCTAACATTTATATCTCAACTCAGCTTTGATTTTTTTTAAATTACCCTTGTACACACAATGGCCCATATAAAAGCACAAAATGCCAATTATTTGTGAAAACTGTAAGCTAGCAATACTGATGATAAAATGAAGATATCTAATATAGTAAGTATTATTAGCCAGATAAGGGCATGTGTAAATAAAGACTACAAATTTGAATTCACTTTTGGCTGTCTACAACATAAATAAGGCTACCATAAACTTTCTTTGAAAATAAGTTTGCTTTGTGAAAACATCCACAAAGTGTTCCAATTCTTTGATGAATTGTGTATTAAAGACATCAGGGTCCAGTTAGGACAATAAAAACCACACTAGTACACAATATGGTATTCTTTGGTCCCAGAGAAAGACAGGAGAGATCCATGACCCACTTGAAAGGGATGGTAAATCATACCAAACATACTTAACAAACATACTAAATTCTCGGTAGCTGGTTAATGACATTCGTGTTCAGGTACATAGAGGATTATGTGCTGATGTCTTCAATTTATTTGGGTATTTATCAAAAGAATAAAATTGATCAATACACAGAGAGAGGCATAGATGGATAAATGTATGATAGAGCAAGTGTAGTATAAGGTTAATGTTGGAATCAAGACAGTAGGTAAATTAATCACTATCTTTCCTTGTTCTGATGTATTCGAAAACCATCTAATATTGGAAATAGAAAAAACCTCAATGGCTTACAGTAATTAGGATTTTTCTCACTCCTGGGTCTGCATGTCATTTGAGGTATGACTGATCACAGCTGGATTGATATCTTGGTTTCAGGCTGCAGGTCCTGTTTGACTCTTCTTCATGCATTATTCTGGGGCTTGGGTTAAAGATTCAGTGACAATCCAGAGTATGATCTTCTGTCACAATAATGCCAAAGGCACTGTATTAGCCAGGGTTCTCTAGAGAAACAGAATCAGCAGAAAATATCTGTAGATATAAAATTTATAAAAGTGTCTCATGTAACTGTGGGAACATAGAGTCCAAAATGCATAGGGCAGGCTGTGTGGCTGACGACTCTACTGAAGGGTCTGGGCGAGCTCCACAGGAGAGGCTCACCAGACAAAGCAGGAAGAGAAACTGTCTCTTCTGAATCCTTCTTAAAAGCCTTCCAGTGATTAGATTAAGCATCACTCATTGCAGAAGACACTCCCCTTAGCTGATTACAAATGCAAACAGCTATGGATGCAGCCAACATGATCATGATTTACTTTTATGAAATGCCCTCATAGCAATGGACAGGTCAGCACTTGCCCAACCAGACAAATGGGTGCCACCACCTGGCCAAGTTGACACATGAACCTGACCATGACAGGCACAAAACAGTAAACCCAACCACATAAGCACGCCCTGAGCCTGTGCTCATGTCATACCTGCTACCATCCCATTGACCTAACCAAATCAGCTGGCCATGCCTAAAATCAAAGGGCAAAGAAGTATGTTCTGCCCCCATGAAACCATGACAAGGATATAGATGTGCTACTAAATAACCGGGACCTACTAATAATTCAGTCTATCACAGTATGTGAAGCCCTCTCTGAGGAGGCATGGTTGCCATTTATTAAGATAGAAAAGACTGAAGTGCAGACAGTTTGTGGGAAGAAAATAGAGTTTACTTTAAGCAGTCAAATATACTCTAGAACTTAAAGAGAAGAGTAGCTTGGAGATTAGTATTTGGGAAACATCACCATATAAATGGCATGTAAAATATCTCATCCAAAAGAAAGTGTAGAAGGAAGAGAAGGAAGCCCAAGACCAAGCCCCAGAAAATTCCTGAGATTTTGGGATACTTTAAAGAACAAGGAGCCTGAAAAAAAAAAAAAGAAGAAAAAGAAGATGATAGAGAGAAATGTGGGAGGAAGTGAAATTTCCGAAAAGCCAAGAAAGGAGAATGTTTGAGAAGAAGGTATTGGGCAGATACCTGTCAGAGGTCATATATAATTAGTATATTAAATATATATATTAGGATATTAATTAGAACACCAGTATGAGTAGAATGTAAGAGAAAGGAAACCATGAACAACAATATCAGATGCACCAGGGAAGTCACAGATAAGCACCAAAACATATCAACTGGTATGACAATGATATGGCATCGGTATGATATGGCATTGGTGACCATCATGGAAAATATTTTGGAGAATGTGGGGGTTCAAAAGCCAGACTATAGGGAGTACAAGTGTAGTTCAGTGAGTTCGATTCCCAGTCCATGCACTTCCCCCCAAAAATAAACAAAAATTCAACAAATGGTGCTGCAATAACGGGATACTCACATGGAAAAATAATAAAATGTGACCCCCCCATACAGCATAAAAGAGAAAAAGCCAGACTATAATGGGCAAAAAGTACATAGCAGGAGGAAGTGGATGGAGACAGTGATTAAATAATTTGGATAAGAGGTGGAGAAAGTTATACTTATGACTTCAGGCTCAAGGGAAACTTTAATAGGATGAGAGACATGAGCATGTTCTCAGAATGGAGGGGAGATTTTAGTTGAAAGGCAGAAGATGAATGTGCCAAAAAGAGGGATAGATGAAGGAGCAAAGACTCAGAGAAGATTGGGAAGGTTTAAATAAAAGGCAAAGGCATGCAATTAACCTCAATAGAAAAAAAAATGTAATCGTATGAAGCAACAGGAAAGAAGTAAGGATGGAATGGATATAGGTGAGAGTGTGGCTTGAATTTCATTGATGCAAATGGAGTTAAGGAAGTAACAAAAGGCTTTGAAGTTAGGCTCAGGGTGGTGTGTTGAGCTGTAGTAAAGTTCTGAACTAATACCTGAGGGGAATAGATGTAGAAGCCAAGACATAAAAAATGAGCAATAAAAGACTTGGCTGTAGTCAGTGACTATGAATTTATGGCAATACTAATCTGATAAAAATTCCCCAGATACAAATATGAATTTAGTACATGATAAAGGTGGTATTTTAAATCAAAGGATAAATGATGGATTATTCAATACAATACAATTGACAACTTGAGGAGAAAATCAGATTTAATATCTATAGGCAGAAGTGCCCGTTCCCTTGAATCTAAAAATGACCTTAAAGAGTTTACAATAAAAACAATACTAAAGTGGAAACAATATAAATACCCAATATTTGGAAATGTCATGTAAATGATGTTTCAGTTTTCCACAGCAAAATTATTAATTTTTGATCAGAAAATTTCTGTAGAAGTTATTTTCAACTATTATTCCAGTTTTATAAAATATGTGTGCATATACACACACGCACATATACATGTAAAAATAATGCATCTATGTATCTCCACAGATAATATATGGAACTATAATGTAATCATGTTGACTATTATCTCTAAATGACAGAATTATAGGCTTTCTTTTTATGATTTAAAAATTTTCCTAATTGGGTGGGCAATGGTGGCGCAGTGGCAGAGTTCTTGCCTGCCGTGCTAGAGACCCAGGTTCGATTCCTGGTGCCTGCTCATGCAGAAAAAAAAAAAAAAAATCCTAATTATACAACTAATAGGTAATTTTCATCATTTATAACTTTAATGTTAAAAATAAAGTACTCTAACAAATGTGATTTCAGAATTTGTACAGTTGTCAAAACTGCCTAATTTTTCCATGTCTCTTTCTTCAAATCTAAGGGAATTTCTGAGATGAAGACCACAACAGCTGCGTTGGAAAAGTTGGATACCCTTGGCACCCAGGTAAGGAAATTGTATACTTGGGACCATTTGTATAACTAAACAGGTGGCATATAGTTAGACCATTATGAAATTTGAGAAATGAAATACATGTGGAAAACTTTAGGTTTCTGGTAAGGTGAAATTTAATTTTTGTGGTCCAATTTTTCTATTTTTCTTTTTCTTTTTCATCTTAGCAATTGGCAGTGCCCTGTTTTGCGCCATGTGAGGTTTGCTTTTATCTGCTGTGGCCTAAGTGCGTGACCTTAAACTTCAGGCCACATGAGATTTTGACCTTGTCAGTTTCACTTCTGTTTGTGACAGTGTCATATACAGGTACGTGGCTGTTACACAGACAGAGGCAGCAGGCAGAGCTTTACAAGCCAGGCAGGACTTAGCAAAATGCCATGTTTACCACCTCGGCAAAGGTCTGGCCCCAGGGACCTTACCAGAGTCAGGTATTCTACGTGTGCAGACTTCTGCAGTCTAACTTTGAACCTCTCACTTTTGATGTTAGAATGTGGGGTCTCAGTTGAAAGGAGGTGGTCATAACAGCCTCCGTAAACTAGAGAAATAGTTTGTGTATATAGACCTTGTACATATTACAGATTTGAACTTTATTTTCTAGCTTTTTGTGAGTGTGTTTTTTAGCCAAATTTATCACCCAGCACTGTTAGGAACTGAATTGTGTCATGCAAGAAGTTATGTTTAAGCCTGACCCCTGGTCTCATGAATGTTATCCTAGTGAGAAACAGGATCTTTGAAGATATTATCAGTTAAGATGAGGCCAAACTATAGGGTGGACCCTAATCCAATATGACTGGTGTCCTTATAAGAAGGGGAGAATTAGACACATACAGAGAGAAGACAGCCACGTGACAGAGGCAGTTGAGTCATGCTGTGGGTTGCTAGCAAGTCACTGCCAGAACCTTACAGGTTTCAGAAGGTGCATGGTCCTGTCAGCACCTTGATTTCAGACTTGTGGCCTCCAGAACTCTGAGACAATAAATTCCTGTTGTTTTAAGCCATCCAGTCTGTGGTACTTTGTTACAGTCACCTCAAGAAACTAAGACAAGGACTATAAACTAAAACAAATTTCACATGTGCTTTAGTGCATGCATGCGTCTAACTTTAAATTTTTGTCCCAGGCCTAGGCAGACAGTGTAAATAAGCTGCCCAAAATTCCATTTATTTTGTTCTTCTTTCAAGGTTGAGGATGGTGCTGTGGAGGGAAGAGTCCCTTAAATCCACGGGCTTAGCCAATATTTCTTAAGAATTATTCCTACCATATGGTTTCATGCTTGTTCTGGATTTGTTGTTTACATAAAGTTTGAACATGGCTTTAGATTTAAATTTCAGATACCCAGTCTGAATGCAGAGATCCAACAGCTTGTCCACTTTCTCTTTCCTGACCGAAACAGTCCCACTCAACTGATATTTTCCCTTCTGACCCAGCCTCAATTTCTTATAGTCCTGAATGTAAGGACTTTATATGGCTCTTCTTTCCTATGTCTTCCCCTAGAAGTCTAATTCCATTCATTAAGCTGGCATATTCCATCAGAGTTTAGGCAATATCTCCATGTCCGCCCAAAGCTGATTTATTGATACTTCTTCTGAAATTCTTCCAGTATTTCATACTGATCTTCCTAGTCTTTTCCTCTCAAATTATGTCTAGACTCTTTTTCTAACTGCTTGGAATACCACAGTCCCAATCTTTAAAATAGTGAATTCCTGATTGCTTACATTATGAATTTTCCAACTGCAGCTTTACAAGGTTGCTTCTCAATCATTGTATATGTCTTAGTCCATGGGGAGAGCAGGTTCAGGCTTCTCTCTGATATCTTTTCTCTCTTTCTCAACAGGAATTCTTTGAGCCTCTGTCAGAGTTTCTGATCTAATAACAGAAGCACTCTCCCTTTGTAATCCATTAAGAGTGGTTACATTTGGCTGTATATTCTTTTCCCATTTGTCTTTCCTAGCCCAAATATCTCATTTTTTCCTTCAACTCTGTCGAACCTGATTGCTCTGATCTCAAACTTCCTCTTTAAGAAATTAATGTTTCCCCATAGCTCAGTGATTTTCAAGGATGGTACAGAGCTAGACAATTCCTTTTTGGTGGTGACTTTCCTGCAAATCACTTAGCATCCCTGACCCCTGCTCACTGAATGTCAGGAGCACTTTCATTCATTGTGACAATCAAATAACTCGTTTTCCCTTGGTGGGGGCAGCTTCCTCCCTCCACCATTCCATTAAGAATCATTGCTCCAGTCCAGTCAGATTAATATGTCTTCTTTTCCTTTTTTTCATGTTTGCAGTGTTCTTCATCTGAAAGTAAGACCAATGTATATTTGTCAAACCACTCTATTTCCTGCTTGACATCCTAACTGTGCTGGTTTGAAATTGTTATGTACCCCAGAAAAGTCAAGTTTTCTTCCTAATCCAGTCTTGTAGGGGCAGGCCTATTGTTTAGGGTGGAAACTTTGATTGGATTGTTTTCATGGATATGTGGCATACCCAATTGTGGGTGTGACCTTTGGATTACATGTACATGTGACTCCGCCGTTCAAGGTGGGTTTTGATTAGTATACTGGAGTCCTTTAAAAAGGGAGACATTTTGGAGGAAGCACAGTTACTTCAGAGCTGACAGAGACACAGACATTTGGAGATGCTTGGAAAGAGAAGACACCTAGATACAGATGTTTAGAGATACAGAGCCCAACAGATGTCACCACATGCCTTCCCATGGGATGATAAGCAAGCCAGAACCCAGAGTTTTGCCCCAGAGGAGCCAAGTGAAATCCCACAGAGCTTAAAGAGGAGACCACTGGAATCAGAAGCTGGAAGCAATGGAACTAGGAACAAGGACCAACAGGTACCAGCCACATGATTTCCCATGTAACAGTCATCAGCCTTTCTTGAGTCAAACTATCTTTCTCTGGATGCCTTAGTTGGACATTTTTTAATGGCCTTATAACTGTAAACTTGTAACTTAATAAAATTCTTTTTTAAAAGTCATTCCATTTCTAGTATATTGCAGTCAAACAAGCTAAACCTAAAACACTAAGCAAATTTAACAAACTAAAACACTAAGCAAATGTGGTAACTAGTTGCATAATGTTCCAGGGTTAGATTTAGGACTGCAATAATTTTACGATATTTTTAATCTCAACTTAAGATAATGGCATGTTCTCTTTATTATAAAGGCCCCCATTCTTTCTATCTGTTCATTAGTAAAATCCCCAGTAATGACTCTTTCTTTACAAGAGCTGCCACAAACTAAAATGGAGAGAAATAGTTTGAAAAACAAGTGTTTGGCCTGGAAGGGCAGTAAAGGTTAAAAAAGAAGAATTGCATTCAAATCCAGCAAACACTACCAGCTCTATATGAGGTGAAAAGTTACTAAGTAGGTTGAACTTATCACAAACCCAGCTGAACCTCCCCAAAAGGCTGAAAGTCTGTGTTTGAAGAAACACAAGATAGAGATGTTAATACTCAATAAGTGCCTATGGGAAATCTTCAGAAATATCAACAGTAGCTTCTGTTCAGGCATCTGAAGAGGAAGATTCTCCACTTACAACACATAGGGACATAAAAAAAAAAAAAAGCCTTCTCTAAAAGTGGTTTTCTTAGACCTAAGCAATTCCAGAGCAAGAGGCAACAGCAACAGTTAACAGGAACACAGAGGTCAAAGGGGAGCTCTTAAGAGATAGTGGAAACTGTTGCTAGTTAAAGCCATCCAGGAACAAGGGGATCAGAAGAGAACTGGAAATTTGAAAATACTAACTGGAAAAGAAAAACACCTCAAATAAGACTTGATGCCTAGAGCTGCTACCACAGCAAATATCTAAATGTATAAGAAGGCAGCAACAACTCCATTCCAGTAACTCTCATGTCTCTAAGATGATATGTATAGGCAAAATATCCCTGAGATATGATAAAATTGAGTTTTTACCCTTGACCTTGAAGATCAAGGTCATTAATTTAGGACTATGGTCATAAACAGGCTGTCATCTTGATTAGATTGAAAGTAGGAATTTCTTTTTCTACTTTGCTTCCCTCAAACACAGAATAGCTCCTAAGATCCTTGATAATATCTATACTAGTTTCAGGGATAACTGCCTTGGGTCTAGGGGTTACCTAATTTCCCAGATGTAGTGGGCATGGATCCAGTATCTAAGCTGTTTTGAATTCTTATGAGTACAGCACATGAGAGACTAGGTTAGCTTCTGTAGTTACAATGGTGGAGAACGTCCAGGCTATTGTACCAAAAAAGCTCCCAACTCTACCCAAGTACCAAGACATTTCTGGCTAAGACTGATCAGAGGTAATTCAGGGGGTTTAATTTATTTGAACTTTTAATTCACAAAGGTTTTATTTCAAACATAGTTTCCATAATATCTTTGAATATTAAATTTCAAAGATATTTCATCTTTAGATTTTAATTTCTCCCCAAGAATTTAATAATAGGAGTGGATTTATGTTGAAATTTGTGCCATTGTTATGTTATTAGTATTTTGTGCTGGGTGTCTTTGTATTGTAGATAGAAAGACATAGATGCCTTGACAGGTTTTTTTCTATTGTGTTCAATTAGTATGGCAAATCATCATAAATAAAATACAGATTCTACTATGTAAGTTGAGGGTCTACTGCTATGAATGGGTCACAGTTTTTGGACAAATGGTTTCAAGTATGCACGAGTAATAGCCTGACCTACTAATTATGCCTGCTCCTGGGCCAAGGTACATCCAGGAGCATTTATGGAACCTTGGAAAAACATCATCAGTCCAGGTCCGCCTCTGGAAGAGATGCTGTAGGATGCTCTAGGAAAAAAAACAAATGTTTCTTCAGCAATTCCGAGGAAACATGTCTAAGTTGGAATTGAAAACCTCTCAGAAACCCAGAGGAAGACTAGTCCATCTGGAAAATGTGAAGATGCCAGTGGAGCACCTGGTTCTGCAGCGAGGTCAGGAACCAAAACTTATTTGAAGTAAGTTAGGGAGAAAATGGGGTGTGTGATGAAATGCAGATTAGTTTTCTGTGAAGGGGAACAGAGTTAGAGTGCGAACTAAAGTGGGATGCAGAGTAAGAAAGGTGTTTTACATGACAGAGGTGATAGAATATGTTTGTAGGTATCAGACACCTAGTTTCTTAGCTGCCTCAGAATAGCAGCTTCCCCTTCCTCTGCACAATGTGGACCCTTAAGGAAACTTAAAAAAGAAAAATTATTTGAGCAAAAGGAATATATGTATGTCTATGTGTCTCTAAATACTTACACCTATGCATATATATTCAACTACAACAATGATAAAAGAGTTTTCACATATAGAACATGACATTTTCACATTCACAGATTCACTGAAAATAGAAGTTCTGCTGAGCATAATGTGTTCTAAAAGAGAAGGGGCAGGTCAGTTTAAAAACATTTAAGCTAAAAAAATGTTTGAATGTTTTTCTTCTTGGTAGGCTCAGTTGTGGAACGTAATCCAGAAAAAGCACAAGTTTGTAGAATATTCTCATAGGTAAGTTTTTGCGCAGCTTTATTTTAATGCTTTCATTTGCTATAATGAAATGAGATAATAAATCTCTATTTGTGTCTGAGTATTCCAAAATAGCTTGTAAGAATAGAAAATTCTGACAGTTGCTGAGAAGAAAAGAAAAAAAAACTCATGAAAATAGCTGAATCTGTGTAATCTTGCATTTATCCACTCAGGTTATAAATAACATTATTGTTGAAAAGAAGTTAATAAATTTTGTTTAGGAAAAGAATTTTGTGTGGAGAAAAATGGCATTTGTCGCTCACTACATACAAAAGTGCAAAATTAATTTGATTCCCTTTTATTGTTATCTAAGTAAAAATATAATAGTGGATTATCATATATTCATTCTGCAAATGCTAAGCTCCATAGTGGGCAACGCGAGAATACAGCACTGATGGAAATGGACGCCAACAGGAATTAAATGTATTTTCTGTCCTCAGGAAACCTTATAATCTCCACAAATTAAAATCATGATGAAGGATACAAGCCAGCATTTAACAGAAGAAGAAAAACTAATTGTCTAGAAACATATATAAAATAATCATTTTAGTTAGTAGTAAAGCTTCAAAAAAATTCTAGTGTGTTAGCTAGGGTTCTCTAAAGAAACAGAATCAGCAGGAGATATCTGTAGATATAAAATTCATAAAAGTGTCTCACATAACCATGAAATGAATACTGATTTTCATCAACCAACTTTGATGGGATTTTTAAACAGTAAAACACAAAACTGGTGTATAAAAATAGGTTTTCTTATTAATTATTGATTGGAGCATAAATTGGAAATATCTTTCTGGGATATAATCTGGAAACATGTATCAAAAAAATTGCAGGTATTCATGCTCTATGACAAAGTTCCACCTTCAAGAATTTCAACTCAGGAAATCAATTACTGAAGTTCTTTTAAATGGAGCAATGAGAATCCCCACAATACAGTTTTTGGATAGCTACAAATATATATATAATAACAAAGTACCACAAAATGGAAGATGTGTCAAAACTATGCACATTGTTATAATATAATAGTATGGTGCTGTTAAATATTAAGTGGCAGAATAATACTCAATAACATCAAGAATTGTATGATAAAACTAGTAAAAAAAACCTACAAAACATTGGGTACAATATGACACCACTGTAAATAAAGCATTTGTATATGTTGTTATAATCTTTATAAGATTATACACATAACCACAGGTATGTGTGCACAAGTGGTAGAATATATACAAAAAGTTAAAAATAGTTATGATAAGAAATAGCAGGTAATATTTATTGTCTTAATTTTGCTAATTTGTGCATTTTTTAAACACTTTATATTTAGCATGCAATTGTTCTATGGTTAAACATAAACTTTTATTTAAACAACTTTTCTTTGTCTGTTGTTTAGACACAAATGTTACCTGCATTTTCAAATTCCATTATCTGCCTGCTTTCTCTCTCTCAGTTGACTACCTACCTACCTGCATTGAATTTCATTCCACTTTCATACTTGGATAAAACTCCACACATTGGAGTATGAGATTTGACTTCCTGAGAAGCTACTGAGTAGCCAGATGACTTAACCCCCCAAATTGGTTATTTACCATAGGATGAATGTCATCAATTAAGAATATATGGCAGAAAGTCAGACATTATTTCTTCCTTCTTCTTCTCATCCCTACATTACTCTGGTGTGATTCTTTTAAGAAGCCTGTCTGCAGGACTCCCATATGCTGAGCAAGCATGTTAGCTGAGAAAACTGCTGTCCTTCTGAAGCCCATTATGAAGTGGCAGACATCACTTCAACATGCCTTTCCTTGTTTTTCTTCCCCTTTTCTACATTCTCATTGCCATAGAGCTTGCACCTTCCAGAAAAAATGTCAGAACCTGAACTTTTCCTCTTGACTTCCCTTTCTAGACAACCCAGGCCAAAATAATCAATATTGGAAAAGGAGATGAGCATAATTACTATATCACAAGTATGTTGTAAGCTTCAGGTGAGAGATACTAATTGAGTGCTAGAGCAAATACAGTAAGAAGGGATCACTCCCAAAAGGGGAATTAAGAAAGTCTTCCCAAAAAGGGCATCTAAGTTGGAACTTTCAAAATGAGTATGATTTTTTACAAATGGAAATACATGTAAGGACAATCAAGGGTCATCATTGACCTAAACTCTGCTGTATAAAAAATTAGTAATTTGCAATCACCTGCATATAAAGAAAACCAAAATAGCAATTACTTAACTGAATAGGGATTTATGTTTCTTACGAAGTGGCAAGTAGATGGTTTCTGGAATTGATTGAGTGGCTCAAGAATTAAGAGTCAAGAAATCTACAATTTTCTTGGGCTTTCCTTCATAGTAACAAGATGTTGGGGGGCACAAAATAGGCTCATACTAACAAAAATACCTATATTTTAGGAAACTTGACTCAAAGCTCCACCTAACGACCAACATCGACTTCTTTCTAAGTGACCAGGAGTGTGTCATATAGTCACCTGCTTATGCAAGCAAAACTGAGGAATGAAGTTTTTAGCTGGGCACACTGATATCCAAATCAGGATTCTGATGCAAAAGAAGGTTAAAATACACACTTGTTAGACAAGTCAAAGGACGTTGCAAGTCAAAGGCAACTAACATTGACTTCTTTCTAAGTGACCAGGAGTGTGTCATATAGTCACCTGCTTATGCAAGCAAAACTGAGGAATGAAGTTTCTAGCTGGGCACATTGATATCCAAATCAGGATTCTGAAGCAAAGGAAGGATACAATACATCCTTGTTAGGCAAGTCAAAGGAAGCTGCAAGTCAAAGGAAGCTGCAAGTGAAAGGAAGACTCAGATGAGCTGGGCGCTTACATGTTACAAATTGTGCAACAGGAAGGGAGGAGTCAAAGTTAACTAAAGTTTCCAGGTTGCCTTACTATGAGAAGAGCATCTAATGGCAATAACTCAGATGTATGACCTACAAGCTTCACCAAAGATGAAAATCATATTGAAAAATATGACCCTAAGATAATTTCTTAGCTTTTTAAATCTCAAATTTCCTCAAATGAAGATGGTGATAAACAATCGTAAGATTGTTTTGAAGCTCAGGTATATACCCAAGAGAATGAAAAACATAAAGCAAACAAAAACCTATATATGAATGTTCATAACAACCTTATCCATAATAGCCTAAAAGTTGAAACAATCCAAATGTTCATCAACTGGTGAATGAATACACAAAATGTGGTATATCCATACAATGGAATAGTATTTTGGCCATGAAGAGGAATAAAGTACTAATACATGCAACTGTATGGATGGATCTTGAAAATATTATGCTAAATGAAAGAAGCCCCTCATGAAAGGCCACATATTATATGATTCTATTTATATGAAATGGATGAATCTATAGGAACAGAAAGTAGATTTGTGGTTGCCGAGAGTTGGAGAGAGGGAGTAATCAAAAGTGATGGTTGCACAACTTTGTGATATACTAAAAGCTACTGAATTCTGTGCTTTAAAAGGGTGAATTTTGTGTGATATGTGAATTATGCCTCAATAATCTCCTATTATAAAAAAGATTGGGTGAGCGATGGTGGCGCAGCGGCAGAGTTCTCAAAATGTCATGCCAGAGACCTGGGTTCGATTTCCAGTGCCAGCCCATGCAAAAAAAAAAAAAAAGATTTTCATGAAGGAAATATAGTCCATGTAAAGTGCTGGACATAGTGCTCATTACAAAATCAACACTTGAAAAATGTTAACAATTATTATTAAATTATTTTTTAGATTGGTTGAATTTATGAAGCTGTGGGAACCTATAAAGTCACTGGAAAGAAAAAAATGGATGAATCAGCCTGCATTTGTGGAGGGGAAAGAGATTCTGTCAGGAAGTGGGGTCCTATGTTCCATTGTGGCCATGGCAACTGGAAAATCCCATTCTCCAGAGCCCTCTTGAGGCAGAGGGTGGGGTAAGGGCCAGTGGGCAGACCTGGAACACTCACAGTTACTCACAGGCCTTTCTGGCCTGTCTTTGCAGTCAGGAATGAGAACTTCGTTGTGTACCAAGGCTCGGAAGAGAGAACTGTAGACCCCTCCCCAGAACTAATCTTGATTGTAAGGCACTCTAAATTAGGGGGAAATTTCCCACAGAATATCAAGTGTTTTGAACAAGTCATGAACACAATTTCTGCTACCAAGAGAAGAAAGATAGGATTTAAGGAGAGAGAAGCTTCTCTAAAGCTCAGCTTTCCATACAATCTGGATCTATATAGTCCAATAAAAGGGCCTCATTTTTTGCAGCATGCTCTGGAGGAACCACTACTGAGACAGTCTTCTATTACATGCAAAAGGCCCTGGAGGGCTGAGCACAGTGGATTATTTCATTGTTAAATATGTTCTCTTACTGAATTTTTTCTTTTTAAAAAAAGAGGGGAGAGGGATGCAACGGTAGCTCTGGGGTAGAATTCTTGGCTGCTATGTGGGGTACCCCAGTTTGATTCCTGGCCCACGCACTTCCCCAAAAAACAAACAAACAAACAAAAATTCAACAAATGGTGCTTCAATCACTATGTGTATGGAAATGTGACCCCGCCATACAGCATACAAAAAAGAAAAGAAGAGAGAAATGCATGAGGAAAGACTTGTAAGAGATAAAGAACAACATCAAAATTGCATTCTTTGTTCTGCCTCGAAAACTCCAAATTCACAAACTTAACAAATGCCTGCTTGAATTCTAATGTTTAAAAGTTTATTTTTAACCATTAATCAGCACAACTTGGACTAAATATTTGTTAGCCTTACTGGTGTTTCTTTCATTGTAAAACCCTTAAAAATGTAGACAAATTAATTCTTGTGGGTACCCCATAAACTAATTTAGTACTGGGATTTACATAAGAAATGATTTTTTTCCCAACCCAAATATGTCTCATCTTGACTGAATTAATGATAAGCATGTCAAGCGTGATCCTAAAGTGTGTTATAAAGAATGACCTATAAATGTTCAATGATTATAATAGTTAAGGATGATAAAAATGGTATTAACAATAGTAAATAGTACTACATTCTCACTCTGAGTTTTGGGAATTGGGCATTGTGTACAAAGTCACATAGGACCTCGGTTGTAAATAAAAGTAGTAGTTGAAATTGCACTATCACACACACACATACTTACAGATTTATTCTATGCCAACAGATTCAACATCAGAATATATTCCTGATTCTCAAACACTCCATTCAATTAGTCAACCTTTATGGAGGTCTACTTTGCACTTGTCACTGGGCTAGGCATTGAAGGAAATAAAAAGTCATAGAGCACACGGTGCAGGTGTCAACAGCTTGCAAACTCAGAGAATTTTCAACAAGAGCATTATTCTCCCCATTCTAAAGCTTGATGCCTGTACCAATAATTAAAAGGAAGAGCTCCAGAGGCACTTGCAACAGGAAAAACTGATTGGTGAGGAGAGATTGGTGAAGAGTTTTTATGTAAGAGGACATTTGAGCCAGCTGTGGTGTAGTGAAAATTACACTGAGTTTGAAGAAAAAGAGCAGTCCCAACTCTGGTATTGCTCTCCTGTGTGCCTTTAGACAAGTCATTCAATATCTCTATGCTTTCTTACTTGTAAATTTAGGGAGTTGATAGTAACCCAAAAGTCATATAAAACCATCACATTTCTATCAACAGCAACCCCTTTTTTTATCCAATAGGAAATCATATATTTTTAATTATTTGAAGTTGTTACCAGTGTAGCAAGATGGAATATCCCATTCAATGTTGGTGGGAGTATGTTAGTTAAATATTATCAGAAATTAGAAAAACACCTGATCTAAGCTAGCATGGGATGCAGGCAGAGGGCGGTGGTGTTTTGGTGTTGTAGGTAGGCTGGCAAGAAAGTCTTTCCTAAGAAAGTTAGATATTAATTAGATTGTGAAGGTTAAAAAGTTGACCAGATGAAGAGGGAGGTAAGAGGAAGCTTTGTCAAGCTAAAATTGCATGTGATGATTTGAAGCTATATGTACCACAGAAAAGATCATGTTCTTTAAGTTCATCCATTCCTGTGGGTGTAGATCCAGTGTGAGTAGGATCTTAACTTCAGATGTGACCCATCTCATTCTGGGTAAGTCTTAATCCTCGCACTGAAGTCCTTTATAACAGGATAAAAGAGAGAAGACACAGAAAAAAGCCCCAGAGAGGCTGAGAAAGGAAGCCACTGAAGCCAGAAGATAGAAGAAATGAGACCTGGAAGAAAAGGGAGAGGACCAGCAGATATCACTTTGTGCCTGGTCATGTGACGAGAAGCTGAGGATTCCTGGTAGTCCATCTTTGGGGAGAAAGCATTGCCTGTTGATGCCCTGGTTAGGACATTTTCATAACCTAAGAACTGTAAGCTTGTAAATTAATAAATCCCTGTTGCAAAAGCCAAGGGATTTCTAGTTTATTGCATCTCATCAGCTGTAGTAAACTAAGAGGGCATAATGCATATTGGTACAGAGATCTCATAGAAATATGACACAAGAGGGAAATGAAGGCTTTTCATTCTTCTTCCCTACCCACCTCCTACATTATCTCCTAATGTGGTTAATTGAAATTCCTTCTTGTGCCATAATCTATGAGACCTCTGTACAAAGCTATTTTAAAATGCAGAAATGAATGATTTGATTGGTATTCTGAAAACACCACTAGGTAGCAATGTGAAAGATGGACAGGAAGGACTAGAGCCAAGATATACTGAAGGCAGGGAGATCAATCATACAGATATCACAGTAATACAGTCAAAATTAAGGGATGCATTAAACCAGTGACAATTAGTCAGAAGGGAGATACCTCCAGGAGAGGAGTCTCATGGTAAGGAAGGTAGCAAAGAACATAACAATGCCTGAAACCAGGAATAGCAATCCTAGGATCCCAGTCCACTCCAGAATTTGCAGATGTCATCACCAGCTAAAGCACAGCTCACAAAGGCAACGGATGGAACAATCTTTATTCAGAGAAGGGATAGAACAAGGTCAGCTTCACTAGCGGGTGTCAGTCTCCCATAGCTGGCAGGACTCAATCATTGTCAATGCAGGGAGATAGACAGTTTATGTGCACTCTTCTTGTACTATAGTGGATAGACATCACTCCCTACCCACGGGGAACAGTGAGGGTGGTCCAGGCACAATAAAACTTACACAATTTGTCCAGTGAATGTTTATATATGTTCAAGGCAAGAGAGGAAGGGATGTGCCCACAGACTGCTGTCTGCTGGGAGATGAATTTTTCTTCAAAGTTCCCTAGAGAAGTCAGACCACATTTACCATTCCATTCTACAACCCAGGCTAAGTCCTGAGCACCGGGTTTATTTTTGGGTCATAGGGAAAGGGAGCAGGTTACACCCAGACTATCTCCTATAAAAAATAAATATACGACAATTACCCAAAAATGCATAATACAATAGTCATCAGAAGGGAGACCTGGAACACTTTACTACCAGGGGCAGGACCTTTGCATAGAGAACAATTCAGATAAAGCAGAGTTGTGGCCAAGTAACCACATTCAACAAAGTCTTGATAGGTCCTTTCTATTTCATCTCTTTAAAAATGTGGTCCTGGCCATGATGTGAATAAGAATGAAGTAATATTCCAGACTAGACTAACAAACACTGTCTTTCCTTCTTTGCCCATGCCCACTTCTAAAACAATGTGCTTCCATCTTTAGCTCCTTCTGAAATGGTGGGTAAAATGTGGTCTTTGTTTACCGAGTGATTCCACACCTATCCACAGCTAATGGGACCAGAGCTGTATACCTGTCCCCATGAGCTTCTTCTATGTAGAATTCAGTCTAAGAAGTTCAGAGGTCAGAGGAGATAGGAATTATAATCGCTGGTTATGTAGGTTTAGAGATGGAAGCCATTTTCAACCATGGGCACAGTGAGAAAAGCAGAGATGACCTATTTATGGAAAGAAGCATGAGAACCACTAACTTGGTAGAAGAAGTAGAATCAAAGGTCCATAGAGACTGAGAGAGCAAGAGAGGTTGTAACTGATTCTCCAGTTCCAGTCCAAGCTCAGCTTTATTTCTTGTAATTGTGTTCTCTAAATTTAGGTTTATTGTTAGTTAAGGTGGTATGAATTAATGACTATTCCTTGAAACCAAATTTGAGCACAGCTTGATAGATTGGAAAGCCCAAGGACTCTTCTAAAAAAGTAAGAAAATTGGTATAACTAGAGTCTTGCCAAGAATCACTCATCACTCTCCCACTGAGTAACTATGTTGTTAGCCACATCTATAAACATCTATTACCTCACCAAACCTGGTGAGTACTGAAAGAGAAATGAGCCAGCCTACCCCAGGGTTGAGAGTGGGTACTGCTTTTCTTTCGGAGGCAGCGCAGCATAGTGATTAAGGATGCAGGCTTTGGGGGAAAACTGCCTGAGTTTGCGTTCCAATTCCACCATTTAACTGTGTGACCTAGGTTAAGTGAGGTAAACCTTTGTGCCTGAGACTGCTGATCTGAAAATGGGGATAATAATCCTATCCCATAGATGTTGTGAGGATGAAATGAGTTCATGTAGGTAAGTCAGGGAAATAGTTCTTGGCACAAGTAAGCATTCAAGTTACTCACTGGTATTTTTGTGAGCAGTGTTTATAACTCTCTATTTCTATCAACCACCATATATATATGGTTGATAAATATATATCAACCATCACTTATATTTTAATATTTTTTTAGAGAAGTTATAGGTTTACAGAAGAATCAAGCAGAAAACACACCGTTCCCATATATTTCCACCACATACACCATTTTCCGTTAATGACATTTTGTATTAGTGTGACACCTTTGCTACAGTTGAAGAAAGAATATTATTATAATTGTACTATTAATTATGCTTCATAGTTTGCATAAGGGTTTAAGTTTGTGTTTTACAGTCTTACGGTTTTTTTTTTTAATTTGACTCTAGTAACATATATAAAAGTGAAATTTTCCTTTTTAACTATGTGGTAGTTTGAAGCTGTTATGTACCCCAGAAAAAGCCATGATCTTTTAACGCATTCCTGTGGGTGCAGACCTATTTTGCAAGTGGGATATTTTGAATAGGTTATTTCAATTAAGATATGACTCATCCCATTCAAGGTGGGCCTTTATCCCCTTGGTGGAGTCCTTTATGAGAAGATAAAACACATACAGAAGAGAGAGATGTAATTAAGGGACACTCAAAGGAAGGAGCACCAGAGAGGCTGAGAGAGGGAGCAACTGAAGCCAGAATCTGAAAGCAATAAAACCTGGGAGAGATGGACCAGCAGACATTGCCGTGGGCCTTCCCATGTGACAGAGGAGTCCTAGATACTGGCAACCTGTCTTCAGAGTCCAGGTGTCGTCGGTTAATGCCTTGAGTGAGTTGGACAATTTCATGGCCAAGGAATGAATGCAATGAATGTAACTTATGATGGCCTAATTGTAAGTTAAATCCCCATTGTAAAAGCCTACACATTTCTGATATGTTGCATTTTGACAGCTTTAGCAAACCAAAACAAATCATATTTAAATATATAATTCAGTTGTATTAATTACATTCACAATGTTGTGCTACCATAAGCACCATACATTACTGAAACTTTTTCAATACCCCAAATCTGTTTGAATACCTGATTTCAATTCTTTGGAGTATATACACAGAACTATGTGTTTATTCTATACTTAACTTTCTGAGAAGCACCAAACTATATTCTACAGAGGTTGCACCATTTACATTCCCACCAACAATGAACTAGTGTTCCTATTTCTCCACATCCCTCCAACGCTTATTTTTTTTTCTGTTATTAGTAGCTGCTCTAGTGGGTGAGAAATCTTATCTCATTGTGGTTTTTATTTGTATTTCCCTAATGGCTAAAGATGTTGAAAATTTTTCATGTGCTTTTTGGCCATCTATATACCTTCTTTGGAGAAATGTCTAAGACTTCTGCCCAGTTTTAAAATGGGTTCTTTGTCTTTTTGTTGTGAAGTTGTGGACTTCTTTATATATATTCTGGATAGTAAATCCTTATTAGATATGAAGTTTCTAAATATTTTCTCCCATTCTTTACATCACATTTTTACTTTCATGATGAAGTCCTTTGATGCACAGAAATGAAATCTTTTTCTCTTTTTTCTTTTGCAACCCATGCTCTGGATGTAAAATTTAAGAAACCATAGACTAACCCAAGGTCCTGAAGATGCATCTTTGATTTCTTCTAGGAGTTATATAGTTTTGGTTCTTATATGTGTGTCTTTGATCCATTTTGAGATAATTTTTCTATATGGTATGAGGTAGAGGTCTACCTTCATTCTTTTGCATATGGATACCAGTTTATCCAGCACTCTTTGTTGATTGACTAGACTTGGCACCCTTGACAAAAATCAGTTGGTCATAGATGTGAGGGTTTCTTTCTTTTTAAAAAATTTCTTTAAACATTTTTTTATTGTGAAATATAGTATATATACAAAAACCCAATAAATTTCAAAGTACATTTTGACAATTAGATATAGAATAGATTTCAAAGTTTGGTATGGGTTACAGTTCCATAATTTCAAGTTTTTCCTTCTAGCTGTTCCAAGACACTGGAGACTAAAAAGAGATATCAATATAATGAATCAGTAGTCATACTCATTTGTTAATCTTAGCTTCTCTGTTGTAACTCCTCCTTCTCCTTTGATCCTTCTCCCAGTCTTTAGAGATATCTGAGTTATGCCCATTCTAACTTTTTTGATGTTGAAAAGGGGTGTCGACAATATGGAATAGGGAGATGAAAGTAGTTGATGTTCTTGGAGAGACTAGCAGCTTTGGGTTTCAGGACTTATCTGGCCTAAAAACCATCTAAAAGTTTTAGGTTTCTGAACAGTAAGCTTAGTACATGTAACTTTTGTAGGATCTCAGATAGAGCCCTGGGTGTTCTTTAGGGTTAACAGGAATGATGTTGGTTGGGGTTTGGCAAACCTTGGCCATTAAGCAATATCTATCTGGAGCTTGCATAACAGTAGCCTACAGAGTAGCCTTTTGACTCTATTTGAACTCTCTTAATTACTGATACCTTATTTTGCTTTCTTTCCCCCTTTTTTGGTCAAGAAAGCATTGTCAATTCAACAGTGCCAGGGCCAGGCTCATCCCTGGGAATCATGTCCCACATTTCCAGGGAGACTCACATCCCTCAGGTCCCATGTAGGAGAAAGGGTAATGATTTTCCTTGCAGAGTTAGGCTTAGAAAGAAACAAGCCATATATCAGCAACAAAAGAGGTTTCCTGGAAATAACTCTTAGGCATAATTATAGGTAGGCATAGCTTCTCAGGTACAGAAATAATTTTCATAAGAGCAAACGTGAGAGTTTATTTCTGAACTCAAATTTCTACCCTGTTGGTTATATGTCTTTCCTTATGCCAGTACACACTATTTTGATTGCTGTAGCTTTGTCATGAGTATTATAATCAGGAAATATGAATCCTCCAACTTCATTCTTCTTTTTCAAGATGGTTTTGGCCATTCAGGTTCTTTTACCCTTCTGTATGAATTTTATGATTAGCTTTCCCCTTTCTGTGAAAATGGCTATTGTAATATTTATTGGAATTTCACTGAATCTGTAAATTGCTTTAGGTAGCATTGACATCTTAACAATATTTTGTCTTCCAATCTATAAGCATAGAACGTACTTCCAGTTATTTAGATCTTCTTTGTTTTCTTTTAGCCATGTTTTCTAAGTTTCTGCGTGTAAGTCTTTTGCATCCTTCATTAAATTTATTCTTAAATATTTGACTATTTTATTGGCTATTATAAATGGAATCTTTTTCATGTTTCCCTCTTCAGACTGATCATGTCTGAAATACTGATGTATGGAAGTACTACTGATTTTTGAGTACTGGTCTTGTGCCCTGCAATTTGGCTGAATTTGTTAATCTCAGTTAATTTTGTTGTGGACTTTTCAGGATTTCCTGTATATAAGATCTTGTTAGCAACAAATGGGGGAAATTTTATTTCTTCTTTTAAAATCTGGATACCTTTTATTTTATTTATCTTTCTTGCCTAATTATAACAACTAGAACCCCCAGTACAATGTTGAATAACCATGGTGATGATGGGCATCCTTGTCTTGTTCCTAATCTCAGAGGGAAAGATGTCAGTCTTTCACAATTGAGTACAATGTTAGCTGTGGGATTTTCACATACTGCCTTTATCATATTGAGGAATTTCCTTCTATTCCTAGTTTTCTGAATACTCTTATCAAGAAGGCATGCTAAATTGTGTCAAATTACTTCTCTGTATCAATTGAGATGAGCACATGGTTATTTTCCTTATTTTATTTATTTGGTGTATTACATTAATTGACTTTTATGCTCAACCATCCTTTCATAACCAAGATAAACACTGTGCTTAGTATTTTGTTTCGGATTTTTGCATCTATATTCATAAGGGATATGAGTCTGTAAATTTCTCTCTGGTAGTATAGTAACCTGATTTTGATCTTAGGATAATTTTAGCCTCAGAATGCTCAGGGAGTGTTCCCTCCTCTTCAATTCTTTCGAAGAGTTTGAGCAGTTTTGGTATTAATTCTTCTTGGAATATTTGGTAAAATTCACCAGTGAAACCATCTGATCCTAGAGTTTTCTTTGTTGTAAGGTATTTGATTAATGATTCAACATCTTTATTAGTTAATTCATCTGTTGAGATCTTCAATTTCTTCACTGTAGGACATTTGTGTATTTCTAGGAATCTGTCCATATCATATAGATTTTTAATTTATTTCTGATTTTAGTTATTTTTGTGTCCCTCTCTGTTTTTTCTTTGTCAGTCTAGTTAAGGTTCATTGATTTTTTTGATCTTGTCAAAGAACTAACTTTTGGTTCCATTGATTCCCTGTATTGTTTTTTAATTCTCTATTTCATATATGTCCACCCTAATTTTTTTAATTTCCTTCCCCTGCTTGCTTTGGGTTTTGTTTACTGTTTTCACAGATCCTCCAATGGCAAGATTAGCCCTCTGATTTGGGGTCTGTCTTCTTTTTTAATGTAAACACTTAAAGCTATGCATTTCCCACTGAGCACTGACTTTGTTACATCTCATAAACTTTGTGTGTTGTGTTTTCATTTTATTAGCCTCAATACTTCCTAATTTCTCTTGGGATTTCTTCTTTAACCCATTGTTTGTTGAGGAGTGCATTGTTTAATTGTGACATGTTTGTAAATTTTGCAATTCTCCCTCTGTTATTTCTGTTATTGATTTCATTTTTTTTGCATGGGCAGGTACCAGGAATCAAACCTGGGTCTCCAGCATGGCAGGTCAGAGCTCTGCCTGCTGAGCCATCATGGCCCACCCCCTCTGTTATTGATTTCTAACTTCATTCCATTGTGGCCAGAGAATATACAATATATGATTTTGATGTCTTTTAATTTATTAGGACTTGTGACCTAACATATTATTTGTCCTGGAGAATGATCCACTTGCAGTAAGAAAAGAATGTTTATTTGTCCATTATAGAGTGAAGTGTTCTCTCTCTTTCTCTCTCTCTCTCTCTCTCTCTCTCTCTCTCTATATATATATATATATATATATATATATATATATATACATATATATATATCTGTTAGCTATAGTTGGTTTAGAGTTTCTTTCAGGCCCTCTGTTTCCTCATTGATCTTCTATCTAGATTATTGGAAGTGGCATAGAGAAATCTACTCATTAATACAGGGCCGTCTATTTCTCCCTTCAATTATCTCAATATTGCTTCATATGTTTGGGGGCTCTAAGTGCATATATATTTATAACTGTTATGTCTTCTTATTGAATTAATCCCTTTATTGGTAAACAGTGATCTTCTTTGTCCTTACTTAAAGTTTATTTTATCTGATATTAGTATAACTACTCCAACTCTCTTTTGGTTACTATTTGCAGGGCATATGAATATTCTTCCATCCTTTCATTTTAAGTCTACTTGTACCTTTAATTCAAGGTGAGTATTTTGCAAATATAGTTGAGTCTTGTGTTTTTTTAAAATCTATTCTGCCAAACTCTGTCTTTTCACTGGAGAATTTAATCCATTTATGTTTAAAGTAACTACTGATAATGTGATAATGTGGGATTTCTTTCTTTCATCTTATAGTTTGGCCCTTGTAAATCTTCTACTTTTTTTGACCCGCAATTCTTCCATTAATGCTTACATTCTTATTCATTTGATTTTTTTTTGTATTGTATCTTTTTTGAGTCCCTCTTCATTTCTTTGTGTATTTTCATATATTTCATTTGTGACTGCCATGATCTTAAATTCAACGTGCTATGTCCACACTAATTACATTTGATTTTATATTATTTTCAATCACATTCACATACACTGTTCCTATTCTCTATCCCCCCACCTCTATTCATGTTCTTCTTTAATATTTTATCTCTATACATTTTATGCTGAAAAGTATAGATTTATTATTATTTTATGTTTCCTTTCAAGGAAAAAAGTGGAATTACAAACCAAAAATATACCGGCATTTACAATTACCCATGTGGCTACCTTTCCCAGGTGTCTTAACTTTTTTATGCTGCTATAAACAAATTTTTATACCTATCCCAGGCATCTTTTTTTTTTTTTTTTTAATTTTTTTGGCTGCTTCAATCTATTCTCTAGTGTCCTTTCTTTTTAGTCTGAAGAACTCCCTTTGGCATTGCTTGTTGAATAGATCTAGTTGTGATGAACTCTTCAGCTTTAGTTTAAATGGGAATGTCTTTATCTTTCCCTTGTTTCTGAAAGGCATTTTCATCAGATATGAAATTCTTGGTTGGATATTGTTTTTTTTTAGGACTTTAAATAATTTGCCCTATTGCTTTCTTACCTCCAGGATTTCCAATAAGAAATCAACAATTAATTTTATTGGGAATCTTTCATACATATTAAGTTGGTTTTCTCTTGCAGTTTCAGAATGCTCTCCTTGTCCTTGGCATTCTACAGTGTGGCTACTATGTGTCTGGACATTTCTCTTTGAGTTTTTTCTGTTTGAGGTTAATTGGACTTCTTTAATGTACACATTAATGCCTTTCCTTAAATTTGTGAAGTTTTCTGCTAAGTTTTCCTTGACTGTTGCTTCTGCCCCTTTCTCTCCTTCTTCTCCTTCTGGGACTCCCATAATGTATACACATTGTATACATTGTGTCCCACCAGCCTTTTAGGCTCTGTTCACTTTTTTCACTCTTTTTTCTTCTGCTCCTCAGCTTGAATAATTTCTATTGTCCTGTCTGAGTTCATTGACTTTGTCTTCTGTCAGCTTCAATCTGCTATTGAAACCTTTAGGGAATTTTTCATTTCTGTTACTGTGGCCTTTTCATCCAGTATTTCTGTTAATTCTTTAAAATTTTCTATATCTTTATTGATATTTTTATATTGTGTATTCATTTTTTTCCTGATACCATTTAGTTCTTCCTCTATTTTCCTTTATCTCCTTGAGAATATTAAGAGTCATTTTTTGAAATCTTTTCCAGTGTGTCCAAAGTCTCTTCTACTTTGTTAATAGTTTCTGGATTTTTATCTTATTCCTTTGCATGGATCATCATTGTATGGGTTGTTGGCTTTTGGTTTTCCTTTTTTTTTTTGGCATGGGCAGGCTCCAGGAACTGAACCTGGGTCTGCAGCATGACAGGCGAGAACTTTGCCACTGAGCCACCATTGCCCGCTCAGGGGTTATTATTTTTAACTCTAGAATTTAATACTGGATCTGTCTGTTCCTTAAGCTTGTATCCAGAGAGTGATGACAGAGATGTCCTTGAAAGCCAGGAGGTAACAACAAAAAAGAAAGTAATGCCACAAGCACCCATCACAATCCTTGCAAATTGGCTCTTCTCTGCCTAGTGCTCTCCTTCAGGGTTTAACCCTCCTCTCAAGGTCAAGCCAAGGTGAATATGAGTTACAGTGTCTGTTTCATATTTTCTAAGCATCCCTCCTGGGTGATCCATCATATGACAATACAGATAATCCTTTGCCCCACATAGGTTTTTTCTTTCTTTTTTTTTACACGGGCAGGCACCAGGAATCGAACCTGGGTCCTCTGGCATCGCAGGCAAGCATTCCTGCCTGCTGAGCCACCGTGGCCTGCCCAACCCTATATAGTTTTGAGGCAAGTTTACAAATTGCTTCTGCCTTCACAAATTGCTTTAACTGTTCACAAATTGCTTATGCCTTCAGAACAAGTTCTGGGAGGGTGAGACTAAGTAGACTTCCATGGTTCAGTCTTTCATATTGCCATCCAATAGACTGGCACCAACATATAGTCATCCTAGTGTGCTCATATGGATTATTTTGCTCCCTCTGGAAGAAAGCCAGGGTTCCATAATGACAGTGCTGGCTGCATCCTCACCATGCCTGGGTGGAGATGGGGCATGGCCCAGCAAGTTCACCATGATTTTATCCTACAGCTTTTAAAGCTGCAAATTCTTGATTCAGCACTCACTCAATAATTACACCATTTAACTGTTTTCTGGAATTTTGAGGAACATACATCTGCCAGTTTTTGTTAAATGTTCAAGGATTTTGTGAGGGAAAAGCACCTGGAGTGTTTTATACCCTCAACTTGGTCAACTGAAAGCTAACCACCAAGTCCTCTTAATTTTACCTCTTAAATATCTGTCACATACTTGCGATTCATTTCATCACAACTGCCAATGTACTAGTTCAATTTACCGTTAACTTTCTATACAATAGTTAATCATTTGTTATTCCTGCCTTCAGGTTTACCCACTCCAAATTAATCTATATACAAAGCTACAGTAGGCCTTGTACATGTTAAATCAATTTATGTCTCCCATGCTTAAAATCTTCAATCACTCCCCATTGGCCTCAGAATGAAGTCCTATCCTTTTATAATCTATAAATCCCTTTATGATATAACTGCTGCTTATCTGTCTAGGGTCATCGCTGGGCATTTACTTTCTCCATTCTAGTTTCTGCCCTTGAAAAGCAATCTTGTTTAGCCTCAGTACTCTGTGGAACACTATTCCCCTTTCTTCTCTTTGCTACATTATGCTCATCACTCAGTTGTCAGCTTAGACATCCTTCTTTTGGAATGCCATTTGATCCTACAAGATATGTCTTTATCCCTTACCAAAATGTAAGCAACTCAAGTTTGAGCAAGGTATATTTTTCATCATCATGCCTTCAATGTTTAATATAATGCTTGACACTATTTTTTAAGGGAAGAAATGAAGGAAAGAAGGAAGTAAAGATGTAAGAAGGGAGGATTCCAACTTTGTAGTCTATGAAGCTAATAGGAAATAGAAGCTATATTAGGGAGGCGGGACAACAATGAAGCCAGGATTATAAATCTAAAACTAAGTTGTTAATCTAGAGGATAAGACAGAGGGAGGGCCAATGAGGGAATCAAAGCAGGAACTGAAGATTCCAGAAACCCTAAGGAGTGGTGTCTTGCAAGAAGACACCAAGAAGCAATTTGCAAGGTTCAACAGAAGTTTTCATGATATCTCTGTGCTGGCTTTCACTGGCATTTGAAGCTTATTTCAACAGACACTAGTAAAGTGGATAAAAGCAATGGGGAAAGAATGGAAGGTAGGAATTGTCAGGTTACGAGGAAACTCCAGGAATTGGGCCCCCTACTAATATAACTATTGAATTAGAAGGAACTGTCTAAATCAACTATTGTGGAACTCCGTGTTCTAGTGGAACACTTTCAGCATCCAGGGAAGAGATGGATAAATAGGTTGGTAAATTTCAGTAAATATCAGTAGACTGCAATGTTCTGTGTAACAACTACCATCCCCTGTGCCCTAACCTCATAACAAGCAGCTGTGGGAATGAAGCCTGCATTCTTGTTGGTGTGGCCTGCTAGTAATCCCCCCAAAACTAAGCGTTTGTGCTTTATTACTGTTGATTGCTGGGGGATAAAATGGAGGGTGGCCATTGCTTCAGCAACCATTAGCAGAAATAGCACAGAAGCTTTAAAGATGCAGTATTATTTTTGTTTTCTTTATTTACCCAATTTGGTAGCAAAATACAGTTTGGGAAAGTTACAAACATATGACTTCATTCCTCTATAAGCGAAAGATCAGCGATCCCAGAAGGGTGAGAAAATTAGATTTTCAGAGATACACTAACATAATATTCCAAATATCAAGTTGTCTATGAAAACTTACAAAACACACAAAGAAACAAGAAAATATGAAATATGACCCAATCATGGAAATCAAAATGACAGAAACTATCCCTGAGGAAGCTTATACATTGGAACTGTTAGTCAAAGACATTAAATAAACTTTCTTAAATATATTCAATGAGCTAAAGGAAACAAGGGGCCAAAACTAAAGAAAATGGCATTTGAACAAAATCGAGGTAAAACTTATAAAAAGTAACTGGAAATAATTTCAAAAGATGAAAAGTACAATATTTGGAAAGGAAAATCCACTAGAAGAATTCAACAGCAGATTTCAGCAGGCAGGAGACAGCATCAGTGAACTTGAAGATAAAAACATTAAAATTATTCAGTGTGAAGAGCAGAAAGAAAAAAAATGAACAAACAAAATGAACTGAGCCTGAGTGACTTGCGGGAGACAATCAAGCATACCAATGTATGCACCACAGGAATCCAAGGAGGATAAGCGATAAATGAGGGGCAGGAAAAGTACTTGAAGAATAGGGAAAAACTTCCTGAACCTTATGAGAAAAAGAAATATATATACACACACATCCAAGAAATTCAATGAACTACAAGCACAATAAACTCAGAGATTCTCACTGACAGATTTTAATAAAATTGTCAAAACACAAAGACAAAGACAGAATTTGGGATGCAACAAGGGAATTTCAATATGATTAACATCTAATTTCTCATCAGAAACCATGAAGGCCAGAAGGCAGTGTAATAACATATTTAAAGTTCTTAAAGAAAATATTTCAAACAAAAACTGTACATCCAGCAAAATTATCCTTAAAGAATAAAGAAGAAATTGAGACATTTGCAGATAAGTAAAAGCTGAATGAGTTAATTATCAGAATACCAGCCCTACAGGAAATTCTAAAGGGAGTCCTTTAGGCTGAAATAAAATGGCATAAACAATAACTTGGAGCCATAGGAAGAAAGAAAGAACATTGAAAAAAGTAACTGCACAGGTGAATATAAAATCTTGCATTATTGTACTTTTCATCTGTAATTGATTTGCCTCCCATATGATTTAAAAAACAAACATGTAAAGAAGCAAATAATTATAGTCTATGTTAATGGTTACACAATGTATAAAGATAATCTGAGATATCAACATTATAAATGGGGAGCATGGAGATGTATAGGAGTATTAAATTTGCATACTACTGAAACTAAGTTGGTATAATTCAAGCTAGGCTGTTATTAGTTTAAGATGTTAATTGTAATCACAAATATAACCACTAAGGAAATTAGTTAAAAATGTATAGAAAAGGAAGAAAGAAGGGAATCAAAAGAGCACATGCAAGAATCAACTAAATAAAAAAATAGGCAGTCATTTAGTAATTGAGGAACAAAAAACAAATAGGATATACAGAGCACAAATACCTAGATGGAAGAAGTAAACCCTTCTTTATCAGTAATTGTAAGTGGATTAAACTCTCCTATTATAAGGCAGAGACCTGCAGATTGGATTAAAAAACTGATCCACCTATATGTTATCTACAGGAAACTCACCTTAGATACAAAGACATAAAGAGGCTGAAAGTAAAAGAATGAAAAAATAAAATCCTGGAAAATAGTAACCAAAAGAGAACTTGAATTACTATATTATTGTCAGCCAAAACAGATTTTAAATCAAAAAAGATTGCAAGAGACAAAAAGGACATTATATATTGGTAAAAGTTTCAGTTTAACAAGAAAATATAAAAGTTATGATCAGAAAGCTAGAAATCAATAACAGCAAGAGAATTCAGCCAAGTGATAGGATGCAAGATCAACACCCAAAAACCAGTACTGGGTGGGCCATGGTGGCTCAGCAGGCAGAGTTCTCACCTGCCATACCAGCGATCTGGGTTCGTTTTCCAGTGCCTGTCCATGCAAAAAGAAAAAAAAAAAAAGTACTGTTTCTATATGCCAACTGATGAACAATCAGAGGAAGAAATCCAAGGGAAAAATTAATTTACAATAGCAATTAAAAGAATGAAATATCCAGATATAAGTCTATCCAAGAATGTACAAGACTTGTACACAGGAACCTAAAAGACATTACTAAAAGAAATCGAAGAAGACCTAGATAAATGGAATGAGAGTCCTTATGGGTTGGAAGACAAAATATTGTTAACATTTCAATTCTACCCAAAGCAACTTATAGATTCAATGTAATCCCAATCAAAACTCCAACAACCTTCTTTGAAGAAATGGAAAAGCCAGTCTTCAAATTTATATGAAAGGGTAAGGGTCCCCAAATAGACAAAGCCATGGTAATCAAAACAACATGATATTGACACAAGGACAGAACTGCAAACCAATAGAATTGAATTGAGAGTTCAGAAATTAACCCTCACATTTGTGGTCAACTGATTTTTGACAATAGTGCCAAGTCCACTCCATGAACAAAGTACAGTCTCTTCAACAATCAGTGCTTGGAAAACTGGGTGTCCATGCACAAAATAATTAAGGTGAACCCCTATATTACACCACATACAAGAATAAAGTCTATATGGATTAAAGAACTAAATATAAAAACCAGAATTATAAAACTCCCAGAAGAAAACATAGGAAAGTACCTTCAGGACCTTGTGTTAGGCAATGGTTCCTTAGACTTTACATGCAAAGCACAAGCAACAAAATGAAAAATATATAAATATGACCTTATCAAAATCAAAAACATTTGTGCACCAAAGGACTTTATCATAAAATTATAAAGACGACCCATTAAATGGGAGAAAACACTTGGAAATCACATATCTGATAAGTGTTTAATAATCAGAATATAGAAAGAAATTTTACAACTCATCAATAAAAGAAAAAGCAATGCATTCTAAAAATGAGTAAAAGACATAAATAAACATTTCTCCAAAGAAGATATACAAATGACCAAAAAGCACGTGAAAAGATGCTCAACATCACTAGCCATTAAAGATATGCAAATAAAAATTTCACACCAATGAGAATGGCTACTGTTAAAAAATAATAAAAAATTACATATGTTAAAGAGGATGCAGAGAAATAGGAGGACTCATTCATTGTTGGTGGTAATATAAAATGGTATACTTCTGTGGAAGACAGTTTGGCAGTACCTCAGTGAAGTATAGAATTACCATATGACCCACCAATCCCAGTATGAGGTATTTACCCAAAGCATCTGAAGCAGGGAACTGAACATACATTTCCACACTATGTTCACAGAAGTATTATTCACAATTGCCAACAGATGGAAGCAACCCAAGTGTCTGACAACCAATGAATAGATAAACAAAATGTAATGTATACATACAATGGAATATTATTCAATGATAAAAAAGAGTGAAGTTCTGATACATGTGACGACATGGATGAACTTTAAATATGTCATATTGAGTGAAATAAGCCAGGCAAAGAAGGGCAAAAAATATATGATCTCACTGATATGAAATAATCAGAATAACCAAACACACATAGAGTCAGAATCTTGAACATAGGTTACCAGAGGATAGAGTTGGAGTAAGAAATAAAGAGTTAATGCTTAAATTGTATGGAATTTTTATTTGGGTTGATCATAAAGTCTTGGTAATGAATGGTAGTGATGGTTGCACAACATTGCAAATGTGCTTAACAGCACTGACATATATGTGAATGTGATTAAGAGGAGAAACTTTAGGTTTTATATATATATTTTACTAGATAAAAATTTTTAAAAAACAGGAATGTGCAACACCCTATTGGTTTGTTAAAGCTGCCAGAATCCAACATACCATAAATTTTAAGAGGGAATTTATCACATTACAAGTTTACAGTTGTAAGGCCATAAAAATGTCCAAACCAAGGCATCTAGAGAAAGATACCTTGACTCAGGAAAGGCTGATGTCTGTCACATAGGAAGGCATGTGGTTGGCATCTGCTGGTACTTGCTCTCAGTTCCTTTGCTTCCAGCATCTGATGCCAGTGATTTCCTCTCTAAGCATCTGTGAGCCCTAACTGAGCTCCTCTGGGACACAAATTTGAGTTCTGGCTTGCTCAGCATCTCATGGGAAGACACATGGCAATATCTGCTGGACTCCAAACATCCCTGCCTAGGCATCTGCTCTCTGTCAGCACTCCAAGCTTCTCTGTCAGCTCTGTCACTTCTGAGGATTCTCCAAAATGTTGCCCCTTTTAAAGAGTCCAGTAAACCTATTAAGATCTGACTTAAATCGGCAGAGTCACATCTCCATCCAATCAAAAGGTCACACCCACAATTGAGTAGGTCAATCTCCATGGAAACAATCTAATCAAAGATTTTCACCTTAAACAATAGGTCTGGCCACACAAGATTGGATCAGAATTTAAACATGGGGGATACATAATAGTTTCAAACTGGCACAAACACAGACTCTGAACTCTATTGCAAAGCCTGAATTATAGTTAAGGTACAATTATAAAAATATTTTTTCATGAATTGTCACAAATGTACCACACTAATGAAAGGTGTTAATAATAGGGTGGTATATGGGAACTCTATATTTTATACATGATTTTTTTGTAAACCTACAACTTCTGTAAAAAATAAATACATATAGCATTTTTTTTTGCAGAAATAGAAAAGCTGATTTTCAACTTCCTATGTAATTGAAATGTTCCCAAATAGTCAAAACAACTTTGAAAAAGAACATAGATAATCCAAACTTTTCAAATTGAAAACTTACGACAAAGTTCAGTAATCAAATCAATGTCTTACTGGCATAAGGACAAACAAATGGACCAATAGAATAGAAATGAGAGTTCAGAAATAAATTCTTCACTTCTATGGCCAGTAGATTTTTGACAAGGGCACAAGTCCATTTAGTAGGGAACGAATAGTCTCTTCAACAAATGATGCCAGAACCAATAGAAATCCACATGCAAATGAATGAATTTGCATCCTTACCCTTACCATATTCAAAAAATAATTTAAAATGGATCAATGACTTAAATAGAAGAGCTAGTAGTATAAACTTCTTAGAAGAAAACAGAAATTTCAGGACCTGAGATTTCAGAAATTCCATGGAATTTCAGGAATCCATTAGGTGATAGATTCTTAGAGTTTTCACCAAATACATGAACAATTTACAAAAAAAAATTTACTGCCTCAAAATTTAAGGCTTTTGTGCATCAAAGGACATTATCAAGAAAAATGAAAGACAACTGACTGAATGGGAAAAATGTTTGGAAATCATATTACCTGATAAAGCTTTAACAACCAGAATATATAAAGTACTCCTACACCTCAACAATAAATAGACAAACAACACAATTTTAAAATGGGCAAAGGATTTGAATAGACATTTCTCAAAGAAGATAAATAGACAATAACCATATGAAAAGATGATCAAAATCATTAAACCACAGTGAGAAACAACTTCACACCTACTAAGTGCTGGTGAGGATGCAAAGAAATAGGAACATTGATATGTTGCTGGTGGGAATGTAAAATGATGCAGCCACTTTGTAAACAGTTTAGCTGTTACTCAGAAATATGGAATTACCATATGACTGACATTTTAGTTTGCTAGCTGCCAGAGTGCAATATACCAGAAACAGAGTAGCTTTTTAAAAAGGGAATTTATTAAGTTGTAAGTTTATGGTTCTAACACTGAGAAAATGTCCCAATTAAAACAAGCTATAAAAATTTCCAAATTAAGGCACCACCAAGAGTTTACCTTCACTCAGGAAATGCTGATGAAGTTCACAGTTTCTCTCTCAACTGGAAAGGTAAATGGTGAACATGTCGATGTCTGCTAGCTTTCTCTCCAAACTTCTTATGTCATGAAGCACCCCCAAGGGCATTTTCGTCTTCATCTGCAAAGATCTCTGGCTGCGTGGGCTCTCATGGTTCTCGTGACTCTGTTGAGACTCTAAAAAGGGACTCTCTCTAACATGCTTCCTCTTTTAAAGGATTCCAGTAAACTAATCAAGACCCACCTGGAATTGGTGGAGTCACAACTCCATGGAAGCCATATAAATCAAAACTTGCCACCCACAGTTGGGTGGGTCACATCACCATGGGAACAATCAAAAAGCTCCCAGCCAGCAATATTGAATGAGGATTAAAGAACATGACTTTTCTGGGGTCCACCACAGATTCAAACAGGCATAACTGGGTATGATAGTTTGAAGCTGTTATGTACCCAAGAAAATTATGTTCTTAAATTGAACCTATTCCTATGGGTATAGACCTATTGTAGATGACTGGGACCTTTTGATTAGGTTATTTCAACTGAGATATGAACCACTTCATTCAAATTGGTTCTTAATCCCCTTACTGAAGTCCTTTACAGGAGGAAAAAACACATAGAGATGAAATTAAGAGAAACTCACAGAAAAAGGTACCATCCTGCTGATGCCTTGAATCGGACAATTTCATGGCCTAAGAACTGTAAATTGAAAGCTAATAAATCTCTATTGTAAAAGCCAACCCATTTCTGGTATTTTGCATTTCATTAGTTTTAGCAAACCAAAACACCCAGTAATTCCACTTCTAGGCATAGACCCAAAAGAATTACAAACAGGAATGAGAATAGATATTTGTCCACTGATGTCCGTGGCAGCATTATCCACAATAACCAAAAATTGGAAGCATCAACAGATGAATGGATAAACAAAATGTGGTATATGAATGTAATGGAATATTATTCAGCCATAAATAGGAATGAAATTCTGATACATGCTACAACATGGATGAACCTTGAATACATAAAAATAAGTCAGGCATGAAAGTGGAAATATTATGTGATTTCTCTTATATGATATACTTAGAATAGGAAGAAATACTAAGTGTTTCTAAGAATTACTTAGAATAGGTATTTCTAAAAAATACTTAGAATAAGACAGAAAACAGAATATTAGTTACCAGGCACTAAGGTCAGGAGGTAATAGGGAGTTATTGCTTAATGGGTATGAGTTTCTGTTTGGGATGATGAAAACGTTCTGGAATAGAGAGTAGTGAAAGTCATACAGCATTGTCATTGTACTTAATGTCACTTAATTGTATGCTTAAAATGGTTAAAATTATTTTTATGTCCTGGATATTTTACTACAGTAAAAAAAGAAAAAGCAATGGGAAGGAATTGAAGGATTTAAAAGAGAAAATTACATGACCAACTTTATTTTGGAGAAAGATGAAATGTTCACGTTAGAGAGGTGGTGCGAAAGGGCAAGACTGTTGGTGCAGATCCCAGTTAGGAGACCACATAAAAAAACAAATAAGATATAATAATAATCTCAATGAAGGCAGTGGCAGTAAGGAACTAGTAAGGTAACAAACATCAAACATACCTTTGGCCATATTCCCAATATCATTGGAATGATATTAAGGTTTAGTTTGCCAAGGGAATTGTAGCAACTAGCTTTTAAAAGGCATAGCAAATGTAAGAATATACAGAATAATCTGTGTCTTTTATAAACTTTCAGTTTGGATTTGAGACAAGATAAACTAACTATCACTGCTTCCAGTCTCTATAGAGCTGCAAAGCCAATGTGGAAAAAAAAAGATTCCTTTATAGATGAATTCATAAGCAACAAGTTTTTCCTTGACCCAGGACTAGATTACAGGGGTATACATATTTTAAATGATCTTTCCTAACAGTTTCTTCCACCTTTCAGGTCCTTTTTTGAAGATCTATAGCTCTGTAACCCACAAAAGTGTGATCCAGGAGAGATCTTGAAAGCTGCCAGCTTCTCCTTTCACTGAGTTGGTCTATTTTTCAGGATTAGTGACAACAACGCTGTCATGATGCCCCGGATGAAAAGACAACTTCCTCTGGAAAGTAATCTGTACAAAAGAAAATAATAAATGTGTGTTTCAGTTGTCTCTAAAACAAGGAGTTAATTCAGCTTGCTTTTGTGTGACTTGCCCTTTCTAATTTTTAAATAGATGATTTTAGACAGGAATGCTAGTTGAGGCTCCACTGTTAAAATTCGTTCCTTAAATATCTAACACTTATTGGAAAATTATCTCGGAAGTTTACACAGTGAGGCTTGAACAAAAAATGTTTAAAGACAGCTCACATTTCCTGCTCTCACCCCTACTCTCTATCCTACAGACCTCTCCTATAATTTTTTTTTTTAAGTCTTGAGGCTAGAAGAGAGGGTAATAACAGTTTTTAAGCCAAGGACAGAGGAGTGCTGAGAAGGAGGACCACGCCAGATTGCTGGGGCATTCTGCGATGTAACAGGACTTCTGTGAGGTGAGAAGCTGAGCAGTACCGAGTTGTGCTAACCTGCCTGACAGCCAAGGTCTTGTTCTGTTCAAAGTAATCTCCCCTGAGCGCTCCAAGACAGGCTGGCTTAGGCAGGCTCAATCCAATTTAATGGATCATTTGACAATGGAAAATTGAGGGAAGAAGGAAATGATACATGCCAGATATCAGCCCAGGCGAAGCTGAAAGGGTGCATTACCTGTCATTCATTTACCAAGTGTCTAAAGGAGTAAGTGCTCAGTGTGGGGGCAAATTCTAGCAGAATCTCTGGGGAGGGGGTGTACCCATCTGTCTTCTAACTCTCTTGCAAAGTATTCAAGATTTGGGGACATTACTGAGAAATTTCTGGCAGTTAGTCCATCCCTGCCCAATTTGGCACAGCCCTTTTAAAACCTGGGTTTTTCCCAGTCAGGTGTCAGAGTATCAGTATTTGTGATCTCACTCTATATCTATGCTCATTGCCAGATACCTTTCTTGCTAACCCTTCCCCTCCATCTATATTTCTGGAACCTCTATTCTGATAAACATCCCTTTGGGCATAACATGACCCAATTATTATCAAACTATATTAACATGAATAGAGAATGAAATGAGTTAACAGATTTAGTTAACAGATTCAGTTAACAGTTGCAGATTTCACTGTTATCACTTTTATGTTGTTGTTTATTGCTATTCTACAAGGGTAGAACAGGTGTTGTCTGCTTTTTAAACTAGATCTCCCAGAGTAGGTCAGCATGGTTCCCTGTGAAGCCTCAGGATTCATTTTTAGAAGTCCTGATGACTCTTTTTCATGGTGCTTTAAAATTACTCATCTTGAACTTGTCATTATATACTTCTTGTTTTCACTGGCAGCATCAGAGACCCTGTTGGCATTATTTATTGTGCTTCAACTGGAGGAAGATACAATTTTTCTTCAGAAATGCAATTGTTCATCTTTCTCTGCCCCAAGGCTTGTGTTTGGGCAACCACCATCACTATCTATGGTAGAAATGCTGGTTAGAAAAAGGCTGTTCTGCAGCTTGGCACCAGAATATATTCAAAAAAAACAATCCCCATTCCCCACTATAAAATTCAATTTATTGAATAGGTAACAATATATCTATCATTGATGAGCACTTACTATATGCTGAAACTGCATCGTTCATTCAATTATCTTTTAATCCTTACAATTAAATTGATACTATAATTGTCCCCAACTTATACATAAAGAAATTGAAAGGCTAAATAATTTTTCCAAGGTCAGACAGCAAGTAAACCAGGGAATCAGGGCTCAAACATAAGTCTCATTTGTTTCCACAGCCCGAGCTATTCTTTCTCAAAGCTCAGCTTTTCTGTTAAAAACGATGGAGAATGTTTTCCATGTAGGTCTATGCTTATCCCTGTGCATTCCCAGCTACCACCCCTGACTTTGCATTCCTGATTCCCCACTCCTGTAAACTCTCCTTATATTTTACTAGTGCCATGGCTATCACTAGGATATAGTGATATAGATAAACTCCCTATTTTCCAAGGAATTTCTAACATGCTGGAAAGATCAAATTTCTTAATAAGGTTGCAGTTTTCCAAAAGCATTAGGTAATGCCTAGAAATAGTGTAAAAAGGTTGAATTTTACCTCTATTTGGTGATCATTATTAGTTTTTATTTTTGTACCATATTTTACTCAGTTCCTATCACTAACATGTATTGTGTTCCCAAACCGAGAAACTTCATTGAATATTTTTCTTTTGCTTGTTAACAAGGCTAGATGGAGAAAATGAATAAGGAATGATTTTTAATATCAAGTTGAACATGGTTCAATTCAACCATGTCAGTTTTTCTGTGTCTCTGATATGTAAAGACATAGTGCTTAATGCTGGACTTAATCCACAGAAGAAGAGACACACTGCTTCAGCTCACATCAGCAGAGGATCCACCAGGAAAAAAATTAATATCCACACATATTAAAAGAAATCATCTTTTGGAGGTTGCTTCATGATAAAATATTAATTTACACATGAAAATATTTAAAAATTTACACGTCCCACACTCTCCAAAACTTGTATTAGTTGTTATTTTACAATAGCAAGGTATATTAGGTAGGGCAGGCCATGGTAGCTCAGCAGGCAGAGTTCTCACTTGCCATGCCAGAGATCTGGGTTTGATTCCCGGTGCCTGCCCATGCAAAAAAAAAAAAAAAAGATATAGTAGGAAGAGAGAAAGATTGGGGGAAAAGTAATTCAAACTCAACATTGTAGTTCACATTTGTCTTTTCAATTAAATAATATCAAATACCTAATGTAAACTTAGTCACATTGAGCAAACACAAAGCCCTATTAACAAATTACAAAGCATTCCATTTAATCATCTTAACTCACTTTAATTATTTCTAATTTCTTACTAAAGACCAATTCAAAATATTTTAAAACTATTATTATATTGCGATTGCTTACTAAAGACCAATTCTAAATTTTTAAACCTATTATTAATGTTATGGTAATTGAGTTCTAAATGTCTCTTTTTACAAGAAACACTGTATTTCAGACTCAACATTACATTCTGATCATAAAAATTTTTATATTTAATTAAGCTTTGGGGTGATTTAGAAAAAATGTATGAATGCTATTAGGTTGGCTTAAAGCTAAATTATGATGAACTGCAAGAATAATGACTATATTGCAGAGCTCAAATCCAGTACTGTTATCTTTTTTTATAACATTAAAAACAATATTTATAAACATCTTATATAAAATAAGTCTTCTCTACAAAAAAATTCCCCAATAATTTGTGTTAAATGAATAAATAATATTCATAAATTTGTATAGTTTACCACCATTTATACAAATAAAAGCATATAAATATGTATAATATGTGTTTTACATATTTATATACTATTTCTCCCATGGCTGGTAGGGAGATTTCTCTGATCACATTCCGAGTTGTTTTTCTTAATTCTAAGAATTTTGCTAGAAGCAAGGTTTTCCTGCTTCAATTAGCACCTGCCCTTTGTTTCTCTAGCTTTAGGTGAATTTTCAAGCCTTTGCTCACTGGCTTTCATCAGAACAGATCTGCTAAGCCTTAGCTACAGGGAATGTAATGCATGCCATGCTGTCAAGTGTCCCTTCCAACAACTTAGAGGCCTAGGTCAGTGCAGGAGGGCTCTCTCACATCGCTATTCAAAACCTGAAAAATACTTCAGGATAATAACACAGGCATCAGTAGGTGTTGACAGATGTTTGGCAGTTTACCCTCAAGGTTATGATCTTCACTCAACTTACTCATTATTATGGGTCCTGGAGAAAGAAAGTTGAGAGGTGAGGACTAGTATTACCTTAAGTATCTGAAGGGGCAGACATATGCATTCTATCACCTGTTTTTGCTCAAAGTTTAAAGGATTGTGTTATCTTCTCCTGGCTAGAAGGATATAGGGACAATTCTTCATTCTGACAATTGTCTGGCAATCTGGACAGGCATGGGAAATGTGGCTTACATAAAGCCTCAGAAGGAGGTGGCAATGAGGGCAAAGGGGCAGATGAAAGCAAAGATAGAGATCTTGTAGAAGGCATGAAATAAGGGAAAGGAGGGATGATTATGTAAGTTCTTGATAATCACTCATGCTGTTGCTCTATTTATAGCTGGACCTAGATCAGTTCCAGAATTTCTTGGTAGAAAAGGTTTTGTGGAAGCAATTTGGTAAGAAGTGGATGGAGAAGTGGATCAGTGTTTAGTCTAATGTTTTATTTAGTTTTATGGTTATGTTGAATGGTGTGGAGATAGTCTGTACTAGCAAGTACACAATTTTTATTGAAATTGTTTATTTGGGGGTGATGAGGCAGCTGATAGGGATTGTAGAAAGGAAAAAAACCCTGCCACTCTGGTAATTCCATTGGGCAGTGGGGTTTGCACAAACATACACTTAGGAATATATAAAAGCAGAGTTGGAAGCAAGAGCAGCAGCTTCTGAGTTAGCTGCCAAAATACTGCACCTACCAGGTGCATGCAACTTGTTCTTTGAAGGGAAATTTTCATCCCCAATTATAGAGTGGCCACAATGCCCTTGTAGTGGCATATCTAGAATATATAATTGGATCCTGATAAAAAGGAATAGAACAGAGGGAAAGGATGAGCTCACCACAATTTCTGAGGATGCGTCAACTGGATGTGATATATCTGGAATTATGGCTCTTGGAGTGTCCAAATATTCCAAAAGGTTATTTTTATATAGAATTATCACATTTAACTGACATTCACACATCAAATTGATTATATGTTGAAAAGTTCTTTTGACTTCTCCCATATAGCAGAATGTAGTTCACTACATCAGAGATCAGTTGATGCTTACTTGTGATGGTTTGAAACTACTATGTGCCCCAGAAAGGCCATGTCCTTTAATCCTCATTCAATACTGATGGGTGGAATCTTTTTATTGCTTCCATGGAGATATGACCCACCTGTACTGGTTTGAAAGGAAGCATGTCCCCTAAGAAAAGCCATGTTTTAATACAAATCCCATTTCATAAAGGTAGAATAATCCCTATTCGGTACTGTATATTTGAAACTGTAATGAGATCGTCTCCCTGGTTGATGTGATTTAGTCAAGAGTGGTTGTTAAGCTGGATTAGGTGATGACATGTCTCCACCCATTTGAGTGGGTCTTGATTAGTTTCTGAAGTCCTATAAAAGAGGAAACATTTTGGAGAATAAGAGATTCAGAGAGAGCAACACTACAAAGCAGAGAGTCTACCTGCCAGTGACCCTTGGAGATGAAGAAGGAAAATGCCTCCCGGGGAGCTTCATGAAATGGAAGCCAGGAGAGAAAGCTAGCAGATGACGCCGTGGTCGCCATGTGCCCTTCCAGCCGAGAGAGAAGCCCTGACTGTGTTCGCCATGTGCTGTCTCACTTGAGAGAGAAACTCTGACCTTTATCATCCTTCTTGAACCAAGGTATCTTACCCTGGATGATGCCTTTGATTGGACACTTCTATAGACTTGTTTTAATTGGGACATTTTCTCAGCCTTAGAACTGTAAACCAGCAACTCATTAAATTCCCCTTTTAAAAGCCATTCCGTTTCTGGTATATTGCATTCCAGCAGCTAGCAAACTAGAACACCACCCAATTGAGGGTGGGAACTTTTGATTAGATGGCTTCTGTGGAGATGTGTCTCCACCCATTCAAGGTGGGGTTGCTTACTGGAGTCCTTTAAGAAGGAACCATTTTAAGGAAAGCTTTAGAGCCATGCGAACCATGAGAGCCACCAGAATCAACAGAGCCAGGTGAATGGATAGATCTCCAGAAGCTGTTGAAGAGAAAGCTAGCAGATCTCTTCAAATGCCTTTCCAGCTGAGAGAGAAACCCTGAACATTGTAGGCCTTCTTGACCAAAGTATCTTTCCCTGGATGCCTCAGATTGGACATTTTCATACACTTGCCTTAATTTGGATATTTTCACAGCCTTAATAAACTTGCAACTAAATAAATTTCCCTTTTTAAAAGCCATTCTGTTTATGGTGTATTGCATTCTGGCAGCTTACAAACTAAAACAGATTTTGGTGCTGAGAGTACGCTGCTGTGGTTTGCAAATACCAGACATGTTGGAATGGCTTTTTAAATGGATAAGGGAAAGATTCTGGAAGAGTTGTGAGGAATTTGACAGAGAAGGCCTAGAATGCCTTGAAAAGACTTCTGGTAAAAATGTGGACTCTAAAGCTACCTCTGACGAGGTTCTAAACAGAAATGAGCATGTGTTATTGCAAACTGGAAGGAAAGTAATACTTGTTTTAAAATGGCAGATAATCTGGCAAAATTGACTAGTGGTTTTGGCTGGGAGGCAGATTTTAAAAGCCATGAACTTGTGTATTTAGCAGAAGAGATTTCCAAATTAAATGTGGAAAGTGCAGCCTGGTTTCTCCTTATAGCATATAGCAAAATGTGACAGGAAAGAGATACGTTGAGAACTGAATTCATGGGTACAAAGAAACCAGAAATTGATGTTCTGGAAAATTCTGGGCTTCCAGGAAAGGAGACTCCAGAGAATAGTGCTCCACATGAGGATTTAACCAAATGTGTAACCAGTCAGCCATTTCAGAGAAAGCCAGGATTGGAGATGGAGTTATCCAGGATGGATTTGTGGAAATTTATTTTGTCTAATGGCCATGATCCTTGCCTACTACATAGAAATCCAACAAGAGTGTTATGGGATCTGAATAAATGGAAACACCACCAGTCTGTACTAAAAGGCTCAGAAAAGGGACAAACTGAAGGTAAAATGTCTTCAGAGCCAGAACCATGGAAGCTAAGGTCTGAAGTCTAGAAACCACAGGCCAGAACAGTGGACTTACCCATGTACTTGGAGAGAATGAGTTTGCTCTTAAGGCAGAGGGTAGACCTTCCACCTCACTGCAGTGGAAGAGTTGTGCCACCTCAGGCCTTGGAAAGGGTGGAGAACATTTCTTGGGGATTGGGGAGAGCCTAGCTGTCACCACACTGCTATGGAAGGGTTGAGCATGTGCCCCAGAGATGGCAGAGAGCCCAGGTGCAGCCCCAACGCTTGAAGAGGATGGAGTTGAGAAAAAGGTCATCCCCCAATGTCCCCCAAAGTTGCATTCAGAGAAAGGAGGGCCGCTGCATAGGCCCTTGGAAAGGGTGAGATTGCCCCTTCTAAAATCCTGAAGATAAATGACTCTCAGGCTTAGAAATCTAATAGAGTTTGCCCTGCAGGTTTTGAAACTGCTTGGGTCCAGTGACCCCTGTGTTTCTTATAGTTTCTCCCTATGGAAATGGTACTACATATACTATGACTGTTCCTCCTTTGTACACTGGTAGCAAATAACTTGTTCTGAGTTATACAGGTCCTGAGGCAGAGAAGAATTTTGCCTTTGGGACAGACCATACCTGTAACAGACTTTGATGAGATTTTGTTTCTGACTTTGTATTGTATTTGTATTACTACTGAAATGGTTCAAGGCTTTCTGACATTGTTATGGAATGAATGTATTTTGCATTTGGAAAGAACATGTCTTTGGGGGTCCAAAGGGTAGAATGTACTGGTTTGAAGTTATTATTTGTACCCCAGAAAAGCCCTGTGCTTTAATCCTCATTCAATATTGCTGGGTGGAATCCTTTATATTGTTTCCATGGAGATATGACCCACCTAATTGTGGGTGGCAGCTTTTGAGATTCTCATATTGTTCATTCATTGTTTTCCTGATAGCCTTTATTTCTTTCTCTTTGTTTTCCTTCATTTCCTTGAGCACTTTTTTTTTATAATTAGAGAAGTTGTGGGTTTACAGAAAGAATGCACAAAAAAAAAGATGACAAAAAATTTCTTAAACTTAGCAGAAGCTATGAATATGAACATACAGGAAGCCCAGAGAACGCCAAACAGGGTGAACTTGAAAATCAGTATGCCCTGCCACATGCCGATCAAACTGGTGAAAGCCAAGGAGAGACTTCTGAAAGCCAAAAGGAAAAAGCAACTTGTAGTGTACAAAGGAGCACCAATTAGATTAAATTCCAGTTTCTCATCAGAAACCATGAAGGCAAGAAGACAGAGGGTTGAAATATTTAAAATACTGAGTGAAAACAACTGCCAAACAAGAATGTTATCTAGCAAGGATTTCTTCCACAAATGAGGGCAATATTAACATTCCAAGATTTTTAAAGAAGCTTAGGAAGTTAATTAACACTAAATCGCCCCCAAAAGCAATGCTAAAGGTAGTTATTTGGACTAAAAGGAAAGGACTTTAGGCAGTGGTTCAAATGGCATAAAGAAATAAAGACCACCAGTAAAGGTAGTCATAGGGAAATTATAAATACCATCACTATTGCATTGTGTTTTTTAGTACTTAACTCTACGTCTTACCTTTTACAGGTGCTAAAATGCAAATACATAAAACATAATAACTAATCTAGTTTCTGGACACATAATATAGGAAGATAAAATTTGTAACAATTAAAAAAAGGTGGAGGACAGAGAAGTATAAGAGCAGTGATTGTGTATGCAATAGAAGTTTAAGTAGGTATCTAATAAAATGATTGGTATATACTTAGAATGTTGTTTTAGTTTTTTAAATGCTGCTGGAATGTAATATACCAGAAATGGAATGGTTTTAAAAATGGAATTTAAGTTACAAGTTTACAGTTCTAAGGCCATAAAAATGTCCAAACTAAGGCATACAGGTAAAGATACCTTGACTCAAGAAGGGCCGATGGGAAGGAACATGGCTGCAATCTGCTGGTCCTTGCTTCCAGTTCCATTGTTTCCAGCTTCTGATGCCAGTGATTTCCTCTCTGTCTGTGGGCCCTCATGTAGCTTCTCTGGAACACAACTCTGAGTTCTGGCTTGCTTAGCATCTCATGGGAAGGCACATGGTGACATTCACTGAGCTCCAAACATCCCTGTCTAGGAATCTGGTCTCTCTGTTGACACTCCAAACATCTTCAAGCATCTGATGTCAGTGGTTTCCTCTCTAAGCATCTGTGGGCCTTCACTTAGCTCCTCCAGGACACAACTCTAGGTTCTAGCTTAGCATCTCATGGGAAGGCACATGGCAACATTTGCTGGACACTGCATCTCCAAAGTCTGTGTTTAGGCCTCTGTTCTCTCTCTGTCAGCACTCCAAGAATCTCTGAGTGTCTGCATCTCTGTTGACTCTGAGCTTTCTCCAAAATGTTTTCTCTTTTAAAGGACTCCAGTAAACTAATTAAGACCCACCTTGAATCAGTGGAGTCACATTTCCATCTAATCAAAATGTCACACCCACTGTTGAATGGGTTAATCTCCATGGAAACAATCCTAATCAAAGGCTCCTGCCTTACAATATTGAATCAGGATTAAAGAACATGGCTTTTCTGGGGTACACAACACTTTCAAACCAACACAAATGTGAAATTTATCCTCATGGTAACCACAAAGAAAATATAAGAAAAATATAATCAGAAATAAATGATAAGGGACTTAATAGGGTACAATACAAAAAAATCAAATAAATATGAAAGTAGTCATTGATGGAAGAATTGAGGGACAAAAAGGGTGTAAGACTTATAAAGACAAAATATCAAAATGGTAGAAAGAAATCCTACATTATCAGTAGTTACTCTGAATGTAAATGGATTAAACTCACCAGTAAAATGGGAGAAAGTGGCAGGACATATCAAAAAGCAAGACTCAACTGTTTGCTGTTTACAATAGATTCACTTTAAATTAAAAGACACAAGTAGGCTGAAAACAAAAGGATGGAAACATATAAATCATGCATGTAGTAATCAAAGGAGAGCCAGGATAACAAAGCTAACATCAGATAAAATAAATTTTAAGTAAAAAACTGATGAGGGACAAAGAATATCATTATATATTGATACAATTCAACAAGAAGGCATAACAATTTTAAGAATATGTGCACCTAACAAAATAACCCCAAAATATATGAAGCAAATATCAATAAAACTGATGGGAGAAATAGACATTCTACATTAATAGTAGGATATTTTAATATACCACATTCGATAATGAATAGAACACCTAGAAAGAAGATCAAAAAATGAAATAAAACTTGAACAACATAGAAAACCAACTAGGTCTAACAGAATGCATAGAACACTGCATGTGCGGCATCAGAGCGCACATTCTTCTCAAGTGCATGCAGATATTCTATGGGATAGGCCACATTTTAGGTCACAAAAAAAGTCTCAGAAAATTCAAAAACATTAAGAACATAAAATGTCTCTTCTCTGACCACAATGGAATGAAGCTAGAAATCAGTAACAGAGGGAGAAATGGAAATTCACAAATATATGGAATATAAACAAAGTATTCTTAAATTGCCAGTGCGTTAAAGGAGAACTTGCAAGAGAAACTAGGAAATATCTAGAGGCAAATAAAATGAAGACACGACATCCAAAACCTAGTGGCTGCAGAAAGGGTAGTGCAAAGAGAGAAATTTATAGCTCTAAATTATTACATTAAAACTAAAGAAAGGTTTCAAATCAGAGACCTAATCTCAAAATTGGAAGAATTTGAAAATAAGCAGCAAACTAAACTTATAGCAAGCAGAAGGAAGCAAATAACAAAGATTATAGTGGAGATAAATGAAATAGAGAATTTAAAAAACAAAACAAAACAATAGAGTGACTCAACAAAACCAAAAATTGATTCTTCAAAAAGATCAATAAAATTGAAAAACCTTTAGCTAGACTGACAAAGAAAAAAAGAAAGAGGACATAAATAACTAAAATAAGAAATGAGAAAAAAGGCATTACTACCAACCCCAAACAAATAAGAAGGACTATAAGAGCATATTATGGAAAATGTACACCAACAAATTAGATGAACTAGATGAAATGGACAAATTCTTAAAACACAAAAATTACCTACACTGACCCAAGAAAATCTTAACAAACCAATAGCTAGTAATAAGATTGAATAAGTAATCAAGAATCTCCCAACAAAGAAAAGCCCAGGACCAGCTGACATAACCCGAGAAATTCACCAAAAATTCCAAGAAGAATTGAGGCCAATCCTGCTCAAACTCTTCCAAAAAACTGAAGAGGAGGGGAAACTCCACAATTCATTCCACACAGCCAACATCACTCTCATACCAAATGCAGGTAAAAATACCATAAGAAAATAATATTACAGACCAGTATCACTTATAATTATAGATGCAAAAGTCCTCAACAAAATCCTAGCAAACTGAATCCAGCAACACCTTAAAAGAATTATGCACCATGAACAAGAGGGATTTATCCCATGCAAAGGTGGGTCAACAAGTAAAATCAATTAATGTAATGCACCACATTAATAGAATAAAGGAAAGTATACATGAAGTAAAAACATCCTTAGTTGCAGATTACATGATCCTCTACACATAAAACTCTGAAAAATACACAACAAATCTCCTAAAACTAAAAAATGAATTTGACAGTTAATGGAGTACAAGATGAACACCCCAAAAGCAGTAGTGTTTCTATACACTAGTAAAAGATAATTTGAAGAAGCGCTCAAGAAAAAAATTCCATTTACAATAACAACTAAAAGAATGAAATATCTAGGAATAAATCTAACCAGGGATATAAAGGACTTGTATACCTTAACTACCAAACATTCCCAAAAGAAATAAAGGAAGACCTAAAGAAGTGGGGGGACATTCTGTGCTCATGGATTAAAAGACTAAATTTTGATAAGATATCAATTCTACCTGAAGCAATTTACAGATTCAATGCAATTCCAGTCAAAATTCCCATAGCTTCTTTGCAGAAATGGAAAGAATCATCAAATTCAAATGGAAGGGTGAGGGGCCCTGAATAGCCAAAACTATCTTGAAAAATAAGAATTAATTTGGAGGACTCACATTTTCCAATCTTAAAATTTATTACAAAGCCATATAAATTAAAAGAACATGGTGTCAGCACCAGGACAGACATATAGACTAATTGAATCTAATTGATAGTCCAGAAACCCTTCATATTATTGGCAAATGGCTTTTGAGAAGGGAGTGAAGACCACTCAATTGGGAAAGAATAGTCTCTTCAACAAATGGTGCTGGGAAAACTGGATTTCCATTTGCAAAAGAATGAAGGTAGACCCCCTACCTCATACCATATAAAAAAATAAACTCATAATGGATCAAAAACCTAATATATGAACCAGAAATATAAAACTCTGGGGAAAAAATATAGGAAACCTTATTTCCTTGTGTTTCAAGACCTTGTGTTAACCATGTATTTTTAGACTTTACATCCAAAGCACAAGCAACAAAAGAAAAAAGAGATAAATGGAACCTCATACATTCAAAACCTTTGTGCATCAAAAAGTTTTATCAGGAAATTATAATGACAGCCTACAAAATGGGAGTAACTATTTGGAAACCACATATCAAGTAAAAATTTAATATCCAGGTGTGCCAGTTTGAAGCTATTATATACCTCAGAAAAGCTGTATCCTTTAATTCTCACTCAATATTGCTGGGTGGGATTTCTTTTTGTTTCCATGGATATGTGACCCACCCAGTTATGGGTGGTAACTTTGATTAGATGGTTTCCATGAAGATGTGTCCCCACCCATTCAAGGTAGGGTTGCTTACTGGAACCCTTTAAGAAGCAACTATTTTGGAAAGAACCAACAAAGCTGAGAGAGCCACACAGCCAGAGATCTTTGGCGATGCAGAAAGAGAACACCCCTGGGGAGTCCTTATGCAATGAGAAGCCAGGAGAGAAAACTAGCAGACATCACCATGTGACTTTCCAGCTGACAGAGGTGTTCTGGACCAATCTTGAGTGAAGGTTGTTGGTGACCTAATTTGGACATTTCCATGGCCTTAGAAGTATATATTTCTTGAGTGAAACAGTCAAAAGACAGCCAGTTAAAAAATGGACAAAAGAATTCAATAGTCATTTCCTCCAAGAAGATATACAAATGTCCAAAAAGCACATGAGAAGATGCTCAATATCATTAGCCATTAGGGAACTATAAGTCAAAACCACAGTGAGATAACAGTTCACAATAGAATAGCTACTATTTAAAAGAAAACTACAATCACTGGAGAGGACAAAATAGGAGAAATAGGAGCACTCATTCATTGTTGGTCGAAAGGTGCAGACACTGTGGTAGACAATTTAGCAGTTCCTTGGATAGTTAAGTATAGAATTACTGTGTGATTCAGCAAAACCCACTTCTAGGTGTATACCCCCAAAGAATTGAAAGTGGAGGCTCAGAGTTTTGCACACTGACACTCATAGTGGCATTACTCACAATTGTCAAAAAATGAAAGCACCCAAGTGTCCATCAACTGATGAATGGATAAACAAATGTGGTATTTATACACAATGGTATATTATTCAGACATAAAAAGTGAGAACTGGCTTTTTAAATGGATAAGGGGAAGATTCTGGAGGAGTTGTGAGAAGCTTGATAGAGAAGGCCTAGAATGCTTTGTTGGTAGAAATGTGGACTCTAAAGATACCTCTGACCAGGTTCTAGACAGAGATGAGGCATGTGTTATTGCAGACTTGAAGGAAAGTGAGCCTTGTTTTAAAATGGCAGATAATCTGGCAAAAGTAACTAGTGGCTTTGGGTGCAACGCAGATTTTAAAAGCCATGAACTTGGATACTTAGCAGAAGAGATCTCCAAGTTAGATGTGGAGAGTGCAGCCTGGTTTCTCCTCACAGCTTATAGTGAAATGGAACAGGAATGAGATGAGCTGAGAACTGAACTGCTGGGTACAAAGAAACCAGAAGTTGAAACTCTGGAGAATTCTGGGCTTCCTGGAAGGGAAACCCCAGAGAACAGTGTGCCACATGAGAACTTGACCAAATGTGGAACCAGTCAGTTATTTCAGAGAAAGCCAGGATTGGACATGGAGTTATCCAGGAGGGATTTGTGTAAACTCCTTATGTCTGATGGGCATGATCCAAAGCTACTCCATAGAAAGCCAGTGAGAGTGCTGTGGGACCTGTATAAACAGAGCCGCTGCCAGTCTGGACTGGGGGTTTCAGAGAAGGGACACATTGGAGGAAAAATAACTTCAGAGGCAAAATCATGGAGGCTGAGGTCTGAAGTCAAGAAGCCTTGGGCCAGGAGAGCAGACCCACCCAAGCCTGTGGAGAGGGTGAGTTTGTCCCGAAGGCAGAGGATGGGCCTTCCACCTCATTGCAGTGGAAAAGTCATGCCACCTCAGGCCTTGGGCAGGGTGAAGCACATTCTTTGGGGTTTGGGGAGAGCCTGCTGCCACCACATGGTAGGGTTGAGACCCAATGTCCCCCAAGGTTGCGTTTGGAGAGAAGCAGGCCTCTGCATAGGCCCTTGGAAAGAGTAGAACTGCTGCTTTCAGAAGTCCTGAAGATAAAGGACTCTCAGACTTTGAAATCTAATGGACTTTGCCCTGTGGGTTTTTGAAACTGCTTGGATCCGGTGATCCCTGTGTTCTTTCCTCCCTATAGAAACGTGTATATGTATCCTATGACTGTTCCTCTGTATACTGGCAGCAAATAACTTATTATGAGTTTTCAAAAGTCCAAACCCAGAGGATAATTTTGTCTTAGAACAGACCGTGCCTGTAACTAACTTTGATAGGAGTTTGTACGTTTCTAACTTTGTATTTCATGTATATTGCTACTGAAATGGTTTAAGGTTCTCTGATATTGTTATGGAATGAATGTATTTTGTATATGGGAAAAACATGTCCTTTTTAGGGTCCAGAGGGTGGAATATACTGGTTTGAAAGAATGTATGTCCCCTTGAAAAGCCATGTTTTAATCAAAATCACATCTCATAAAGGCAGAATAATCCCTATTCAATACTGTATATTTGACACTGTAATCAGATCTTGTCCCTGGAGATGTGATTTAATCAAGAGTGGTTGTTAAACCGGATTAGGTGATGCCATGTCTCCACCCATTTGAGTGGGTCTTGATTAGTTTCTGAAGTCCTATAAAAGAGGAAATATTTTTGGAGAATGAAAGCAATTCTGAGAGAGTAGAACAACACAGCCACGAGAAGCAGAATCTACCAGCCAGTGGCCTTTGGAGATGAAGAAGGAAAATGACTCCCAGGGAGCTTCATAAAGAGAAGCCAAGAAAGAAAGCTAGCAGCTGTGTTCACCATGTGCCCTTCCAGATGAGAGAGAAACTCTGAGTGTGTTTGCCATGTGCCTTCTTGAACCAAGGTATCTTTCCCTGGATGCCTAAGATTGGACATTTCTATAGACTTGTTTTAATTGGGACATTTTCTGGGCCTTAGAACTGTAAACTAGCAACTTATTAAATTCCCTTTTTAAAAGCTGTTCTGTTTCTGTTATACTGCATTCCAGCAGCTAACAAACTAGAACAATATTTCAGAAAAAAACATGTTTTCTTTCCTAATCCCACCTTGTAAGGCCAGACCTATTATTTAGGATGGAAACTTTGATTGGATTGTTTCCATGGTGATATGACATAGCCTGCTGTGGGTGTGGCCTTCTGCTTAGATTACATTTATAGAGATGTGACATGCCCAGTCATGGGTGTCACTTTTTGACTAGAAGGAGATGTGACTCTACCTATTCAAGGGGGGTCTTGATTAGTTTACCAGTGTACTTTAAAAGGGGGAAAGTTTTGGAGAAACCTCAGATGCAGATGCTTGGAGAACAATTGCTTCAGAGCTAACAGAGACACAAATGTTTGGAGATGCTTATAGTGCTGACAGAGAAAACATATGCCTAAACAGGGATGTTTGGAGCCCAAAAGATGTCACCATGTGCCTTCTGATGTGATGCTAAGCAAGACAGAACCCAGAGATATGTTCTGGAGATGCTAAGTGAAGGCCCATAGATCATTAGAGAGGAAATCACTGGCATCAGAAGCTGGAAGCCATGGGACTGGGAACAAGTACCAACAGATGCTAGCCATGTACCTTCCCATGTGACAGACATTAGCCTTTATTTGGAGCTAAGGTAACCTTCTCTGGACACCTTATTTTGGACATTTCTATGGCCTTGGAACTGTAATGTAAAAAATTCCCTTTAAAGGAGCTATTCCGTTTCTGGTATGTTGCTGTACAGCAGCATTAGCAAACCAATATAGGAGAGTAGCAAAAGCTTGAAGTTGGCACCAGTGACATGTATTGAAGTGATGTAGTGTTTTGTGAATTTTAGCTGTATTAGGATAAATAGTGTTAGGATTATGGATGTAATTGTGATTAGTCATGTTGATGTGGTACTAGTGGTACTAGTTCAAGGACAATGGGTATAAAGCTGTGATTAGATCCACAAATTTCTGAGCATTGTCCGTAGTAGAGTCCAGGTCGTGTTGCTATTAGTGTGGCTTGGTTTAGGCGTCCCGGGATGGCGTCAGTTTTTAGGCCCAGAGAGGGTACTGCTCATGAGCGTAGTACGTCTTCTGATGAGATTAATATGCGGATTGTGAGTTCTATTGGTAGGACAACTCGGTTGTCAACTTCTAGTAGTCGTAGTTCACCTGGCTTTAGATCTGTTGTTGGGATTATGTATGAGTCGAATCCAAGATCTTCGTAGTCGGTATATTCATAGCTTCAGTACCACTGGTGTCCTATTGTTTTTACAGTTAATAGTGGGTTGTCAATTTCATCTATTATGTATAGGATTCGTAGTGAGGGCAGTGCAATTAGGATAAGAATAATGGCTGGTAAGATGGTTCACACTGTCTCTACTTCTTGAGCGTCTATGGTGCTTGTATGAGTAAGTTTAGTTGTTAATATCAGTGTAATAATATATAGAACTAGTGTGCTGATTAGGAATACGATCATTAGTGTGTGATCATGGAAATGGAGTAGTTCTTCTATGATTGGGGATGTGGCGTCTTGGAATCCTAGTTGTAGAGGGTAGGCCATAGAGGAGTAAAGGGTTTGAGCCTATAATTTAACTTTGATGAAGTTATATAATGTTTTTATTAACTCCTCGTATAAAGAAAGCCACATTGGATGTGAAGTTGGCTTGAAACTTACTTTAGGGGGTTCGATTCCTTCCTTTCTTGGTTAGTTTTTTACGAAGGCAGGCTCTTCGAATGTATGATATGGAGGAGGGCAGCCGTGTAGTCATTCAGCGTTAGTTGTTGTTAGTTCTACTGTTGAGACTTCGCGTTTTGAGGCGAAGGCTTCTCAGATTATGAAGATTATAATGATTACGGCTGTTAGTGAGATGAATGATCCTATTGATGATACTGTGTTTCATATGGTATATGCATCTGGGTAGTCAGAGTAACGTCGTGGCATACCGGATAAACCTAGAAAATGTTGAGGGAAAAATGTCAAGTTTACTCCTACAAATATGATTGCAAAGTGTACTTTTGCTCAGGTGTCATCTAATGTGTAGCCTGAGAATAGTGGGAATCAGTGAACGAACCCTCCTATGATCGCGAATACTGTGCCTATTGATAGTACGTAATGAAAGTGGGCTAGCTGAAGGAATATGGGTGGGGCCATAACAACATCTGCTATAGTCAGGTTCTGAAAGTCATCCAGCTGTTTGTCAGCCCAACATTCTCACAAGTGCAGCCCAGAGGAAAGAAGATTAAGCAACATTCAAACTTCTGGGCCATCATTTCTAATTTCCCTTCATCTGGCCTGTTTGATAGTTTGAGACAAGAGCTATCATCATAAAATTCCTCTTTTTATGCTAAGGGTGGGAAAACCCAAACATAAGAATCAGTTGGCTAAGACTGTATCTGATATCATTTCTCTCACTGGCAGACTGGGTGGGAGGGCCACATATTATATCTGGGTATTTAAGAATGGGATGAGCAGAGAGGACAGGAGCAGGTCAGTGGGAAGTCCTTATCCAAAACTGGGGCTTCGAGCTCACAAACTAAGCAATAAGGGTACTTGTCTTAAAGTTTGGCTATATCCAAAATCAAATCTAAGGAGGTCAGTTAAGAAGTTTGCTAAAGCTAATAGGTAAGAGGGCAGTAATAAAACTAGCTGTATCAGCAACATTAAGCTAGATGCTATAACAAATATACCCCCAACTCTCAGTGGCTTAATGCAAGGGAGAATAATTTTTCTCTTCTCAGCATGATTCATATTGCTTCTGTCTTTTTGGCTCCATCATTTATGAGTACCTTGGATCTGCTGGATCCTCTGAATGGCTGACAGATCAGGACGAAAGATAGAATGGGAGAGTTTTATACAAAAGGCCTGGAAATGGCATGCTTTATTTTTGGCCCACAAACCATTGTCAAGAAGCAAGGCACATTTCCTCCACTTAAAGCAGGACGATTAGTAATATAGCTCCTGATTTGGAAGAAACTTCCCAGCAAAATCTCTATTCTATGGAAGAGGAATATGAACCTTTGTTAGAGAGCTAGTCATCTTTATCACACTAGCCAAATCAAAACAACTCAGTAAAATAAGGAAGTTACTGGAAATGCAGCCTAATGAGCTTGGATAAAATGCTCTACATGTAATTCCAAAGCAGACAGAAACCAGATGCCTCTGGTATAGTCATTCCTGCCAGCCAGAGCATGACCCAGTCAATTATAGTACCAGGGTAGAAAGAACAATGTGAATAAACTGATTAACCAGAAAACAAATCCCAGCATGATATCCAGGATTTTATCCCCCCTTCCTCTCACCAAAGATGAGGCTCTCTGGCACAAAATTCAATCTAAATTTGAATTCTACTTAATATCACCCATAGAATTCTTCATTGGGCTTGTTCTGTATTCAGTGATAAAAGCAGCACACAATTATTTTCGATCGGACCAATAAGATTGTGCTGAGAACTCTCTGAAGATTGTCTGCTGAGTGCCAGTTGTTAATGAATCCCATTTGTCTTTCTTGATTAAGTCTGCTATTACCCCCATTTAGTCCTGTCACCAACCCTTTAGCAAGAATTTTCATATCACTGTTTAGATGAGAAATTAGCCTATGAGAGCAGCTCTCATCAATCAGAAGGCAGTTTATTTAATACAGTTTACAGTTTATGAGTTCAAGAAACTGTAGCCTCATACATTAGAAATGGATCGCTGTCCTAGGCAGAGACAATCAGGGAGTTCAGTTCACTTGACAGGCATAGAGAAACCACTCTGAATGTGAGATACACTCTTAGAGAAAGACTGCAGTATATTCAGTCTGCAACTAAGTACCAGGAGGCTTTCTCTTCTGATTAGGTGTTGGTTTAAGCAAGTCTTCTATTTTAGGTACTTAACCACCACTTCCTATAATACGGTGGCCAGAAAATCCAAAATGAAAATTTACAGAAGACACATACTTTGTGATACCATTTTTTGTGTTTCCTAAGTAAAATTTTTTAAGAGCTTTGTAGAACATTATCTGCTCCCTGAAATTATAACAAACAAGATATCTGTGAAAATCTTAATTTTGCAGAGTAGTGCAATTTCCATTCATGGCCACAAGTAAATTACATAGGCAAAAATGCTGCCTTGACTACTCTAATCAAGGAGCTGTATACTTACTAGAGGATTTTAAGATGTCTAGATCAGCAGAATTTTTTGTTATTGTTGTTATCTGTTGATACCAAAGATTGTGGCCATTTTCAGAATTCTATTTCACATTACAATGTTATGAAAAAGTCAGATTTATGGAAACGCTTCCCAAAACATTATTTCATTGGAAGCTATAGTTCTCAACTCAGTTTACCTATGATTACCCTTTGTTTTCCAAATAGTTACTTTACCAACAAAGATTGTCATTTGTATATTTGGTTAAGTTTGAAGAAGCAATCATAGGCAAACCTTTGCTACGAGTCCTCAATTCCTGTCTCTCACTTGCTGTGCTTGCCTTAAATCTTAGGAAAGAGAATGCCTTGAAAGAACTTAGAAGACAGAGAACACTGGCCATTATCATATCATATAAACTTTGCCATTTCCACCACCCTTTGGTGACTAGTTGAAGACACATAACTTTAACTTCTGTGACTCCCTTGAAATTCTTAATGAATTTCAGATAATATTAACCAATATTTTAAAGAATAGCCTACTTTTCCTCTCAGAATTATGACTATTGTGTCTAGTTTGGTATATGTTATACTAAAGAGTATTTAATTTCAGCCATCCATTAAGGTTTTATTCAGTCTTTATTTTAATTGCTTTAGCTGTTTGTTGTCTTACATAAAGAATATGTGCTCATTGTAAAAAAAGAAAATCAAATACCATAGAAGTATACGCAGTAAAATGTCAGTCACCCTCTTAACGCTTCATTCACTCTTCCAAGTAAAAGCACTCTAAGGTTAATGTGTATCCTTCACACAATTTTCGTACATCTAAATACTATTTACAATTCTTTTTGAAAAAATGAGATTATACTATATAAATTGTTCTATAACTTGCTTTATTCATACAAAATATGTCATGAATATTCTTCCATTTCAGTATAGTCATACAAATAATGTTCTTTTTTGGTTGCTAAATTGATGTACACAATTTACAAAACCATTCTTCTGTTGAAAGGCATTTAAGTGGTCTCCAATATTTCTGCTGTTCAAAACTGGTTTGGACATTTTAAAATATTTTCCCTTGATCATTTTTGTGCCATTCGGATTTGCTGAATCAAAAAGCTATGTAGGGTGGGCCACAGTGGCTCAGCAGACAGAGTTCTCGCCTGCCATGCCAGAGACCCGGGTTTGATTCCCGGTGCCTGCCCAAGCAAAAAAAAAAAAAAACTAGGTATTTTTATTTTAAATAATACTAACAATCACCCCAAGATTAAATAGAACTCAATGCATTTTATTACACACTGTATTTTCTTACATGTTACAAAATTCAATTTTTTGTAAGCCAATGTTCTTGAAATAGATTGGTTTACCACAGTTGATGGTGATTCAAATACAACAAAAACAAAAATATAAGTAAATACACGTGTAATAACTCAACTACCCCACATTTGTCCATCATTTTTTCTACCATGCTATGCTAACCCACTCTGTGGCTGCTGGATCTAAGCATAATTCATGTCAAAAGCTTCAAGGGTAGACAATGTTCACAATATTTTGGAAAATGCAAAGAAGCAAATCAAAAAGCATATTCTGTTCTGAACTTGCATTTCTATTATTGTCAGAATAGGTTCAATTATTCTGCAGCAACACATTAACCTGAAAATCCCATTGGCTTAACACAATTGTTTATTTCTAAATCAAATTACATATACATCACAGGTCAGCAAGTGACTCTGTCGAACATAGTCACATGGAAACTCAAGCTGATGGAGCCTCATCTTTGATTGCTCCATCTGAAATATACATGGCTTCCTCAGTCACTGTGGCAGGGCAAGAGTGACCCAAGAATTGTGTGGACACAATTTGTTCTGTGTTAACACTACAAAATAAGGTCACAGTTTCTTTTGTACCCAGATTATAACCCTGAACATTGATTATAATTAGTGACCATTATCTCCAGTATTGCTACTTCCATGCTGGTGATGATCATTAGTATCTGATAGGAATGCAGAAATACCAGTGCTATGCAAAAATGGGATCTTTGTAGAAATAAATAAAAACAAACTAAATGAGAACAAGCATAGGCCATTTATTCAGACCTTGCTATAGCAAGGGACTTGGCTGTCATCGTTTGCATTTAGTAGAGACTCAAAGACAGACAGAGGAACGGGCAAGTTTTACAGTGGGAAAGGGAAAGATTTACAGTATGCCCTGGTGGAAGCCCTGATTGGAAGCTGTTGACATGGAGAAGTTGGAGGTATACTAACTTGAAGAGGGGCATCCTACATGATTGGTTAGAAGAATATGTTCAGCTTTCTCCAGTTGGTCTTAAATTGGAAGGAAGGGCAATAATTAGGGATGCTCTCAGTAGTTAATCAAGTCCTGGCCATTTGGGGCTGATTGTTACAGGGACTGTAATTTTGCTTCCTGTACTACTTGTTGCAAATAGTAATTTGGCTTCCTGGACTATTTGCTGCAAACTGTGGTTGAGCTTCCTAGACTGGATTCTGCAGAGAGTGGTTTGGCTTCATGGGCTGGTTGTGGATCAGAGTTTTATATTTATATCTGATCTGACCACCATTGATTTGTATAATCAGGCTCCCCTCTATCTGGGCCACCTTCTTTTGCTGGTTCTGTTCTTATCTGCTCTTGCCACAACTGCTCCTAACCTCAAATTATTGACCTAGGTCTTAGTGGTTTCTCCAAACATGAGAGTGAATGCTCCCTCCCTCAGAATCACACTTGGTGAAAGATAATTAGCTATTATCATTCCTTAAAAATGAGGCTCTTTCAATACAATTTACAGAATTCTACTTGGCCAGTAGAGGGTCCCAGTATCTGCCATGCTCCTTTCCAAAGACTTATGATCTAACAGTTGAGCGCACAACCCATCCTGTCCCTTCTGATGAGAGCCCTCTCAGAACTCTCCATTATCCCTTCCTGTCTCTAACATTAATTAGTCTGGCAGACATAACCTTACAGGGAAAGAAAGGGATAAACACCTATCCTTTTTATCCTAAGGGACTATTCATTACTATATAAATTCTTTAACACAAATAGATACAAGTGAAAAGGGCACTGCTTACCTGCATCTTACATGCCAACCAAATGTGTTAAGTTCAATTGTTTTCAATATATAAAAATTTCTCCCTTCCCATCGTTCTCTCTCATTAATATCCAGTCTCTTCACATCTCCAGAACCTGATCATTGCTACTGTAATACTATCTGTTAATGCAATTCATTAGCTAGTGTTACATTAACATCATTGTTGTATACAAACAAATACATGGTAAAATTTAAATTATGAAAAAAGTAGTCTTGCTTTTTCATATTTTCACAGTTAGAAACAGAATACTTCAGTACTTTAGGTCAAGATAGATGAAATAGATCAAATTTTGATAGAGTATAAGGATTATTTTTCACTTTTCATATTTCTCCGACTTCACGTTTAAAAATTACACATATGACTGATTATGATCCAATAGTTCAGCATGTACCTTACTGCATGTTGGGTAATTAAAAAAAATAAGAACACTTTCCTAAATTCTGCAATCAGTCACCAGATTCGTGATCACATTTAGTCAAATAATTTATGATTGTGTAAAGAATTAATGCAATTTAAATAAAAGGAAAAAAATCTTGATACCCCTTTAAATAGCAAAGAACAAGTTAAAGTAAGTGTAGTTTTTCACCCAGTAAGAAATTCTCAAAAATTCCCTTTGATGGCCAGGTTCTTCTGCAGATGTGTAGGCTTGCCACTAAGGCTGTTAAGACAGTGTTTTGTTTTGCTAAAGCTACTGGAGGCAATATACCAAAAACGGATCAGCTTTTATAAAGGATATTTATTAAGTTACAAGTTTTCAGTTCTAAGGCTTTAAAAATATCCAAACTAAGATATCTAGAGAAAGACACCTTGACTCTGAAGAAAGGCCTCTGTCACATGGGAAGGCATGTGGTTGTTGTCTGCTGGTCCTTGTTCCCGGTTTTGTGGCTTCCAGCTTCTGCTTCCAGTGGCTTCCTCTCTAAGTGTCTGCGGACCCTCACTTAAGCATCTCCAGGGCAAAACTTTGAGTTCTGGCTTGTTTAGCATTTCATGGGAAAGCACACGGCAATGTCTGCTGAACTCTTCCCAGCTTCTAGTTTCAAACAGCTCTCGCATATCCTGAGTCCTTCTAGCATTTTCTTCTGCATCTCCAAATGTCTGCATCTGAGCTTTTTCCAAAATATTTCCCCTTTTAAAGAATTCCAGTGACCTAATTAAGACCAGTCTTAAATGGACGGATTCACATCTCCATCAACCAAAAGGTCATACTCACAATTGGGTGTGTCACATCTCTACTGCAGCAACCTAATCAAGAGGCCTCACCCTATAATATTGGATCAGGATTAAAATAATATGGTTGCCCCCACAAGGTTGGATTAAGATTAAAAGAACATGTTTTTTTTCTGGAGTACATAACAGTTTCAAATAGGCACAGTTAGATGCCAAAAATCTGCTGGGAAAAGAAAGTAAGATTTATACTCAAGCATCCCGGTGATTTCCCATCATTCAGGATTCCGTGTGATTGCATATTATTGCTACTCACATCTCCAAAATATTTGTTGAAAAAAAGTAATTCTTAGGAGCAATTTGATATCTCATTCAGTGCTGGACATTAAAATTACTAAAATTTAAGTCCTCCCTCGGTAAGTTCAAAGTTGTTAGAAACAGAAACAATGAGTTATTTTTAGCTGTTGTTTTATTTTTGAAAAAAGGAACAAGAATGAGTCTTCCAAAAATACCTTGCCCTTTTTAATGCTACTTCCATGGCAGATGTTCCTTCAAGCTGTTAATGTTGATAATGATCATTATGAGAACATGACACTGAACTAGGTCAGCAACAGGATTTGTTGCCCACCTCAGGAGATACAAGACTTGCTCAACAGGAGTTCATAGAGGTAAAATGGATTGTGAAAACTCTTATGCTGGGATTCACATAAGGTTCTGAAACTAGTGAGCAAGTAAAACAATGCAAACAAGGAGACAGGGCAAAGAGTTTGGAATCTCAAAGGGTACAGAGTAGGTGAAGGGAACACACAACAAAGCTTTACTTTAGCATCTAAGAGATTTTTGGTAGGACCCAGGAACCCATTGAATTTTCTCACTGATTTATTAATTATGGTGAAAAATGTGGGTTAAGATTTAGGTATGAGTCTCAGGCTTCAAATTTGTTGAGAAAATATACCTGGAATATTCAGACTGTGGACTTTTAACCAAGGTACAGAATCCAATTATTGAGACAATCACCTTGACATCATCAACTTATTCCTTTTTTCCCATGCCAACTGAAAAATTATAGTCTGAGCTGCAAAGCAGCAAAAGCATTTATTTGAGGTCTTAGAAATGTAATTCGGGGAGCACAGATTCAGGAAGTAACCAAGTTGTGTCCATCCTGGGACTTCCAAGCTAGGGTTTTTAAAGAAAAAGTTGTTTGTAAAGAATTATGATGAGTAGATATTTTGGGCTTTCTAAATATGCTTCCAGTTGGGAAATTTACTGAGCTCTCCATCTTGTGATTGGTTCATGGCATTAAGATGGCATTAAGAAGTCTTCGAGTTCTGGGACATCTGGCTGAGACACACAGAAGAGCAACTTCCGGAATGGCCTACTGACCCCATTTTAAATATCTTAGCCATAGTAACTTTGTTTTATCTCTTTTCTCACCTAGTAGGGCTAAGGGTAGGACAGAAAGGACACCACCCTATCTTCCCTGTTCCTTCCTAACTGTGGCATATTTCTCAGGGACTGGAGCCTAGCCATGCTTAAAATTTTTTAATCCTTCTCTCCCTCTCTACATTCACTCTCTGCCCTCCGTACCTGTAACCCCCCTCTCTGTTCCCCCCTTCCCCATCTTGTTGTAGACCGCCCATTTCCGTAGCTCACCACTAAACCGCAAGCCTTCCTGTTATTCTCTTCACTCCTCTATACCTAACCTAAGCCCTCAGCCTAGCAACTGCCTCCTGCCTTGTGTGATTGGCTGTCCCTTCCTGACGTGTGCGCCCAAGACTCCACCCCTCCCCGAGAGTACTTAAGCCCCACGCTTACCCCGCTCTGGGTCGTCCGAGCCCCGGGGTCTTCGGACCCCAGACGTCTCACCCCTCGGTTCCCGGGTGGCCCATCCCGGAGTGTAACAATAAAAGCTTAAAACCCGCATCTGGCCTGAGTGACGACTTCTCGCGACCGCCGGCTGGGGAAAGCGCCGGCTCCAGCTTACCCAGGTTAATTCCTGCGAGCTCGCCCCAAACCCACCCAGTGTACCGGTCGCGCGGCCCGGCTGAAGCTATCAGCGGCACCTAACGTCAAAGCTGACAAGATCTGGCTATAAACTTATTCATGCTAAAGCTGCTCAGTGTAGGGAAAAGAGCAGTGGACAGAAAATCAGAAGTTCTGGATATCCATTTTGTTCTGCTTGTAATTAGCAATGTAACATAACCAATATTCCTTAACCTCTTTGGACCTCTTCTGTAAAATTAGGGTCTCTGAGGTCCTTCCAAGTTCTATTATTTCTGTTAGTATGTGTGGTTCTATTTTACCTGTCAACAAAATAAATTGCAAATTTTACCTGCTGGTATTGCCACATTTTTACTATTTACATTTCCTAAATATCTGATAGTTAATGGAAATAGAAGGAAGAAAATTGTAGATTTCTTATTGGAGTCATTTTAATATAATTACTAAAAAAAAATCTACAGCTCTTATCAAAGCAAACAATGACAATTGCTCCCAAACCTTTCTTTTAGAGTCATTCACAAATGAACATATTTTATTTTAATAGAAAACAAGAACATTTTAATTGCCTGAGCTAGGTACTTTTATTTTGTTTTATGTGTGCGGTCAGAACCAGACCCTTGTGGATAGTGTTAAAAGATGGATATTCTTTTCTCCAAGCTTTTTCTTTTTTTGTGTAAATTACAACAATTTCTTGGGGGATTGGGCATTTGGACAAGCTATAAAATAATCAAAATTTTAATGCTGTTTGGTGACAGCCTAGGACTCTTTGAATTAGTGGCTAGATTAGCCACTCAGAGGTGTAAGCATTCCATTCCCAGCTGGATTTAATAGTCCTGGTCAGTGGAGTAATAAATTCTTTTGGTTGAGTGCTTAACAAAATAATTTCTTGAATATGAAGGGGTGACCCCAGCACTCATAACTAGGTTTTCTTTAAGCCTAATGTTATTTCTACGCTCTACAAAAATAAAGGGTGGAAAGGTAAATTATTTAACATCCTTTACTACGAAACCTACTATCCCAACCTCAAATTATTTAGCTGTGTTTGCCACATTGTGTATAAATGTTTATGTATGTTTCTTGCCAAGATCCCATTTGTTTAAACCTGGAATATCTCAAGAAAACTATCTTCAGAAATACATTTCCTTAGCTCATTCAAACAACAAATACTTTGGGTTTGATCTTGGTCATTCTTCTTGAATTTCAAGTGAAATCCTACTTAAGACAGGCCTCAGCTCAATTTAGAGTTTGATTAGTTTCTCTCTGTTTTGTCTTAATTGTTTTAAGTCTATTCTTTTATTTTAACATTTCAAACTTAACTGTTTTATGACTATGAAATATTGTTACAATACTTTATGCTAATGGACCTAATTAATTCACAAGATAACTTTTCTATGGACTGTGATAGAGTATATAACAAAGACACTAGTTCTCAATAGTGAGCATATTTTTTTTCAAATTTGATGTTTATAACTGCTGTCTTATAATTTATCTTTCAATGTCACAAACTTGGTGAGCATATTTCAGTAACTCTGATTCTTCTATATTCTTGGTCAAACTGTTAGTTATCAGAGTCTATGACCTCCTTAGCCTCCAAGCAAGTATGAGAAACTCAGTAATTAAATGTATGGGGGTTGAATCTGTCTAGACCTTCAGCTTCACAGAACAGCTATGTGATATTGAAAATAAGAAAATCCTTGTAAATCTGATTTCCCTGCCAAATCTGATTTCCCACCTTTTGATACTCAAATGCAACAAAGTTTAGAAAAGGTGGTAGAGTGGGGAAGTTTCTAATATTCAATTTGAATGTTTTTATAAAGAATGCTTTCCAAAATTCCTATTTTGCTCCAATTGAGTCATCAAATATATTATGTTCTTCAAGGATAATGATAATTTAGACAAAGAGACCAAATGTTCCAGTTGGGTCTGAAAAGCTATAGAAAACGGGTAGATAAGTTCCCTCAAAGAATGCAGCACAGTGCAACCAAAAGCTCACTGGATTGGGTGCCAGAAGATGTGGTTTTAAATCCTGACTCTGGCATTTACTAAATATAGAATATTTAGTCTCTCTGAGCTTTAATTTTCTAAATTGGATGTAATAGTATAACCTAAAAAGGTTAATGTGACAACAATAAAAAAAACCTAACAATTTATGGCACAAAGTAGGCACTTGCATGCTATTTCCTTCTTATCCAAAAACCTTTTCAATGCCTCCATTTCACAGGGTCTTTCCCTTCCTTGTGCTTCAGTAGAATTTTGTATCTACACATGATATTTCTGTATAGGATCAGGTACTGCTTAATAGCAATAGCCTTTATTTTATGTGACTGTATCTTGTATTGCTGAAAGCATGATGACTTTGTATGTCAGGAAACCATCTTATTCTTTTTTCTCCTCTACCTACCACCCATCCCCACAACAATACCTTGTACATTGTATTGATAAATACCTGTTGAACTGAATTAAAATTTTTCTTCATCCTTTCTTCTTCCTTCTCCTCTTACTATTTTTATCTGTTAATTAAAATGTGTTTATGGCCTTAAGTTTAAAAATATATGTCATAGCCTTTCCTAACTATAAATTGTAAACAATTGAGCACCAATAAATTAAAACTGCAACAGTATATTTGTAAGAAAATTTATTGCTAGCACAGAGCACTCATAGTTGCCTATGTAGACTCCAACAACAGCAGCATGACTACTGTCTTCATAATACTTTTACAAAGAATTAAGTTCATTTTTCTCTTTCTAAAATGGCTACTCAGCTTTTTAGAAAGGTTAATATAAGACCTCAAAAGACAACTGTCTGTATATGGTGCAATCGATCCCACTATTTCTTTTAAACAAACAAACCAAAAGAGAGTTTTACATCACCAATCACGTAATGTCAACATGTTTGTGCACTCAGACACTGAATATCAGTATTAAAACTAGGCCTGGAGTGGGGGGGAAGGGGGTGCAAGGGTAGGTCAGTGGTAGAATTCTCACCTGCCATGCTGGAGACCTGGGTTGGATTCCCGGTCCATGTACCCCCCCCCCAAAAAAAATAAACCAAACAAATAAAAATTCAACAAGATGGTGCTGTAGTAATGGGATGCTCACAAGGAAAATTAAGGAAATGTGACCCTCCCATACAGTATAAAAAAAATACAAAAGTAGGCCCTGGAGTTGGAGATGTTGCATCTAAGTTGAACACCTGAGTTTTGTCCATCATACTGGGTTAGTTGGACAACAAAAAACTGGACTTCACATCTAGGCAGTCTGAAGTTAGAGTCAGTCTAGAATTATTGAAGGATTATGTCTACCCATAGAAGAGGCTCCCACTCCCAACACTTGGCATAGGTCAATAGCCTCCACATTTCTAATTTAAATGTATACTAGCTTTACTCTTACTCTAGAAGATAAAGCTAATGGTCCACTAAAAATGTGTGCCCTCTTTTCCACAGATTAAAATTGTTGTTGAGAAATGGCTACCCAGCCATGGACTACTCAGCCACCATTGTATGTAGCTGGACCCATATGATAGGTCCTTTCCTACAGAATTTGAGTGGAAATGATGTATGATGATTTTGGGTCAATTTGGTTAAAAGCAAGTGTGGAGAGGTGATGTCATCAATGTGGCAATGTAAACAGCGACTAAAAATCTCTCCCCAAAGATTGAACAAATGAAAAGGACAATTCTGAATTGTTCAGAACACTGGAGGAAGATATAGACTGTAGAAGGACCCTACAAAGGTTGAATTGAAGAAAGATAAAAATATAGGAAACTTCCATCCTGAACTCGCTGGTCCTCTCCTACCAACTCACTCAGTCTTAGTGCAGAAAGAGCACAAAAACAACAGTATGTATCCCTCCCGCCAGGCACAGAGAATACAAACAGTAGTGAGACAGATCCCCACATTTGGAGACACATAAGACAGGGGACGACATTTCAAGACCCAGGTCAGTGAAAGACAAGATTCTGAGAAAATGTGGACAGTTTCTGTTTCCAGTCCTGGGTCCAAAAGCCCATTCCCCAACCCCAGAGGGAAACAGAAGTGGGGTGGGTGACCTGATCCTTGCCTGGGAGATGGCTGAAAACTGAGACAGTTGGGGGAGTCCTCTGCCACAAATAAGATGGGGAACACAGCCCCACATTGAGCCAGCTTTTGCCTGGCAAAGTGAAGGCACAGGAACCCTACTGCTCCAACCCTGGTAGGTAAATGCAACCTGAGAATCAGAGAAACAGCTTCTAAGGATAATTAAGTTACCAAACGGCATCATCCACTGGACAGACTGGAAAGTACAAGGGAACTGAAGGTGTTTCAGAGACTTTCCAGATTCTATCTCAGGACCACTGGGAGCTGATCTAGACCTCCTACATGGGAACCCTCCTCTGTTTAGCCTGTTTAACAGACATTCTAACTGTTAAAGCAGTGCCCTAAAACAAACACAAGTCTTGCAGGCAGAAGAAAAACAGAGAATCACGGGGAGCCTGTTTTGCCTAGCACCTACACCCATCCCTGAGGCAGGCCCCCATGGGCAGCTGGTTTTGGAGGGAAAGTGGGGGGAAGAACCAATCTGACAATTGGCCAGTGAGAGAGATGAACAGATAGAGAACAAAGCCAACTGTGCTGGTTTGAAAGGATTATGTACCTATAAAAGCCATGTTTTAATCCTGATCCATCTCATGGAGTCAACTGTTCCTTTTAGTCCCTATTCAATAATGTAGGTTGTATCTTTTGATTAGATTATCTCATTGGAGATGTGACGCATCTGACTGTGGATACTAGCCTTTGATAGAGGGAGATGTGACTCCACCCATTTTAGGTGGGTCTTGATTAGTTTACTGAAATCCTTTAAAAGAAGAAGCATTTTGGAGAAAGATTCAGAATTATAAGAGCCAGAGCCCACACAACCAGAGACCTTTGGAGATGAAGAAGGAATATGCCCCCTGGGTGCTTCATGAAACAAGAAGCCTGGAGAGAAAGCTAGCAGACGTCACCATGTTCACCATGTGCCTTTCCAATTGAGAGAGAAACCCTGAAGTTCAATGGCCTTTCTTGAGTGAAGGTAACCTGCTGTTGGGGCTTTAACTTGGACATTTTTATAGATTTGATTTAATTGGGACATCTTCACATAAAACTGTAAACTTGCAATTTAATAAATTCCCCTTTTAAAAGCCATTCCATTTCTGGTATATCACATTTCAGCAGTTAGCAAACTAGAACACCAATCAACAAGAAAACCCTAAGTAAAAGAAAGAAAATGACTTCCAGAATAAAGTAAGCAAGAAAAACATATACCTAGACATCAGCAAAAAAACATGATGCATACCAGGAAGCATAAAAGATAAGGTGCAACCAAAGGAGTGAAATAACACTTCAATTGGGATACAAAAGTTGAAGTAACTAATTAAAGATGTTCAAACAAATCTCGTAAATCAAATAAACAAATTTGAGGAAAATGAGACACAAGAGATGAAGGATATAAAGAAGACATAGTGTGTCCATACAGAAGAACTGGAAAGCTTGAAAAAAAATGGCAGATCTTATGAGAATGAAAGACACAATGCAAGTGATGAAAATCATAATGGAGGCATGGAACAACAGATTTGAAGAGGAGGAAAAAAGGATTAGTGAACTAGAAGACAAACCATCAAAATCCTACACACAAAAGAACAGGTAGGGAAAAGAATGGAAAAATTTAGTCAGGGTCTCAGGGAATTGAATGACAACATGAAGCACATAAATACACATGTCATGGGTTTTCCAGAAGGAGAATAGATGGGGAAAGGGGCAGAAAGAATAATAGAAGAAATAATCACTGAAAATTCCCCAACTGTTGTGAAAGACATAATACTACAGGTCCAAGAAGTGCAGGATACCCCAAACAGATGATCAAGGGTGTCCCAGAAGGAGAACAGAAGAGGAAAGGAGCAAAAAGAATAATGGAAGAAATAATCACTGAAAATTTCCCAACTATTATGAAAGACATAACATTACAGGTCCAAGAAGTGCAGTGTACCCTGAACAGAAGAAATCCAAGAGACCAATTCCAAGACATTTACTAATCAGATTGTCAAATGTCAAAGACAAAGAAAGAATTTTGAAAGCAGCAAATGAAAAGCATTTCATCACTTGTAAGGAGAGCTTGAGAAGACCAAGCGTGGATCTCTCGGTCAACACCATGGAAGAGAGAAGGCAGAGATATGATAGATTTAAGATATTCAAAGAGAAAAACTGCCAAACAAGAATTCTATATCCAGCAAAATTGTCCTTAAAAAATGAGGAAAAGTTTAAAATATTTACAGATAAACACTGAGAGAGTTCATAAACAAGAGACCTCTACAGGATATGCTAAAGTGAGCAGTGTAGGCAAATTGGAAAACACAGGAAAGAGAGGTTTAGAGTAGAGTGTACCAAAGATTAGTAGTAAGGGTAACTAATAGGGTAAAAAGACAGGGAAAATATATAACAGAAAAATCCAAAAGAAAAAAATGGTTGAAGAAAGTATTGCTTTTGCAGTCATAACATTAAATATTAATGGACTAAATTCCCCATCAAAAGATATAGACTGGAAAAATGAATTTAAAAAACAGGATAAGGGCAGGCCATGATGGCTCAGCAGGCAGAATTCTCGCCTACCATGCTAGAGACCAAGGTTCAGTTCCTGGTGCCTGCCCATGCAGAGAAAAAAAAACAGCAACCAAAAAAAAACAGGATATATCTTTATCACTTTAAGACACAAGGACAAAAACAAGTTGAAAGTGAAAGGTTGGCAAAAGATATTTCATGCAAACAATAACCAGAAGTGAGCAGAGTAGCTATACTAATATAAGACAAATTAGACTTCAAATGTAAAACAATTAAAAGAGGAAAAGAAAGACACTATATATTAATAAAGGCACAATCCATCAAGAAGACATAATAATCATAAATATCTATACACTGAGTCAGAGTGTACTAAAATATATATAACAAAATTCACAACACTGAAAGAAGTAGACACTTCTACAAAAATAGTTGGAGAACTCAATACACCACTGTCATAAATGAATAACATGTAGACAGAGTTATTTATTGACAGAGGTTTTGAATTGTATGACAAATGAACTAGACTTAACATATATTTACAGAGCATTGCATCCAACAATGGCAGGATACACATTTTTCTCAAGTACTCAAGGATCATACTCTAGGATAGACCACATGTTAGGTCACAAAGCAATCTTAATAATTTTAGAAAGATCAAAATTACCCAAAGCACTTTCTCTGATCATAATAGAATGAAGTTGGAAATCAATAATAGGCAGAAGACTGGAAAATTCACAAATATATGGAGGCTAAACAACACACTCTTAAACAACCAGTAGGTCAAGGAAGAAATTACAAGAGAAATCAGTAAATATCTTGAGGCAAATGAAAATGAGAGCACAATATATCAAAGCATATGAGCTGCAGCAAAGGCAGTGCTGAGAGGGAAATTTATTGCCCTAAATGCCTATATTAGAAAAGAAGAAAGGGCAAAATTTGAGGAATTAACTGTATATCTGGAGGAACTAGAGAAAGAACAGGAAACCAATGTCAAAGTAAACAGAAGAAAAGAAAAAATGAAGATAGAGCAGAAATAAATAAAATTGAGAAAATGAAAACAATAAAGAAAACCAATAAGAGCAGAAGTCAGCTCCTTGAGAAATTCAGTAAAACCAATGGACCTTTATCTAGGTTGGCAGAGAAGAAAAGATAGGCTGAAAATAAATAAAAGTCAGAAATGGGAGGAGATACATAACTGATTATCTTACAAAAATAAAGGAGATGATGACAGGATGCTATGAACAACCATATGCTAATGAACTAAATATCTTAGACAAAATGGACAACTTCCTAGAAAAGCATGAAAAAACAAATTTGACTCAAAAAAAAAAAATAGAAGACCTCAACAAATCAATCACAAGTAAGGGAATTGAATCAGTCATAAAAAAAAAAAACTCCCTCCCCAAAAAAATTCCAGAACAAGATGGCTTCACTTGTGAATTCTACCAAGCATTCAAGAAAGAATTAATACTAATCCTGCTCAAACTCTTCAAAAAAAGTTGAAAAGGAGGGAAAGCTACCTGACTGAATCTATGAAGTCAACCTCATCCTAATGCCAAAGCTGGGCAAAGATACTACAAAAAAAGAAAATTACAGAAAAATCTCTTTAATGAATATAGATGCAAAAATCCTCAACGAAATACTTGCAAATCAAATCCAGCAGCATATTAAAAGAATTATACACCATAACCAAGGGTGTTTTATTCCTGGTAGGCAAGGGTAGTTCAACAAAAGAAAATCAATTAATGTAATACACCACATTAATAAATCAAAGAGGAAAAAACACATGATAACCTTGATCGATGCAGAAAAGGCATTTGACAAAATTCAACATCTTTCTTGATGAATACACATCAAAAGATAGGAATAGAAGGAAACTTCCTCAACATGATAAAGTGTATATATGAAAATCCCATCACTAGCATCATACTCAATGGAGAAAGACTTAAAAGTTTCCTTCTAAGATCAGGAACAAGACAAGTATGTGCACTGTAACAATTGTTATTCAACATTGTGCTACAAGTTTTAGCTAGAGAAATTTAGCAAGAAAAAGAAATAACAGGTATCCAAATTGGAAAGGAAGAAGTAAAACTCTTACTTTTTACATACAGCATGATATTATATGTATAAAATTCTGAAAAATCTACAGTAAGCTACTAGAGCTAATAAACAAGTACAGCACAGTGGCAGGATACAAGATCAGTATGCAAGAATCAGCATTTCTATACACCAGCAATGAGAAATCTGAGGAGGAAATCAAGAAAAAAATCCATTTTCAACAGCAAACAAAAGAATAAAATATTTAGGAATAAATTTAACAAATACATAAAAGACATTGTATTAGACAGGGTTCTCTAGAGAAACAAAATGAACAAGAGATAGCTGTAAATATGAGATTTATAAAGGTGTTTACACAACCATGGGAATGCAGGAATCCAAATCCATAGGGCAGGCTGTGAAGCTGGCAACTCTGATGAAGGGTCTCAATGAACTATCCTTGCAGCAACAGTTAGGCCAGTGCTTTCCTGACCAAATAACTGGGCATCATCACCTGGCCAAATTGACATCAGAACCTAACCATCACAGTCCACCCTTTGCCATCTTTCAACTATACACATCACTTGAAACATGCTTAATTTCTAAATAGAACACAATAATAGGCATATAGTTCATCTAACAATATTCACTTTCCTGTGTACAACAGGAAACACACTACATCTCTTGAGAATAAGGTGTGAATCCTTTAGATTGCCTTTACTCTTAAACTTCATTTCCTATAGCCTATACAACTTATGTCATTTGATAAGAAGAAAACAAGATATTTGTTTTATGTACAAATACAGACATACTCAAAATAAAACAGGAAGGAAATACTCATTCAATCACAGTCCTCATTTCTGTAACTGGTTATGTGGTCACAGTTCATATTTATTACTACCTTCTCCCATTACCCACTCCATGTTCTATTTATCCTCCATGTTCTACTTATCCTCAGCTGGCTGTGGTTCTTTGCACCAAATCTTGACTCCTGTAGTATCTGGGCCTTTGGTAGTCCTGCCTGGATTGGGTTGTTGTACTTTTCCAACAATTGGGTTGATGCCTTTAATCACAGGCCATGGTAGTACTAAGAGACACCCTAGGGGATCTCTTGTATCCCAGGAAAACTCTTCTTTACCTCCATTGTGTAGTTGTAGTCCTATTTCCCCTTGATAATCAGGATCAATCACCCCAGATGGCACAGTAATCCCCTTTCTTGCCTATTGACTCAGAAGCATGAGAAGCCCAAAGTGGCCAGCTGGCAGCCTGAACTTTCAGTTCAGTGGAATCATTGTGTCTCCTTGTAGGACCATTCCTCCATTTGGAACTAAGACCTGTAGACCAGCAGAGCATGAGGATTCAGGAACAGGAAGCAATAAATTTTCTAGTAGATCACTATGGGCAATAGTGAGTGGTGTCACTCCCATTTCCATATCTTCATTCCTGGATCTGTGAATTCTGGCTATGGAAGAAACAGCACCATACAGTGGATATTGACTCAGAGCATATATGGCCTCCTCGAGCTCCAGCCCTGCAATAATGGCCAACTAGCTGGCATCATAATTGGGTCTTCAAAAGGCCTTTCCACCATTCTGTCAAACTAGCTGACTCTGCATTACAGGGAGCATGGTAAGACCAGAAAATTCCAAGAGCATGTACCCATTAATGCAATTCACTTGCTGGGAAGTAAAGTCTTTGATCAGAAGCAGTGCTGTGTGGAATACCATGATGGTGGATAAGGCATTCGGTAAGTCCACAGATGGTAATTTTGGTGGAAACACTGTATGCAGGGAAGGCAAACCATATCTGAAGTATGTGTCTATTCCAGTTAGAACAAATTACTAACCCTACTATAATAGAAGTTCTCCAATGTAATCAATCTACCACCAAGGAGCAGACTGATTACTTAGGGGAATGGTGCCTTATCTTGGTCTTAGTGTGAGTCTCTGCTGGTGGCAGATTGGGCACTCAGCAGTGGCCATAGCTACGTTGGCCTTGGTGAGTGGTAGTGCATGTTGCTGAGCCATGGCATAATCTCCACCCCTACCACCATGCCCACTTATTTCATAAGCCCATTGAACAGTGGCAAGAGTGGCTGGGAAAAGAGTATGATTTGAATTCACAGAATGGGTCATCGTATCCACTTGATTATTAAAATCTTTCTCTGCTGAAGTCACCCTCTGGTGAGCATTCACATGGGACACAAATATTTTCATGTTTTTGCCCACTCAAAAAGGTCTATCCATATACCCAGACCTCCCTATCACCAACTTTCTAATCATGCTCTTTCCAAGTACCTGACCATCCAGACAAACCTTTAGCAACAGCCCATGAATCAGTATACAAATGCACCTCTGGTCAGTTCTCCTTCTAAACAAAGAGAACAACCAGGTGCCCTGCTCAAATTTCCACCCAATGGGAGGATTCTCCCTCACTATTGTCCTTTAAGGACATCCCACAATGAGGTTGTAGTGCTGTAGCTGTCTGCTTCCTGGTAGTCACTGCATATCATGCAGAACCATCTATAAACCAGACCCGAGTTTTCTCTTCTTCAGTCCACTAACTGTAAGGAACTCTCCAAAACGTCATAACTGTGTTCTGGGAAAAAGAAGGTAATATGGCAGAATTAGCCATCCACATCTGGGCTACTTCCTCATATAACTTACTTGTGCCTTCAAGAGATTCTTGGGCTCTGTCACTTACATACCATTTCCATTTTATGATAGATTGCTGCTGTGCACACCCAACTTTATGGCTTGGTGGGTCAGAAAAAAAAATGGCTCATAATAGACAACTCAAGTCTCTTGGTAACTTGGTGGCCCATGGTTAAAAGTTCAGTTTCCACTAAGGCCCAGTACCAGGCTAAAAGCTGTTTCTCCAAAGAAGAGTAGTTATCTGCAGCAGTTGGTAAGTCTCAACTCCAAATTTCTAAGGGTCTGCATTGTGATTCTCCTTTAGGTGCCTGCCAAAGGCTGAAGACAACATCTTTATTTGCCACTGACACTTCCAGCACCATTGTATCTTCTGGATCATATAACCCAAGTGTCAGAGTAGCTTGCATAGCAGCCTGGATTTGTCAAAGAGCCTCCTCTTGTTCCAGTCCCCACTCAAAAGTAGCAGTTTTTTCTGGTCACTTTGTAAATAGCCCAGATAACACACCCAAATGAGGAATATGTTGTCTCCCAAATTCAAAGATTCCAACCAGACATTTTCTCTCTTTCTTGGTCATAGGAAGGGCCAGATGCAACAGCCTATCCTTCACCTCAGAAGGGATATCTCAACAAGCCCCACACCACTAGACATCTAGAAATTTCACTGAACTGGAAGGTATTTTTGCTAGATTTATCTCCCAATTCCTGACGAGCAAATGTCTTACCAATAAGTCTAAAGTAGTTACCACTTCTTGCTCATTAGATCCAATCAACACAATGTCATCAATACAATGGAGCAGTGTGAAGTCTTGTGGGGGGAGAAATGATCAAATTCCCTGGGACAAGACTATGACTTAGGGCTAGAGAGTTGATAAATTTCTGAGGTAGGACAGCGAAGGTATACTGCTGGCCTTGTCAGCTGAATGAAAACTGTTTCTGCTAGTCCTTACTGACAGCTAATGAGAAAAAATGTACTTGCCAGAGCAATAGCTGCATACCATATACCAGGAAATATGTTGATTTGGTCAAGCATGATGCCACATCTGGAGCAGCAGTGCAACTGAAGACACCACCTGGTTAAGTTTACAATAATCCACTGTCATCCTCCAAGACACAGCTTTATTCCACACATGCCAAATATGAAAGTTGAATGTGGATGTGGTGGGAATCACCACGCTTGCATCCTTTAAGTCCTTAAGTGTGGCACTAATCTCTGCAATCCCTCCAGAAATCCTGTATTGCTTCTGATTCATGATTTTGCTCGGTAGGATCAATTCTAGTGGCTTCTACCTGGCCTTTCCTCTCAAATAGCCCTCATTCTACAAGTCAAACAACCAATGTAGAAATTCTGCAAGTTGCTGAATATGTGGATTCCAATTATACATTCCAGAGCTGGAGAAATGCCCACAGAATGGGACTAGGGACCTGCTGGATCAACTGTGAGATGGACCTGAGCTATAATGCCATTGATCATCTGCCCTCCATAAGCCCCTACTCTGACTGGTAGACCAAAGTGATGTTTTGGGTAGCTTGGAATTGGTGTCATTTCTGAGACAGTGTCTAATAATCCCCAAATTATCTGATCATTTTCTCTTCACAATGCACAGTCACCCTGATAAAAGGCCATAGGTCTCCTTGGGGAAGGCTGGAAGGAAAGTTAACAGTGTAAATTTTGGGCAGTATAACAGGGTCCTTCCCCAAGTGTTACCAGCTCTCCCCTCATTCAAGGGGCTCTGGGTCTGTAAAATGTTTCAAGTTTGGGAAGTGATTAAGGAGCCATGATTCTATGCTTTTGTAATTCAAGTTAAACTTCTGTTCACTTGACCTAGATTTCTTTTGTTTATATAGCTCAAACAATAATTTAGTAGATTTCCCACTTGTTTTATTTCTAGGTACCCCATGATTTACTAGCAGATGAGAATCTGCAAGTCACATTATTTTGACTGCTGCTTTGAGTCTGCCGTCCCTTATGGTGGTGACTCCCACCTTGTCTATGGTGATTACTGGTCACCACATGGCTTCTGCTAACTCAAGATCTGATCATCCCCACTGTGTTTAAGGATTCCAGCACAGTGACAGCAGTTCCCCCAGTAACCTGCAGAGAATGGTGACTACAGAGCTCTTCAGGGATGATGGAGCTAGTCTCACAAATTTATTTCTCAAAGTTCTGGTGAAACATTTGTCTTCTGGACATTCCTGGGGATGTGATAGGTCTTCCATATTAAATCCACTCTAATATTTCAATCTCTCTAAGCCTCTGGATCCCCTCATCTACAATATAACAGGTTACTTTTGGCATTTTCACCTCAGGTGCTATCAGTCACCTTTTGATCCATGTTTTAGCCAACCATCCAAACAAACTGTTAATGCCCTTTCCAACCCTTTGAGCTACAACACTGAATGCAGAATCTCTGCTTAGTGGGCCCATATCAAAATATTCAGCTTGATCCAACTTTATATTCCTTCCATCATTATCCCACACCCTTAATATCCATTTCTACACATATTCCCCTGATTTTTGTCTTCATAGATTGTAAAACTCATGCAGTTCATTTAGAGTATAGCATACCACCTCATAGGTCACTTTGCACCTCACCCTTCAGAGACTGCTGAAACTTTAGTCTAGTTATATATGTCTTGAAGTAAAGAAGAGTGGTGAGGATAGGTTGTGAAAAGAAATAGAAGTGATTTTCAAGCCATTTATTTCAGAGTATTTCATTGCAGTTTGATGAAAGATTAATTGCTTCAGACAGAGGATTGAGGGCTTTTTCCCCTGGGGGAGGTAGTTATAGGTTTAGCACACACTAAAGGGTTAATCTCTCTAGGTGGAGGTTGGATGGCTGACTCTTCTGGGCAGACTGGAGGCCAGGTAGATGTTTTCTCAAGGCAGGCTGGAGGTTTGGAACCTCTTTCTTCAGGGCAGGCTGGAGATTGGGTGGCTGTTTCCTCAAGGCAGGCTAGGGTGGAGCGACTCTTTCCTCAGGACAGGCTATTACAGGCCTATATATCAAAGTCTCCAGGGTTTCTTCAGAGTCTCCAGATTTGAGGGTTTCCATGTCCCCATTGCCATCATAATCAAGTCATATTTCCCCATCCCAAGTTTTAGGATCCCATTCTTTAACAGTCAAAGCCCTTACTTTAACAGCAGACACCCTGCAAAGTTGAGATTTTAGTTTATATTGTAAGTCTGCATCTCACATAATTAGACTTTGTGTCTGGTTGTCAGAGATCTCAAGTCTGTGACCACAGGAAACAAGATTTGCTTTCAGGGTGCACACGAAAACTTTTACGTTTTTCATATGGCACTTAAGCTACAAAATTGAAGCCTTCAGCTCATCCCTTTCTCTCATTACTGTATCCACCATATCAACAACCAGCCAACCTCATTATATGTCTTAATTCCAAAAAACTCTGTTAAGGTGTCAAAAACACTCTCAACCCTGATCCTTGCCTCATACAAGCATATAATTAGCAGAATCAAGCGATACTATTTTATGTATCTCTTTTACTCCCCCATGGACTGTCAGTGCCATCTTGATAACTGGAAACAGAGTCATTAGTGCCTTTGAGTCTAATCAGAGTAGAAAACCAATTGTAAAAATCCACTTTAAAGATTGTTTCTCAAGAACCACTCCCAATACCAAGCTGTGTTAGTCAGTGTTTTCTAGAGAAACAGAATCATCAGGAGATATCTACAAATATGAGATTTATAAAAGTGTCTCACACAAACATGGGAATGGAAGAGATCAAAGTCCATAGGGCAGGCTGTGAAGTTGGAAACTCCAATGAAGGGTCTCAATGATCTCCAAAGGAGAGGCTTGCTGGCTGAAAAAGCAGTGAAAATTCTTCATTCTTCCTTAAAAGTTTACAACTGACTGGATCAAATCCAATGGACTGGATTATCTCATTTGTGGGAGACACATCCTTATTTGATTATAGATGCAATCAGCCGCAGCTGCAAATCAACTGTCTGATGGTTTAATAAACCAGCCTTGTGATTTATCAACAAGCATAAAATATCTTTGCAGCCTTGGTTAGGCCAGTCTTTCCTGACTAGACAACTGGGCATCATCACCTGGCCAAATTGTCACCTGAACCTAATCATTACAGACCTCTACACAGAAAACCACAAAACTTTGCAAAAAGATATCAAGGAAGACCTATATAAATGGAAGTACATACCATGTTCATGGATTGGAAGACTAATATGGTTAACATGTCAATTCCACCCAAATTGATTTATAGATTTAATACAATACCAGTTAAAATCCCAACAATTTACATTGCAGAAATAGAAAAGTGAATAATCAAATTTATTTGGAAGGGCAGTGTGGCCTGAATAGTTAAAAATATCTTGAGAAAGAAACATGAAGTGGGAGGTCTAGCACTACTTGACCTTAAAGCATATTACAAAGCTAAAGTGGTCAAAACAACATGGTACTTACATAAAGATTGATGTATTGACCAATGGTATCAAACTGAGTATTTGATAAGGCAGTCAAGTGGACTCAATGCAAACAGAACAGCCTCTTAAATGATGCTTGGAGAATTGAATATCCATATCCGAAAGTATGAAATAGGACCCCTATCTCAAAATGTAGGGAAGTATCTTAAGGATGTGGTGATAGGAATTGGTTTTACAGGCTTTACACCTGAACCATGAGTAATAAAAGAAGAATTGGGGATGTTGTGATAGGAATTGGTTTCATAGGCCTTATACCCAAGGCATGAGTAATGAAAGAAGAATTGGATGAATGGTATCTCCTCAAAAATTGAATACATTCCTAATCAAAAACTTTGCCAGTAAAGTAAAAAGGCAGCCTATGCAATAGGAGACAATATTGGGAAACCACATATCAGATAAGGGTTTAATATCCAGAATATATAAACAGATGACACAACTAAACAACAAAAAAGACAAACGATCCAATTAAATGGACAAAAGACATGGATAGATACTTTTCTAAAGAGGAAATACAAATGGCTCAAAAACATATGAAAAGAAGTTCAACTTTACTAGTGATTAGGGAAATGCAAATCAAAATCACAATGAGATATATCTCACACCTATTTGATTGTCCATTTTCAAAAAAACAGAAAACTACCAGTGCTAGAGAGGATGTGGCAAAATAGGTACACTCATTCACTGTGGAGGGGAATGTAGAATGGTGCAACTGCTTTGGAAAGCAGTTTGGTGGTTCCTTGGGAAGCTAAATATGAGATTGCCATAAGATCCAGAAATCCCGTTACTAGGAATACACTCAGAGGAACTGAAGGCAGGGACATGAACAGACATTTACACACGAAAGTTTATAGCAGCATTTTTCATGATTGCTAAGATATGGAAACAGCACAGATGTCTATTACCAGATAAGTGGCTAAACAAACTGTGGTATATATATAATGGAATATTATCCAGCTGTAAGACAGAATAAAGTCATGATGTATGAAACAAAATGGATGAACTTTGACGACATAGGTTGAGTGAAATTAGCCAGAAACAAACAGAAAAATACTGTATGAGCTCATTAAAATGAGTTAACCATAATGAGCAAACTCTGAAAATTAAAGTTGAGAACACAGGTTATCAGGTGATAGAAAGAGGGTAGAGTTTGGGCACTTGATTCTAAGAATACAGAACATTCAACAGGAGTGTTTGTTAAGATCCAAAAATGGATATCACAATACTATGTGATGGTTGCACAATACTGTAAGTATAATGAACAAGGCTGAATGTGAATATGGTTGGAAGAAGAAGGCTAGGTGCCTGTATGATACCAGAAAGAAAGATAGAAGATAAATACCGGGGCTGTATAACAGTGAAATCTAGAATGTACAGTGATGGTGATTGGACACACGATTATAAAAAAGTGTTTACTTGAGGGAGAACAATTGAAGGTCATCATTGCAAGGTGCTAATTATGGGTTGGTATATGGAAAAATACAATTAATGCAAACTAGAGTCTATGATTAGCAGTATCATTATAGTGTTCTTTCATTAGTTGTAACAAAGGCAATATACCAAAGCTAAATGTCTATAAGGGAGGGATACAAGAGAGGGGTATGGGATTCTTCTTCTTCTTGTTTCTGTTTTTCTTTCTTTCTTTCTTTCTTTTTTTGTTTCTCTCTCTTTTCTCTTCTTTCTTTGTAGAAGAAATGGAGATGTTCTCATATAGATTGTGTTGGTGAATGCATAACCATGTGATTATAATGGTGACCTTTGATTGTACACATAGGATGGATTAAATAAAACTGTTTAAAAAATAAACAGAAGGATACAAGTGCTAGAGAAGATGTAGAGAGAGATATGCATGTCTACACACTATTGGTAGGGAAATAGAATGGTGCATTCTCTCTGGAAGGCTAAGTATATGAATGCCACATCATTCTGCAACCCCATTATTAGATGAAGACTTGGAAGAAATGAAAGCAGGACCTTGAATAGGTATTTGCACACTGGTATTTGTGACAGCATTTTTCACAATTTGAAATGGATGGAGGTGGCTTAATGGTACACCAACTAATGAGTGGAAGGGTGAATCATAGTGTATACTTATGACAAAATATTGAGAGGCTGCAGGAATGAATGAAGTTATGTGGCATGCAACTAGGTGAATCAACCTTAAGGATGTCATGTTGAGTGAAATAAGCCAGAAACAAAAGGACAGATAATATGTGGGCTCACTAATATAAACTAACTATAATGAGCAAGCTCTGAGAATTGAATTTGAGTGCATAGGTTATCATGGGATAGAAAGTGGGTAGAGATTAAGCAATCAATGATTAAGGAGTACAGATGTTCAAATAAGACTCATTGTAAAGATTCCTAGAGTGTAAACACATCTATTCCTGAGTTTTAACTGTTATTCCTAAATTCTGAAATGTTGTGTTTTTTGTGTATAATCTGGTAGTTCCTTGGAACACTGGGAATCTGTGTGTCAACTAAGATTCAGAGTTAGAGTGCAGCTCTGAAAGTCAGCATTACTCCATACATGCAACTGGGAAAAAGATGAGACTCCAATCAGAGATATGAATGAAATAGACCTTATTAGAACTAAAGTAAACCTGAATACAGGGTAAAGGATGATATTGTCTGATTTTAAAACTTTACTTCTGTGTGAGACCAAAGGAAGAGATGTTTATTTGGTCCAAAATTTAAATTTTCTGCAGCACATTATCTAATTTAACCTGTCTGTTCAGTTTATTTAAACAGTTTAATTACGTGGAACCTAGAATAGGGAATAAGAAATTATTCTGTACAAGTTAATGTAATAGCCAGATATATTCCAGAGTATTTGGGGCAAAAAACAAAAAGGTATTTGCAAAGTCCCCTTCAAAGACTGGGGAAAAATGTGGAACTAATTAAACCTCCCCACCTGGGGAATTCCTGATATTCTCTCAGGCATCAGGGACTCCCAATTTAACAAGCCAAGCCCTCAATCTTGAGGCTTGCCCTTATGAAACTTATTTCTGCAATGGCAAACCTAGGCCTGCAGGTAATTATCCCTAAGAGTCACCCCAAAGAAACTTTTTTTGTTGCGCACATGTGGCCTCCTTTTTAAAACCAACTCTTCATATAAACATATTACCCTCCCCATTATGTGGGAAATGACTCCCAGGGATGAGCCTGGCCCTGGCATCATGGTATTGAGAATGCCTTCTTGATCAAAATGGTGAAAAGAAATGGAAAAAAAGTTTCAATGGCTAAGAGATTTCAAATAGAGTTGAGAGTTCATTCTGGAGTTCATTCTGTATGAGTAACCTTCATTCTATATACTTTGGATGGATTGTATGGCATGTTAATATATCCAAAAAATTTACATTTATTTAAAAAAAAAAGGAAATGTGCATCATCCTCTCTTTCCCCATCTGCTAGATGGATGCCAAGGATTCCAAGAGGCTAGGGAATGGTTGGGCCATATAATGCATAGGATATGCATCTGTGAATTGCCAAATGGAGGAAAGCTGTCTGATAACCAGGGTTACCCAAAGTGAAGGATTAGTGTTAATAACTTACTGTTAAATTATTAAGTTAGTTATTTGTTACAGCACTCTATTTTACCCTAATGAATACTCTTAATAAATCTCTCTGCTGAATTTTAAATTGTTGACCACGACTTCCTTGATACTTGCTACTGGTTATAGTAATTCCACTCTGTTCTTCATCTTCCTTCTACCCCTCTGAATAGTCTTCCTTTAAATCATTTTTCTCTACCCATGTCTAAAGTTGGTATTCTTCAGTGCTGTATCCTAAGTTCACTGCCTACATTTTTCTAAACACTCCCTCCGGACCATCCCTTCAGGGCAGTAAGAGATTTTGTTGGATTTCAAATTTAACTTTTGCCTAAAATTTAGCCCAACATATCCAAATGATCACTGAACATCGCTTCTTAGGCATCCCACTGATATAATTAGTCCAAAACTGAAATCAGAATTTTTCTTCCATCCTCCCCCTATGCTAAATGCTCCCCCTCCTGCATTCTCTTTTGGTAAATGGTACCATTATTCTCTCAGGAAAATGTACCACAAATCCTACCAGACTTCTCTTTTTCCCTCATTTTTCATTTCTAGTACATTAACAAATCTGGAAAATTTTATCTCCTGAATAGCTTTTGAATCCATTCTGTCCTCTATACCCCAAATAACATATTCCTATTTTAAGCTCCTCATTTTTCACCCAGATAATTACAAACATAGTGGTTAATCACACAGACTTTGGAGTCAAGCAAACCTTTGCTCAATTCTCAACTCCTGCAATTAATTGCTAGCTGTATGTTCTAGAGGGAGTTAACTAATCACTCTTAACTCATGTATCTTCATCTATGAAATAAGAAATACTAATAGTACTTTCTATATGGAGTTGTTATAAGCAGTAAAGGAAATCAAATATAGAGACATCTTAATATGATCTGGTATACAGTAAGTACTCCATGACTTTAGCTGTTATGAGCAGAGACTCAGTACCATCAAACTCACATCCAAAAATCTACCCTCCATTAAGAAGTGATCTCTTATAAAAATTCTGCCATATTTTACCCCTGTAATGTGGATAGAAAGAAAGGGGTTGGGTATGAAAAATATCCACTAGTACAACTGATAGGATTTAGAATGGATTAGAGAGAGTGATAATTGATAGGCATATTATTAGAAATGCCTATAGCAAAGGACATAAATTGGCTATATCTGCCTTTGTAGGTAAATTAAGTGTGTAAAATGAAAACATCCCTTATTTCTCACAATCTTCCTTAAATTGGATCTGCACATTAGGAACTCAAATACTAACTAGTGACTATTTAAATTTATCATAAACCATACCCTCTGCATAATAGCTAAGCCATTTGTTTACTTACAGAACATATAAAACAGCTTAAAAATAGGAAATTCAAATTACCAAAATTTTCTTGTAAGAGAACATAATATGATGAAAAATCTAATTATAACATATTTTAATTATCATTCCCATTCTTTTTACATACATCTCATCACAGTAACATTCTACTTTCTTTTATTTCTCTTCCACAGTGTACCTTAAGCAAAGAACACATCTGGAAGATAAATACATGAGCAAATAGAGTGGAAATAACTGAGGAGGAATAAAAACAAGAATGACTATGAATATACTATATGCCCAACCATGGGGATTTCCTTCACATACATGTTGTCTCATTTAATTTTCAAGATAGAATAAAATAAACCCTATGATTTGTGCCATAATGGCATATAATTCCTATTTATATGCCATGTGTTTTGTGTATAATTTGGTAGTTCCTCGGAACACTGGGAATCTGTGTGTCAACTAAGATTCAGAGTTATAGTGCAGCTCTGAAAGTCAGCGTTACTCCATACAAGAAACTTGGAAAAAGACCAGACTCCAATCAGAGATATGAATGAAATACCATGTGCCATAATGGCATATAATTCCTATTTTATAGAAAAGGATTTAGAGGCTCAATGAAGTTAAGCTACTTGCCTTAAGTCATGTAGTCAAGTGTTCGTTTGCCAGGTTTTAAATCTACTCTCATCTAACATCAAAACCCATCAGAGGTAGTGCGACGGTGGCTCAGTGGCAAAATTCTCTCCTGCCATGCCAGAGATCCGGATTAGATTCCCGGTGCCTGCCCATGCCAAAAGAAAAAAAAACAAACCATCAGGCTTATACTAATATTATCTTCATAATATAATAATATATTTAATAGTATGCTATTATACTATTATATCCTAGATTTCCAAGCTATTTAATAGTTACAGATATAATAGTATAAAATAGCAAAATATTATAAATAATAGTAATATATTCTAATAGTAAATATAGTTTAAAAGTAAAATAAGATAATAGTATGAAAACTAGGTATTTGACTACTCTGTACCTAGTGAGTGTTGTATATGAAGAAAGAATGAGGGAGAACAAGAAGAGGGTGGGAGAGGGAGAGAAGGGTAAAGGAGAGAGGAAAGTAGGGAGGAAGAAAGAAAGGAAGAAGAGGAGAAAGGAAGGAAACATTTTGGTTTGGAATCATCACTTCTCACATTGTCATATCTTTCATGGCTAGATGGGAGCTGAGCCTGTGAAACACAGAAACTTCTCCAAGGAAGAAACCAAAGAGGCCACCAGAGCACCAATACACAATAACACATCCAATGGGTCAATGGGATCACCATCTGTCCTCATAGCCTTCCTTCCAGATGAAATAAAATCCCCTGGTTTCCTGCATTCTGGGTTTCAGACTCTTTGGAGAGTAAATTCACATTCTTCTATATTGGTACCATTGGGGGAAAGAGTTCTATACAGCAGGAGAAAACAAATGATTGGTGAATAATTTTTAGTCAAATTCTTTATGAGTCACCGATTTCATTATTTGTTTACCAGATGAGTTCCTACTAAATCCATTGACAATTAAAAAAAAACTATCCAGTTACTAGCATCCAACTGCACCTTAATTAGGGCAGCCACAAATGTCTTCTATAATTAACTGGGTTTTGTTTGTAATTATTTCCTTGTGGTTAGAACTGTTTTCTGTGTGGAACTGGAGCAATGTTAATAGTAACACTAGCTTTGATTTTTGTATGAGAGTAACTGAAAGACAGGCAGATCTGGGAAAGCAAAATCTAAAGACAGGAATACAGGGTTTCCTTCTACCCTCCATTTTGCCTAAGGATGAACACAGTGTTTCTAACCTCTGACCCAATCTGAAGTCTAGCTACAGACACTGGAGTCTTTCATCTTTCTGTCAAGTTGGAAAAACTATTCCTTTGCTCTTGGAAAATGAAATGATGCCTTTTCTCATCGAGATCTATATGCTCGGGAAGCTGATCTGTTTGGACAACATCAACAGCTTCCTTATCCTCTGATTTCCCATTGAGTTTTGTCAATAGGGAGCCAGAGATCTGGAAGAAAAAAAGGAGAAAAGGTAGAAAGGAGGATAAAAAGAAGAAGAGTGACATCTCAATATTTATTCTCTTGGCTCCTTTCCTACAGGGTTATCATGGACAAACTGTAGCCAATCCCTAAACCAATGGTCTTAGCTCCTATAAACAGCCCTCTCCAAATAGGCTTCTCTGACTGTGAATTCTTATAAGCACTCTTTCCTTTTATCATCTATATCCAAGGCTGGTAAAAAAAAGCACTACTATTATACTTCCTCAAAGTAGTACACCCTCCCGTGTGCTGTGCTACACCCAACCAAATTCATAAATTATCATAGTTTGGGTGTGACCTTTATTCCTTGCAAGAATCCTGGCTAGCAAGATCGACATAGCCTGGGTGTGCAACAACAAATACTTCTACTCATTCATGTCCTCTTAGGTCCTCAAAGACTACAGGAATGATAAGATTCTTAGTTGTAAGGAATTTGGAAATTTATTCAATGAGTAATTAAGTAATACCATTCAACATATTAGGGTATGACTGTGAAAATTGTCTTGATATTTCACATATATTCTCTTAAAGAGAGAGGTCAAGGAAAAAGAAACTGAATAGAAATAAAGATAACTAGCTCCATTAGGTACATCATTCTTTTTACCTCTACTGTGAGTGGGGCAATTTATTAGGCTAGGTTCCTGCCCTCAGATATCTCACAGAACAGTGAGGGAGACAGACTGGTATAGGGTATAAAAGAAAGGAAAAGTAATTTCTTTTAGAATAGTAAGAGTAATCTTAAATGGCCTGACAGAGACAGTAGCAATTAAGGCAAGCCTGGAGGCATTCCATCAGGTGCATCGAGTAAAGGATGAGACTTCCAGACAGGAGATTAGCTGTGTCAGAGAAGAGTAGCATAAGAAATCTGGAATGTACAAGAATGGTGAGCAGTTTCTTATACAAAAAACAAAAACAAGATTTTTAAATACTGGATATTTAATGGAGCATAAGGTTCAAGAGGGATAAGGTATTGGGATATGACTAAAAGGTCAAAAGTCACCAAATTATACAATTGTTAGCACAGCTTCATGTGATCTTTGAATGGATTTGAACTTCCTTCTATAGGCAATGTGGAGCCTGTAAGACATTTGTAATGAAAGAGCAATGTAATTAAATTTGTTTTTAAGAAATGTAATTTCAGTGGGAGCATATTAGGGCCAGGAAAAAAAAATAGAAACCTAATTAAATAGTCATGTAGGCCTAGACCAAATTGAAGTCAAAGTAAGTTCTTTTAGAAGACTAATTAAGTTGATAAACTTTTAGGAAGACTGGCCAATGAAAAATGAGAGCAGATAAAAATTATCAACATAAGTAATGAAATGGGAACAAAACTATAATTTTTATAGACAAAAATCATCAAACAGCAACACTGAAGGGAGAAGTAGACACCTCTACCATAATAACTGGAGATGTTAATTTCCTGCTCTCATCAATGGATAGAACACTGTGCTGGTTTGAAAGGATGTATGGACCCTAGAAAAGCCATTGTTTAATCAAAATCCTATTTCCTAAAGGCAGAATAATCCCTATTCAATACTGTATGTTTGAAGCTGTAATCAGATCATATCCCAGGAAATGTGATTTAATCAAGAGTGGTTGTTAAACTGGATTAGGTGATGACATGTCTCCACACATTTGGGTGGATCTTGATAAGTTTCCAGAGTACTATAAAAGAGGAAACATTTTGGAGAATGAAAGAGATTTAGAGAGAGCAGAGAATGCTGCAGTCCCACAAAGCAGAGAGTTCATCAGCCAGAGCTTTGGAGATGAAGAAGGAAAATGCCTCCTGGGGAGCTTCATGAAGCAGGAAGCCAGGAGAGAAAGCTAGCAGATGATGCTGTGCTCACCATGTGCCCTTCCAGCTGAGGGAGAAACCGTGACTGTGTTCACCATGTGCCTTCTCAGATGAGAGAGAAACCCTGAACTTCATCGACTTCTTGAACCAAGGTATCTTTCCCTGGATGCCTTTGATTGCACATTTCTATAGACTTGTTTTGACTGGGACATTTTCTCAGTCTTAGAACTTTAAACTAGCAACTCATTAAATTCCTCTTTTTAAAAGCCATTCCATTTCTGGTATATTGCATTCCGGCAGTTAGCAAACCAGAACAAACACCAATGGATAAACAGAGGATCAATAAGGAAACAGAGATTTTGAATAATATGATAAATGAACTAGATTTAACATTTATAGAACATTATACCCACAACAGCATGATACATATTCTTCTCAAGTGCTCAAGGATCATTCTCAAGGATAGAACATATGATGGGTCACAAAACAAGTCTCAATAAATTTTTAAAAGATTGAAATTATAAAAACTGTTTCTCAGATCATAATGGAATAAAGTTGGAACTCAATGGCAGAGGGCCAGAAAATTCATAAATATATGGAAGCTAAACAACACATTCTTAAATAACCAGTGGGTCAAGGAAGAAATTACAAGAGAAATCAGTAAATATCTCAAAGCAAATGAAAATGAAAATACAACATATCAAAATTTATGGGGTGGGAGAGCCACTGATTGCCACAGCAGTGAAGTTCCTACAGAATTCTCGGGTCCGTCAGAGTCCACTTGCAACCAGGAGGGCATTCCTTAAGAAGAAAGTTTCTCCTCCAGGACAGCTACTAGGGGAGTAGAAACGATACAGAACAGCTCCCAAAGCCACGACAGAGATAAAAAAAAAGGACAGCGTACCTCATCCTGGAACGGCTGGCTGGCTGAGAGAACCCGCTCTGGTGAGATCGCCGAGGGGCGCGGGCTTCACCGGGCGGGGCGGCAAGTGGCTGGAGTCACTCCCTTCCCCCTTCCTGGGCCGGCTGGGAGAATTGGACAGGCAGTCCCCTCAAACCGCGGCAGCTGGCACCCACACCACGCACGGCACCCCAGACCAACTGAGAGAATTGGATCGGAAATCCCCAGGCCGCGGAGAACGGCGACGGGGGAGGGCCCTTCCAAACCCGTGACTCCCCGGGAACGTGCACTCTCCCGGGCGGGCCGCTGAGGCTGGTGCCCTCCCGCCAAGCCTGGCGCCCCGGGCCGACTAGGAAATTCGGACGGGCGCTTTCCCGGGCTGTGGCAGCCAGCGACCCTCCCCGCGTTCGGACCCCGGGCTGGCTGGCACTCTTCCAAGCCGCTTCGGCTAGCGAACCTCCCGGACGGCAAGAGTTTTCCAAAGTTAAAGGACCCACAGCACCTTTTACTGGTGGGACCCGCAGACAAACATGTGCCACGAGTGCCACCTACTGGGCAGGATAAGAAAAACAGAACCCAGAGATTTCACAGAAAAATCTTACAACCTTGTTGGGTCCGACACCCAGGGAAATCTGACTAAATGCCCAGATGCCAGCAGCAGAAGATAACTGTCCATGCTCAGAAGATTGAGAATATGGCCCAGTCAAAGGAACAAACCAATAGTTCAAATGAGATACAAGAGCTGAGACAACTAATGCTGAATATACGAACAGAAATGGAAAACCTCTTCAAAAATGAAATCGATAAATTGAGGGAGGACATGAAGAGGACATGGGCTGAACATAAAGAAGAAATAGAAAAACTGAAAAAACAAATCACAGAACTTATGGAAGTGAAGGATAAAGTAGAAAAGATGGAAAAAACAATGGATACCTACAATGATAGATTTAAAGAGACAGAAGATAGAATAAGTGATTTGGAGGATTGAACATCTGAATTCCAAAAAGAAACAGAAACTATCAAGAAAAGAATGGAAAAATTTGAACAGGGCATCAGGGAACTCAAGGACAATATGAACCGCACAAATATACGTGTTGTGGGTGTCCCAGAAGGAGAAGAGAAGGGAAAAGGAGGAGAAAAACTAATAGAAGAAATTATCACTGAAAATTTCACAACTCTTATGAAAGACCTAAAATTACAGATCCAAGAAGTGCAGCACACTCCAAAGAGATTAGACCCAAATAGGCGTTCTCCAAGACACTTACTGGTTAGAATGTCAGAGGTCAAAGAGAAAGAGAGGATCTTGAAAGCAGCAAGAGAAAAACAATCCATCACATACAAGGGAAACCAAACAAGACTATGTGTAGATTTCTCAGCAGAAACCATGGAAGCTAGAAGACAGTGGGATGATATATTTAAATTACTAAAAGAGAAAAACTGCCAACCAAGACTCCTATATCCAGCAAAATTATCCTTCAAAAATGAGGGAGAAATTAAAACATTCTCAGACAAAAAGTCACTGAGAGAATTTGTGACCAAGATACCAGCTCTGCAAGAAATACTAAAGGGAGCACTAGAGTCAGATACAAAAAGACAGAAGAGAGAGGTATGGATAAGAGTGTAGAAAGAAGGAAAATCAGGTATGATATATATAATACAAAAGGCAAAATGTTAGAGGAAAATATTATCCAAACAGTAATAACACTAAATGTCAATGGACTGAATTCCCCAATCAAAAGACATAGATTGGCAGAATGGATTAAAAAACAGGATCCTTCTATATGCTGTCTACAGGAAACACATCTTAGACCCAAAGATAAACATAGGTTGAAAGTGAAAGGTTGGGAAAAGATATTTCATGCAAATAACAACCAGAAAAGAGCAGGAGTGGCTACACTAATATCCAACAAATTAGACTTCAAATGTAAAGCAGTTAAAAGAGACAAAGAAGGACACTATATACTAATAAAAGGAACAATTAAACAAGAAGACATAACAATCATAAATATTTACGCACCGAACCAGAATGCCCCAAAATACGTGAGGAATACACTGCAAACACTGAAAAGGGAAATAGACTCATATACCATAATAGTTGGAGACTTCAATTCACCACTCTCATCAATGGACAGAACATCTAGACAGAGGATCAATAAAGAAATAGAGAATCTGAATATTACTATAAATGAGCTAGACTTAACAGACATTTATAGGACATTACATCCTACAACAGCAGGATACACCTTTTTCTCAAGTGCTCATGGATCATTCTCAAAGATAGACCATATGCTGGGTCACAAAGCAAGTCTTAACAAATTTAAAAAGATTGAAATCATACACAACACTTTCTCGGATCATAAAGGAATGAAGTTGGAAATCAATAATAGGCGGAGTGCCAGAAAATTCACAAATACGTGGAGGCTCAACAACACACTCCTAAACAACGACTGGGTCAAAGAAGAAATTGCTAGAGAAATTAGCAAATACCTCGAGGCGAATGAAAATGAAAACACAACATATCAAAACTTATGGGACGCAGCAAAGGCAGCGCTAAGAGGGAAATTTATTGCCCTAAATGCCTATATCAGAAAAGAAGAAAAGGCAAAAATTCAGGAATTAACTATCCATTTGGAAGAATTGGAGAAAGAACAGCAAACTAATCCCAAAGCAAGCAAAAGGAAAGAAATAACAAAGATTAGAGCAGAAATAAATGAAATTGAAAACATGAAAACAATACAGAAAATCAATAAGGTCAGAAGTTGGTTCTATGAGAAAATCAATAAGATTGATGGGCCCTTAGCAAGATTGACAAAAAGAAGAAGAGAGAGGATGCAAATAAATAAGATCAGAACTGGAAGAGGAGACATAACTACTGACCTCACAGAAATAAAGGAAGTAATAACAGGATACTATAAACAACTTTATGCTAATAAATACAACAATTTAGAGGAAAGGGACGGGTTCCTGGAAAGACATGAACAACCAACTTTGACTCAAGAAGATATAGATGACCTCAACAAACCAATCACAAGTAAAGAAATTGAACCAGTCATTAAAAGCTTCCTAAAAAGAAAAGTCCAGGACCAGATGGCTTCACATCTGAATTCTATCAAACATTCCAGAAAGAATTAGTACCAACTCTCCTCAAACTCTTCAAAAAAATCGAAGCGGAGGGAAAACTACCTAATTCATTCTATGAAGCCAACACCACCCTCATACCAAAACCAGGCAAAGATATTACAAAAAAAGAAAACTACAGGCCAATCTCTCTAATGAATATAGATGCAAAAATCCTCAATAAAATTCTAGCAAATCGTATCCAACAACACATTAAAAGAATTATACATCATGACCAAGTAGGATTCATCCCAGGTACGCAAGGATGGTTCAACATAAGAAAATCAATTAATGTAATACACCATATCAACAAATCAAAGCAGAAAAATCACATGATCATCTCAATTGAGGAAGGAAGGCATTTGACAAGATTCAACATCCTTTCCTGTTGAAAACATTTCAAAGGATAGGAATACAATGGAACTTCCTTAAAATGATAGAGGGAATATATGAAAAACCCACAGCTAATATCATCCTCAATGGGGAAAAATTGAAAACTTTCCTCCTAAGATCAGGAACAAGACAAGGATGTCCACTATCACCACTATTATTCAACATTGTGTTGGAGGTTCTAGCCAGAGCAATTAGACAAGAAAAAGAAATACAAGGCATCAGAATTGGAAAGAAAGAAGTAAAACTATCACTGTTTGCAGACGATATGATACTATATGTCGAAAACCCAACTAGAGCTAATAAACAACAAAACTACTAGAGCTAATAAATGAGTACAGCAAAGTAGCAGGTTACAAGATCAACATTCAAAAATCTGTAGCATTTCTATACACTAGCAATGAACAAGCGGAGGGGGAAATCAAGAAACGAATCCCATTTACAATTGCAACTAAAAGAATAAAATACATAGGAATAAATTTAACTAAAGAGACAAAAAACCTATATAAAGAAAACTACAAAAAACTGCTAAAAGAAATCACAGAAGACCTAAATAGATGGAAGGGCATACCGTGTTCATGGATTGGAAGACTAAATATAGTTAAGATGTCAATCCTACCTAAATTGATTTACAGATTCAATGCAATACCAATCAAAATCCCAACAACTTATTTTTCAGAAATAGAAAAACCAATAAGCAAATTGTCTGGAAGGGCAGGGTGCCCCGAATTGCTAAAAGTATCTTGAGGAAAAGAAACGAAGCTGGAGGTCTCACGCTGCTGGACTTTAAGGCATATTATGAAGCCACAGTGGTCAAAACAGCATGGTATTGGCATAAAGATACATATATCGACCAATGGAATCGAATAGAGTGCTCAGATATAGACCCTCTCATCTATGGACATTTGATCTTTGATAAGGCAGTCAAGCCAACTCACCTGGGACAGAACAGTCTCTTCAGTAAATGGTGCCTAGAGAACTGGATATCCATATGCAAAAGAATGAAAGAAGACCCATATCTCACACCCTACACAAAAGTTAACTCAAAATGGATCAAAGATCTAAACATTAGGTCTAAAACCATAAAACAGTTAGAGGAAAATGTAGGGAGATATCTTATGAATCTTACAATTGGAGGCAGTTTTATGGACCTTAAACCTAAAGCAAGAGCACTGAAGAAGGAAATAAATAAATGGGAACTCCTCAAAATTAAACACTTTTGTGCATTGAAGAACTTCATCAAGAAAGTAGAAAGACAGCCTACACAATGGGAATCAATATCTGGAAACGACATATCAGATAAAGGTCTAGTATCCAGAATTTATAATGAGATTACTCAACTCAACAACAAAAAGACAGCCAACCCAATTACAAAATGGGAAAAAGACTTGAATAGACACCTCTCAGAGGAGGAAATACAAATGGCCAAAAGGCACATGAAGAGATGCTCAATGTCCCTGGCCATTAGAGAAATGCAAATCAAAACCACAATGAGATATCATCTCACACCCACCAGAATAGCCATTATCAACAAAACAGAAAATGACAAGTGCTGGAGAGGATGCAGTGAAAGAGGCACACTTATCCACTGTTGGTGGGAATGTCAAATGGTGCAACCACTGTGGAAGGCAGTTTGGTGGTTCCTCAAAAAGCTGAATATAGAATTGCCATATGACCCAGCAATACCATTGCTGGGAATCTACTCAAAGGAATTAAGGGCAAAAACTCAAACGGACATTTGCACACCAATGTTTATAGCAGCGTTATTTACAATTGCAAAGAGATGGAAACAGCCAAAATGTCCATCAACAGACGAGTGGCTAAACAAACTGTGGTATATACATACGATGGAATATTATGCAGCTTTAAGGCAGGATAAACTTATGAAGCATGTAATAACATGGATGGACCTAGAGAACATTATGCTGAGTGAGTCTAGCCAAAAATTAAAAAACAAATACTGTATGGTCCCAATGATGTGAATCGACACTCGTGAATAAACTTGGAATATGTCATTGGTAACAGAGTTCAGCAGGAGTTAGAAACAGGGTAAGATAATGGGTAATTGGAGCTGATGGGATACAGACTGTGCAATAGGACTAGATACAAAAACTCAAAAATGGACAGCACAATAATACCTAATTGTAAAGTAATCATGTTAAAACACTGAATGAAGCTGCATCCGAGCTATAGGTTTTTGTTTTGTTTTGTTCTTACTATTATTACTTTTATTTTTTTTCTCTATATTAACATTCTATATCTTTTTTGGTTATATTGCTAGTTCTTCTAAACCGATGCAAATGTACTAAGAAACAATGATCATGCATCTATGTGATGATGTTAAGAATTACTGATTGCATATGAGAATGGTATGATTTCTAAAAAAAAAAAAAAAATGGACAGCACAATACTACCTAATTGTAATGTAATTATGTTAAAACACTGAATGAAGCTGCATCTGAGCTATAGTTGTTTTTTTTCTTATATTTTTTGTATTTTTTATTTTTATTTTTATTTTTTCTCTATATTATCATTTTATTTCTTTTTCTGTTGTCTTGCTATTTCTGTTTCTAAATTGATGCATATATACTAAGAAATGATGATCATACATCAATGTGATGATATTAAGAATTACTGATTGCATATGTAGAATGGAATGATTTCTAAATGTTGTGTTAGTTAATTTTTTTTAATTAATAAAAAAAAAGGAAAAAAAATTATGGGGTGCATAAAAGGCAGTGCCAACAAGGAAATTTATTGCCTTAAATCCCTATGTTAAAAAAAGAAATAGGAAAAATCAAGGAATTAACTGTGTACCCGGAGGATCTAGAAAAAGAACAGCAAACAAACCCCAAAGCAAACAAAAGAAAATAAAAAACAATGATTAGAGCAGAAATAAATTAAATAAAGCAGAAATAAATTAAATAAATGGAGAATATGAAAACAATAGAGAAAACCAACATAACCAGAAGTTGGTTCTTTAAGAAACATCAATAAAATCGATGGACCTGGGCCACGGTGGCTCAGCAGGCAAGAATGCTCGCCTGCCATGCCGGAGGACCCGGGTCTGATTCCCAGTGCCTGCCCATGTTAAAAAAAAAAAACTTAAAAAAAAAAAAATTGATGGACCCTTAGCAAGACTGACAAAAAAAAATTAAAGAATACAAATAAATAAAATCAGAAATAGGAGCAGAAACATAATCACTGACCATGCAGAAATGAAGATGGTAGTCAGAGAATACTATGAGCAACCATTTGTTAATAAACTACACAATGTAGATGAAATGGACAGTCTTAAAAAGGCACGAACAACCAACATTGACTCCAGAAGAAATACACAACTTCAACAAACCAATCACAGTAAAGAGATTGAATCAGTCATCAAGAAACTCCCCAAAAAGAAAGTCCACGACCAGATGGCTTCACATATGAATTCTACCAAGCATTCAGGAAAAAATTAGTACCAATCCTGCTCAAACTCTTCAAAAAAATTGAATAGAAGGGAAAGCTCACTTACTCATTCTATGACATCACCCTAACACCAAAGCCAGACAAAGATACAAGAAGAAAAGAAAATAACAGACATATTTATTTGATGAATATGGACACAAAAAATCCTCAAAAAAATACATACAAATCAAATTTAGCAGCACATTAAAAGAGTTACATACCATGACTGTTTTAGTCAGGATTCTATAGAGAAGCAGAACCAACAGGAGAGATATGTAAATATGAGATTTAGAAAGCTGTCTCATGTGACTGTGGGAATGGAACAGTACAAGATCAGTAGGCTAGGCTGTGAAGTTGGTGACTCCAATGAAGTGTCTGGATGAACTTTATAGGAGAGGCCCACTGGCTGAAGAAGCAGTGAAAGAATAGATTCTTCCTGAAAAGAGAAGAGAGCGTCTTCCTGAAAAGCTTTCAATGGATTAGATTATCTCATAGGAGGATTGCCTTAGTTGATTGCAGATGCAATTGGCCACAGATGCCATCAACTGACTGATTATTTAATACACCAGTCTTCTGGTTTATCAACCACCACAAAATATCCTTGTAGCAATGGTCAGGCCAGTGCTTGCCTGACCAGACAACTGGGCATCATCACTTGGCCACAGTGACACCAGAAACAAACCATCATAGTCCAGCCCTTTGTCAACTTGGCAGCTATACACATTACCTTGAAACACACTTAATTTCCAAATAGAATACAATAACAGACATGTGTTTTGTCTAACAATATTCAACTGTCCTGTGTACAACTGGAAACACACTACATCTCTCCATTATACTTGCACCCAAGGTACAAGTCCTTGGGTAACCTTCACTCTTAAACTTCATATCCTATGACTTCAATTCTATAACATCAACAATACAACTTATGTCATAGGACAAGAAGAAAGATATTTGCTTATATATAAATGCAAACATAGTCATAACAAAATAGGGAAGAAACAGTCATACAATCACAGTCCTCATTTCTGTAACTGGTCATGTGGTCGTAGTTCATATTTATCACTAACTTCTTCTTCTACTACCCATTCCATGTTCCCTTTACCCAAAACAAGCATTTCCACTGGCAGTGGTTCTTTGCTAGCTGGGGTGACCCACACCTTCATTCTTGAAGTTTCTGGACCATTGGTAGTCCAGCCTGGATTGGATCATTTCATTCTTCCATTGACTTTAATCACAGGGCATGGTAGTACCAAGAGACACTCTAGGGGATCTCCTGTATTCCAGGAAACTCTTCTACCTCCATTGTGCAGTTGCAATCATATTTCCCCTTGATAGGATAAATCACCACAGAAAGAACAGTAATTCTTTCATGCCTGTTGACTCAGTGGTATAAGAAGCCCAAGGTGGCCAGGTGGCAGTCTTAATTTCCAGTTCAATGGAATCATTGTTCTGTCTCCTGGTAAGAGTACTTCTCCTTTTGGAACTAAGACCTGAAGGCCAGCAGAACTTAAGATTTCAGGGACAGAAAGCAAAAATTTTCCAAGTGGATCACTAGAGGTGACAGTGAGTGGTGTCATTCCCATTTCAACCCCTTGATTCGTGGACCTGTGAATCCTAGCTATGGAAGAAATAGCACCATAGAATGGACACTGATTCAGAGCATATACAGTCTCCAAGAGAACACTGCCCCAGCCCTGCAAGGTATTGCCACCTGGTTAGCACCATATTTGGGTTTTCAAAAGGCCATTCCACCATTCTATCAACCCAGCTGCCACTGGATGATGGGTAACGTGGTAAGACCACAGAATTCCATGAGCATCTTCCCATTTCCTCGATCAGAAGCAATGTTGTGTGAAATACCATGACAGTGGATAAGACATTCTGTAAGTCTACGTATGGTAGTTTTTGTAGAATCATTGTGTAGGGAATGCCAATCAATATCCAGAGTATGTGTCTATTCCAGTGAGAACAAATCCCTGCACCATGCATGATGGAAGTGGTCCAGTGTAACCAACCTGCCACCAGGTACCAGGCTGATCACCTTGGGGAATGGTGCCATATCAGGCACTTAGTGTGGGTGTCTTCTGCTGGCAGATTGGAAACTCAGCAGTGGCCATAGCCAGGCCAGCCATGGTGAGTGGTAGTCCATGTTGTAGAGCCAAAACATAACCTCGATTCCTACCACTATGTCCACCTTTGCTCATGTGCCCATTGGGCAATGGTGGAAGTGGCTGAGGAATGAGGATGACTTGTATTCACAGAATGGATCATCTTATCCACTTGATTGTTAAAATCTTCATCTGCTGAAGTCACCCTCTGGAGAGCATTCACATGGAACATAAATATCTTCATGTTCTTTGCCTTTCTGAACAGATAGACTCAGAAAGGCCTATCCACATACCTCTTCCCAAGACCTCCCTGTCACCAATTTTTCAATCATGATCCTTCCAAGTCCCTGATCATCCAGCAAAAGCATTAGCAACAACCCTTGAGCCAGTATACAAATGCACATCTGGCCAGTTATCTTTCCAAGCAAAATGAACAACCAGGTGCCCTGCTCAAAGTTCCACCCACTGGGAGGACTTCCCCTTATCATTGTCCTTTAAGGACATCCCATAGTGGGGTTGTAGTTCTGTAGCTGCCCATTTCTGGATAGTCCCTGCATATTGTGCAGAACCATCTATAAATCAGACCTGAGTTTTCTCTTTCTCTGTCCACTGACTGTAAGGAACTCCCCAAGAGGCCATAGCTCTGGTCTGGGAAAGAGAAGGTAATATGGCAGGAGTGGGAGTCAAGGGCATTTGTGCAACTTCCTCATGTCACTTATTTGTTCCTTAAGGACCTGCTCAAGCCCTATTGCTAATATACTATTTCCATTTTATGATGGAGTGCTGCTGTGCACACCCAACTTTATGGCTTGGTGGGTCAGAAAAAACCATTTCCTCATAGGCACTCAGGTCTCATGGTAACTTTGTGGCCTATGGTTAAGAGACTAAAGCATTTAGTCTCTACTAAGGCTCAGTAACAGGCTAAAAGGTGTTTCTCCAAAGGTAAGGCTTTGGCTCCAAAATCCTAAGGGTCTGCATTAAGATTTTCCTACAGGGACCAGCCAAAGGCACCAGACAGCATCCTTATTTGGCACTGATACTTCCAGCACCATTGGATCTGTTGGATCAGATGGCCCAAATAGCAGAGCAGCTTGAACAGCAGCCTGGAACTGTCACAGAGCCTCATCTTGTTCCTGTCCCCACTCAAAACTAGCAGGTTTCCTGGTCACTCAGTAAATGGGCTGGAGTAGCACATCCAAATGAGGGATATGGTATCTCTAAAATCCAAAGATTACAACTAGGTATTCTGTCTCTTTTTTGGTCATAAGAGGGGCCAGATGCAGCAGTTTATCCTTCACCTCAGAAGGTATATCTTGACATGCCCCACACCCCTAGACACCTAGAAATTTCACTGAGGTGGAAGACCCCTGTATTTTTGTTGGATTTATCTCCCATTCCCTGATAAGTAAAGGCCTTATCAGTAAGTCTAGAGTAGTTTCTACTTCTTGCTCACTAGGTCCAATCAGCATGATTTCATCAATATAAGGGACCAGTATGGTGTTCTGTGGGAGGGAGAAACATTCAAGTTCCCTGAGAACAAAATTATGTGTTAGGGTTGGAGATTTGATAAACCCCTGAGGCTAGACAGTGAAGGTACACTGCTGGCCATGCCAGCTGAATGCAAACTGTTTCTTGTAGTCCTTACTGCCAGCTACTGAGAAAAATTCATTTGCCAGAGCAGTAGTTGCATACCAAGTACCATGTGATGTGTTGATTTGCTAAAGTAATGATATCAATCTGGAACAGCACCTGCAATTGGTGTCACCCCCTGGTTAACTTCACAGTAATCCACTCTCATCCTCCAAGTCCCACATGCTTTCTGCACACGAGAAACAGAAGAGTTGAATGGTGATGTGGTGGGAATCAGCACCCCTACATCCTTCAAGTCCTTAAGTTTGGCACTAATCTCTGCAATCTCTCCAGGAATCCGGTATTGCTTCTGAGTCACTGTTTTGCTAGGTAGAGGCAGCTCTAGTGGGTTCCACTTGGCCATTACTACCATAATAGCCCTCATTTCATGACTCAGAGAACCAATGTAGGATTCTGCCAATTGCTGAGTCAATTCCAATTATGCATTCTGGAACTTGGGAAATTGTGCATTCTGGAATAGGTCTGGGGCCCCACTAGACCCATTGTGAGATGCAGCTGAGCTAAAACTTCATCAATCACGTGAACTCCATAAGCCCCTACTCCAACTGGTGGACTGGAGTGATGTCTTGGGTCTCCTAGAATTAGTATCAGTTCTAAGCCAGTGTCCAATAACCCCTGAAATATCTGATCATTTCCCTTTCCCCAGTACACAGTCACCCTAGTAAAAGGTTTCAAGTCTCCTTGGAGAAGGCTGAGAGGAAAGTTAACAGTATAAATGTTGGGCATTGTAAAAAGGTCCTTCCCAAGGGTACCTGGCCTTCCCCTCATTCGAGGGGCTCTGCATTTGTAAACTATCATAAGTCTGGGAATTGATTAAAAGGCTATGACTCTCTGATTTATAATCCAAGTTACACTTCTCTTCACTTGACCTAGAATTCTTCTGCATATACAACTCAAACAAGAATTTAGTACACTGCCCATCTTTTTTACTTCTAAGTACCCCATGATTTACTAGCCAATGCCACAGGTCTCGTGCAAGTCAGATTATTTTGACTGCTGCTTTGAGTCTGCTGTCCATTATGGTGGCCACATCCACCCTGTCTATGGTGATTACCTGTTGCCATATGGCTTCTGCCAACTCGGGATCCAATCATCCCCACTGTGTTTAAGGGTTCCAGCTCAGTGAAAGCATTTCCACAGTAATAACTGACTTACAGAGAAGGATGACTACAGAGTTCTTCAAGGATCATGGAGCTAATTTCCCAAATTTATTTCTCAAGGTTCTGGTGAAAGATGCTATTTTAGTCTGCTGAGATGCCAGGATGCAACACACCAGAGATGCATTGGCTTTTAATAAAAGGGGATTTAATAAGTTAAAAATTTAGAATTCTTCAGAAGAAAGGCAGCTAACTTTGAGGTTCTCTGTTACATGGGAAGACACACGGCAGTGTCTCCTGGCCTCTCCTGGCCTCTGGGTTCCAACGGCCTTCTCCAGAGTGATTCCCTTTTACATCTCCAAATGTCTGGGCTGAGCTGCAAGTGCTAATTTGAGGTATGCTGAACTGCTTAGGCTGTGCTGCATTGACCTCTCTTCTGACCTCTCTCTTTTAAGCCTCCAGCTAATTAAAGGTTACTCATAGTGAAAGGCACTCACACCCCTTAGCCAACTACAGATGTAATCAGCCATAGATGAGTTTCACATGCTAATGATTTAAGTCCACTGCAACAGAACTAGGTGCCACCACTTGGCCAAGTTGACATCTAAACCTACCTGCTGCAGATGCATCATCTGGACACCTCTGGGTTGTGTGAGCATGTCATCCATGATTAATTCACTCTAGCATTTCAATCTCTCAGCCTCTGGATCCCCTCAGCTACATTATACCAGGGCACTTTTGGCATTTCAACCTAAGGTACTGTTAGCCAACTTTGGATCCGTATTTCAGACAACCATCCAGACAAACTATTAATGCCCTTTCTAACTCCCTGAGCTACATCACTGAATGCAGAATCTCTGCTTAGTGGGCCCATATCAATAAATTCATCTTGATCCAACTTTATATTCCTTCCACCATTATCCCACACCTTTAATATCCATTCTAACACTTATTTCCCTGATTTCTATCTATATAGATTGAAAAACTCATGCAGTTCATGTGGAGTAAAGCATACCTCCTCATAGGCCACACTTCATACCTCACTAGATTTAGTCTAGTTATAAGTCTTAAAGAAAAGAGGGGTGGTGGGGTGCATTATGAAAAGAAATAGATGTGTCTTTAAAGCCAATTACTTCAGAACATTGCATTGCATTTTCATTTGGTGAAACAGGATTAGTTGCTCTAGACAGAGGAGTGAGGGCTTTTTCCCCAGAGAAGAAAAGGTAGCAGGCACTGAAGGGTTAATCTCGTTAGGTGTAAGTTGGATGGCAGACTCCTCTTGGGAGACTGGAGGCTGGGAAGCTGTTTCTTCAAGGAAGTCTAGAGGTTGGAAAGCTCCTTTCTCAGAGCACTCCATTACAGGTCTATGTAGCAAAGGTTCAGCAGATTCAAGGGATCTTGTCTCCACATCACCATCATTATCAAGCCATATATCACCATCCTGCATTTCAGGATCCCATTCTTTCCAATCAAAGTCCTTACTTTAACAGCAGACACCCTACAAAGTTGAGATTTTAGTTTATGTTGTAAACGTACTACTCATACAATGAGGCTTTGTGTCTGATTTTCAGAGATCTCAAGTCTGCAACCACAAGAAATAAGATTTTCTTTCAGGGTGCACATGGAAGTTTTCATATCATTCATATGGCACTTAAGTTGCAAAATTGGTGCCTTCAGCTCATCCCTTTCCCTCATCATTGTATCCCACATATCTAACAACAACCAAGCAACATCATGCACACTGCTTAATTCCACAAAACTCTGTAAAGTTGCCAAAAAATTCTCACCCAGAGCCTTGCCTCATATAAGCGCACAATTAGCAGAACCTAATGGTGATATTTCACATATCTGTTTTGCCAAATCACCCCATGGACTGCTAGTGCCATCTTGATTATTGAAAACAGAGTCATTACTGCTTCTGAGTCTAGTCAGAGAAGAAAACCAATTGTAAAAACCCATTTTTAAGATTTTGTTTCTCAAGAATCACTTCTGTACAGGGTCTCGGGAGAAACAGAACCATCCAGAGAGACCTGTAAATATAAGAGATTTATAAAGGTGTTTCATGCAACCACGGGAATGGAAGAGTCCAAAATCCATATGGCAGACTGTGAAGCTGATTGCCCTGATAAAGGGTCTGAAAAAACTTCACAGGAGTAGCTAATTGGCTGAAAAGGCAGTGAAAGTCTCTCTTCTCCCTGAAAGGACCTCAATTGATTGGATTATCTTATTTTGAGAGGCATGCCTTACTGGATCACAAATGTAATCAGCCACAGATGCCATCAACTGACTGATGATTTAACACACCAGCCTTCTAGTTTATCAACAAGCCATGAAATATCCTTGCAGCAATGGTCAGGCCAGTGCTTGCCTGACTAGACAACTGGCAATCATCACTTAGAAAAACTAATACCAGAACCTAACCATCACAGTAACTAAGTGGGTTTTATTCCTGGTATGCAAGGTGATTCAACACAAGAAAATCAGTTAATGTAATACACCATATCAATAAGTCAAAACAGAAAAACTTACATAATCTTCTTGATTGGTGCCTAAAAGGCATTGGACAAAATTCAACATCCTTCCTTGATGAAAACACTTCAAAGGGTAGAAATAGAAGGAAACTTCCTCAACATGACAAAGGAAAAGTATGAAAATCTCATAACTAACATCATCCTCAATGGGATGATGATGGGAAAAGCTTTCCCTCTAAGATCAGGAACAAGACAAGGGTGTGCACTGCCCCCATTGTTATTCAACATTGTGCTAGAGGTTCAAGCCAAAGCAATTAGACAAAATGAAGAAATAAAACACATCTAAATTGGAAAGGAAGAAGTAAAACTCTCACTGTTTGAAGATGACATGATACTCTATGTGGAAAATGACAAAAAGTCTACAGCAAAGCCACTAGAGCTGATAAATGAGTATAGCAAAGTGGCAGAATACAAGATCCACATCTAAAAGTCAGTAATGTTTCTATGTACTAATAATCAGCAATCTGAGGAGGAAATCAAGGGGAAAAAATCCTTGTACAATAGCATCCAAAAGAATAAAATATTTATGGATAAATTAAACTAAGGATATAAAATACCTATACACAGAAAACTACAAGAAATTGCTAACTTAAATCATGGAAAACCTAAATAAATGGAAAGGAATACTGTGTTCATGAATTAGAAAACTAAATATAGTTAAAATGCCAATTCTACCCAAATTGACCTATAGATTCAATGCAATGCCAATTAAAATTCCAACAACCTGCTTTGCAGAAATAGAAAAACCAATAACCAAATTTATTTGGAAGAGTAGAGTGTCCCAAATAGCTAAAAATATCTTCAGAAGGAAAAAATGAAGTGGGAGGTCACACACACCTGATTTTAAGCATATTACAAAACTACAGTGGTCAAAAGGGTATGGAACTGGTATAAAGATAGATAGACTGACTAATGTACTTAAATTAAATGTCCAGAAATAGACCCTCTCATCTGTGGATAACTGATTTTTGATAGGGCAGTCAAGGCAACCCACCTGGGGCAGAGCAGCCTCTTCAATAAATGGTGTTTGTAGAACTGGATATTCATATGCAAAAGAATAAAAGAGGATCCATATCTCATACCCCATACAAAAATTAACTCAAAATTGATCAAAGACCTAACCATTAGAGTTAAGATCATACAACTTTTAGAAGAAAATGTAGGGAAATATAAATCTTGTGATAGAAGGTAGTTTCCTAGACTTTACACCCAAAGCATTAGCAATGAAAAAAGATAAATGGGATCTCCTCAAAATTAAACACTTTTGCGTATCAAAGAACTTTGCCAGGAAAGTAAAATGGTAACCTACACAATGGGAGACAATATTTGGAAACCAATAACAGATAAGAGTTTAATTTCCAGTATATATAAAGAGATTCTTCAACCCAACAAGAAAAAGACAACAACCCAATAAAAAAAATGGACAAAAAAACATGAACGGATACTTTTTAGAAGAGGAAATACAAATGCTAAAAGGCACATGAAAAGATGTTCAACTTCACTAGCTATTAGGGGAAGGCAAATCAAAACCACAATGAGATATCATCTCACACCCACTAAAATGGCCATTATCAAAAAAAACAGAAAACAGCAAGTGCTGGAGAGGATGTGGAGAAAGAGGCACACATCCACTGTTAGTGGGAATGTAAAACAGTGCAACCATTCTGGAAGGCAATTTGGTGGTTCCTCAGGAAGCTAAGTATAGAACTGCCATATGATCCAGCAATCCCATTACTGGGTATATATTGAGAGGAACTGAAGGCAAGGACAAAAATAGACATTTGTACACCAATATTTATAGCAGCATTATTTACAATTGCCAAGATATGGAAACAGCCCAAATGTCCATCAATGGACGTGTGGCTAAACAAGCAGTGGTATATACATACAATGGACTATTATGTAGCTCTAAGACAGAATAAATTTATGAAGCATGTAACAATGTGTATGAACCTTGCAGATATTATACTGAGTGAAATTAGCCAGAAATAAAAAGACAATACTTTGGTGTCATTAATATGAACTAACATTAATAAGTGAACTTTGAGAGTAAAATTTAAGAACACATATTATCAGGAGATAAAAAGAGGGTAAAGATTGGGCATTGGGTGCTAAAGGAATACAGATTTGCAACAGAACTGACTGTAAAAATTCAGAAATGGATAGCACAATACTATCTGATGGTAGCATAATAATATAAGTACACTAAATGAAGCTGAACATGAGTATAATTTAAGGGAGATGGTCTGGGCACACATATGACACCAGAAGAAAAGATAGAGGATAAAGACTGAGACGGTATAACTTAGGAATGCCTATAGTAGACAATGAGGGTGATTAAATATACAAATATAGAAACGTTTTTGCATGAAGGAGAACAAATGAATGTCAACATTGCAAGGTATTGAAATGGGATGTTACACAGGAAAAAAATACAATCAATGCAAGCTAGGGTCTATAGTCAAAAGTAACATTTATTATGCTTCCACTGAATGTAACAAAAGCATTGTGCCAAAACTAAATATCAACAAGTGGAGGATATGGGGAAGGGGTATGGATTCTTTGCAGAAGGAAAAGAAATGTCTTCATAAAGATTATGGTGGTGAAGCCATGGCTGTTTACTTAAATTGGATTGTATGATGTCTGAAAAAACTGTTTAAAAATGAACAGAGAAAAATAAGTGCTAGGAAAAATGTGGAGAAAGAGATGTACCTATTCGCTGTTGGTTGGGAAGTTTAGGGGCACAGCCAATCTGGAGGGCAGTGTGGTGGTTCCACAGGAGTGGGGTTGCCACATGATCCTGAAACCCCATTGTTTGATATATACCTGGAGGAAATGAGAGTGGGGACCTGAATGGACATTTGCACCCTGGTGTTTATGGCAGCAGTGTTCAACGTTCCAATGGATAGAGGTGGCCTAAGGGTACGACAACTGAACTGTGATGTATACATACAATGGTACTAGCAGCTGCAAGAAGGAATGAAATTGTAAAACACACAACTAGGTGAATGAACCTTAAGGATAGTATGTTGAATGAGATGTTAAAACAAAATGACAAATATGATCATGTCTCACTCATATGGACTAACTGTAATATACAAACTTGGAAAATTGAAGTAGAGAGCATGGGTTATCAGGTAGGGGCCTATTGTAAAAGTTCCTAGATTGTAAACTCTTACAGTAGTCACATATATTCAAGAGCTGTAACTGCTATTTCCAAATTCTGAGATTTTGAGCTATCTGTGTATAATCTGGTCATTATCTAAAACTTTGGGTTTTTATGTGACACCTGAGACACAGAGTTAGAGCACTGAGCTATGAAAGTCAAAATTATACCATACATCAACTGTTTAAACAGTTGAAAAAGTGATTAGATTTCAACTGAAGATATGAATGAAGCTGATCTGGATAGGACTAAGGTAAATCAGAATACAGGGTAAATGATATTTTAAAACATCAATTTCTGTGTGAGACCAAAGGGAGAGATCTTTATTTGATGCAAAATTTCTATTTTGGATAGCACATTATCTAATTTAGTCTGTATGGTCTGTTTTTTTGAACACTGTACTTACATGAAATCTTGAACAGGGTGTGAGATGTTGTTGGTTTGTAAAAGTTAGTGTAGTGCCTTAACATATCCCAGAGTAATTTGGGCAGAGAATAAAAAAAAGTATTTGCAAAGTCCCCTTAGGGTATTGGGGAGAAGGGAGGAAATATTCAACTTCTCCATCTGGGGAACTCCTGATATTCTCACAAGCATTGGGGACAACCAATTCAAGAGGCTGAGCCCTCAGTCTTGGAATTTTCCCCATGAAACATTCCTACAAAGGAGAAGCTAAGCCTACTTTTAATTATGCCTAAGAGACATCCCCAGAGAACCTCTTTTGTTGCTCAGATGCGGCCTCTCTCTGTAAGCCAACTCAGCAGGTGAGCTCACTGCCCTCCTCCCAACATGGGACATGACTCCCAGAGTTGTAAGTCTCCTTAGAAACAGGGCATAGGACTCCCAGGATGAGCCAAGACCCAGCACCATGGGATTGAGAAAGCCTCCTTGACCAAAAGGAGGAAGAGAGAAATAAGACAAAATACAGTTTCAGTGGCTGAGAAATTTCAAACAGTCAAGAGATTATCCTGGAAGTTATTTTTATGCATTATATAGATATCCCTTTTTAGTTTATGATGTATTGGAGTGGCTAAAGGAAAGTACCTGGAGTTGTCGAACTGTATTCCAGTAGCCTTGATTCTTGAAGACAATTGTATAACTATATAACTTTTAGAATGTGACCATGTGATTGTGAAAACCTTGTGTCTTGATGCTCCATTTATCCAGGGTATGGACAGATGAGTAAAAAAAATAAGAATAAAAAATAAATAATAGGGGGTAAAAGGGGTATAAAAATTGAGTAGATTGAAATACTAGTGGTCAATGAGAGGGAGGGGTAAGGGGTATGGGATGTATGAGGGTTTTTTTTAATTTTTTCTTTTTATTTCTTTTCTGGAGTGATGCAAGTATTCAAAAAATGACTGTGCCAGTTTGAATCTGTGGTGGACCCCAGAAAAGCCATGTCCTCTAATCCTCATTCAATGTTGCTGGCTAGTAGCCTTTTTATTGTTCCCATGGAGAATGTGACTCACCCATTTGTAGGCGGCAACTTTTGATTAGATGGCTTCCATGAAATTGTGTCTCCACCCATTCAAAGTGAGGTTGCTTACTGGAGCCCTTTAAGAGAGAACCATCTTGGAAAGAGCCATACTGGAGACATGAGAAGCATGAGAGCCTTCACAGCCAGAGACGTTTGGAGATGAAGAAGGAAAACTTCCCCAGGAGAGCTTCATGAAACAAGAAGCCTGGAGAGAAAGCTAGTAGATGCACCATGTTCACCATGTGCCTTTCCAGTTGAGAAAGAAATCCTGAACTTCTTGAACCAAGGTATCATTCCCTGGATGCCTTAGAGTAGACATTTCTACAGACTTGCTTTAGTTGGGACATTCTCACAGCCTTAAAACTGTGGACTTGTAACTTAATAAATTCCCCCTTTTAAAAGTTGTTTTGTTTCTGGTATATCACATTCTGGCAACTTGCAAACTAGAACAATGATCATGGTGATGAATACAAAACTATGTGATGATGTTGTGAGCCACTGATTGTATACTACAGATGGACTTTATGTGTGTGAAGATTTCTCAATAAAAATATTTTTAAAAAATAAAAATGATGAAAGAGGATATTATGAACAACTTTATGCCAACAATTTGGATAATATATATGTGAAATAGATAAATTATTTGAAAAACACAATTTACCAAAGCTAATATAAGAAGACAGAAATCAAATAGTCTCATTTTGTTAAAGAAATTGATTTCATGTTTCAAAACTGTCCCACAGGAAATCGTCAAGCCAAGATAATTTTATTGGTAAATATTTCTCAATATTTAAAGAAACAGAACCAATCTCATAAAGCTCTTCCAAAAAAACAGAAAAAGAGGAAAATTTTCCAACTTGTTTTATGAGAATACCATAGCTTTAATAATATGATAGGAAAAAGGTTTGAGAAGGAAGAAAATCCTAAAAGAAAATTACCGAATCAAATCCAGCTATATAGAAGAACTATAACACATCTTATCCAAGCAGGTTTCATACCAAAAATGCAAGATTGATTTAACACTCAAAAGTCAATTAATTTAGGGTGGGCAACTGTGACTCAGTGGCAGAGTTCTTGCCTGCCATGTTGAAGTCCTGAGTTCGATTCCTGGAGCCTGTCCATGTAATAAAAAAAAAAGGTCAATTAATTTAAATTACTAAAATAAAACAAAAAAGGAGGGTGGCCCATGGTGGCTCAGCAGGCAGAGTTCTCTCCTGCCATGCTGGAGACCCGGGTTTGATTCCCAATGTCTGCCCATGCAAAAGAAAAAGGGAAAAATCACATGGTAATCTCAACAAATGTAGAATAATTTGACACCCATTCATGCTTTAAAAAATAACCCTTAACAAACAAGAAATATAGGAAAGAGCTTTCCTAGTCTGCCAAAAGGTAAACTAAATGATAAAAACAAATGCTATTAACAAAATGTTGAAAGCCATTTGTCTTCAGATTATGAATGAGACAAATATACAATTGTCTAATTGTCATTGAAATAAGTTAAGGAAGAGAAAAGATAATAATTGAAAAGTAATAAAGCTGTCATTGTTCAAAAATTGCATAATTTGAACATAAAAATTCAAAAATAACCCTTATAAATAAACTTTGAATTATTAAGTAAAATTAGTAGAGTCAATATATAAACACTAATTGTATTTCTACACAGTAGCAAAGAAAAAGAGAATTTCAATGTTACTATTAATAACAGAATCAAACATACCATATTTATAGAACTATATCTAACAAAAGTTATAAGTTCTCTAGACAGAAAATTGCAGAGCATTATTGAGAGAAATTAAAAAAGGGAAATAAATAGAGGGATGGATCAGAAGATGCAAGTTATAAAGATGTCATTCTCCACAAAATGATTCGACAAAATCCTAATCAAATTTCAGTATGTTTTTTATGTTATGAAATTTATATGTAAATTCAAATGACAAAAGAGTCAAGACAGCCTTTTAGTGAAAAAAAAAGAAACAGATAAAGAAAAGGATAAAAAGAAAAGACAAGAAAGAGAACAATAAAATAAAAGCAAAACAAAAAAATTGTAGAATGCAACACATTGTAATTACAACAATTAAGATAACCTGGTCTACACATAAAGATGCCCGATTAGTCCAATGGAACTGAACTAAGTCCAGAAACAGACCAAATGTATATAGCCTTTTGAAGTTTGACAAAAGTGATACTGCCATCCAGGGCAGAAATGGTAGTTATAATAATAAATTGTGCTAGGTCAATTGGATAGCCATATGGAAAAACTACTTATCATAAAATCCTTTCTTCATATCAAACACAAAAATCAATACCAGATGAACTATAGATATAAACAGAAGGCAAAAATACATGTGCTGTTAAAAGATAAGAGTATTTTTGTGGCTTTGGGGATAGGTAATGATTTCTTTGCAAAACATTAAAAAGAACTGATCATAAAGGATAAGATTGGTAAATGAACTACATTTAAATTTAAGTCTCTACTCATCAAAGATACTATTAAGAGAATAAAAATTCAAGCCACAAAATGAGAGAAGATAGTTCCAATACATACATGCAACAAAGAACTCATACCTGCTACTTATCAGACAAACCAACAGAAAATCCAGACAAACCAATAGAAAAAAATGGGCAAATGTTACATAAAAGGACATGTAAATGGAAATAAATATATGAAAACAGGCCCAGTTTTAAAGTCCTGTAGAAAATGTAATTTCACAGAATAGTTAAACTATAAAGCACAGATTTGACATGGATTTGGAGGAACTAGAACTTCCATAAATTGTTGGTGGGTGTGTTAAATGGCACAACCACTTTGGAAACTAACAACATCAATAAAATTGATCATGAAATTCAGTAACACTACTCTTAAGTATTTACCCACAAGAAATTAATGCATATGTGCATGAAAAGACATATACAACAATGTTTATGGCAGCATTATAACTAATCAGTAGTAAAATGAATAAATACATTGTGTCATTTTCATACAATGGAACACTGGAAAGCAATGAAAATAAATGATACGCTTCATACAACCACATGGATGAATTTCACAAACATGTTAAGGACAGAAGCCAGATATCAAAGAGAACAAATTGCATTGCCTTATGCCATTACATAAAATTCAAAAACTAGGTAAAACTAATCTAAGATGACAAAAAATTAGATACTAGGACCTTCTGGGGCAACGACTGGGAGAGAGTATAAGGAGGGCTTCTTCGGGTGGTTGAAGAATCTTTCTTGATCTGGATAGTTTTACACGACTTTGTTCATACTGTGAAAATACACTGAACTATGAAATTTGAATTAATTTTCTTTCCTAAATGTATGTGATGTAGTGAAAGTGTTTATTAAATAGATGAATAAATTAATCAACCAATATGTAAACAAAGAATTGGTTCAGAAGAAGGAACCTATACCAAGTGGTATCATGAATTTAAGAAAGAAGCCAGTTTCAAGAATGAAGGGGTGATTAACAGTGCCAATTACTGAAAAGTCAAGGGGAAGGCCTTTTACAGGGGCTCTGGATATGGTAATAGGGAGTACATTCCGAATCTCTTAGATATATACCAATTTCTATGATTTCCAGACTTAAGATACTATAGTCTCACTTTCATACCACTGATTGCTGCTCTGAAAGAGGTGACAAAGATTATGATAAATCATTTTCTTGGCACCATCTGGCATGTTTTTGCTTTTTGTTTTTTTCTGTTGTTTTTTAATGGAATTAACTGACAAAATTAATCCAATAGTTTATTGTTCCCTTACATAGACACAGTGCCCAAAAGATTTTTTTTAATAAAAAGATTACAATGTATTAATATGCTTTGAACTTTGGTAAATGTAGTCCTAGATCCTTTACAGTTCTATTTCTCTATTTCATAAATGAAGAGTAAGATTAGAAACTACTCAATTGAGCAAATCTAACCCCACTACTAATGGAATTAATATGAAATTATTTCTGTAATTTGTTCCATGAAGATCTATAAATGTGCCCTAAATCTCCAAAGTTCTTTATGCACTGATGTCTATTTCAAAATTGTGGTCATTCAACAAATACATATGGAATGCCCACCATGTGACCTAAGAACTTAAACACATTTACTGATTTTAGTATCTGCTTGAGAGAATCCTGGAAATTTCAGGCATCAATTACTTTGTACTGTGTTTCCTTATCCTATAAACAATTCATTTCCTGAATACCCACATTCTTCTTTATAGACGTGGGGAAAGGAGAGTGAATTCTTGTCATTGGATATGTGCATGTCTATTATTCACAAGCACTCTGTTAATACTATGAAACCAAACCACTGAAATAGGTAGGCAGTGAGTTTAATTCTGTTTTGAAAGGGAACTCTTTAAATACTGGCAGAGTCAAGTTGCTGATATCATGAACAGACAACAGATAATTGATGATGAACAATGCACTGTGGTGCAACCAATTATTCATTAGTGGACTTCAGAGCACAGATCTGGGTTGGATTTTCAGTGCGTTAACTGTCTAGTTATGTGACCTTGCACAAATTACTTAGTGCATATCTGGGTTTTTTTCTTTCATATGTTAAATGGTAATAATAATTTCCTGAAAAATCATTAGGAGAAATTCATAACATCAGATGTAAGAAGTTTTTAGCAAACTGTCTGGAATGTAATAAGTATGCAATAGATAGAAACTATTCATGAGATTTTTTTTATTTATATTCAGATGACTGATATGCTAATAAATATTTTTCTTGAGACTATCCAAGTAGAAATTAATACGATAGGAAGAGTCAAAACCAAGCTCAAGAATCCTCTCCCATGGACACAAGTAACTAACAAAATATTGAATATCAAAAAAAGAAGATAAAGTAAAATGTCAGTCAAATAGCACTAACTGAACTATTGCTATAACTAACCTTAGACCAAATGCAAAATAGCTTCCTTGGTAGTAATCACAATTTTTAACAGAGAAATACTCTTGTTTTTTATCTGTAGCTCCCTCCATTCTTTTTTCTAATTATTTGTTGACAATTTTCATAGAGGAAAGACAAGAAAGAAGAAAAAGGAAAGAATTTTCAACATCCTGCTTCTGTGTGACATTAGTGTCCCAGGCCCTCATGGTCGTATATTAAGTCTACTTCGTGTCCTGGACTCTTGGTGCTTAGAATACTGTTCATTGCCTAAGAAATGTCGACTTTATGTGGTCAACAGTGGTATTTTTTTCACTATATCTAGAATAGACATCAGATGAGATGGAGGAGGCAGTCTTTTGGTAGATATGTTGAGGTCCAGAACCATACTCCTTTGATTTATTCTTTGTTCCTCGTTGACATCTTGAATCTATTTATTTAATTTTGCTTTATAACGATACTCACAGAAAGACTATTGCAGCTATTGTTCCTTTAGATTCATATCCAAATTAATTACAAGGTTCACTTTAGATTTTGCTGATGTGTTCTTTGGAAAAGAAATAGTCAGGGGATACTTTTTTGTCTTTAAAAGAAATTGATTCACATACAAGGTAATAAGTTTTCTCCATGAATATGCAAAATTTAGAAAAAATGTTTAAGAAAATTAAATGAAATCTACATTGGTACCCCTAGGGATTTTATGCAAAACTGAATCAAACGGTTTGCAGGTGAAAAACAGGCCCAATTTAAATACACATAACTTTCAAAAATTCTATTTTCTGGGGTCCTCAGTATTGACAGAAAATTAAGAAAAAGAATCTTGGTGGTATATTTGCTGGACTAGCCAGGATCCATCCCTCATAGCTCAAGAAAAACTATTGGTATTCATGATAAATCTCTGTTCTTTGCTTGGGGAACATTTGTTTATTATTTCTGTTTTAGATGTTTCAACAAAAACAAATTGAAAAAGAAAGAAGTTCATTAAGTTATCTTTTGGTTGATTTATCAATTATCAACTAACAATTTGACTGTTTTTCTACCACGACTGAGCTGACATGTGTTTTGTCATTACTCAAATATAGCCCAAATGGAGTGGATAGTAATAGCTGAATGTCAAGTTAGTAAGTGCTTAATAAATAATTAATTCTTATATGATCTGGAATAATTTTTAATACACTTCCCTGATTGGGGCCAAATCATTCACTCATTCATTAATTCAGCAAATTTTACTGAGTACCTAGGTGTACCAGGGATTGTACTATAGAGTATGACATTTTGGTATGGAAGTTTCTTGAGAGAAGAAACCATTTTTCCACCTTGGTATACCTAGCACCTTGCACAGGACCTGATATTAGTGCTGTGTAAAAATTGTTCTTGTAATTATTTTTGTTGTTGCTGCTGTTGCTGTGCTGCTGGTATATATAAGATAAAGGGGAGGTTAAGAGAGGAAATAATTAAATCTCTCCATACGTTTTTATGTAATTTGGGGGCATTTGTTTCTAAATGGTGTTCCTTATGCCAGTAGCAAAGGAAAATCCAAATAATGAAAATCCTTCAGAGGGCAATGCTTCACTGAGGAAGAGGCTACATCATTTTCTAGGTATAAAAAAATTACTAGTACCACATTCTAGAAATACCACCTTACTCATTATGTCAAACAATTTCTGGTTCTTTTAATCACTGCTAAAATACTAACAGCTCTCTTTAATGTCTAGTCAATAAGCAGATTAAAACATAAATGCCACTAAATATGCTTTAAATATCAGCTCCATTGAAATATTTCTAAGTTCTATATCCTCTTAAAATAATCCCCATTCAAAATTCAAAGGAAATGTCACCCATATGAGTTTCTTCAGAATTTACACTTTGATTATACAAGGAATTATGTACTATAGCTTTGGAAATTTGGATAATTAAAGAAGCACCAGATTCTTTGTTGATGACAAATGTTTTGTAAATGCTACAGTAAAATTTCATTTTTATGTAATGTTGCACATGCTGAGTACATTTCTAACCCCAATGAAATCTAACTCTCTTAAGAGGGAAATATGAAGAAAGACACAAATACAAAATTTTACCAGGGTGCCCAAGTACCCTGGCTATAGAGCTACAAAATAGCCATCTGCTTTGAGCAGATTTTAATAGGGAAAGGAAGAAAAGTATGAAATTGTAAAAAAAATAACACCAACTTTCAAGGAAATATTGGCCTGCTAAAGAAATTCAATTAGTTCAAATGTGAATTAATCATTTCTACTCAAATGTTATTCCTCTAGTCTCCATTTTCAAATATGACATACAAACAGGAAGTCTTTCATAGGACCTCGAATTCTTTCTTAAGTGAATATAGCCAAATGGAGCCCAAATGTGGTAGTCACACCTGATGTAGGGTTAAAGGGATTTGACACTGTTTTTTTCCTATTGTTAGAGCCCTTGGGGAGCACTTTGACTAAAGTATTCAATCCTTGCCCCCTTATGAGACTCATTACAGATTTGTCTCAATATTTAATTCCAATAACCAGGGACTATATTACAAGCTCCTAAAATACACACTTCACTAAGGTCTTCCAAATGTTGCATATTCAGCTGCAACGTAATAATCATCCCATAGATATTCGTTGGTATTTGCATCTTGCAGCTGTGTACCAAAATCTACATTCTTCTTAATAACTTCCTTTAAGGAGACATATAATCTACACATAATCCTATTAAATCTAGAATCCAAACCTTAATATTTAGAAACACCCACATTGTTTTCCTTCTAGGTCTACAAATTTTTTTGTGTGTTCATACAATTCTCTCTCCCCCCAAATCCAATGCAGAAGATCTTTAATTATTTCTTTCATAGAAACAGTGAATAGATTTATTGTTGTTTAATCACAGAACATAATGTTCAGAGTTCTAGGTCACCAGAAATGATCTATTCCTTCATTTTAAAATTGAAGAAACTGAACCACAGACAGGTTAAGAGGTTTGCTCTCATTACACAGCTATTCAGTGTCAGAACTAGAATTACTCATTGCACAGTCTCAAGCTGCCATCAAGTTTCATCAGGATAGAAACTTTTCCACTCAGTGGTTTTCCTAGAAGAGAGGTACAAAACCAACATCATCAGGGATGACTGCAGCACATGAGAGTCTAGTTGAACAAGCAAAAAGAAGCAGTGTCACATAGCCTGTCTGGCCATGCTATTTCCTCAGGAGTCGTGCTTGTCCAAACAATTGTCTTTTGCTAACTTTCCCCAAGGTACCATATAAACTGGCATTGGTCCTGATCATCATTAATGTATCTTCAACTTGCTGGAAAGGATGAGGGGACTTAAAAAATCTCCTGACAGCATTGATAGCAACACGAAAGGTCATTCAGGTTTGGGTGAGAAATTCATAATTTGCAATATCAGCTAAGATTTAGATAAGGATCAGAGCTTTTGGTTATATATCTGAAAATGAATAAACAGTGAAATCTGGAGGATTCATACTCACTGGACCTAATCCACCCAGGATTTAACAGCCAGAAAAGAAATTCTGAATATGGCATGGATTCCATAAACCTTTAAGTCATTTACACACAAAAACAAAGAAACACATATGTATATGTCTGTATATATATGTAAACATGTCTATACACAACCCACACACAAATATGTGTATATTTCTATGCATTTCATGTATATATGCATGTAGATTTGTGTGTGTGTATTTAAATATTCTAAAACATTGGGCCAGTTGGCCATGCATGCAGTTTCTCTTGGAAAAGATTTGCTTCATATCTAATAGAAATATACAATCTGGTTAAATGTTGCTGGTAAAATGTCTAACACATGGGTGGATTGAGAATGTGAACAAGTGGAGAATACTAAAGCAGTCTGATGGAGATAGACCCTTTGAAGGGAGGCCAGAAAACATTCCATTCCAAAGAGAAAGGATACGCATCTATTGTTTCTCCAGCTGGCTAAGCAACGGCAGGGATGTTTCCTACTAAACAGCCTCATTAACATAAGCATAACTACAGGGTAAGTTTTCAAGCTCATTCCAAGTGAATTCAAGGGGGTGGGGGAAGAAAGATGCCGTTAATATGCACAACTCATGCAGACAATGATATGAAGCTAATTCATTTCATCATATTATCACCATAGCATATTAACTTAAAAGAAATAATAAGACAACATGGAAATGTTTGCATATTAGGGAGAATTCTCGTTGTACCCTATTAGCACCATATCCTATTAGTATTGCATTAGGCTACCATGCTGCAATGCTAAAATGATGAAATCCCACTGTGAAAACTGATATTGAATTCTTGTAATGTTTCAGAATCATTTTTAGCACTGCATATAAATAATTCATGTGAGCAGATCTAATGAATTGATGGGAGGGAAAAAACATCCCTTGGCATTGTGAGTGTATTTATGAATGTAAAGTCACGAGCAAGATGCCTTCTCATGGAAGGTGGGCAGGAGCTGAAGTGTGACATCTATTCTGGAGTCAGTTATTAATATAATGAGGAATTCTAGGTCAAGTCCAGATGAAAGAGTCCTGAAAGCATATTCCTTCCAGAAAAGGTGGCAAAATATTTGTTGGCACTTTTCTGTCCCTTCTGGATCTAGATTGTAGATCAACTGAGGTAGGCACTCTCATTTAAAGACACTGTACAGAATCAAAATTCAATAAACTGAGAATCCGAGTGAAGTACAGAGCCTTTGTACTCCCAATGTCTTTGTTCATCCTTATCAAATTCTGTTGCAATTATCTGATTCCTTATCTATTCCTAACCACTGGACTGTAAACTCCTTGAAGTCTTAAAGTCAGGGGTCATAAATTGATTCATATTTGTAATCCTATTTCCTAGCACAATGCATGATCCTGAAAAGATACTCAATAAATGTTGAATGAATGAATGAATATATTCATTCATATCCAAAGCCTCCAATTGGAAAGTTTGAAAAGAAGGGGGAAATGGGTCACTTTTATTTTAATCTGATTGTTTTGCTAAATTAATACTTTATTTGCAATGTTGAATTCAGTCAAAGCAGTTTTGGTTTAGAAAGGCATTCTTATTCAATGGAATGGCCCCAGATTTAGATGCAATTGTTCAATTTCCTGCTTTAGATTAAGGACTTTTTGGTTTCTTATACCACATATTGCTTATTGGTGTCAGCATGCTTACAGAGAAGTAATCCTAATGCAATTTCAACTCCTCAGGATAGAGATTTCCTGCAAGGAGAGCTGTCATGTAATGCATGTTCCCCCTATGTAGAAACATCGCTGGCAGTTACTGTGAATTGCAGGGCAGAAGCCAATGACCTGTTTTTGGTTCTCTATGTAACTGGCTTGTGGGCACTGTGACTCTTCACCACTACTCTCTTGAGCTCACTCACTTAAGCTCTTGATCCCTCATGGCCTATTTACAACATTCTGCTCAGCAGACAGATCATACATAGCCCTTAGTTCCAGGTCTTCTTTATACATAGCACTTCTTTCAAAGCTAAAGAAATTGGGAAAGAATAACTAATGGATTTTCCTGGAAGAAAAAAAAAAAGCTGAGTTTTTTTTTCTCTCCCTAGTTTTTCATTCTTCCACATTATTTTTCATGCCAAGGAAAATGTCATAGTTATTAATATCACAATAAATTGAGGGAGAATGATAGACATTTGTTCTCTGATAGACAGCTTGCTGTTGCTGCAACAGGGCTAGGTGAGCAAGACACTAGAAGGAGTCTAAGGATGCTTCTCTGTGCTTTTCGTGCCTTCATCTTCCCAAGGCTCTTATGCAATGGACTGTGATAGTAGAGGACTCTCAGAGAAATAAAGGTATTTTGTGGGGTGACTGTCCTTGGAAGTGGAAGTTCAAATGAAGACTACCTCTCTGATGAGTTGTGCAAGTAGACGTTTCCCACTGTCTTCTTCCCCACCCACTAAGGATTTGTACAGGGGTCAACAGGTCAAGCTAGAGCATGCAGTTATGTACAGGTAGAAGTGAAATTTATTAATAAGGCATAAGAAATAAAATGAACTCACAATCTTTGTTTCACCAATTAGAAACTATTAGTATAACTGTGTACCTCAAAGTATAACTGGAAAATGTGAAGTGTAGTTGAATTTAAAATAGTTAGAAATGATCAACAAGACCGGGTAGTGTCCTTAAGCAACAATATGTTCTGTTTTCCTGGTGGATGGAGATGAGTTTCTCTGCAATCCTTTTTTGTTTTACAGATCACTGCAGGTGACCTGCTGAAGTTGTTTCTAGGCTATAAATACAGGTCAGATAAAAACTATGGTGAGGCTTAAATGGCTTATGTTTTCTCTTTTCTGTTTGGATGAATAACATTGGGAAGGCATTTTCTCTTGTTTTTCATTCCTGCTATGTGAACTACTATTATTATTATTATTTTATTACTATTTTATTTCATTTTCATTTTACAGACTAGGAAATTGGGATTTAGAGAGATTAAATAACGTATCCCAGGGTAACAGAGCTCTGTGAGTGAAGAAAAATGAACACAAATTAGGGTTTTGCTGATTTCGGAACCTATGCTCTTAATTATTTTCCTATAACATTAATAAATAACAGCTAAACAAGCACCAGCAGATTCACAATGTAAAGCATGTGTGACACTGATTAAATAAATACCAATTCCCCATCCAGACTATATGGATGGCTACTCTGAATCTAAGGTATTCCTTATCATTCTGTGAAGAACCATGAAAAGGATGAAAAGGATCCTTGTCCTCCCTAGGTATCAAGAAAGGGAGGGGAGAAATCATAAAACAAGAGTAGTTTCTCTGATGCAAGTGATACCCAGAGAGGGCACTCTTGACCACCTGTCCTAAATGGATCCCAAGCAAAGCTACTTCCTTTCTTAGGAGGTAGCCTCATATGGGAAAGAGCATAGATTTACTGAAACAGACAAAAATTGCTCTAAATGTCAGCTTTGGTGGTTATTAAATGTATGGCTTTGGGCAAATGTCTTAGTCTCTCTAAATTTCCTAACCTATAAATCAGAGATAATGTCTAATTCATAGAGTTGTGAAAAATAAATGAGATAATCACAGTGACTGGCACATGGTGTACTCAGAAATTGTTAATTCCCTTTTCTTTCTTCATCCAGCTAGAAACTGACCTTCATCCAAGCATAGAAGATCTTTTTTCCACCCTGCATTCCCCATACCAAAGCCTACAAACTCTCCAAACAGCTAAGAATGCATTCTTCAGTCCAAAATTAAATATCTGCCTTGGACTTAAAATTTCTAGAGGATTCAGAGCCAGCTCAAAGGGTAGCCTTCCACTGAAAAGTGGTATCATGTCTCCAGGTGAAGGACATCATCTAAGTCTACAGAGATGTCTCACAGTAAGATATTCTTGTAATAAATATCTCACCAGGAGGTATAGATTCCAATGGTATCTTTTCTCACGTACTTCTCCTATAAAGTACCCAATTCTCTTTTATCCTATTGCCTATTCTGGCAGTGGTAGTTTGAAGTGTTATGTACCTCAGAAGTTCATATTCTTAAAGCTAATCCATTCCAGTGGGTGTAAACCTATTGTGAGTTGGGACCTTTTGATTAGGTTATTTCAGTTGCAGCCTGCCCCAAGGTGGGTCCTAATCCTCTTACTGGAGTCTTCTATTAGAGGATGAAATTCAGAGAAAGACACAGAGAGAAGGACACAGAAGTACAGAGACAAGAACACAGAAGACAGAGTGAAAAGACACAGAAGCTGAGAAAGAAAGCCATGGCTGTAGAAGTCAGAAGCTGAAAGCTAAGACACCTTGGAGAGAAGGGAGAGACCAGCAGATGCGACAGTGTGCCTTGCCATGTGGCAGAGGAGCCAAGGATCACCAGCAATCTGTCTTCAGAAAGAAGATACTGTCTTGAAGATACCTTGGTTTGGACTCAGAACTGTTAGTTTCAAAACTAATAAATGGCCTTTGTAAAAGCCAGCCCATTTTATGGTATCTGCAGTTCAAAAGCTTTAGCAAACTAAAACAGCAGTTAATTTCAGTTCTCTCAAATTAGAGACAAATTCCATACAGAACTAAATCCATATGCACTGGTGCCCTATCATTTTAGCAAGATTCACTAACTGCCACAGAGGTTGGTTCTCTTAAAGACCAGTCAATAGCATGTATTCCAGATCAGATTGGCCCAGGTAAGCACTGGGTTGAAGCAAAGAGCCTGGAGAGTATGAGCTAAAATGCAGGTTAAAGCAGTGTCTTAGGAACCAACAGGGACCCAAACCCTGCCAGAAATTCAACCTAACTTTACTCTCGATAAGTGGACTAATTGTGCAAGAGCCAGGTCTCACAATACTGCCCCACATAAGGCATGTATGCCAGTGTGAGTGCTGACCTACCACTGTACCACTGAAATCCAGAAATTAGCTAAGGGACATTCACAGAGCCAGTAAGGCAGCAGGCAGTGCAAGACTCCCTCTTATATATCTAACTTTCCCCAAACTTCTTCATTATAAAATCATATACTAGCCTTAAATTAAAACTACATGAGAGTTACATGTGACATTATTCCAACTATCAGGGCAACCACCAAATTTCAAAATGCCATTATAGAGGCTTATTAAATTTTTTCTCTTCATTAAACTTTTCCTTAAAGGTGACTGGTAGCTTACCTTGTTTCTCTAAGCTAATAAAATATTCTGAACACTTTTCTCTGAAGATCAGGACATAGCAGGGTGACCCTATACACCATCACAATTTCTCAAGGTTTTTCACCCTTCAATTAGCCAATACAGAGCTATTATCATCACAGAAAGAAATTCTGCTTTTAATTGGATGTGTCAGTATATAGTAGTGAAAATGTGGAGTTATTGCCCTAGATTGTTCACATTTGCAATAACATTTTCAACTAAATGTCTTCACGAAGATGTCAAATTTATATCTGATGTAACAAAATTCATTCAATAGTTAATAATGTATTCATTAATATCCTGTGTTGCCATCATGTCACTTATTGGTTCTAAAATTACCTAATTGCAACAATAAATACCTAATGCTGGGATTTGTTTATTTTCTAATTAGACATTTTTCACTTTTCTATTCTGTAATTATTCATGAGTAATGATTGTTAGTCACAAAATAAAATTATCATTAAGCCTCTATAAACTGCAGCCAGCTTCTTATTGACAAAAGGAATCCAACTTTTCCTGCTTTATTTTCTAATTAACTTTCTTCTCTATTTTGTGGAATTGCTCGAAACAATTTTGATGGAAAATGTAAAGTAGAAGCTGACAACCTAAGACATTTTTTAAATTATAAATTCACTATAGGGAAGTTTAAAGAATCATATAATTGGTGTTTTATTCCCATTCCCCCACATAGAATCAAATAGGCTTTTGTCAAAAGCCCTTGTTCTGTCAGGATTTTCCTGCTTGGCAACCCCCAGTTTTGTTCTCACATATTACAGTACAGAGCAAACAGTGACAACATAGAATCATTGTGCATTTGGCTTTCAGTCCCACTTCTTTCATCACCTCATTCTCTCCCTCCACTGTCCCACTTAAATGCCACACCCCATCTGCATGGAATTTCTAGCTGTTTCCTATAAGCCTTTCTACTTCTCTGCCTTTGAATATATTGTTCTTTCTTTCTGAATTACTCATGTTTTTTCAGTCTCAAGGATACAAACTCACCAATTCAAAACAATTTCTCCATAAAACTTACCTGATTCCCTTATGGAAACTTTCCTCTATTATACTACACTCTAAATTTGTCTTTAGCATTACTACTAAACACACTGGATTTTGCATGGCTATACTTCTCATTGTGATTTCCCAATGGAGGCTACAGGTATATATATATTTTTAATCTTCCAGCACCTAGTACCTTGTATTTGAAAATGCAAAGGAAATAAGACTGCCCTCAATGCTTAAACAATGAGCAGTGGTAGCTACCTTCTTCCATGTCTTAGGCAGATATGGCATTTTATATGATTCTTTGGAGAGTTCCAGTGGAATGGAGCCCCATTTGCCCACAGGAGTAACGAGCTCAATAATGCAGCCTTAGTTTTCTCTCCTCCCCTGTTTTACTCTTCCCAATTTCCAATTTCTTTTCCTTGTTTGATCAGTTTTCTAATGTTGTTGTAATATATGGCTTAAAACTTATGTAATTTATGGCTTAAAACAACACAATTTATTCTCTTACCATTTTGGAAATCAAAACTTCCAAATCATTTTCACCAGGCTAAAGTCAAGGTGTTGGCAGGACTGAAGATCCTAGGGGAGAAGCTGTTTCCTTGCCTTTTCTAGCTTTGTGAGGCTGTCTACATTCCTTGGCTTGTGATGCCTTCCTCCCTTTACTGCAACCTCTTTGTTCAGTAGCTACATTTCCTATTTCCCTCTTGTCTGCCTGTTATAAGGACCTTTGTGATTGCAGGTAGGGTCCACTTAGATAAAATAGGATAATCTTTCTATCTCAAGATTTTTAATCACATTTGCTAGTCCCTTTTGCCATATAACATAATATAGATGTGTCCAAGGGATTGGGACTTGGATCTCTTTGAGAGGCCATAATTCAGACACCTGGGATTGCTTCCAAAACTAGTTTACCACAACCATGATCATAATTCCAAGCTCTGCATTTGGAGGAAACCCAAGCTAAAAGTATCCAAAAGAAATTAGAATATCAAGAAAGGAGTAGTTATTATTATTAAAAGTGATAGATTAAGAAGATGTGATTTAGAAAGATAATATCAGGTTTGCAATGAGGAGGTTATTGGTAGATTTAGTGCGAACATTTTCAAAAGGTAATTGCTAAATAATAGCAGATTCAATGTTAATTCTTAAAGTTGCCCAAAGATATAAATACAAAAAGAACTCATTATCAGCCTTTGCTTTTCAAAAAAAATGTTTTTTTTTTTTACAGGCATAAAAACAGTTCTATACTTTCACAGGGTGTACTAATTATAAAATTTGAATTTTATTTTCAGAAGGTCTTCCCTGACCTAGTAAACTCATGCCTGCCTGCTGGGTGCTTTCATAACTCCCTATAGTTTGTGTCCTTACACGCATGATCCTATATGATCACTTATTTAATCTCTGTCTTCCCACAGTGATTGAAGCTTTTGATGGTAGAAACCACGTATTTCTTCTATTCTTTTGTATCCGTAGTGTATCACAAGATTCCTAGCACGGAGTAGCTACACAAGAAACATTTGTGAAATAAAAAGCAGAGCCAGTAAAATAAAATCACAATCCATTTATTATGAGGCAGAACTGGAAGGGATCTTGGAGATCTGCTCCTTAGGCTAACATGTCTGCATGAATCACCTGGGGAAACTGCTAAAATGAAGAATCAGCTGTTGCAGGTAGCCCCCGTTTGTTAAAGCCGCTTTCTGTTGCAGCAGACTGGCCCCTGTTTACTCCGGCCATTCCCGGTTGAAAATGTCCCAGGCCCCGAGGAGGGTCAATAGGCAGGATAAGAGGGTGCACCACAATGGCTCAGCAGGCAAGAACACTTGCCTGCCATGCCCGAGGACTCAGGTTCGATTCCCGGTGCCTGCCCATGTTAAAAAAAAAAAAAGGCAGAATAAGAGAAGTCCTGTGAAACCCCCTCCCCCCACCAGCTGCTCATCCACTTCTGTAAATCCAGCTTCATGACCTTCCTGATTGAAACCAGCAATCGTTTACATTGTCTTTAACATGTCATCATGTCTATAAAAATTGGTGTTAACCTTTTTTTCAGGGCTCAGACTTTCAGAGGCTATTTGGCTGAGCCCTATGTCCATGGATGAATAAAACCTACTTCCTGAAACTTTGAAGCCTCGGCCCCTGTTTGTTCTGTTTCTACACAATCTTCCAGGAGGCTTGCAGCCTTGTCCTTGTTTCATGCAACAAGCTGGCATACCATGGGGCCTAGAGCCTGCAATACTTATCTAATTTCCAGGTGATGTAGATGCTGCGGATCCTCAGACTCACATTTGGCAAGGATGCTAGCACGGTGGTTCTAAATCACATGTTCATGTTAAAAAGCATCTTAGAAGCTTTAAAAATACAAACCAATATTCAAGCCCTGTGCCAGTTAGAAACTATTATGTACCCCTGAAAAGCCATGTTTGAATTCTGATCCAGTCTTGTGGAGGCAGGCTGTTGTTTTCAATCCTGATTCCACACTGTAGGATGGAAACTTTTGTCTAGATTATCCCCAAGGAGATGTGGCCACTCTCCATTGTTGGTGAAGTCCTTTGATTAGATTGTTTCCATTGAAATATAAGCCACTCAATTATGGATATGACCTTTTAATTAGATGGAGATGTGACTCTGCCTATTCAGGGTGGGTATTGAATAGTTTACTGGAATCTTTTTAAGGGGGAAATATTTTTAAGACACCTCAGAAATGACAGAGAGAGAAGACACAGATATTTGGAGAATAATTGCTTCAGAGCTGACAGAGCCAACTTGAGACCCAGATGCTTGGAGATGCAGGGCCAGCAGACATTGCCATGTGCCCTTCCATGACATACTAAGCAAGTGAGAACCCAGAGTTGTGTCTCAGAGGGGCTTTCATGGTTAGGTTCATGTGTCAACTTGGCCAAGTGGTGGTATCTGTTTGTCTGGTTGGGCAAGTGCTGGCCTGTCTGTTGCAATGAGGACATTTCACAGAATTAAATCATGATCATGTCAGCTGCATCCACAGCTGATTCCATTTGTAATCAGCCAAAGGGGAGTGTCTTCTGCAATGAGTGATGCTTAATCTAATCACTGGAAGCCTTTCAAGGAGGATTCAGAAGAGACAGGCTCTCTTCCTGTTTTGGCTGGTGAGCCTCTCCTGTGGAGTTTGTTCAGACCTTCCATCAGAATTGTCAGCTTCACAGCCTGCCCTGTGAATTTGGGACTCTGTGTTCCTGTGGTTACATGAGACACTTTTATAAATTTTATATTTGCGAGTATTGTGTTGATTCTGTTTCTCTAGAGAATGCTAACTAATACAGGGGCTAAGTGAAGGACCACAGATGCCAGGTGAGGAATTCCTACAAGAAACAAAGGCTGCAAGCAATGGAGTCCGGGAGCAAGGGACCAGTAATGCCAGCCACATGCCTTTCCATCTGACAGAGGTTTTTCTGGATGGCATCAGCCTTTCTTGAGTAAAGGTATCCTCTCGTTGGTGCTTTAGTTAGCACATATTTATGGCCTTGGAACTGTAAACTTGCAACTTATTAAATTCCCTCTTTAAAAGTCACTCCATTTCTGGTATATTGCATTCTGGCAGCTTAATAAATTAATACAAGCCCTCACTCACAGAGATTTGATTTAACTGATGGGGGGAAGGCAGCAAGTGGAGCTCCCGCATGTGTCTTTTGTTGTTTCATTTTATTTTTTATGATCGCAAGATCATTCTAATGGGTAACCATGGCTAAGAACCACTGCTGTAGTCCAACTCCTCACTTAACAGATTGAAGAAACTAAGGTCCAGAAAGGGTTAAAATCCAAGACCAAACAGTGAGGACCTAGAATAACTGGGACTAGGATCTGAGCTTTCAGACTCCCATTGCCATGCTCTCTGCTGCACACTGAATTCAGGAAAATGGGAGAAACAGGTTTGCATTTAGACACAGCCTCCGTGATCCTAGGGAGTTGGTGAGAGATGACTCAGATGTGAATTCCCTGCTGGCTCCCATTTTCATCCCCTTGGGCAGTGTGTAGGAGAGGTATAACTGCATGAAGAGAGCATTGTCAAAGAAAATATCCTGGCTGATCTATTTTAGTTAAAACAGCTTTCTCCCCCCCAGGTACTGTGAGATTGCTTGTCTGTCAGGGTGTCGGCCTTGAGCAGGAACTGGGCACCAGGGAAGGTGTTTTTAGTGGAGGGAGAAAATAGAAATAAAAAGAAGGCCTTCGCCACGGGGTGCTGGGAGCAGCGGGAGTGAGTGCTGTCTGCTTAGAGGCGTGTTCTTCATTGCAAATATCTCTGGGCTAAAGCAGATCTTCTGCTTTCATGATGCCAGTTGAAATTCGCATTTTCACATCCCCGGATTTGTCTCACGTTATCCAGAAAATCACACTAAATTCATCTAGTTATTCTCAATTTTGTTCTGAATTTATGCTCTTTTGGAAATTCAGGCTGTTCTCTGGAAGGAGTGGATGAATCTGAATAACAAATCATATGTGAATAAGAAATTGAAATGCCAGGGTCTGGGCATGTCCCTAACGAGCAGAGGTCAATGGTGGTGCAGGAGGACCACAGAGGCACCTGAGATAGATAATGAGAAGAATTCTAGGTGTCAGTGGTGGCAGGGTGGGGAAAAGCCTTTCATGCTGCAAGCAGGGGACTCAGAGGATAAATTTGGAAAAGTAATATTGCCAGTCATCTGTGAAAAAGAGGGTAAGTTCCTCAAACTGGTTCAAAATCTCTAACCTAAGGAAGGTGTCTTGTCTCTCAATTCTAGTAATTTTTTGCTATGTTGGTAACCAGCTTGAGAATGAGCATTGCACTGAATTTTCTTCTTGTCTAATGGCAAGTGTCACAAGGGTGCCATTTCCTGCCAAAGATCCTCTTTGCAGGATCTTCTATTCCATAATTTTAATGTACCTGCAAATCACCTAGGAATTTTGTAAGAACAGAGATTCTGGTTCTCTAGGTCTGGGGTGGGGCTCAAGTTTTTGCTTTGCTGACAAGTCCCTCAGGTGATGATATTGCTGCACTCAAATTAGCAAGAAGACACTGTTTTGCCTTATCCCTTCAGCCTTTGTCCATCCTAGACCACCATCCTAGTTTTTCAGTGTTGCTATGACAAATACCACACAATGAGTTGGCTTAAACAACAAAAATTTATTTATTATCTCATGGCTTTGGATGCTAGAAGTCCAAAATTGCTGTCTTGACAAGTCATGATTTCTTCTAAAGTCTGTAGCTTTCTGGTGCTGACTTGCTGCAAACCTTGGGATTCCTGGACTTGCACCTCTACCCCATCACATATTGTGCTGGTTCAAAAGGATGTATTCCCCTAGAAAAGCCATGTTTTAATCTAAATCTCATTTTATAAAGGCAGAATAATCCCTATTCAATACTGTATGCTTGAAACTGTAATCAGACATCTCCCTGAAGATGTGATTTAATCAGGAGTGGTTGTTAAGCTGGATTAGGTGACAACATGTCTCCACCCATTTGGGTGGGTCTTGATAAACTTCTGGAGTCCTATAAAAGAGGAAACATTTTGGAGAATAAGAGATTCGGAGAGAGCAGAGAATGCTACAGCACCATGAAGCAGAGATTCCATGAGCCAGCAACCTTTGGAGATGAAGAAGAAAAACACCTCCCAGGGAGCTTCATGAAACCAGAAGCCAGGGGAGAAGAAGCTAGCAGATGATGCCGTGTTCGCCATGTGTCCTTCCAGCTGAGAGAGAAACCCTGACCGTGTTCACCATGTGCCTTTCCAGATGAGAGAGAAACTCTAACTGTGTTCACTATGTGGCCTTCTCACTTAAGAGAGAAACTCTGAACTTCATTGGCCTTCTTGAACCAAGGTATCTTTCCCTGGATGCCTTTGATTGGACATTTCTATAGACTTGTTGTAGTTGGGACATTTTCTCAGCCTTAGAACTGTAAACTAGCAACTCATTAAATTCCCCTTTTTAAAAAACCATCCTGTCTCTGGTATATTGCATTCTGGCAGCTAGCAAACTAGAACACATATCTATCTGCCTCATCCTCTGGCTTCTTCTGACTTCTATTTTCTACTGAAGTTTGACTATGTCTTACTGACTATGTCCAAATTTCCTCTGTTTTATAAGGACTCCAGTCGTACAGATTTAAGGCATACCCTGATTCAGTTTGATCTTATCTAAATAGGATCTTCAGAGCTCCTATTTACAAATGAGTCTACCCTTAACTAATAACAGCAACTTCAAAGGTCCTATTTATAAGTGGGTTCACACCTCCAGGAAAATTGAATTAAGTCTTGGCATGTATTTTTTGGGAACATGATTTTAATTCTCAATGGCCACATATGAAGGATTGAACATGCCTGTGCTGTGGTAGTGGTGATGGAGGAAACTCAGAAAGGCAACCAGAACAGTGCCTGAAAGGTACGGGACAACTCCCTTAGAGCTTGGTTTTGCCCACCCTTCACACAAAGAAACTCTTCTTCCCTGATTTAGGTCACATTCTGCCCAACCATAGAGGGTTAATGAAATCAAAGGTCAGTAAGGAGAACAATCTTGTCTATAATTTGCCTTCCCACCCTGAAATAGACATACACACACAAACACACATACAGAGAGAGAGAGAGAGAGAGAAAGTTCATTTTCTAAAGGAAACTGAGCCTCACAGGTGAGTAACTTGTCCCTGTTCTCAGGGCTTTGGTGGTAAGTCTTCCTCTACGTGTGCTATTTTCAGTTCTTTTCTTCCTGTGGCCTGGGAATAAAGTGGACTAACAATTAACTCTCTCCATTATTAAGTGATGAAAACTTATAGAAAGATAGTTGTAATGCTTTCTAAAGAGCTCATAGTAAAATCTGAAAAATATATATATTACACAGGACAATAGGAAAATCTATTCAAATCAAGAGACAACAAAATTATAAAAAACCAAATCCTTTAATTTTCTTTTTACCCATGACAATTTTATGCATCTTGGTGAGCATTTGACTTTTTCTCTGTCCACCATTGTCTTTTGTCACCTTGGGGAGCCCTTTATTGGTCTAAGGGAAACAGAAAAGGATTCTTGGAAGAGTGCCTGAGGAAAGTGACCATGATGGAAGATATTTCCAGTTGTATTGGGGGCCATGGAAGATTCATCATTGAGATGTTGGAGAAAAGAAGAGGGAGCCAAAAAGCTAATCTGACTTAAAGGAGCAATGTTTAAAGGTAGAGTAAATATGCACATACTGATTAGAAAAACCTAAAGATGGACCAAATAAACTATGTTTGATATACCTGGAAGCTGTACCTAGAAGTGGTTAGGTGACAAGGAGAAAAATAACGACAGCAAATGTGCATTTGGGGGAAAGTAGGCATGTTGATGTAAGATAGATGTATCCAACAGCCCATGTGCTGGAATGTTGAAACGAAATTCCAACATGATGAGAGGTGTGTCTATAGAGTAGCAGATGACCTCTGCTCAAATAATGCCCTCTGTAACTAGCAATTTCAAAGTGAACACACTTCCAAAATGGATTTTTCTTTTCAAAATGAATTTTTAATGACATAAATTCTAAATTGCACCCTGACTTGTGTAATAAACAAAGCAATAAACCCATTAGAAGGTCACATCAATTGAATCATATACTCCAGGTTTGACATGGTCTTAGACTTGGTCCATTGGTGGGTGTGGACCTATTATAAATAAAATCTCTTCCAGATGTTATTTCAGTTAAGGTATGCCTCAACCAAATCAAGTTGGTTTTGATTAAGATTACTGGAGTCCTTGTAGACAGGGTGAAAATCAGACAGAGAGAAGCCACAGGAAGACGTCAGAAAATGGAAGTTAGTGAAACTCAGAAAAGATAGAAGAGGCACCATGTGCATTGCCATGTGACCAAAAAGTCAAGAACCAAGAATTAACTACTGGTGGACAACCCCAAATGCCACAGTCTTCTAGGACAAAGCATTGCTTTGTTGACCCCTTGATTTTGGACTTTTCCGAGGCTTAAAACTGTAAGGTAATGAATTCTTATTGTTTAAGCCAACCCATTGCACAGTATTTGTTTTAGCAGCTGGGAAACTAAAATGGGAGGTATGTGTGAGATGTAGCACAAAAACCAGGAATGAGGCCGCAGGCCTCCAGGAACATTCCACAACTTAGAACAGGCTGAGACTAAGGATCCGTAGTTTTGGGAAGCAGGTTTTATTTGCTATGGCCATAGGGCTCAGAGAGTAGCCTCTGAAAGTCTGAGCCCTGAACAAAAGGCAACCTTAACTTTTATAGACTCTTTGACATGTTAAAGACAAGGTAAACAATTGGCTGATTTAAGTTGAGAATGGCCCAGAGCTGAAACGTTGAGGGGCCCCCACCCCAGGAATGTCTTCTTTTGCCTACATGCATCTTCACCAGTTCCTGAAGGCTAGGGGAGGGGGGTTCTATACCAGGAAATGTGCTATATCTGGCTTGCCTGCAAGGAAAGGGGGTTTGGGGATTTTCCACAGAGAGCACAGCTGAACTAGAAAGAGGGGAAGGCCTGCCTGCTACAGAGACATTTCGGTTTTAGGAGTCTGGCACTGATGACTTTGAAAATAGAACTAGCTCCCACTTGGAAAGAGTTTTTGTTTTTCCTGTTTAGTTTAAATCACAATTAATAATCCTACTTGCTCTAAAAGAGTCATGGTTGTTCCCTTCTTCCAATTAGGACCAAGCTTTTCCAAATAAGAATGTTTTAAATGGTTATTCACAAATAGGTAGATATCTGTCTATTAGAAGTAAGACATATCACTGCAATGTACATATTCATATGTAGGTCTCAGTTTATTTCGTTATTTGATTTGTTCTAATTTCAACTATCAGACGTTCATAGAGCAAGAACGGCATCTTCTAAATATTGTGTCAAATCTGATGATGTTCCCAGTGAATTTCAGTCCTGTTTCCAAGAATTAGGAAAACGAAGGCTTAGATTTTGCCATCCTCTGCAGTTTGGGGTCAGGAAGTAAAGCAGCTGCCCTTCTCCTGCAGTCCCAATGAATACAATCCCAACATATTTAAGGAGTCCATTTTCTGCTTTCTGAGCTGAGTCAGACATTCTATCTATAACCATTGTTTTATCAGTAAATGATGTAACCAACCATGGTAAAGAAATGCTTGGATTAACATATTGATATTATCAAGTGCTTTGGGAAATTGAAAATGCAATGTAATGACAGTATTGTGATGGCCTTGACTTCAGTATCTGTACGTTTATTCCTAAGGCTACTAGAACCTACCTCACCGAATTAGTGTGGGAAAATACAGTGAGGTGTAGGGGCTAGAGTCCTTAGCACATTGCCTGGCACATGGTTAAGTGCTCAATAAATAGAAATTATAAATGCAAAGTGGAATTCCTGGAACAACATCCAAGACAAGTGGCAATCTCTTGGTCTTGCCTCAATATGCTTAAATTGAGTGTGAACTGCATTGTCATTTGGCTTTCTGGTTTTACAAACCCCTTTGTATGGACTCTAACAACACAGTGAGATTGCAGGGTGAAAAGCATATAAAAGCTACACATCCTTGAGGGCAAAAAGAGTCAGTTATAATAATCATCCTTGTCAGCACAGCAAGATCACTGTCTCACACATCTGCCTTGAGTGCACTGCTTGGGACAGCATTAGACAAGTATCATTTTGTCAATTAACCTTTTCCCAGTCTTAGTTTATTATGACCTAAGCAAATGCATTTACTAAACAGGGAGGGACTTTTCTTTTGTGACATGGTACTTGCAGCTTTAAACACAGCTTACTTGCACTTTCGCCTTACAATAGACTCAGTTGCACCTCTCTGGCAAATTGAATAATCCTGTGTCATGCAGCATAAAAAATCATTTTAATGTATGGCAGCTTAGGTTTATTTAACATGAAGAACAGTAGATGTCATTGTGTTTAACACTGCTTTTCATATCCAAACAGGTGAGAGAAAGCAGAGGATGAGGGAGTGGCCTGTGATCAGTGGATGGTTACTCCTCTCCACCTGTAACCCCTTTTAATCCTACCCCCCCCATCTTGCAGTCTTCTAAAGAATATATAATAACAGATACAATTCTACCAACCTCTTATTATGTTCCAAGTTGTGCTAAATGCTTTGCGTTCACCTTTGCATATTAATCCCTACAATAACACTATGTGATAGATATCTCCATTTTACAGGTAAGGTAACTATGTAAATTCCTATAGCTAATCAATGATCGAGTGAGGATTGGAGCCAGGTTGTCCTAACCATTACACAATACACGTCCTTCAAATCATGCAAGGGTTTGAGTCAGATTCTCTCTCTTATAAAAATATAAATATTTGATTCTTTCTGAACAAATATCAGTTGGATGTGATAACAACTAAGAGGTGAAACTACATTAGTAAAAGTAAATCAGAATAACTTTGGCTGTACAGTACTGTTTTGGAGTGAATAACCACACTGGGCCTGATGCTAAAATGTGCAAAATTTCTTGAAGCATATTATGCTTGCTCAAGTAAGAAAATTGAAATTATTTTATATACACAATCAATCAAAGAGTGAAAAAAGAAAAGGTTGAATGAGAGCAAACAAATAGCTATTAATTCAGTTCCTTAGTATAAAAGATGGTGTCATCTTCACATTTCTCTTCATAGGGCAAAATCAGGAAACTACAGCTCTCTCTGCTTCTTTCCTCTCTCTCCCTACTTGTATTCCTACCCTATTACCATGGTCCATTCTTTCACACTTTTATTCCCTTCCTTCTTCTTAGATTGGCACTCACATCAATTATCCTTTGCTGTGGCCATATTGAAATTTTCCTCCCTTTGTCCTCTACCTCCCACCACCCTCTCCTATCTTATCACCATCACTTCTGGCCTTTCCTGCTGACACTTTTATCCCTTGGACTTCCCTTTCCTCCCCAAGAAGGCAGTCGTCTCTCTCAATCTCCTTTAGTTTATGCCACTGTTATATTAGAGCCTCAATTTGAAACAATAAATTTTGCTAAAACCTGGTTTTAAAAAACTGAAAAACAATTTTTAAAGGATCCCTGCCTCTTGATTTTAAAAAATAAAGTCACCACTGAGATGTTGGGAAAATTAAGATTAAGGGCTGCCTTATCATAGAAAGAACACCAAAATGATGGTCTATGGGCTTTGGTGTTCTCTCTGTGGCTTCTGAAGCAACAGTTAACAAATGAATCTCCCTGCTCTAGCAGTGTTGACCTCATTAATGATTCTGGTAAGACAAACAAGGAGGCAAATAGAAAGGCATTTAATTTTGAGGTCCATAAGGAAAAACACACACAAAAACATTAATGTTTGCCAAATAGACTAAATCAGAGAGGGGATAGGGAATGAATTTTCAAGATTGGAAGGCGTATGAACCATGGAGAATAAAAATGGAAACTATAGGAAAGGAGTGCTTATAATCCTAGCTTTGGATGTTACTGCAAAAGATTCTAATCATCAAGTTATCATTATTAGTATTATTATTGTTATTACTGATAATAAACGTGTAGGCTGCCAACAGGATGATGGCAGGCACCACACAAGAGAGAATTAGGCTCAGTTCCTGCAGTGTAGGCTTACACAGATCATAACTGTGCTAGAAAATTATATTAATAGCAATTCAATATTTTTTTAGAAAAATGACATTGTTTCTCTCCTCTCTCTGGGTTTTCTACCAACAAGTGGAATATTTACTCTGAGAATGATGGTTCTGGGACCATAAGCTAATAAATCTCCCACTAAGAATTTACCTTCTACAATTTCCAAAAATCAAACACTTCTTTGCTTCTGCTTTCATTTGATCAAGTGGAGTCATCCCACATCTGTTCAGTTTTCAACCGTTTGGATGAAGGGTATTCTCTGATTTATATGGAAACTGTTACCGCAAGGAGTTGACTGATTTTATAGCCTTGGCAGTCATTTTTAGCAGTTAGTTTCAAACAGCTGGTTGCAGCCCAATAGTAGGACTTGAAATCCTTTTAAAAGCTTATATCAGGATTTTAATAAAAACAGAATAGAGTAGAATCCAAATATATTACATGTAGTAAGGGTATTGTTTCCAAAAACATTTGTTTCACTTATGTGTATAGGTGTTTTTGTGTGTGTGTGTGTTTATTGGATCAAATATTCAATGTATTTATTACTATTTTATTACAGTCAAAAAAGTTTAAAAGGCAGTAGGCATGGACATTTACTTTATGTCTAATTTTAAATTCAGACTATCATCCACATTACGAACATGGTACATAGTGAACATAATTTTCAAGAGAATCCAATTATTCATTGTAGTGAAAGTAAAACAATTAATATTTACTATGTTTACAATAACCTTACATCCCAAAATTAATGTTAATCTTAAATATCCCACTGACACCATAAATATTTTGAGACTTGTTAAAAGTCCTATTGGTTCATAAACTGCACTCATCATTTGCTGTCATTTACAAAGCTACTAATTTCTTCTGTCTTTTCTCTGGCTGTCATAAGTGTGTCCCTCTTCCACACAACTTTCTGATGATCTCCAATTTGGAATAGTCAGTCCTACCCAATGTATACTTGGCTAGACCTATAGGAGAGCTTACTTCCCACCCCCAACCCAAAAAAGAAAATCTTTTCAAACTATATCCTAGAATTTAGCCATTAAGTAGAATAGTACAAAAAAAAGTTTCTGATTGCATTCAGCAGTCATCACATTATCACATCTCCTTGATAAGACTGTTTTCCTTGGCTTTTATTCTAGCTAGATTTCCTATAGTTACCTCATTAAAATTTTTTTAATTATAAGTTAAGGTCTAGGTTTATATGTTCTTATACACTTTACTCTTATTTGTTCATTTAATTCAAGTGAAAACATTTGAATTGGAGGTGGAGAGGAGGAAGCAAAACTGAATTATCCAGGTAATGCTCTAGTAAAGACTCGGCTAGAGGTTGCAGAAGCTGGGGTAGCAAAATATGTAGCAAGTGCCAATAGCATGAAGGGGCTTGCCTAGTAATGTTTCAAACAAAGACAAATACAGCTTTGGGAAAGCTTTTACAGATCCACACCCAGGGATGCTTCTAATTGTTCATCCTAAGTAGACATTTTCCACTGTTCCATGGAAAAGTCCCCTGAAATGTTCATATTCTAAGCCAACAAAAACCTCATGATGATTCCAATTTTTGTTATAAATACAAAATATAGAGTTATATTTCTGCTCAGAAGGATACTAATTTTATATTACACTTATTCATTTTCAATCTGTACTCCTACAACATCTAAAAGGGTGGCCTGCAGTTTAAAATGAAATGTAAGATAAGGTATTTAAGGATAAAACAGAACAAAGCTCTTTTCACAAAATAAGAGAGAATAGATGCTTTCAGTCACTGGAGTTGAGCAAATCATAATAACTTGAATAATAAATTTGTACCTAATTTTTCTAGCAGCTAAAGTAAAAAAGGAAACACAAACATTACCTGAATAGATATACTCTTTCCTGGAATTGAACTCAAGCAGAATTGTACCATATGGTCCTTGTTTAAGGAACACTGAATGTGGCCTGGGTGTCAGGTCACCTGGTTCTAGTCATGGCCCTGCTTCTAATTCACTGCACTGCCCCTTCACAAGTCATTTCACCTTTACTTATCTGTGTGATGGGGTAGTAGAGGGCAAATTTTTGAATCAAAGAACTTAAGGTCCTTTTAAGCATTAAAATTCTTACTCTATGACATTGATAGATTGAAGAAATGGTGAAATTTTAAAACAAAAGCTGATTAAACCAACGAACAGTACAGAAATTGAAAAACAGCATTTATGTAAAATTGAACAGTTGTTATTTTTCACATGGAAGTAGTGGTGTCACCATTTTATGCACAATTCCAAAATACATTGCTTTACTTCAAAAATATGGGAGAGAATCATTCCCAGCACTCAATCGGTCTACTTGCTCTATCTCTCACCTTTACTCATTCCCCTACCCACTGCAGCCATTCATTGCACATCTTCATACCTTGTCTTCCTGCCTCCAGCTTTTGCTACCATACCCATCTATCACATGTATCTTCTCCTACAAAGCCCCCATGATCTTGGCCCTGCTGACTTCTCGAGGCTTGCATCTCTGCACTGCTCCTTGAATCCTAAAGCTTCAGCCCTTCTAAACTACTCACAGATCCACCGGATGATCCATGCTGTTCCATACCTTCATATCTTTGCACATTCTGTTCCTTCCCCAAACATCTTTCTTTTCCCATCTAGAGACTCCAATTCACTTGGCAAAAGCTTCCTGATCTAGCAAGATTTTGTCAAATTCTTGCTTCTTCTATGAAACCTTAACTGGCATTCTCTTCTCTAGAATTTTAACCACTCTTTCTGCTTTGCCTCATTGTACCTTGTCCCAAGTTCTTTCACAGTACTCATGACATTTTATTGCTTCCAGACCTGCTTCCTCCTCAATCTGTAGTACCTGGAAGCATGAAACATTTATTACGTTCACCTCTGAAACTCAAGGAATGTTTGTGGAAAGACAATGTTGGCATGTTGGATCTTCTCCCAAATTTTCAACTTTTAAAAATTAAAAAAAAAAATCCTTCTTTGTCACCTTTTTCCTATTCACCCTTTCAGTCTATTCCCATTTTCACTCATCCCATAATAGCATCTTTCGTTCCCATCCCTCCACTGAGTGTGGGATATCCAAATGCCCTATGTCATTCATGTCTATTATATACTTTGCCCATTTCTAGCACTCCATAAATAAGAAAGGTACTTGTTGAAAAGCAACAGTGTTTGCTGAATTGATTTTGCTGTGAGGCCGTATCTAGAAGTATTTCTTAAACAAAATAAAGGCCCTATAGTACAGTGGTTAGCAAAGGCAGTACAGTAGTGGAGAGTGTTAAATTGAGTCCAGTCTCCAACCCCAACCTGCTAGGCACTTTGAGCAAGTTGCTTAATATCTTAGTTGCTCCTCTGTGCAAGGGGATAACCACACCTAAATGTTTGCATGGTTTTAAGGATTAAATAAGATAATTCAGCAGAATGTATAGCCAACAGCAAACAATAAATAGCTGTTATAATTATTTTAATTGATTACCAATTATTTTATTATCAATTATTGTTAGTATGATGATGAATGATTCAGTGCACCTGTGCTGCTTTAATCCATTGGGTTTGGGGTGTGGCCTAAAAGTCTTTGTGAAACTGGTTTTTGTTTTTTAACATTAGGAAAAGAGGATGACTGAGAATCTCTATTATCGGTTTGGTGTGTTAGCACGGGCTCATGCTAACAGATTATTATTCAATAGCTATTCCATCTGGAGTTGATATTGAACCCAATCCTGTATCAGCAGCCACCGTATAATTCTCAGTCTCAAAAGCCAAGCTCTGGAGAGAGGGTGGCAAACAGGAAAGCAGCAACAGCTTTCCTGACTTTGGTGTTTCTAGAGTTGTTTCATTATTGCTGTGGATGTTTTTATTATTATTCTCTCTTTTTTTTTCCAATAAAGAGCTGAGAACAACTAAAGGAAAAAGAAAAAAGGCTCAGTAGCCTCAATGATGTAATAAAGTATCTTTGACAGCAGGATTTTGCACAATCTCACTGCCAACCCAGGTAACAGCTTGTGACTTCTTCTTGGACAAAGGAAATCACTCTCTTTGATGAACACTTTGGGACGATTTTCAGCTTCTGATATTTTCTTCCTCTTAGGCAGCTACTGTAACAAAAGCCTGTAGGGAGAGCTAAAGCTTCGCCTATTTACAATACCCACATGCTGATTCTCTATTTTAATTTTAAAAAACAAATTCGGAGATCCTCATCACTCTCATATTTAATATTTGGGCTTAAAATAACTCTCTATTTTATTTTGCTTTTAAAATTAAAATATACCTTTATATAACAGGCATGGGGGGTAGAAAGAGAAAGAGAACGACAAAAAAATAGAGACACCAGGAGTGGCTTTAACAACAGACGCTCATTTCCTCTTCTTTTGAGGCAAAGAAGGTGGCAACAACTATGGCGTTGATGTTTTTTGCATGCCAGCTAAAGCCAAGAACAGGACTACATGCCATCAATTTCAGTAATGTCCGCATGTTTTCATAGAAGCACACACATATGCACACACATACACAGAGCTATACTTTATATAAATTCTGCAATGAGCCACCTGTCCTTTAAATGTGATTACACAAATACAATTTAAGGTGCTTTCTGAGTTTCCTCTTCTTTTCCCTTTTTATAGGCAAACTGTAAGCTACCTGTGGATTCCAGACCATGTTGTGACCCTTCCTGGCTTCTTTCCAAATTCAAAATCAGTAGCATAATTGCCCGCCTGAGTTCAAGCCTTTCCCACCCCCTGAATAAGTAACCGACCAGTGAAAAGGTACACAAAAGCACCTGCAAATCATATAACTCGGTCAATCACTTCAAAACCGCTCTCTAGCTTTTTGCAGGCTGGGCTCACGCTGCCTGACGCAGCACGCTGGTTGTGTTCAGCCATTATGCAATGATGTTCTATGTTGCCAGTAAGCCATGGCTTTATGCCACTGTGCAGTATAGCAGCTCCATTTAGCTTTATTTATTGGATTTTTAAATCCGCTTGTACAGTAGGTGTTAATCTCTCCTGAAGTTGTGATTACAGCTTTAACTATTGACACTTCCATCACAGCCAACCCCTCTGTTCTCCGTTCTCTTCCCTCACGCTGACATGAAATGGCAGTTCTTCCAACACTGCAGCCTTCATTTCCTTAAACCCCAGCCCCACATGCTTTGCCACATGAACATAATCAGGAATATATGGATGCTGATTAGTTGGTTTCCTTAGCAACTTGGAGTTCTCAAGTTGCTTTGCCTTGCTGTATTGCTTCTGTAAGGAGCCCAGGGAACTGTAGAGGTACATCTGACCAGACATGTAGAAAGTATCTGGGAACCATTAGCATCTGAAAGCTACCTCTTTCCCACCCAAGAATTTGGTTACTGTCATTATCCACCCGAAACATCAACTTATTGAAATAAACTACACTAAGCACTTATTTAGAAGAGATTCTACCCTTCTTTTGCTGTTTAATCTCAAGGATAAACTTTGTGAGTTCCAGCAGTGTGGGTATAATTGGAAAGAACCAACCTTGAAAATAAAAAAGACCTGAGTTTGAATATTAGCTCAGCCATTAATTAGTTGTGTGACTGCATAAGTGACTCAATTTCACTGAGCCTCAGTACCTCGTCTATAAAATGAGAAGACCACTACCTCCCATGGCCTTATTGTGAGGCTTACATGAGAAAATGTGCATGGAAGTATCTAACGCACAATCATCAGTTTTCATTTCTTTTTCAAATTTGCCCTTTGTTGTCTCTGGTTCACCAGACCAGTTGTTATCAGTGCTGGTTTGAAACTGTTATGTACCCTAGAAAAGCCATGTTCTAATCCAATCTTGTGGGGCAGACTTATTGTGGGTGGGATCTTCTGAGTTGGCTCTTTCCATGGAGATGTAACCCACCCAATTGTAGGTGGTATCTTCTGATTAGATTATTTCTATGGAGATATGACCCTGCCTATTTAAGATGGGTCTTAATTAGTTTACTATAGTCCTTGAAAGAGCTCATGGGGAAAGAGAAAGCTCACAGCTGACACAGACGGCAGAGAATTCAGATGAGTGGAAACAACAGAAACTCAGAGATGAGGCCACTGGAACTAGGAGCTAAAAGCAACAAAACCCAGGAGCATAGGGCCAGCAAACATCACCATGTGCCTCCCCATGTGACAGAGAGAAACCCTGGAAGTGATCAGCCTTTCCTGAGTGAAGGTACCCTCTTGTTAATTCCGTAATTTGGACCTTTTCATGGCCTTAGAATAAGTATAAATTTTAAATTTAATCTGTTGTAAAAGTCTATTTCTGGTATATTGCATACTGACAGCATTAGCAAACCAAAACATTGCCCATGAAAGACTAGACAGTTGTGTCATATTTCTTCACCCTAGTTTAGGACAAATTAGCAAGCCTTATCATTTGAGCTCTTCCAATTTGCATCATCCCTTCTGGTCTTGTCTTCCTGCCTGGAGATTTTCTAATATTTATTCTTTTGTTTCACACAATGATACAATGCTATAATGATGCAATAAGACTGAAAGAGGTTTTAACCCCTTATTTAGTCAATCAAATACTTTTCAGTTCTAATAGTTGTTTACACTGGCTTTAAGATAGAGTGGTCTGAGTAGAATGTTTGTAGAAAAGCCCTACAGAATTCTTACTGAAGAAATAAATAAACCTTGCATATATGCCTTTGGCAGTTGAAGTCCCCTTCAGTGTCACATAATTTTAAGAAGAAAATACCTTAAAGACTGATGATAAATGAAGTAGCATCATTTCCTTTCAAGGATTAAGTTAAAAATCATCTTTTGGTTTGAGTAGACCAAGTCACCTGTTCTAGTTTGCTAGCTGCTGGAATGCAACACACCAGAGATGGACTGGCTTTCAATAAAAGGGGATTTATTTAGTTGATGTATAGTTCTTCAGAGGAAAGGCAGCTAACTTTCAACTGAGGTTCTTTCTTATGTGGGAAGGCACAGGGAGATCTCTGCTGGCCTTCTCTCCAGACCTCTGGGTTCCAACAGCTTTCCCCGGGGTGATTCCTTTCTGCATTTCCAAAGGCCTGGACTGAGCTGCAAGTGCTGAGATGAGGTATGCTGAGCTGCTTGGGCTGTGCTACCTTGAGTCTCTCATTTAAGCACCAGCCAATTAAATCAAACTTCATTCATTGCAGCAGGCACGCCTCCTAGTTGACTGCAGATGTAATCAACAACAGATGAGGTTCACATGCCATTGGCTCATGTCCACAGCAATAGAACTAAGCACCTTCACCTAGCCAAGTTGACACCTGAATCTAACTACCACATCACCCAAGGACAGTTTGTTATACTCGTCGTAGAGAGGCCTAAATTTCTCTCTCTTTCCTCTTACTTCTACCAAATGGAAAAAAGGGACAAGGAATGATTTTTAAAAAAAAGAAAAAGAAAAGAGGGATAAAACTTATAAGAATGTACTTAGATAACATATTATCAAAGTCACTTGCTCTGACTTTCTTAGACACCAAAGCCAAAGAGTATTTTAGGAGATAGTAAGGTTTCTTTATATAAGGAATGAGGAGAATAAGTGCAGGTCTGGGGTAGAGGAGCTCTGTGGTCCTACATTTAGCAGTATTGGAAATTCTGAGATAAAATAAAGCAAGCATCTCTATTACAAGACAATTCAGAATCTTATTATGCTATTGTGTATTGAGAAACATCAAAAAGTCAATTTGGTTTGCATGATTTTATAAATTTTATTCTCAGAACTATTCTTCAAAGAGCATTTTACAGGACTAAGATTCAGCAAAATATACTTGGAGAACTTCTGCCATGATGTGTAAGACCTCTTAATGGCAGCTAAAAAAAAGATTTTTAACACAAAACTAGCTTAAATTTACCACACTATATGAGATTCTGGACATCTTTTCTCCAAGATAGGAGTCATGGTCAGTGCTTTAAAAGAGAAAAGGAAATCCAATGAAAATCTGAATATCAGAGTCGAGTATTTGGAGGAGTATAATTAAAAAGAGACATGGTTAAAATATTGAAGCAAAATTCATGAGAAGAATTCTGGCCCCAAACCTGTCCCCCAACCATTTAACCATGTAAACACCTGCCAACTATATTTATCTGCATCTTAGTTCCCTTATCTGTATAATGAAGATTTTGAAGTTGCAAGAATCTTTATGAAGGCTAAGCAGTTACATTGTTCATAGAATCATGCATTTTGAAGTTAGTAGACACCTCAGAAAGCATCCAGTTTATGCCCCTCTCATTGCTCCACAAAGGTGAACATACAAGCTCTATGAGGTCATTTCAATTCATGGAACTCACATTCTTGCAAGAAAGTCCATTCCACATTGGACACATCTAACTGCAAGGAAATTAGATCTCTTCTTAATCTTGAATCAAATCTCTCTCTCGATTACTTCCATGCACTGGAAGTAATCTGGGGTCACAAAGAATTAATCCTAGTTTTCTAAATATTGAAGGCAGTGATCATCTACCATAGGTGTGTTCTCTGAAATAAATATTCCTAGTTTCTTTAATCCTGTTTCTACTGAGAATTTTATTTTTCCTGAGCACTCTGATGACTCTCTTTAAAATATGTTAAGGTTTTTCATATCTACATAAGTTTTATGGTGTCCAAAACTGAAAGCAGCATTTGGAATGTGTTTTTGTGTATAGCCAATCAAAGAACAAGAGAGCAATATCCTCACTTCTATCTTTCTTAACACTATAAGTTTATTAAAACATATTTAGCATTTGCTATGTATCAGGCACTATTCAACTTGCTTTACATACACTACCACATTTATTCTCACAACAAATCAGTAAGGTAGGCAATTTGATTATTCCCATTTTTTTTCTATATGGGAACTAGAGCATTTTTGCATCAGTGCTTCTCAAATTTTAATGTGCATAAAAATCATACAGGATTTTTATTCTAATGCAGAGTCTAATTTAGTAGAATTTCTGTGGCTCCTGAAATTCTGTGTTTCTACAAGCCTTCTGGTGATGCTGATGTTGCTGGTCCAAGGACCACAATTAGAGAAGCAAGGATCTACATAACATTAGAAAATGATTAAACAGAAAAACCTTAAGCTACAGTGGCCAGAGGTATCTGTATTGGTGTCAAAGGAAAATTCATAGAATTTATATTTTTTCAATAGAGAACTGCTTTCATAAAGATATTCTTCCTACCAACAAAAACTGGCTTATAAAACTCCTTCTACCACTGAAGTATAAAATAACAATAACACATTAAACACTTGGCCATGTACCAGGCCTCATTCTAAGAAATGTACACATATTATTTCATTTAATGCTCCTAACTGCACTACGAGGTAAAGCCTATCATCTTGTATAATAAAAGAGACAACTTAAGTAGACAAGAGACAGAACCATCACCTCCAGGTTTCTGGTGGGAGGCAACAAGAAGATTAAGTAACTTTACTGAGGCCACATGGCTAGTAAATGGCTGAGCTGGAATAGAAATTCACAACAGTCTTCCTCCAGACCAAAAGCCTGTGAAGTTGTACCACCTGCCTGTGCTCACCTCACAGAAAATGAAAGCAGCAGTCAAAGAGATTCATGGGAGAGAGAAATGGAAGAGAAAGGCAAATAGAAAAAGGCCATTTTCTAGGTAAGATAATAGCTGTGGTACAGGCATTTCTCAGAGAGTACTGAAGTAAATCAAACCATGTTAAATGCTATAATAAAGGCTGTACTTAGACGGAACATCAGTAGAGTAGGTAAACAGAGACCACAGATTTGAAGTTAATAATAACAGCCTCACTGTTTGCTATTAAAAAAAAAAAAAAGTAGATCTAGCTCATATCTTGTGCTAGGTTCAAGTGTATATACCTGAGTTAGATGCAAGTCCTGCCCTCTGTGGGCTTCTAATCTAGCTGGGGAAGCATATGTAAACAAATTACTCTCTGATAGAATATAGCAGCTGCCCTGGTAATAATTATGGGGTAGGGTGAGGTTGTTAAGGAAAGCCAAGAACAAAGATATTAATCAATAGAAATACTTCTTGCCCTAAAAGTAACAGAATTTCTCAGTTGTAAATTTGATTTTTCTTACATTTAATCCTAAACAGTTTAGCATCTACTTTTGTTGGCTATTAAGAAATAACAAACAAATATTAAAGAAAAAATTAAAACCAGATGTTTGAGCTTAATTTAACAACTATGGTAGTAAAATTATCCCTAGATTCTCTCCATCAATGAATTAATATAAATCATTTCCATGGTATTGCCAAATACTGTAGTGCTTAGGGGCTATGCTATGTGAACAAGTTCGATTTGCCTGTTAAAAAATATTAAAGTCACCTGTTTTATATGAGTTTTGCACTTTTATGCTTTTCAAAGTTGAGTACGACTCTTAGGCCAAAAGTAGACTTGTCCTATACATGAATAATACAAACAAATTCAAGTCCTCTTATCTTTTTGTAGAACACATTTGAGCATAAATAAGAAAAGGAAAATAAATAGTTTAAGTTGGGGAATTTGTTCTTGAAAGTATATAAGGGAGAGATTGATCAAGCAGCCCCATGTGGATTGCGGGCACAGCGTATGGCTTGTGGTTTGGACACTGTGACCAAGACATTTACTACCAGCCGGTATCAGTATAGCTCATTGCAAGAAAATATCCAGGGTTAGCAGAAATACTTCCAATGCTGAAAGCCCTGCAATTCTTATTTTGCCAAGATAAAGCAAATGGCATTAGGATGGTAATTTTATATCTATCTATTTGGGAAAGAGACAAAGTAAAGGCTCGAAAGAGGGTGATATAAAGGGAGAGAAGCAAAAATGAAAATTGCAAATACTGCCCATGTCACCACTTTTCAGAAATAGCATCCTGTAGCCTTTTTTAAGGTGGGCCACTTCAGAGCTACACTGTACCTGAGAATGGAGACATTTCCTACCCATTGAAAGTATCTGTCCACTCATCTAACAAGGACTTCCTATGTTCATTGTCTGGCACTTTGTTAGGTGCTGAGGGACTAAATACTTCATAGCTACTATTAAGGAGCAGACAGTGTGGAGAGAGAGAACGAGACATGCAAAGGAAGATAACAAGGAGAGCATTCTAGGTGATGGGTACAGTGGGGACAAAGGAGATAGTAGCTAATTCTACCTAGACCAAGTGAAGAGAGGAAGGAAAGTGTGAAGGGGGAGAAATGCTTCTTTTGAAAGAGAAGTGACCCCTGAACAGAATATGAAAAATGTATGTGGAATTTTGGGTAGACTAAAAGGAAGAAGCTTTATAAAAAGAAAAGGAACAGGATATGTAAAGGCACAGGGATCTGAAAGAATGGTGCTTGTTTAGGAGACTGCAAATAAATCGGTGTGGCTGGAGCTCAGGGTGGTACATCTGGCACACACCTATTTCATTTCCTGTGGTGGATGCTTGCAGGCAAGGAGATGAAATTGAACTCTATTATACTAAATGAAAATCTGACTGGAATGAAGACAAGGTAGCAAGTAGGACTAGATGGCTGTGATAAGAACTGAGCCAACTGTAGTCATGGATTTGATGTGGCAGTGAGGGAAAAGAACTGATCAGGCTAGGAATGGGTGGCTGCTGATACCATTTGATACATTTGTGGGGTAGCTATCAAATTTTCCTAATTTCTTGTATAGCTGTTCTGAGGACCTTCCCTCAAATTAAAGTAAGCATTATATTGTTTAATCTTAAGTTCTATGAATATTCAAATGATCCCACATGGTCTATGTTTGGGCTAAAATGAGATGCTGTGTACTGTTTTACTATATATACATGGCCTTTTATTTGGGACATGGAAATCCCTTTGAAAACAGTCTGGAAAAATGAATCATAAGCAGTTAAAAATGTAAGTGAGAGGCATCAAATTATTAGGCAAGGCCTTGAAAAGATAAATGTCTTATGAAGGAAAACAATTAACTGGTTATACAGTATATGTTTGCAAAATGCCTATGATGCATGAAAATATTTTTGTCTGTTTTATATTCCTATGATTGGGTGTTTATATTTAAGTAAATTAAATGCAAACAGCCCAGTGCTCTTAAATAATTCTGAGGTAACTGATAATGGGCAGCCAAATCAATGGCTTGTGGTTAAAAATGGCTAACCCAAAAGCTTCAGGACCAAGAAGTCATTTCCAGTGGTAAGGCCCTGAGACCATTATTTCCACAGAGCAAACTACTGCCCCTGAGGAAAAAGAACCTCAGGCATCAGTGTGCTACAGACAGAACCTTCCTATACAAAAGGAGATTTACAACTCAATAAGATGTGGCAAGAATGTAAATGTCTTGAGGGCAGAGATTTTTGTTTTGGTCACTGACATATCCCAGGTGTCCCAAACAAACTAGGTATTCAATTAGAATTTGCTTATTTAATTAATTTCCTCTGCTGTATGGCAGGATGATATGAAAGCAAAGATTTGGCAGCAGAAGACTGGATTTTAATTCTCACCGGTAGTGTAATCCTAAGTATCTCATTTAATATTACGAGATTTAGTTTATGCATTGGTAAAATTGGGACAATAGTTACAGTAATTGGGTTACAAGAGAGAGTCTATGTGAAAGCATGTTATAAGCATTAAAGGACTGAAGTGTTCATTTAGACTCCTGAAGGCAGAGATTCTGTTTATGCATTTCTTAGTTATTTTTCAATCCTTTGCCACACAATCAGTCCATGATAAATGTTTACTAAATTGACTTGAACTCACTATGACTGGTACAGTCCACACTGGGGTTGGAGGAGGAAGAAGGTTGGCCTAAATGACAAGAACTCATGACAGCAAGTTCTGTTTGAAGGTGCTTTGTTGGAATTTTTAAGCTCTGAGCCTCTTTTCAGTTTGTAGGTCCCCTCTGCCTGATTTCTTAGGATCACATTCTTCATGACAATTCTTCCCCAACCTCCTTATAAAATTATTATATTATATAACAAAATGAGCTCTATTTACTGGCTCTTTGCAGCACAGATACATCTTCCTAAACAAATGACACCTTCATTTGAAAATGTCTTGGTCTACGAATACCATATTGGATATGTATGTGTGTGCGTGCGTGTCTTTGTCCAGAAACACTTTTTAAGGATGTACTCACTATGGGCCCCCATCTCATAGACAGATTAGTTTTCAAAATTTGATATGTGAGAATTTTATTCAGTAATTTCTACAACAAAGAGTAAATTCAGTTCCAACCCCTATGATAAGTGCTGGGAAATGAAAATGCCTAACACCCGGTGGCTGTCATCTCTGGCTATTCCCTTTCATTCTCCAGAGACAAGGAGAAGAGACAGATATCTACATAGTAAGATGAACAAAAGATGCCTCCATGACAATGTAGGTTTGGAGGAAAGCTTAGAAGAGTGAGATATTTAGAAGGTGGAATTGACAGGGCTGAGTGTTCCTTTGGATATGAGAGTTAATGGAATAAGTATAATCTCAGATGCCTCTCTGGATTCATGACTTTAATGACTGGGTGAATGGATGTGCTTTTGCCAAGAGAAACATCCAAAGGATGAACAATTAGAAGAAGGAATAATGATTCTATTTATGTACAGTACTTACCATGACTAGAGTCATCAGACAATAATTTGCCAGTGTCTTGAATATATGAGGCAATCAATATGTTTAAATGAATAAACCCTTTATTAGTCATGTGACTTTGGGCAAGTAATTTAATCTAAGTCTCTACTTTTCAATTGTAGAGATAATAATACTTACTTCATAAACGAATTAATTGCTTAAAAAATTAGTATAGAAAGCTATTATGTAACATGCCTAGCACCTTTCCTGGTACATAGTAAGCTTCTGATAACCCTTAGGCACTTACAATAATCCCAGTTTTAACTTCCATTCTTTCTGATTTTATCTTGATGTGGCAGAGAAAGAAAATAGAAAGATATAAATACTCACTAATTTTATTAATAGTATTAGAAAATTTTTTTACAGTATTCAGTCTCTCACTATCAGAGAACATAGAGTCTTAGAAGATTTTATGGGAAGATGACACCCTGATCAATTGAGTACAGTATTCTCCAACCTGTGTCTTGTTTAATCCCTGTTAACACTCAACCCTCTGCCCATCCAGCCCCCAAGAATCTTTCTTTCTCCTCTCTCATAAGATGACAAGGTCAATGACAGGATGAATGAGGAATCAGGACAAGAAAAATGAAGAACTGATCCCCTCCAGCCTACTAACTTAAACTTTAATATCATGTAAGGGCAGACCATACAGTAAACATAATTATATGCACAATATGTGCGTATATGCAAATACATGTAAATCATACCACTTTAAATGCAAATATATGCATGATCTTTTTTATTATCTATGCCACTTGGATGTGACCCTGAGGATAACCTTAGTGGAAACTACTGCCCTAGGTATCATTTTTTAACTGAATCACTGATCTGAGATGTTTTTTAAAATGGTACTCAGGAATGAAAAAGAAATATGTTTTACAGTTCACATCTGCGTGGGTTAAACCACCTGCTATGATTCTGTAGAATATATCCCTTTTACTGCCTTGTTCTATTAGTTAATTTTTATGTATACATGTTTTCTCTCCCACCGCCCCCAACCCCAGATTGCAATTTCCTTGAAAGAAGACACTATGTATTATAACCCATTTGTCCCATTATAACTCTCAAAAATCTAGCCAAATCTCTAAAAATGGAGGGAGTACCCTGCTACAGTTTCATACTGCTTCGTCTGTTCCTCATTTCTCACCCCATTCTCTCTATCCTCTAACTTCCACATTTCTATCCTTTTCTCACCCTGCCAGTCCTTTTTTGTCCCCACCCTCCCTTACTTCTCTGCTATACGTTTTTTTCCACAATCAATGGCTCTCTCCACATATGCAAAGAGTTGTATATTCATCACCACAATCAATTTTAGAACATTTTCATTGCTCAAAAATAAATAAATAAAAGCCCCATACCCTGTATACCCTCCTGTCATTGACATTTAGCACTGGTGTGGTACCTTTGTTAAAAATGATAAAAGAATATTAAAATATTACTGTTAACTACCATGGTCCATAATTGGCATTAGGTATATTTTCCCCATATACTACCTAATTATTAACACTTTGTAATAGTGACATACATTTGTGCTAGTTCATAGAAGAACATTCTTATATTTGTACTATTAACCACAGACATCACCCACAACAGGGTTCACATGTTTTGCAGTCCCATGTTTAATTCTTTAGCTTTCCTTCTAGTGACATATACAACTCTAAACTTTCCTTTTCAATCATAATCACACCCATAATTCAGTACTGTTAATTACACTCATAATAATGTGCTACCATCACTTCTATCTCTTCCCAGATATTTACAACTTTATTAAACATTCTGCACAAATTAAGCTTCAGCTCCCCATTCTCTACCCTCGTTCTATCTCCTGATAATCCATACCTTAGGTATTAACTCCATGAGTTTGCCCATTATTATTAGTTCATATTACTGAGATCATACAATATTTGCCCTTTTGTGTCTGGCTTATTTCACTCAACATAATATCCTCAAGGTCCATCCATGCATCAAGACTTCACTTCTTACAACTGAGTAATATTCCATCACATGTATATTCCACTTTATGTTTATCCTTTAATCGGTTAATGGACACATGGGTTGCTTCCATTCTTTGGCATTTGTGAATAATGCTGCTGTGAACATTGGTGTAAACATATCTGTACTATACTTAGCTTCCTGAGGAATCATCAAACTGTCTTCCATAGTGGCTGTACAATTCTATATTCCCACCAGACCAGCAGTGTTCACTTCTTTCCACATCCTCTCCAACAGTTGTAGTTTTCTTTTTTTTTTTGGCATGGGCAGACACCAGGAATCAAACCCAGGTCTCCAGTATAGCAGGCAAGAACTCTGCCTGCTGTGCCACTGTGGCCTGCCCTGTAGTTTTCTGATATTGTTTAAAATAATGGCCAATCAGTAGTTGTGAAATGATATCTCATTGGGGTTTTGATTTGCATTACCATAATAGCTAGTGATGCTGAGCATCTTTCCATGTGCTTTTTAGCCACTTGTATTTCCTCTTTGGATTATTGTCTATTCGAGTTTTTTGCCCCCTTCTTAATTGGGTTGTTTGTCTTCTTATTAGTGAGTTGTAGGATTTCTGTATATATTCTGGATATTAAATCCTTTTCAGATATGTGGTTTATAAATATTTTCTCCCATTGAGTAGGCTGCCTTTTCACCTTCTTGACAAAGTTCTTTGAATCATAAAAGGATTCATTTTGGGAGAGGTCCCACTTGACTATTTTTTCTTTCATTCCTCATGCTTTGGGTGTAAAGTCTAAGAAACCACTGCCTACCACGAGATCTTGAAGATGCTTCCTTACATTTTCTAGTAGTTTTATGTTCTTGGCTCTTATATTTAGGTCTTTGATACTTAATGTATGTATTGGCTATGAGATAGGGGTCCTCTTTCATTCTTTTGGACATGGATACCCATTTCTCCCAACACCATTTATTACTTACAGGAAGATGGCTGAATAGCACAGCTTGAGATAGTCCTGCTCCATGGAAAAGTTAGAGAAGGGACAGGAGGGTGACTGAGGTGGCGATTCAGGAGTTTGATGACCTGGGAAAGCCTTCTGCACCACATGGGGCAGCCCTAGTTGCAGAGGCTGAGGAACTGAGAGGCAAAAAGCTGGAGCCTGGTGTGGAGGTGCGGAGTCTGCAGGAGTGCATGGATGGGATCCGGGGACTAGGAAGTAAGCCAGGCCACATTCCTTGGGTGTGCTACCCTCACCAGCACAGCCCTGTTACCAGCAACACACCGCACACCCCATGCACCCAAACCCCATCACCCACTCCCATACCTGCGCTCCAGGAGCCCCCACCCAACCAGCCCCCAGTGCATGTACCTGCCCCACACCCACACCCTAAGTATAGCCCAATCCACCTCTCCTGTACCCCTCTGAAGCACTACCTTGCCCTCCCTGTTCCCCATAGGCTGTTGCCAGTACATAAAGGCTGCAGGCACTATCCTTCATACCCAGGCTACCCCTGACCCCCTGCTCATAGTGTTACACAGCCTCATCCTGTCCCCTCTGAGCTCTGCACATCAGTTCATGGTACTCTTAGATCCGCGCATGTGCACAGGCTCCCAATCATGTCATTCAGCTTTGGGAACCTCAGTTGACAGCAGTCCTGGAACCACACATGTGTATGGCCCTCAGCCACACTTCCCAGCTCTGAGAAAGTGCTGACCTGCACAGCCGGGTCACATCAGCCTCCAATCCATGAAGGCATAATGCCAACCTGCTACTACAACTCTACGCATTTGCACAAAGGGCTACATGCCTGAGACCAGGGCACACCAGGGATTCAACCTCAGACCAGTGCACCCACACAGCTACATCCTCCCTGGCTGCTGGGTGCCCATATTCATAAGTATCAGCATAACATCCCCAATCTACACCTACACCTGCCCTGAAACAAATCACTGCACTGAATGCCCACCCCTTGCCCTGCTCCCTGCTGTACAACCATCCTGAAAACTCAAGGCCTTAGACTACTGAAAGAAATCAACTTCCAAAGTCAATCAATTACATGCCATGAAGACAGCAGAAGATCACTAATCATATCACAATGCAGACAGATTTGGTCCTGCCTAACAACCAAATTAAAACACCAGAGGAGACACAGACATTGGAATAACTAATGAGGATGTTCATACAACTCTACTTAATAAATAAATGGGATAGCAAATGACATAAAGGAGATTGAGAAGATAGTAGAAGAGCATAAAGAGGAATTTAAAAGAATAAGTAGAAAAATAGCAGATATAGAAACCAAAGACTGTTTACCAAATAAAGAACATGGTAGAGGCACACAACACCAGATTTGAAGAAACAGAAGGAAGAATAAGTGATATAGAGGACAGGATAACTGATTTCGAAGATTCAGAACAGCAAATGGCAAAAAAGATGAAAAAATTTGAATTGGATCTTGGGGAAATGATAGACAAAACAAAGTGCACAAATATAAGAATCATTAGTGTCCCAGAAGGAGAAGAGAGTAGTAAAGGGCTAGGAAGAGTAATTGAGGATATAATGGGAGAAAGCTTCCCAACCCTCATAAAGGGCATAAATATACAAGTCAAAGAAGCCCAATGAACTAGAAACAGAATAAAATCAAATAAGCCTTTCCCAAGACACATACTAATCAGTCTGTCAAATGTTGAAGAGAAGCAGAAAGTCTTGAAAGCAGCAAGAGAAAAACAATCTACTACATACAAAGGAAACCAAATAAGACTGAGTTTAGACTACTCAACCAGCACCCTGGAGGCAAGAAGGCAGTGGTATGATATTTTCAAGATCCTGAAAGAGAAAGACTTTCAGCCAAGAATTCTGTACCCAGCCAAATCGTCCTTCAAAACTGAGGGAGAGATTAATGTTTTCACAGACAAACAAGTCCTGAAAGAATTTGTCAGCAAGAGACTGGCCCTACAAGAAATACTAAGAGGAGCTCTGCCAGCCAGCACCATTTACTGAAGAGACTGTCCAGTTCCAGTTGAGTGGAATTGGTATCCTTGTCAAATATCAATTGGTCATTGATAGGAGAGTCTATTTCCCAACTTTCAATTCAATTCCATTGGTCAGTATGTCTAGTTTTATGCTCATACCATGCTGTTTTGACTACCAAAGTTTTTAAACATGATTTACAGTCAGGGAATGTGAGTCCTCCAACTTCATTCTTCTTTTTCAAGATTTTTTTTGCTATTCAGGGCAACTTTCCCTTCCAAATAAATTTAATAATTGGCTTTTTTATTTCTATAAAGTAGATTGTTTGGAATTTTGATTTGGATTGCCTTGGGTAAAATTAACATCTTAACAATTTGGATAGACTTGACATCTTAACAATATTTAGTTTTCCAATCCATGAACACAGATGCCTTTCCATTTCTTTAGGTTTTGATTTCTTTTAGCAATGTTTTCTAATTTTCTGAGTACAGGTCCTTTACATTCTTGGTTAAATTTATTCCTAGATATTTGATTCTTTTAGTTGCTTAGAAATGGAATTTTGTTCTTGATCTCTTTTTCCAATTGCTAATAACTAGTATATAGAAGCACTACTGATTTTTGTATGTTGATATTATATCCTGCCACTTTGCTGGACTCATTTATTAGCTCCAGTAGCTTCATTGTAGATTTTTTTAGGACTTTCTAGATACAAGATCATGTCATTTGCAAACAGTGAAAGTCTTACTTCTTCCTTTCTGATTTAGATGCCTTTTACTTCTTTTTCTTGCCTAATATCTCTAGCTAGAACTTCTAGCACCATGTTGAATAACAATGGTGACAGTGGGCATCCTTGTCTTGTTTCCAATCTTAGAGGTAAAATTTTCAGTCTTTCAGCATTGAGTATGATGTTAGCTGTGGGGTTTTCATATACTCCCTTTATCATGTTGAGTAAGTTTCCTTTTTCAATGTGTTTTTATCAAGAAAGGATGATGGATTTTGTCAAATGCCTTTTCTGTGTCAATTGAAATGATCATGTAGTTTTTCTCCTTCAATTTAAGGTGGTGTATTACATTAATTGATGTTCTTGTCTTGAATCACTCTTGCATACTGAGGATAAAACTCACTTGACCATGGTGTTTAATTCTTTTAATGTGCTATTAGGTTTGAGTTGCTAATATTTTGATGAGGATTTTTGTATCCATATTCATTAGAGAGACTGGTCTGTAATTTTCTTTTCTCATAGTATCTTAATGTGGCTTTGCTACTAGGGTGATGTTGACGTCATTGAATAAGTGAGATAATATTCTCTCCTCTTCAATTTTTTGGAAGAGTTTCAGCAGGATTGGTATTTTTTTTTTTTTTTCTTGGAATGACCAGGAGAACTCCTCTGTGAAGTCTTCTGGTCTGGGGCTTTTCTTTGTTGGGAGGTTTTGGATGACAATTTCAATCTCTTTACTTGTGATTGGCTTGTTGAGATCTTCTACTTCTTCTAGAGTCAGTGTAGGTTGTTCATGTGCTTCTAGGAATTTTTCTGTTACATATGTTACATATGTCTTTCAAATTTTTGCTCCTGCATTTGCTCACTGCACTGACTAGGGATAATGGAAAGGGAGAAATAGCAGGCAAAAATCAGGGTGGTTTTGAAGCAATTAAAAAACTCTTGCTGAAAGCATGCTCATTTCTGGCTTGTTTAATTCCTTTTTATTCTTTCCTATATAGCAAGGGTTAGAAAAAATTATCTGTAAAGGGTCAGATTATCAACATTTTAGACTCTGCAAGTCATCCAATCTCTGTTGTAACTATTCAACTCTGTCATTGTAGTACAAAAGTAGCCATAGACAGTACCTAAATGAATGAGTAAGGCCATGTCAAAATAAAACAGAGAAAGGAAGGAAGGGAGGGAGGGAAGGAAGGAGAGAGGGAAGAAGGAAACAAAGAAGGAACTAAGGAAGAGAGGGAGGAAGAATGCTGAACAGTTTGAGGAGGAAGTTACAGGGCCTTGCTTTGTTCTCTAATTAAGCAGAAAGCACATAATCTGGCCAATATTTTGGTCCCCAAAGGTTATTCATTCTTTCCATATATATTCAATTCAGTATCATGAGAGGAAGAGAAATGAATGATAGGATCCAAATCTTACTTCTTATATTATCATTAACTAATGTTCTGTCCCCTCATTTACAAACTCGATCTGTTTTCTTTCCTACATGTTGGGAAAGATGGAGAAGGCATTGCTGGATTGTCCAGACACAGCACTTAAAAATCTATAGAGAAAGCATCAACTGTGCGATTTTCTCATTATTACTATTCATATATTTTAAATAATCAACAAAATAATCAGTCTACTGAGAGCACAAAATACAACAAACAAACAAAAATTCAACAAATGGCACTGAAGTAACGGGATACTCACATGGAAAGATAATCAAATGTGATCCTGCCATACAGCATACAAAAAAATAAAAAATTAAAATAAAAAAACAAAGGTGGTGCATTTATTCTCAAAAAAATTAGAAAGTAACACCAAACTACTGAAAATTTTTATCTCTGGGTCATTACCATAATAGTGGCTTTAAATTTCTCCTTTATATGTTTTCCTAAAATTTATACTTAATACAAAGATGCTGTTCCTTTAATTTTTTAAATTTGCAATATTTTAATTTGTTTTCTACTACATTTTGCTTGGGGAATATGAGTCACCTTTCCTTTTGTTGTCATTTTGAGTAGGAGTATAAGATAGTGAGAGGAATTGTGGTCCTGCTAACCAATAAAGAAAAAATATAAAAGTGCAAACAAAAATCAAAAGAGTTTAAAATAAGCATGGATAGAATTATATATAGAGAGAGATATATAGAAGATATATAGATATAGACTCATGGATAGAATTATATATATATATTTCTATCTAAAAGCAAAAGACCTACTAAAACAAATCATTACACTTGAGATTTTACAATATATATTTTCCCATTTTAGGGTCATGATTGCACAAACTGTTTAACTTATCATTAAGCAAGTTTTGAGTCAATACTTTAGAAGGCTAAAGTAATTCTATCAGGAATGGCTGGATAAAGGCAACTGAAGAAATTGAGGTTTGACTGGCAGGAGAAAGGAGAGCTGTAGTGAAATAAGAAAGTATGTTCTGGCTTCACTGTTGACAGTAAATAAATGACTTAGCAGGCCACAGTCACATAAACTAGAGGATGTATGAAACTTGATTTGCAATTATATTCTGTTTGAATCATGTGTGCATTATCTTGTTTAGGAATGGGAGAAATCACTAAATGGACTCGTGAAGCCCTTCATTGTCCTTTAGAGGGACAATGTCTATAAATGCCTTTATAGATAGGCATTCATCAAGAAAGAAGTTAAATCTTGGTCTACTGGAAAACCCATCTTTATCAGTGGCACTGATGGTATAAAAAGCTGGAGATCTTTATTTCTTCATGTAGCTTTGAACTATTATGTAGTTTCCTTTCCTTTCAATCTGCAGAGCTCTTTTTAGCATTTCTTGTAGGGCTGGTCTAGTCGTGACAAGCTCCCTCAGCTTTTATTTATCTGGCGGTGTCTTAATATCTCCCTTATTTTTGAAAGACACTGCTGACATGCCTCCATGGTTTCTGATGAAAAATCAGTACTTAATCTTATTGAAGCTCCCTTGAATGTAACATGCTGATTCTCTTTCAGCTATCAGAATTCTCTTTTATTTTTGACAGTTTGATTGTAATGTGTTGCCATGTGGATATCCTATTTGGAGTTTGCTGAGGATCTTGCATATGTATATTCATGTCTTTTATTATAAAATTTGAGTTTTCAGCCATTATTTCTTGGAATATTCTCTCCCTTTTTCTTTCTAATCCTTCTGGGATTCACAAAATGCATATACTGGTATGCTTGTTGGTGTCCCAAAGATTCTTTAGGCTCTATTCACTTTCTTCAATCTTTCTTCTTTCCACTCTTCAGACTGGATGGTTTCAATTGTTTTATATACAAGTTCACTGAGTCTTTCTTCTGCAAGTTCCAATCTGCTACTGAACTCCCCAAGGGAATGTTTAATTTCTGTAACTATGTACTTTAGTTTTGTTGGGATTCTTTTTATAATTTCCATGTCTTTATTTATGTTATCTTTGTGTTCATCTATTGTTTTTCTTTAATTATTTATCCATATTTTCTTTTAACTCTTTGAACATGTTTAGGATAATTGTTTTAAAAAGTCTTTGTCTGGTATGTCTCAGATCTGGCCCTCCTCATTGACGGTTTCTAATGCTTTTATTTTTTCCTTGCCTGGGCCATCACTTCCTGTTTCTTTGTAGACTTTATAAAGTTATGTTGAAACCAGGACATTTTGCTATTTTGATATGTTATCACTGAGATTTAAACTATGAGATATCTGTTTCTTTAGCTCATATCCAATTAGTATTATAAGAGAACTTTCCTTGAATGCCAGGGACAATCAAAAAAAAAAGAGAAGAAGAAGGGGGAAAAGGCAAGTTTCCCAGTATTTGTAAATTGACCTGTAAGAGTGGTCTCCATCAAAACTGCTCTGTACAATGAGTTTAGAGAATAGTTCCAGGCCAGAATATAGGGGCAACTTTGATCCTCTCTGCACATATCTTTTTTTTTTTTTTTTTGCATTTGTGTGTAGCCCTAGGAATTCCTCTATTTCCACAAATGCAGATATCCCCTCTTCCCTAGGAAACTGTTCTCTTACGGTCCTGAGAACTGTACTGTATATTCTACAGCCAGCAATCCCTTGCCTCAGGCAGCCACTTGATTGCTCTCCTCTAGCATTCTGTAGGAAAGCTCTGTGAACCCCTTTCTATAGCAGAGCAAGTCTTGGGATGGTGAGACCCTCAGGCCACTACCAGACAGATGGGACCAGAAGTACATGCTTCCAGTATAAACCAGAGCATGAGGTTTACTCTTCTCCCTCTGGAACAGGACCTAGAATCCACACTAAGATCATGACTGGCTCCATGCCAAGCCAGTGAAGGGTATGGAAGGGGCCAGCCTGAGCACTACAAGGTCCTGACTGATTTTAAGTAACCTTTTTCTTGACTTAGTCCTTGTCCTTTACTGCAGTCTTCTAACTATTTACTGAAGCTTTGATAAAGATGCTTCCATCCATTCTTGCTGATTGTTCAAAGCTTCTATGGGGGACAGATCCCTGAAGCATTTTACCCTGCCATCTTGACAGGGGCAAAGCTTCTTTAATTTTGATTTTTTTTTTTTTTGTATGCTGTATAGCGGGGGTCACATTTCATTCTTCTTCCATGTGAGTATCCCATTTTCGCAGCACCATTTGTTGAATTTTTGTTTTTTGTGTGGTTTATTGTTTTTGTTTGTTTGTTTTTTGGGAAGTGCATGGACCAGGAATCCACCTGGGTCTCCCACATGGCAAACAAGAACTCCATCACTGCTTATCCTTGCACCCCCTCCATCTTTATTTTTAATTTGGTTCATACTTACCACACCTAAAATCTTTAAACTCTTCTTTCCTGTGGCAAAAAACAGTAAGAATTTCCCCATTTCATTATATATATATATGAAGAGATTTTATATGCCTTTATAGTATGCAATCCAGTGGATACACCCTACTTTATCTAACCAATTCCCAAATCAAGATATTTACATTATAAAAAAATTTTCAGCATTACAAGTAATGCCATGATAAACTTTCTTTTACATATATTTTTATTATGTTTCTAAGTCGTATCACTAAAAATGTCTATATATAGAATAAAAATTTGTACACACACACACACACACACACACACACACATACACATACATAGACCCTCCAGGAACTTTGAATAATTTGAACTCCCATTTTTCCAAAAACCTACCAGTACTAGGTTTATATGTTTGCCAAATTAATAAGTGAAAGTGGCATCACTTGCTTTATAACATAGTGCTCTTAGTAGGCTGAATATCTTGTTGGTTATTTTAAATATCTGAACAATAATAATGAGAAAATTGCATAGCTAAAACTTTCTACATAGATTACAAAGTGCTGTGTCTCATGACAGTCCAGAAATGCCAATTCCCATTATGTAGGTCAGAAAGCAGTCAGGGTTTATAAATGATGGGGGATCATTAAATTGATGATAAGTGGGTATTTGGACTTCATCACTCATTCCTCTACCTCTATATGATACTGACTTGAATATATGTAGAATGAATTAATCCCCTTTGGAGATCAAAATATTAGCTAGACTATGTGCTCTCTGCCAGATTAGAGAACAAAGCAAGATCCTTTACTTCCCTCCTAACACTGTCCAGTCTTCCTTTTCTTCCTTCTTTCCTTCCTACCTTCCTTCCTTCCTTCTTTTACTTTCTTATTTTTCTTTCTGACATTTGTTGCTATGCTATCTAGCAAGGTCCATCTTTTTTAATTCACTTATTTATTCCCTTTAATTCATATTTCACATTGCCATTTCCTTCCTTAGTCTCAGACATAACAGTGTTCCTGTCTTTTTTATCATTTTCAATATTTGTATGTTTATGTGAAATGTGTCTTAGTATGCATGTATTATTAATTTGCAAAAGTGATATTGTGTTACAAATTTCATTCCCATTTCTTGCATTTTTCACTCAACCCAATTTTTTTTAAACTACCCATGTTGCTGTGAGAATATATCTACATGTCATCATTTATTGGTACTAATTTGTACTGACTTCTGTGGCATGTTTCCACAGCATTTACATATCCACTTCCCTAGCAAGGGTAACTGGACTGTTTCCAACTTCTTTCCACCACAAATGATGCTTCAAGGAATATTCTCACTCATTTCCACTCATGGAGTGGAATCACTGGTCATAAAGGGATGCATTTATTTAAGTTGATTAGCAATCTTTTTTTAAAAAACAATAGCTACATTATTCTAAACTCCATTTATCTAATTATTAATGAGTTTGAGCATCTCTTTGTAAGTTTATAGTTTATTAGTCCATTGTGTTTCCTCCTTTATGACTTGCCTCTACGCACCCTTGAACCATTGTTCTATTACAGTTCATATCTATTTCTTACTTATTTGTAAGAGATTCATGTATATTCTAGATATTAGTCCTCCTGTATTTCAGCTACATCAAAGATCTTTTCCCATTCTGTCATCTCTCTTTAACCTTGCCCATGATGTCTTTCATTGAATAAAACTCCTTAGTTTGATGTAATCAATTCTGCAATTTTTTTCCCTTCATGATCCTTGGATGTTGTCGTTTTCCACAAGTTGGGCACTAAAATTTTCTCCTGCATTATTTTCTATTAGTTTTATGGTTTTACCTTCTCACTTAGATCCTTAATACATATGGACTTCTCTATGCCTCCTGCTGTATTTTTCTTTATGCGACAAGACAGTCTCCCCAACACTATTTACTAAACAATTTGTCTCTTTTTTCCATTAATATCTTGGGATGCTTTTAATGTATATTAATTTTTCATATATATATATGAGTCTGCTTTCAAGACCTGTAGACTGTTCCACTGGACTGTTTTTCTCTGCTACAGATTTTATAAATATAGCTTTATGATATGAAAGTATTTGATAAGAGAAATCTCTCTTTGAACTTCTTTTTCAAAGTAGACTTAGTTTTCCATAGAAATTTACCCTCTCATATAAATTCTTAATAAAGTTAATGAGTTTCTCTCTTGATAAGCTTATTCAAGAAATTATATAGATTTTATGTTTCTAAAGTAACTAGGGCTTAATTTGTGTTGTATTGTAGCTGATTATTGGTAATAATCCAACATTATTACTTTTTATTTATTTATTTTATAACTTATCTTTTATTGAATTTTATTTTTAATAGTTTCCAGTTGATTTTTTTATTTCCCAAATACAGAATTTATATCATATGTAAATCTATTTTTTATAATCCTTAGTCATCTGAATTGTTTTTCTTGACATATTTCATTGGCCAGGACCCCTTTTGAGAATGTTGAATAATAGTGATGATAGCAGATAACTTTGTCTTGTTCAGTGGTTCAAGAATATTTCCAGTAAGTATGAGAGGTATGCCCTACCATATTAAGGGAGTATTCTTTTATTATTAATTTACTCAGTGATTGTACAAAAAAACAGAATTTAAATATTATCAAATCTCTTTTTGTCATTTAGAGACTAAAAAGTACAGTCTTCATTTTATTGACTGATATATTATTCTTCTAATAAATTTCCTCTTATTGAATCAACCTTTCATTTCTGGAATAAACTCTACTTATTGACAATGTAGTATATTTTATTGTACTAAAGAAGTCAATTTACCAATATGTATTTTATTTAGAATTTCATAGGAAAATTTTGTATTTATTAGGATCATATAAACATCAAAAATGAATAAGGAAGTTAAATCTTCAAATCTTGAAACATTTTGTTAATAAAACTATCTGGATTTGGCATATTTCTAGGGGTAATTATTTGACAATGTTTAAAATTTGTGCAATGTTTGTGGGGGTATTGAATTTTTCCATTTATTGAATCAATTTGGGTAATTTATATTTCACTAGAAAGTTATCCATGTAATCCATATTTTAAAATCTGGGTTGTATACAATAGCCTAGTTTAAAATCTTCAGTGACTATGTTATTATTCCATCCTTCTTTTCTTCTAAAATAGAGTACTTGTACTATTTTCTTTATGGGGATTATTCTTTGTAAATATTTGCTTACTTTTCAACAACTAGCCCAAGGATTTATTAAATCTACAAATTTTTATATTTATTTCAGTAGTTCCTGTTTTTGTTTTATTATTTTCACCTATTTTCTGTAGGTTTGTCTTTTTATCACTTTGTGAATTAGATGCTTAGATAAAATATTTTCATCCATCTTTATTTAATAATGAATGGATTTAAATTGGTAAAATATCTGTGTTTGCAGCTTTGACTGGGTCCCATATGCTTTGATATATGCTGTTCTTAAAATTCCTTTCTCCTAATCACTGAAATTGTATTTTTGATTCTTGGTTTAAACCAGAAATTATTTAGGACAATTGCAGTTGTTGCTGAATTTGTAAGTGGTTTGAGTAAGGGCATTCTTCTGTGCATCTATCATTAACTTCTTGCATTGTGGTCAGAGAGCCCTGAACCTTCTGCTACTTTGCATTTAAGAAATTTTGTGGTCTAATATACTTTAAGCTTTTAAAAAATATTCATTGCCTTTTTGAATAAGATAAATACATTAAAATCTGTGCTCGGAACAGATTTAGGGATATCTCTGTCTCCCATAATAATTCTGTATTGGCCAATTTTAAGATGTTGTCACCATGTCTTCTTATAAAATTGCCCTCTTAACTCCATTTAAAGTTTTTTTGCATTAAAATCTACTTTAATAGTATAATTTCTGTCTCTGTTCCTGTTTGCTTGCATGTGGTTTAAGTATCTTACCTATCCTGTTTCTTTTACATTTTTTTTGTTACTGGGAAAAGAGGCAGGGGATTGCTTTTCTGACATCCTAGAATTGGAACTGACTTTTGGTTATGTTTCATTTGTTTACACAGTGTGTCTTTTTTTTTAATAGGAGAGTTTAATTTAATTATATTTATTGTCATAATTAACATGTTTGGTCTTAATTATGTCATAGCATTGTATTTTGTGCCTATTGTGATTCTTCATTCATTTCTTGTTTTCTGTTATTGTTTTTCATTTTTTAATTTTCTTTTATGTTTTTTTCTTTTTGGTATATTGAAAGTATTATTCTCTAACATGAGGAGGATGTTAGTACTTATAAATTTGTTGTAAGGTTTCAATTACCTACCCTGTGTAAGCATACTGAACAGTACCTAACACATTAAAAATGCTCAGTAAGTATGTGTTACTGTTATTTTTATCAGTTATCATCACCATCATCATTACTCTGACATTTAAAGTTAAATTGAAGGATGATTCAGACACCTGCTTGATTTTTATTCCTTTCTAAGTATACAGTACAAAATAATTATGGAAATTTTTGAATCTTTGAAATTTAAAAATTTTCCTATAATAATGTAGGTGTTCTTCCTCTAATTAATTTTGCTGGGTACATGGTGAGGTCTTTGAATCCACTGATTAAGGACCTTTTGAAATCTCAAAATGCTACTTCCATTATCGCCTTGATTATTGCTTTTTTACTTTCATTTCACTCTTCTCTTCAAGAACATAAAATATCTATTAGTTAGAGTTCTTTCGTCTTTTCTCCAAACCTGCTAATCCACCCCCATCTCTTCTAAGTTTTATAAAATTCTCTCAATTCTGCCCTGACAGTTTTCTTCAGTGCTGATCCTGCTTTTCTTTATTACATGACTATTATATTATTCCTCATCCTGTTATTTGTGCTTATAAAACAGACTCTATCCTCTCATCTCACCTCTCATCCCATCTTAAAGTCCTTGTTTTCTAGAATTTTATTGGAAGCACAAAGTATATATTTTTAATTTACCTCTGTTTCCTTTTGAGACATTGTTTTTTTAAATGTTATTCTTAAACTCTTTAGTACTATATCTTCCTTGTGCTTTTATGTTGAAAAGCATTTTCAGTGGCCCCTTATTGTTATTTACCTTTGAATGAATATTTGGTTCCTCTGCCCTGGTACTTAACATTTTATCCACGTGGTTAGAAGCCTTTCACTATACTTCACCCTGGAAGGCAGATGGAAGTAAGATCCAACCACCGAAAGGAAGGGAGAATCTTTGCCCCTGGGAAGTCCATACAGCAGTCTCTGAGCAGATTTTTAGTAAGCTTCCAAACTCGATTCTAGTTTTCTGTTTGTAACATTCTCCAAACTATTTACCCTGTACGGTTGTCCAGGTCTCCTTTCTGGTTTAGCTGCCTAAGTGGATATCCACTGGTATTCAGCTAAAATCTCTGTTTACAATTACCTCGTCTGTGGTGTCCTCACTTGCATAAACCTCACCACTTCTAAATGTATGGCCTTCACTTGAAGGCCATTTCTAAATGTATTAGCCTTCAAAGAAAAAGATATTCTAAGGAAAATGCTCCCATCTGGCTCAGGGCCCATTATATTTAGCAGGTGTTAGTTAGGCTCTACCAAGTATCTCTCTATTTTCTAGAACACTTTACTGCGATATTATAGAAGAGTGTTGTATATCAAACTACAGTGGCTTCCTTCAGTTTCATCCCATCCATATTATAGTTAGTTTCATCAAAGTGTCTGGCAGGGAAATGGTACCCTTCCCTAGTTTCCAATATTGATGCAAAATGTCCCTGTTCTTTATTTTATTTATTCATTTATGTTGTTCATTTCAATGGGCTTTTCACGTGGAATTGTGAGGGCAGCTAGAGAGGAGTTAGATGCACGCACTAAAGTAATTGTAGAGCCTGAAAGTACAGAGATGCAACCTGTCAAATGTATATATGTACTGTCTTATTTCCAAAATTTGGAAATTCCTGACAACCATTAAGAATTTACTATTAGTAGAAATGCAACCCCATGATATCTTCACTTACATTCATACACACCATCCCTGATCAGAATATGAAAGGTGGCACTGCCTTAAAAGGGTTTTCAGAAAACTTCAAAATAAATCTCAAAAATAGGCATAACAAGTCACATCATCTGGCATTGGAGAGTTCACCTTGTCATCATAACAAACAAACCTGAGAATTGGGTTCTATTCGGAGGGCTTCTGGGAAGATATCTGAGGATACTGCAGCCTTTTGCACAGAATTAAAAAATGGCCAAGAGAGCCAGATGGTAGTCAATAAAGGCTCTGCTGTGTCAATCAGTAAAGATACCAACAACAAGGCTTTTTGCCAACATGTTGAAGCCACCATTCAAGTCTCAAGATTGTAATGATTACACAGATGGTTTTCCCAGAAGCTTTAGACTGACTGTGCTGCATAGCTACTTTAAAAAGACATCTTATATCAACTCTGAAAGGGACATTAGAAGCCTCTTAGAAAGGAACCAGGCTGAAGCACAAGAAGCTTCCCAACACATTTATACCACTAGCACAGCCTAACTATAGGAATTTGGCAACAGATATTCTAAAGTATTTTCTGTGGGTTCCATCTTTTTTATTATTATTATTAGAGAAATTGTAGGTTACAGAAAAATCATGCTTAAGATACAGGGTTCCCATATACCATCCTATTATTAACACCTTCCCATGGATTCCGCCATAAAACTATTCACGTTAAAGTTTCTATTTTCTCTAAAGAAATATTTTTGTAATTGTTTGAGCACATAATCCAAAAAGAGTTTCTTCAGCCAATTACAAGTAGAACCTTGGAAGGAAGCATAAATACTTTTTACTATCTCCAGCAAATAAACCATGAAATAGCATATTCAAGTTTTTAAAATATTAACACCTCCTCCCACAATGCCTAATCTATACTCGGGAACTAATTTTTTCACTGACGTAACCATTTAAGACAGGCATAGCTGCTCTCCAAAGTGCTGAATTGCTGATGCTCAACAATTCTTTGGCCTCATCCTCCATCAAAGTCTTTAGAATTATGAAGGGGACAAGCTAAATGATACAAGAAAACCTTATAAATACATTAGTAATTCTAAAATGTATCCAAGGCTGAATATCTCAAATGGCGTAGCTTTAGTCAATTGCCTTAGCACCTCAAGTGTATTACAGGCTCACAATTCTTTCAACACCATCTATTATGATACTTATCATTGACATGAAATTACCTTTGCAGAATTCAACACATGAACATTCCGATTTGTTTTCAAGTGGAATGTGTTTGCTGGATATAGTATTAAATGTGATGCCTACTTTAAACTCTTTCTTAATTTGTTATAACAAGTTGAATAAGTGGTAAAATAATACATGACGACCTTGACCAATTCTACTGCTTGGATGTCCAAAAAATCAAAGTATTACAAGCTCAAAGTCTTGCTGAACTGTTGGGTCTCTCATGGGCAGGGGAGGAATTCCCTTGTTACTGCCATGAAACTGGCTACCCGCATGTACCCCATTCCCAAGCTAATGGTAAAATGCAAACTCTAAGATTCTTTTAGTTACATTTTCCATAAATAATTATTGGTCTTAGTCATCTTTTGACACAACCTGAAAAGAATAAAGGCATGGGTATAACATGCCCTGTTTTCCTTTCCTGGTAGGTTGCCTTTTTCATTTTCATTGAGATACTTAGGAACATTATACCATTTAATCCTTATAGCAATTCAGTAAAGTGAATTATATTATGAATACAATCTCACAGATGAAGAAACTAAGATATGTAGATGTTAAATAACTTGTCCAAAATTATAAATAAATAATAAATAATAGCGCCTAGAATTCAAATAAATGGCTTCCGAGTAGTGCTCATACTCATAACCCTTCTAATATATTGTCATCCACTGTGGTGCACATATAGTTGATGCAAGTATCCTACAACATGTAAATATTAAGATCCAGTTAGGAACATGGGCTCCTGTTACTGGTGTGTACTCACATTCCTTCTTCTTTTCTTGTCCATTTGCCCCTCTTCTAAAACATAGTTTCAACTTTCTTCCAAGTCTTTCCTGCTTTCTCTGCCAGGCATTCCTCAGGGCCTTTCCTCCAGATCCCTAGATGTGTGGATATCCCTTCCTGTCTGACCCACGAACCATTCTGTCTATGGGATAAATTTGTGTTAGTGGTTGTCAGTATCATGTCCTTAGCTAGAGGGCCTCTAGGCTCCGCCTATCAGCCTCTCTTGCCCATCTTTTTCTTTATTCTGAAGCCCTTCCTGTTATTCAGTTTCCTGAAACTGAATTCCAATATACACCAGCTTATCCTGAACTTCTGTTGTTTCTCTCCTCTTTCCACATCCCACCCTCCCACCCTCACTGTCATCACTTAATCCTGTTTCTTTTCTATTTTGTCTTGCTCCTAATCCTTTTTAAATTGCTGTTTCCTCAGGCCCTTAACCCAGGCTCAATTCCCTGTTCCTTTGAGCGTCTTCCTCTCTTCTCTCTGTAAACACACGGGCCCACTAAAAGCATTCTTTCTTCTCTAATGCTGCTTCACTAACCCACCTGACATCTGACCAACTAGGGCATTCCATCCATTTCTCCTTTATCCCCAGCAGGAATGACCAAATATCTCTTTTGGGGATTCCTATCACTTAATAAATACCCCTCGGCCTGCTTAAAGACAGTTACCATCTGGTTACAGTAAAGCCGATCAGTTAACATTAAAAACATTACAGTCATTTACATTTGATTTATAAATATAAATTATTTATATGTTATCTTATTTACTCCACCTTTCCAGAACTTTCTGTCCATGCTCACCTTTGAATATGGATGCTACTCCATTTGTTCCTGAGCAAGTCTTTTGTAAACTTGAACATTTTATACAAATTGTCTTGGTGTTACAATGTATTACAAGCAATTTATTTACTAAACAAGGCTTAGTAGAGAGCACAATAAACTAAACTTATATCCTGGTTTTTGAAAGTTTTGCTTATTTATTGTTAGCAAACTATGTTCTATACCCTATTTACAGACACAGAGGACAGAACACATTCCCAGCAGCAGGAGATAGGAGAAAGTCCAAGCAGATGGCAAATCTGCGTCAGGGGAGAGTCAGCAGAGAGCAACAGGTGTGCTGGCAGAGAAGTCAAATACAGCATCAGGAGAGAGGTTGGCAGCAGGCAGTCAATATCAGGAAAATCTGGCAACAGGTAAAAAGAGCCAACCACAAACATTAAAGATCAGGTCCATAAAATGACTCAGGTGGCAGGGTACGATCATAGTAGTAGAAGACATAGGTATTAAGCAGGGGCAAATGGTGAATAGAAAGATGGGTAACAAAGATTTATTCACAGTTATTGGAGTTGGGATTCAAGGTGAAGTTTTGTTCATAAAGGAGGTGATAACAGCTGGGTTATAAGGTTTGACCAGAGGCTGAGTCACAGCCTCCATCCCAAATTCCACTTGCCTGGGACCGGGACTGGCCCAACGGTTGAGAATGGAATCAAACTTACAGGTGGGGGCCAAGCAGCCCAGATCTCAGGTTAGAGAAAATCAGCCCATCAGATGGTTATGGGATGGATAAACCATAGATGATTTAAAGGTTACAGGGAAAGTGAGGTCTCCAGCTCAGCCTCTGGGACTGATGGATTGTCAGTCTCTACCCTGTATAAGAGTTTGTCTGTCACAGATTCCAGTCTCCTAGCAGAAACCATCCTGCTGTGGCTGTCCCACAGGCACCTATTCAGCAAACCCTTAAGCCTGAAGCATAGGATAAGAACTTTCAAATAAGCCCTAGAAAGAAACAAACTAAAGCCAAAAATCTGAAAGAGAACATCCTGGTGGCTAAAATTTACTCTGAGAGGATTGTCTCGCAGACAAGTGACAGATAAGGCAAATTGGGATTATAGAACCCTTTAGATGTGCAGTCCAGAGAGAGCCACATGACTTCCAGAATGCCTCTTGAGTAGGTACTTAATAAATATTCGGAGATTGATTGATCTTGCATTATCTTTTCTATTTCCAGGGAAGTAGAAACTTGATTTTAACCAGGCCCCTGGCCATTGTCCTTTATTCAGTAGCCAAAATATGAGTAATCTTGATTTCAATTTATTCTTTGGTAATATTCAAGGGTTAGGTTTAACATAAAGGAGTAATTCCCTGAAGACATTGGAAACCCGTGATAGAGATTTTCTGGCTGTAATGTTTACAATTCAAAACAGAAAATACCTAATGCCAGAGAAGTTGTCCAGATTCATGATGCTGACAAGTTGCTGAGCTGCTCAGATAAACATTCTTGTTTAAATGCGAAGAATGGTGCGTAAATGTGTGAGCCATCTATTTGAAGGTTATTTGTTTCAGAATTAAATGGACTTTTAATGACCATTATTTGTGTTCCTCAAGAAAATCATTTTTGCCAACAAATCATGCCCTAATTAAGAATGTCAGAAACTTATACTTTTTGCTGTCATGAAAGGTTTTAGAGACCCTCATTTCCATTGCCACAGAACAAGAATTGACACCACTCCTCCACTCATTCATACAAAGGATGACCAATAGATGGCTGAAATGCCTCTACTTTGTCCGAGCAGGAAGTAGAAAGAAGAAATATGCTTCGTTTAAAGTTATGAGTATCATCTTGGCATCAAAATGACAAACGATCCTTCTACATGTGTGAAGCATGCTGGAGTTAGTGGGCTATGTACCAGGGCTATAAAAACTTGGAAATGTCAACGGTATTTCCAAGCATCTGCTCTCTCTAGCCCCACATTTCTGGGCAACTGCAAAAATTCTTCAGGCTGATGTATCCAAGCTCCAGTGTTCCAGCATAATCTGTCAGGAGAAATTTTAAATTTACATCAAAGAAATTAGGTGAATCATCCTACTCTCCCCTGTTACTGCTCCATGGGGTCTCTGGGATGAAATGAAATCATGGCTACATTTCCAAATGTGTTATAAACTCAGTATAACTCTCCTTAGAGACTCACAACTTATACTTCCCCATTTCCGGATACAGTTCTGCCACTCGAAAACTACTCCATACTACTTGGTTTAGCAGTGAGCCTTGGGGAAAAGACAAAAGCAGGGAAAAGAATTCTGAGCTTAGTGGACACACACAAAAAAACCTGAATCTCCATCCCTGCATCACTGATCACTGTTTCATGTATAACCCTGACCTATTATGTGCTGATATAATGGCATACTAGCAAATAGCTAAATAACAGCTCTCCACCCCTGACAGGGAATTTACACCCCGTGAAGCCTCCTTTTATGTCTGTGACTACTGAGTTTCAAATGGGGCTTCCCCTACAAAGCTTTCAAAGAGGCAATCTCTTTTGGAAGCAACACCCTGAATCTGACTTGACTTTTAAACCAAATTTTGACCAGATACTTGTTTTAGCTAGAAAGGCATATCTGTTTGGAGTCAGAACCATTTCATTTTGGAGACACCTCATCCCTGCTTTGCCCCAGCAGGAATGTTAAGATCCACAAAATGGTAAATTCTAGTGGCTTTTTTCAAGTGCTGGTTCACCTTCCAGGAAATGACTGAGATACACATAGCCTTCCTCTAGATATTTTTAGAAAACAGGAGATAAATAAGAAACAGTAACAACAAAAAACATTGACTAAGTGCACATATCACTGAGATGATTGCTAATTTAGAAATACACTTCTAGCAACTTATTTTCTCCTACTGTTTCCAGGCACAGGACCAGCAAGAAATTAATTGCCGAGGAGAAGGGGAAATGTAAGTAAAATAAAATAATGTTCTCTTTCTCAAAAAGAATAAATAGCAGATATGGATTTTTAACAACACTTTAAGATTGCCCAGTTACTGAGTAGTCTGAGAAGAAAGTCATTACACCAAAAAAACACATTTCCCAGGCTGTGATAGTAGCCCCTCTCTGGCAATTTCCATGATATATGCACACCTCTACTCATCATGAAGTTTTTGATTAATGTTCAGTTAATCTTCTCACTAATAGACCAAAATATTGCTCATCAAGGAATTAGTGAACAGACTACTGTTAACAAGTGGCCTTAAAGAAGTCCATTTATAATGCAGTATATTCAGCAAGTAGTTCTTAATTTTAAAAAAAGGAACAAAAAATAAAATTGATGTATTCAGACTTTCACAACTCTCTTCCACTCCTTCTCATTGACAAGGGCTTTTGGGTGATAAAAATGGAAAGGGGAAGGAGAAAAGAAGGCAAAATAATTATTTATTGAGGACTCACAGTGCCAGGCATCATACCTGGTCCTATATTACAAATTCTTTCATTTATTTCCCTTAGCAACCTTTCAAAACAGGTATTATCCCCAATTTACTGCTGAGTAAACTGAGTTTGGGGATGTTGAGTAGTCCTAGGTCAAGCAGCTAGCAAGTAGTGAGAACCAGTTTCAAACTGATCTATCTGACCATAAAATCCATGTTATTAACACCTCATGTTTGGCACTTCACACACCGAACATAAAGAGAAAACCTGTTATTCTATCATTAGAGATGTTAATTTTAGAGCAACTCCTATAAAAATATACAATCTGTTTCCTGATTAGCTGAATTAAGGGTGCTAAGCATCACACTGCTATTAAAACAGAAAATAACCTATTCAAGGCTTATCTCCCCAAAACGGCCTTAGAGCCTCAAAAAAGACAGAGATCATGAGTCATAGGGGTCAAAAGTTTTTACTCACAGGACCACCTCTGACATTTACATAGATGCCTTAGAAAACTATTGCTTATTTCTACTTATTTGGGCAAAATCTAAACACCCTGTTATTTTAGGCCAAGGAATCAAGGCAAAGAGGAAACTAAAATCCTAGCACAATGTTGCAACAAGTAAGATACCACCCATAAGAAGAATCTACAGATCAGTCTATTAAGTTTTAATCTAGAGCTATCTTCCTCAAGAAGCTAAAAACTAATCCTTAATGGGGAAAATGTAAGGATGACAGGTGGAAGTAACGGAGACACCTGGTTAAAATGAGTAGCCTTCTGCAAGAAATGTTTCTAACCAACACTAGTGTATTGACATACTATTTTATTATCTCTAAATGCAATTTTGACAAGCATTTCCAAACATTTATTACCATTTTCAGTTCTGTTAGCAATTCCCATATTCTTAAAGGAGCAGAACTAAAGAAATCAATAAACCACAGAGATTTTAATAATATCCTTCTAATAAAGGAATTTGGGTCTTAGGTTTTTCCTTGAGGAAAATTGGTTTAATAGCCTAGACAGTAATAACAGCTTGATTCATAAAGTATTTTTAAAATCTATACTATATTTTAAAATCAGTTTTGCTAATAGCCACTACCCCACTTACCAGCATTAAATAATTGCATAGCCCAGCCAAGTAAGAAAAAAAGTGCTTTTATTTATCTTACAGTTATATAACTTTTTGAAGAAAATGAGTGGTTAATTTAGGGTTTCTTAAGTCAGACAAACCACCTTCAGTGTCAAGTGGGATAGTTCTTTTACCAGTGGGAAGATAATATATCATACTATGTGCTTTGACTTTTAGACTTAAAAGTGAAACGGAATTGTGGGTTAAGGGATACAATTCACAAATAAACTTGTACAAGAATGAACTTTGTAGCATTAACTTTGATGTTTTATTTGTTAACAACCAAATACTAATTTACCTTGATTAAGAAAACTATTGTTCAGCCTAACAGAAAATATTATAGAGCTGTTCAAAATATTCATATGGATTATATGTATGGACATGGAAAGACTGTCAAAATATATCATTAAGTAACTAACATATTACAGCACAGTACCATATGTATGTTCTCATACATTACAGAACTAACAGAAGGAAGATGAAACCCATACATCATACTGTTATTAGTCATTCTTTCTAGGGCTAGGGTTTTCATTTTCTGTATAATAGGTTTTCTGTGTGCAAACTGGATATAACTCTATATTACTCTTACAATCAGAAAAAAAATTTCAAAAGGGAAAATAAAACTCAAGCAAGCTGCTCATGGACATATATGTTCCTCTCTCGAGGACTAAATTTAAGCTAAGCATTAGGGCAGAGTCTGTCAGTGTGTCATTTAAGACTCATTTCAGGGGACTACATTATCTTTTTAAATCGGTATATGATATCAAACACAGGTAGCATTCACAGTAATCTCTTGATGATGATGATGATGATGATGGGAGTGGATGGGAGTGATCTTTTAAAAACTTACGTTGAACACGTTTCTTCTTAGGAGGGTCAGGATAGGGAAATTCGATGTCATCTTGTGTGTCTTTAAGCTTCAGCAGTGTCAAATATGTCAGGACCCATAATTCAAATCAATCCTACTTGTAATTTATTGATGAATACCAATGAACAAAGGGGAAGAGGAGCTGTTGAAGACTTATATGACTATTTGAAATGAGATTGTCCTTTCCATTGTGAAGTACAGCATTTCAGTGTTTCAAGATCAATAAATCTATGTTACCATGTACCAGGTACTGGGCTAGGCACTTTAAAACATAAGCTATTATTTTTGCTGCTTTTAATGTATTCTAGGAATAGAAAAGAGCCCAGTGGATTACAAAAAGTCTGACATGAGATCTGAACTCTAGAACTAACCTCTCCACTGACAGACAAGCTGTGTGATTCTGACCAACCCACTTAGCCTCTCTGGATCTCAATTTCTTTATGGGGTTAAACTGACTCTTGTCTACATTTTCTTCCTCTGGGTCTATTGCGCCTCACAAATCACAAGTCTGAACTGCCTGTATTGTTGACAACTGTATTCATGCATCCAGAATGGCATTTTCTACACAGAAAATGCTTAATAAATATTTGTTGAAAGGGCAAATTCCTTAGTGGTGCACACTACAGATTTACATGTGTGGCTTTTGCTTTTAGCATAACTTGAAGTAAAATGGGAGATCAGAGAATAAAGGTCAGAATCTGTTTCTTGGACAAGAGAACCTCCTTGTCTAAAAACCAATACCAAACAAACAAAAGAACCTCTGACAAAACCTTCCCTGAATTTTATTGTGCTTCAGAAACCTCATTGCAAGCCCCACAGGGTGGTTGCTGGGAAGGTCATACAAACAAAGCAGAGCCCACTTACAAAGTCCCACTCAGAGCTCAAATAATTGGGCCCCCTCCCCCTTTGCATTCCTTTCCTCCCTCTTCTACTGTCGCTGAAACCTGCCCTATAAATCAGATTTAATTATCTATAAAATTTGGTGTAGAAAAGGATTTACTCATTAAAAATGTTCATCAACTTGCTACCCACGTTCCAGACTAATAGAAGCGGAAAAGAAACACCATGGAAACACCAGACGAGCTAGAGAGATAAGCAAGCTTTGAAATACCTGAACCTCAATTAAATAGCAAGTTCCAGTTTCTGCATTTGCCTTTTAAAATATCATCTCGGGAATAAGTAAATGTCACCAAATAATCAGCCTATTTCCCCCTCTTTTCTTTTTTTTAGGCTACCTGCTCCAACAGGTCTTTAAATTTTTTTTCTCAGTTTACCCCCTTTGCCTGAGTGTTACTCAAGATGTTCTCCACACATATGTAAGTGTATTTGCAAAATGTCAGAATCCTCTCTACAGCTAAATACAATGGCTAACATTTAGTCACAGAATGAGAAGCAGTTAATTAATGAGAGTCAAGGGAGGGAGGGAGGAAACATTGGAGAAAAACGTAGCCAGTGGAAGATCAGAGGGGAAATGGCTGAAGTCAGTCCAAGATAAATCTACAGTCCTTAGAGACAGCCCTGGGATAAATGCTGCTGCTTGCCAACTGAGTTAGATTTCATGAGTGTGTGGTTTGTTTGTTTGTGTTTGTTAAGGTGATGGAAGTAGGGCATGTGGGAACTTGGAGAGAATCTTAGAATAACTTTAATAAGGCAAAGCTCCTAGTCTAAAATTGAACATCAATTTCTGTGAAACACTTCATTTGTGAAAAGGCAAAGATCTAAAAGTTTTTCTCCATTTCCAGCACATGACAAGATTTTTGTCATGACTTTCCTAAATTCTCACTGTGCCAAGAAAGAAAGAAAATGCCCACAGGAGTGGGAGGGAGAAGACACATGGAATGGCAGCAGAACCTGCCTCAAGGAGCCAGCCTTCCCTTATGTCCCCTCACTTCCTTCCAAAAGACTGGCTTTCCTTGACAGCACCTGCCTCCTGTCATATAATACCAACACTCTTCCCAAACCTAAAAATCTGGATTTTCTTTTAAAGAAAGATGTCTAGAGAGAAAAATAGACATTGAATAGCCAATAGAAAATGTGGCAGAGCTCGTTGATATGATACTGTCAGATGTTTCAAATGTTAGTTGTAAGGCCCATTTTTTTTTTTACTTCTAGAGACTTGCATCCTTTCACAATTGCTATCCACTCATTGGTAGAAAGCATCTGTGTTCTCAGCTCCCATAAAGTTTTAAAGATTCACCCTTTCAGTCATACAAATAGAAGAGGATTCCATGGCCTCACTACCCAACTGAAGGTCTAACCAGGTAAGCAGGCTTAGTTGTAGCCCAGTTTTTGTCCCAGGAGACTGTAGAGCCAAAAAAGAAACAAAACTGATGGATCATGTTTTGTACTGCTTTATATTCCCCTGACCCAGTGTTTTGCTAATACATTGCAATTATTTACTTGTCTGTCCCCTACATTGTGAGCAATTCATAGACAGGAATTTTGTCTTATTCATTTTGTATTATAAATATCTAAAACAGTGTAAAGCAAATAGAGGGATTGATCATTTTGAATGAACGAATGAACCAATCTCTTTTATGACGTTAGAGTTACAGAACCATCCTATACAGAAGCAAAAGCTAAAAATTTTAAACTTACAGCATTTTTACCTACTGGTTTCACCCCATTTCTGAGTGTAAGCCACTTTGAGTGATGACCTGTTTTTTCCCTCCCTCAGCATAGTGTTCTCTATCCCTTGCTTTCCCAATTTTGTCATTACCCCTGCTCTTGTCCCAAATAGTCAATAGAATATACCTACTTAAGTTGAGAATCTTTGGATCCTGTTCAAACAAATATCTACTAATTCTGAAACTCTGTGTCACTCAATTTGTACTCACAGTGTGACTGCTTAAATTGGGAGGGGGAAAGGTCAAAAAGTTGCAGGAAAGAAGAGAACCAGAGAGTGGAAATCCTTATTGTTCATTCAATCACTATTTATTATTTACTGATTCTAGGCAAGGTAGTGTGCCAGTGCTTCCAAAACAAGGGTTTATAGGACCTCGTGCCTGTTCTCACAGAGTTTACAATTTAGTGAGGGCATTTGTATGTGAATCTGGGAACTTTACTGATGTCACTGTCCTGAATCATATCATATAAGTGAGTGCTTAGGCCTGGAGCTGGTCTCTTGGATCCAGGGTCATTGATAATGAATGAAACCTCCCTTACCTTGAGCCAAGAGCTACACTGTTAGTTATGCTTTGTTGAGCACTGTGATCGTTCTTCCATGCCAAGAGGCTTACTGCCACTGACTGAGTACATAACGAATATACCCTTTAGGAAATGGGAGAATCTAATGAAATCCAGTACAAGGTCAGTTAGAAGCAGCAGGCAGTCATCATTTTCTTTTAAAATTTTGTGAATATGGCAGCTGGTACTCATTGGCAGTAAAGACTTATACTCCATCGCCACTGAATGACTGAAGAAGCCCCAAAGTCCAACCTGTCTTAGAAACATTTCCCTCACACCAACCACAAAATTTTTAGTGTCCCTCCAGGAAAGGTACTTTTATCAGAATGAGACAGCATATGCTCTAAGAGAAAAATCCATGACTAGATATTATGCATTATCAGGAAGTGGCTTACTTAATCAACATATTGCCCTCCTTCCTTTTAACCCCCTGCCTTCATCCCCATTCATTCCTTCCTGTCTGTGCTCAAGTAGCTATAAATTCAAGACTAGGGCAGAGGGAGATGGAATGGTGATTAATCCTTGATGGGGAAGGACATCTGTTTTTGTTTTCAGAAGACTTATAGGTATCTCAATGGAGAGTTCTGCTTTGCTTATGCAGATCTGGAATCCAGTTTTCCCCACATCACAATATTATGAGCACCCAAATCTGCAAGTGATAGCTCTTCTCTTACTCAAATTTCATTTCTGGTTCAGAGTCTCTAGAACGGCTGTTACAGGCACAAAACCTCTTTTAAGATGCTTGACAATCTAACCCATGTGGTTCCTCTCTCAGTAGCAGCTACACTAAGTGACATCCAAACATTCATAATGAAGAGACATCTGCATACACATTGGTTTTGAAACATAAAGTACTGGAGGAGTTATGAGCTGTCAATCACTTCAACTATCCTCAGCCCTGTGTTTATTCAAAAATAATTTTCGAGGCTGCAGGAAGTGTTGTTACTAACTGATGAGCAAGTTTGAACACTGAGAATGAAGAATGATTGATGTTCTTTTAGGTAAACTGGGAAACTCTTCATCCACTAGAGGCAGCCACAGCTCAAGATGCTGATAGGGTTCTGACATGGAGAGTGAGTGATGGGCGGTATGTAATGTCTGCTGAAAATGAGAAGCTGTAGGAACAATGCGAAGAAAAATCTTCCAAACACAAATCCTATGGCACCACAAAGGCAAGTTAATAGTCCTGATATCTTGACTTGATATGTAACAGAAACCCCAGTGAGGAACACTTTTACTTTTCTGATGGAAGAGATGGTAAAAGCAAAGAGTCACAAATAGATAACAAAATGCTCTTTGATTTACTAATTGTTTGGTAATTTGGGAATTTTCTAATCTGAATCTCTAATTCAGAATATTTTCCATCCTGTCATATGTACAGTGCTATTAGTTAAAGAAAGGATAGGAACTATTAGAATCATTAAAACTATTAGAATCTAGGAAACGTGAGTCCTCTTTGGGGATTCATGGCAGGAAGTTCAAAGCCTGAAACATTCTCCACCCTCAGCTTTACTGAAACCAGATCCCAGGATTCAGAATGCCAAAATCCAATACAAATCCATGCTTTATGACAACTGCAGAAAATGCTTTTGATCATCATCCATTGACTAACTGGCTAACAAGCTATGGCAATACTCCATCCTTTCTCTCGTCAAACTCTACAAAGCCTGCCACTCACCCTTATAAGCAGTAGCTGCATGTATGTATGCATCCAACAACATTTTGTTGAAGCATGTTATGTGCTAAGCATGGTATTGCTCTAACGAAACAGTGGTGGGCAAAACAAAAAGCTCCTTGTTACTCACAGACCAGCAGAAGACAGAGGCGTTGAATGTGAAATACACATTTTAATAAATGCAATGATAAGTTCCACAAGGTGTTATGAAAAAGAATAATGAAAGAGACCTAAAGGAGTCATAGAAAGCCTCTCAGAGAAAGTGATATTGAAGCTGAAATGTGAAGGCTGAATAGGAGGAGACCAGAAAAGATCAGTGAGGAGAGTAGCATTCTAGGTGGAAGGAGCAGCACATACTAAGATCCCATGGCAGCAAAGAGTTTGCCAGATTAGAGGAACTGAAGGAAAGAAACACCACAATGATGTGGCCTATTTTCTTTAGACAGCTGAAGTAACTCAATTGGATTGAACCTTATTCTGTATTCTTTCCCTTCAGAGTCTAAGAAAATAGACCCCTTCTTTTCTTCAAAATCTAAAGCTTCTAAGTTTATTAGAAATCCTGTATCCTCTCACTCATTCTTGATTCTTACTCCTACACTTATTCACCTGCATCTTTGGGCTCCATTCTCTACCATCAGCTTCATTCTTTCAATATGTATAGATCTGTCTTAATAACAATGATAATGAGGTAGGATAATTTATTGGTATATTAATTTGTGACTTCTAAATACTGTAAGAAGATTTGAAGGATTAGAAAGGGCCTTTTCCCTCTTCCCACCCTCTACCACAAAGGACAGCCTGGCTTTATGTTCTACCATTTCTTTTCTTCTCCATTAGAGAACAATTAACAGCTTACTTTTGTTTCAGAAGTCCCTGGAAGGGCCTCTGTTTTCTAAGATGTGGGCCCATGAGATGAAGAGAATATTGAGATGGTGCCTTGGGTTGTGGAGAGAGGATGATTTGCCTGGTTGGCAACTTATTAACATTTTTTTGCTATTCTATTCAGGAACCTATAACAGAGGCACCATGGTCTATAAAATTCAGTCAAAATTGCAGTTTCACACATCTCCTACGCTATACTTACCTCACATCTTCTCATGACCATTCCCCTTTATGGCCAAATTCATTCCTGTGGTAGTTTGAAGCTGTATATACCCACAGGAAAAAAGCATGTTCCTAAATCTAATCCATTCTTGTGAGTGCAAACCCACAGTAAGAAGGAGCTTTGATGAGACACCTTCAATTAAGGTATAACCCACCTCATTCAAAATGTTTTAATCCTATTACTGGAGTCCTTTAAAAATGGAATGAATATAAAGAGAAAGAAAGGCACAGAAGAAAGAAGCTGAAATCAACAAAATCTGCAAGAGAAGGTTAAGACCATCAGACACTGCCATGTGCCTTGCCATGTGGCAGAGGAACCAAAGATTGCCAGCAGCTGGTCTTTGGAAAGAAAGTATCACCTTGATGATGCCTTTATTTGGATATTTTTCTGGGCTCCAAGTGTAAGTGAATAAATTCCCATTGTTAAAGCTCCATGCCATGGTATTTGTTTTCAGCAGTCTAAGGAATGAAAATAATTCCCAATATCAAACCCTACCTCACCATCTCAGCTCATTCTACAATTCATCTCACGTCTCTTTTCCTCTATGTTGTCTCCCACATCCACTTTTTCACTTCGCCCTTCTTTTATTTCTCATTTTCCTGATGTTCCATAGTACTTATTGCCTATACCATGCATGAGGTCGCTTAATTACATCATCTTATAAGAAATAACAATCAGTGAACAACATGTGTACTTTTTCTTGACTAATTTATACAATCCTTGATTACAGAAATTAAGTCTTATACTTCCTTGAATCTCTTCCAACGTCTGGCACAATTCTGGATTTGTAGCAAGCACTCAAAAATAAAAACTTTTTTAATCAAAGAAAATAATTTGACATCTAGTCTATATATAATACTATGCTGGGTACCATAAGGATTTACAAAGGACATATCAGCTTGGCTAATTCATTCTCATCTTTCCAGCTTCAGCTTTTCTCTTACTCTACTTTACTCTTAGTGGCTTTCCCAATTCTAAGTTCAGATTAGATACTTCTCCCATGTGTTGCTAAATTAACCCACACTCCCCATAGTAATCACTTTACATAGTAGATGCTTTACTACAAGAGCTTATTTACTATTTTCTTCCTCCAGGCTGAAAGCTCAACGTTTAACTTACTCATCATTTGCCCTAATGCCTAGAGATGTGGCTATCCCATGGTAGACACTCAGTAAATATTTGTTGAATAAATAAATGAATGAAAATTTTACTGAGCTCAAGGCACTTATTGAAAAAGGTGAAATATTTAAATATGCATATGACATACATATACACTAATTTTGTATGTATATATATGCTAATGTAGCTGTTTAATCATTTGCCTCTAAGGCTAACTACTCTGGTTTTAGCATACTTTTGATATGGTAAGAGCTCCTCATAATGGCAACTGATAAAGTAGAAGCTGAAAACAGTAATTTTTAACACAATACATGGATTTCTAGATTCATGAGAAATATTAGCAGGTACTCACCTCATGTCACCAAAGGAACACTCAGCCTTTACTGCTCTTGTCTTCTCGACTACTCTTACTTTGATATGTAAAGGCCACCTGGTCAAGGCCACCTTCCAAATAAAACATTCATATTCACTTTTGAGTTCATAAAAACATTCATGAGAATCATTTTCATCTTTGTGTTTCTTTGAGTCAGAAGAATTTTGTTAAGACTGAATTAAGATGGCTTTAGGGGTCACCAGAGCCTTTTCTTTACTTCTAGATAAGAGTACATTAAAATCTCCATTCCAAAAGCATGAGTTTTGAATGTACTTTAAAATATGTGCAATGATATTTCTGAATAAACCCTTCCCACTGTTTAACATTAAATACTTAAATATAATAAATAAAATATAATGAATAAAATGAATATAATAAATACAAATAACTTAACTTTAAGATCCTCCTTCTTTATATCCAGATTAGGATGCCAATCATTACTGACTATCACCTAAAACTTTCTAGCTATCTATCAATGGTTGAAATCATTTGAAATTTACTAACTCTCACCTTAGGGTTGTAAGGACAGATAGCAGATTTTGGCACCATAGTGATTCATTCATTTATTCTTTCACTGAACATACAAGAAACTCTACTATCTTCCAGGTACTGTACTAGGTTCTAGGATTTAGCAGTGGTCAAGGGAGACATGTTTCCTTCCTGAGGTCTCTACTCCAAAGCAGAAAATAAGTCCTGGCATTCAGTTTCTCTTTGCTTCACTTTTTTTGCACAGTTGCCCAAGTTCCACAGTGTCTATATGATTAGAATATAAATATGAATATAGGGCTTCGGGTACTAAACAAAATCTTATCATTATGTCTGACTATCCCTAAATTACTTTCTACATCATTAATTTGGGATAACTTACATGTTACCTGTACCGTTAGTCATAATTTATGTATCTGTTTTTTCTTCCTGAAGAGATTATAAGCTCCTGGAAGACAGAGACTTTGATTAACAAAGTGCTCATTGTGTCACCAAAACAGCATTGTTCAAAGTAGGAAACGCTACTTATTTATGGATTGGGTTTTTGTTTGTTTGTTTTTTGTTTTGTTTTGTTTTTTATGTGGAACTTCCTTTCAGAAGCCATTCTGCAGATACCTGCTGAAACTATAATCCATTAGCAGGAATTCACCGTGATTGAATGAATTAATTTTTATGACCCATAAAAATAAAAATGAGGAAACCTATTTCCAACTGATCTGATTACCTCCCACTCCTGGAATTTAACACATTTCAATTTTAAATGAAAAAATATATATATAGCTATATATTTCAGTGAGTATCAATAAGAGAGACCTAGAAAAAAAAGGAAAAACAAGGAGTACTCAGTACTCAGTGAAAAGACTGCAGGATTATCACTGGGGAGATGAAGCCTTAAATCAGACTCCAGAAAGTTCATTCATTTCTTCAACAAGATGCTGTGCTTGGTACCAGGCAGCAAGGAAGATCAAGATAAAGTCTCTGGCTTTGCAGGACTAACAGTTTAAAGTGTGTTGCTGGTAGGGCGACACTATTCCTAGTATGAGACACATGGGCAATGGCAGGAATGGCACAAAGTAGGTGCTGTCAACCCTCAGTACTCTAGACTTTTCGTGTCCAATCTACTGAGAAAAGAGTGTTCTTCCAAATGCCTTGATTTAGAAATAAGAAATCTTGACTACAAAGTCAAAACAATTATTTATTGCTAATATTGGTATTTCTAAGAGGTCAGTTTTACTGGTTATTTGCTCTTTATAGAGGAAGAGTGTTAAAATGTTATTCCAACATAAGATTTTTTTCAACCGTGGTTTTTAAATTCTGTTTCTGAGACCCCTAATATTCTACAGATGAACCCTGGCAACCACATGTGGTAGATGGCCGTCTTAGGGAGGTGCCTAAAGGATTCTCCAGTGTTGCCACTTCAACTTGAGACGTTTCATTTTGTGGTTTGTTTTTTTTTTAGTAAATATTAGGTATGAAATTATATTCATGGTGGAAGGGAAGGAGTCTATGGCTTTGTATGGTGTATAAACCAGTGGCTTAAAAAATGAAAAAAAAAAACCATGATACATGCACATGATTTTATCTATTTCTGTTTCAGAAAGCATACTGGATTTCAATGACGTACAACACTGGGTGCAAGGGAAACTTTTTTTCTTTGATTTTTTTTTTTTTGGCATTTATTTATGCAAGTTAGTGTCATGAAGATTACTTCTCTAGTAGGTCAAGATACTAAGTGATACTGTGGAATAAACATTTAGGAAATGCAAAGCTACTTGTCAAAACAACTTAATATCATTGCTTAGTTTTCTCCAAGAAGATCCAATGGAGCTGGACATCACTGTCAAATACTGTTTCCTAGCATTGGAGGCAGAGCCCACACTGAAGTAAAATATATACCAATTTTGACAGCAATCCTGAATACATAGAATATTTATGTAAGATAAAGATGTGTTCATTTCCAAAGGTAGTTTAAAATTCTACCAAACTAATATACCATACTACTCATTACTTGAATTCTCTCATGCATTTTTACATCCTCCAAGTACCCACTGTGAACTATTGCTACAGGGAAATTCAGATGTGTAATTCCCATTAACAATATGACAGAAACAGCAAGTGTGTAACTAATTTTCCACATTGTGTGCATCTTCTGCTCACACTACATTGAACATATTCCCTCATGAGTCCAAAAGGAGGCAAACAGAACATGAACCCTTAGACAAGTGGAGTGAATTCAAAAATTTCTGTGATTGTGTTAGGCACAAGAAGGAGGGTCGAGTCTTGGACATGATGTGCTGTGTGCTGGAGTCATTATCTCTATGTATGCACAGGATCCTAGTGCTGACATCTAATTAGCATTACAAAACTGATTAACTGTCAATAAGGTCAACAAAAAACAGAAAAATACATCTTGATGCAATCTAGTAGGTCATTTTATTAAACACATTAAAATACTTAAGGAAGGAAAGTTAGTCTGGCATTTTCTCCAGTCTGTTCTCTTTGGTGGATGACTGTATCACAGAGAAAATTCAGAGTGGCTGCAACACTACATTAAAAGCCCCCTAATCAAAACAGAGAGCATAAAAACACTTGAGCATTGTCTAATGGGCAATTTATCATTCAAACAGATGCATTCGTTAAGGGAAAAATTACCTTCAAATATTAGTAAAACAAATTGGGTCTATTCTGATTTCTTATTTCTGCAATAGGAATGTTTCAAACTATGGAAGCAAGTATATAAAAGATGCTTCAGTGCATGATCAGGACATTTTAGGCATTTAAGTTTATTGTGCAAAGCTGTTTGAACTGCTTGTAGATGGTAAATCAAGCAAATACAGAACATTCCAACTGATAATGTTTCTCTGGACCAATTATTTCTCTCCTATATTTCAAAGACAGAGGCTGTTTTGTTACTTCAAGGCTATTGTTATTATTAATGCTACAACTACTACTCATAAGAAATCATTTTCTGCTTTGCCTCAGCAATGTGGACTCAATTACTCACCACAGTTTCTCCTTCTGTGGCAGGGTAACACATCGCTCAAGCACAGAGCCGAAAGATGAGCCCCCTCACACTGTCTCTCTTATGTGAGTTCTCGGTGCTGAGCTCACAGTCAGATGGCAAAGGGAATCGCTCTGTACAGCTGGTGGCCTGAGCTGTGCGCTCCATCAGGTTACTGTTGTGCTCTGAAATTAACACTGAGAAGCAGCTCTGCAGTTGCCCTAAGGCCACAATCCAGCCACTAAATGGAATAAAGAAGTTTCATAAATAAACACGTTAAGCAGTAGCTCAGTGAGCTGTGGTTCTCAGGCACATGGAAAATTCCTCTTTTCCCAGGGAGTGGACCTCAGAGGGCTGCTCTAGACTTACTGCAAAAATGACAGTAATGATGACAATGGCTGGCATTTACAGAGTGCTTACCCTGAGCACTAAAACCTTCTCCAACAATCCTGCCTAAGGGTATTCTCACCATTTTACAGATGAGGAAACTGAGGCTCAGGGTCAGACACCAAAGTCTTTCCACTAAACACACTGTCTCTCTGCTTACTGATGCCAGACCATAGACATTTTTTTAATGCTAATAATAGTCTAATGAATCTAATGAACATTTGGGTCATCTGATTTTTCATATGATAAAATAGAGGCAACAAAAGGTAAAGTGTACCCATAAGTTCATGGCTGACCAGGCTACAGTTTGGATACTCATATGTGGTTTTAGTCTGCTGAGTCTGTCTGCCTCTATGTGGACAGCAAGAGGCACTGTGGTGATAAGGGCAAGGAGTTTGATCTCAGTCAGTCTAAACTGAGATCATATCTGGCTGAGCAATCTTGGAAAGCTAGTTAACTTTTCTTATCATTGTTCCTTCAGTTATAAAATAATAATAACAGCCAATATTTAATATAACTATAAAATTTAATTTCTAAACTCTTTATAACATATAAACTCATTTAGTCCTCAGAACATTATCAACTCCAAATGATAAATCTGAGTTTCAGAGAGGTTAAATAATTTGTCCAGAATCACCTGGCTAAGGAAGTACCAGGACAGGGATTTTAATTTAGGTACTCCAATTCTAACTCCAAGGATTGTACCTATTTTATGACCCCTGCCTCATGCGAGGCTGTTTTAAGAATCAGAATTCAAATCCTACATAATTTGAATTACATGTTCATATGTAATTTGGCTTATTGACACTGTGGCATACTTTAAAGAGCTTTAAATGCAAAAATATACGTTATCACAATTATTTTGTACAAACTGATATTGTAAATGAGACCAGCTGTTGCCATACAAATGTGTCACGTTGTTAAAGACACAACCAACCAGTTCCCTAGAAGTATTCATTGAAAATGTATATATAAATGAAATAAAATGGTGAACTCTTTGCAGGGGAAGGAGCACTGTCTTAGTAAATTGTTCACCCAGGAAGCAGTTCCTTGCATTTAGAAAACACTCAGTAAATTGATGCAAATTGTATTGGAATAGAGAGAAAATAAACAAAACCACTGTTCGTATTTTAGTCATGCCTTCATTCAACTATATGTCAGGCCCTGACTTAAGACTTTGGTATGTAAAGGTGAAGATGACATGGCTCCTATCATTGGGGAATCCTATAATCTGGTAAAGTGGAGATATAAATAAGGAATTGAAATACTAACTTTGCAGTGATATAGATGTGGTATTGAGAAGCATTCTGCCTAGGGATGCTGAAAAGGTGACTACAGAGAAGAAGTTAAGAACTACCGTGAAAGATGATTAAGAGACATCTAGGTAGACAAAGAGGATTCTGCTTGCATTAGCCACATAAGTGAAGCTCAAAATGGCAAAATTTACAACATGCAATTATGTATGTGTGTGTGTGTGTATATACAATATTTGAATGTAAGATGTATATTGATTGGTGGGGAGCCAGTATAAGTTTCCAAAATTGAAGCCAGAAAGGTAAATTGCTGTCAAATTTTAAAGAGCTCATATGTCATACCAACTATAGGGCAAAAGAATCATGGGCTTTTTAATAATTTTTTATAATTAGGGAAGAGGTACAATAAAATTCATGTTTCAGCAAAATAACTCTGCCAATAAGATCAACTTGAAGTTAGAGAGGAAAAACATGAAACTTGAACTGAGGCAGAATTCATGGTAATGGTGAAGGGTGAAAGAAGTTAGAAGCCCATAGCTGGATGTGGGAGACATGGGAATGGGAGAAGTTAAGAATGATTGTCTTGTTTTTTGACCTAGGGACCTGGTGAGCTGTGATGTCATTAATGGAAATAGGGGACAATGGAGGGGAAACAGCTATAGGGAGTAGATAATTGGTTTGGTTCTGAACACATTCATTTTGATGGGCAATTGAGTGGAATTTTGGACAATTCAATTGGAAATATCCTACTGAGCTAAGGAATAAGGTGAAGGTTGATTTATAATTGGTCAGTTTTAGTTTCCTAGGCTGCGCAAGCAAATAACATGAAATGGGTTGCCTTAAACAATGGGAATTTATGTTTATGATTTTGAGACTAAAAAAAAGTCCCAATCAAAGCATCATCAAAACAATGCTTTCCCCTCAAAGACTGTGGCATTTTGGGTCTGGCTGCTGGCAATCCTTGGCTCCTTTTTCATGAAGAAAGGCACATGGTGGCATCTCTTGGTGTCTCCCTTCTCTTCCAAGCTCTGTTGATGTCCAGCCTCTTGCTTCCTGTGCCTTTCTCTCTGTCTGTCTGAATTTCATTCTGCTTATAATGGACTCCAGTAACAGGATTAAGACCCATCCTGATTGAGGTGGGCCACACCTTCTTAACTGAAGTAACCTCATCAAAAGTCCTACTTCTATGCACTCACACCCACAGTAATGGATAAAATTTAAGAATATGTCTTCCTGGTCTACATACAGCTCCAAACTGCCACAGTTACTATTAGCATCTAAGTGGTTGTTGAAGACAGAGCAGCAGGACTCATCAGAAAAGAAGATCATGTGGAGTGAACAAAACCCAGGAAAACTGACTTCAGCACTGTCACTCTTAACCACTCTTCTATACTTCTCCATGACTAAGCAAGTTTCTACCAGGTCTACTTTAATATTTCTAAGTGTTTACATTTTTTTTTTTTTTTTTTTTTAAAGGAAAGACAGAGAGAAGGAAGGAAGGAAGGAAGAAAGGGAAACATCTTTAAACATTTTCTTGTTTTATTGTATTTTGTTTTTCCGTTTTTTGTTACATGGGCTGGGGCCGGGAATCGAACCGAGGTCCTCCGGCATAGCAGGCAAGCACTTTGCCCGCTGAGCCACCGCGGCCCGCCCTCTAAGTGTTTACATTTATTTATTTCCATTTCATAAATTTAAAATTTATGAATAAGGTGAAAATCTCTGAAGTAATCAAAATGTAGGCAAATGTGCTTTCTTCTACACAAACCTCTCTTCCAGCTCGTGACTTTTAATATGATCTCTTCAGCATGTACATCTTGATTATAGGGGGATGCCAGAAAATATGAAATGACATCTTTTCTGAGAAGGAAGATTTGACTTTGAAATGACTAGGTCAGGGTGGTATATGCATATCATGTACCCTAATATTATCATGGGGGAAAATTCTAAAGACTAATCTTGTTTACTCACAAGGGAAAGCAGTTTCCTGGTTTACAGAAATGCTAGCTGTGTGATAATGGGGCAAGTCTTTTCCTTCACCTGGCTCTAGTTCCTACATTTGCATAATGAAACACTGAACTGGAGAATCTCTATAGTATGTCATGACTCAAACATTCTCTGAGTTATACTGTGATAAGAACAATTTCAAAATCTCAAAGCCTTAACCCACAGTGAAAAAAAAAGTTTACTTCTCATGTTCAGCTACAAGTCCTTTGTAGGTAGGTGTGAAAGACTCTGCTCCATTTAGTCACTCAGACCCAGGTTAATGGAGGTTCCTTAGTCCTTTATCTGCACTGTCTGGAACATGTGACTGCCTGGATAGAGAAAGAAAGCCTTAAAGGGTTGTAGACAGATAAATAATATGGCATACATCATTTATTCACAGTTCATTGCCCAGAGGTATTCACACAGGCCAACCCTCCTGCATGGAGGCAGGGAAATGTAGTCAAGAGTCAAGAATGCAGTCTCTTCCTTGCACTCAAGAGACAATAGAATATTGTGAGAAACTGAAGACTCTGACATCTGGGGCAAGCATAGGAAGCTGTATCGAAGTTTCAAGAACATCCTGTGCTCCCGGCCTTTGGTGAAGTGATTGTGGAATGGATGAATAAAGCTAGTGAGCTAGAAAAAGTGAAGACACTTTTTTCCCTGTCTCTCCACACTCCTCTTAAGGGAGAAAAATCCAAACCATCTGAAAAGCTTACAGCACTAGTTCTTAGTATGAAGAGCAGAGACTACCTATCCATATTTGGTTTGTTTTAGAGTATTCATTATTTAAAACAAATAGGTAATTTTCACTGAGCAAGGTTTTTTGTTTAGGTTTTTTACCCATAAAGTCCACTTCTAAACTTGAAGATTTTATTCAGTGCTAGAGCCAAATCACATTTTAGCAATTGCTACATTGCATAACATGGAATGCTTTGATTTCTTCCATCTAAGTTGAAAAAGTTGTCACAAAACACCAGCAGATTCAAAACAGCTCTCAAAATGACTTTTGTTAAAGGCAGATTCCTGAACTATTCATCTGTGTTAAAATGCATTTTGCCTTGAATCATATGTCATGTTGCCAGCAAAGAGCTGTTTCCATGCCAACTCGTTTGCAACACAGGGGAAAAAAATCAAAGCTACTAACATCTGGAAGATGTCAGTACTGATGTAAGCCACTTGCAATGAAAAACACGGGACTGCAAGGGTCTGCCAAAGGGACCCTATATATGGGGGTAACATTTTATAATACAATTGCCTGACAATGCATTATTATTCCCTATTTCGGGGGTGAGAGGTGGCTATTTTCTTGATCTAAACTCTATTCCAGAAAAGGCTTATAGCAAAAAAGTAAGAAAATTTATAAAGAAGAAAAGAAAAAGGAAAGATAAAAAAAGAACCTCAATAAGCATCAGATGCAATGTTTTCCTTATAAAGCCACACAATTTTCTGACTTGAGGTTTTAACAAAGCCACTTAATTTTGTACATATTTTTTAAGTGGGACAAAAAAAACTACCATTTCATTTTCTTACCTTTTTCTTTCCATCTATGGTCCTGCAAAGTCTCTTTTAAAGAGACTATCAGTGAGACAAATGAGACCTAGTGCCTCAAACAATGAATTGCATGACCAGCAGTTCCAACATATTTACTTCTATGTCTACCTATTTCTTTGTTTTTCTTTTTAGCTGTGTGTGTGCATGTGTACATATGTGTCTTTAAATAAAATGGATTAGTTTATTTCCTACATTATAAAGAATGTCACAAGCCAGAGTGGCTAATTGGAAATAGTATTCTATGATCAGAGAATTTAAGGACGCAATTTCGAGATGATACCTAATGCTGTCAGAACAGGTAACAAGTGTCCTAAGACTACACTTAGTGGATAATAAAAAAGCATGGGTGTTTCACGCTGTGACTTAAAAATATAACACAAATCTTTGCTAAGGCTTACCAGATTGTAAGCACACAGGGGGTCACATTAATAAGAATAGCTTGTATGCTTAACCCTACTTAATCAAGTCAGACCTCAGATTCTCCTCAAGGTCGCTCTTGTCCCCCCAGAAGTTCTGGATATCTGCAGAGAATGCCTCATCTACGTGCTCAGAGAAACTCCAACAGCTGTACTGTCAACCATGTCTTTCTTCTTCTCTTGCTTTACCCACTTTCACCTCAAGTAGGCACCATCTCCAGGGCTGCCACCAAGCATTACTGCTTTCTAACAAAAGGTAGGGATCCAGCACATCAAAACTGCACTGGAATCTATTTCAAAGTGGAGAAGAATCTCCCTGTTAGTTTCTTCCTCCATTGGAAACAGACTTAAGCAGAGCTCTTAGTGGCTTTTATTTTTCTACAGAATATTTCGTGAAATGGTTTTTTAAGGGCTTTTTAAAAAACCCTCTGCTGTCTATGGGACTCACACATGAGTTCACTAGGAGCTGGGTCAGTGCTAATCCATGAGAGTAAATCCCAGATACACTCTGTATCTTCCCTTCCTGCCCCTGCTGCTGCTACCATATTCAGATCTTCTTATTGAGTCAACCTAATCTTGTCTTGTTTCTCTCCATTTTGAATGAGTTCTTTCCAAGAAGATTATTGGGCTCTTTTACAAAGAAAAATCTGGTAAGACCTTTCCATCAGTTCACCAAACATACCCAGATAGGTCTACATGCCAGCTGAGATGGTGGGAATTAGCTACAAAGTGCGTAAAACATCTATTGATTTTCAAAGGCCCAAGTCTTTGTAGTCATTTTCCAAGAGGAGTTTTCCTTAGGAAATACCTGCATCATTCTTTCAAGCCTTGACCCTAAGCTCTCACTATCACTACAAGTGGATTATGGACATGGTTCTGTGTGTTCTCTTAATGTGAATTGTTCTACTTTTGCTGTAAAGACAAATCAGTGGACTCTAGAGCCATCCTGACTCTTGATATATCGACTTCCCTGATGCCTTGCTGACAGATTCATTCTAGCCAGAGACCTAGCAGTTCCTTACCCCTCTTGCAGACTCATCCCTGCCTAGACTTTAGGCCTAAGTCTATTCCTACTGTTGGATGAGAAGTCAGTGAGTTAGAGAACCTAATAACCCAAGTGACTCTGCATGATTCCATTCATTGTGAAACCACAGCTACACTATATCTGAAACCAAGCTCCAGCTTGCCATTCTAGATCATATCTATCTTGTTCAATCCTTTTTTCCTCTTAGGAATCCTGGACTAAATATGTGAGGACAGGCCTTACAGACAGACACCTACTACCTCCTCCCTACTACACTGGTTCCCTGCCCACTGCCTGCTCCCACACATCCATCTAGCACATCTGTTAAGTCTCAATGAACTCCTGGCATGGCCTGAATGATGTCTTCTTACTCTCTCTGAGACATTAGCACCACTTGCTGCTAAGTTTTCCCTCACCTACTGCCTTACCCTCATGGCTGTGCCTAGTTTCCAGTTACAAGCCCCTATGTCTAATCTGTCAAACTGCCACTGAGCATTGATTACCAGTTCAGACAAAGGCAGCATTCAGATTACAACCCAGGTTTACTCATAATTTCAACCAATTAAAACAATGGAGTATAAAACAAGAAGGCATTTCAGAGAAGTTGAACTAAATGAGAGGTCATGCACACCCTTTGGACCACATTTACTGGCAATCTCCCTTTATTACATCCAGGTAGTGCTTTAGAAACATTTGCATTAATCTTGAAAATTAGTAGATTCCACATAAAAACCCTGATTTCCAATCTTTCCCGAGAAATCAGAAGCTCTTGCAGTATTGGGCTCAAATTCCCGCATGGAAACCATGAGCTGGAGCTGTGGAGTGGCTCCCCCTAAAAGGCACATGCCCACTTAGTGCACAACAGTCCTCAATGTTCCCCAACATATGAAGGTTATTTAAATTCACCCTGGCACTGATCATTTTCTAATAATGGAGAAACATTGCTTCCATGCCCATCTCTATCAAAAGTAGGGAAATAAACTAACGAAAAAGAATTCCATGTATTTGAAGAAAATGCGTGTGTGCAAATTGCTTGTTTAATATGCAGGATGTGTGTCAATGTATTTTATATACCTCCCACATTGTCTATTTACAGTTATTTCAATCCAACTCCTGGCATAAAAGATTGATAGGGCAAATGTAACTAAGTCTGGTTCTATAAATACTTCAAATAAATAGCTTCCTATGCATTGTGATTTAAGGACCAATGAAAGTTCACCTTGTTCATCAAGAATCTCCTGAACAGCTAGGTCATGGCTTATGTGATTTCCTCAGCACCAGCAACCCAAGTTCAACCACCAGGATGAGAGTCACACTAGAAAATGGAAACAGAAAGCTACAACTGAAATGCAGTTCTATTGCCTGAGGACATTTCTAGTCTTCTATTTATTAAATTCATTCAACACATATTTAGTAAGCTTTTATGTCCTTAACACAGTATTCTGCACATCACATAATTATATTCACTATCATTTACAGAAGAATTACTGTGTACCAGGGGCTCTACCAATCCCTTTCCAGATACAACCTTCCAAGGTAGCAATTATCCCCATCTTACAGATAAGAAACTGCTGTTCAGGAAGCGAAGACTCAAAGTTAGGCCTATCTTGGTTTAAATTACATGGTCTTTCAAGAGACTGGTGTCATGGGAGAATTATTTGCTTAGATGCACCAAGTCTTTCTATATTGCTCAAACTTGAATATTAAATGCATTTAACAGAAGAGGTGGCTTAATATGAAATTCCGCTACATTCCCCTTGCATAGCCCAAAAGAGAATTGCTATGGGTGAGAAATAATGGACCCACCTGATAGGACCCAGCTTCATTGTTCAAGAGGCTTTATTTTTAATTCTAAAATAGCCTCGGCATTTTACAATAATGAAAAGAAACTCGTATTTTCTCATAATCTGACTTCATACCACATTCTGTACTGTGGGACAGCATTTAGCCTTCCATAATGTTATGACTGGCATCTAACACAAACTTTAACCTCTACATGTTAATAAATAGCAGCAGAAACCCATACGTAGTAGCAAAATGAAAAAAAGTAATAAAGCTGTTCATTACCCTTGACTCGCCTGCTCCCTTGCCCTTGTTTTCCCTCTGCACGTGGTCAGAAATTGAATTGATATTGAATTTGCTTCACTTGTGTAATACTATTCATACATGCTTTTGTAATTCATTCACTTCACTCACATTTCACCTTTTGTCATTTCAATCACTTTAAATCTGCTTTGGCCTCTTTCACATTCAGTCTACTAAATTCCTAGGCATGAGTAGAAGATTTATTAACTTTACTTTCTGGATTTCTGGTTACAGGAGGATTAATCTCATCAAGAAATGAGTTTAGATACTGACAACACTGCTAGACCTGAAATAAGGTCTAGAAAGGAAATAGATGCCAGCCTTTTCTAGGATAATTTTGCAGAACAGGCTCTCTAAAGGAACTGCATGTTACAGGAAGTGTGGCCTGCAGTCCTCAATGGGAGTACCATAAAGTGGATAAATGTGTAGGCTCTATAAGTTTTTAATTAATTAATTAATTAATTAATTTTGTATGCTGTATGGCAGAGGTCACATTTTATTCTTTTTCCATGTAAGTGTAACCTTATTGCAACACCATATGTTGAATTTTTGTTTGGTTTGGTTTTTCATTTATTTGTTTGCTTGTTTGTTTGGTAAGTGCATGGGCCAAGAATCAAGCCTGGGTCTCCCACATGGCAGGCAGGAATTCTACCACTGAACTACCCTTGCACCCCCTGTGTAGGCTTTTAATTAGACTGGTGGAATTCATATAGGATGCCATTTTCTGCCATGGGATCTTGGCCTCAGTTCCTTCACCAGCAAAGTGCATATATAATCAAATGAACCACATAAGTTTGTTTTGAGAATTAAATGATAAAACCTATATGAAGCATTTAGCTCATAGTACATGCTCAATAAGAATGTGTTATTATTATTATTATACTGGGTCCAAGAAGTTGCAGAGCTGATCTGCTCATTGTTGGAATGGGCTGTTAACAACATGAAAAAGACCCCAAAAGCACACTATTTTAAAACTGTAATGAGCATAAAAACAGCAGCAACAAAATGCCTTATTTATTCCAGAAACCTACAACCTCCAGATGGGTCCCTAGTCCAGATAAGTCCTGAAACCTAGCCCAGCCTCTCCAGAACATCAGAAGTTCCATCTCCCTACCCTATATTAGTGACAGACACTTCCAATAGCAAAAATTTTAAATTGCCATAGCCCAAACAATCCTAAAGAAAGGTATGGAAAGATCAAAGGTGATGGTGGAATTATATGTAGAAGATAGGACTTAACAAATGAATATGCATGCTGGATCATTCAATTGATATCTCTTTTAGTCTCCAGTATTTTAGAGCAGCTAGAAGTAAGAACCTAAAATTGTGAAATTGTAACCATGTCAAAGTCTGAAATATGTTCTACAACTAATTGTGTTGCTGTGCTTTGAAAATTCATAGCTTTTTTGTATATATGCTATTGTTCACAAAAAAAGAAGGAAAAAAGTTGATTGTGGTGATAAAAAAGTATTTAAGCCATCTAGCCTCCTATATTCTGGAGCAGCTAGAAGGAAAAATATGAGAGGATCGTATTATAGCCCATGACAATCTTTGGGATCTATTCTATAACCACTTGTTGAAGAGTGCTTTGAAAACTATTGCTTTTTTATTTCCTTGCTCTGTATATGTTATACAATACAATTTTAAAAGTTTTTTAAAAAATGCTGTATTTAAAGGAATGGTTTATTCAGCCAAACATTCAAATACCTTAGGGAACAAAGTTGGTTGCCCTTCAATATCACCTTCAAATATTATAAACACTGAATAGTGATAAATTTCTTTTAGTGAAATAATAGATCTATCCTTAAGTCAAGCCCTTTTTTATCGCTATTTCTGTTCTGTACAAATACAGGAAAATCATATTCCTCAAGTCTGCTACCTGCTCTAAAAGGAACATAATTTTTTACTCCCTTATTCTTAAATTTTAGAAACTTGTTGAATGAATCACTAATTTTACATATCCACCCTGTCATGGTTCGAAGTTTTATGTAACCCAGAAAACCATGTTCTTAAGTCTAATCCATTCTTGTGAGGGCAAATCCATTGTAAGTAGGACCTTTAGATTAGGCTACTTCAGATAAGGTGTGACACGTCTCATTCAGGATGGAATTTACTACTGTTAATGCAGAATGAATACAGACAGAAAAAGGGAAAGTTACATAAGCAAGCAGCTAAAAGTAATGAAACCCAGAAGAGAAGGGAGAGACCTACAGACACTACCATGTGCCTTGCCACATGGCCAAGAAGCCAAGGGTTACCATCAGCTGGTCTTTGGGAAGGAAGCATCCCCTTAATGATGACTTGATTCAGACAGTTCCTTGGTTTCAAACTTTAAGCTAATAAATTCCCTTTGTTTAAGCCAACCCATTTCATGGCATCTTGTTTAAGCAGCCTAGTAAACTAAAACACACCCATAGCCTATTTTTCTTTCATCTTTGCAGACAGAAGAAGCTTAATTTCTCTGTCTTAGGCATAAACACAAAGACAGAGGTGGGATAAAGCAGATCAAGGTCTTGGCAATGTCATAGGAAAGATGTGGTTGACTTCCTTGGATTAAAAATGATAGTGAACATGGACATGAGTGTGACTGATCCAGGTAGTGTTTACAGCAGAAATAACAGATGAGGAGACACTGAGCCTAGATCTAGGTAAGCTTCGAAATAAAACCTGGTTTAGCAATCTAGGTAGATTAAAAGATTGAATCTAGATGGAAAATTCTAAAAGCAACTGGTTTCTCTAATGAAGATATGATTATCTGGAAGCAACCTACCTTTTTTCCATCTTAAGAGACCAAAGACAGTTACTCCATGGCTGAGTCCCTAAAGACAGAAGTGATATCCTCATTCATTCAGGATCCCTGATAGCTGTATCTATAGATAAAGCCACATGTGCCAGCCAGACCTGAAGATTTTCCGGGTAATTCAGTCCAATAGAGGCTACCCCCTTGGGACCTTCCTATTCCACTTATCAGATTCTTCCTTCTTTATGGTCTGTTAAAGATGTTTCTATGAGAGTGAAAGCCTCTAACTAAGACCACAATACTAGTAATTTTAGTTTAGTCATTTCACCAGGAAGCTATTCCAACACATTTATCAACCAAAAACTGCCCGTCTCTGGCCTGTTTCCAGATCAGTTATAGCTTTCTGGAAATGTAGTGACCAGGACATGTTCTTCTTCAAGGGTAATATTATACTATCTGTTTTCATTCTAATACCTTCTTGGTGATGCCAAGAACACTCTGGCCTTTTTTTTCTGCAGCAGCATATGGAGTATGCCACTGCAGACGGAGACTCTATGGTCCCTTAGAAGCAGTTCAATACAGCCACTATTTATTGAGCTGTTATACAGGACACAAAAGAAGAAAAAGTCTTGGTCTTCACCCTCAAGTAGCTACAATATTCCTGAAGCCATAAAGTCATGAATGTCTTGAATCATAAAACAAAGCAATATAATCATAATAGAATAGATAATAGAATGACAGAAATTCAAAAGAATTCCTGTGCTTTTATTTTAAAGCAAATATTTTCCTTGTGTATAGTAATGTGAATGAAATCATTCAATAATTTGGGACATAAAAAAGAACAAATCAGGTGATTAACTCATCCATTACAGATGGTTCAGCAGTAAGATATTTGACAAGGATCTTGTTGTTCATTCTCAAGGGAAATATGCAGAGGGGACACTTAAGCAAAGGCACACTTATCTATTTCAACTGGAACTTTAGTGCTCCTGACCCTGCAAAGGTGGGCTATATCACATGTGCACTGGAAGAATTTCCTTTACATTGCTATCTTGAGATCTAGGCCAGAGATGATAAACACATAGCACGGTTGTATGGTTAGATTCATGTATCAACTTGGCCAGGTGATGGTGCCCAGTTGTCAGCAAGCACTGGCCTAACTGTTACTGGAAGGACATTTCGTGTCTGTTTAATAAAGCAGAAGTGTTTATTAAATCATCAGCAAGTTGATTGCATCCATGGTTGATTACATCTGCAGGTAGGTGACTGAGGGGAGTGTCTTCCACAAGAAGTGGTGTTTAATAAAATCAGTTGAGGGCTTTAAAGGAGAAGTCAAAAGAGTCTCTCTCCACTTCCAACCTCTACTAGGGAATTCATTAAAGACCTTCATTGGAATTGCCAGTTCATGGCCTGTACTACAGAATTTGGGCTCATGCATCCCCACAGTTTTGTGAGACACTTTTATAAAATCTCATATTTACAGATATCTCCCAATGGTTCTGTTTTCCTAGAGAACCCTGACCAATATAGCTGGGTAGTGGGAGTGGTTCTTGAGAAACAAAATTTAAAAAATGGGATTTTACAATTGGTTTTTTACTCTGATTATATTCAAAGGCACTAATGACTCTACTTCCAATAATCAAGATGGCGAGACAGTACATGGCATAAACTGACAGTATAGATATGCAAAATATCACCATTTGATCTCCTAATCATACTCTTATACGAGGCAAGACTCTGGGTGAGGCAAGACTCTAGGTGTCAGTGTTTTTGATACCTTAACAGAGTTTTGTGGCATTAAGAAGTGTGATGATGTTGGCTGGTTGTTCTTAGATAAGCTGGATACACTTAAAAGAGAAAAGGATGAGCTGAAGACTTCAAACTTGCAACTAAAATGCCATGTGAAAGATGTAAAAGTTTAAATGTGTGCCCTGAAAGAAAATCTTATTTCCTGTGGTCAGACTTAAGATCTCTGAAAACCAGAGCCAGAGTCTCATTGTGAGAGTGGCAGATTTCCAACGTAAACTAAAATCTCAACCTGCAGGTGCCTGCTGTTAAAGTAAAGGCATTGATTAGAAAAGAATGGGATTCTGAAAACTGATGGGACATATGGGTTGATAGTGATGACAGTGGGGACATTGGAACTCTGGATTCTGCTGAGCCTTTGCTATATAAACCTGCAATTGTCTGCCCTGAAGAAACAGCCACCTAATCTCCAAACTGCCTTGAGGAAACATCTTCCTGACCCCCAGTCTGCCAAGAGGAGTCTACCATCCAAACTCTACCTAAAGAAATTAACCCTTCAGTGCCTGCTAAACCTGTAACCACCTCCCCTGGGGAAGCAACTCTCATGCCTTTGTCTGGAGAGATTAATCCTGTTTCACCAGATAAAACTGCAATGGAATGCACAGAGATAATTGGTTCAAAGGACACTTCTAATTCTTTCCATGACCCACCACTATCACACTTCTTTTCCTTAAGAGCTATAACTAAAGTCCCCAAAGGCCCTGAAAGGTGAAGTACAAAGTGTGACCCATGAGAAGGTACCCTATACTCCAAAAGAACTGCATGAGTTTTCCAACCTATATAGAAATAAATCAGGGGAATATGTGTGGGAATGGATATTAAGGGTGTGGGATAATGGTAGAAGGAATATAAAGTTGGATCAAGCTGAATTTATTGATATGGGCCCACTAAGAACAGATTCTGCCTTAAATGTTATAGCTTGAAGGGTTAGAAAGGGCATGAATAGTTTGTTTGGATGGTTGGCTGAAACATGGATCAAAAGATGGCTGACAGTACCTGAGGTACAAATGCCAGAACTGCCCTGGAATAATGTAAATGAGGGGATCCAGAGGTTTAAAGAGATTGGAATGTTAGAGTGGATTTATGATGGAAGACCTGCTCACACAACCCAGGAATATCCAGAAGATGCATCTTTCACCAGAACATTGAGAAATAAATTCATGTGACTACCTCCATCATCCTTGAAGAGCTCTGTAGTTGCCCTTCTCTGTAGGTTATATGTTACTATGGGAACTGCTGTCACTAAGCTGGAATCCTTAACACAACGGGGATGATGGGATCCTGAGTTGCAAAACCCACGTGGCAACAGATAATCACCATAAACAAGGTTGGAATGGCTACCAAAATCGACAGCAGACTCAAAGCAGTAGTCAGAATAATCTGACTGGTAGAAACTTATGGCATTGGCTAATAGATCAGAGGGTACCTAAAAGTAAAATAGATAAGCAGTGCACTAAATTCTTATTTGAGCTGTATTAGCAGAAGAGTTCTAGGTCAAGTGAAAAGAAGTCTAACTTGAATTACAAAAACAGAGAGCCATGGCCCCTTACTCATATTCCAGGCTTGAAAAAGTTGACAGACCCAGATCCTCTTGAATGAGGGGAAGGCGAGGTACCATTGACAGAAGGAACCGGTTATACTGAAACAAATTTATATTGTTAATCTTACTCCCAGCCTTCCCCAAGAACACCTACCAGCTTTTACCAGAGTAACTGTGCATTGGGGCAAAGAAAATAATCAGATATTTCAGGGACTTTTAGACACTGGCTCAAAAGTGACTAATTCCAGGAGACCCAAAGTATCACTCTGGCCCACCAGTCAGAGTGAGGGCTTTGGAGATCAGGTGATGAATTGTGTTTTAGCTCAGGTCAGTCTCAAAGTAGGTCCACTGAGTCCCCAGACCCATTCCATAGTTATTTCCCCAGTTCCAGAATGCATGAATGGAATAGATATACTCAGCAACTGGGAGAATTCCCACATCAGTTCCCTGACTCATGGAGTGAGGGTGACTATGGCAGGTTAAGGCCAACTGGAAGCCATGAGAACTGCCCCTACCTAGGAAAATAGTAAATTAGAAGCATACCAGATTCCTGGAGGGATTGCAGAGATTAGTGTTACTATTAAGGACTTGAAGATTCCCACCATACCCTCATTCGACCCTCATATTTTGCCTGTACAGAAACTGATGGATCTTGGAGGATGACAGTGGATTGCAGCTGTTGTTCTGGTAAATGCTTTTTTCTCAGTAGCTGTCAGTAGGGACCACCAGAAATAGTTTGCTTTCAGCTGGCAAGGTCAGCAGTATACCTTCACTCTCCTACCTCATTGGTACATCAACTCTCCAGCCCTATGTCATAATCATGTCCTCAGGGACCTTGATCATTTCTCCCTCTCACAAGACATTGCACCAGTGCATTATATTGATGATAGCATGCTGATCGGACCTAGTGACCAAGAAGTAGCACTTCTATAGACATATTGGTAAGGTATTTGCATGTCACAGGATGGGAGACAAATCCAACAAAAATAGAAGGCTTTCCACCTCAGGTAAATTTCTAGGGTGTCCATTGGTGTGGGGATAGTTGAGATTTCCCTTCTAAGGTGAAGGATCAGCTGTTGCCATCTAGCCCCTCCCACAACCAAAAAAAGGCACAATACCTAGTTGGCCTCTTTGGATTTTGGAGATAACATATTCCTCATTTGAGTGTGCTACTCTGGCCCATTTATCCAGTGACAAGAAAAGCTGCTGGTTTTAGTGGGGACCAGAATAAGGGCAGGCTCTGCAACAGATGCAGGATGCTGTGCAAGCTGCTCTGCCACTTGGGCTATATGATCCAGCAGATCCAATGGTGTTAAAAGTGTCAGTGGCAAACAGAGATGCTGACTGGAGCCTTTGGCAGGCCCCTATAGGAGAATGACCTGCAGACCCTTAGAATATTGGCGTAAAGCCTTACCATCCTCTGAAGATAACTAATCTCTCTCTCTCTCTCTTTTTTTTTTTTTTAACTTTTTCTATTGTATGATAACTAATCTCTTTTTCAGAAATATTTTTTGGCTTTCTACTGGGCCTTAGTAGAGACTAAACACTTACCCATGGCCACCAAGTAACCATGAGTCCTGAGTTATCTATCATGAGCTGGGTATTGTCTGATCCTCCAAGCCATAAAGTTCAGCATGCACAACAACACTCCATTATAAAATGGAAATGATATATATGAGATAGGGCTCAAACAGGTCCTGAAAGCACAAGTAAGCTACATGAGGAAGTGGCCCAAATGCCCATGGCTCCCATTCCTGCCACATTACCTTCTTTTTCCCCACCCAGAGCTATAGCCTCTTGAGGAGTTCCTTATAATCAGTTGATTAAGGAAGAAAAATCTGCATGATATTCAGGTACCACCCAAAAGTGGATGGCTGTAATACTGCAGCCTCTTTCTAGGATGCCCCTAAAGGACAGTAGTGTGGGAAAATCTTACCAGGGAGCAGAACTTCGACCAGTGTATCCGGTTGTTCATTTTGCTTGGAAGGAGAACTGTTCAGAGATGAATTTGTATACTGACTCATGGGCTGTTCCTAGTAGTTTGGCTGGATGGTCAGGGACTTGGAAAGAACATGATTGGAAAATTGTCAACAAAGTGTTCTGGGGAAGAGGTATATGAATAGACATTTCAGAGCAGGCAAAAAACATGAAGATATTTTTGTCTCATGTGAATACTCTCCAAAGAGTAACTTCAGCAGAGAAAGGTTTAAATAATCAAGTGGATAAGATGACCCATTCTGTGGGTATCAGTCATCCTCTTTCCCCAGCAACTCCTGCCGCTTCCTAATGAACTCAGGAGCAAAGTGGTTATAGTGGTAGGGATGGAGGCTATGCATGGGCTCAGCAATATGAACTTCCACTCACCAAGGCCAGCCTGGCTACAGCCCCAACTGAGTCTCCAGTCTTCCAGCAGCAGTAACCCACACTCAGCCCCTGAAATGGCATGATTCCCTGAGGTGATCAGCCTGCTACATGGCAGGTTGATTACATTAGACTACTTCCATCATGGAAGGGACAGTAATTTTTTCTAATCGGTATATACATATACTTCCATCAAAACTACCATCCATGAACTTATGGAATGCCTTATCCACAGGTATGGTATTTCACAAAGCATTACTTCTAATCAAGAAACCCACTTCACAGCAAATGAGTGCAGGAAGGAGTACATGCTCATAGAATTCTCTGATTTTATCATGTTCCCCATCATCCAGGTTGATAGAATGGTGGAATGACCTTTTGAAAATTCAATTACAATGCCAACTAGGTGGCAGTACCTTGCAGGGCTGGGGCAATGTTCTCCAGGAGGCTGTGTATGCTCTGATACAAAATCCACTCTTTTGGTGCTGTTTCTTCCATACTCAGGATTCATGGGTCCAGGAATCAAAGGGTTAAAATGGGATTGGCACCATTCACTATCACTCCTAGGGATCCACTAGAAGAAGTTTTTCTTCCTGTCCTTTGAATCTCAAGTTCTGCTGGTCTACAGGTCTTAGTTCCAATAAGAGGAGTGCTCCTATCAGGAGACACAACAAAGATTCCATTGAATCTTTGGCTGCCACCTGACCACTTTGGGTTTCTCATGCCTGTGGATCACTTAGCAGTGAAGGAGGTTACTGTACTGTCCAGGGTGATTGATCCTGACTATCAAGGGAAAATAGGGCTGCAACTACACAATGGAGGTAAAGAAGTGTTTTTCTGGAATACAGGAGATTCCCTAAGGTGTTGCTTGTTACTACAATGCCCTGTGTTTAAGATTAATTGAAAAGTGCAATAACCCAATCCAAGTAGGACTACCAATTGCTCAGAAACTTCAGAAACGTAGGCTTTGGTCACCCCACCAGGCAAAGAACCATGGCCAGCTGAAGTGCTTGCTGAGGGTAAAGGGAACATGGAATAGGTAGTGGAAGAAGGTAGTGATAAATATGAACTATGACCCTTGACCAAGGGTCATAAGGACTGTGATGGTATGAATATTTCTTCCTTACTTTGTTGTGTTTATATTGCACATAAAGCAAATATCTTTGTTTTATTCTCTATCTTATCCCCTTATCATATGGCACAAGCTGGATTTTTCATGTCATAGTACTTGAGTATAGAACATTACTTTTAAGAGTGAACGCTGCCCAAGGACTAACACCCTGTTTTGAAGAGATTTAGTGTGTTTCTGGTTGTATGCAGGACAGTTGAGTATTGTTATGTGAAAAATATATCTGCTATTATGCTCTATTTAGAGATTGTATTAGTTAGGGTTCTCTAGAGAAACAGAATCAACAGGGAACACTTGCAAATATAAAATTTATGAAAGTGTCTCACGTGACTGTAGGAACGCAGAGTCCAAAATCCACAGGGCAGGCTGCGAAGCCGATGACTCCAATGGATGGCCTGGACGAACTCCACAGGAGAGGCTCACCAGCCAAAGCAGGAATGGAACCTGTCTCCTCTGGGTCCTCCTTAAAAGGCTTCCCATGATTGCATTTAGCATCACTAATTGCAGAAGACACTCCCCTTTGGCTGATTACAAATGGAATCAGCTGTGGATGTAGCTGACGTGCTCATGACCTAATCCTATGAAATGTCCTCATTGCAACAGACAGGCCAGCGCTTGCCCAATCAGATGAACAGGTACCACAACTTGGCCAGGTTGACACCTGTCCCTAACCATGACAGAGATTATGTATGGTTTAAGGTGATGTGTATAGCTGTCAAGTTGACAAGGGGTAGACTGTTATGGTTAGCTTCCTGTGTCAACTTGGCCAGGTGATGGTTCCCAGTTTCTGGTCAATCATGCACTGGCCTTACCATTGCTATAAGAACATTTCATGGCTGGTTAATAAACCAGAAGGCTTATTTATTAAATCATCAGCACATTGATTGCACCTGTGGTTAATTACATCCGCAGTCAGCTAAGGGGAGTGTCTTCTGCAATGAGTGATGTTTAATCTAATCAGCTGAAGACTTTAAAGGAGAAATCAGAAGACAGAATTTCCTACCAGCCAGCCTCTCCTAAGGAATTCATCAAAGACCATCAAAGTTGCCAGGTTGTGGCCTATCCTATGGAATTTGAACTCATGCATCCCCACGGTTGTGTGAGACATTTTTATAAAATCTCATTTTTACAGATATCTCCTGTTTGTTCTCTATCCCTGGAGAACCCTCACTAATACACATGTGTATTCCTCTGCTCTTCATTCCTATACCTCCTAAATTAAATATCATAATTAGATTACAACTTTTTCACACGAACCTAGATATCCACCAGAACTTTTCTGATTTCAGCCCTTCTAATGGCCACCAATAAGAAAATGGTATTGTAAACTGATACCTCAACCTGACTGAATGTCCAGGCAAACCCTAATTCATATTGCTGTCTGGATGCAGGGTTAAAGTCTCTGCCCAGTTCCTGATGACATCTTGGGGTACCTTCCATTTTTATGACTCTTCTAACCCTGCATCAGTAATAAATGCAGACAATTATGGAAAATATTAATTTATAAATAGAAGTAGAAAACATAGGTATAGGCTTCATCCAATGTGCCCGCTGTTACAAGAAATACATGATAAGCTCCGATTCTGGGAGAAGTGTAACAACATAGTAACCATATGTTGTTCAGCACTTCAGCTTATTTCCAATTCATAATCTGCAATATCTGATATTTCATAGCAGCAAAGTGCCTGCACAGCCAGCCCCGGCAGCCCATTTGGTGAGCTGTCCTCCTGTTTGACAGTTTTCACTTAGCAAAGCTCTTTTCTTTCTGTTAGGTGAGGGTGACTCGTATCAAATAGTGCATGGAATTTAAACTTACAATTGCAACCAGTTAACATTATCTAAAAGTTTACAGTTTATTCTCTCTATCCAAATAATGCAGTTTATTAAGTCCTTAAAGAAAAAGATTCCATCATCAAAGTCTCATGCAATCTCATTGTCCAATGTAGGTAAAAATAATAAAACTACAGATTGTACAGATGTCAATTCTAGACATTCTGCATTTTTAAAATTATTTTCTTTCAAATATTAGCATATCAAAATATTGCCTACCATAGAATCCAGAATACGAAATGGATTTCAATAAATCAAATAGAAAAAGACAATTTAATAGGAAAAAAGGTAAAGGATATAAAAAGGCAAATATACAAAAAAGAATAGCAAAATGGCCAATAAATGTAAAGAGAATCAATTAATCAGTGTTCAGGGACATGCAGATTAAAGTCATAATAAGAAACATTTCATGTTGGTAATATTGTCAAAATGTGAAAGGTCTGAATGTATGAAATGTTGAAGAGAATATGGAACAGCAGGAACCCTTTTGCAGAGTAAATCCACATTCAAAAGCGATTTAGCTCTATTCCACCAAGTTGAAACTGTGGATACTTTGTGGCTAAGCAATTCTGATTCTAAGAAACTCTTGCCCACATGTGCACAGGAGCATAATAAAATATTTGTAGCAACATTATTTTTGAAATAGCCAAAAATTAGGAGTAGGAGAATAGGTAAATAAATTGTGATCTATTCATATGATGAAATACCACACAGTAATTCATTAAATGGACCAAATTCACGTCAATATGAAAAGAACTTAAAAATTTTGTGTTAAAGAAAAAGACAAGTTGCAAAAGAAAGTTTTTAAAAATATACAATCCTCTATATTGTTAATGTACATATCCATACGTAGGAAAAGAATAAACATCCCATTTACTGGGGAGAGAAGGAGAAAAATGAGAGCAGGGTGGACTTTGAGGGACTTCAACTAAAAGCAGAATTTCTTTTTGAATTTTAAAAAGAATATCTGAGGAAAACGTGGCAGAAGGTTAACATATGCTGAGTCTGGGTAATGGGGTACACAACTGATTATTCAAATATTCTCTATATTTCCTTGATATTTGAAATTTTCATAATTATTTCCTAAATAATTTTTAAGAGACCATAAAATTTTTCTTCAGGGTTCATTTGTTGGTTTGTTTTGCATAGTTAATCTTCATGAAATGGAAGTAATTACAGAAAATGTATTTTCTTTGGGCATCCCTCAAATAACACTATAGCTCCAGGACAGAATTCATTTCTACTCTCTCATAGCCTGACAACAGTAATTTTTCTCCTTCTCAGAGAAGAAAATACTTATTCTACAACTATAATATGGAAATAATGTCCTTTCTAACAATATAGGGGTTTCAGAGCTTATTAAAACAATAAAAAGAATAAATTTGTTGTAAGAACACTTAATAAGACAATCACTATCTTCTCATTATTCCTCGACTTTTGTTCAGTCCATTCCTTTGATTCATTCATTCATTTATTCAATAAACAAATTTCATTCTGTAACTACAACATGCAAAAATTTGCTAAGAATTCAAGAACTCTCAAACATGCCAGATTATGATTTTTTTACACAGTATATAGAGCAAATAGAAAATACATAAATTTTTCAGAAGGAATGAAAAACATTTTACCAAAGAGGAAAATTCAAACTCATAGATCAGGCTCTAAGAACACATGAGATTTTAAGTTGGGGAAAAAATTGAAAGCTGATAGCAAGTGCTATCCAAATAATAGAGGACAACACATATAATTGAACAGTGAAGTTCAAACTCTCTGATTTAATAAACCAGTACAACTGCCCTCCACAATTGCCAATTTTTATTTTCCAAATAAAATCATTAAACTAACAAAGAAATCCTATCACAGTCTATTACTGAATTTAATTAAAAGAAACCATATAATTATAGAATAAAAATAGCCATTTCAAAGAATGGACGTTTATCAATGAATGCATTGATATATACTTTATTTTTCCCCTTTTGTTGTTATTTGTAGAAAACCCGAGCGTAATCTCATGAAGTTATACATTTCATTTGTTGAACAAATATGTTGAGTGCCTAACATGCTCCAGGAACTATTATTGTAGGCATTTGGGATACCTCCGTGACCAAAATAAAGACTCTTGCCATCATTTTAACTATGAAAGGAAAAATAAATATGTTTATGATGATGATTAATTTAGCCTGAAATACAAAACCTGCTTTTCATGTTGAATCACAGAATTTTTAACTAAAGTTAAATGCAGGTCTTAAATGAGAGCAAAAATACCTCCTCCATATTTGTAGAATAGAAAGGTGTTTTAATAAAATTATAAGGATAATCCTAGTGATTTATTCCAAGTAGTAAATTTAATACTAAGGATAGCAATTTACTGAATGCATAAGTATATATTTATTTTGACATTAAAATCTACATTTTTCATTTCCTTTTACATTTAATTTACACATATTTCTAATTTTCCTGATTGGACGGTTTTAATAACTCAATTTCCATTAATATTTCTACAAATACGGGATAGGCCAATTTCTGATGTACCTCCATGGTCAAAGTGTCTTTCTCTTTTTTCTTTTTTTTTGTATGGGCAGGCACCAGGAAATGATCAAAGTGTCTTTAAAATTATTCTCACTTCATCTTTTAGTCAAATGGAAACATATTTTGTTAGCTATGTCAAGATTCTGAGTTTACAATTAATTGATGATCTTCAGATATATCTCAGTTTTACAAATAATTTTGAGTGAATTTAAATCTAGCTGTCTAAAAATTATTGGGTCAGAACCTAAGTAAATTTATCAAAATTTCCTTAGTTTTTTCTAAAATATATGGATTCTGAATTAACCGATGTGAACATCTAGATATTCAGCAGCCTGCATTTGTCATCAGTATAGTTTTTCTTCAGTTGCACTTAGTTCAGAGGCAGTATCTCAATTTCCCCATTGCAATTTTTAATACTTTTACTTTTGTTTTAAAGCAGAGATACACTAAAATGTCTACAGCAGCCTGAAAGGTGACAGAAACTATGAACTGGACAGCCATTAAAATAGTAGGAAATGACGGAGATCATGTTAGAACTGGAGAGCATATGCCCTTCTGAAGGCATTCAAATATGTACAATTATTTTAAAGCACTAGGCTTGGCCAAATCAAACACATCTGCAGATACAGACTGCAGATCTGCAGTTTGCAGCCTGTCTTAAGCACTGCTTGCCTCAATTACTGTAATGTATCTTGGTGCAAGTCAGCCTGACATAAATCTCCAGGTTCTAATTATTGTTATATAAAATAAGTACTCTTATATAACCTATAAAGATGTATTTTATTGTTCCAGTATTATGTTAGGTACTAGGATTAATGAAAAGAAGTATATGGTATGACTTCTTTCCTTAAGGAATAAGAATAGAAGGCAGCAATCATTTGGCACCTGCTATGTGCAAAGCTTCATACAAATAATACTTCTTTTAGCCTCCCAACTTCACAACTTGCTATTATTTTTTATAGTTATCCATTCATTCCAGAAATATTTATTAAGTACAGCTACATGTCTGGCATTTTTCTAAGGACTGGAATTTCAAAGATGAAAAAATAAAAAGCAGAGAGATGAGAAAATTTGTTTAAGGGCCAGGATTCAATGTCATACTTTTCTCAGTCCAAAGTCCATCCTCTTTCCTCAGAGGGAAAGGAAGGGGAGGAGTATGGGCTCTGGGTACAACTTGACCCAATTTTAAATTCTACCATACCACTATGCAGCTCTCTCTCTTTTTTTCTGCATTGCACTTCTCAACTGTCTCTCTCAGAGTATTGTGGCAATGGGAAGGGCTTTATAACCAGTTCTGGCTTTTTGATGGACAGGGGAAAGCTTCCAAGCTAAATTTGAACTGAAATTGTTTCCCCACTGTGCAAAAATCATTGATTCTATGTTACTTCCTGTGTAGTCCTTTCAAAGAACTCCTTATCTTCAGAGTCTAGGTTTTTTATCCAAACATTCCTAGCATAAGTGGTTTAGGCTGATATATAACCTTGAAGTTCTCTCACATTTGCATGTATATATATATATAATGGCTATTATCACTTTTCAAGAATGGTCTGGTCATGGTTCAACATGAATGAAAACACCCAAACAGTTTTATTTCCAAGGCCATTATTTCGTGATTAGCATAATAGATTCAGCTGTTTTTACTTGAGGTTTTTATATAGTTTGGAGTATATATTAACCATCAGTTGAACTGGTTCGTCTTTACCTAACACTGGTAGGATGTTAATTAAACACAAAAAACGTTCTTTAAGGACAGAAGCTGAAACTCTTCTTATTTACTTATTATCTAATCCTCCACAACTCAGGGTGGAGAGCTGATGAATGAGCAAGTGGGGGTGTAGTTAAAGAGACCAGTCAGCCAGAAGTTCTCTAAATTTGAACAAATAATTTTTAAGGAAAGCCCATATCTCAGGAATTCATTTTCTCTCCTGTTTGACAAATTTCAAATGCTTCAGGACATGATGCAGTACCCTGGCATTTAATCAAGGTTTGATGGATGGAAGGAGGCGAGTACATATTTGGAATAGAAACACTTGTAATTGAGTGTTATATATTCTTGGTAAGGGTCTGGGGCCTAGGCCTTAAACAAAATAAATAAAAATAAAATTATTAAAACCAAAGCATCATAATATAAATCCTAAAGAATTTATCTACAAAACTTCTTCTAAGAGAAAGAAGGAAAACATTGCTATTTTTACCTACTAGAGGAATTTGATAGTACCTACACTTCAATTTTTATGTCATTACTTTTGTGATCATACTGAACATAGCATCCAGCTCAGCATAAATCCAGGGTACATTTCATCTGGTTTATATTGCGCTAATTGGCAATTTTATTCTATTGACCTAATTTCTCATCTGCAGCCATTATTTGCAACTGCCTCTCTTTGAACTGTAAGTTGCTGAGATAGAGACCTAATTTTGTCTATTAGTCTTTCACATAGAAAAGAATTGACATTATTGTGTTGGGGAAAATATAACTACCCTCTGCCTATTGTCAAACCCATAAGCTTCACACATTGCAACTGATTCAAGCTTTGTTCTTATTTTGACTCTCCAGAGTGAACTGGTTTGTCCAGAGTTAACCACCAACATTGCTAGGAACTTTTACATCTATTTCATTTAACTTTCATCCTACGCAATGCTTTAAGACTTTTTTCCTTTATGTATACTGCAGCTATACCAATGTACACAGCTTCTTCTAAAAAACACAAAGCAATTTCATCAAGATAATAACTAACATTGACTTAATGCTTATCATGAGTCAAGCACTATTCCTGGATTACTCCATTTAATCTTTACAATAACCCTAAGAGGTAGATGTCATTATTCTCCCTATTTTACATATGAGAAACTATCTTGTTAGCCATCACTATGCACGTTTTACAAATCTCCATGCCTTTACATATATTCCTTCTGTTTTGGGGACTGGCCCTCATCCCCTGCCTCCATAGTCTTGCAAACTTCTACCTATCCTTTAAGATCCATCTGAGAGGCTTTGTCTGTGAAGTCCTTTTTTACCCAAACCAAATATTTGATCATCACTTTTTTTGTGTCAATACTATACTAACTACAAACTTTATTATAGCTCATATCACACTTCACAGCATTTCTTTTTGCATATCTCTTTCTTTACCAGATATAACTACATTGACAGCAAGGACTTGAATTATTTGCCTTTAAACTCTTTATCTTCTGATACCTGAACCATCTCAATGTTAGTTTAGTTTCTCTCTACCACTTTGTTTCTTAACTATGAATTATAATTTCTGGTTCCTTTATACATCTAGTAATTTTTTATTGAATATTGGGCATTGTTAATATATTATAGAGATCTGATTTTTATGATCTTCTTCTAGGGAACATTGATTCTTGTTTTAGTAGAGAGTTCACTAGCTGACTGATCATCTTGCTCCACAGTAAGCTTGGGTTCAGGCTTTGTTGCTGCGATCCATGCAAAACCTAATGTGTCTCCCAAGCCTGTGCAACTTGCCAGAACCCAACATCAAAATTCTTTCTCCCTTGTAGACATTGTTGGATCTCGGTTTTAAGCTTTATTGGGGATGGCTAGTGTAGGGTTTACTTTAGGTTGTGGCCCTTATTCCTACTTATGGATTTTTGGTGTCTTGGCTGTGTAGGACAGTTTTAGCAATGTATATAAAATGATCTCTCCAGGACCAGAATTTCAAAGTCTCCTGGCACTGCTTTTCCCCCCAGAAACTCATCCTCTAGTACCTCTGATCCACTCATAACCTTGTAATGCCCACTCTCTTGGGTGGACCTTGGGTGATTCCACCCTGAATAATGTATACATGTCATTAGCCATAGACTCATAGGAGATCCAAAACAGAGAATTCAGGGGGCCCCCTCACTGCACAGTTCCCTGAATCTAATGCTACATCCCATAGATTCCAGCTATTTCAGATGACCCCAACTTTGAGCTGTGTCTTCTCAGCTCAGCAAAACCACCATGCTCTGCTAAGACTCCAGCTCTCTGAATCATGATCATGCAATTTTCCCCAGAGAACTGGGCAATTATGGAACTCATTTCTTGTTTCCTTTATCCCAGGGATTGCCCTGACGGGCTGGCCATTGTTCAATGCCTGAAAATAGTTGCCTCACATATTTTGCTCAGTTTTATAGTTACTTATTGCAGGGAGATAGTCTGGTAACAGTTACATCAACATAGCCAAAAGCAAAAATCTATGGTCTTATTTTTTTTTTTATATTTCCTGCACTTATAAGTGTCTAGCAAATAATAAGTGTCCAATAATCAATAAATCTTTATTTAACAAAGGAAAAGTGAGTGATGCTTTTCAATGATTATAGTTTTAGCTAAGTGATATTTTTATTAATCCACAAGATCACCAAAATAGATTTTATCCTTACATTCCAATAATTTACTAAAATTAATGAAGGATGAAGAGAGAATCTTCTCTGGTAGCTTACATTTGCTTCCACTTATTTCTAATTGACACAATTTTATAATCCTTGATGATAGACAGATATACACATAGGCAAGTTAAAATAAAAATCTAGGTAAACAAGAGTGCCTCAGAAAATTGAGATTTTCTGTTAACATAATTTTCCTGACAAGTAAGGGTTAGTAAAAAATACTTTTTGTTTTGATACTTATTATTGAAAATATCAACAATATAAAGAAGCACAATTTCCTACCTTAGAACATACAGAAAATTTTAGATAGATGAATCTACCTTCAATGCCTCTGAACAGCAACCCACCCTTTCAGTCCAGACAGTACCTAATACCTGGGGACAAATTCAAGAGGAAGGAAAACATTTAGGCAACTCCCCTAAATTATGACTATTATCATTCCCAACATGGGAGCCTAAGGGAAATGAAACTTACACTAGCCTAACTTCTATTGTGATTCCATAAACAAATAATCTCTCAAACCACCTCCCTTTATGGAGGACACTGTCTCCAACCCCAGCTATTTGTAGAACAACTTGAGAGAATCCATGCTCAATTTCTGTTTCCTGACATGATTAGAGGAAAATCAATATCCAGCCCCCCAGAATCCCTAAACTATCTAATGATACAAAGTTTTCATCAAAGGAGTCCAAATCAACTTCTATGGAGAAGGATCCCCAAACCACTAAACTTTTTTTCTCAGTTGCATACTTCATCAACAAGGTAACCAACCAGTCACCTTGCTGGCTGAGGGACCAAGCTTGTTCCCTTTCTTTTCTTTATTTATCTTACTTGGAATTTATTTGACTTCCTATATCTGTGGATTGTATCTTTCATCACTTTTGAAATATCTTCAATCATTATTCTCTTAAAATATGGTCTCTTTTATGTTTTCTTCCACTTTTTCTCAAACTCTATTCTCCATGATTCTTAATCTCTCTTTTATATTTTCCATCTGTTTATATTTCCTGGCTACATTCTGAATAATTTCTTCTGACCTGTTTTCTATTTTGTTAATTGTTTCTTTAGCTGATTTAAACCTCTGTTAAAGTCATCCTGTAAGTTAGTTTCTTCACTTGTTTGCTTATCTGTTTGTTCATTTGCAGTACTGTTATTCAAAGCATGGTCCTCAGTACAGCAGCACTGGTATTACTCAGGAGCTTCATAGAAATGAAAATTCTTGGGCCCCATTTCAGACCTACCAAATGAGATTCTATGGGAGTAGGGCCCAGGAATCTGAGATTTGATTACCTTTCTAGATGATTCTTATGCATGTAAAATACATGAAGCCCTGAATTGTAGTATAATATTTTTCAATTTTATACAATTTTTTTATTCTTTTAAAATTTTTCTTGGTAATGCCTTATTGGTTCCTGTTTCCTAGAGATATTTTTATTTGATTTTTATTTCTTGAAGCATAATAATCATATTTATTTTATATTCCAATATTTTAAGTCATTGGGGACCAGTTTCTGCTGTATATTGTTTCTGATTGTCTCACTCATGGTGCCATGTTTCTTCTGTGCTCTGTGTGTGTGTGTGTGTGTGTGTATGTGTATTGTACTATAATTGCTCATTTTTCTTTCAAAATTGCTTTAGGAGAATTTGAGGTCTGGGATGAAGGCGCACTCCTCCAGAAATAATTTGCACTATCTTGTACTAAATGTTTAAAATTACTCTGCATTTACCAGAGTATTTTGGACCACTCATGCATGCTACCAATCTTTTTGAGGGCTAGCTAGTAGTAAAACTTCTCAGAAGCAATATTGCTTTCTTCCTGATAGATTAGCAATTTTGGCAAATGTTCACTGTTCCCCGAGATAAACAAAAGATGGAGAAGGAAGTGAGATTACTTCTGTTCAACATCACACTGACTGATGATATAGTTCTTGGAATACATTCAAGGAGAGATGGTCTCCTGTTTGATTTCCCAGCATTCATGGGTCTGACCTTAGTCTGCTGTTGTCCAAGCCAATAAGGCCATGAGTTCATAAAGTCACCAGCAACAGAAAATGACCTCAAGGCAAATGCAGCATTAGCATTTATCTTTATTTTTTACCATTATTTTAGCACTGCCATGCATTTAAAATCAAACACACACATACACTCATAACAATGGTATGCTGGAGCTGCCTTATACTGATTCTGAGATTTATCTGTTAGCATCTCTTCTCAATGATGTGTTCCGTGATGTCATACTGGCACCCTGAAATTGGCTATGATGGGAGTGTTTGCACCATGAAAATTGACAAAAACAACAAACTGGGGCTTTTTCTAGAAAGGTAATTGCAAAGTATTCAATAGCACACAACTATATATGTATATACAACCCAAAATTTTTAACTTGGCTTTTCAGGAGGATTAGTCTGTCTCTCTATGAAATGAGCTCTCTTTGCTCCCTCTTCTCCACTATTGCAGACCTTGCTTTCCCTACAGATCCCCATAGTATATGCCAAGACACATGCTGATTTTCTTTTGCTCCTTCTGGCTCCTCACAAAACCATGAATATAAAAATGTCCAAACAATTCAACTCCAGATTAAGACTCTCCTTTTTAGTCTTCCAATAACTTAATTATAAATCTCAAGAATACCCTTCAAGGTTATTTTTCTTTCTCTGTTTTACAGATGAAGAGACTGAGGCCCAGAAAGATTATGTAACTTGTTGAAGTTTGCATACCTAGAACATTTTAGAAGTTTCAAAGTCAGGTCTAACCCTAAAGCCATGGTGCCTCAATTGGCTGTATCTTTCCATTGTCCCACATCTGAATGGCCTCACAATCAATTCTTTCCTCATTTGTTAATCCATTCTTTTTTGATAGCCAATTACACTACTTATCATTTTTTCCTTCAGTTTTAAAAGAATCATTTCCCAAATGATGTTCCATGAAACATAAAGAAGGAAAGGTTCTGGAGTTTATTTAGTTTTGGAAATGATGGATATTATAGATTCCTTTTTATAGATCCACACGCACATCAAAGGCTCTGAGAAATCCTTCAAACATTATATTTAAACCAGCATTTTCCAGGTTCAATTTGACCACAAAATTTCACTTTCTTCTGCACATATATTGAGAAGTGACATATTAGAGAGACAAAGCTTCCTGGTCAACTATCCCTTTAAACTCCAAATTAATATGTAAACCCCCCATTTTTTGCCAGATCACATCTGTGGAAACTGAGTTTTAAAGTATCTGGAAGATAATGTTATAATTAAGGCATTGAATTCCTAATGAAGGACTCAACATCAGATAAAGTACAACTATGAACAATAATATTTCCTAATAGCAAAGATATAAAAATAAGATTTCATGGAATTTCAAGGTAGTAAAATATTACAAATATGCTACATATTTGATTGATGAAGAGATATCATTGTACTATAAAGGCTATTCGCATCTCATAAAATATACAATATTGATGTCTCTAAAACTAATGTTCTTCCCTAGTACTATTAAATTTTCAAAGCGTTTTTTCCTTCTAGTACTTTAGAAGAACTGGACATTGGTAGAAACCTAAGAATCAAAAATGAAACAGGTAATAATGTTAATGCGGCAATTCAAAGATGTTGAAAATTGCATTTACTTAATCAATTTATTTTATTAACTATTGCTATTGTAACCTTATAGTTTTCTTTTTATTATAAATGTATAAGATATCAATATTAAAAAATATACTCTGAATTTAAAACAATCAACAGAGCAATGAACTTTGGAACATGGCAATATGGAGCTGACTACACCAAAATAAAAAAGGATGACTGATTGGATCAAATAAATGCATACCAAAATAAGGGTTGCATGTATATATATATTCCTGCTATGAAGTTATTTGCTCAAAAGTTATTTCTTTCTTTTAAAAGTTTTACCGTAGAATGACAGGAGATTCAGATTAAAGTTATTGTTCAAAGGAGATTTTACTGTACTTTGAAATATTACAGCTGGTTCTAACATTTTTAAGACAATGTGTTAAGATTATCTACCTTTTATCTCCATATACTCTTACAGGACATGATTTCTTTATCCATATTTCAATTATTTGACCTTTCCTATGTGATAAATTAACTAACCTAGGGATCTCAACTAGAGTTGACTTAAAACTCTTCAAAACTATCTTTTTTGTTTATAATAAATGTCTCTGCAAAGGAGAAATGTTCTGTTCATTCTTTTTATTGGAGTTTCCAGCTGGATTCACAATTTTTTTTCCCAAAATTTTGTTAAACTTCGATCATCTTTGGAACTTAGAGAATTGCTTTTATCTCTACCAGTGTACTGGCCTAGTGAATTTGCTATATTTGAAAAGCTAAACGGATGGAACTCAAGATAATTTCTCCTGTTATGATTCCAGGGTTACATTTCTGATTTCTTGTCTTTTTCATCTTTTTCATTTGTTCTTCTCCCATGGGCTCTGAGAATACTATCTGTGCTCTTATCATTGAAGTCAGATGGACTTCTTGTCTTTCTGACCTTGTTCCTTTCGGTTTTCATACTATGTCTTTTTGTTTCATTTCACATTTTATAGCTAACAATATTTTTCTCACCTAATTTCTTGAATTTTCCTATGAAATTTAATTATTAGAATCTAGAAAGGATTTTCTATTGGCTTAAACAGTTACCAATTACATTCAGACTGTAGATTCTGATTTCCCTCTACTGACTGATTCCCAATTTGATGGACCCAATTCAACCCAGAAACATTGTTAGTCACTCAGAAGTTACACTATAATAAAATCTAAAAAAAATAGTAAAAAAAAAAAATTGGGCAATTTGTCATCAGTTGCCATCTGGATTCTTCTAATGAGAGAAGAGGAAAATGAAGCTTTCATTATAACAATGTCTTTACTATCAACTGGCCATTCTTAGATGTCAGATTTAAAAATAAACAAATAAAGTGGTTTAATGGTTCTATTAACTGTTTTCTTATTCATTGCTTATTCGAGTTCTGTTGGCATGATATTATGCAGGAGTTTCTCAACATTATGAGTTGGTACATTTTAGATCCTTGGATACCTACTGAAACTTCTTGATTTCTAAATTTTAATTATCATTTATATGCTGATAATAGCAAATATAAATCAATTACCGATTTTTACAAGGAAAAATGTCAATATCTTTCTGTTCCCAATGCTATAAAACGTTTCAATTACTGTCATTGACCATATTTTATTCCTGGATCTCAAATTCTTGATAATTTTCCTCCTCTTTCAAGAGCACTTTTAGGTAGGAATTGGGAAATTTACCCAGACTACCTAGAAAACGGCAAAATTAAAATCCAGTCTTTCAAGTATTTAAAATGTTTAGCAAACTCATATTAATGGCTTTATTTTTTATTTCTGACCTAATTCTTAAAATGGATTCTCCTGGAAGTTTCTAATTGAAGAAAATGTGATTTAGACACTGGTTTGAGCACATTTTCTTCAACCAGTGCCTAAATCATATCAGTGGTAATGATAACTCTTAGTGAGCGCTTACTACGTGTCAGCAACTGTACATATATTTAGTCCTTTAAAAAAACTGCATTTTCAGATGAAACTAAAGCTCATAGAGATTATTTAATTTGCCCAAATTCAGACAGCCTGAATTTTCACAAATTATCTAGAATTGTGTACCTCTACAGCTTGTGTCCTTTCCTGTATCTTTTAGTATCTCTCCATTATACAGGTGAGCTATCTCTTTTAGTGATCATGTTGTCTAATTAATATCGCAACTTTCTACCTCATTTTACCAGTGTGAATTACTAAGGTGGGTCAGAAATAATGAACTTGATGCAGTAAATCCATTTATTAAGTGGCTGATATAGATCACTAGATGACCATAAATGCCAGGGCCATTGTGAAGATGGCTAAAATGAATGAATCAGCTCTGAGATGTGCACAAAGGGCACAGTGTTTCACAACCTTCCAAATGATGGAATTCAGTGCACTAGGGATCGGTTGAGATAGTGCACTGCTACTTACCATTCATGTGACCTTGAACAACCCACTTAACCTTTCTGAGCCTCTATTTTTCTTATCTGTTAAAAAGAAATATAGAGGTGCACGGTTGTTCAGTCATAGAATGTTTACCTTCCATGTGGGAGACCCGGGTTCAATTTCCAGACCATGCACCTAAAAAAAAATGAAGCATAGAGATACTTTCCTCATTATGAGATAATGCATAAAAGGGTATTATAATCTGAAGAACATTATAATTGCAAGCTATGATTATTATTTTACTAGAACAGTATTCACCCATAAATTCTCATGATACTGATACTCCTTGGGTAAAAGAGAAAAAAAAGTTGCATGTTACTATTTTATTATTTAAATCTCTTCATATTTGGACCCCTACATTGCTTTCTGTCTGGATCATGGTTAACTTTCTTTTTGCAACTTAACATCCTGCAAATGATTTATCACTTGCTTTACCATCTGTGTCTTCTGCAAAATCTAGGTTACATTATAGAGTTTCTGTATATTTAGTGTCCTACTAATAGTCTACCAAATACTTTTGAGATCTTAGGATGTATATTTAGGTCTTCATTTCTCCTTCCATAATATTCCTCAAAACCTTCGCATGAATGAAAGTATATAAATTAATCAATAACAATTAATAAGCTTTTGACGTGACATATGCTGAATACAATCAATCCAGGATGATGACACATACAGCATGTTACAAGTCTGTCACAATATGTATCATTTATGTATGTAAATAGTAGGTCATAAATAGTCTTCATTTGAAGAAATCACATATTTATAAAACAAAATGTAAATATTTGACATTACTTCTGTCATCAACAATGTTATTCAAAACTACCCTACTCTACTGTGTCATTAAAATAATCTATAAATATATATTCCAAGAACATCACTTCCTATAGGAAATTTCAGAGTAAGCTGGAAATAAATAAAATATGGCATTTTCAAAGGTAACTTACATATTTCCTTTAGTCCACATAAAATACAGAATGAAGAGCAATTAAAAGAGTAATTGATGGTTCATTGGCAAGTTTGAATGGGCCTATTTCTCATGGAAAGTATATATAGCTGAAATACACCAAATCTCTGTGTGTTTTAATCAGTGGGATTTGATAGTATTCATTATAATTAATTATTTCATCTGTAATGTTAAAACAAAGATATAGCACACAAAGCAAACTTGAAGAATGGTCCAAATGGGATATTATTAAAATGTCAAAGTGAGTAAGCAGATGGAGTTTGTATGGCTCAGTGGATTAGTCACCGGGCCCCATTACCTTGGGGACTCTGGTGAAATCCAGTCTCTGTAGAATGATCAGAAAGTAAAGGGTATATACAGAAGCAAATAAATCATTTCATTTATGTTCCTAATGAAGACCCAGAGATTTTTATTTACTTTCACTTTCTTTAATCATAAAATTACATGAAGATTACAATACTGTTACATTTGTTTTTATCAGAGCTTTTTTCCTCTAAGGTGGTGTAAAAGAAAATAAAAGGAGTGATTGGAAAATATGTAGATTTGTCATGCTTTTCACATAACAGAGCACATGCAATGCAGTGGCTGGATGAAAGCATGTGCTCTCTCTAATGAAGCTTCAGCATAATGCACAAGAGAGAGGAGAGGGCAGTATTCAAAAGCAAGACTATGTAACAATCCCATAAAGAAGAAATTAAAATTTTTTACTGTCTTTCATCTTGGCTGCTCCCTAAAGCAATAACTAATACCTACCTTTTTCAGACACAAATTGATATGGAGGCATTTACAGTTTTTCCAAATTTTGACAAGTTTCTTTGACTTTTATTGTGGTTCTACATTTTTAGCACATATCAAAACTCACAATCTGTACTACTAAGTTAAGATTTAAAACACGAATATACATCTTGTAGAGAAAGTTAGAATTGGAAGAAAATCCTCTCCCTAGATAAAAAAAAAGTGTTGCTCAAATATTTCATGATATAAAGTAATTGCATGCCACACACTAGAGTTTGTGAAGTGTGCTCCCTGAATAACATTTTGTCAAGATCTTGTAACTGTTTAGGTGTACAAAATAAACACTTGCCAAATGCAGATTCCCCCACATAAGTACCTCTCAAGACTGCAGGTGCAATGCAATTCTGGACCAATCTTTACTCTAGAGACAGAAGTCAAAGCAAGCTAAAAGAGTAAGATGACACATCCCAGTCTACTCACGGTATTACACTGATTGTTTTTGTAGCATAGATAAACACTGGCTTCCACTAAACGTTTAGTCCAGTTTGTGAGAACTTCTTTAAGCTCATTAATATTAAATGCATACATGCACACACATACTATATATACACTATGTATATACTATTTATATTATATATTACTTACATAATATATTATACTAAATATACATAGTCCTTTGTCCAAATATCTTGAATATATATATATAGGATTAAACTGAAAGTACAACAGGAGTCTCTATTGTTAGTGTGCCAATTATATTACCAGTTTCTTCACTAAATGACTGATAAGAATCTACAAGCGCCCAGAGCCCAAGGGACTTGAATGTGCCTGGTGAAAACTGGAAATCAATAGAAGTCTATAATCACAGGCAAAAGGCATCATTTTCATTGGGGTAAAAGATGACAGGCATCACAGAGCTTGCACACATGTTCAAACGGATGCTTTTCTTCCTCAGTCTGCCCTGAGTGTTCCTAGGTTGGAAACATCTGGTTTTGTTTGTTTTTTAACATGGCTCTTGCTTTAGAAAAAAAATTATTCTTTCATTTTAGGCAACAAAGGAATGGTAAAACTTTGGCTACTGAGCTTGTGAAAATTAAATAATGACTATTTTCTGAATTTACTAGGAATGAGGAATAATTTATCTTCTGAATTCAACCCTTTTATTGATCTACACTCCTGGTACCAAGTGTGCAATGTTTCTAGGTTTCTGTCAACTCACTACACATCTCAGTTATGGCTTGAGGCAAACTCCATTTCCAAAGCTAAGAGGTAATTTCGTCTCCAGGGTCATTTGGTTCTGCCACTCGCTTACGCAAAGACTACCAATTCAACAATGAGAATTACTATCCACGAGAGACCAAGCTAAATCAAACATTTAATTTCATTGTAAATGCCCATTTCTTTCCAGCTGAAATTACAAAAGTCTTCTTTTTTTTTCTTGAATTTTAGCCTATTACATGACGTATCCAATTCAACGCTGTCCTTGAGTGCTCTAGCTGAAACAGAAAGTCACAGTTCAGTGATACGAACGTGCAGTCATTATGAAAGACATGAATGCATCTGCCCAAAGAGAGGCAGGCAGTGCACTCAATGACATCCTCCCCTGGTCAGACGCTGAAGTAGATGTCACTCTTCAGACAACAGCGCTTTTAAAAGACTTTCAAAATGTAAACCAAGGTTAGCTTCACAACATTTATGGGTATCCTGTCCAATTTTTGAGGCATAGAAGGTGTGCTGAATTTGATGGGTGCCTAGGTCAGTTCTCAAAACACAATGCTTATATGGTTTTTATGTCCATTTTATATCTTCCAAGTTATCTTCATTAGGTAAAACAAAGTGTTCATAACTGACATCCTATCTTTTTAGATATCATCTGGCGATTAGGTTGGAATTGATGTATTAATTTAGTTAAATAGATCAAAGATCAGCCTTAGTTATGGTTAAGAGATAGAAATAACTCTTATTTAAATAGAACATCATGCAAAATTTTAAATTTTAAAAAGACAATGCCTACCCAAATGACAATTTATTTCTAACATTTAAAAATATGAAATGATTTAGGATGCTGCCTTGTTACTAGAAAGTGAATGAAAGATTGTAAGTTTTGCCTAAGTAGTATGACAAACACATGGCTGTATTTCAGGGCATTTTTGAAGTTGGGGTGGTTTTAACTTAAAGGTTCTATAAATCAACACCAGCTGTTTCCTGAAAACCTGAGAATTAACTTGTTGAATGAAGTGTAGGTTACTACTGCCAATGTCCTATAGTTCATGAAATTCAAATTTACAGAGAACATGGCTCTGCCTACAAATTGACTTTTCCTACCTCTTCTATATTTTGTTACTTCAAGTAATTTGGTTTGCTTCAAGGAAATACTGGGTCAAAATAAAGACAAGCGAAAAAGTATACTTAGTACAGTGTTTCATATGAACAGCACAGTAAATACATATTTGGCTTTTTGAAATACCTACATTGTTTTCCATACAGTTACTATATATCTCAACTTTCAATATCTTGCATTTAGCAACATGATTTATCCTTTAGAGAAAATTGACTTTGTCATGAATCCAGAATTATTTTTTCAAGTGTGCAAATTCTGAAAGCACAAGGCTGATTTGGAACATGAGTAGAAAGTTTATCTGTCTTACTATTTAGTAAGAATTTAAGACCCTCTCTCCCAAGGTTTTTAGGACTGACTTGAGTTGCACCTTTGAGTTAATTGTCATTTTCTTTCACAGGAATTCTTGCCTCAATTCAATCCAATAGAGTTGTGTTCTCAACACACCTCTGTTTGTAATTGTCTTGTGCTGACACTCACCAGTGGTCCCTCCAACTGTGTAAAAGATGGTTTCAGCATCTTAGGCATTTTAGATCTTCCCTATCAGACTTCATCATATCTTCTTAATTTTATTTCTCTGCTTATCTTACTATGCCTCAGCAGCATCACAGTTAACAAATATCTTACATCAGTCTGAGTCATTCTCAACTCTCTATTTACCTTACTAAATCCCTACCCTCTAGATCAGGCACTTCATAGGGCTGGCTTTTAGTAGATACAAAATAAAAGTCTTGATTAAAGAATGCAAGATCACATCAACTGGAATGATACTAAGAGTTTGAATTTGAAGTTACGTAGAATTTTCAAAAAGTTGAATAACATGATATCTCCTCGCCCATTTGAATATGAGGCTGGAGATTCATGACAACTACATATGGGAGTCAGGAAGGGATTCTTTCACATTAGAAGATGAGTTTTAGGAGGGAGGGGCCATGTGTGTATTGTTCACCGTTTCCACAGAGGCATAAAGTAGGCAGTCAATTAATAATGGTTAAATAAATGAATGACTGGATAAACACATTAGCACCAATGTCATTATTAAGTTAGGTAGTTATTATTCAGCAGAAGGCACAAAGTAAAAACAAACATATTTTGAGGCCAGGAAAGAAAATATCCTGAATACTGGAGGACAGGAAACAAATGGACAAAGTATTACATAACCCGAAGCTGCAAAAGAGCTCTGATTACACGGAAGATCTGATGGAAGGGCAGACAACTTGCTGGCACTTGGTGTCAGATATGGGGGTGACTGTGGTGGGAGGCATTGTACAGGAATGTCAAAGACAAATTTTTTCTGAACCTTATCAAAGTTATGGGAGGAAGATTTAGAAACATATTACCATGAAATGGGATCCTTGAATTCAAGCCTTTTAAAAGCTAAAGCCCTTGGGAAATATTTGCCAATATGCAGAAATCCATCTCTCTCTTCAGCTGCAAACGTTTTCTCTTGGACTCCCTCTTTCTATCTTTTCTTCCTGTTCCTTCTTTTAAGCAACTGTGAGCTCAAGAGCTCTCCAACATGCACGTGTAATCTAGTTGGGCAATTAATGGCTGGTAAAACCTTTAGGAAAAGCCCAGAAAGAAGGTAAATAGGGGAGGCTGTACAGTCTTTCCTATACTCAGTCATGATTGGACCTGCTACAAAATTTTATTTGTCAAGCACTCCAGCATTCCTACAACTACTTGGCTAGCTGAGGCAAGGCCCTTTTCCAGAACTTAGTCTAGAAGGTCATATGCAGGCCCTGAAATAATATATTAAAGCACTAAGAACAGTGTTAATTCTCCTTATTTCCAGGCACTCAGACACACCTCCATTCTCCCTCGCCCCCACCCTCTTCACTAGGGAAACTTACTAATATCTCCTCTTTCATGAGAGAGCAACAAATGATCAAATAATTCATAAGACAAGCTACAGCTTGCAATGAAGTGTCACATATTTACCAACTGGCTCACCTGTAACCCAACATATGGGACTTAAAAAATGTTTCACTCTGCTGCAAGAATCCAGCCGCCTGCTGAGAAAACGGTGTCAGCCTGACAGCGCCTGGTTTAATTACTTTAAACTTAAAATAATTAATAAGTTCCTCATTTTCCAACAGGAAAGCACTTTACACTGTTCAATAAAAGAAGCCTTAGCCTATACAAGTTGCTGCAGCTAGAAGGATTTTCTTATTTTTTTTCTGTAAGTTTGGGTAAGTTATCTGCTACACATTTGAAATGATATTTTCTTGCTGAGATTCCCACAGGAATGTGAGCTCCAATCATTACGTTTCCTCTAGCAAACCCAGTCTTTCTCAAATGCACTAGGGAGAGCTCTTTGTCCCCTTCTTTCCCTCCTTACTAATCCCTGTGAGTCCTGTGCTTCATTGTAAATGGTCTGAGGAGCTTTGCAGCCACAAAGCCTAAATATTTGCATAAATAAATATAGGAAGAGGATGAGGGGAGGTGGTAAGTGAAAGGAAATTTGTGCTAGGGAAAAGAAATCCAAAAAAGGAATCAGAGTAATGAAACCATACTGGCAGACGTATAAAATGGGCCTCTATGTCACCTCCCTCTGGCGGGCTTTCCGTTCAGTATCTTTACAGATGCCTTCAAGGGTAACATGGATTTAGAAGGCAGCAAATTGAATTTAAAATTTTTTAAAAAAACAGGTTTATTAGACTGTAAGTCAAATTTCTTTCATGAAATTTTATTTGAAAATGCATAATAGAGAGCAACAGAAGCAGCTGTGGTCTTTAAAAGGTTGTATCTTTGATATCTGTCTTAAAAAGAAAGTGTTTACGCTGTCTTAAGTGGATATTTTTTATGAAAAACTTACTGTGAGGGTTATGTAAGGCTATTAAAGGCAGGACTTGGGGGAGAGACAGGAATAAAAGGATAAATGTCAGCAAGGCTTTTACCAGGAACAAAACTAAGAGGAGGCTCTGACCTCAAATACACTAGTTTTAAAACATCAGCGTGTGCATGAAAATCAGTTCAGAAGCTGGTTAAAATGCTCAGTGCTGGGGCCCTTTCCAGAGATTTTAATTCAGAGGGTATACAAAAGGAGCTTAGAACATCTGTAATAAAGACTCCAGGTGTTTCTAATGCCTGCGATCAGTGGCCCATAGTTGAGAAACGCTGTTATATTATCAGAGACTGTGGGGAAAAGGCAGGGAGGGATCCCTTAAATGACCTAAGAACCCCTGCTGTTGCTACACTGGGGAAGCAAATGAGATTAACAATTACTATTAACAAATGTTCCCAATGTTCCCAAGTAAGAAAGTTTTCTGTGCCTCTTACAACAAGAAAAGCTATATATCAGCATGAGGCAGAAGGCAGTGAAGCCTGAAATCCTCACTAAACTTGATTTGCTTAAAAATCCTCTTTGTTTTCTTTTTCAAAGGGGGAGGAGGGAATCTATAAATAAATTGTGGGGAAGTTCTCCCTTGTGTCCGAAATAAGATTAGAAAAAAAAAAAAGAATTGTGTGCGATGTCATTATGGGCCCACAGATCTGGAGGAAAGGGGATTTATACTGCTCCTTTCTTCATTGGAAGTATTGCCCAGTTGTCCTTACAGGAGTTTGATTGTAGATTGTGAGAGAAACCTCTCAGGTCCACACTTATCACCATTAAGCCACACCAATAGTGGATCTATAAGGCTGTCCACATGGATGAGAAAACCCACTTTAGCAGGGGGCTGAAAGCTCTGAGGGCAATATTGGAATATGACTTGACACTGTATTAGAGAATAAGGGGGAGTGAAACTCTTTGACTGGTTCCGACCTTTTGATGTCCTATTCATTATGATCAAAATATCAAAGCACTACTCTTACCCAAAGAGAAGAGAAATCTCTATTTTTGACAAATCTGTTGTATTATTAATAACAATGAGTTCTCATCAAACTCTCCAGAGGGTCAAAGTTTAACCCTTGCTATAGTCTACTGTTTAAACACCAAAGCTTTGGCCAAAGTAGTTCAAGACTGAAGCTCAGCTCTGTCCTTTATCATCTGTACAATTTGGGGCATGTCATTTACTTCTCTGAAGCTCAGTTTCTTAATCTACAAAATAAGGATAAGAGTAAAACCTATCTCACAGTATGTTTGTGAAAGGTAAATGAGATAGTTTGGTAGGGTGCATTACAAGGGCAAAAATGATCAGAAAATGTTAGTTATTCTCACTCTTTTATAAATCCATAAGGGCAGGGACCATGCCTCTTCTGTTTGTCATTGTAATTCAAGCACAGATCCTTGAATGGTTCTTGTACCACAGATACTTCTGGAATGAAGGAAAAAGGGAAGAAGGAAGGGAGAGTAAGGAAGGAAGGAAGAAAATAAGGACAATTTGGGGAGGTAACAGTAATATAATTCCAAAGTAAGAATAAGAAGTATTCAGAAAACATATGTTGGCCTAGACTAAATTAAAATAACAATATATATAAATTTATTTTCTGCCCCAAAAAGTTCCTTGCACGTCCAAGCAGTGAATCAAGAATCAGTTCAGATTTCATCTCAGCAACTATCTTTCAAGATAACCATGGCAGGGGAAAGAGCTGGAGAGCCATGCCCCAGCCTTAAGTATTCATCACTTCTATCCATTGGCCACAACCAATCACATGACCTGCCCACCTGCAAGAGGGGTGGGAAATGTAGCATGCCATGTGTCAAGGAAAGGAAGGAGAACCTTTCCAAGAAAGGAAGAGGAGCACTAGTAATGTCCACTACATCGTGCATCCTGGTACCAAAGTCTGATGAAAGGCAGCAGCCAAACAATGTATAAGAAAATGTATACTATAAACAGCAAGTATAAATATGTTCAATGGCCATGTTTTTTTTTTCCTCTTCATTGTATCATGGGATTTATACTCGGTATTTGGTACATGCAGGCATATAGGAGAGATCTCAAAAAAGCACAATACAGAGGAATTGAGGTAAATTCTCTTTAACTCTGTCTCCCTGTCCTCTTTCTCTCTCTCTCTCCATTTCTCTTTCTAACACACACACACATATTCATCCTACAATACACACTTCCCTTCTCTTACTCTGGGTTGGATTAGGAATCCTCTCTAACTGCATTAAAAATACAAAATTTGTTGCTATCTAACACTTATTGAAAGGTAGCATTGTATTAAGGATGGGTAACCCTGAAATGTTTTGCACTCAAAAAGTACTTCATTCTAATTCCACAGGATAAAGAAAGTATGGCAGCTTTGACCTTGAGCTACCAATTGACTTAGACTAGATCTGTTCATCTAGGACAATTAGATTATGACAGTGTTATTCCTTTTGATGACCTAAATAAATTCAGCCACAGTTAACTCACTAAAATTTATCAGTGTCCAAATATGGCAAAAATAACCTAAATGTGATCTGTTCACAGCCCATCTCATGTCTGTTACATAACTTTGTCTTGCAGGACTAGGGCTACCAATTTTTTGTCATAAATTTTGTCATAAATTAGCAAACTATCAGAACTTTTAATACCTTGGGATTAATGTACTATAACCCAATCCTGAGCAAATTATTTTAGCTAGCTTCACTGTGGAAAAGAAAAAGAAAGAGGAGGAGGAGAAGGGGAGGGAAAGGAGGAAAGGGAGGAAGGAATGAAGCAAGAAAGAAAGAAGAGAAAAATAAAGAAAAACCCTCCAAAATTACAGTGGCTTATAACAATAAACATGTTTTATGTTGGCAGCTACATGTTGGCTATTGTGGCTTTGTTCAATCTCAGACCAGGTATCAGATTGGGGCTAGGTTTTATGTTTAAGGTTTGAAGAGTCCCTTTTTGAGACATGTCATTCTCAAAGCAGAGGGGCAAGAGCATTAATAAAAACATACAATACCTAGTAAGTCCTCTATGCAGACGTAGCATGTATTACATTCACTCACATGCCATTAGCTAGTCACATGGCCAAAAGAATGGGGATTATGTTTTCCCATCCCCACCCTTCACCCGGTCCCTGCAGGACATACTGCAAGGGACACAGCCACAGGCAGGGAAATACAATCCTTTTACAGGAAAGAGAGTGAATATTTTAGAACAATAATACAGTCTTCCACAGTAAGTAACCAATAGTGGATCTTTCCCATCTTAATGTCCCTAGGGCCTAGCACAGGTGTCCAATGAATATTTATTAAAATTGCACTGAATATTCATTGTATTGAATGAATATATCATTGCAGTGTAAGTCAGTGATCTGAAAGAAAGAGTATTTTATCATTATATGTATCACCTCTATTGTCTTCAAATTGTATTTTTTATTAGCTATGTACACCTAATATTTTTCTGAGCATTCACAGGTAATAACAATAGATTCTATCAATTATCCTTAGTAGCTTAAGAATCTTATAGAGAAAATGATAGCAAATAATTCTTTAAAAAAACATTAATATGGACACTCATTTATTAATAATCATAGTTTCCCTTTCAGAAATACTAGTGTATTGATGATGACTTCTATCAAACACTGAAAAAAGTGGGTTATTTTTCTGAAAACTGCCTCTGAGATTTAAAACTGTATTTCTTCTTCTAGAAATCCTTTTGGGGGAAATACAAGAAATAATAGGGAAAGATATGAATGATTCTCTTTGTCATAATGAACCCAAGAATCAGAAGATGCCTTGAAAAGTTGATTCTGAAGGCAGTCATCAAAATAACTACAAGGTTGAAATACAAAATGAAGATTGTGTGTTCAGCCTGAATAAATGCAAAATATAATAAGTATAGGAGACCTTTGGACAAGGGTTGGTTATGTTGGATAAGAGTTCAGGCAAAATCAAATTCTAAGACTCTGCCAGCTACCTCTTAGGAATCTGGGTACAGAAGCTACGCTACGGCACGCTTCGCTATCGCAGAAATCACTCATTTTAATTTGCATCCATTTCAGGAGTTGGTCACGGGCAAATTCACACATCCAGAAACTGGCTTTTCCTCAAAGATACCAGTGTGCTACACATTACATTACAAGCATCAAGACTAATACCGTTATCCTGTGAAACAATGCAGTACCCTCCTAATTGCAACTGGAAATTGTACGAAAGTCTTCATTTGTGTTCAGTGAGTTTATGAATTAATTCATTATGTTGTTAAAATCCCAGCGTCTCTTATCACCTGCCGGTTTGAAGACTCGGGTTGCATTACCAGAGCTGCCCTGTCAGCTGCCAACTGCTTGAGCTGGAGGCAGCTAAAAGTGAATCCTTGAGCTGAGAAATTCCACCCAGGGCAGGAGAGTCAGCTTTGACTTGCAAACAGGGCCGGGGAACCCAGCAGAGCTATCTGGAGGACCACCTGAATCATCGATCCATAAAACCATCATGAAAGTCAATGTCTCCTCCAGCACTGAGCAGAGCCAGGCTTAGATAAAATGTTGTCGGAAATGATAACCCTGTTCTCTGGCTGCGGACAAGACTAAGGGATCAGTTGTACCTTACTTTAAGGAAATCTTGTGCAAACACTAACCTGAAAATAGCAGTCAGGGAAGCCAAGCAAGCCCCTTGTTTTAAAATCCTTTCCTAATATATATGACCTATGCATTTAAAGTTTGATGTTACCTTTGAGGAAATAAGCCAGTATCACTGATTAAAAGAATATTTATTTTCTACAATATCACCACAAGACTCATATATTTGCCTGGCTGCCAAGCTATAATTAATTTGCTTGTGTGCACTGCCTGTCCTGAGACTTCCACTGAGCCACACAAGTATTTCTCATTAAAATGAATCCTGAAGGCACTTTGTTATTGTTTAGTCTGAGAGAAATATTGACAGTGGTTCTCTTTTTCCTTCTATGTGTTTTATAAATGTTAAATGTAAAAGAATTTTTTTTGCACGCCTTTGAAGTATTCTTTATCAATAATTCATTCAAGACCACAAAGGAACAAAATATCTGGGTGGTCGAAACTGTAGCAATGTTAAGGAAATCACATCTGCTTTTAAATCATCACATGACTGAGATAAAGCTTCATTGAAGTAACAGTAACATGAAGTCAGTGCTCAATTCTGCTGTGCCTTTTAACTGAGCTTTAGGGGATTGTTTCACCAGAAATTCACATGAGAGTATTGAGGTATATTACACTCTAGTCCCCATTTTTGTTTATTAAAATGCCTCCTGAAAGAGCAGAGTGCTCTTGTGGTGTTCTACCTTTGCCTTTTGTCATGGACAATTATCTCTTAATATTAGAGTTTTGTTTGTCTTACTTTTATGCTATGCTCACCAAGAAGGAATTAATATTCAATGCAGAGCTGAGTCTATTGCCGGTGCTAAATAAATGTTAAACAATAAGAATAATATCATTCTTGCTATGAAGAATGTCAGCTTAAGAAAAAAAGAAAAAAATTGAAACCTATTACACATTCACCAAAGACATTCTCTACACAACTCAGACAGAAAAATTCAGATTCTCCATTTTACTTTTAGTGTCAGATGAAAAGGCCATGCTATTTAATTATTCTAACCATAGGTTAAAGAAAACAGCCATTAGCTCTTTTGTTAAAACATTCTTCTATTCTCTTCTGATTTGAAAGTTAATAATGCCAGTGGTTTTCTATGTCACGGCATTATGAGTTTTAAAATTACTGAGCCTGATTCCTGAAGTGTAAAGTGATGGTAAAATGTTACATAGTGTGCATATAACAAACCAAGATACACTTTCTTAAGGTTATTAGGCATCTTAGAGCTAATGTTATTTTAGAAACTTCAAAAAGGAAAATTTAAATGTTGGTCAGGAAGTCTTGCTTTATAAACTTATACCTGCTAAGTTATCTCTTACCACACTTGAAATTCCACTCAAACTTCCTCTGTAGATCCCAAGAACATTCTTCAGTTAGTATAGTCATTAGTCAAAAGCAGTCAAGTTATTTTTAACCTGAAATAAATACTTAATATTACTTTAATTTTTCATCATTAACCCTCCTCCACACCAAAACAAGTGTGCAAATTGGTTATTGAATTTAAAACACCAACCACATTCTCTTTGCCCTCAACAAAATCTCTTTTAATCATTTCTTTTGACTTAGCAGCTGTTGAAACCTTTTAGTTCATTTCATTTAACCCCAAGAGAAAACAAACTTTTAGAAAGTGGCTGCTAAAGAAAACAAAAGCCAGGTTGACTTTTTACTTAAAGTGTGAATGAAAGCTCATCCCCCTTATTTAGTATTGGGTTCTCAGCAATAGCAGGTGATACTTAGGGTTATATAACAGTAAGAGTAAGAAAAACAAGGTTTTACTTTATTTCATCATGTATAGAAAAATAAAAAACAGTCAAATTTTTCATAAACTGAGAAACATGAATAGAGGAAAACTGCATATTAGATTAATTCAAGAATGGGACATACATATATTCATACAATGCAATACACCTCAGTAATAAAAATAGAATCCACTACTACTACATAAAATAACATGTATGAATCTCAAAATAATTATACTGAGTGAAAAAAGCCAGACGAAAGAATACATGCTATATGGTTCCATTTATATAAAACTAATCTATAATGACAGAAAACAGATCACTAGTTGCATGGGTAGGGGGATTCGGGTAGAAAGGAGGGATTACAGAGGCATGAGGAAATGTTTGATGATATATTTTATCTTGATTGTGGTAATAGTTTCACATATATATGTACATATGTTTTGTATATATGTTTTGACATATATATGTACATATATATGTCAAAACATCAAATGTATATATATATATATACATATATATGTCAAAACATCAAATTAAATGTAAAGTTTAAAATTAAATTAAAAATGTACAATTTACTGTATGTCGACTATACCTCAATAAAACTGTTTAAACACACACACCCCACAAAAGAATAAGAGACAAAATGTAGGTGGATCCTCAGTGATCCACAAAGAAAGCTAAACCAAATATACAGATATAAATTGATAAAAACTTCTTACAATATCTTTATGGATAATAATTTCAACAACAATAGATAACATTTGTTGAATTATATTATGTAATCTCAAATCATATTTATGGCAATCTTTGAAATTAGTTTTAGAACACCAATTTTTCAGTGGAGGAAATCAAAAGCTCAAAAAGGCTATATAACTTGTTCATCGCCAAAGTAGCAGGACCAGGATTCAGACTTACATCTGTCTGACTCAAATCCTGTCTCCTTAACTCTTACTAGATGCAAGCATTGCCAAGAATCTTAAAAGTTGATTGAACAACTATATCCAAAGAATTTCAATCAGTGTCTTCCCAGAGAGAGGCTTCTTGTATTCAAGTTTTAGCACTTGACCCCACCTGGTTCAACTTTTTTTTTTTAATCACTAACTTTAATATTAAAGATGTGTGAGAGGGCGGGCCACTGTGGCTCAGCAGGCAAGAACGCTTGCCTGGAATGCCAGAGGACCCGGGTTTGATTCCCAGTGCCTGCCCATGTATTTAAAAAAAGAAAAAAAATTGTTAAAAAAAAAAAAAAAAGATGTGTGAGAGATTAAATGATGGACACCCCTCCCTGGGGAGAAAAAAAAACATGTTCGTAATCTTAATCCACTCTTGTGGATGTAACCCCTTGAAAATAGGACCTTTATAAGATGTTATTTTTAGTTAAGGTACGGCCAACTGAATCAGTGTGGGCTTTAATTCCCCTATTGGGGGCTTTAAGAGGAGGAAGCCACATGGAAGATAACACGTTGGAAGTCAATGGAAACCAGGAGAGGAAGGAGAAGATATTACCATGTGACAAGGAAAGCCAAGGAGCCCAAAGATCACTGGCAGTCAGCCCCAAAATGCTACACTGTTTTGGAGCAGAAAGCCTCATCTTGCTGACACTCAGTTTTGGATTTCTAGCCTCAAAACCATGAGCAAATAAATTCCCATTGTTTAAGCCAATCCACCATGTGGTCTTAGCAGCCAGGAAGCTGAGATAGAATAACTTTTCAAGTTTGCAAATGACACAAATCTGGGAGGAATAGATAGCTAATATGTTGCATTACTGAATCTGAATTGAAAAAGAACTTGACATAAAGGAATAGTGAACCCAAACTAAAATGACAATAAAGAGAAGTGTAAAGGAGATATTTTAACCTTGGTAACAGTAAAGGGAAAAAAATTTAGAAGTTCACAGATAATATGATAGTGCTGCCCCAAATTAATGATAAAAGCTCATCATTCAGATTAAGGAAAACAGTTATTTCATTGTACTTTGTAACTGTCAGGAAATATCTACACTATGAAAGGTTTTCTAAGGATATCTTGTGAGGATGTGGGAAAGGGGCCTTTTATACTTTTCAACCACATTATAGGTATCAGGTTCATTTGGGGAATCTTTTTGAAATTACATAGGCCTAGACTCCTTCCTTCAGATGACCCCCACCCAACCTCACTCTAATATGATAGATCTGTTTGAAGGCTTCAAGTAATGCATTTTGAAAATGCTTTCCCAGTGATTCTGATACATTTCTATACATATTCCATTTTATTTTCCCCCTACTATGCTTATGGCACTCCAACTTTTTCCTAATACCCCAAGTAAAAGTCTTTCATTTGCATATGTTAAGTCTACTGAAATAAAAATAGACACTCAAAAATCACATAGCAGAAGGAAGAAACCAATATATCTTTTACATACAGTGGCCAGGATTAAATAAAATTAGTTTAAATATCCTGGCATCAATCAAAAGAAGTGAGAACTCAAGGTTTAAAGTAAACACTAATAAAATGGTTAAAAGCTTAGATCTTTAAGTCAAACTGGTCTTCTTTGAATTTCTACACTATCATTTACCAGGCTTTTGACCTTGGAGAAGTTCCTTAGCCCCTCTAAGCCTCAGGTTTCTGATTTACAAAATGGAGCAGTAATTTGTGCTCAGCCTGAATGCCAGGTCCACTACTTTTAGCTAAGTAACTTTGGGCAAAATTGTCAACCTCTCTGGATCTGAGTTTCTTCATCTGCAAAATGAGAGCAATAGTTTATAATTCATAGGACTATCAAGAGAAATAACTTTTAATAAGTGAAAAATGTTTTAACAGTATGTGACTTACTGACATTAAATAAACGTCATATAAATAAATACCTATAATTTACCCTCTCTTCACAAGGGAGACTATATATCTCCCTTATCTGCCTTGTTATTCTCTTGTAAGAATCATATCATGTAACGAATGAAATATTCTGCAAACTGAAATACTAATCGAATATTAGCTAGCATTTTTAGTCCACAAAGCAGTTGTGCAAACTTGATTTTAATTATATTGCCAGCTGAATAGTTAGATGATTTTTCAGACATGTTCAAGGACTTGCAATGAATCCCCAATACGTTGCACAGAACTTTACATATATAATTACCTTTTCTTTGGGAAGAATCCTAAAGTTATAAATTGCAAAACATCTTTTTTAATGAACTTCATTTTTCTGCTTCCAGTGGAGAAACAATTTGTTGTTGTAGTGGTGGTTTTCCCAATCAGACACAGGATTGTTTTAAATTGGCTTTATTTGCTAGTATTAGAAAAAAGTAAATATTGCTTCCAAGATAGAAACAATCTAAGTAAGATCCCAAAACCACCACTAGTGGAAATCATTTGCTAGCTGAAGCTGGCTGAGTCAGCTTCTAAAACATAGCTTCAACGTGCACTTTTAAAGCTGGTCTTGTATTTTTTAAACTTCTAAAATGAATTTCTCTCTATCTGCTATTTAATAAACATCATGTTGAATTCATTTATATTCACTTTAGCATTTCACCAACATATCAACTACATTAAGTTTTTTGTTTTGTTTGTTTGTTTTGCATACTCTTATGTACACACAGCTCCAAAACGAAATGACACTGATGTACCTAAAATGATTGGAGGTCAATATCATGAAATAGTATATGTATAGAACAGGTTTTCTCAACTTAGCAAAAGAAAATTTTTTACAAAAACATCATAAAGATGCCGTTTCCATTTTTTTATCATAGTACCCAACCAATGAAAAGTCATGCTTCCTTGAAATTTATTGGAATTACTGAACTGTGTCTTCAAAGAAAAGGTTGTTTTATTAAGGAAAGGAACTAGCTTTTTTACTTCTGATCAGAAGATTAACTAGTTTGACGTGACCTGTTATCTCAAAATAAATGAGAAGCCGCACAAGAAGCTAAGTAGAAACCCAGGAGACAATGCTTGCTTTGAACTGAAAGTGGGGGCAGCATTATATAATGTGTAAATGTCTGGCAAGACCATCAGACATGGGTCTCCTTCTGCGCTATGAAGCATGGTAAATCTGCAGCCTATCAGGCAGTCATGAAAGCCTCAGAAAAGGAAATTTCATTTCAAATGCCCTGAGGTGCCAAGGATGCCCTTAATTTCACAGGGACCAAAACTAAATAAATAAAATGGGTAAGAGAAAACTTCTTTTTTGTTTTTCAGTTGTGTAAGTGTGGTTACACTTCTCACAATCACCCCCTAGTAGATTAAAAAAATACCTGTTCCTTGGGAAAGGAGATAGATATAGAAAAAAATCTTCCTTACAAAAACCTCTCAAATGGACAATTTAAAACAAAGACCAATCATGAAACAAGGGCCTTTTCTTTGAGGAGTGGGATGGGGGGTGGAGGGGACCCAAAATCTTGGAGGGATAAAAAGGACCAAGATCTTTTTTTTAATAAGAAGGTAGATATTTGGAAGTTTAGCATATTTTTAAAACACTGTTCAAATAGTCACTTTCTATGATAATCTATCTGCAAAAAAATGAAATTTTAGACTATTTTAGATTGAAAAGAGATAGTGCCACTTAGATTTACCAGCTCTTTACTACTGTAAGAATGAGTCTAGTTATTCCTGAAAATGAAGAAAAAAAGAGAAAAAGTTACAGCTAATCCAAATGTGCATATCCCACTTTTTAATAACCATTCTAAAAGCCTACCTTTTAAACAGCTGAAGTCATCCACAGAAGTTAGATCCTATAGCTTTATAACAGAACAAAAAAAAAGCCTTTAAAAATGTCTTTTTCTTTTATAAGAGTGAAATGCCCATTAAAAAATAAGAATCCTATGGCTCTATTCCCAAAAAGAAACACCCATTCAAAAGCTTAAAAGAGAGTAACTTTGAAACTTTCCCTAAACAACTTTTTGAAGAAAGAAGGAAAATGAGAATTGTCATTTGTATTCCCCAGTAAATAAGAGATTAATCTTCTTGCTAGAAGTAAAAATACTCAGTGATTGGGCCCAATTTAAATTGAACTTCCAAGAACAGATTTGCTCCAGGAAATAATATGTTAAAGACAGGAAAAGATGCCAATTTAAGACATCAAAATTTAATTCTCATTACCAAAAATATAATCATAGAAGGGATGATTTCTAAAATTAGGACCCCAAATGACTACTAGCTGAACTCATCTTCAAAGGAAGTTCTAAGCATTTAATTAGGCTCTTTCTGCTAGGAAAGAGTTGATAAATCAATAATCTAATAAGCTGTTGGCCAGGGCAAGGGAAGAATGATCACGACTGTTTGCCATGTGTTTAGTCTTCAGGCCTTTTATTGGGCATCTTTCACTAAAGAACAATACAATCAAAGGGGTAGGATTAGAGAGAACTTTTTTAAATGGAAGAATTCTGGCTTCAGGACACTATTTTATATATTGAAGATAAATAAGCCTTCTTTGGAAATTCTCCTTAACTATATAGTTTGAACTTCATAAGTTTGATAAATGGCAGTTTTTTTCTTTAACCTATTAAACAGAAAGAACAGAATGACCTGAACATTCATGGTTTTAAAGTATGGTATGTGAATCTGTGAAAGTTAGCTTTTCTGATTTGATTCACTGTAATACAAAAAAGAATTGGCTTAACATTGCAACAATGGAAAAATACTTTTAACTTTATATAACTCACTTAGCTTCTCCAGGCTTCATTTTTATTGTTTCTAAAACAAAAAGATCAGGTTAAATGTCTCCCAACCTTCTCGTGTTTGTGGGGATTTGGCATATATATTTAAGTTGGACCACTAAAGGGAAGACAAGAGATTGAAGTTGAAAGAAGCTACAATGGCTCTTCAGAGAAACAGATAGATTAAGATGGCACAAAATAAGAGGCTGCAGAAAAGAGGCTGCACCTGAATGGGGGGGCAAGAATTTGAGGTAATTTTAGGGTCAAATCAAAGGATGCAGAAATGAATCCATTAAAGTTAGGTCTCACAGCTCAAATATCCACCAGTACAAAGCAGAGCCAGGGAACGGAAAAGTATTCCAGGTTCAGGGTTCTGGAGGTTTATGTATGCATTTGAGAAGAGCTCTGAGGTGGGTAGAGGAAACTTGCCATCTTTTCTGTTTTGTGAAAATACATGGTCAAAAGCCCTCAAGATTATCTCTGGCCAGAGACTCTTAAGATGGGAAAGGAGACACAACAGCTTCAATTTTGTCCCATAGTTTTAGACCCTCCCCTCTTCCTAGATCCATTCTCTCAGTTCTGAAACCCCATACCCACGCAAGTCTGTCTTAGGGGCCATATTCATCGAGAAACAGTTCTGTCTTCTTTGTATTTCTTAAATTACTTCCCTGGAGTTACTACTATAGGACAACAAATAAAGATCAAAGACTGATCATTGAGTCTCAAATGCTGTATTTTAGAGTTGACTCAGCCTAAAAGACTTACACCCCACCCTCAATCACACCTGATGTGAAATGCAAATTGCAGCTTTAACAATCCTGAAACTGTACCTTTCATGGACATACAGAACTATCTAATCCAGAGGTTTCAAACTCTACTGAGCGTAAGAATCACCAGGGCTACTTCTTAAACATGCAGATTTCTAGGACCCATACTCAGAAACCCTGATTAAATTGATCCTAGATACTCAGGCATTTTTAAAAAGGCTTCCAGGATACTTTAATGTATTCTTTGAGAAACTTGGTTTAATCAAAATCACAAACATGAAAACCCTCTCGAATTCCAATAATCTGTTACCGAGGTCAAATTGATAGTACTAGCCAATTATCAAACAGCACAAAGTTGAAAAATGAAGTCACTTGAGTATACATCAAGCCAAAATATCTCTATACCATAAAAATGTGGAAACACAACTTACTTATAAATATTTTTTATAAAATTTGAGTTTTAAGGGTATTCCTTAAACTAACAATCCATTTGATAATTGGAGGGGAGGAATGTTGTAAAGTCAAAAATTGCATCTTCTACTAAGTATCACTATAGTAAGAGCCCTGATTCACCACAGCTAGACGTATTTTTCAACTTCCCAAATTAAGACAATCTATAAAGAAATGTTCATTTATTAGCAACTTGTGTTTGACAGTTTATTTCATATCAGCCTCTAGCTTTCCTTTGCAAGCTTATTTGCATAATGTGTTATTATGTCTAAATGGAAAACTAAATGCCTCCATGTGGTCTTTAAATGACAAGTGCTTGTCAGCTTCATGCAATATTCAGAAGTAATAGATCCAAATCACAACAGCACTCACTGAGATGTTAAAACAAACTTGTTGTGTATCCTTCCTTGACAAATTTACACTTTGGTACAGAATTGTCAATTAGACATTCCATGTGTTAAACAGTTTAGTTCAACTGTGAAGGAATTTACTGTAGCTTTATTCTACAGTGTTCTAAGTAATTACAATTCATATTACTTTTTTTTTTATTTCAAACAAAGCAGCTCAGGGAATAATCTCCAAATGACCTTGGCAAGATATCTCCAAGAACTTCTGCTTAATTATTTTAGAAAGCATAGAGGCTTAATGATAATGTTTTTAAGAACTCTGAAAAATCCATTGTGGGAGTCTTAAGGGTTTTTTTTTGGCTTTAGACTTGATATTTTAGCACTGGCAAAATGGTGTTAATTTTTGGTATTTAACAAGAAATCACACTACTTTAAAGGAGTTTTTTCTGCATCATGTTATTTTCCACATATATTTAGAATAGTTCTCATTTCGATATAACATACTGAATCAACATTAACATATGATTTAACATTAGCACCAACAAATGAATTCATAAAACTTCCTCCACATAATCCACTAAACTCACTTTGTCTCAAGGACTTTTTCGATTGAAAGTCCATCACATGGCTTCTTCAACTCCATGCTCCCTTCCTCCCCTACCACTGGGATGTTACTCCAAATAAAGTTTAAACCTGGAGTTATGGATGATCCTTGGGAGATCCAGCCCTGGGAAAAAAGACAATAGAAGCTTGAGGATCCCAGGGATCTTAAACTAAAACAGAGCAGGACCAAAGCTCCAGTGGAAAGACAAGTTTGACTTGGTCTCCAAGGAAAGAGAAGAAAGGCTTGATCTATAATGCATCACGTAGACCCTCTCCACAAAGTGAATGGCAAGGAATGGAATGAGAGAACTAACAATGTGACTGATTTCCCCAGTAGGTCCCCCAGGACATGGTTGATTTGGGACTTTGAGTGATGAGAGTCTGCACAACAACTGTCACTTGGTGGGAAATGTGCTTTTAGGGATATTTGACCCTCATCCTGACCCTAGAAAGTGCTGATGTTTCAATAGGTTTTGTTTGGAAAGTCTGGAGACTGGTGATGGATGGCAAATAAGAGGGCAGAAGCTGGTCTTGGAATAACAAGGACCCACTGAACCCAGATAATAGCCTTTTGAAAGCAGTTACTAAGAGACTTCAAAATATAGCTACAGAGAAAGAATTCAAAACAGTGATGAAAGTAAGCAGTTGGAGAGACTGATTTATAAAGGGGGAAAAGAATTGATCCAGAATTGTACGAATCATGGAATGTCAATTATAGAAAGTGCCCTAAAGACAGGCTAGTCCAGTCTCCTTATTTTACAGATAAGAAAAGAGAAGCTCAAAAAAGTATGCAATGATTTGCTCCACAGCTTAACAACGTAGTTGGACATGGATTTGGATCTTATAACGTAGTCGGACATGGATTCGGATCATCTAGTGCTTAGTCATGGTTGCTTTCACTATGTTATATTGGCAAAAATACTAGTCCTCCTGGACACTTTAGTGAAAAATAAAATACAGTTAATAGATAATAAGTTTAATCCTATTTCATTTCCTGTCCTAGGTGTTTTGGGCAGTTTACATTCCTTTATTACTTCTACTATTATTAATATTATTCTCTATTGCAATCATAACATCAAGAAGAAAAAATTATAGACCAAATGGTGAATGAAATTGCTCTTTTTGAAATTGTGTTAAATCCTTCTGATTACAGTAGTCTGCTAAATTCTCCCATTAACAGAAACAAGGACTTAATATGCATGTAAATTCAGCTAATAAAGCAACATGTGTTTTTAGCATCTATTCCATTCATTAATTTAGCAAAAATATATTTATTACCTATTAGATATCAGGCATTGTTCTAAACACTGGAGACACAGCAATGAACAAAACATAAAAAGTTCCTACACTGATGGTGTTTATTCTTTAGAAGAAGAGTCAGTGATTACACAAAATGATTTATAATATAATCTCAGAAGTGGCAAGTGTAGCGTAGAAAAATAAGCCAAATAAGCATATGGGAGTACTGGTTTACTCCATGATCATTGCTGAGTAAATTATTTGACAGAAATAACAGGGCTAACTTACTGAGTGCCTTTGAAAGTTTTAGAGAATTAAAATTGCATTTCACAATATGCACTTGCAAATCAAGTTCTGCTATATAATAGGCAGTTTGTGGAGAATAAAACAACAAAAACAAGCAAAACAAAAAACTTTAAGAAATCTTGGATTAAATAAAACAAAATAAATGTGTTATGAAGTACTACACTTCATAGGATATGGAATGCTGATGTACCCTGGGATTTTACAATACAAAGATATTAGAATTTTGCATGAAGCATATCTCTGTCTTGACTGTAAAACTTGCTGAATAAGCAGTAATTTCAAAATGCAGTGTTGTAGATTTTGATAGGTTGGGGGTTGGAGATGTGTATCTGCAAATACTTCTACTCTGTGTACTTTATTAGTGACCAAAATATGGGGTGCTCTGTTTCTTAATTCTGCTTATTAATATGGGGGACGCAATGCTGAATTTTAAAGGACTGGAGTATCCAACTTTGAAATATCTGTTAGACATCTCCACAGGAGAAAAAAAAATGTTCTTTTTAGTAAGAAAGTGCATAGTTAATTTGTAAAAGTGTTAAGATGGGTATTCCAAAAAGCAAAGCTTCTATGGTCCCTATTAAAGTATTCGTATTTGTCTATATCACACACTATATCTCAAAGTGTGCTAGGATGTCACCAACTAAGTGTCTTGATGCCCCAAAGCACAGCAGTGCTTGGCAAATAATGTCCAAACAATTAGTATGTGCTAAATGAATGAATCAATAAATGAAACTTAACCTGTGATTGACATGATGTAAAACTCTGTATTTTTAAATCTTTTTTATTGAAGTGAAATTTACATAACATAAAATTAACCATTTTAAAGTGAACAATTTAGTGACATTTAGTACATTCACAATGTTGTGAACCACTACCTCTGTCTAGTTCCAAAATATTTTCATTACCCTGAAAACAAATCCTGCACCCCTTAAGCAGCTATTTCCTATTATCCCCTGGCAACAACCAAACAACTTTCTGCCTCTTTGGATTTACATATTCTAGATATTTCATATAAACACAATCATATAATTGTGATCTTTTATGTCCTGCTTTTTTCACTTAGACGTTTTCAAGGTTCATCCACACTGTAGCATGTACACATGTATCAGTACTTCATTCCTTTTCTTTTTCAAGGCCAAATCATACTGCATTGCTATATATGACAATTTACTTATCCATTCAGCCATTGATGGATTTTTGGGTTGTATCTATTTTTTGGCTATTGGGAATAGGGATGCATGACCATAAGTTTATTTTATATTTGAGTAACCTTTTAACTCTTTGGAATATATACCTAGGAATGGATTTGCTGGGTCACATAGTAATCTTATGTTAAGGAACTACCAGCTATACTCTTGATAACTAAAAAGAAATCATAATCCCAAAGCTTAGCTAAAATGCCACTATTACCCAAACATAAAGAAGAAAAAAATTGAGTTAGTTTGAGATAAAAATTTTCAGTAGGCAATTCTCTTTGAATTCATCTTCTCACAGATATGTATTCTATCTTTCCATAATTCACTCATTCCAACTTTAGTAGTCTTGCTTTTCTTCCCCATCAAATCCCATCCTCAGAATGGGATTTATCGTTTATACCTTATGGTTACTGTATTTCTTCTTTATGTTATCTCTACCCTCCCTAGAATGTAAGATCCTCGAGAGCATATATGTTTTCTACTTATTGCTGTTTCCCCAGCACTTTAAATAATAGCTGACTGTAGATGCTCAATAAATATTTATGCCCTGGTTTCTCTAATTATGGGGCACAAGTAGCTTATTGAAAGAATTTTAGGCATCAATAACTGCTGTGTTATGTAGATAATAAATAACTATGTAAAGGGGAAGGAAAACTGAAATGCTATCACCTTGGTAGCCACTTATTCTGTACACAAACCAGTGCTTTACCAAGTAGGAAGACACAGTTCTCCAGGCGGCACAACTGGCCAGTTCCCTCCTAACAATCTACAGCCATGAGTTGTGAAGTCTGGAATCTTCCAGGTTTGATTTTCTTGTTGTCGTTGTTTTGTTTTGTTTTCCATGGGCAGGCACCGGGAATCAAACCCAGGTCTCAGACATCGCAAGCGAGAACTCTGCTGCTGAGCCACTGTGGCCCACCCAACTCCAAGGTTTGATTTTAAAAAGAAATGATGGGGGCTGCTATTCTCTAAAGTGACAGTGATTTATATGTGCAGCTCTCCAGGTATCAAAGACAAAAATGGACCCCAGGATGTCTGCCGCTAACAGAAACAAAAAGCTTTTTCATGCATCTGTATGTAAGCTAACAACTAGATTTAATTACCTGGAGTGATGGCAATCAGACTGTTTCTCAAGGTAAGAGAAAAGTGAAAGTTAATATAAAATTGTATAAATACTGCTATTCATTTGTTAATCTATTGTAAAACTGGAGAGAGAGCAAATATAATCCTTCACACTTCTGGGCATCCTTATTTGGGAATAATTATGCATGTAGAGATTGGTTGCAATCTTGAAGGCAACTGTGGTGTATTTCAGTTGTTGATAAGGTCCAGTGGTAATAAAATGAAGCTGGACCCCCAAGACAACTTGATGGGGGGCAATTATGACCCATTACTGTGTGAATCACACACTGTGATTAAACTCCTAGGAGGCCCTCAGCAACCACACTTGTTGTGAAAAGAGTCCTGATTAGCATTTGTGCTATGCATTTTGGCAAGCAGAAATCATTATAGGGAATGCAATATTAAATGAAGGAATATGGCAATCTTCCATGCATTAAATAGGCTAATTTTTAAAAAGAAATGGCTTTATATCCAAAGCAAATAACATCTTTCCTTTTCTGCAAAACATTAACACCTGGTCAGATGCTTTATATTATAATTCTATAAGTACTTCCACAGTGAACATTTGATTAGCAAATATGCTACTCTACAGGATATAGAAGCTATTTTCATTTCAGTATTGATATGTAAGTTACTTTATGCTATCTGTCTTTAGTCTTGTACAGAACTAAATGATGAATTAAACTAGATTGGGGTAGAAACTGTAAATCAAAAAAATTTTTTTAAAGAATTTAAAATTTCTTAAATCATCTCAACAAACTAGGTGAGAATTCAAGAAGGCCTGTGAGAAAGGCATCAGAAATATTTTTTAAACTATTAACAGGCATGAAAGCCACTAATATAATATTTTTGGCATATTTTGAAACTTGATCTATTGTTGCTTCAAGAAATCTGAACCTACCCATTGTAGCAAAGTTTTAAACAATTGTTATTGCACCATTTTTATATGATTTCAAAGGCTTTTTCACATTTTTCTATTTGTAAGTAAACACAGTCTAAGAAGTCTTTTTTTGTCAAATCTTTGCAAGATAATATTATCTCACCCACAAGTATTCAATTCCATTTGTTTTAATTATATAAATTACTTGGCAAAATATTCAGGAATAGAGACACTATTAAAGAATTGAATAGAACAGTCAAACTGCATTTACTCAAAAGAAATTTTAAGCACTTTTATTGTTAGCAGGAAAATTTCAAGCTAATTATTAAATGACCATGTGTTCATTATTTTATGCCATATGATTAAAAGAGATTTTAATTTTAACTACAATGTTACCAAAATAATTTACCCAACTCTTCAATGCTATATTGTCAAATACCTCTTCTCTGGCAAGCAATTTGGATTGATTAACCGAAGAGCTAACATTGGCTAATAATAAAGCAATTAGGACTTATTTCAAAGTGTATTAGATATTAGTTAAATAAAGAACTGCACTAATATTATTATAGGATCAAAATATGGTTTTCCAATATTCCCCGTGCTTTACTTTTACTGCCATTACATTAAAATTAATCTGTGAGTATTCATAAAAATGAATTTAGTTGATATATTAAAAATGATAATAATCTTATTTTTCATTTAGGCATTTGTACTAATCCATCAGCAAGACATTACTCTGACTAGTTCTCCCACGATCTATCCATACCTTCTATCTCCACTTTGTGACTAGAAGTGTTTTTGTTTTTTCTTTGCAAAGTTAGCAGACATTAGGATTGTAACCATTTCATGTAAAACTGAAAGCTAATGAAAAAAAATCCTTTGTTGAAGTATCACAGTTTTGAGAAAGAACGGAGGGAGAAGAAAGGAAATGCACTACGCACTACACATCTATCTTTAAATGTTTGCTTAATAATTTGAGTTTCACATGCATTTTAAAAGGTAAAATGACCACCACAAATGAGAGGACAATATAACATGGGAAAGTAGTCAATGACCAAGTACAAAAAAAGTTATCTCACTTGATTCTCAAATTTAGCTCATTTAGAAATTCTACCTGTTTCACAGTCAATAAAAGCCTAGTGAGGAATCTTATTTATAGCATGAAAATGATACGTTGAAAAGTATATTTTGAGATAAAAGTGCTACATGTTTACTTAGCAGAAGAAATACTAAAATTTGTTCTTACTTGAAAAGGTTTTGACCTTGCGTTATTCTATAATAGAGGTTTCATTGATGATGGAATGCTTTGCTAAAGTTAAGAGAAAACTGTATAGGAATATTGAATTGTCTGTTTTTTTGTGAAGAAGGAACTGCTCATGACACTTTGTGTTTCCAAGGTCCTGAGTGAACAGGAAAATTGGGAGTAAAACAGCAAAAAGATCAAGGCGAGTTAAAAAAAAAAAAAAAAAGGAAATTCTCCAATGCTTTTTACATTTGAGACCATTTGGGATGTTCATATTACTAGATATAGAGATCTCTGACCCTACTGGACAGAAAGACTGAAATTAAGTCAGCATTTACTTGCTGAATATTGTAGTGCTAGACATTGTACTAGACTTTATTAATTTACCAAATGAGTAGAAGGAAAAGTTTTATCTAATGGACATTGCAATCTATTTGGTGAAATCATGTGCAACACGATGGCACCAAAATAAATCATATATCTTCATCTAGACCAATATTATGCCCACCACCTGCCAGGCACTGTGCTAAGCCCTTTTATATAGATGAACTCCTTTCATTTCCACAACTACCTGAAAGAGTTGCCGTTATTGCCCTTATTTTAAAAATGAGTAAACTAAGACTTAAAATTGTAAAATCACTTAAGCTTTAACTTTCAAACCCAAATATTTTGCCAGTCTTGAGCTAGATCTTCAGATGCACATGGTATCCTCTGCATTATAAATCTTTTCTGCCTCTAGGAAGTCACATCACCCAGATTCTATCTTGGAAAAGAGATAGGGATAGAACACTTGTCCTAAAATGCCTGAGTTACCTGATGATATTGTTTAGGATCCGCTTGATTCAGTCATGTCTTTGATATTAAGTGGCAGATCTTTAATAAATTGGTCTTTAACAGTCTAGCTATTAAAGGTGACTACTAGGCCCTGATAGCTATGTATACCTAATGATCCTGGGCCTGCACTGGAATGTAAGGCTTGGACCATTTGTCTCCACTCTTGAAGCAAGAATTCACAGCATCCTGATCTGAATCCAAGCCTCTCATGGGCTACAAGCCCACTCAGAATTCCAATGCCTCCTCATGGGGCAAAGTTAGATCCTTTGGATCCCCTGCTTGCCATGGAGAAGATGAAGCCCAACTTCAAATTTAACCATCTAGCCACATCCCACCAATGCTGCACTGTTGCCCTGAGCCATGCTGGAAAGGTGTATATATATTTGTGTATGTGCACTCACGCTATTCTTCTACCTAGAAGCTTGTAGTCTACCCATTTTCCCTGAGGAAACATGCTATGTTTCATTTTCTCCTAGGAAAACACATCACCACTTGAGCCAGACCATCTAATTCCTAGGTTCCAGGCTTGGCTGGCTCTGCCATTTACTAGCTTGTACAACCTTGGGCAAGCCACATGACATCTCTATGCTCCCAATTTCCTCTTCTGTGAAATGGGTTCTATAATTGTCCCTCCCTTCTCATAGTTATTATGAGGATTAAATAAGTTAAAAAAAAAAAAAACTGGTGCTCAAAGCAGTGCCTGACACATAATAAACATTTTAAGAGTTTGTTGATAGCGTTAATTTCTGTCCTCTCTCCTCTGCCTTCTTCTATCTCTCTATCCCCCACCAGGACCAGAAAGGACAGACTTTGAACTCTCCTCTTCTTCTACATCATAACTCTCTTCTCCTTAGGGCAGAAACCTTCATAGTTTCTAAGTGGAAACAGATTTATCTCTTCCTACAATAAGTGGATACCTTGGACTGACTAGACTAGTCAATAAAAATACTGCAAATTGTAAATCTCATTGCTATATTTCAAATTGTCATTCCTATTACACATACAATATGTCACTTAAAGCCCTTTAAGGCAACGAGCATTTATCAATCTTCAGTGACATCAGAATCACAAGCGAAACTTTCCGGCACATGATTTCCAGTAAGCACCCAAATCTACTAACTTAGAATCCCCAAAGAGACCTGCTCATCTGTAACCTAAAAAATGAAAAAAAAAAACAAACCAAAAAAACATCTTAGATAATTATGCTCTACAAATTAGAGCTAAAAGCTACTGCTATTGGGCAATAGGAGAATGCATTAAAATATACAATTTGGAGAAAATTTGACCTGGGTTCTAATACTTATCCCATTAATTAGCTGTGTAACCTTGGTGAAATTATTTAACTTTCATAAACCTCGATTTTCTGATTTACAAAGTAGGGATGCCTACTTTACAAGGTTGCTGAGAGGATCAAATGAGGTAATGCAAATACAATGTCTGGCATCTGGTAAATACTCAACAAATGTTGAATGTAATTAGTATCCCCATTTATAGATGGGAAAATAAATTCTCAAAGAAGTTGTGAAACTTTCCTATAGTTCACAGCTAATATAAATAGCATGAATCACTGCACACCTGACCACAAAAATAGTGAGTGGATGAACGAATAAGTGAATGAATGAATATATAGGAAATCAAGTCTCAGACATAGGGATATCTAACTTCAAAATGATTATGATGATGAATATGCAACTAGAAAAAAAGAAAGAAAAGTACATCTTAATTACTCTTTGATAAATATAATTAATTGCTTAAAATGTCTTGCTGCTGCTCTAGGAAGACTGAACTTTTATTCTGTAAATCTTCATTAAAAAATACACAAAACTTAGAGCTGGGATACTGGCAAAGCTTTCTTTTGAAGCATTAATATAGTCATCTTAACTCCTTCACCTGCCAGAGATGTAAATGCTTCAGGATGAAACTTCAAAAAAAAAACAATTCTAAATTAATGGCTGAAAAATATTAATACATGGATTCATTAAATTGGAATTTGGGAAGATACTGTCTACCTGTTTGTGAAAGGGTGTGCTCAAGTACGGAATGAAAGTTTTCACCTTTGAGTGGGACTAAACAGTTATTGACAGAGAGCGGAAAGTGCATGGACTTTGGAATAAGAAAGATACACAGTAAGATATGTAATCAACTGTAGCTACAGTTTTTTATCTCTAAAATGGGAATGATTAAATTTATTTTGAAGTATAGCTGTAGTAGCAGTTATAAGATACAAATTATCACATTTGTTGATACATAGTACATAGTCAATAAATGTCATTATTACAAACGAGAACTTCTTTGAAAAATGGCTCATAACTAACACCTTTCCCAAAAACTACTTAGGTCTCTAAGAAAAAAAAATCATGTGTTTTTCACATCCCCAACTGCTTACCAAATGCAAGTGGGAAAAAAATAAAGGTAGCTGGAAGTATAATGAAAGAAAAAAATAACCAGCTCCAAGTAAAACTTGCAGTACTAGTGGAAGTAACTGGGAAGTGGGAAAATCTGTAGTACTAGTGGAAGTAACTGGGAAGTGGGAAAATCTGTAGTACTAGTGGAAGTAACTGGGAAGTGGGAGACATTTGACTGGGCACAGTATAAACACTTGACCTGCACACTTGCCGTTTCCAAGTAGAATTTGGCAAGGAGTAACTGGGAACCCAGGTGCTCAAATAATGCTTGTTGACATCATGTCACTTAATTTAATCATCACCATCACTGCAGTAGAATATACTGTTTTAATTTCAAATAACAACAGTAACTATTTTTCTAAAAGAAATAATTTAATAAGCAATCACATAAATGCTATTATTTTGTACCCTCAAGCTTAAGCCTCCCTATTTGGAAGGTATGTTTTAGTCACATATTCACAGATCAAAGACAAGTCTTTTTTTCATATATAATCTGAACAAGATATCTTGAAATATTGTTAATGAAGCTTATTTCAAGGACTACCCATACTCTGAAATTAGTATTAAATCAGCTAATTTACAGCAGCAAAATATTGGGTGCTTTGGGTATATTTCTCTGTTGAAAAAATTCTGAAAACTCTTCTAATTAGGATCATTTTTACATAGGCCCTATGTTATATATGTCCATGTTTCTTTTATTCTTAGTATTGCTACTGTATGCCCATTGAGGTAAAGCGGGCAGAACTCAGGTCAGTGAGACCATCGTCTCTCCCCAGGAAACGGGGGTGATCAGGACCCAAGAAGCCTCATGATTGAGCTGATGGTCTTATCTTCCTGACTGCTCCACCTTTTTCTTTTTGAGACAGGTTCTGTCAAAGCTGCTGCTATTCAAGGGTGACAGAACGTGACCTCCACAGAACACAAGAGAATTCAAGACAAATTGAAATTTCAGGTAATTTATTTCAAGTTATAAATGTCACAAAAACCTTTGCTGATAAGACACTCTCACACAGGATTGAAGTTATTAATCTCTAAAACCTAACTGAACAAAAAGTATTATTCACCTAAAATACAATATCCTAATAGTGATGGAGGACATATTCACATTTGTGAACATGGTAGATACAGATATGGTTTGAACCTAAATTACTGAAAATATTTCCATTTATTGAATAATTACTGGGTCCAATGGTCTGGACTATATACTGTAAGGGATATAAAAGTGCTTAAGTTATGACCTTTGCCTTCAAAATACTTGCAAACTATAAAGGAAAGGCCAAGAATCAAGGGTGAAATTTTGTATATCCTCAGTTTGCCCCTAGATCCCTCAAATGCCATCAACCTTTATCCCCAGTTCTCTGGTACAGAAGCTCCAATTCATTTTCCAAAATCCTTTTTCTCTTTGAAATCCTCTCCAGATCTCCCAAACATCAAGTCACACTTTCCTTGACTCACCTCTAGCAATCTGTACATACTACTCTTAAAGCACTAATTATTTTATATTGTAGCATCCATCTCCCCTTCTACTCTCCCTCATCTTCATTGGAACATGAGTTCTTCTTCATAGTCATCTCTTTTTATAATGGTCCTTCTTTTCCCTAACCCCATAGATGCCTTCCAGAACACTCTCTAACACAGGGAGTCATAATAACTGCTAAGTTCATAAAGTAAATAAGATGAATTCAAGGTACCCAGAACTGTAGAAGTACAGATTTATTCCACCAAGTGAGATGGAGCTCAGTCTCAGCTTGTACTCTGTATCTCAGTGGCATTTTGCTTGTACCTCAGGTTTTCCAATTTTTCAGCACAATAAATTGCCCCTGGCTGGATTTCCTTAGCTGGCCTACTGAAGAAGAACATGCCAGCTGCCCTTCAAAATTTTGTACAAATACAAAGTTGAAACAAAACCAACTTTCCCGAACTGGAAGGAGGTTGCACTAGAGGGGGCAATTTTCTGATGCTTCAACATTTAAATGATTCACGTTGGCTATAGTACCCCCAAAAAATCAGAACTTCACCAAGGTATTTATGTCTAAAGCTTGAATTTCAAGCCGAGAGAATTAAAGTGTTCAAATTTCAACTTTGATTGGCTTGACACCCTGTCTACCTAGATGTTTTGCCTATTCATTGAACAGCTTGCATAGCCTGTATGGTTACCATGGAGCCCATGTTAGACTGAATGCCACTTAAATCTTCTAAACCCTCATTAAAGGATTTCATCCCACTCTCTCCACTTCTTCCAACAAAATAAAATTTGAACAGTGGCAATCTGTAGGTGACACAGAACAAATTATTTTCACTTTCTCAATTTGTAAAACAGAGATGTGATTTCTTATTATATAACTGTTTTCTGAGAATTTTATCAAGAATTAGATTTTAATGTCTATAAAATATATTGAATTCCTTAGAATTAAAGCTATCTGGCATTTCTCCCAATTTTGAACAATTTTTATAAATTTAAAACATTCATAATGAAACATCAATAATTCCTGATGATTTTGCTAAATGTGTATATTTTTAAATGTTTTTAATTTAAAAAGAAAATAATTTAGAAAGCAGAACCTTGATTTCTTTCATTCTAGATGAGAAAGGGCAATTTTTGTGTTCTTATGACAGTCCTTTTTTTTCTGCCTTAATCATTGATTCATTTTTATCAGGTGGCATTTTCCCAAGGGATCTAAGCAACTGCTATTTAGAGATTTGTAACTTTTCTCTATATTTTCAAAAATATGAAAATATTCACACATAAACTAATAAGAAATGTTATATTAGAACACATCTGATTGTTATTGGCTAGAGACTTCTATCCCTATAAACAGTATAAGCAAATGGTTTGTGGGAGGGCACGTTTGCCCTTCATTATGTTAACAGTAGAATGCCAAGACATTTTCCTGGAGAGCTCACCAGAGATCTATCATCCATGCATATATCTAAACTTTTTCAAATGCATTCTTATTTAAACCTATACTGTATCTTGAAGTAATGCATTTCCATAATTTCAATATCCATTACGTAAAGTTCTAAAACCATTTACTTGTTCTACATTGCTCTTCTTTTAAATTTCAAAAGATCTTGCCATTCTAGTTTTACAGGAGTTAATGAATAAGTCCTTGTGAATTGTCCTTCTCAGCTCTTTTGTATTATAAATTTTGATTAAACGCCTCTCTTCTTTGGACAGAAAGGTTCTCCTTATTCAATATATTTTATGTAGTAACTAACGCTGATAACCTGGTAAATATTAAGACATTAACCCTTTTCAGTTTCTATTCTTTTTATTTCTCTGCCACATATGACATTGTTGATCATATTTTGTATTTTATAATTTTTTCCTACCTTGGCTCCTATGACACAGTACACTACCTTGGTGTTTGGACTGCTATTCATTCATCATTCTGTAAATATTCTTTTTCTTTTTTTGGTTCTAGTTTTAACTTCATGTGGCCTAAGTTTAAAATTTAGCCACCATTCTTCTCACTCATCTATTCTCTCCCTCATTCCCTTTAATGTTTAAAAAAGAAAACAACTTCAGGAATCAATCTAGAATGACTCTGAAATCTAAAGCTTTATAATAATTTAGGGATATTATTTTATAATTTTCCTCTTGTGTCTGTTTAGAAAAGTACAACACTTTCAGCCTAAACAGCCTTAAGAACTCTTTCTGAAGTTTATGTGCAAGTTTAGCATTTCATATTTGGTCAAGCTAAGCGCTCTCTGCAGAATTTAAGTTCTTTAAATTACACTCTCTTTCTGGGTCACTTACAAATATGACAAATAAAATAAAATTTAGCTGCAACCCTTGTGACACCTCACAGCTGTATTCTCCAAGTTACAGTTTCTTTTTAAAAAAGCAGAAATGCAAAATTCAGCAATTCCATTTATTATTTAACTGACTACCTTGATCTCATGAATACTAAAATACAGACCTCTCCTACGTAGATGCTTTCTTTCTCTAGAGATGCCCACTTTCCTGAAATACTCTTTCACTGAACCATTACACTTTAGACAATTTAAATGGAAGCTTTTTTAAAAAATAGAACTTGTTAACTTCTTGTGTGCACACTTGAAATCTATAAAAGGAAATACATTAAGAATATGGATAGGAATTACAAAAATTTCTAAAGATCACAATGGCTATTACAATAGCATCGTGTACAACAATGAATGAAATTGAATTAATTTATATTCCATTTTAATATAATTAAAATGGAAATAGCCAATCTGCATTAATTAATCAAGTCACCCTTAGTAAAACAGGATGACAAAACATATAATACATAGGGCTGGGGGAGGTTTGAATGATCATGCTTTTCAAAAAAATCTCAAACCTGTCTCCAAACTTACTTAAATAATTTTATACTTTTTCTAGAAAAGAAAGACTCACTGTTCACATTTGATACAATAATCGTTATCATACCTGGAGAAACAGATTTATTTGTATATCATCTCACTCTCTCTCCCCCTTTCCAAATCCTAATTACAATTTCAATCGCTTGGGGACAGGGGAAGTCAGAGTAAGGAGCCCCAGGACTCACTCTAATACCAGAAAAAATATTAAACAGGCAGCAACTGTCTCTGAAACAACTGTTTTGAAACTCTAGAGGCCAGAAGAACACTATCATATAGTATCAAAGGAAGAGTAGGTGGAAGAGACTGAAAAATCGTGGTATAGAACAGTAAATTTCTCTCTCTACACAGCGGCTACCAGCACCATCTCCTACTCTCACAACAGGCAGTCATGGGGTCCAGGATTGGTTAGCTACCTAGTGACAGAAGGGACATGAAATGCCTCTTTCCCAAGGCCAGGGGTGGGCGTGGCCAATCACCGATTATGGCTTTTGATTAGCAATTAGGATCCCTGGGACCCTGGCTTTGAGGGCTGCCAATGTTTCAACCCACCCTATACAAAAGCCACAGCAGAGGAGACTTAAAGCTGCTATTCTTCCTCAGGGCTGCAGGGGACACTTACTTGAAGGACTACATTTGTGAGGCAGGCCAAAGAAGGATCAGCTTTGGAGAGCCATGGAAAAAGGCCCTTCCTGATCTCCCCTGGGTATTTTGGAGCTGGTCTGCACCCCTTTCATGAAACCTCCCAGAATTTTCCCCTCTAGGCAAAAGCAGTGAGAGGCAACGAACACAGTGTAAGGAACTATTGAACAGGACAATGTGAAGCAAAGATCTGCTGGCTTCAAACACCCAGGAGAGGGAAGTCTGTCTTCACGGAAACCAGACAACCAAACTCCTGCAAACAAGTGAACTCCAAAACAATTAACAACCAAATTCTAAGACAAGACACAGTTCCAGAAAAAAACAGGGAAAACCCTGCGTGTGTCATTTGCCTTTGACCGCCCTTTCTGATAGAAGATCAGAAGTTCAAGAAAATCTCTCTTATACCAACTGGTTACAAAATCAGGAAACAGACATCTAGGGGAATAAATCCTAAAGTTAAATCTTTAAAATATTAAAATGTACAGTGTGCAATAAAAAAGTACAAGATAAGAAAACAGGAAATGATGGTCCATCCCAAGGAAAAGGATAGAAATCCTGAAAACAGCAAGAAAGAAGATCAAAATGTAGACATGCCGAACAAAACCTTTAAAAAAGTGATCTTTTCAGACCTCTTCCCCATCCACATTCCGAGGAAGGGGCTACTGAGTCATGAAGTACACGATGAAAGATGCCAAGACCATGGCTCACTCCCAAAGCGGATAATAATCCTCGGGAAACTGAAGACTTCATGACAGTGTCATCCAGCACAGCAGGCCTAAGGTGATTAAAGTCTCAGAACTAAGCCTAAGGCAATTTTAGATAAAAATAAAAAAAAAAAAAAAAAAACTCAAGGACCGGGCCTGCCCACAGCAGGAGCGTTCCCACAGGCCATGCGGCTCGGGCTTGGCCTGCCGCGTGGCCGGCCTTCCCACAGCGGAAGCGGAAGCGGGCAGTCAGCCCCCACTCAGGCCCGCCCCCAGCTTCCGGCCGCTGCCGCGGGAACTGCAGCAACAAGATCCTGCCTGGCCTGTACATAGGCAGTTTCAACCATGCCAGAGTCGCAGAGCAACTGAGTGAGAATAAGGTGATATGTATTCTGTCATTTCATGCTGGTGGCCGGTTGTTGACGGAGGGGGTTAAATACCTGGGCCTCCCAGCAACGGATTCACTGTCTCAAAACCTGACATTTCAAAGAAAGCATTAAATTCATTCCTGAGAGCTGGCTCTGGCGAGAAAGCTATCGTGTCCACTGTGGGACTTTCCGAAACGAGGTCCTCAGAACCCGCTGCTCCCAGGGGACCAGGTGATAGAATCATGGACCCCGAGGCACTTTTGTAGCCCCCGCCCCACCCCCACGGGGCTGACCTCTTGGCCCTGCAGCCTCGCCGGGGTCTCCAGGAGCGCCAGGCTGGTGATGGCCTACACCGCACTGTCATCGACTTCGGCTGGAAAGAAGCCCTGCACGTTGTTTGCGCTGAACGATCCTGTGCCAACCCCAGCCAGGGCTTCTGGAGGCAACTGCAGGAGTTTGAGAAGCGTGACGTCCACCAGTATGCTCAGTGGCTGAGGGAAGAATTTGGAAAGAGCCCTTTGCGGGACGAAGAAGCCCAAAGCATCCTGGGTAAATGTAAAGAGCAATGGTGTGTGGCGCCCTCACCAGGCACCAGGTGGTGGGGTACGTTTCTGACCCTGCCTCGTTTAGCCTACAGGAATATATATGATAGAGAATTGGGCTGGGGGGCTGGCTGCTTACTCTTCTCGCCTGCTTGCATTCAGTGCATTCTTCACTTGCGCAGTAGCAGCTGGGTGCCTCTGTGATTCTTGGGATGGGGAGTTCCCCGGGGTATGGAGTCCCGGGTCAGTGTGTGCAAGGCCCCGGGCCATGGTGAGCAGACACCCAGGAGAACTTAGGGGGTTGAGTACTGAGGGCTGAGCACGGGGAGCCTCAGAACCTGATTCAGAGCCCAGGCTTTGTCCAGGCCAGGCTAGGACTGGGAGTTGAGGCAGGGCCTTAGATTGTTTGTTAAGTGCAGACAAGCCTCCTTTTCTGCCCCCTCGTGCCCTTTAGTTTTCTTCTGTGGGCCTGCTCCTCAGCTCCATGTTGAAGGATATTGCTTCAGCCAAAGCTGGTCTGCATGGGAAAGCCTCTATTTCTCTTCCTTGCCGGGGTCACCTCCTCCAACCTTTTGCTCTTTCCACTTTGCAGTAGGCACTTCTCAAGATTTGCATGCATCTCAGGAGTTGGTATAAAAGAACATTTATTAATCACTATAGCATTTGTGTTCATAAATGCTTATTAAACACCTTTGTGTATGCTGTGGATTTGGTATTTGATCCCAGCTACCTCATTAAAATCTTTCAAAAATGTTTTATGTTATTCCAATGAACTCTGCCTTATAGTTGAAAATGTTCAATTGCTTTAGAAGCCCAATAGAAAAGCAGCAATAACTTTGAGCTATTTAAAGTTTCTGATTTGTGCTCCAGTAAGGATGTTTTCTGGTGGATGAGTGTCCACGTCTGCATAAGGCCAGCAGAACCTTCAAGCAGATTGTAGGGTGTCTATGGTCTGGGCAGCAAACACCTGTGCTGTTGGGCCCCCTCTGTACCCCAGACTTTTATACCAAGGCAAATATTTAAGCATACTCATGAATGAAAAAATATATACTCAACATCTTCCTCAAAACATGCTGCAACACAGTTTCTACAAGTTCCACCACAGAAGAGCAGTTCCCTGTGCACTGTAGAGGGTGTGCCAAAGATGAATTATTGGGCAGGAGAAAGTGAAGTTGCCTGACCATAGGCATACATGCAAGCCCCAGATGCACCTGGTACAAGGTGTGGCCCATGGAGCTACCTATCAACAGCTATGACACATTTGCCTATGAAGTACCTTTTCCCTTTAAACCTAAATAGGAATGTAAATCTGGTAATAAGAAAAGCATTTAGAATATTCACTTGAATGCTTAAACATGTGTGCATATTTATGAACATCTAAATGTATTCCTGTAGGTCTTGAAATCTTGTTTTAATATTTAATAATTACTGTTGCCAGTAATATTCTTTCTCCACAGCCACCTCTGGAATTCTGATTTGATCTTCCTCAAAAGACTGTAATGTACCTGAAGTTTCTGAAATATTGGAAAGTCACAGTGTTTAGGCTGGTGCTGCAAAATGAAAGCAAGCCAGAGTTTATTTTTAAGTATGCAGCAGTGATTTGTAAACTTGTTTGTTTTTGACATTAAATTGAATATATGTAAAATCATAGTACTGTACATTGAGAACTAAGGATATTCTTTTAGCAAGAGAAATATTTTATTTAAACTCAACTGTCTGATCCCTTAGCCTTACTTTGACGACTGTAATACCATCTCAACAGCTCTATTGTTATACGGATTAGTGATAGGGATTGCATCTTAGGCACAGCTAACCAAGGAGGAACATTATGTTTGGCACTGTACTGAGTAAACTCCACTCACATGTTCTTAAGTTCTCCAGCTTGGGAAATATCTCTTGGTGTATGTGTCTTCCATGGTAGAATTTAACAAAAACTACATATTTTTGTTATTAAAGGCAACTTAGCCAAATTTTCTTTTAAAGCTCAAGGAGATAATTGGAAATACAGAGAAAGAACTAAGAGGTATGAGGAAAGCAATGAATGAGGAATATGAGAATCTTAGTAAATATTTAGAAATTTAAAAAAGGAACCAAACAGATCTACTGGAGTTGTAGACCACAATAGCTAAAATGAAATATTTCCTAGAGGGTTTTAGTAGCAGATTGGAGTTAGCAGAAGATAGAGTTAGTGAATTTGTAAAACAAGACACTTGAAATGAGTCAGGCCTAGAAGCAGAAAGAAAAAAAATTATAAAATTGAAAATAGCCTGAGACAGCTCTGGGACACCAACAGGCATATCAATATACATATATTGGGAGTCTCAGAAAGAGAAGAAAAAGAGATAAAGGTAGAAGGTGTATTCAAAGAAATAATGAGAGAAAACTACTTGAACTTAGCAAAAGACATGAATATATACATCCGAGAAGCCCAAAAAATACAAAACAGGATTAAAATGAGGAAAAATACACTCTATCATATAGTGAACACACTATCAAAGGACAAAGAGTTCTGAATACTGCAAGAGAAAAGCAACCTGTTATGTACAAGAGGGACCCAATTACATTGAGTACTGATTAGTCATCAGAGCTATGAAGGCAAGAAGGCAATAGTCTGAAATACTTAAACTGATGAAAAGAAAAAAGAAAAGAAACAATTGCCAACAAGAATTTTATATCTGGTGAGACTTTCTTTCAAAAATGAGGAAGAAATTAAGACATTCTCAAATAAACTCCCTCAGCTAAGGGAATTCATCATCATTAGATTAACTTACAAGCAATGCTAAAGGGAACTCTTCACAGATGGAGAGGAAAGGACACTAGACAGTAGTTCAAAGCAACGTAAAGAAATAAAGACCTCTAGTGAAGGTAACCATTTGGATAATTATAAATGCCATTATTATTGTACTATATAGTCCACTACTTACTTCCCATGGATGTTAAAATGCAAATGCATGAAAAGTAATTACAAAGCTATGGTTTTACATAGTTTTTGATATCCAGTGTACAAAGATATGTGGTAACAAGTTCAAAAAAAAAGTTGGGGGACAAAGGGGTATAGGAAAGGCATATGTGTATGCTATGGAAATTAAGTTGGTATAATGGTTTGTTAAACCTGTTAGAATGCAATATACCAGAAATTAGTTGGCTTTTATAGAGGAAATTTATTAAGTTCCAAATTTACAGTTCTAAGGCTATACAAATGTTCATACTAAGGTGGATACCTTGACTCAAGGAAGGCCAATGGACTAGAATGCCTAGAATGTGGCTGGCATCTGCTGTGGACTTTGGCTTCTGGTTTCAAACAGCTTCACCAGAGGCATTTTCTTTCAGCCTTTCCAAACATCTGGGTCTTGTTGTTGGCTCTATCACTTCTTTTCTCCAAGTGTCTGCATCTGAGATTTCTCCAAACTGTTTTCCCTCTTAAAGGACTCCAGTAACTAATCAAGACCCACCTTAGATGGGTGAAGTCACATCCCCATCTAACCAAATGGCCACACCCACAGTTGGGTGTGCTACATGTCCATGGGCATAATCTAATTAATGGCCACACCCACAATGGGGATAATCTGATCAAAAGGGTTTCCACCCTGCATTTTCAGGATTAAAGGACATGACTTTTCTGGGGTACACAACAGTTTTAAACCAGCATAGTTGGTGTCAAACCAAATATGATTATTATATACTTAGTATATTATGTTTTAACTTGATGGAACCACAAGGAAAAGAGATGAAAAACGTATCCAAATAGAAAAGAGAAGGCACTCAATATGGTACAACACAATAATCTAATAAATATAAAGATAGGGATTAAAAGAAGAAGTGAAAGACAAAAAAGGTATAAGACAGACAAAGGATAAATTGCAAAATGGCAAAAGAAAGTCCTGCATTACCAGCAGGGACTTTAAGTATAAATGCATTAAATTCTTTAGTCTAAAGGCAGAGATTGGCAGAGTGGATAAAAAGGCATGATCCAACTATATGCTGTCTGCAAAAGAGAATCATTTTAAATTCAAAGATACAAATAGGTTGAAAGTGAAAAGATGGAGAAATAAGTATCAAACAAGTGGTGACCAAAAGAGAGGTAGACTCTCTTGCCATGCCAGAGACCCGAGTTCAATTCCTGGTGCCTGCCCATGCAAAAAAAAAAAAAAAAAAAAAAAACAGAGGTAGAATTGCTATACAAATATCATTTAAAATAAACCTTAAGTCAAAAGTGGTCATTATATACTGATAACGGGGACAATTCAACAAAAATATGTAACAATTATATACACACCTAAAGGCAGAAAGCCAAAATATATTAATCCAAAACTAACAGATTTAAATGGAGAAATTGATCACTCAACATCAATGAGAGGAAACTAATACATCACTGTCAATAATGGATAGAACATCTAGTCATAAGATCCAGAAGAAAATACTTACAGGACTTTAATGATACTCTAAATCAATTAGACTTAACAGACATATATAGATCACTTTACCCAACAAAAGCAAAATGCTTATTCCTCTTAAGTGCATATGGATCATTATCCAGGATAGATGATATGTTAAGTCAAAAAAGAAGTTCAAATAAATTCAAAAATATAGAAATAACACAATGTGTATTCTCTAACAACAACAAATTGACACTAGAAATCAATAACAGAAATGGAAAGTATGCAAACTTGTGGAAATTCAATAGCATACTCTTAAACAACCAGTGGATTAAAGAGGAAATCAAAAGTGAAATTAGGAAATACTTTGAGTCAAATTAAAATGAAAATGTCAAAGCAACATACAAAAATTTATGGGATGCAGCAAAGGCAGTGTTAAGAGAGAAATTTAAAGCTCTAAATGTTTACATGAAAAAGAAACACTTCAAATCAGAGACCTAAACTCAAAACTAGAAGAACTAGAAAAAGAGAGCAAACTAAACCCAAAGCAAGCAGAAGAAAGGAAATAACAAAGATTAAAGTGCAGATAAATGAAATACAAAACCAAACCAAAAAGAGAGAATCAACAAAACAAAGTTGTTTTTTTGAAAAGATCAATTAAAACGACAATCCTTTAGTTAGACTGACAAAGAAAAAAAAGATAGAGTACACAAATAATGCAAATCAGAAATGAAAAGGGAGACTTTACTACTGAGCCACTGAAATTCAAAAAAAGGACTATAAGAGGAAACCATGAAAAGTGAATGCCAATAAATTAGATAATCTAGAAGAAATGGACAAATTCTTAGAAACACACAAACTTCCTATATTGAATCAAGAAGAAATAGAAGATCTCAGCAAACCAATTACTAGCATAGAGATTTAATCACTAATCAAAAACTTCCCAACAAAGAAAAGCCCAGGACCAGATGGCCTCACGGGAATTCTATCCAACATTCCAAGAAGATAATTCCATTTCTCCTCAAACTCTTCCAAAAAATTGAAGAGGAGGGAAAACTCCCAAATTCATATGAAGAGGCCCACCCACATCACCTCATGACAAAACTAGATAAAGATACTACAAAAAAGAAACTGCAATCCAATATCTCTTAAGAATATAGAATCAAAATTCCTCAATGAAATATTAGCAAACTGAATCCAGGAGCATATTGAAATAATTATACACCATGTGATTAATTGCGATTTATCCCTGATATGCAAGGTGATTCAACATAAGAAAATCAATGAATGTAATACAACACACTAATACAATGAAAGAATAAAAAACACACGGGCCATCTTAATTGATGCAGAAAACGCATTAGACAAAATCCAGCATCTCTTCTTGATTAAAACACTTGGAACACTAGGAATAGAAGGAAACTTCTACAACATGATAAAAGGCATATATTAAAAGCCCACAGCTAACAACCTGCATTATGATGAAAGGCTGAAAGCTTCACCTCTAAGATGAGGGACAAGACAAGGATTCCACTATCACTACCATTATTCAACATTGCACAGAAAGTTCTTGCTGGAGCAATTAAACAAGAAAAAGAAATAAAAGGCATCAGAATTATAAAGGATATATAGAACTTTCCCTGTGTGCAGATGACATGATCCTATATACAGAAAATCCTGAATGATCCACAACAAGGCTTCTAAAACTAATAAATGAATTTTGCAAACTAAGAAAATAGAAGATTAACACCCCAGATTTAATAGTGTTCGTATACACAAGCAATGAACAAACAGAACAAGAAATTGAGAAGAATCAAATATCTAGGAATAAATCCAAACAAGAATGTAAAGGACTTGTACAAAGAAAACTAGAAATATTACTAAATATAAATCAGTATTTATAATTAGTAATATTTATAAATATTATAATTTTTTATAATAAGACAAAGGGCATTCCACATTCACAGATTGGAAAACTAAATATCATTAAGATGTCAGTCCTAAAGAAAGCAATTTTTTTTACATTTAATGAAATCCCAAACAAAATTCCAGCAACCTTCTTTGCTAAAAAGTAAAAGCCAGTCATTAGATTTACATGAAAGGGTAAGGGACCCCAAATTTAAATCCATCTTTAAAAAGAATGAATTTGGAGGACTCACAATTTCTTATCTTAAAACTTATTACAAAGCCACAGTAATAAAAACAGCATGGTACTGACACAAGGCCAGACATATAGACAAATATATTTGAATTGAGAGCCTAGAAATCAACCCTCACATTTCTGGCAAATTGATTTTTAACAAGGGGGCAAAGTTCACTCAATTGGAAAAGAATAGTTCCTTGAACAAATGGTGCTTGGAAAACTGAATATTCATTTGCAAAAAAAAAAAGGAAGGAGGACCCCTATCTCACACCTTACACAAATATCAACTTGAAATGGATTAAAGACCTAAATATAAGAGCCAGAAATATAAAACTCCTAGAAGTAAACATTAAAAAGCATCTACCTGTTCTTGTGTTAGGCAATGATTTCTTAGATTTAACATCCAAAGCACAAGCAACAACAGCAAAATAGATAAATATGACTTCATCAAAATTCAAAAATTTTGCATGTCAATTTTATTTTGAAAGTAAAATGTCAATCTACACAATGGGAGAAAATATTTGGAAACACATATCCATTAAAGGTTTAATATTGAGAATATATAATGAAATCCTCCAACTTACAGCAAAAAGACAAAAAAAACTATTTAAAAATGGGCAAAAGACTTGAATAGACATGTCTCCAAAAGGATATACAAATGAATAAAAATCACATGAAAGAAGCTTAGTTTAATTAACTATCAAGGAAATGCAAATAAAAACCACAGTAAATTACCATTCCATACCCAATAAAATGGCTACTTTTAAAAACTGTAAAATAAATGATGAAGAGGATGCAGAGAATTAGAAACACTCATTCATTGACATGGAAATGTAAAATGGTTCAGCTGCTGTGGTGTGACAGTTTGGCAGTTTCTCAGCAAGCTAAGTATAGCACTAGCACTACCAGAAATCCTACCTCTAGGTATATTCTCAAAAGAATTGAAAGCAAGGACTTGGAGAGATAATTGTACAATGATGCTCATAGCAAATATTATTCTATAGTTGCCGAAAGATGAAACCAATACAAGTGTTCATCAATTGATGAATCTATAAATAAAATGTGTTACATACATACAATGGAATATTATTTGGCCATAAAAGGAAGTTTGATATGTGACAGCATGATGAACCTTGAAGACTTCATGTTGGGTGAAATAAACCAGACACAAAAGGACAAATATTGTAAGCGCTCACTGATTTGAAATAATTAGAATAAGTAAACTAATAGATTCAGAATCTAGAATATAGGTTACCAGGGTGTTCCAACCCAACTTAGCCCCAAGACCAAAGAAGATGCCTGGCACACAGTTACTCATGAGTTTAATTAGCAACTTACAAACAGGAAAAGATTCTTCCCAGTGGCAACAAGTTGAGAAATGGAAGTCAGTGTTCCATGCAAAAAAGAGAAAGAAGCTAGGGGTGCACAGGTGGATCAGTGGTAGAATGCTTGCCTGCCATGTAGGAGACCTGGGTTCAATTCCTGGCCCATGCATCCCCACCCCCCAAAAAAGAGAGAGAGAGAGGAGTATAATGGGAGCAGCTCATAAAGATTTAGGTCCACAGATTTAGGTTTCAACAGGGTGTCACAAGTTTCGATTAGGGGAGGGGAGTTTTAATAATTCTTTTAATTCTTTAATTCTTTCCCCCTTGAAGGGACTGTTAATGTCCATCCCAGTCATGCAGGTGGCTGTATGCAGTGGCTTGTTCTCTTACTGGAGGAGAAGGCAGAATCCAGGCTCTGGGTCCTCACAGTCCACCCACACACAGCAGAATACATTGGCCATAGAGCAGATATTGCATCCATAGTCCCCCATGCAGAGATAACAACCCTACAAAATAGTGAAGATCTGTGATTTCAGTCTTAGCTGAGATTCTTTTCCAGATTTTCTGATGTGCTGAATTCTGCCAGGCCAGCAGGGTAGTCCATGAAGTCCAATTCACAGGGGTCACAGTCCAAGGCAGGCTGGTAGCACCCAATAATGACAGTTCAGTGCACACTCAGCATTGAGATTATTGTGCATGTAGGTTACTGCAAAAGTTTATTGTAGAAAAGAGTTTGCTACAATGCTAAAGGTGAAAAGAAGGATGTTTATGTGGACCCATGAGAGGCAGATCTTGTCGATCTAATAGAATGCAAGCTAAATTTCCATTAGTAGACAGAAATGTTCCTGGAGAAGTGGTACTATGAGGGGGTTTTAGATACCACACCTTTTCTCCTTGCAATCTGAAGTCAAATCCACAGTTAGCCTTGGTCCGCAAAGTCATATTTACCATGCCTTGAGATATGGGGGTGTTCCGGGTTGTTTGCATACACAACTTTTGGCATTTTGCCTATAAATTATGGCCTAATACTTAAATTTTGGGTGACCTTGATATCCCATGGATTTGGGATTTGCAACCAGCACGGCTGTGCTTAATCTAATCAGTTGAAGGTTTTAAAGGACAAGTCAGAAGAGAGAATCTGTCTCCCCACTTCAGCCAGCCAGCCTTTCTTAGGGAATTTATTGAAGACCTTCATTGGAGTTTCCAGCTCATGGCCTGCCCTACAAAATTTGTACTCATGTATTCCCACAGTTGTGTGAGACACTTTTATAAAATCTCATATTTGCAAATATCTACTGTTGGTTCTATTTCCCTAGAGAACCCTCACAACTACAGGTAGGCAGTGATTTCTTAAACAAAACAAAGAGAACACTAATCAGAGAAAAGAAATTGGCAAATAGAATTTCATTAACACAAAGAACATCTGTTAATGAAAACACCACTAAGAGGTTGGAAAGAAAAAATACAGAGAGAAGATACTAGCAATACATACATCTGACAAAGAGCTAATCCAGAATATATATAAACTCCTACAAATCAATTAATAAATGATAGAAAGCCTAATTTTAGAATATGGGCAACTCACTGAACAAGCTCTTTGAAATATAGCTCCCATATGACCCAATAGTTCCATTCTCATAGATATATGTACTCAATAGAAATCAGTGCATGGCAAGTAGAAAAAGGCATGGCAAGAATGTTCATAACAATTTTATTCATAATGGCCAAAACCCAGGAAAAATCCACATGTTCATTGACAGTAGGATGAATTAATGAATTGTGGTATATTCATACAATAAAATGCTATGCAGCTGGGCATAGGAAATGAGCAGTTAATGTTTAGATTGTACAAGATTTCTATATTGTTTGATTGTAAAGTTTTGGTAAGGTTGGTGGTAATGATAGCACAACATTATGAATGTAATTAACAGCACTGAATTATATCTGTGAATTTGGTTAAAAGGAGAAATTTCAAGTAATATAAATGTTTCTAGAATAAAAATTAAAAGAAACAGGACTGTACAACATGAACCCTATTTTAAACAATGGGCTATAGTTAATAGTACTATTATAAAAAATGTTTTCATGAATTATAAAAAATATAGCACACTAATGCAAAGTGTTAATATGGTGATCTTTGGGAAGTCTATATTTTATATATTTTATGCATGATATTTCTGTATACCTACAACTGCTCTTATTTAAAAAAAATACTAAGCAACAACAAAAGAACACACTATGGTCATATGCAACTACATGGATTAATTTTGTGCTCCTTATATCGACCAAAGAAACCAGATAAAAAAAGACTTTATATGATGTTCAAGATCTGGAGAAACTACCATAGAAAGATTGAAGTCAGAAGAGTAATTGCTTTTTTGCGGGGTGTGTTGACCTGAAGAAGATACACAGGAACCTTCTGGAGTACTGAAATTTCTATCTTTTGATCCGGGTGACAGTTACCTGTGTGCACATATTTTAGAAATTCACTGAGCTATACACTTAAGATTTTGAGTATTTTACTGAATGTGTGTTATATGCAAAAAGAGAAGGAAGAGGAGTAGGAGTAGAAACAATCATGTGAAGAAACATGAATTCAACCCGCTACAAAATAGTGTTATATATGAAAATATAGGTGCTTGCTTCATATAACCATCTCAGATGACTTTATTTAGCTTGACTTTAATAACAAAAGGAAGAAACTTTAACATGGAAAAATTACTTCTTTAATTAAAAAAAAATTAAAGCCCACAGTGTACCCCAATTGTCCATAATAATATAATTGCTATTAGATTCTTTTATATTGGAAGGATTTTATTTTTCTTTTATTTTACCTTACATCTGTGAATCTGTTTGAAACATTAGTTAAGCTTTTATTCTATAATTACCAAATTTAGGAAAACTGAATTCTTAACTAACTCCATAGGTCATATGGTAGATCTACACTTATTTAAAGCTCATAATTTAATGAAATAATATCCACATTTTAAATGACTGGTCTTTTTATTTATTGAATTATATTGCTTTTGAGAAGCAAACATTTATCAGAGTTTTTTTTTTTTTTTTTTTTTTTTAAGGAAAGACAGAGAGAAGGAAGGAAGGATAGAAGGAAGGAAGGAAGGAAGAAAGGGAAACATTTTTAAACATTTTCTTGTTTTATTGTATTCTGTTTCTCCGTTTTTGTTACATGGGCTGGGGCCGGGAATCGAACCGAGGTCCTCCGGCATAGCAGGCAAGCACTTTGCCCGCTGAGCCACCGCGGCCCGCCCTATCAGAGTTTTTATTCAGAGTTATTTGTGTTATAAAAATCATATTAATTCAGTTACAGATTAAATGAACCAATCATTTCCTTTATGGAATATTAGTTCTAACGATATTACAGTACACCCTTAATATAGCTTGCCAATAGTGCTCAATGGATTAGAGAATATACAAATAATCTAGGTGACATTTTTAATATGATACCTAATTTGACATATGCCTAATTTTCCCCTTTTTAAAATATTTTTGTTGGGAAATCTTCACATACACAGAGTCCATCATGGTGTACAATCAATGGCTCACAATATCATCACATAGTTGTATAGTCATCACCATGATCGTTTTTAGAACATTTGCATCACTCCAGAAAAAGAAATAAAAAGAAAAGAGAAAAAACTCATACATCCCATACCCCTTACTGCTCCCTCTTATTGATCATTCATATTTCAACCTACAGAATTTTTTACCGTTTATCCCCCCATTATTTACTTTTTTAACCTTATATATTTTTTACTTATCTGTCCATACTCTGGATAAGAGGAGCATCAGACACAAGGTTTTCACAATCACATGGTCACATTGTAAAACTTCCATTGTTACACAATCGTCTTCAAGAATCAAGGTTACTAGAATACAGCCCAACAATTCACCCTGGGAGTTCTGTCCCACACAGCCAGGGATGTTTACACCCCATGTAGTGGGGAGGGCAGTGATCTCACCTGCCAGGTTGCTTAGAGAGAGAGGCCACATCTCACATATGCTTTTAATGTACTCTTTTTATTCATTCATTTTTCCCAGTTTTTAATGTTATTTACTCTTAGCATCAAATCTAAAAAGTCACATCTACCTGAGCTTTCTTTGCAGTAGTTTGCTGACAGTGACATTAAATATTTGTACTTGGGTATTTGAAAATAAACAGTAAAGATTTCTTCACAGGAAATTTGAATATTATATATTAGTTTTCAAATAAGAAGGAGGAGCCTAAGACAAAAATAGCAGTCAATTAAGTCTTATCCCTATCAAATTTTTTTTCAATCTATTAGGAACAATGTGGCCTATTGGTGTGCTAAATGTGAATAAAACAAATTGGTGCTACTCTCATGAAGATCATAATCTGGTGGATGATTCTTTGGGTTTAGCAAACTTTGTTTTGCCCTCTAAGACCCAGCTTAAATCTTAACTCTTCAGAGAAGTTTTTCCATTTTGTTCTAGGTGGACTTGGTTGCTCTCTCCTCCATGCTGCCACAGTATTTGAATATATTATTGCTTAACTCTCTATCTCCAGAGCAGGAATCATGTCTCTATTAATTTTTTTTATCCTTATTACCTGCCTTGCACATTCTAGGGACTTTATAAATGTTTAAGATAGAAAGGAAGAAAGAGGACAAAGAAAAAGTATGCATATAGATATTGTACTCTGCTTACTAATGCTGTACTCTTATGCTAAGGTCTGAATAGAAGAAGATTAGGATAAGGCTTTTGACTCAAATGATTTTATTTCACTTGTTTGTAGTCTGTGGCATAAATGGGTTAGGGCATAGTTCAAAGCCCAGAGGCAAGGTTCCATCTCAGCACAAGTCCTTACTTTTTACCCAGAGAGTTACAGATAACCTTTGATTAGGAGATACAGTCTTGTATAATAGAAAGGGCATGTGCTTTAACAGAAGCTGGATTATAAAGGCTAGACCAGCTGTTCAGGGACTCTGGGACCTCAGAATATAAGGGACACTAAGAACATCAATGGAAAGGTAAAGAGATAAAAATAATTTTTTTTCAAAATTATTCTCTGGAAAAAATACTATACAAGGTTGGAAAGGATTCTTTAATATGTTGGGGTATGAGGGAGTACTAGTCATAATTAAGCACCGTTTTCAGAAAATGGGATCTGTGAACTGCAGAGCTTTGGTTTCCTCAAGGGATGTATAGGTTTGAAGTCAAAAGAGGCAAAACTGGCCCTGCTGTTAAAGGTCTTTATTTATTTTCACTCCTAACCCCAGGCCCACATACCTTTCCTCAGTTTCTCTGCTAAATGAAGTTTGAATAAACAATTTAAAAATATGAGTTTGGTGGTATGGGGGGAAGGGATATTTTATTCTAGTTTATGCTTTGGAGTGGCACAGACCTGGGTTCAAATCCAAATTTTGGGAAAGGGATTTAACCTCTCCTAGATGTGGATGAAAATTGTTCCTTTGTGGGTTGTTGTGAGTTACATGAGATAACAGGAGGAAAGTTTTACCTGGCTTATTGTAGGTATTCAGTAATTATCGTCTCCCTTCAGTCCTCTGGCTTCCCCTGACCTCCTTTCCTCTTTCCCCAAATCCTTCAATATAATAGGGATAATATGTTAAATGTACCTCTGCTATTATTTCAATTAACCATCAAAGAAACAAATATAATGTACCTGTGGGTAATATTAGAGATGATTTTCTATAATAACAAAGACAGTACAGGATGATTGAAATCTGTGAATTATCTCGGTTATCTTTTAAGCCATAACATTAAAAATTCTCCCTGTCAATTACTGTTCAATAAGAATTAATAGGAACTATTTTTCTAGCTCCATATTTTATAATTTACACAATGTCATACAAAATTAGAATAAATGCATTTTCTTTAGTTCACTTCCATACATTAGAACACAAGGCTTATCTTCATTCACTGCACATTCACTAAAGAATGGTATCTCCTGTATGTGTATTTTTAACAAAGTATACATCAGAAAAATTGGTTGTATTTGTTTGTTTATAGTCAGCTCAGACAATAGCAAAGAGATAACTGCATAACAATTGTTCTGAACATGAAATTCAAGAATTTTATATGAAATTCTCCCCTGAAAATATTGAGAAAATGCCAAAAAACGTCTGTTATGTAAATTAAATATCAGCCTCGGGCAGCTCTGAGTTACAGGTCATTCACATTATACTGTAAAATGTTTTACTCTCTAACTAACATACATTCCCTCTAGACCTAAAGTAAGAGTCACAATCACATATTTAAATACAGAAAATGCAAATGACAGTGCTTCTGCAATCTAGTCATGGCATCAAAGAAGGCAGACTACAAGCACTGAAAATTATATTTTCATATTAATTCTCTGTTTTTGTTTTTGTTTCTAAAAGAGCTGAAGCTATTCTTTTAAATTCTTTCTCCTAGAAAAGATGACTATTGTAAAATCAAATTAAATGTTGACAGAATAAGAAAATTTTCAATGTACCTTATAAGCTTTTCCAACATTTTTGTTTATAACATGGTTCATATATTGAAAGATTCACTTTTGTCTTCATAAAAATTAACAAAAATATATAATAGGCATATATGTACTTGTGTGTGGGTGTGTGTGGTGTGGGTGTGTGTTCATCAAGAAAAATAAAGATCCTTGATTAAACTTTTTCAGCTGTTTATTAGAATTAAAATAACCCTAAAGGGTAAACTTTTGTTCTTCTCTGATGTTATTACATAATGAAAACTTCTTTGATACCTTCAACGCCAATGTGGTGAAGATCCGTGATTAAACTTTTTCTACTGTTTATTAGAATTAAAATAACCCTAAAGGGTAAACTTTTGTTCTTCTCTGGTGTTATTATGTAATGAAACCTTCTTTGCTACCTTCATCACCTACGTGAGTTGAATGATATAAGAGCTTCCCAAGGCCCTATAAATGTAAATGCAATCACACTGGTCCATGTAATTTAAAATAGGGACAATAATTCTTATCTTACCGACCTCAAGGTTGTGATGAGGATAAATGGAGATTACATGTAAGAAAGCTTTTCCTCAGGTTCTAAACTTTTTTTATAATGTGTGTGAGAAGACTATATTCTAAGCATAAGTAATATTTCTAAGTATTGTCAAATACCATTTATTAAACACGTGATTGCTTATAACAGTGTGCTAGGTATAAAGTTCTAAACTAAACCAGTGGCATCAATATTGTGTTTGCAAGTTATCATGATACCGTTTACTTCAGAAACTGTGGATTCTCATGAAATAAAATGACAGTTTTCCTCACATAGCCAAAGAAATATCTGTTACTAATTTTAATGGATGAAAAATTTTTTTCTTATTGTGATTTACTTATAATGCAGAACTAGTACTGTAGCTTTTGTCATAGACTACTTGATTTAGCAATTTAATTATTTTTTCAAAGAAACTCACTGCTATGCAACCAGCATCATAGTGAACCTCTCTCAGTGCTTCTAATTGCCTGTATTGCTCTTTTACAAAAATGATTTACAAACAAACATAATTTGCATTTGGTTTGAAACGCTTTGATGAAAAATATTAGAAGTTTAAAAATTCCTACCCCAAAGTTTTAAGTCATTTATGTCCACTGTTAAATACTTCAATGGAAGTACTTTAAGTGCTTATTATTATCTTGACAAATAAATGTTTCTCATAAAATTTGCTTTACTATTTAAAATAAACATTGCAAAATAAAGCATTGCATTTCAGAATATTTTCTGTTTTCTTCTCTACCAGAGTGTTTTGACAATGTATATGAACAAGATAGGCTTAAATGTAGAGGAAAATTATAGTTATTTTTTGTTACTTCTGATTTTTAGATTTTGTTCAGAATTTAGCCATATAAATTTACATCAACTAGGAAGTATGCTCTCAAAAGTTTTCACCCCTAAGTAGGAATAACCCCTATGACTAATCAAGTGTAGATGTTTCATAGTAATGTTCTTTGTGGTATAATCTTGAACAGATAAATAATTATCTCTGAGTTTGGTAACAGAAAAATAATAGATATACAATTCAATGAGGAAAATAAAACTATATTCTGAGGTTAATGTATCTGAAACAACAAAAACGCACACTGAGAAAAATAACAAACTTTGTCTCCTCCTTAGTCTTACTCTCTACTCTAGAAGATTTTTAAGGGAACTTCCAGCCTTGACGTTTCTAATTGATGAAGCTACTTGGCTACACAAGAGGATTTTGGCCCCTCACGCAGAAAACGCTGCCTTAGAAAATCACACATGGGCTTTCGGCTTTTAAGTCTCCTACCTTGAGATTGGTCATCTGCTGACTGCATGAGGCACTTTAACTTTTGAATGATGTGTGATGTGGGGAAATGGGAGAAAGAGGAGGACTTAAAGTATCATATGACATGACTTACATTCAGTTTCATTTAAATAGAATGACTCCTCCAAATACCTGAGAGACAGAACTCACAATATCATGGACTTCCTTCACCACTCAATATGGATACAAATATACATGGCAATGCCACCTAATGAGTGCTTACCTAAGTGAGGACAAATAATAATAATGTCTGCAGGAATCAAAACTGTGATGCTGAGGAGAGAGAAACACAGAGATCAATGGAACAGAACATAGAAATCAGAAATATATTCACAGTGGTTTTCGACAAAGGTACAAAAACAATTCAATGGAGAAAGGATAGTCTTTCTAGTAATATTTGTTGGGACAATTAGACATAAATTGGCAAAAAAAAAAGAAAGAAACTTGACCTAAGCTTCATCTTTTATGAAAAACATTAACTGAAAAAATGGATCAAAGATCTAAATACAAAATGTAAAATTTAACAGACTTTTAGAAGAAAATGTTTATGAGCAATGGTTAGACAAAGAGTTTGAGATGTAACCCCAAAAGTAAGGAAAAAATCGATAAATTCTACTTCATCAAAACTGAAAATGTTTGCTTCATGAAATACCCTCTTAGGAGTATGAAAACACAAATCACTATTGTGAGAAAATATTTGCAGAGCACAAGTCTGACAAAGGGCTTGTATGCCAAATATATAAAGAACTCTCTGAACTCAACAGTAAGAAGATGAACAGTTGAATTAGGAAGTGGGCAAAAGACTCAAACATTCACCCAGTAAGGCATGCAGATGGAAAATACATACATGAAACATCAGTAGCCATTAGAGAAATGCAAATGAAACTCAGAATGAACCAATCCTATATACCTATCATACCTATCAGAATAACTAAAATGAAAAATGCTGACAATACCAGGTGCTTGATAAGGATGCAGCACTATTTGAGTCTCATAAGTTCTGAGGAAAATGTAAATTGATACAACTACTTAGAAAACAGTTTGGCAGTTAAATATACACTCACCAGCAATTGCTCTCTTAGGTATTTATCATAGAGAAATGAAAGTTTATGCCCCCACAACAACCTGTACACAAATATTCATGAAAGACTTATTTGCAATAGCCCCAAACTGGAAACAATCCAATATCCTTCATTGGTTGAAGTGTAAGGAAATGGCCCGTACTGTGGAATACTACTCAGCCATAAAAAGGAAAGAACTATTGAGACCTGAAACAACTTAGATGGATTTTAAGGGCATGATGCTAAGTGAAAGGAGCTCATCTCAAAAATTTCATACCAAGGATTCCATGTATATAAAACTGAGTAACAAAATTATAGTAATAGAGAACAAATTAGTGTTTGCCAGAGGTTAGGTTTGGGGACGGTGTGATGATAAAGAAGTAGCATGACGGGGTTTCTCTCCAGTGACAGAATAGTTCTGTATCCTTATTGTGGTATTGCTTACATGAATCTGTAGATGTGGTAAAATTACATAGAACACGCACACACACACACACACACAATACCCAAAGAGTGCATGTAAAAAATAGTGAAACCTGAACAAAGTCTGTAGTTTAGTTAATAGTAGCATATGAGTGACAGTTTTCTGGTCTGCTAATGTAGTATGGATCATTGGAGAAAGTGAGGTGAAAGGTACACAAGAAATCCTAGTATTATTTTTGTAACTTCTTATGTCTTTAGTTATTTCGAAATAAAAAGGCAAAAAATAATAATAATGCATTATCTGACTGGAGTTTAAAAGTATTTCCATTTCCAATTTAAAGTCTCTGTGATTATCTATACCATTAAAAACTTACATGCTTGTAAAATATTCAAATCCATAATTCAACAGATATGTAAAGAATTTAGATTTCTGTATAATTTATCTAATGATTTATTCTGGAAAATAAAGTTTTCTAGAAATTTTTTTTAAAAATGATGATTCTTGGGGGAAATTAGGGCCTGGGAATGGCTTTGAAATTGAAAGAAGGAAGAAATGAGATGTGACGCTAAAAGGCTTTTTTATCTGAAATAAAATCATGGAAATGGACAAAAGAAAATTAAATCTATTAAGAAAGATTCAGTGGCGAGTTTGATTAAGCACTGAATTTCATTAGGGATATTAAAATTAAGGATTACAATTTTTACTATTATTGCTATTTCTGTTATTTACTGTCTTTTAAAGATAATAACTACTTTGGAATTCAAAGTTCTGGTCTTTAAAAAAAGAATGGAAATTATTTCCTATTTCATAGGGCGACTTGCTGTTTATAAATTAGGCTATTAATCTTCTCTAAACATTCTCTCAAAATTCAAGGAGTCTTTTGCAGTTGCATGTACTGTATGGTAATTGCAGTGTATTCATTCATGTGAAGTTATTTACAAAATTTCTAACCTTCCTGGAAGTATAATTGGCCTTTGAATTTCTGGTGGGGGTAATGATTTCATTTGAATCTACTATTTGAAGAGAATAAATGTCTCTAAAGTTACAATAAGAAAGAGGGTTGCAGACTCTTTCCAGACAACTTTCCTTCTAAAGAGGATTTGCTAAAATGCTACAGCCCTAAATTAAAGATTACAATGCAATGACATCTGAAAATTGAGAATTTGTAATATGAATGACAAGGATCATTCTTAGATGAATATTCAATGCACACGATTATAGACACTGATGCAGCCACCTTTGCAGCAAATGGACTACAGCTACATTTTGAATTATTGAAGCAGTGATTTGAAACTATCTGGTAGATCAGATATGCTGCCTTCCTTCATGAGATTGATGAGAATTCAGCTGTGCTTGCCACACTCCAGTGCAGAGGACTGGAGGGCATTTAGCATACAGAGAAAGGTCAGAGTAAGACTATTATCAGTTTCTGAACCTAAAAATTCCAGACTCCTTGCTACCTATTAAAATGAATGAAGAAAAGCTGTGTTTTGATGCGTAATATCTGAAAGACTTGCTTGAGGCATCAAGGACGGTAACTATCTTGGCTTAGACCAAGGAAGGCTTGTTTATCACCATCCAGAGCATATATAAAGAGCGCAGTGCTGTGCCCCATCTCATTCCTGGAACATTATCCCCTCAAAAGTTGTATGCAGCTTGAAGAATGGAGATTCCAACATAGAAAATACATTACTCTATTTCCCCTTCTTATTACCTGGTTTTCCTGAAATAAAACAACAAAATGACTTTGCTATTCAAATTGATTGTGAAATAGATTTTTCATATAAAAGCCTGGAGTCAGATTTTGCCGTAGTCAGAAGTCTGCAAGTTAAGAAAAACACTAATTATGCAGAATACTAGGCTTCTGAGAAAACATTTGCCCTGTTGAACAAATATAACTTAATTCTTAAATTAAGCTTAACTGTTTAGTTGAAACACAACAGTTCCAAATTGTACATGTTTACTGCGTAAGGAATACAAACCTATTAACAGATAGTTACTTCAAGGTAAAATAGTGGAAATTTGATAAAATGGGGAATTTTTCCTGGGTTTTTTTGCTTTCGTTTTTGTTTTATTTTTGTATTGTTTTGCTTATTAGCATGTCAGATGGATCAGGACTAAAATCCTATGACTATTATCTAACTCTCTTTCCCACAATTATTTTCTCTTCTCTGACTCCCCCTAGCATCAAAGATCACAAAAAGTTTGACACAGTTGTTGAATAATTTTGTTTCTGGGGGATATGATAATTGCTGTGTGTACAAACACACACACACATTCACACATATTATTTCTTCCCTTAAAGTTTCTATCTGAAAATTTTCCCCCTTCTTCAGCCAAATTAAATAATAAGAATTAAAATAAAATCTTACTTTGAGACCCTGTGATTGGCAATCTCCTGAAGAAAGGAAGAGCAATATTTACTATTAGTAATTTAGAATACCCATGGCAACCAAAAGGGGTGAGTTACTCCATTATTTCAACCTTTTATATTGAAGGTAATATTTGATACATGTGTAAAAATATATAGATCATAAATTATCCATGAAACACAATAAGTTGAACAATTGCAAACCTACCCAACAACTTAAGAATATAACCAATAACTTTATATCTAGCATTGTGGCCCTTCCCTGTACCAATTCTTTGCCTCTCCATACCCCAAAACATAACCACTATTTTGAAACTTGTGTTTATCCTTCCTTGGCTTTTTCCCCCTTAGGTTTATCACAAATATATTTGTATCTAAACAATATATTGTTTTGTTTCTTGGTTTGGAAATTTATAGAAATCATGATCTATAGTACACAGTCTTCTATGATTTGCTTTGTTCATACAACATGTTGTCTCAAGGATTCATCTATGTCTTTGTATATAAGTCATTCATTTTCCCTGACACATGAAATCACACTGTGTGGGTATTCCACAATTTAATGATCCATTCTTCTATCAACAGACATTTGGAATAGTCTAATTGCCACCCACTCATCCAAGCTCTTATCATCTCACACATCAGGTTGGGCAATCTTGACTACCAATAAGTAAAAAGTTCCTTCAGTTAGAATGAGGTTAACTTCTTGGTGAATTACAGCCTTTTGTAAGAAATAACCCAAGAAGGGTCTGTAAGTCGTTTTGATCATGGCATACCTAGCTTTTAGTATGTTACATTATTGGTTCTAATATCATTCCTTACTTTTTTTATATGCAGGTTTGTAACACTATAAGCTGCTCCTTGTTTACTTTAAATTAACATGGTCTTGCATATAGAACTGGTTTCCATAATAGAAAGAGTTTGTGCTTTGGAGTCAGTTAAATTCTGGTTCTGCCTTTCCAACTATGAGATCTTGGATAATTTATTAACCCCCCAAATTTCAGTTTCTTCTTTGATCTTAAAGAAGATAATTTATTAATGCCTAATATAATGACTGGCACAAAAACATTTATTATGTTTAGGGAATAAAAGGATTAAAGACTGACTATGTAAAGGAGTGAACGGGGATGCAATATCAATAACTACAGAGCAAAGAAGGTAATATAAATATGTGAATCAGGGAAAAGAAAACACTTGATGGTGGGTCCTGTTGCAATAAGAGAATACATTCCCCTACTCAATGACTTCCACATTAAACATAAGTTCTGCTCTCAGGAGTTGTACAGCATAGCAGTCCTGTTTTAAGATATTTATATTCCTGTTGTGAAGGCCAGAGTCTCCTAAATACAGGCATCATCAGGTCACCCTAAAGACTAATCAGCCAAAGTCATCTTCCTCTCAGAGGGTAAAACGCCCAAGAACGTCATTTTCAGACTCATTTTCGTTAAAAAAGGTAAATTGCACTGGGAGGTGTGACTTAATGGCCAATAATTTTGAAATGAATAGTTTTATAGATTGCTTTCCTTTCCGAGAGAAAATACCCAGGGCATATTGAGAGTACTGAAAGTTTCCATGTAGTTCCAAGGTACTTTAGATCTATCTTGTACATCTATCAGTAAGCCAAAATCTTTAATATAGACCATTTTGTAAAATTAAAAGTTCTACAAAATAAGGCTAGTGAAAATTTTCTTTCTAAGAAATGGTGATTTTGTGTGTGATAATACATATACTGAATTACAAAGTCTACAAGGTAGCATATTAAGAATATGTGAGATTTTCTTTTGTTGGTTTTTGTGATGCCCCAATATATCCCAGCGTGATCTGGGCAGTGAATAAAGAAATATTTGCAAAGTCCCCTTGGGGAATTGGGGAGAAAGGAGGAAATATTAAACTTCCCCATCTGGGGAATTCCTGCTACTCTCACGAGCAGTAGGGACAAGCAAATCAGTAGACTGAGCCTTCAATCTGGGGTTTGCCCCTATGAAACTTATTCCTGCAGAGGATAGGCTAAGCCTACTTAAAATTAGGCCTTAGAGTCACCCCCAAAGAACTTCTTTTGTTACTCGATGTAGCCTCTCTCTCTAACACAACTCAGCAGGTGAACTCACTGCCCACCCTCCTACGTGGAACATGACTCCCAGGGGTGTAAATCTCCCTGGCAGTGTGGGACAGAACTCCTGGGATGAGCCAGGACCTGGCATCATCATAGGATTGAGAAAGCCTTCTTGACCAAAAGTGGGAAGAGAGAAATGAGAGAAAATAAAGTTTCAGTAGCTGAGAAATTTCAGAGTCAAGAGGCTATCCTAGGCATTATATAGATATCCCTTTTTAGTTTATGGTATATTGGAGTGGCTGGAGGGAAATACCCGAAACTATTGAGCTATGTTCCAGTAGCCTTGATTCTTAAAAAGACAATTATATGAAGATAAAACTTTTACAGTGTGACTTTGTGATTGTGAAACTTTGTGTTTGATACTCCTTTTATCCAGGGTATGTACAGATGAGTGAAAAGAAATATATGGATAAAAAAATAAATAGATAATAAGGGTGACAAAGGGTAAAATAAATTGGGTAGATGGAAATACTAGTGGTCAGTGAGAGGGAGGGGGAAGGGGTATGGTATGTATGAGATTTTTCTTTTTATTTCTTTTGCTGGAGTGATACAAAAGTTCTAAAAAATGTTCATGGTGATGAATACACAATATATGATGATATCGTGAGCCACTGACTGTACACCATGTATGGAATGATTATGTGTGAAGATTTCTCAATAAAAATATTTAAGAAAAAAAAGAATATGTGAGTTTTTGATACATGTTGTACATACTTTATTAATGATTTTGTGATGGTACCATAGATAAGAAAATTTTAAATATATTAGCAAATCCATATTTAGGATCAATTGCCAACCCACTTTTACCTTCTTCTGTAATAAATGGTACTTGGAGCCGTGTGCCTCTTATGTAGAGAACTGGAAACCATATTTTTAATGCAGTTTATTGGGATATATTCACACACAATACAAACCATCCAAAATGTGCAATCACTGGCTCACAGTATCATCATATAGTTGTGCATACAACCCCATAAACGATTTTAGAACAATTTTGTTACTCCAGAAAAGAAATGAAAATAAAAAAGAAAACCCAAATCCTCACATATCCTTTATCCCCTCAATTATTGACCCATAGAATTGGTGTAGTAAATTCATTACTGTTTGTAATAGTCAGTGTTCTATAGGAAAACAGAACCAACAGGAAATATCTGTAAATAAGAGATTTTATAAAAGTGTTTCCTGCAACTATGGGGATTCACAAGTGCAAATTCCAAAGAGCAGGCTGCAATAACGATGAAGGTGTTCAATGAATTCTGCAGGAAAGGCTGGCTGGCTAAGGTAGAGATACAAGTTCTCTCTTCTGACTGCTGAAATCATCACATCTCCCTTAAAAGTCTTCAACAGATTGTATTAAATCCAAATAATTGGATTCTCTCATCCAATTATTGTCTAAGGGAAGACACACTCCTTAGTTGATTGTAGATGTAATCAACTATAGATGCAATCAGCTGACTGGTGATTTCATAAACAACGCCTTTTGGTTTGTTAATCCAGCCACAAAATGTCCTTGCAGTAATGGTTAGGCCCGTGTTTGCTTGACCAGACAACTGGGCATTATCACTTGGCCAAGCTGACCATGAACCTAACCATCACAGTCCACTTCTTGTCAGTTTGGCAGCTATAGACATCACTTTAAACCATACTTAATCTCTAAATAGAACTTAATAACAAACGTGTTTTGCCTAACAATACAAGACTGTCCTGCATACAACCGGAAACACACTAAATTTCTCCAGAATAGGGTGCAAGTCCTTGGGTAACACTCTTTTTTTTTTTTCTTGCACGAGCAAGCACAAACTCAGTCAATCAATCAATCAATCAAATCAAATCTGGGTCTCCAGAATGGCAAGCAAGAACCCTGCCTGCTGAGCCACCGTGGCCCGCCCAACATTCACTCTTAAACTTGATGTTCTATAGCTTAAATACTACAACTTGAACGGTACGACTTATGTCATATTATAAGGATGAGAAGATAGAGTAGAAAACAAACATTTTTGCCTTTTGTACAGATACACATATACACATAACAAAGCAAGGAAGAAATTTTCATACCATCACAGTCCTTGTTTCTATAACTGGTCATATAGTTGTAGTTCATATTTATCACTACCTTCTTTCCACTACCCATTCCATGTTCCCTTTACCCTCAGCAACCACCTCAGCTTGCCCTGGTTCTTTGCCTGGTGAGGTGGCCCAAACCTTCATTCCTGAAGCATCTGAGCCTTTGGTAGTCCTGCCTGGATTGGGTTGTCGCAGTTTTCCATCGACTTTAATCACAGGGCATGGTACTACTAAGTGATACTCTAGAGGATCTCCTGTATTCCAGGAAAACTCTTCTTTGCCTCCATTGTGTAATTGCAGTCCTATTTCCCCTTAAAAGTCAGGATCGATCACCCCCAACAGTACAATAATCCTTTCATTGCCAGGTGATTCAGAGGCATGAGAAGCCCAAAGTGGCCAGGTGGCAGCCAGAAAATCCAGTTCAATGGAATCTTTGTTGTGTCTCCTGGTAGGGGAACTCCTCCTTTTGAAATAAGACCTGCAAATCAGCAGAACTTAAGGTTGAAGGGACAGGAAGTAAAGTTTTTTCTAGTGGATCAGTAAAGGTGATAGTGAGAGGTGCCACTCCCATTTTCACACATTGATTCCTGAACCCATTAATCCAGTCTATGGGAGAAACACCACCATAAAGTAGAAGCTGATTCAGAGCATGCACAATCTCCTGGAATACATTGCCACAGCCCTGTAAGGTATTGTCACCTAGGTGGTACTGTCATTGAGTTTTCAAAGGGTCACTAAACCATTCTATCAACTTAGCTACCTCTGGATGATGGGAAACATGGTAAGACCAGAGAATTCCATACCATGTGCCTATTCCTGCACTTGATTTGCTTTGAAGTAGGTTCCTTGATCAGAAGCGATGCTGTGCAAAAATCACTGATGGTGGATAAGGCATTCTATAAGTCCACACATGGTAGTTTTGGCAGAAGCAGTGCATGCAGAGAAAGCAAATTGATATTCAGAATATGTGTTTATTCCAGTTAGAACAAATTGCTGTCCCATCCAAGATGTAAGTGGTCCAATGTAATCAACCTGCCAACACATAGCAGGCTGATCACCTCAGGGAATGGTGCTCTATCTCGGACTTTTGTGTGAGTCTCTGCTGCTGGCAGATTGGCCACATAGCCATAGCCAAGTCAGCCTTGATGAATGAAAGTTCATGTTGCTGAGCCCATGCATAACCTCCATCCCTATCACCAAGACCACACTGTTCATGAGCCCATTGGGCAATGACAGGAGTGGCTGGGGAGGAAGGATGACTGGTATTCACAGAATGGGTCATATAATCCACTAGATTATTAAAACCTTCCTCTGCTGAAGTCACCCTCAGGTGAACATTCACATGGGAAACAAATATCTTCATGTTTTTTGCCCATCCAGAAATGTCTATCCACATACATCTTCCCCAGACCTCTTTGTCACCAGTCTTTCAGTCATGCTTCTTCAAGTCTCTGACCATTCAGCTAAACCATTAGCAACAGCTCATCAGTTAGTATATAAATGCACCTCTGGCTAGTTCTCCTTCCAAGCAAAATGAGCAACCAAATGCACTGCTCAAATTTCTGTCCACTGGGAAAGGGGCTGCAGTGAGCTGTCCACTTTTGGGTGGTACCAGCATATCATGCAGACACATCTGTAAACCAGGCCTGAATTTTCTCTTCCTTAGTTAACTGACTATAAGGAAATCCTCAAGAGGCCATAACTCTGGTTTGGGAAAGAGAAGAAATGTGGCAGGAGTGGGGGTCATGGGCATTTGGGCTATTTCCTCAAGTGCCTGAAGGCACTTACTTGTGCCTTCAGGACCTAATTGGGCCCTATCTCATATATGCCAGTTCCATTTTATGATGGAATGCTACTGCGCATGCCCAACTTTATACCTTGGCGGGTCAGACAACACCCAGCTTGCGATAGGCAACTCAAGACTCATGGTAACTTGCTGGTTCATGGTTAAGCATTCAGTCTCTACTAAAGCCTAGTAGCAGACCAAAAGATGTTCCCCAAAAGGAGAGTAGTTATCTGCAAAGGATGAAGACTTTGCCCCAAGATCCTAAGGGCCTGCATTGTGATTTTCCTATAGGGGCTTGCCAGAGGTTCCAGACAGCATCTCTATTTGCCACTGACACTTCCAGCACCATTAGATCTGCTAGATGATATAGCCCAAGTGGCAGAGCAGCTTGCACAGTAGCCTGGGTCTGTAACAGATCCTTCTCTTGTTCCAATCCCCACTCAAAACTAAAAGCTTTTCTGGTCACTTGGTAATTGGGCCAGAGTAGCACACCCAAATAAGGAATATGTTGTCTCCAAAATCCAAACAGGCCAACTAGGCATTTGCCTCCATTTTTGGTCATAAGAAGAGGCAGGTGCAACAGCTTATTCTTCACCGTAGAAGGGAGATCTTGACATGCCCCACCCCACTGGACACCATAGAAATTTCACTGAGGTGGAAGGACCCTTTATTTTTGTTGGATTTATCTCCCATCCTCTGCACACAAAAATGCCTCACTTTAAGTCTAGAGGAGTTGCTACTTCTTCCTCACCAGTCAACATGATATCATCAATATACTGGACCAATGTGTTGTCTTCTTGAAGAATAAACAATCATGTTCCCTGCAGACAAGATTATGACAGAGGGCTGGAGAGTTTATGTACCACTGAGGTAGGACAGTGAAGGTATACTCTTGGCCTTGCCAGCTGAATGCAAACTGTTTCTGGTGGTCCTTACTGACAACTATTGAGAAAAAAAGTATTTGCCAGATCAATAGCTGCATACCAGGTACCAGGGGACATGTTGATTTGCTCAAGCAATGATACCACATCTGGAACAGCAGCTGCAATTGAAGTCACCACCTGTTAAGTTTATAGTAACCCATCATCATCCTTCAAAACCCATTTGTTTTCTGCAAAGGCCAAACGGGAGAATTGAATGAGAAGTGGTAATAATCACCACCCTTGTATCCTTCAAGTCCTTAAAAGTGGCAGTAATCACAGCAATCCCTCCAGGAATCCAGTATTGCTTTTTTTTTATTTTCCAGTATTGCTTTTGATTTACTATTTTGCTAGGTAGGGGCAGTTCTAGTGACTGCAACATAGCCTTTCCTGCCATAATCGCCCCCACTCCTCAAGTTTGGGAAACTATGTGTGGATTCTTCCAGTTGCTGAGTTTGTCTATTCCAATTATGCATTCTGGAACTGGGGAATAACTACAAATGAGTGTGGGGATCCACTGGATCCACTATGAGACTGACCTGAGCTAAAACTCCATCAGTAACCTGATCTCCATAAACTCCTGATGGTGGACCAGAGTGTCATTTTTGGTCTCCTGGAATTAATACCACTTCTGAGCCGGTGTCTAGTAATCCCTCAAATATCTGATTACTTCCTTTTCCCCAATGCACAGTTACCCTAATTAAAGGTTGTAAGTCTCCTTGGGGAAGGCTGGAAGGAAGATTAACAGTGTACCTTTTTGGCAGTGTAACAGGGTCCTTCCCCAAGAGTACCTGGCCTTTCCTTCATTCAGGGGGCTCTGGGTCTGTAAACTCTCTCAAGTCTGGGAACTGACTAAGGGTCTTTGACCCTCTGTTTTTGTAATTTGTTAGACTTTTGTTCACTTAACCTAGAACACTTCTGCATAAACAACTCAAAAAAGCATTTAGTAGACTGCCCATCTATTTTACTTCTAAGTACCCCATGATGTACTAGGCAACATCATAAGGCTCGGCCAGTCAGACTATTTTGACTGTTTTGAGTCTGCTGTCCATTATAGTAGTGAAACCCACTTTGACTGTGGTGAGTAACTGTTGCCATGTGGCTTCTGTCAACTTGGGATCTGATCATACCCCATTGTGTTTAAGGATTCCTGCTCAGTGACAGCAGTTTCCACACATATCTGACCTGCAGCGAAGGGCAACTATAGAGCTCTTTAAGGATAATGGAGGTGGTCTTATAAATTTATTCCTCAAAATCTTGGTAAAAATGTGTCCTCTGGACATCCCTGGGTGTGTGAGCAGTTCATCCATCATAAATTCACTCTAACATTCCAATCTCTTTAAGCCTTTGGATGCCTTCATCTATATGATACCAGGGAAATCCTGGCATTTCAACCTCTGGTAATGTCAGCCACCTTTTAATCCATGTTTCAGCCAACTACCCAAACAAAATGTTAATGGCCATTCTAACCCCTCATGTTACAACACTGAATGCAGAATCTCTGCTTAATGGGGCTCATATCAATAAATTCAGCCTGATCCAACTTTATATTCTTCCACCATTATTCCGCATCCTTAATATCTATTCCCTCACATATTCCACTTATTTCTGTCTATATAAATTGGAAAACTCAGGCAGCTCTTTTGGAGTATTGCATACCTCCTCATGGGTCACACTTTGTACCTTACCTATTTGGGTCTGTTGGAATTTTAGTCTAGTTATAGGTCTTGAAGAAAAGAGGGGTGGTGGGGATGGAAACTGAATAGAATTTGAAGTATCTTTCAAGCCATTTACCTCAGGGTATTCCACTGCAGTTTCATCTGGCGAAACAGGATTAATCTCTTCAGACAGAGGAGTGAGGCCTGTTTCTCCTTGGAAGGGGATTACAAATTTAGCAGGCACTGAATTGTTAAACTTTTTAGGTAGAGGTTGGTTGGCAGTCTTCTCAAACTGGGCTATAAATTGTGAAGCTGCTTTCTCAAGGCAGGGTGGAGGTAGGGTAGCTGTCTCCTCAAGGCAAGCTGGAGATTGGGTGGCTATTTTCTTCAGGCAAAACATTATTGGTTTATCTAGCAAAGGAACAGCAGAATCCAGGGTTCCAGTGTCCCCACCACCATCATAATCAACCTTTATGTCCCCAAACCAAGTTTCAGGATCCCATTATTTTCCAATCAAAGCCCTTACTTTAAGAGCAGACACCCTGCAAGGTTGAGAATTTAGTTTATGTTATAAATCTGCTACTCACACAATGAGACTCCAGACTTGGTTTTCAGAGATCTCAAGTTTGTGACCATAGAAAGTAAGCTTTCCTTCAGGGCACACATAGAAATTTTTCCTTTTTTCATACAGCATTTATGTTGCAAATCTGAAGTCTTCAGCTCACCCCTTTATCTCATAACTGTATCCAGTGTATTTAACAACAACCAGCCAACATCATTATGTCCAATTCCACAAAACTCTGTTAAGGTGTCAAAAACACTGTCACCCAAAGCCTTGTCTCATATAAGAGTATGATTAGGAGAAAGAAATGATGATATTTTGTGTATCAGTAGTGCCAATTCATGGCATGGACATCAGTGCCATCTTGATTATTGGAAATAGAATCATTTTTGCTTTTGAATCTACTTACAGTGAAAAAAACAATTGTAAACACTCATTTTTAAGATTCTGTTTCTCATGAACCACTCCCAGTACCAAAGCTGTATTAGTTAGGATTCTCTAGGGAAACAGAACCAACAAGAGATGTCTATAAATATGAGGTTTTATAAGAGTGTCTCACACATGAATCCAAACTCTTTAGAGCTGGTTGCAGGCTGGCAACAACGAAGAAGGTGTTTGATGAATTCCACAGGAGAGGCAGGCTGGCTGAAATAGAAATAAAAGTTCTCTCTTCTTACTGCTGAAATCATCACCTCTACCTTTAAAAAGTCTTTGACTGGTTAGGTTAAATCCAACTGATTGGATTCTCTCATTGCAGAGGACATTCCCCTAGATTATAGATGAAATCAGCCTTAGATGCAATCAACTGACTGATGATTTAATAAACAAGCCTCTTGGCTTGTTAACCAGCCATAAAATGTCCTTGAAGTAATGATTAGGCCAGTGGTTGCTTGACCAGACAAATTGGTACCATCATTTGGCCAAGTTGACACATGAATAGAACCATGACATTGTCCATAGTTTGCAATAAGTACATTTTCCCATACCCCCTTTATTATTAATTCCTTGTAATAGTGTCAGACATTTGTTCCTGTTCATGAAGGAACTCTTTAATATTTGTAGCATTAATCACAGACATTGCCCACCACAAGATGCACTGTTATGCATTCCCATGTTTTAACCTCGAACTAGGAAACCATATTTTAAAAAAACATATTTAAAATGTTCTCAGAAACTGTGAATTCAGTCCTGTTTCATCACCAATTTACTTTGTAATCCTGGTATGTTGATTTTCTCCCCTCAATTTGTCTTCCTACTATTAAAATGAGTATTAACATAATATTCTCCTCTCAAAAGCATTATGAGATTTAATTAACTAATGTATGTTGAGCATTCTGATAAACTCAGAAGACAGATACCATACAAGGAAAGGATTTCACTAAAGATTCTAAACTGACAACTAAACAACAATGTACAGATTCAATATGGGTATTTTTGCACTATATTCTCTGTGCCAAGATTATAATCTAAAAGGATCAGATTAGCTTTACTTTACAAAAAAGACCCTTTTCTTAGATTCCAAATGCTACTAGATTCTTACTATGGCTAAATAATAGCCTTAAAAAGTTTCTATTAGGAAGCAAAAATCATATATAACCAATTCAATGAGAGTGAGGAAATGACTGCCACAGTTGTTCTGGGCTATGGATTCCTATAATGACATGGAGACATTATTTGTGATGTATTACTGACTATGGGTGGGCTTCGAATGGTTCTGCAGAGAAAGCCAAATTGAATCTAGGCAAAATTTGATGAAAAAAACAATTTGAAAGGGTGAGTAAAACTCTGAATGTCACAAAGACAACCCCACATTTTTTTATTTGCTCTGCCAAATTGAAACAATAACAAGCCATCATCCACCTATTATGTATTAGGTCCCATAAGGGGTCAATAGCTTAAATAATTGTCCAACCATTTAAATATTTCCAATATATGCCAGCAAGGAATGACAGTATCAAATTCCCCCAAAGTACAGAATTTATGAGCTTAGAATCCACTCCCTTTTCCTTCAGAATCCCTCATGCATATATATATTTAAAACCCTACTTCTTATAACAAAATTATTTGAACTCATCGCACCTGTCATCTGTTAATCTCAAAGTACTTCACTAATAATAAATAATATGTGAAATTTTGTCTCTGCTCAGGGTATTACTACTTCTGTTCCAGCAGCATGTCCCTGATGTTGGTCCCATCTATTACCGCCAAGATGTCTGATGAGAGGGATTAGAGTGGAATTGGAGACCAGGGACATATTGCAAGATGGGTGGCTGGTGGTTTTTCTGTTTCTTTGTGTGGCACATTTCAAAAAAAAAACTTCCCCTTATGGTTCCACATGGGGATCAATTTCAATGTCTGACTCCCTAGCAAAACAGCAGTTTCAGGGAAGCCCAGCACAGCAGTGACAGGCCCAGGACAAAAACACTTCCCTAATCCACACCTGTTCATAGCTCTCTTTACATGCACCAATTCACTTTTCTCTACTCCAGTGCTTTTTAGTTTCTCTCATTCAAGACGTCAACATAAATACAGAGTGACTACTCATTTTGTCTGAGATGATCAAATGGAAATAATAATAATCTTAGAGCATTAACATTTGCAGTAATATTTCTTGCTTTCCTGTTTTCTACTTTTCTTATAATGGTACCACTATAGAAAAATAAAGCTTAAAAAATAATAAACATGAAAACAGAAGAATAGGATATTAAAGTGCTCCCCATAAAACAATTTAACAATGAATTGTTGTCTCAAATGTTATATAATACACTCCCATTTACCTCTTTGTTAAACTCTGATTTCTAAAAACATAAAAATAATGTGTTCAGTTTTACTATCTGTTCCTTGGTATTTGTCTATAATGCCTAAGTAACATTAACACCATTAGATTTTTTTTAACTAATTTTTAAACCTACTTGACCATTTCTTGTAAACTTTTATTAATCATTTATATAATAAGCAAATGCAGGCCTTCCATGAAGATAGGCAATTTTCCAAATTTGTACAGATGTCAAGTGTGATAAACAAATTCAGAGACTCCAAAATTAATGTTAGTTCTGAAGTGCAGTCTTTCACTTTTTTTAAAAAACAAAATGTGAAAGATCCTAGTACTGGTCTTCAAATTGTCAAATAAAGTTTCTGAGTTCATATTTTTATATCTTTTCTTTCCAAAACTCCATGTAGTAAAAATGATAAAAAGTAAAAGGATCCATATAAATACTGAAAGTTAAGACTGCTATTTGCAGATTGGAGATTTTGAGAAATTTCAGGAACAAGGTTAATGACCATATAACAGTATTTTTGTAAAAATTAGGAAAAGACACCTTCTGAAGAGATGAGAGTCCAAATGGCACATTCTTATCTCTCTAAATGTGGGAGATTTCCATGATTCTGTTCCTGGACTTTTTCTCTATCTACCCTTACCCACTAATTAGTTCTCATGCCTTTAAATAACATCTTAACACCAATGGCAGCCAAATTTGTATTTTTCAACCCTATTTACTAACCTTAGCTCATGATTCTTGTATCTTTTGTCCACTCAGCATATTCACTTAGACTGTCTAATTGCTCTGTTAAAGTTAACATGAACCAAAGATAACTCTTGATTCTCCTACCCTCATCAAAACTTGATCTTTCCGAGGGACTTCCTGGAAGATGGCGGCTTAGTAAGACGCGCGGATCTTAGTTTCTTCTCCAGGACACCTACTAGGGGAGTAGAAACGATACAGAAAGCGCCCAAAGCCACAACAGAGATAAAAAAGACAGCGTACCTCATCCTGGAACGGCTGGCTGGCTGAGAGAAGCAGCTCGGGTGAGATCGCCGAGGCGCGCGGGCCTTACCGGGCGGGGTGGCAAGCGGCCGGAGTTACTCCCTTCCCCCTTCCCGGGCCGGCTGGGAGAATTGGAGAGGCGGTCCCCTGAAACCAAGGCGACTGGCGCCCACACCACGCGCAGCCCCCGGACCAACTGAGAGAATTGGATCGGAAACCCCCAGGCCGCGGAGAACGGTGACGGGTGGGGGAGGCCCCTTCCAAACCCGTGACTCCCGGGGAACGTGCACTCTCTCGGGCGGGCCGCTGACGCTGGCGCCCTCCCGCCACGCTTGTTGCCCAGGGCCGACTAGGAAATTCGGACGGGCTCTTTCCCTGGCTGCGGCGACCAGCAACCCTCCCTGCGTTCGGACACCCTCCCTGCGTTCGGACCCTGGGCCGGCTCAAGCCGCTTCGGCTAGCGAACCTCCAGGACGGCGAGAGTTTTCCAAAGTTTAAGGTCCCACAGCACCTTTTACTGGTGGGACCCGCAGACAAACGTGTGCCACGAGCGCCACCTACTGGGCAGGATAAGAAAAACAGAACCCAGAGATTTCACAGAAAAATATTACAACCTTGCTGGGTCCAACACCAAGAGAAATCTGAATAAATGCCCAGACGCCAGCAGCAGAAGATAACTGTCCACGCTCAAAAGATTGAGAATATGGCTCAGTCAAAGGAACAAACCAATAGCTCAAATGAGACACAAGGGCTGAGACAAATAATGTTGAATATACGAACAGAAATGGAAAACCTCTTCAAAAACGAAATCGATAAATTGAGGGAGGACATGAAGAGGACATGGGCTGAACATAAAGAAGAAATAGAAAAACTGAAAAAACAAATCGCAGAACTTATGGAAGTGAAGGATAAAGTAGCAAACATAGAAAAAATAATGGATAGCTACAATGATAGATTTAAAGAGACAGAAGATAGAATTAGTGATTTGGAGGATGGAACATCTGAATTCCAAAAAGAAACAGAAACTATAGGGAAAAGAATGGAAATATTTGAACAGGGTATCAGGGAACTCAAGGACAATATGAACCGCACAAATATACGTGTTGTGGGTGTCCCAGAAGGAGAAGAGAAGGGAAAAGGAGGAGAAAAACTAATGGAAGAAATTATCACTGAAAATTTCCCAACTCTTATGAAAGACCTAAAATTACAGATCCAAGAAGTGCAGCGCACCCCAAAGAGATTAGACCCAAATAGGCATTCTCCAAGACACTTACTAGTTAGAATGTCAGAGGTCAAAGAGAAAGAGAAGATCTTGAAAGCAGCAAGAGAAAAACAATCCATTACATACAAGGGAAACCCAATAAGACTTTGTGTAGATTTCTCAGCAGAAACCATGGAAGCTAGAAGACAGTGGGATGATATATTTAAAATACTAAAAGAGAAAAACTGCCAACCAAGACTACTATATCCAGCAAAATTATCCTTCAAAAATGAGGGAGAAATTAAAACATTCTCAGACAAAAAGTCACTGAAAGAATTTGTGACCAAGAGACCAGCTCTGCAAGAAATACTAAAGGAAGCACTAGAGTCAGATACAAAAAGACAGAAGAGAGAGATATGGAAAAGAGTGTAGAAAGAAGGAAAATCAGATATGATGTATATAATACAAAAGGCAAAATGTTAGAGGAAAGTATTATCCAAACAGTAATAACACTGAATGTCAATGGACTGAATTCCTCAATCAAAAGACATAGATTTGCAGAATGGATTAAAAAACAGGATCCTTCGATATGCTGTCTACAGGAAACACATCTTAGACCCAAAGATAAACATAGGTTGAAAGTGAAAGGTTGGGAAAAGATATTTCATGCAAATAACAACCAGAAAAGAGCAGGAGTGGCTATACTAATATCCAACAAATTAGACTTCAAATGTAAAACAGTTAAAAGAGACAAAGAAGGACACTATATACTAATAAAAGGAACAATTAAACAAGAAGACATAACAATCATAAATATTTACGCACCGAATCAGAATGCCCCAAAATACGTGAGGAATATACTGCAAACACTGAAAAGGGAAATAGACTCATATACCATAATAGTTGGAGACTTCAACTCACCACTCTCATCAAGGGACAGAACATCTAGACAGAGGATCAACAAAGAAATAGAGAATCTGAATATTACTATAAAGGAACTAGACTTAATAGACATTTATAGGACATTACATCCCACAACAGCAGGATACACCTTTTTCTCAAGTGCTCATGGATCATTCTCAAAGATAGACCATATGCTGGGTCACAAAGCAAGTCTTAACAAATGTAAAAAGATTGAAATCTTACACAACACTTTCTCGGACCATAAAGGAATGATGTTGGAAATCAATAATAGGCAGAGTGCCAGAAAATTCACAAATACGTGGAGGCTCAACAACACACTCCTAAACAGCGACTGGGTCAAAGAAGAAATTGCAAGAGAAATTAGCAAATACCTCGAGGCGAATGAAAATGAAAACACAACATATCAAAACTTATGCGACGCAGCAAAGGCAGTGCTAAGAGGGAAATTTATTGCTCTAAATGCCTATATCAGAAAAGAAGAAAAGGCAAAAATTCAGGAATTAACTATCCATTTGGAAGAACTGGAGAAAGAACAGCAAGCTAACCCCAAAGCAAGCAAAAGGAAAGAAATAACAAAGATTAGAGCACAAATAAATGAAATTGAAAACATGAAAACAATAGAGAATATCAATAAGGCCAGAAGTTGGTTCTATGAGAAAATCAATAAGATTGATGGGCCCTTAGCAAGATTGACAAAAAGAAGAAGAGAGAGGATGCAAATAAATAAGATCAGAAATGGAAGAGGAGACATAACTACTGACCTCACAGAAATAAAGGAGGTAATAACAGGATACTATGAACAACTTTACGCTAATAAATACAACAATTTAGAGGAAATGGACGGGTTCCTGGAAAGACATGAACAACCAACTTTGACTCAAGAAGACATAGATGACCTCAACAAACCAATCACAAGTAAAGAAATTGAATTAGTCATTCAAAAGCTTCCTAAAAAGAAAAGTCCAGGACCAGATGGCTTCACATGTGAATTCTACCAAACGTTCCAGAAAGAATTAGTACCAATTCTCTTCAAACTCTTCAAAAAAATCGAAGTGGAGGGAAAACTACCTAATTCATTCTATGAAGCCAACATCACCCTCATACCAAAACCAGGCAAAGATATTACAAAAAAAGAAAACTACAGACCAATCTCTCTAATGAATACAGATGCAAAAATCCTCAATAAAATTCTAGCAAATCGTATCCAACAACACATTAAAAGAATTATACATCATGACCAAGTAGGATTCATCCCAGGTATGCAAGGATGGTTCAACATAAGAAAATCAATTAATGTAATACACCATATCAACAAATCAAAGCAGAAAAATCACATGATCATCTCAATTGATGCAGAGAAGGCATTCGACAAGATTCAACATCCTTTCCTGTTGAAAACACTTCAAAAGATAGGAATACAAGGGAACTTCCTTAAAATGATAGAGGGAATATATGAAAAACCCACAGCTAATATCATCCTCAATGGGGAAAAATTGAAAACTTTCCCCCTAAGATCAGGAACAAGACAAGGATGTCCACTATCACCACTATTATTCAACATTGTGTTGGAGGTTCTAGCCAGAGCAATTAGACAAGAAAAAGAAATACAAGGCATCAAAATTGGAAAGGAAGAAGTAAAACTATCACTGTTTGCAGACGATATGATACTATACGTCGAAAACCCGGAAAAATCCACAACAAAACTACTAGAGCTAATAAATGAGTACAGCAAAGTAGCAGGTTACAAGATCAACACTCAAAAATCTGTAGCATTTCTATACACTAGTAATGAACAAGCTGAGGGGGAAATCAAGAAACGAATCCCATTTACAATTGCAACTAAAAGAATAAAATACCTAGGAATAAATTTAACTAAAGAGACAAAAAACCTATATAAAGAAAACTACAAAAAACTGCTAAAAGAAATCACAGAAGACCTAAATAGATGGAAGGGCATACCGTGTTCATGGATTGGAAGACTAAATATAGTTAAGATGTCAATCCTACCTAAATTGATTTACAGATTCAATGCAATACCAATCAAAATCCCAACAACTTATTTTTCAGAAATAGAAAAACCAATAAGCAAATTTATCTGGAAGGGCAGGGTGCCCCGAATTGCTAAAAACATCTTGAGGAAAAAAAACGAAGCTGGAGGTCTCGCGCTGCCTGACTTTAAGGCATATTATGAAGCCACAGTGGTCAAAACAGCATGGTATTGGCATAAAGATAGATATATCGACCAATGGAATCGAATAGAGTGCTCAGATATAGACCCTCTCATCTATGGACATTTGATCTTTGATAAGGCAGTCAAGCCAACTCACCTGGGACAGAGCAGTCTCTTCAATAAATGGTGCCTAGAGAACTGGATATCCATATGCAAAAGAATGAAAGAAGACCCATCTCTCACACCCTATACAAAAGTTAACTCAAAATGGATCAAAGATCTAAACATTAGGTCTAAGACCATAAAACAGTTAGAGGAAAATGTTGGGAGATATCTTATGGATCTTACAACTGGAGGCGGTTTTATGGACCTTAAACCTAAAGCAAGAGCACTGAAGAAGGAAATAAATAAATGGGAACTCCTCAAAATGAAACACTTTTGTGCATCAAAGAACTTCATCAAGAAAGTAGAAAGACAGCCTTCACAATGGGAGACAATATTTGGAAATGATATATCAGATAAAGGTCTAGTATCCAGAATTTATAAAGAGATTGTTCATCTCAACAACAAAAAGACAGCCAACCCAATTACAAAATGGGAAAAAGACTTGAACAGACACCTCTCAGAAGAGGAAATACGGATGGCCAAGAGGCACATGAAGAGATGCTCAATGTCCCTGGCCATTAGAGAAATGCAAATCAAAACCACAATGAGATATCATCTCACACCCACCAGAATGGCCATTATCAACAAAACAGAAAATGACAAGTGCTGGAGAGGATGCGGAGAAAGAGGCACACTTATCCACTGTTGGTGGGAATGTCAAAGGGTGCAACCACTGTGGAAGGCAGTTTGGCGGTTCCTCAAAAAGCTGAATATAGAATTGCCATACGACCCAGCAATACCATTGCTAGGTATCTACTCAAAGGACTTAAGGGCAAAGACACAAACGGACATTTGCACACCAATGTTTATAGCAGCATTATTTACAATTGCAAAGAGATGGAAACAGCCAAAATCTCCATCAACAGAAGAGTGGCTAAACAAACTGTGGTATATACATACGATGGAATATTATGCAGCTTTAAGACAAGATAAACTTATGAACCATGTAATAACATGGATGGACCTAGAGAATATTATGCTGAGTGAATCCAGCCAAAAACTAAAGGACAAATACTGTATGGTCCCACTGATGTGAACGGACATTTGAGAATAAACTTGAAATATGTCATTGGTAACAGAGTTCAGCAGGAGTTAGAAACAGGGTAAGACAATGGGTAATTGAAGCTGAAGGGATACAGACTGTGCAACAGGACTAGATACAAAAACTCAAAAATGGACAGCACAATAATACCTAATTGTAAAGTAATCATGTTAAAACACTGAATGAAGCTGCATCTGAGCTATAGGTTTTTGTTTTGTTTTGTTTTGTTTTGTTTTGTTTTGATTTTACTATTATTACTTTTATTTTTTTCTCTATATTAACATTCTATATCTTTTTCGGTTATGTTGCTAGTTCTTCTAAACCAATGCAAATGTACTAAGAAATGATGATCATGCATCTATGTGATGATGTTAAGAATTAATGATTGCATGTGTAGAATGGTATGATCTCTAAATGTTGGGTTAATTTCTTTTCCGTTAATTAAAAAAAAAAAAAAAAAGAGAAGGGATAATTGGAGATGAAGGGATACAGACTGTACAATGGGACTGGATATAAAAACTCAGAAATGGACAGCACAATACTACCCAATTGTACTGCAATTATGTTAAAACACTGAATGAAGCTGCATGTGAGGTATAGGTTTTTTGTTTTTGTTTTTTTTTTTCTTTCTATTATTGTTTTAATTCTTACTCTGTTGTCTTTTTATTTCTTTTTCTAAATCGATGCAAATGTACTAAGAAATGATGAATATGCAACTATGTGATGTTATTAAGAATTACTGATTGTACATGTAGATTGGAATGATTTCTAATTGTTTTGTTAATTCTTTTTTTAATTAATAAAAAAAAAAAAAAAAAACTCAGAAATGGACAGCACAATACTACCCAATTGTAATGCAATTATGTTAAAACACTGAATGAAGCTGCATGTGAGGTATAGGTTTTTTGTTTTTGTTTTTTTTGTTTTTTTTTCTTTCTATTAGTGTTTTAATTCTTATTCTGTTGTCTTTTTATTTCTTTTTCTAAATCGATGCAAATGTACTAAGAAATGATGAATATGCAACTATGTGATGTTATTAAGAATTACTGATTGTACATGTAGATTGGAATGATTTCTAATTGTTTTGTTAATTCTTTTTTTAATTAATAAAAATAAAAAAATAAAAAAAAATAAAAAAAAAAACTTGATCTTTCCTAAATCTTTCCCATTTCAATGACTTGTAACCACCCACGTAGATATTCAGCTCCAAATTCTACATGTCATCTTCAACTCTTCTCTTTTTCCATCTCTTACTGAAATCCCGCAGCAGGTCCTATCAACTTTATTTTTACTACAAATCCTTATACAAACCTTTCTCATGGCTTCTATTGTGACCAGTTAGCAAAAGTCATTATCCTCTTTCATCAAAACCCTTGTAATAGCCTCCTAGCTCTTCTGATTCTATTCTTGCTCCTTTTACAGTCTAGTCTTCACAAAGCAGAGTGATCTTTTAAAAATATAAATCAGTATATGACATTGCACAGTTCAAACCTCACCCTCAACAGCTCTCCAGTAAATTAGAAAAACATCCAAAGTCAATATAATGGTGAGCAAATCTCTGCTATCAAACCACTCTGTAACTCTTGGGCCTTAACTTAAACCCTTTCCCTCTTGCTCACTACCTTCCTAACATTGATCTTTTGGTTCTTTCTCAAAAATGCCAAGCTTGTCACACATCTTGCCTGTCAAGTAGAAGGAAGTTCAAGGAACTCTCCATGACAGTGAATGAGCTGCAAGGGGCAAGGGATTGCTGGTTAAAGGACACACAGTGCAGTGCCTAGCATTAGGATGAAACTATTTCCTAGGGAAGAGGGGACATTCAGAACTGTGCAAATGGGGGAAGTCCTTGGGCTAAACACATAAGCTCAAGACAACTGACAGTGTACAAAGGATCAGACTGGCTCCTACACTTTGACCTAGAGCTATTTTCTAAACTCATTATGTGGATAAGTCTTAAATGAAAGCACTTGCATAGATCAATTTGCAAAACTGAAAAAAGTGTTTTCTCCTTCTCCTTCTCCTTCTCCTTCTCCTTCTCCTTCGTCGTCGTCATTGTCTTCTTCTTCTTCTTCTTCTTCTTCTTCTTCTTCTTCTTCTTCTTCTCCTCCTCCTCCTCCTCCTCCTCCTCCTCATCTTCCTCCTCCTCTTCCTCCTTCTTCTCCTCCTCCTCCATCTCTTCCTCCTTCTCCTTCTCCTCCTTCTTTTCCTAGCTCCTGGAAATTAAGAAAAGCTCTGTATGACACTAACTACATACAAGCTTAAAGAACAGACACTTCAGAGTCTAAATTGCAGCAATAACACATTAAAATATCAAAATGTTCAAATTTCAACAAATGATCACAAAACATACAAACAAACAGAGACTGGTAACCCAGGCAGAGGGGAAAATTAAAGCATCAGAAACTATCAATGAGGAGAATCATACTTACAACAATCCAGACAAAGATTTTTTGTAAATGGCCCAAATTATGCTCAAAGAGTTAAGAGAAAACATGGGCACAAAGAACTAAAAGAAATCAGGAAAATGATAGATGGAAGCAAAAAGAATATAAATAGAGAGGCACAAATTATGAAAAAGTACCAAACAGAACTGAAGACCACAGTAACAAAAATTAAATATTTCCCAGAAGAGTTCAATAAATGTCAAAGATGGCAGAAGAAAGAATCAGAGAACTTGAAGATAGGACTATTGAAATCACTTAGTCTGAGGAGTAGAAAGAAGAAAAAATAAAGAAAGTGAACAGAGTCTCAGAAACCTATAGGACATCACCAAGTGTACCAATATATGAATGGTGGAGGGGGGGGGGTCCCAAAAAAAAGAAGAAAGAGAGAAAGGGGCAGAGAAAATATCCAAAGAAATGATAAACTTCCCAAATTTAACCAAAGACAAGTATATAAACGATGCCAACAAACTTCAAACAGGGCAAGCCCAAATAGATCCACACCACTGCATATTAAAATCAAGCTGTCAAATGCCAAAGAGAAAGAGAGAATTATGAAAACCTCAAGAGAGAAGCAATGTTTCACATACAAGGAAGACTCAATTAGATAAAGTGCCAATTTTTCATTGGAAACCATGGAGGCAAGAAGGCAATGGATGATATATTTAAAATACTGAGAGCAAAAAATTTCCAGCCAAGAATTTTTTTTGCATGCTATATGCCCAGGGTCACACTTCATTTTTTTTCCATATGAGTATCCATTATTGCAGCACCATTTGTTGAATTTTTGTTTGTTTGTTTTATCTTTCTTTATTTCCTTGTTTGTTTTTGGGATGTGCATGGACCAAGAAGAGCCAAGAATTTTATGCTCAGTAAAACTATCTTTCAATTCAACTCCCCCAAGTTGAATTCTTGATATTCTCACAAGCAGTGTAGACAACCAAGCTAAAGGCTGAGCCCCCAGTCTTGTTCATATGAAACTTAACCCCACAAAGGATAGGTCAAGCCTACTTAAAATTTAGGCCTAGGAGTCACCCCCAAGAGAGCCTCTTTTATTGCTCAGATGTGGCCTCTGTCTCCAGCCAACACAACAAGCAAACTCACCACCTTCCCCCTGACTACATGGGACATGACTCCCAGGGGTGTGGACCTTCCTGGCAACGTGGGACAGAAATCCTAGAATGAGCTGAGACTCAGCTTCAAGGATTAAGAAAACCTTCTCAACCAAAAGGGGGAAGAGTGAAATGAGACAAAGTGTCAATGGCTGAGAGATTCCAAACAGAGTTGAGTGGTTATCCTGGAGGTTATTCTTATGCATTAAGTAGATATCACCTTGTTAGTCAAGATGTAATGGAGAGGCTGGAGGGAACTGCCTGAAAATGTAGAGCTGTGTTCCAGTAGCCATGCTTCTTGATGATGATTGAATAATGATATAGCTTTCACAGTATGCCTGGGTGATTGTGAAAACCTTGTGTCTGATGCTCCATTTATCTTCCTTGTCAACAGATGAGTAGAACATATGGAATAAAAATAAATAATAGGGGGAACAATTGTTAAAATATGTTTAGTTTGAAATGCTAGTGATCAATGAAAGCAAGGGGTAAGGGGTATGGCATGTGTAATCTTTTTTTTTTCTGTTTTCATTTTATTTCTTTTTCTGTTGTCTATTTCTTTTTCTAAATTGATACAAATGTTCCAAGAAATGATGAATATGCAACTATGTGATGATATTGTGAATTACTGATTATATATGTAGAACGAAATGATCATATGTTAATGTTTTTGTTTGTTTGTTGTTAATTTTTTAATTAATAAATAAATTGATTTAAATAAATAAATAAATAAACTATTTTTCAAAATGAGGGACAGTGTGCACAGATGATTCAGTGGTAGAATGCTCTCCTTCCATGTGGGAGACTTGGGTTTGATTACCCAAAAAAAAAAAAAAAAAAAAAAAAATGTGGGAGAGATTAAGAAATTCCAAAGTAAACAAATGCTGAGGGAGTTAATCACCACTAGACAGACCTAACAAAAGATATAATGGAATTCTGAAGGTTACAGGGAACAGACACTAGAAAATTGACTGAAGCCATATGAATAAATGAAGATCTCTGGTTAGGGCAATGACAAGGATATGTATAAATGCCAGCACTACTGTTATTTATTTTTTTTGTAACTATGCTTTTTACTTCCTACAGTATCTAAAAAACAAATGCATAAAATATAATGATGTAATAATAAATCAGTGGTTTGGGACTCACATAAACATGTAATTTTGGCAAAAAGTATAAGGGGGGCAGATTGGTATAGGAACAAAGCCTATGTATACTATTGAAGTTAAATTAGTATCAAAGCAAATGAGTCTATTATAGACCTAGAATGTTAAATTTGAACCCCATGGTAACTACAAAGAAAATATTGGAGAATATGCAAGCTCACATAGACAGAAACTAAAGTGCAGGTTGCTTGGGGCAAGGGGGCATGGACTGGAGACTTAATCAAAGTGAGTATCGAGTTTCTATTTGGAGAGATAGGAAAATTTTAGTAATTGAAGGTGGTGGAGGTGCCACTGAATGGTATGCTTGGGCATGGTTGAGAAGGTAAAATTCATGTTGAATATATTTTACCACAATTAAAAAAAAAAGAAAGATACAACAACAATTAAAGACAACATATGATCCTATGTCTCCTAAGAAAGAAGGAGAAAAGGCTCAAAGGAATATTATTGGGACATATGAAAAAAATTGGAACATAGACTATAATCTTTATATCAATGGTCAATCCCTTGAACTAACTGCATTTAAGGTGATTTCAAATATGAATATCCTTGTTCTTAGGAAATGTATATGGCAGTATTAAGTATTCAAGGAGTATGACGTAAACAAATACAAACTCAAGTGTTCAGAAAATGGGTAGATAGATGACAGAATGATATAGCAAATGTCACAAAATATTAAAATTGATGGATCTGGGTGTCCCAGAGGGGGTAGAGGTGTGCTAGAGTCTCTGTATAGGGTTTGTATTCTACTGTCTTTTAAATTTGAAAGTCTTTCAAAATTAAAAGTTAAAAAAATTAATAATAAAGCCAGACTTGTTTTTGCATTTAGGATAGTTGTACTGCTCTGGTCATCCACACACCCATTCTATACATGTTTATTGAGCACTATCATGTGACAGGTTGTTTTATGCATAGTGATTAAAGACTCTGCTCACAAGAAGCTCATAGTCTAGTGCCTCTGCAAGAATTTCTATTATTTCTCATCAGGATTCCTGCAATAACCTACTAACTCTCCTCTGTTCTATTCTTGCTCCCTTTGCATTCCATTCTTCACACAGCAATCAGAGTGCGTCATGCTCCTTAGAGAGGTTTTTCCTAAATACCTCATTTAAAATAGTGCTATCTCAGGCCCCTGTGAATCTTTAGTCTGCTTTATTGGTTCATGGCCCTTATTGTTATCTAAAAGGCTGCTAAGGATTTACTTGCCTACTTTTTTATTGTCTATCTCCCCCACTAGAATATAAGCTTCATAATGATGGGGACTTTGTCTTTTTTATTCCTGTATTCCCAACTTATTTAATAGCACTTGGTACATGGAATATACATTCAATAATAACTGTAGAGTGAATACATTAAGAAGGATATCACAATGAAGAATATGTACAGGAAAGAGCTTAAACTGTGTGGGTGTGATTCCTCCTGAAGAAGCACATGGGAAGTTCCAAACAGAGTTGTCAAGTATGAGAAGTAGGAGACATAGGGACAAACACAGTTATTTAATGAGACTTTCTATAGGATACCTTTTACTGTGGACCACTACCCTTTCATTACCCCGTAAAGAATGATTTACACTAGGGTTTGTCCCAAAACTAAAATCAGAGTTATACTCTAAGGAAAGTGGATACTTCTCTCAGAAAGATTTAGAACCTTTTATATATATATATATATATATTTGCTGTATGGTGGGGGTCACATTTCATTCTTTTTCCATGTGAGTAGCCCATTATTGCAGTCCCATTTGTTGAATTTTTGTTTGTTTGTTTTCTTTCTATTGTTTGCTCATTTGTTTGTTTTGGGGAAGTGCATGGACTGGGAATTGAACCTGGGTCTCCCACATAGCAGGCAAGAATTCTACCACTGAACCACTCTTGCAACCCCAAGATTTAGAACTCTTAATGTAGCTTTCAATATCTGAGAGAGACGCAGAGCAGAGGTTGAGGCAAAATGTGTACCTTCAGAGCAAAGAGAGAAAGGAGACCGGGAAGGCAGCTCTGTCTGGGGAAAATGCCTTGATTGAAGCCTTCTTGTTCTTTCTGTATGCAGCCTGCCTTCTCCTCTACCCCCATTCCCCTAAATTGAAGTTTATTCATCTACAGCCCTTGATTGTTTTGACAGAGTCGGAAGTCAGTTATCTAATTCAAGGAAGAAAAGTTTTTGATTCACAACTGTAATTATAGTAATTATAGTTACAATGCCCTCACAAATAGGTACAAGTATTATTCCTTCCATTTTATAGACGATGTTCAGAATTGATAAAATTAACAGCTCAAGGTCCGACAACATTTTTTTTTTCTTTGTATGCTGTATGGCAGGGGTCACATTTTATTCTTTTTCCACGTGAGAATCTGCTTATTGCAGCACCATTTGTTGAATTTTTGTTTGTTTGTTTGTTTATTTGGGAAGTGCATGGGCTGGGAATTGAACAAGGGCCTCACACATGGCAGGCAAGAATTCTACCATTGAACTACCCTTGCACCCCCAAGGTCCCACAACTTTTAAGTGACTTAGTAAGAATTCTAAACCAGGCTTTGTTAAAAACAAACAAAAAAACCATGTCGTTTCCATATGCAAATCAATCTTATTCTAAATTAATAGGAATGGAAACTAAGGAAAACAAGACACAGGTAAATCTAACACAAAAAGAACTAAAATGAGCAAACAAATTAACATTATAGGAAGCAGAATTAATTCTGGATGCTAGTAAAATTCTGATTGTTATCCTTAAAAAATATCAATAGGCTCTTGTATTCATAAAATACAACAGGCTATTTTGGAAAACAAACAAACAAAAAAAAGCAATCAGAAAAGTTCTTGAAATTCTACAATAGTATTGCTTAAATTTTTTTTTAAAACCACTCAATTAGCATATCTGAAGAATAAAGTGGGTCCCACAAAAGACTAAACTAATGATACAGAAAATAAAGGATAAGGAAATTTCAAGAGACATCATTACAAAAGACAAGGAGAGGGTTGGCCACGGTGGCTCAGCAGGCAGAGTTCTCGCCTGCCATGTTGGAGATCTGGGTTCAATCCCCGGTGCCTGCCTATGCAAAAAAAAAAAAAAAAAAAAAAGAAGATAAGGAGGTTAAAATGTAAGAAAAGTGTTTAGTTAACATGAAGAATTAATCCAGGAGGCCCAACAATCATATAAAAAGAAGGAGGAAGGAAAGAAGGAAGGAAAATTGAAGAGAAAATTTGTTAATATTAGGAAAAGTGGAAAAAAATGGTATAATTAAAGCAATAACAGAATACATGAATGCATGAGTTTATACTAAAAAAGACTGAGTGTCAATGGTATGAATTTTAAAATGACATTTGGAGAAAACGTCATGAAATATAAAAGCTCCAAAGATTAAGAGAAAAATTCTACAATACTTCAGACACAAAAAGGAGGTCCTCTACAAATAAGTGAGAATGAGATTTGCATCAGGAATTCTGGGTGCTAGAAGACAATACAGGAGTGCCTGAAAAAGACTAAAATTGGGAACTGGAATTCTAACTCCAGTCAGGACTAGATGCATGCAAGAACTCAAAAAGTTTACCTTCTGCATATATTTTTGTAAAGCTACTGGAAAATATATAAATCCCGTAAAGAGTTAGACATGCACTGAGTGGAACTATGAAATTAATACAGGATATTAATGTAAGAAAGTTATATGATGACAGCTATCTGGTAAAACTAGAATTTACTGGTCCAAATTAACACAGAAATCAAGAAGGTTCTGCGAAACATTACTTCCAAAAGAAGTTGTTTCCTTTCAACAAAAATCTAAGAAATATGAAGTTCTTCTATCAATAAAAAAGAAAGAAAAAGCAATCAGAAACTCAGGAAAAACAAAAGCTGTATAAGAAATTCATGGTTCTAAAATGAAAAAAAAATGTGGCATGATTTTTAGTAATTTATGTTATATAAGAAAATAACCCATTTTGCATAATCTTCAAACAGTCAATTTTGAGAGCACAGTTTTAATCATCTACAATTATATTTTCATTTCTACAGGTAAATCACCCAATTCAGACTTCAATGAATTATGTTTTATAATTACAATGAATTCTGCTTTTACTTTATGATTTGTTAGATTCAATTCAAACTATTGACAAAGATTCACAAAAACTTTGGTCATAGTTATACAATGATTTAAATTAAATAATGGGAAAGAAATTATAAAAATGACAGAAATTGGACATTGGCATGAGGAGACATAGTGGGACACACGAAGGAGCTAATTCCTCCAATTACATAAAAGGAATGCAATAGAGTCTGCCTAAAGCTGATGAGTCAAGAAATAAAAACTTAAATATTTAAAGTTATAACAATAACCACTAGAATAAATAAATTAATAAATTGGATGAAAAAGGAAGGGGAAAGAAAGAAGAGGGGAATTAAGAGATAACGTAAATGTGTGTGATGACTTCTTTCTACTTGCAACAGTGATTCAGCCAATATTAATTGAATGAAAAATAGTGGGGCATGCTTTTTTTCTTTTACATGGACAGGCACCGGGAATCAAACCTGGGCCTCCGGCATTGTAAGCAAGAGTTCTGCCACTGAGCCACTGTCAGGGCATGCATTTTATCTAGAATTATAACGGTAACCTCCAGAAGTACTAATTTTTAAAAGTAAATAAATAGTCATACAATTATGGCATTCCCAATACTAGGATAACACCCTGGCTAAGTTATTGCTCAAGAAAGTTAACTAGGACTTCCTGGAAGATGGCGGCTTAGTAAGACGCGCGGATCTTAGTTTCTTCTCCAGGACACCTACTAGGGGAGAAGAAACGATACAGAAAGCGCCCAAAGCCACAACAGAGATAAAAAAGACAGCGTACCTCATCCTGGAACGGCTGGCTGGCTGAGAGAAGCAGCTCGGGTGAGATCGCCGAGGCGCGCGGGCCTTACCGGGCGGGGTGGCAAGCGGCTGGAGTTACTCCCTTCCCCCTTCCCGGGCCGGCTGGGAGAATTGGAGAGGTGGTCCCCTGAAACCAAGGCGACTGGCGCCCACACCACGCGCAGCCCCCGGACCAACTGAGAGAATTGGATCGGAAACCCCCAGGCCGCGGAGAACGGTGACGGGTGGGTGAGGCCCCTTCCAAACCCGTGACTCCCGGGGAACGTGCACTCTCTCGGGCAGGCCGCTGCCGCTGGCGCCCTCCCGCCACGCTTGTTGCCCAGGGCCGACTAGGAAATTCGGACGGGCTCTTTCCCTGGCTGCGGCGACCAGCAACCCTCCCTGCGTTCGGACTGAGGGCCGGCTCAAGCCGCTTCGGCTAGCGAACCCCCAGGATGGCGAGAGTTTTCCAAAGTTTAAGGTCCCACAGCACCTTTTACTGGTGGGACCCGCAGACAAACGTGTGCCACGAGCGCCACCTACTGGGCAGGATAAGAAAAACAGAACCCAGAGATTTCACAGAAAAATATTACAACCTTGCTGGGTCCAACACCAAGAGAAATCTGAATAAATGCCCAGACGCCAGCAGCAGAAGATAACTGTCCACGCTCAAAAGATTGAGAATATGGCTCAGTCAAAGGAACAAACCAATAGCTCAAATGAGACACAAGAGCTGAGACAACTAATGCTGAATATACGAACAGAAATGGAAAACCTCTTCAAAAACGAAATCGATAAATTGAGGGAGGACATGAAGAGGACATGGGCTGAACATAAAGAAGAAATAGAAAAACTGAAAAAACAAATCGCAGAACTTATGGAAGTGAAGGATAAAGTAGCAAACATAGAAAAAATAATGGATAGCTACAATGATAGATTTAAAGAGACAGAAGATAGAATTAGTGATTTGGAGGATGGAACATCTGAATTCCAAAAAGAAACAGAAACTATAGGGAAAAGAATGGAAAAATTTGAACAGGGTATCAGGGAACTCAAGGACAATATGAACCGCACAAATATACGTGTTGTGGGTGTCCCAGAAGGAGAAGAGAAGGGAAAAGGAGGAGAAAAACTAATGGAAGAAATTATCACTGAAAATTTCCCAACTCTTATGAAAGACCTAAAATTACAGATCCAAGAAGTGCAGCGCACCCCAAAGAGATTAGACCCAAATAGGCGTTCTCCAAGACACTTACTAGTTAGAATGTCAGAGGCCAAAGAGAAAGAGAAGATCTTGAAAGCAGCAAGAGAAAAACAATCCATTACATACAAGGGAAACCCAATAAGACTTTGTGTAGTATTCTCAGCAGAAACCATGGAAGCTAGAAGACAGTGGGATGATATATTTAAAATACTAAAAGAGAAAAACTGCCAACCAAGACTCCTATATCCAGCAAAATTATCCTTCAAAAATGAGGGAGAAATTAAAACATTCTCAGACAAAAAGTCACTGAAAGAATTTGTGACCAAGAGACCAGCTCTGCAAGAAATACTAAAGGGAGCACTAGAGTCAGATACGAAAAGACAGAAGAGAGAGGTGTGGAGAAGAGTGTAGAAAGAAGGAAAGTCAGATATGATATATATAATACAAAAGGCAAAATGGTAGAAGAAAATATTATCCAAACAGTAATAACACTAAATGTTAATGGACTGAATTCCCCAATCAAAAGACAGAGACTGGCAGAATGGATTAAAAAACAGGATCCTTCTATATGCTGTCTACAGGAAACACATCTTAGACCCAAAGATAAACATAGGTTGAAAGTGAAAGGTTGGGAAAAGATATTTCATGCAAATAACAACCAGAAAAGAGCAGGAGTGGCTATACTAATATCCAACAAATTAGACTTCAAATGTAAAACAGTTAAAAGAGACAAAGAAGGACACTATATACTAATAAAAGGAACAATTAAACAAGAAGACATAACAATCATAAATATTTACGCACCGAATCAGAATGCCCCAAAATACGTGAGGAATATACTGCAAACACTGAAAAGGGAAATAGACTCATATACCATAATAGTTGGAGACTTCAACTCACCACTCTCATCAAGGGACAGAACATCTAGACAGAGGATCAACAAAGAAATAGAGAATCTGAATATTACTATAAATGAACTAGACTTAATAGACATTTATAGGACATTACATCCCACAACAGCAGGATACACCTTTTTCTCAAGTGCTCATGGATCATTCTCAAAGATAGACCATATGCTGGGTCACAAAGCAAGTCTTAACAAATGTAAAAAGATTGAAATCTTACACAACACTTTCTTGGACCATAAAGGAATGATGTTGGAAATCAATAATAGGCAGAGTGCCAGAAAATTCACAAATACGTGGAGGCTCAACAACACACTCCTAAACAGCGACTGGGTCAAAGAAGAAATTGCAAGAGAAATTAGCAAATACCTCGAGGCGAATGAAAATGAAAACACAACATATCAAAACTTATGCGACGCAGCAAAGGCAGTGCTAAGAGGGAAATTTATTGCTCTAAATGCCTATATCAGAAAAGAAGAAAAGGCAAAAATTCAGGAATTAACTATCCATTTGGAAGAACTGGAGAAAGAACAGCAAGCTAACCCCAAAGCAAGCAAAAGGAAAGAAATAACAAAGATTAGAGCACAAATAAATGAAATTGAAAACATGAAAACAATAGAGAAAATCAATAAGGCCAGAAGTTGGTTCTATGAGAAAATCAATAAGATTGATGGGCCCTTAGCAAGATTGACAAAAAGAAGAAGAGAGAGGATGCAAATAAATAAGATCAGAAATGGAAGAGGAGACATAACTACTGACCTCACAGAAATAAAGGAGGTAATAACAGGATACTATGAACAAGTTTACGCTAATAAATACAACAATTTAGAGGAAATGGACGGGTTCCTGGAAAGACATGAACAACCAACTTTGACTCAAGAAAACATAGATGACCTCAACAAACCAATCACAAGTAAAGAAATTGAATTAGTCATTCAAAAGCTTCCTAAAAAGAAAAGTCCAGGACCAGATGGCTTCACATGTGAATTCTACCAAACGTTCCAGAAAGAATTAGTACCAATTCTCTTCAAACTCTTCAAAAAAATCGAAGTGGAGGGAAAACTACCTAATTCATTCTATGAAGCCAACATCACCCTCATACCAAAACCAGGCAAAGATATTACAAAAAAAGAAAACTACAGACCAATCTCTCTAATGAATACAGATGCAAAAATCCTCAATAAAATTCTAGCAAATCGTATCCAACAACACATTAAAAGAATTATACATCATGACCAAGTAGGATTCATCCCAGGTATGCAAGGATGGTTCAACATAAGAAAATCAATTAATGTAATACACCATATCAACAAATCAAAGCAGAAAAATCACATGATCATCTCAATTGATGCAGAGAAGGCATTCGACAAGATTCAACATCCTTTCCTGTTGAAAACACTTCAAAAGATAGGAATACAAGGGAACTTCCTTAAAATGATAGAGGGAATATATGAAAAACCCACAGCTAATATCATCCTCAATGGGGAAAAATTGAAAACTTTCCCCCTAAGATCAGGAACAAGACAAGGATGTCCACTATCACCACTATTATTCAACATTGTGTTGGAGGTTCTAGCCAGAGCAATTAGACAAGAAAAAGAAATACAAGGCATCAAAATTGGAAAGGAAGAAGTAAAACTATCACTGTTTGCAGACGATATGATACTATACGTCGAAAACCCGGAAAAATCCACAACAAAACTACTAGAGCTAATAAATGAGTACAGCAAAGTAGCAGGTTACAAGATCAACACTCAAAAATCTGTAGCATTTCTATACACTAGTAATGAACAAGCTGAGGGGGAAATCAAGAAACGAATCCCATTTACAATTGCAACTAAAAGAATAAAATACCTAGGAATAAATTTAACTAAAGAGACAAAAAACCTATATAAAGAAAACTACAAAAAACTGCTAAAAGAAATCACAGAAGACCTAAATAGATGGAAGGGCATACCGTGTTCATGGATTGGAAGACTAAATATAGTTAAGATGTCAATCCTACCTAAATTGATTTACAGATTCAATGCAATACCAATCAAAATCCCAACAACTTATTTTTCAGAAATAGAAAAACCAATAAGCAAATTTATCTGGAAGGGCAGGGTGCCCCGAATTGCTAAAAACATCTTGAGGAAAAAAAACGAAGCTGGAGGTCTCGCGCTGCCTGACTTTAAGGCATATTATGAAGCCACAGTGGTCAAAACAGCATGGTATTGGCATAAAGATAGATATATCGACCAATGGAATCGAATAGAGTGCTCAGATATAGACCCTCTCATCTATGGACATTTGATCTTTGATAAGGCAGTCAAGCCAACTCACCTGGGACAGAGCAGTCTCTTCAATAAATGGTGCCTAGAGAACTGGATATCCATATGCAAAAGAATGAAAGAAGACCCATCTCTCACACCCTATACAAAAGTTAACTCAAAATGGATCAAAGATCTAAACATTAGGTCTAAGACCATAAAACAGTTAGAGGAAAATGTTGGGAGATATCTTATGGATCTTACAACTGGAGGCGGTTTTATGGACCTTAAACCTAAAGCAAGAGCACTGAAGAAGGAAATAAATAAATGGGAACTCCTCAAAATGAAACACTTTTGTGCATCAAAGAACTTCATCAAGAAAGTAGAAAGACAGCCTTCACAATGGGAGACAATATTTGGAAATGATATATCAGATAAAGGTCTAGTATCCAGAATTTATAAAGAGATTGTTCATCTCAACAACAAAAAGACAGCCAACCCAATTACAAAATGGGAAAAAGACTTGAACAGACACCTCTCAGAAGAGGAAATACGGATGGCCAAGAGGCACATGAAGAGATGCTCAATGTCCCTGGCCATTAGAGAAATGCAAATCAAAACCACAATGAGATATCATCTCACACCCACCAGAATGGCCATTATCAACAAAACAGAAAATGACAAGTGCTGGAGAGGATGCGGAGAAAGAGGCACACTTATCCACTGTTGGTGGGAATGTCAAAGGGTGCAACCACTGTGGAAGGCAGTTTGGCGGTTCCTCAACAAGCTGAATATAGAATTGCCATACGACCCAGCAATACCATTGCTAGGTATCTATTCAAAGGACTTAAGGGCAAAGACACAAACGGACATTTGCACACCAATGTTTATAGCAGCATTATTTACAATTGCAAAGAGATGGAAACAGCCAAAATCTCCATCAACAGAAGAGTGGCTAAACAAACTGTGGTATATACATACGATGGAATATTATGCAGCTTTAAGACAAGATAAACTTATGAACCATGTAATAACATGGATGGACCTAGAGAATATTATGCTGAGTGAATCCAGCCAAAAACTAAAGGACAAATACTGTATGGTCCCACTGATGTGAACGGACATTCGAGAATAAACTTGAAATATGTCATTGGTAACAGAGTTCAGCAGGAGTTAGAAACAGGGTAAGACAATGGGTAATTGAAGCTGAAGGGATACAGACTGTGCAACAGGACTAGATACAAAAACTCAAAAATGGACAGCACAATAATACCTAATTGTAAAGTAATCATGTTAAAACACTGAATGAAGCTGCATCTGAGCTATAGGTTTTTGTTTTGTTTTGTTTTGTTTTGTTTTGATTTTACTATTATTACTTTTATTTTTTTCTCTATATTAACATTCTATATCTTTTTCGGTTATGTTGCTAGTTCTTCTAAACCAATGCAAATGTACTAAGAAATGATGATCATGCATCTATGTGATGATGTTAAGAATTAATGATTGCATGTGTAGAATGGTATGATCTCTAAATGTTGGGTTAATTTCTTTTTTTCCGTTAATTAAAAAAAAAAAAAAAAAAAAAGAGAAGGGATAATTGGAGATGAAGGGATACAGACTGTACAATGGGACTGGATATAAAAACTCAGAAATGGACAGCACAATACTACCCAATTGTACTGCAATTATGTTAAAACACTGAATGAAGCTGCATGTGAGGTATAGGTTTTTTGTTTTTGTTTTTTTTTTTCTTTCTATTATTGTTTTAATTCTTATTCTGTTGTCTTTTTATTTCTTTTTCTAAATCGATGCAAATGTACTAAGAAATGATGAATATGCAACTATGTGATGTTATTAAGAATTACTGATTGTACATGTAGATTGGAATGATTTCTAATTGTTTTGTTAATTCTTTTTTTAATTAATAAAAAAAAAAGTCAAAAAAAGAAAGTTAACTAGTCTTCATGTCCTATTACTAAAAAAAAAAAAAAATGAAGTTTTTAGCAAAGTTAAAATGCTTAATGTGAATTATAACCGTTCCTTAGTTCAATTAAAGGGCAAGGAATTTAGGATAATTAAAGATTGATAAAGTGTAAAATGTATTTTAGCAATTAAACACATAGACTTTTCCTACCTAACAACCAAAATATCTCAGTGGCATTAATAATAAGCATTTTATTTTGTTTTGTGTTGTTTTGTTTATATGCTTACAGGTCTGCAGGTCTGCTAGAATAATTTCAGGTTTTCAGCAGTTAACCAGAAAATGACTTTCTCATGATAAAAGTTGGAAGTTATTGCAAGGATAAGCAAAAACACATGATGCCTGTATTAGTCAGGGATCTCTCCAGAGAAATGGAACCAACAGTATATATATGTGCAAGTATTAAGAGATTTATTATAGGAATTGACTCATGCAATCATAGGGATTGGTAAATCCAAATTCCGTAAAGTAGGCCGCAGGTTGGACATCCAATGAAGGTGACACTGAATTCCCCAGGAGTCAGAATAAAGATAGAAATTCTTCTGACTGCCTTCACCATCAGTTCTCCCTTCAAGGCCTCCAACTGATTGGTTAAGGAGATGCCTGTCATTGTCGAAAGTAATCTCCTTTGTGGATGTGATCAGCTACAAATGCAATCAAGTGACAAACTGTAAATCCATCCATGAAATACCTTCACAGTAACAATCACCCAATCAAGTTCACACATGAAATTACTAGCATGATGCTTCTTAAGGCCTAGATTCAATGGTTAGACATCCAGTTCTATCCTCATTCCACTGGGCAAAGTATTTCACATGCCCAATCTCAACATCAGTGGGGCAGAGAAATACACTCTTCCCATGGAGGTAGGAGGGGAAGAAATAAATATTTGTTGAGTAATAATCTAATCTATCAAATATACATAGATAAAATTATTTCTCTTTGTTGACCACTGGTGATTTCATCCAGAAATACATTTAGGAAATTATTATTCCAGCGGCAGAGTTTACCTATATTTATTTCCCAAACACAAAAGGGCCAGTGAAAGACTTCCAATGTCATGCTGCCAAAACACAACATTAATAGAGCAATGTATCCCAGTCATTATTTATACTCTTGATATAAGTGGACACTAAACAAGTTATACCTAGAAAGAAAAGATATCATTTGTTCATTGCCGCAGGATACAGATTTAAGTGTATATTATATTTACATGTGTATATTATATTATAAACTTTAGAAATACAATATTCACCATTTGTCTTTCAGAAAATGCAAAGTCATTTAGACTTAATTGGCACATCGGGCACAGCACAGCCTAATTAAGGTTGTCTAAGAGTAAACAGCAATTCAATTTTCAAAGTTAATTCATTAGCATATATTTGTAAACTCTTTAAACATAGAAAATACTACTTTGACAAAAAAAGAATTGTCACAAATTAACTGGTCTTGTTTTAGTTGGTCATGACTAAACATGGTATTTTGGCTTACTACAGCTTCCAGAATGCAATATACCAGAAATGGGTTGGGTTTTATTTTTTTTATTTTTTAATTACATGGGCAGGCACCGGGAAATGAACCCAGGTCCTCAGGCATGGCAGGCAAGCACTCTTACCTGCTGAGCCACCGTGGCCCTGGGTTGGGTTTTAACAATGGGGATTTATTTATTTAAAATTTGAAATTGTAAATAAATAGGAGATACCTTCTCTGAAGAAAGCTCCTGGCATCTGGGACACCTCTGTCATTAGGGAAGGCACATGGCTGACACCTACCTGCTGGTCCTTCTGGTTTCAATGGCTCTCTCAGCTCCTCTAGAGGCTTTTATCTCTCAGCTCTCTCTGGGTGTTTATCTATGAGCTCTCATAAAAGCTTCCAGTAAAGGATTAAGAGCTACCTCAATATGGGTGGGTCTCATCTCGATTGAAACAACCTCATTAAAAGGTCCCACCCCTGGAATCTTTGGATAGACTGAAAAGTTTACTTTTGCTGAAGACCAATTTATCAATTTTCTCTTTTATAGATTCTACCTTCTGTGACTTATCTAGAACATCTAACCAAAGAACACAAAGATTTTCTCCTATACTTCTAGAAATTTTATGATTTAATGTTATGTTTAGATCTATGATGTATCTCAAACCAACTTTAAAAGACAGTGTGAGTGATGTATGGATCAAGTTTCATATTTTTACTTACAGATACTCATATTCCAGCACCATTTCTCCCATGTAATTCATGGGGATCTTTGCTAGAAATCAGGTGACTAATATTAACGTGAGTATTTCTAGACTCTCTATTCTATTCCTTGTTCTATTTGTCTAACCTAATACCAGTTACACTGTCTTAATTACTAATGCTTTATAGTAATTTTTGAAAAACGTTTTCCCTTTTTTCCAAAATTGATTTGATTATTCTAAGTCATTAGCATCTTCATATACCTTTTAGAATTAGCTTGGTAATTTCTAAAAAAAGAAAAGTCTATTGAGAGGTTGATTGTGATTGCATTGATGTATACATCAATATGGGAAGAATTGATCTCTTAATATAATTGTGCCTTCCAATTCATAAGCGTGCTTTATCTCTTCATTTGTTTAATCCTTCTTTAAAGTCCCTCTACAATATTTTTTTAGTTGTTAGCTTTCATTTATGTCTAAGAATCTTAATTTATACACTGCTGCAAATGTTGTGCTTTTATAAAATTTTATTTTTCATTTGGTCATTGCTAGTATATATAAACACAATTAAATGTAAGATGAACTTGTACCTTATGATCTAGCTAAATTCACTTACTTGTTCAATTTTTCTCTGTTTTTCCTTCTCTCCTTTGCTCATTTATTTTAAAATTTCTTTGTACACAACGATGTCAAATATGAATAAAAGCATTTTTGTTTCTTTTAAAAAAAATGTTCCCACTCACAATAGGTCTGCACCCACAAGAATGAACTAAAAAAACATAGCCTTTCTAGGGTATATGACAACTTCAAAGCAGCACATAAGAAAATGTATATTCTTTTAAGATAGACATTGATTTACATTTCACAAATCAAGCATGACTAACCATTCAACTTTTTTGTATTATTTAAATATTGCTAAAATCTAACATTAATTCTTGGGCTCAGGGTCACAGTGAAACAATCTCCTGGATTTGGTTGATTGGCCACGATGTTCAACATTTTGAATTTACTTTGGAAAATTTCAACCACATTAGCAAGCAAAACTCCAAGCAGGGACAACAGGCTAAATGAGAAGCAAGCATGTTTCTCTTGATATTTGTATTTCTCTTTTTCATTTCCTCACTCCATTTCCAATCTAGGGGACTGATATCCTCATACAAACCAAGCTGACTAACTGCTTTGAACTTTCCCTCTTCCTGGCCCTCTCAGCTCCAAAAAATATTCTAAACCTTTAAATCGAAACCTAAAAATATATATATATGTATGTGTGAAGACACACACACACATGCCGGATAGCATAAGAGGTTTAGAAAAGCCTATCTGGTCCTCAAACTCTAGAGAATACATTAAAGAAAAATAATCAATACAATTTCAATTGAATTGAATAATTCAGCAAAATTCTTTTCTGGAATATATAGTAAATGCATACAGTATACTATTTTCATTATGGTTTCACATAAAATCTTCCCACTAAATTTATCCTAACTGTATTTCTGACATACTTTAAATTCAGATCAATAATTTAGACCAGTAGTGTTAGTGGAGCAACAAAGATTGTCCACAGAATATATCTAGGAGTAATTCACTTTATAAACTTGTTTAATTCTTTTGAAGCAGTAATTAAAAGCAAACATCCACTTTCCCTTCACTAAGTGATTTTTTTCAGTGTTTTTCAATTAATCTTTTGTCATTAACAGTCTTTCAGTCTCCACTAGTCACTTCTTATTCCTGTAATCACAACCTTTAAAATAAAGTATATACCATGAACTCTTAACTAATTAAAATTCACCCACACCTTTCAAACCAAATTTGTGATATATCCTTGTGCATAACTGGGAAAGTAAACATCTTAGCAAATAATGTCCAGCACATGGTATGCACTCAAATCTTTGCTGAACGACGAATGAATGCATTCTGTAAAACCCAGGAACTGAAAGATAAATGTGGCTCATTTTTCTCTGTTTCACAGAAGTTCAACTCAAAAACACTGGAAAGGTCACTTAGTGAAAAAGAAAGTTAGACTCTGCATTTAATTCCTTCTGCAAAAAAGAAAAAAGAAAAAAAAACTGTGCAAAAGATTTGAAAACAAATTTATAAAATGAAATTGCCCTGGCTACATTTCTTGAACAATCTTTTTTTCCCCACTAACACTGCTGCTTTGAATTACTTATTTGTCATTAGTGTATAAGTCAGCAATAAATTTAAATAGATTTAGTGAGTGACCTTTATTTAGGAACATCATGAAATAGTGTTCTCTATAAGTTTATGGTATATACATGAAAGCGTTTATTTTTTAAAAATTCCATGAGAGGGGTTTGCCAATGTGGTCATTAAAATGTACTGTTCAGGTCTTCTGTTGTGAAAGTGAGATTCATGGACGGCCTCAGTTTAATGGCCTACTAGATCTAGTCCACCCTCAGCCTGATCAGCCAATGTCATTAAATCACTGATCTTGGTAGAGACACTAATACAGGCTTTTCCTATAAGATATACGGGATTTTTTTAGCTTAAAGACTCTCCCTTGCCTGGCCAAAACTTTCTTAGAACTGGCCTTTTGCCTGAAACTTCTACTGACTCCTTCCTTATTTCTCTCTCACACAGTTTCAAAGCATGCGTTGCAGTTTGAATGCTCCCCCTCTCTTTCTCTGGATGCATCCCCTTTATCATTCACAACTATATCCCCCAGTAATACTCCTGAAGTTCTGATCCCTTGAGTATGGTTTCTCAGACTATCCAAACTAATTAATTTCTCTGGGGTTTGAAGATCAGGCAGGCCTTTATAGACCTCTTATGGCATCCAATGTAGATATATATGTACTAGTATTAATCATTAAAATATGTATAGGTCTCAACTTAACAGTTTGGAACAATTGTTGGTACTGGGGAAGCCTGGAGGTCTGGTATGCCCAAAACAGTTATCCAACTACGTTTGCGTGCAGCTGCTAGTCACTTGGCTTAGAAATGGAGTGAAGAGATAAAAAGAAAAATAGAGAAATAATCAAGAGAAACATGGCCTACTTCTCATTTAGCCTGCTCTTGTACCTACTGGAGTTTTGCTTGTTCATGTTGCTAAAATGCTTCCAAACTGAATTCAGGTTGTTGAACATGAGGACATATCCACCAAATCCAAGGGATACTGCCATTATGTCTCCAAGTCCCCAAATCAATATTATTTTTTGTAGCAGAGTATAAAATGTAATCAAAGAAAACTACATTAGTCAATATACTGCAAGTTTTTGTCAAAAAAAGAGTAGTATTTGGTATGTCTAAAGGGCTTTCAAAGATAGGCTTCTGTATTAGTTTCAAATGCTGCTGTTTTCTCAAGTTAATCTTCTTTAGGTTTGATGCAACCCTTCAGATGTACTGTGTCTTCCCAATGTGACAATTCTTTTTTTTTTTAATAATTTTATTTGAAGCATAGTTCGTTAAATTGTTTTAGTGTTCTTTTTTTTAATAAACATGAAAAGCTTTAAAGCAAATAGTTTTGAAAGAATACCTGCAAGAGGAGAGTAATATGTTATATAGACTGTAAAACCATTAAAATATAATAAATAAATATTATGAATTGCTTGACAACAAAGAAAACCATATTTGAAGTCATTAAAATGGTATACCTGCCACAAAGCAAGAATAACAGAGAAAAATTCTCTTAGTATGAATTATCGAGGGACACTACTGAGATAGCTGTAGGTCCCCCTAGAAAACAATAAGACATTTCTGAACATTTTAAAAGAATAAGAGAATAAATGGAGAGATCAGCCAGCTTTGCTTAGAGTGGGTGTGGAGTTCTCTGGCCTGTAGTGGAAGCCTCTCCAAAGACCCTCCAAGGTAACAAATTCTCTAGGTCCAGCACATCACAGGCCTTCTTCACCAGTACAGGACTGGGTTCCCTGGTCCCACAAGTGTCCTTTGGAGGATATAGAATCCTGACTAGATCACATTGTACTCCACCTATCTCATCGACTCTGTGTGGCCATGTTAGGGTACAAGCAGGCAATAATGAATTTATAGCATGTGAGAAGGAGCTATGGCATAGGCAGATTCCTCTTCTCCCAAAAACGCTCTAGCAGAGACAAACAAGGGGATCCATAGTTTACCAATATATTTCCCTGATTGTGAATCATCTGTCTCCACCCACAAAAACACCCCTGAAAGAATGTAAACTCCTCGGAACCAGAGATCTTCGCAAGTTTTTTTCCCTGCTCTGTCCCAAGCTCCCAGAACAGTGTTTGGCACATAATAGACACTCAAAAAATGACTATGCATTGAACAACGCAGTCCCCCCTGCCCCAAGAGACTGTGAGGTCCTTGGGAACAAGAAGCCTGCTTTTTGGCCTTTGTAGAGTCCAGCATCCAGTTCACCAGCTGAAACTTGTTCAGCATCAGTGAATAATTGTTTAATTAATTGATCATTTGGAAATAGAAAATAAAAAATTGAAAGTTATATTTGGGCCACATGTGTGGCTTTTGCATATTAAGTATCAGCAGGGAGATTCAAGGATAAGAATGAAAATGCAGCTCAGTTTTCTATGAAATCCGTGAAGAAGCTGATCCAGTTCTCAGGACACATGACTTAAGAAGCCATCTCCTAGACCTCGAACATTCAGTATCACTTTTAAAGTTGCTTTCTTTGCACCTCAGCTGCACTGTTGTGATGTATTTTTAAGCTTTGTATTTTTTGTATGAAATGTTAGATTTACAAAATAGTTGTAAAGATACTGCAGAGAGTTCTAGTATAATTTTCACCCAGCTTCCCTTACTGTTGGCATCTTACATAACCATGGTACATTTGTCAAAGCTAAGGTATTAACATTGATACCAAATGATTAACTAAGCTACAGACTTTATTTAGATTTCACCAGTTCTTTCACTAATTTTGTCTGATCCAGGATACCACATTCCACTTAATCATCACGTCTCCTTAGTCTCCTCTAATTTGTGACAGTTTCTCAGTCCTTCTTTATTTTTTGTGATCTTGGCAATTTTGAGCATGGGTGTTCAGGTATTTTCTAGGTACTCAGAGTTTGGAATTAATTGTAATGTCCTAAGCCAACCATCTAATGTGGTTGTGGTTGGCTCCTGGCCTCCCCAGGTCCATCAATCTGTTCCCCTTCCCTAACTTTCTCCAGTGTCTGGGAATTCTCACACACTCCTACCCTAGAAATTTTCTTCTAGTCACTGGGATGTAAGCCCTTCTTAAAAATCACCATTTGGGGAAAAAAACTAAAGTTTAAAACCGTATGACCATTTGCTGTTGTACTAATTCTAGAAAGCTTGGTCTATAGTTCTTTTATTTAGCAGAATTAATCATATTCTAGATGTACAAAAGTAGTCTGGGAGCCAATTCTGGAATGGAGGGCAAGACCTAAATTAAATGGATGGGTGAAACACCTTCTGAAACTTCCTGTCCTTGTGTTGGTCCTTCTGGTTGTGGAGAACCACCAGCTGCTGGAGAGAAGAAGGCAAAAGAGGTTGTTTGGTGGATTTATAGTCAAGTTTCTGACATTAATATCATGGAGGATGATACTTAGAAAGCAACCACAATAAATATTTGTTGAATAAATAAATTAATGACGAAATAACCAGACCACCAAAACATGTCTCCTGGTACCAGTGGTAGAGTGTTAAACTCTATCAAAAATGAATCTGGCACAGTATATCTGGAAGATTTTCTCTTCCAATGTCATAGGAACCTGCCAAAATTAGATTTATAACAGCTAGTTGAAACAAAACTACCTGTAAGATTTCATCAGAGGTTACATTAAATATAAAAGCTAAGAATTAAGTTGAGAAATGATAATTTTATTCTTGCTTTCCTTTTTGAATCAAAAGGAGGATCCTAGAATAACCATGTACCTTTTAAGTTTAGCTTTCTTTTCCTTATCCCCACGCCATCCTTTGGTAACCTATATTCTAGGTGCTGACTCTATTTGCTTATTTATTCTAATTATTACACATCAGTGATATCGTACAATATTTGTTTTGTCCTGTGTCTGGCTTATTTCACTTTGACATGATGTCTTCAGTGTTCATCCATGTTGTCACATGTATCAGAAATCATTCCTTTTTTACAGCTGAATATTATCCCATCATGTGTATATACCATATTTTGTTTATCCATTTATTAGTTGATGGATACTTTTGTTGCTTCCATCGTTTGACAATTGTAAGTAATTCTCCTAACATCGGTCTGCAAACAACTGCTCAAGCCATTGCTTTCATTTCTTTTGGATATATAACTAAAAGTGGGATTGCTGGGTTATAAAGTAATTTTATACTTAACTTTCTGAGGAACTGCCAAAATGTCTTCCACGGTGGCTGTACCTTTTTACATATCCACAATGAATGAATGTACTTACTTCTTCACATCCTCTCCCACATTGTAATTTTCTGCTTTTTTTTTTAGAAGTAGCCATTCTAATGAGTATGAAATTGTATCTTATTGTGGGTTTGATATGCATTTACCTAATGGCTAATGATGTTGAGAATTTTTCATGTATTTTTTGATCATTTGTATAACTTCTTTGTAGAAATGTCTATTAAAGTCTTTTGCCCATTTTTTAATTGGGTTGTTCCTCCTTTTGTTCTTGATTTGAAAGATTTCTTTTTATATTCTGGATATTAAACCCTTATTGGATGTGTGGTTTCCAAATATTTTCTCTCATTGTGTTGATTGTCATTTTACTTTCATGATAAAGTCCTCTGAGGCGCTAAAGCTTTCAATTATATATATATAATTTTATATATATATATAACATATATATATATATATATATATATGTTTTAAAGCTTTCAGTTTTAATGAGGTCCCATTTAACTACATTTTCTTTTATTGCTTGTGATATTTGGATGTAAACTCTAAGAAGCCACTTCCTAATACAGGTACTAAAGATAGGTACCTATGTTTTCTTCTAGGAGTTTTATATATCTGGCTCTCATATTTAGGGCTTTGACCCATTGTAAGTTGATTTGTATATGGTGTGAGTTAGGAATCCACCTTCATTCTTTTGCAAATGGTGATACCATTTTCCCAGCACCATTTGTTGAAGAGACTGTTTTTTTCCCAACTGAATGGTCTTTGCCCCTTTGACAAAAATCAGTTGACCCATAATGAGATAGTTGATTTCTGAACTCTCAATTCAATTCCATTGGTTATAGGTCCATCTTTGTGCCAGTTCCACGCTGTTTTGATTGCTATAGCTTTGTAATAAGTTTTAAAATCAGGAAGTGTGAGTCTCAAAATTCCTTCTTTTTCAAGATGCTTTTGGCATTTTGATGATTGTCTTTTCCATTTCTGCAAAGAAAAGTATTGGAATTTTGACTGAGATTGCATTGAATTTGTAAACTATTTTGAAATAGAATTGATATCTTAGCAGTATTTAGTCTTCCAATCCAGGAATGCAGACTATTCTTCCATTTATTTAGGTCTTCTTTGATTTCTCTTAGCAATGTTTTGTAGTTTTCTGTGTACAATTCTTTCACCAACTTGGGATTTATTCCTAGATATTCAATTCTTTTAGTAGCTATTGTAAATGGCTTCTTTTTCTTCATTTCTTCTTCCAATTGTTCATTAGTAGTGTAAATAAATGCTACTGATTTTTGGGTGTTAATGTTGTGCCCTGTCACTTTGCTGAATTCTAGGAGCTTTGCTGAGGATTTTTCAGGATTTTCTGAATATAGTATCATGTCATCTGCAAACAGGGAATGTTTTATTTCTTTTCCAATTTGGATGCGTTTTCTTTCTTTATCTCACCTGATTATTCTGGCAAGAAATCCAGTACGATATTGAATGACAATGGTGACAGTGACCATCCTTGAATTGTTCCTGATCTTAGAGGGAAAGCTTTCAGTCATTTACAACAAAGTAGGAGGTTAGCTCTGGGTTTGTCATATATGCCTTTATCATGTTAAGCAAGTCTCCTTCTGTTGCTAGTGTTCTAGCAATAGAACAAGGAGGGGTACTGAATTTTGTCAAATACCTTTTCTGTACTATATGAAATGATTATGAGGTTTTTTTTTCTTCATTGTGCTAATGTGGTGTATTCACTCATTTATTTTCTTATGTTGAAGCACCCATGCATACATAGGGATAAATCCACTTCATCATAGCGTAAAATTCTTTTGATTTTCTGTTGGTTTTAGTTAGCTAGTATTTGTTGAAGATTTTTACATCCATATTCAAAGAGATATTGGCCTGTAGTTGCCTTTTTGTGTGTGTTATCGTCATCTAGCTTTGATGTCAGAGTGATAATGGTCTTGTAGAATTAATTAGGAATTGATCCTTCTTCTTCAATCTTTTGTAAGAGTTTGAGCAAGACAGGTGTCCGTTTTTCTTGGAATATTTAGTAAAATTACATGTGAAGCATCTGTTCATTCGATCTCTTTACTAGTTATTGCTTTTTTGAGATCTTCTGTTTCTTGAACCAGTGTAGGTAGTTTATGTGTTTCTAGGAATTTGTCCATTTGACCTATATTATCCAATTTTTTTGGCGTATAGTTGTACACAGTATCCTTTTACAGTCTTTTTTATTTCAGTGTGGTTGGAAATAATGTCTTCTTTTTCATTTTTTTATTTTAGTCAGAAATGAAAAAAGAGGTTTTTTCCTTTCTTTTTTTTCCTATTATTTACTTGAAAGTTTGTCAATTATATTGATTCTTTCAACATTTGGTTTGGTGATTCTCTCTGTTGCTATGTTTGTTTGTTTGTTTGCTTGCTTTTCTTTGCCTGGGCAAACACTGGGAATTCAAGCCCCGTCTCCAGCATGGCGGGTGAGAATTCTAACACTGAGCCACCTATGCCCTCTATTGTTTTTTAATTCTCTATTCCATTTATTTCCACTCTAATCTTTGTTATTGCCTTCCCTCTTCTCACTTTAGGTTTGGTTTGTCCTTCTTCTTCTGTTCTTTAGTGTTGATATTAGGTTTCTAGTTTGAAATCTTTCTTCTTTTTTAATGTATGCCACAAGAACTAGAAATTTCCCTCTCAGCACTGCCTTTGTTGCATCCCATAAGTTTAGTATGCTGAATTTTCATTTCCATTTGCCTCAAGATGTGTCCTAATTTCCCTTATGATTTCTTCTTTAACCCACTGATTGATTGAGTACATTGTATAATTTCTGCATATTTGGAGATTTTCCATTTCTCCCTCTGTTATTGTTTTCTAGCTCCATTCCACTGTGTTCAGAGAAGATATACTGTAGGATTTAAATATTTTTAACTTATTGAGACTTGTTTTATGACCTAAGATATTGTCTATCCCAGAGAATGATCCATATGCACTAAATAAGAATGGGTATTCTGTTGCTGTTGGGTAAAGTGTTCTATATATGTCTGTTAGATTTAGTTTGTTTAGTGTATCATTCAAGTCTTCTATTTCCTTATTGATCTTCTGTCTAGATGTCTTATCAATTTTTGCAAGTGATGAATTAACGTCTCCTTCTTTTAATATAGAACCATCAATTTCTCCCTTCAAATCTGTCAGTATTTGCTTCATACATTTTGAGACCCTGATGTTAGATGCATATATATTTATAATTCTTTTTGCATTGACGTCTATATGTCAATATATAATGACCAACACTATGACAGTTATAGTGTCCCTCATAACTGTTTTTTTTTTTTTTTTTACTTTAAGGCCTTTTTTAATTGGATATTAGTATAGCTATCCCGTATGGTTACTACTTGCATAATATTTTTTCCCCATCATTTCACTTTCAACCTGCTTGTCTGTGAATTTAAGATGAACACCTTGTTGACAGCATATGACTGGGTCATCTTTTTTTATCCATTCTGCCAATCTCTGCCTTTTGACTGGAGAAACATTTTAAAACATTTACATTAAAAGTCAGCTTTGATAGTGCAAGACTTTCTTCTGCCACTTTGCTATTTAATTTTTTCAGGTCCTATACCTTTTTTGTCCCTCAATTCTTCCATTAATGCTTACAGTCATCTTTGAGTTTTTGTATTGTACCATATTTAGTCCCTTCACATCTATATCTGTATATACTGTTCATATATTTTCTTGTGTTTGCCATGGATTTAAAATTTATTATCCTAAATATGTAGCAAGCATAGTTGGTTTGATACCAGCTTAATTTCAATAGCATACACAAAAAATGTTCCTATAGCTCTGTCTTCCCACCTTTTTTGAACTTGCTACAAATTATATCCTTGAACCTTGTATGACCAAAAACATGGATTTCTCACTACCTTTAGTGTATTTGCGCTTTAGCACCTATGTAAGAAGTGGAGTTACATACTCATAAATTCAACATGGTAGTACTGGCATTTATAATTATCCACAATTACTTTCCCTGGAGGTCTGTATTTCTTTATGCTGCTTTGAACCACTATCTAGCGTCCTTTGCTTCATTCTCAGGATCTCCCCTAGGCATTGTTTGAAGAGCAGGCCTAGCTGTGATGAATTCCATCAGTCTTTGTTTATCTGAGGATGTACTAATCTCTCCTTCATTTTTGAAAGAACGCTTCACAAGATGTAATATTCTTGTTTGACATTTGTTTTTATTCAGTACTTTAAATATTTCAACCCATGCCTTCTTGCCTTTATGGTCTCTGATGAAAAATCAGAATGTAATCTAACTGGGATTCACTTCTACATAGCACCTGCTCTCTTACAGCTTTCAGAAACTCTCTCCTTGCATTTGTTAGTTTGAGCAATATGTTTTGGGCCATATTTTTCTTCTACTTTATCCTGTTTGTTGTTTTCTGGGCTTCTTAGATGTGCATATTCACATATTTTGCTAAATTGGGGCAGTTTTCTGTATTTCTTTGACTATTTCCTCTTTCCCTTTCTCTCTTTCATCTTTCTAATACTCCAATAGTGTGCATATTTTTACACTTGATGGTGTTCCAGAGGTCTCTTAGACTATTTTTCCTTTTAATTTTACCTTTTATTTTCTGTTACTCAACCTGATTGACCTTGTCTTGGAGTTTGTTGGTTTTTAATTCTGTCAGCTCTAATCTGTTGCTAAAACCCTCCTAGAAATTTTTCATTTCAGTTATTGTGGTCTTCAACTCCAGTAGGTCTGTTTGGCTCGGTTTTTAAATTTCTCTTTATTGAGATTCTCAGATTTTTCATTCACTGCTTTCTTGGTATCCTTTAGTTCTTTATCCATTATATCCTTTCATGGCCTTTAGCATTGTGGTGGCTTGAAGCTGTACGTACTCCAGAAAAAAACATTTTCTTAAATTTAATTCATTCTTGTGGGTGTGAAGCAATTGTAAGGAGGAACTTTTGATGAGATTACTTCAGTTAAGTTGTGTCCCACCTCAATCCACACGGTTCTTGATCCTATTAATAGGATCCTTTATTAATGGAGTGAAATTCAGACAAACAGAGAGAAGGCAACAGGATACAAGAAGCTGAAATTCAACAGAACCTGGAACAGGAGGAAGAGACTAGGAGATGCTGTTATGTGACAAGCTAAGGACCAAAGACCATCAGCAACCAGCCCCATAACACCAGTCTTCAGGGAGAAAGCCTCACCTTGACACCTTGATCTGGACACTCTTTTAACCTCAAAACTGTGAACAAATAAATTCCCCCTAATCTGATCCATTTCCTGTTACTTGCTTGAGCAGTCTAGGAAACTAAAACAAATTTTGGTACCTAGAGAATGGAGTGTTGCTATTGCAAATACCAAAAATGTGGAAACAGCCTTGGAATTTGGCAAGGGGTAGAGGCTGCAAGAATTCTGAGGTGTTTGATGAAAGGGCCTAGATTCCTTTAAGTGAATGTGTGTAGAAATAAGGATGCCAAAGGTACTTCCAACAAGGTCTTGGAAGAAAATGATGAATGTGCTACTGGAACCTGGAAGAAAGCCAATCTTTGTTTTAAAGTGGCAGAGAACTTGGTGAAATTGTGTTCTGATGTTGGATGGAAGGTAGAACTTGAAAGCAATGAACTTGAATATTTAGCTGAGATTTCCAAGCTAAGTGTGGAAAGTGCAGTCTGGTTTTTTCTTGCAGCTTATAGAAATGCAAGAGGAAAGGGAAAAGCTGAGAACTGAACTCTTGGGCACAAAGAAACCAGAAATTGATGGTTTGTAAAATCCCAAGCTTCTGGAAATTTAGTCCCACAAAATACTGCTCCATGTGATGATTTAACTGAACATGGAATCAGTCAGCAATTTCTGTGCAAGTCGGGGCAGAGGTTCAGTTCAAAAATCTTTGGACAGTTCTGCAGTCTGATGATCTCCACCCCTACGAACTTTATGTAAAACCAACAAGTTTTTTTTGCGTAATTTGTATGAATGGAACCACTCCCAGCCTGGAATAAAAGGGACAGAGGAGGGACAAATTGAAGGAAAAATCACTTTAAGGGCAGAACCGTGGAAACTGAGGTCTGGACCAAAGTCATCTTCTTGGGCCAAAAAAGTGAGCCCACCCATGTGTGTGGAAAGGGTGAGCTGCCCTGGCATTTGAAGACAGTGGGCTTTTCACCCCATTGTTCAGTAACAGTGCTACCCTCCCAGTGGTCAGAGAGGGTAGATCCTGTACCCTGGCATTCAGAGAGCCTGGTCACTATCATGATGCTTGGAGAGGGTGGAGCTTCACCCCAGGTTTCAGGGAGAGCATGGCCACTGTGCAAGCACTTCAGAGAAGTAGGCCTGCTGCTTCATCAGGCCTGGAGGTCAAAACATCATTCCATACATTACTCTCAGACCTTGAAATCTAATGGAATATGCCCTTCTGGGCTACAGAATTGTTTGGGACCTATGACCTGTGTTTTTCTTCCAATTTCTCCCTCTGGGAGGGGGAATGTTTATCTAATACCTGTCCCTCCATTGTATATTAGAAGCATATAACTTGTTCTGTAAGTTTCACAGGTCCACAGACAGTAGGGAATTATGTCCCAGGACAGACCCCATATGATGAGACTTTTACTAAGCACTGTTTCTGAAATGCTGAAAGACTTAAGGCTTTAGGGACATTGTTATGGAATGAATGTATTTTGTATGTAAAAGGTACATGTCTTTTGGGGGTCCACAGGATGAAGTGTGGTAGTTTGAAGTTTGATGTACTCTAGAAAAACATGTTCTAAGATTTAATCCATTCTTGCATGTGTGAAGCCATTGTAGATAGTAACTTCTGATGAGGCTACTTCAGTTAAGGTATAACTCCATTCAGTATGGGTCTCAATCCTATTCCTGGAGACATTTATAAGTGGAGTGAAACTCATACATCAGAGAGAAAGCAACAGGAAGCAAGAAGTTGAAATTCAACAGAACCTGGAATAGAACAAAAAGACCAGGAGACACTGCCATGTGTAACAAGCTAAGGACCAAAGATCACCAGCAGCCAGCCCCAGAACCAGTCTTTGGAAAGAAAGCATCACCTTGACACCTTGATTTTGCCTTCCATTAGTCTCAAAAACACGAGCAAATAAACTCCCATTGTTTAACCCAACCCATTCCTTGGTACTTGGTTGAGCAGCGTAGAAAATTTGAACAACATATTGAAGATAATTTTTTTTTTAAGTTTTTGTCTGTTAGGTCCACAGTGTGTTCTTATTCATTGGTATTTTCTGGATTTTTGTCTTCTTCATTTGAATGGGCCATCATTTATTATTTTCTGTTTCTTTGTTTGTCTTGTAATTGTCTTTTGCACACTATAAAATTTAATATTTTAAAATTAACTCTGGGATTTATTCTCTGAGATGTGTGTTTCTTGAGTTTGTAAAAAGCTGGAAATAGGACAGCTTTTCTTGAATGTCAGTGCTCTGATCATGAAGGTCAGCCCAGGACAAATGCAAAGTTCAGGGTCCTCCCTAACTTTTCTGTACTTGTGCCTTGTCCTGGGCTTGTACTTATTAGTGACTTAGGAGTTCCCCTACTTACAAGAATTTGAATGCTTCCTCTACTTCCCAGGATAAAGATCTTTTCCCTCTCCTGAGTGTCCCTCTGCTTCACTTAAAGCAGGTAAGCCCTTGTCCCAGGTCATCCACCTCATTTGTTTCTTATACTGCTTTAATTGCTTCAGACTGCCTTTACCTGGAGGGCAAATTCTGGAAGAAGGAGCATACCAGAGCAGAGTTTTCCAAGTCAGCCTTTTCCAACCTGCACAAGGCCAAGGAACCACAAAGGGAGCCCAGCTGGCTCCAAATTACCCTTCTGAAGAAGCATGAGGAAGGGGCCAGGAAGTATACAAGACCTTCTTCCATGACTCCCCAAGGATTTTCTCTCTTGACTCAGCTGCTATCCAGCAAATGCTAGGCAATTGTCCTCTACTCTCTGAGGAAGCATACCATCTTTAAGTCCCCTCCACCCACTTTGGAAAAATGGAACAATGTACACCCACAGGATTGGGGCCATGTTGATCTGAAGCAACTAATCAAAAGCCATGATGAGCAACTGGCCCATGCCCACTTCAGTTCTTGGGTAAGTAGAATATTATGTCTTTTTCTGACACGAGCAAGCTATGCCAGGGGCTAGACCCCACTGCTGCCTGCCATGAGAGTGGGAGCTGGGCATCAGTAACTACCATGCTGAAAGAGAAATTTACTGGTATTTGCCATAATTTCTCAGATACTTCCTCCTTTGATTCCTCGGATGCTATACAGTGTTCTGGATTCCAGAGTTTTGAAATAGTTGGCTCAGACAGTGCCTACCTGTTTAATAGTTGTTCTGGTAGATAGACTATTTCCTGGAGATTCATACTCTGCCATCTTCCCACAATTTCATAATTCCCTCTTAAAGAATGTCCCTGGTTTAAAGAAAATTTGGAAAAGGTTTTCTCTTTGAAAAACATATGATTGAAGAGATTTCACCTTCAAAGAATTTTACTCCAGAGGGAGCATCCTTTGTGAATTTTAAGCATTGCATGAGAAATGTATACTTTGAAGATTTTCATGCTAAAAAACAGTTGCATGAATTGGGTATCCTCTTTGAAGATTTTTTTAAAACAATATTTAAAGGATTTCCCTCTTTTGATGTGTTTGTGTTACTGATATCATTTTTCTGCAAAATGTTACTTTATTCAAGTTATTTTCTTTTCATTTTTCCCCATTATTACTATACATCTAATTATTGGTTCTAGTAAAAGGGATTAAAAATGCCACTATGCCAGTACTCCTCCTGTATGCTATGAAACTAGGATTGGATTTCCCAGACTCTCCCGGCATCAGATAAGATTCAGAAAAACTATAAAAGTTACTACCCCATATAAGTGAAGAATATAGAAATGTGATATAAAATAGGAGGTTTTATAAGAATTGTCAGTGTCTCTATGAATTACTCAAGAACGTCATAAATTGGTTATAGATAATGGAGAACACCTCCATGAATAATGTCATCAGCATATCTCTAAGTCAGATACAACTACAAATAAAAGAATGAAATCTTTTCAGGTAGATTAGGTGAAGCATCTCTTGATTAGTATCAGGTTTCTTCAATTTGATGAATTTTTAGTGAGATTTTACTATGGGCTCAGTGCCAAAGAGGACACAGAATAAATATGATGCAAACCTTACTAACAATAAGTATAGAACCTTATAGGCAGGCTTAAAATGTGCACAAATAGTTATAATATATGATTTTGTGTTAATAAATGATTCAGTGCTAACAAGTTTCTATCAAAGTTTAGAAAAGGCTATTTCTGTTTAGGGGGATGAAAGTTTATTTCATAAACGAGGGGACATTTTAGGTAAATATTTAAGCAATGCCTTCAGGTAGAAAATAGTAACCCCAGTCCTGATCCAAGAAATCAGCTTGATAGTATGAAACCAGTATTTTTTTAAAAAAATAGAATGATAGAGAATAGAATTCAATATTATAAAAAAGAAAACATGAATATAGATCATATAAAGTAAGTGAAAATACTATTTCTTGAAGCTTTTGCTCCATTTTATTTTTATATATGTGCATGTGTGTATGCTGGGTTGCAATGTAAAATATATTTCTTACAGTGGGTACCAATAAAGCAAAACAAATACAAAAACAGCTATTTGAAAGACACTAAAACATAGAAAAGATTTCAAAGAGGAGAAATGAACTAGGAGGATGGACACATTTTTGACAAAGGAAGACTGTCAAAAGATGGAAATATGTTGAATGACAAGGTAGTTCACTAGATGTTTGAATTTAGGATGGAAAGTTAAAATGAAGTGAGGGAGGAAGCAAATTATGGAGTACTTGAAATCGAAGCCAAAGACTTCAGGTGTTATTCTAAAGTAGAGGGGAGCTGTATTAGTCAGGGTTCCCTGGGAAAAAAGAACCAACAGATTGTGTGTGTGTGTGTGTCTGTCTGTCTGTCTGTCTGTATGTATGTATGTAAACATTGAGAGATATATTATGGGAGTTGGCATACACAACTGTGGGGTTCGACAAATCTGAATTCCGTAGGGTAGGTCGCAATCTGGGAACTCCAAAGAAGTTTTTGGTGAATTCCCCAGGAGAAGCTGGCTGCCTGAAGCAGTGACAGAGATTCTCCCTTCTAACTGCTGAAATCATCATGTCTCTTTTTAAGGCCTTCAACTGGTTGGATGAGACTTCTCTCATTGTTGAAGACAATCTCCTCTATTGATTGTAGATATAATCAGACATAGATGTAGTCAACCTACTGATGATTTAAACCCATGAAATATCCTCACAGAAACAATCAGGCCAGTGCTTGCTGGACTAAACAACTGGACACGATAACCTAGACAAGATGATACATGACCTTAACCATCAAAGGAGCCATTGAATATATTTGGACAGGGAAGTAGTAATATCAGAGTGACATATTAGGAAGATCAATTTATCAGTGATAGATTGTGAGAACAAGAAATCAGAGATAGGGGAGAGATTACTGGTATATTGCAATACTGACTGAACAAAGGTGATATTAGTTATTTAAAAAATAAGTTTATATATACATATATATGAAAAATACTTTATAAATTTTGAAGCACTAAAATACAGTAAATCATCATTACTGAAAGTCAAAAATAAAGATGTGTTTTCATATAGAGAAATAAAGTAAAAAAAAAACTCCATTTAATTTTTTTCTTTCAAATAGGAAGAATAAAAATATCCACTATAGCAATACTATGTCAACTCTACTTACAAACACTATAAAAATTAGGAGTGAATCCTTAAACCTTTTCCTGTTTCTTTATTAGGGCCATGTGTTCTTTTTCTTACACATTAAAAAATTCTTACATCTTAAAAATTATTACTCAGAAACTTCTTTTGAACAGCCTCCCATGCCCAGTAAAAAAGCACCAGGGAATCAGAGGGCAATGCTCAATCCCTGGTCCCACTTCTTCTACGACCCCATTTTCTGGACTCTGTTGTTTATCAGCACAGTCCCTCCAGAGCCACGTGAGTCTTCAAGCTTTGCTGAATTTCTGGTGATTCTGTCATGAATGGTGTTGTCTGACTATTTCCAACACCTGCCAGAGCCTTCCTCCTGACTATTACTCGCGCTTGGGTGATAGCGCATTGCAATACATGAAATAAACAATTACAATATATATTTGCTAAGGTGAATTGAATTTTTTATTACTGTTTTGACAAATTGGCTAAATAAGGGGGCTAGGAGTGGGGGCGGTATCTATGTGAAGTAGAGTTACAGCACTGCGCAGGAGGAAAGAGCCGCTGGAGGTCTGGGGAGGTGAGAGAGTATCAAAGAACGAGAAGGGGCTTGGGGATTCCGGTCCTCAGGGATTTGTATGGGGCAGGGAGCGGACTGAAGAAGAGCAGGGGTAAGGATGGGGCTGGCAGGTGAGGATGGACTATATGCTTTACTCCATGGTAAAACTTTTAAAAATGTTTTGAAATATATTTATATAATAACATTTGATATAGCTGAGATTTGCTTAACTTTAAGCTATATTAGAGCGATTTTGTCCCATTCTCCATATATGTGAGATGGTTGCTAAGAAATAATTCAATGTAAATATCAAGTAATTCAGATTTGGGCTTCAAAGGGCAAAGAGTTAAGCGTGAGCGTTTAGAGGAAGGTAATAGTGGGCTTTTACCCACTTAAAAATTCAGCATTATGTTCTAAATGTCCTTTTTTTTCCTGTGCAGGATGAATCAACCCCTGCACCCTAACACTCAGCATATCTCATAGAGATTGTTAAAAGCTTTTCTCTCTGCTAGACTATACAGGACATGAGGACTGCCTCATGTTCCCTCACTCAGTTCCCCAAGCCTAATGTATACCCAAGCCTATGGCAGGCCCTCAATAAATACTTGTTGTTTAATTGAATAAAGGGATAAACTGCCTAGATAAATGTAGCAGCATCTTTAATTTTTCCTAGCTCTGCCTCCATTTCTCTTTCTTACAGAGGCAACAATCAGGTGTGCAGGTTATTTAAATCCAACCAATTGACGTAACCCATCCTTTTGACCCTGGCCTTAACAACGATTAATTTCTGGAACGGAATGTGTTCCAAATATTGACTGAATCAGAATTAGTTTTGAATTTTTTGAAATTCTTGGAAAAGAGAAGTCCTATTTCCTCCAGGGATACTAAACTAAAACACTGCAAGCCAAAAGGGCCAGGATCCTCTCTATGGCTAAGCCAGTTCAGAGAAGAGCAGAACTGAGGGACAGAGAAAGACTGAGACCTCCTGAAAAATTTTGAATCCCTGAATCCAACACTGCCTTATCTATGAAATAATATGTTACTCCGGCCAGAGCCCCAAAAAGAATTAAATAATAATGAATTAAATATCAGGACATGTAACGAGAATTCTTTAATTGAACATTGAAGACTGAAAGGAGACCCACGTATTTTAAGAATACATCAAGTAGAAGGTAGAATTTGCATCTCCTATTACTATAATTAGTAGTCTTTTGCAGAAACACTTAATATCACTTTATTTCTAGGGAAATTGAAAAAAAACTATCATTTATGTGAATGATAAGTTCTTTTTCAAAATAAGATGATAGTTTAACTGTGAGAAAAATAATGTTTATATATTTTTTATTACATTAGAAAACAATTTTGCTTTGAAAGTAAAATAGGCATGAAAAGATCAAGTATTATCATTTTTGCATAATATTTCAGCCAATAATAACTATTTCTCTTCTTTCTTAAACTATTCTTTATATTTAAAGGGTAGGTTTCTGGTAGACAGCAAATAGTTTTGCCTGCTTCTTATGCAGATTGATGATATCTACCTTTTAATTCAACTGTTTAGAATATTTATATTTAATGTAAGCATTGACAAAATTGGTTTTAAATTAGCCTCCTTATTTTTTGTTTTATATTTATCCCATTTGCTTCTTTGTTTTTCTTCCCCATCTTTTCTTGCCTTCTTTTGGACAATGTTAGTTTTATGAGTCCATTTCATCTCCCCAATTGCATTAATGGTTATATCTTTTTAGTGTGTTCTATTGTTCTTTAATATATGCCTTTAACTTATCACAAAGTTCTTTTAAATAATATTATACCACTTCATATATAATATGAAAATGTTACAGTATTATATGTCTATTTGTCCCCTGTCATCACAAGTGCTATTGTTTATATATATTTACTTCTACACATGCATTAACCTCACAATGCATAGTTATTAATGTTTGCTTTAAACAGTCAACTATGTTTTAAAGAAGATTTTTAAATGTCTTTCAATTGGAAAATATAACATATATACAAAAAAGCAACAAATTTCAAAGTACATTTTAACAAGCAGTTATGGAACAGATTTGGTATGGGTTACAGTTTGATATGGGTTATAGTTCCATAATTTCTGGTTTATCCTTCTAGCTCCTTCAAGACACAGGAGATGAGAAATATCAATATAAAGATTCAGCAGTCATACTCATTTGTTAAATCCCATCTTCTCTTTTATAACTCCTCCACCTCCTTTGAACCTTCTCCCAGGGCTATATCCATTCTAAATTTTTTGTTTTGAAAGGGATGTTGACAATATAGGATAGGGGGATAGAATTGGTTGATGTTCTTGGAGAGGCTGGCCTCTCTCGGTTTCAGGACTTATCTGGTCTAGGAACCATCTGGTGATTATAGGGTTTAAGAAAGAATACAGTGCATGAAGCTTTTGTAGAATCTCAGATAAAGCCTTAGGTGTTCTTTAGGGCTAGCAAGAATGATATTGGTTGGGGTTTGGCAAACCATGGCAATTAGCAATATCTAGCTGAAGTTTGCATAAGAGTAGCTTCCAGAATAAACTGTTGACTCTATTTGAACTCTCTTAGCCACTGAAACCTTATTTAGTTACATTTCTTTCCCCTTTTTCTTCAGGAATGCATTACCTATCCCATCATGCCAGGGTCAGGTTCATCCCTGGGAGTTATGTCCCACATTGTCAGGGAGACTTTCACCCCTGAATGCCATGTCCCATGCAGGGAGGAGGGTAATGATTTTCCTTGCAGAGTTAGGCTTAGAGACAGAGAGGCCTCATCCGAGCAACAAAAAAGGTTTTCTGAAAGTAGCTCTTAGAGATAATTATAGTTAGACTTAGCTTCCCCATACAGAAATAAATTTCATAAAAGCAAGCTTCAAGGTGAAGGGCTTGCCTCCAGAGGTCAGCATGGTGATTCCACAAGAGGCTAGGTATGGAGATGTCATATGATCCTGCAACCTTGTTGCTATGCATATACTTAGAGGAATTTAGAGGAACTGAGAGTGGGGACACAAATGGACATTTGCACACTGGTGTTTACAGTGGCAGTGCTCATAATGCACAATGGATGGAGGTGGCCTAAGGGTACAATGACTGAAAAAAAGAAGGGGGAGCTGTGGTATATACATACAACAAACTGCAGCTGCAAGAAGAAATGAAGTTGTGAGGCATACAATAGGTAAATGAAACTTAAGGACAATTTGTTGAATGAAATGGCAGAAACAGAAAGACAGATATTTCATGTCTCACTCATTTGGGCTAACTAAAATATACAAACTTGTAAATTGAAGTCAACAGCATGTGTTATCAGGTTGGGGCCTGTTATAAAGGTTCCTAGATTATAATATCTTACAGCAGTCACATATATTCAGGAGTTGTGACTGTTATTTCTAAATTCTGAGATACCGAGCTCTTTGAGTATGACTTAGTGATTCCTTGAAAATTCAGGTATGTATGTGACATCTGAGATTCTGAGTTAGTGCACTGAAGCTATGAAAGTCAGCATTACCCCATACAGCAACTGTTAAAAAATTGAAACAGTAATCAAACCTCAACTAGAGATAGGAATGAAGCTGATTTGGATAAGACTAAGGTAAATCAGAATACAGGATGTGATGGCTAGGTTCTGGTGTCAAGTTGGCCAAATGATTATGCCCAGATGTCTGCTCAAGCAAGTATTGGCCTGACCACTGCTGCCAGGATATTTCTTGGCTGGCTGATTAAATCATCAGTCAGTTGACTGCATCTGTACATCTAAGATCAACTAAGGCATGTCTCCCACAACACAGTAATCCAATCAGTTGAAGACTTTTCAGGAAGAAGAGAGACTCTTTCACCGCTTCTTCAGCTAACGAGCCTCTCCTGTGGAGTTCATCCAGACCCTTCATGGGAGCTCCCAGCCTCACAGCCTGTCCTATGGATTTTGGACTTTTCCATTCCTGCAGTTGCATGTGACATCTTTATAAATCTCTTATTTACAGATCTCTCCTGTTGGTTTTATTTCTCTAGAGAACCCTGACTAACACAACTTGGTACCAGGAGTGGTTCTTGAGAAACAGAATCTTAAAAGTGGGTTTTTACAATTGGCTTTCTACTCTGACTAGACTCAAAGGCACTAATGACTCTGTTTTCAATAATCAAGATAGCACTGAAAGTCCATGGGGTGAGTTGGCAAAAGAGATACTCAAAATACCATTAAATTCTGTTAATTGTATACTTATATGAGGCAAGGTTCTGGGTAAGAATGTTTTTGACACTTTTAGGAGTTTTGTGGAATTAAAAGATATAATGATGCTGACTGGTTGTTGTTGTTAGATATTCTGGATACAATGATGAGGGAAATAGATGAACTGAGGGCTTCAAACTTGAAACTTCAGGGCCATATGAATGATGTAAAAGTTTCCGTATGTGCCCTGAAAAAAAATCTTATTTACTGTAGTTGCAGAACTTGAGATCTCTGAAAACCAGACACAAAGTCTCATTCTATGAGTAGCAAATTTACAACATAAACTAAAATATCAACCTTGCAGGGTGTCTACTATTAAAGTAAGGACTTTGAGTGGAAACGAATGAGATCCTGAAACTTGGGATGGTGATATATGCCTTGATAATGATGGCATTGAGAAGATGGGATCCCTGGAATCTTCTGAGACTTTCCTAGATAGTCCTGTAATGGACTGAAATGAGGAAAGAACTTCCTGACCTCCAGCCTGCCTTAAGGAAACAGCTTCCTGGTTTTAAATCTACTCAGAGGACTCTGCCATCCAATTTTCACCTAACAAGGTCAACCCTTCACTGCCTGCTAACCCTGTAACCACCTCCCATGGGGAAACAGCCCTCACTCCTCTGTATGGAGTGACTAATCCTGTTTCATCAGATGAAACTGCAACAGAATGCCCTAAGGTAATTGGATTGAAAGATACTTCTATTACTTTTCATTACCCACATCTACCACCCCTCTTTTCTTCAAGACCATAACTAGACTAAAGTTCCAACAGACCCCAAAAGGTGAGGTACAAAGTGCCACCCATGATGAGGTACACTGTACTCCAAAAGAACTGCATGAGTTTTCCAATCTATATGGACAGAAATCAGGGAAATAAGTGTGGGATATTAAGAGTGTGGGATAATGGTGGAAGGATCAAGCTGAATTTATTGATATGGTTCCAGTAAGCAGAGATTCTGTAATGTTGTACCTTGAGAGGTTAAAAAGAGCATTAACAGTTTGCTTGGATGGTTGGCTAAAATATGGATCCAAAGAGATTGTTACATGAGATTGAAATGCCAGGACTGCCCTGGTATAATGTAGATGAGGGGACCCAGAGGCTCAGAGAGATGGGAATGTTAGAGTGAAGTTATCATAAAGGCCTGTTCACGCATCCCAGAAGTGTCCAGAGGACACATCTTTCACCAGACTTTGAAAAATGAATTCTTGAGACTAGCTCAATCATTCCACTGAGCCTAAAATTGGCAGAAGCCATGTTGCAACAATTAATCACCATAAATAAGGTGGGCATGTCCACCATAATGGACAGCAAACGCAAAGCAACAGTCAAAATGATCTGGCTCACAGAGACTTGTGGCATTGGCTAATAGATTGTACAGTAATAAAAGTGAAATAGAAGGTCATTCTACTAAATTATTGTTTGAGTTGTATAAGCAGAAGAATTCTAGGTCAAGTGAACAGAAGTCTAACTTGAATTACAGAGACAGGGAGCCATGGGCCCTTAATCAATTCCCAGACTTGAGACAGTTTACAGACCCAGAGCCCCTTGAATGAGGGGAGGACTGCGTATCCTTGGGGAAGGACCCTTTTACACTGCCCAAAATTGACACTGCTAAATTTCCTCCAAGCCTTCCCCCAAGGAGACCTATGGCCTTTTACCAGGGTGACCGTGCACTGGGGAAAAGGAAATGATCAGATATTTTGGGTTATTAGACACTGGCTCAGAAGTGACACTAATTCCAGGACATTCATGGGTCCAGGAATCAAGGGGTGGAAATAGAAGTGGTATTACTCACTATCACCCCTAGTGATCCACTAGGAAAATTTTTCTTTCCTGTCCCTGAACCCTTATGCTCTACTGGTCTATACATCTTCGTTCCAAAAACAGGTGCTCCTTCCAAGAAACACAATGATTCCATTGAACTGGAAATTAAGACTGCCGCCTGGCCATTTTAGGCTTCTCATTCCACTGAATCAACAATCACAAAAGGGGATTACTGTTATGTCTGGAGTGGCTGATCCTGACTATCAAGGAGAAATAGAACTGCAACTACACAATGCAGGTAAAGAAGAGTTTTCCTGGAATACAGAAAATCACTTTAGGGCATCTGTTAGTGCTACCATGCCCTGTGATTAAAGTTGATGGAAAACAGCAACAAACCCAATCCAGGCAGAACTATCAATGGCCCAGAAACTTCAGGAATGAATGTCTGGGACACCCCACCTGACAAAGAAACATGACCAACTGAAGTGCTTGCTGAAGGTAAAGGGAATATGTAATGGGTAGTAGAAGAAGGTAGGGATAAATATGAACTATGACCATGTGACCAGTTACAGAAATGAGGACTGTGAGTTTATGAATATTTCCTCCCTATTTTGTTATAAGCACATTTGTATTTGTCCATAAGCAAGTATCTTGTTTACCTCTTATCATATGACATAAGTTGTATGGCTCATGTTATAGTATTTAAGTTATAGGATATGAATTTTTAGAGTAAATGTTACCTATTATAAGTTATAGGTTGTGCCCTATTCTGGAGAGACATAGTGTGTTTCCAGTTGTATGCAGGGCAGTTGAGTATTGTTAGGTGAAACATATGTCTATAATTGTGGTCTACTTGGAAATTAAGTGTGTTTCATGGTGATATGTATAACTGTCAAGTTAATAAGGGCTGGACTGTGATGGTTATGTTCTGGTGTCAACTTGGCCAAATGATTATGCCCAGGCAAGCACTGGCCTGACCCTTGCTGCAAGGATATTTTGCAGCTGGTTGATTAAATCATCAGTCAGTTGATTACATCTGTGGCTCATTGCATCTGTGATCAACTAAGGCATGCCTCTCACAACATGATAATCCAATCAGATGGAGGCTTTTCAGGAAGAAGAGAGACTTTCACTGCTTCTTCAGCCAGCAAACCTCTCCTGTGGGGTTTGTCCAGTCCCTTCATTGGAGCTGCCAGACTCACAGCCTGCCATATAGATTTTGGACTCTTCCATCCCCATGGTTGTGTGAGACACCTTTGTAAATCTCGTATTTACAGATCTCTCCTGTTGGTTTTGTTTCTCTAGAAAACCCTGACTTACACACAGGGTAGGGGATGATATAGTCCTTATTTTAAAACTTCAACTTCTGTGTGTGACACCAAAGGAAGGGATGTTTATTTGGTGCAAAATTTACTGGGTACTAGGGAGAAAGGAGGAAATACTAAGCCTGGGGAATTCCTGATATTTTCACAAGCAGTGGGGACAACCAATTCAATAGGCTGAGCCCTCAATCTTGGGGTTCAACCCTATGAAAAGTATTCCAGAAAAGGAGAAGCTACGCCTACTTATAAGTATACCTAAGGTTCACCCCCAGACAACCTCTTTTGTTGTTCAGATGTGGCCTTTCTCTCTAAGCCAACTCAGTAGGGGAACTCACCGTCCTTCCTACTATGTGAGACATGACTCCCAGGGGTGTAAATCTCCCTAGCAACATGGCACAGGACTCCTGGGATGTGCCAGAACCCAGCACCATGGAACTCAGAAAGTCTTCCTGACCAAAAGAAGGAAGAGAGAAATGAGGCAAAGTTTTAGTGGCTGAGAGATTTCAAACAGAGTTGAGAGGTTATCCTGGAGGTTATTCTTATGCACTATATAGATATCCTTTTTTAATTTATGGTGTATTGGAGTGGCTAGAGGGAAGTACCTGAAACTGTTGTGCTGTATTCCAGTAGCCTTGATACTTAAAAACAATTATGTAACAATATAGCTCTTAAAATGTGACCATGTGATTATGAAACCCTTGTGTCTGGCCAAAAATTTTTATCCAGGGTATGGACAGATGAGAAAAAAATAAAGATAAAAAACAAATAAATAACAGAAGGGATAAAGGGTAAAAAAAATGGGTAAATTGAAATACTCGTACTCAATAAGAGGGAGGATAAGGGGTATGGGATATATGAGGGGTTTTTTTTCTTTTCATTTCTTTTTCTGGAGTAATGCAAAATGTTATAAAAATGATCATAGTGATGAATATACAACTATGTGATTTAAAAAAAAAGATTAAGCACTTGGCCTATTAACTTGGGTGTCTCTTCTATTTGAGAGAGTATCAGGGGTTTCCCAGGTGGCAAAGTTTAATAATTTCATATTTTTCCTCTAATCCCTCTGGGGACTTTGCCAATACTTTTTAATTTTCTGCCCAACATACTCTGGGATGTATGGGGGATGTATTGCATTTAGCTACACAGAATTACAGCCCTCATTCCCATTCTGGGCTCCATGTTCTTGGGTTGTTTAAATGAGCTATCCATGTAAGTGGATTTACAGTGTGTGTTACAGAAAATTTAGGTTTTGGACAAAATAAACCACTCTGTCCTTGCAGCATGGGAGATGACTCCCAGGGATGAGCCTGCTGGCCCTGGCACCATGTGATCAACAGTGCCATCCTGACCAAAAGGAGGAAAAGAATTGTAACAAATAAGGTATCAGCGGCTGAGAGAATTCAAATACAGTCAAGTGACTACTCTGGAGGTCACTCTTACACAAGCTTTGATTAGACATTGCTACCTATAATAGCTTGCTAAACATCAACTAAAACCATTCTTGCCAATCCTAAAGGACACCTAGGGTATTGTGCCAGTATGAAAGGATTATGTACCTGTTCTAGTATACCAGAAATTGAATGGCTTTTAAAAGGGGGAATTCAATAACTTTCAAGTTTACTGTTTTTAGGCCGTGAAAATATCACAATTGAGGCAAGTCTATAGAAATATTGGATCTAAGGCATCCAGGGAAAGATACCTTGGCTCAAGAAGACTGATGAGGTTCAGGGTTCCTCTCTCAGCTGGAAGGGCACATGGCAAACATGGCAACGTCTTCTGATTTCCTCTCCAGACCTCTTGCTTCAGAAACTCCCGGGGGACATTCTCCTTCATCTCCAAAGGTTTCTGGCTGGTGGACTTCGTAGTTTTCTTGCCATTCTGTTGTCATTATCTGCTGCTCTCTCCTCATTCTCAAAAAAAAGGAACTCTCTCCAAAATGTCTCCTCTTTTATAGGATTCCAGTAAACTAATCAAGACCCACGTAGAATGGGTGGAGACACGTCTTCATCTAATCAAGTTTAATACCAACAATTGAATGAGTCATATCTCTATGGAGATAACCTCATCAAGTTTCCAGCATATAGTACTGAATAGGGATAAGAAGAAATGGTTGCTCCCACAAAATGGATTAGGATTAAAACATGACTTTTCTAGGGTACATAAATCCTTTCAAACCAGCACCATGCCCTAGAAAAGCCATGTTTTAATCCTGATCCATCTTGTGGAGGGGGCTGTTTCTTTTAATCCCTATTCGGTACTGTAGGTTGAAATTCGACTAGACCCAATATGGGTATTAACCTTTGATTAGAGGGAGATGTGACTCCACCCGTTCCATGTGGGTCTTGATCAGTTTACTGGAGTCCTTTAAAGGAGGAAACATTTTGGAGAAAGTGACAGAGCCATGAGAACAGTTAGAGCCATGAGAACTATCAGAGCCCACACAGTCAATGACCTTTGGAGATGAAGAAGGAATATGCCCCAGAGGGAGCTTCCTGAAATAAGAAGCCTGGAGAGAAAGCTAGCAGAATTCACTGTGTTTGCCATGTTCCTTTCCAGTTGAGAGAGAAACCCTGAACTTCATCCACCTTTCTTGAGTGAAGGTAACCTCTTGTTGGTACCTTAATTTGGACATTTTTATAGACTTACTTTAATTTAGACATTTTCATGGCTTTAGAACTATAAACTTTCAAACTTAATAAATCCCCCCTTTTAAAAGCTGTTCTGTTTCTGGTATGTCACATTCTGGCAGCTAACAAACTATAATAGGTTTATATAAGAGTCTACAAAGGTTCCATGCACTAGGGTAACCTTCTAAAAACTTACAACCTGTAGTGGGCCCCTGGACCAGATAACTCCTGAAATGCAGAGGGGCGAGATTCTCCAGTACATCAACTAGTTCTATCCCCCTATCGCATATTATTGACAGCCCTTTCCAACAAGAAAAAGTTAGAATGGGCATAGCCCAAACCACCCTGAAGAGTGAAAGATTAAAGGTGACAGTGGAGTTTCACAAAGAAGGTAATGTTTAAAAAATAAGTATGATTGCTTAATGATTATTTTAATATTTCTTTTAGTTTCCATTATCTTAGAGCAGCTAGAAGTAAAAACCTAAAATTGTAGAATTGCAACCCATACCAAACTCTGAAACCCGTCCTACAACTAATTGTTGTAATGTGCTTTAGAATTTATTGCTTTTTTGTATGTTATTTTTCATGAAAAAATCAATTATGATGATAAAAAATTGTCATTTTATAGGAATTATGTTTATGAAATAAACTGAAAGTTATAGTACACAATGGTAAAAAATTAAATTTAAAAATAAATTAAAATAAAACTCTCTGCCTTTGATCTTATACAGTAGGTGATTATATAGGCAATATTATCCTTTACCTTGCATTCTATTTACCGTAGTCCCAACCAGGTCAGTTTCATTCGTATCTCTGATTGAAGACTGATCTCTTTTATGGTTTCTTTAGGTGTTGAAGAAAGTTTTTAAATCAGAAACATGTCTTTAAATACATCCAAATATTTACTTTTTAGCATTCATCATTCCTTTGTAGAAATTCAGTTTCCCATCCAAATATTTACTTTTTAGCATTCATCATTCCTTTGTAGAAATTCAGTTTCCCATCTCACAGAATTTTCCTTTTACCCTAGTAATTTTTTTTTTAGTACAGTTTTTCTGGTGAATTTTCTCAGTTTTTGTTTGCCTGGTAAATAATTTATTTTCACTTAATTTTTTAAACATAATTTCCCTGTATATAGAATTCCAGATTCCCAGTGTTGTTGTAGTTTTCAACATTTTAAGGATATCATTACCACATCTTCTGGATTGCATTTTTCTGCTGAGAAGTCTGTGACCTTTCTTTCCTTTGTTCCTCTGGCTGCTATTAATATTTCTTCTTTCTTTCAGTTTCATTATGATGTGCTGTCACATGGCTTCCTTTATCATGCTTGATGTTTGTTGAATTACTGAATCTGTGATTTTATAGTTTTTATCATATTATAAAAATTTCAACCATTATTTTTCAAATATTTTTCACCCTTTCCCCCATCCTTTGCATTCCATTTAAATATATTTGAAATGTTTAATATTTTCCCATGGGACACTGAGAATCTATTCATTTCCTTTTCATTCTTTTTCTGTCTGTCCATCTGTTTGAATAGTTTCAATTGCTGTGGTTTCAAGTTGATTTTCTTCTGCAGTTTCTAATCTCAATTACATTCATCTAGCAAATTCTTCATTTCAGATATTGTGTTCTTAACCACTAGAAGTTCCAAGTTATTCTTTCTAATATCTTCAATCTCTTGCCTCACTATGGTCATAGCCTTCTTTCAATCTTGGAGGATATTTGTAACAGCTCTTTTAAAGTATTAAATTACCTTTATAATTTCTGATTCTGTTCCTGTTGATAGATATCTCTTCTGGCTATAAGTCCCATTTCTCTGCTTCTTCAAATGTCTCATAATTTTTAATTGAGTTCGGGGCATTGTAAGTTCTATCTTGTTTGTTGTCTGTGATTTGTTGTCTTTTTAAAAGAGTTTTGAATTTTGCTTGGTAGGCATCCAAATTATTTTTGTATCAACTTGACTCCTGCAAGATTAATTTTTTAGCTTGTCCTAGTTTGCTAAGTGTCAGAATGCAATATACCAGAAACAGAATGGCTTTAAAAACAGGAATTTAATAAGTTGCTAGTTTACAGTTCTAAGGCCAAGAAAATGTCCCAATTAAAACAAGTCTATAGAAATGTCCAATCAAAGGCATCCAGGGAAAGATACCTTGGTTCAAGAAGGCCAATGAAGTTCAGGGTTTCTCTCTCAAGTGAGAAGACACATGGCAAACACAGTCAGGGCTTCTCTGTCAGCTGGAAGGGCACATGGTGAACACGGCATCATCTGTTAGCCTTCTCTCCTGGCTTCCTGTTTCATGAAGCTCCCTGGGAGGCATTTTCCTACTTCACCTCCAAAGGTCGCTGGCTCATGGACTCTGCTTTGTGGTGCTGCAGCATTCTTTGCTCTCTCCAAATCTCTTTCATTCTCCAAAATGTTTCCTGTTTTATAGGACTCCAGAAACTTATCAAGATCTGCCCAAATGGGTGGAGACATGTTGCCACCTAATCCAATTTAACAACCACTCTTGATTACATCACATCTCCAGGGAAAGTATCTAATTACAGTTTCAAACATACAATGCTAAATAAGGATTAGAAGAAATGGCTGCCTTTACAAAATGGGATTAGGATTAAAACATGGACTTTTCTAGGGGACATACATCCTTTCAAACCAGCATATAGTTTGATTATAGATGGTCTCAAGAAATATTAAATCTAGGGCCAGATTAGTCCTACTGTTGTCAGATTAAGTTTCAGGTTCTTGGCTGCACCACAAGAAAGAATTCAAGGGCAAAGCACAGGTAAAAAATCTGTTGAGTGCACATGCAGAGAAGGAGCATGTGGGCACTTTCAAAAGATGATAGAGATAAGAGGCCCCAACATTGGGGCAATCTGCTTTGATTGCTTTACTTTACCTACTTCTCTTTCCTTTCCTTGTTCAGGGCTCTTCCTCCCACACTCTCTTCTCTCCAGGACAGTGCCTGGAGGTACAGAGTGCATCTGAACACGTCAGCTGCCATTGGTGTGTTCTAGTTTGCTAGCTGCTGGAATGCAACACACCAGAAATGGATTGGCTTTTAATAAAAGGGGATTTATTTTGTTAGTTCTTCAGAGGAGAAGCAGCTAACTTTCCACTGAGGTTCTTTCTTATGTGGGAAGGCACAGGATGGTCTCTGCCGGCCTTCTCTCCAGACCCATGGGTTTCAACAACTTTCCCCAGGGTGACTTCTTTCTGCATCTCCAAAGGCCTGGGCTGAGCTGCGAGTGCTGAGATGAGGAATGCCAAGCTGCTCAGGCTGTGCTATGTTGCGGTCTCTCATTTAAGCACCAGCTAATTAAGCCAAACATCCTTCATTGCTGCAGGCACACCTCCTAGCCGACTGCAGATGTAAATCAGCAATAGATGAGGTTCATGTACCATTGGCAGCAACAAAACTAGGTACACTCACCTGGCCAAGTTGACAACTGAATCTAACTACCACAGGGTGTTTTATCTAGGTAGGTAGCCCCATGCAGGTTGTCTGTCCAGGACAAGACCTCCTGATTCTGATTAATGATCCTTGTTTAAAGTTTCCTTCATGGTATTTTTCTCTCCCTCTCATGTCCCTGTGCTAGAATGCTTCAGCTCCCCCCTCAGAGAGTTCTAACTCCCTAAACTTAAGGGTTGCTGAAGGATGTAGGTCTGTCTTCTATAGCTGCTTGCTGCTTCCAGGATATTTGGCCCTACCTGATGAAGTATAAAACTTTCTGGCTCTGTTGTTTAAGTTGAGAGGAGAGAAGTCTGGAGAGGCATTCGGAATAGCTGAAAATCATTTTTTCAACATTGGTCTGGAATAAAACTCTTCTAGTCTGGAAGAAATAAACTTGATGAAAAGTTTAAAAATGTAAGGTATGGGGCAGAGAGTGCCAAGATGGTGACTTAGTGAGGTGTGGGATTTAGTTCATCCTCCAGAACAGCTACTAAATAGCCAGGAACAGTACGGAACAACTGCTGGGGCCACGTCAGTAACTGGACACACAGCGTACCCCAGTCTGGACCAGCTGGACCAGCTGCGAGCCCCCCCAGAACCATGAGTGCCCCAAGCTGCGGCTGCCGGCTCTCCTCCCCGACAGGCTACTTCCCAGAGGGGAAAGGAAAGGGACTTTACTAGTAGCAGGGGCTGAGCCAACTAAGCTCCAATTGTGGAATTAATTCACAAATTCTGACTACTGAAAATACACCCCCAGCTCAGCTGAACCTCGTCAAAGCAGAGGTTGCTGATTTTTGCTCTAATGCCGAGGGGACAGGGCTGACAGAAAAAGAAAAAAGAAAAAAAGAAACAGAGTTTTTTTGGGTCAGATAGCACATAATACTTGAAAGGGTCTGGTCCCTGGTGGAAAGGAGGGGGCACATAGGATTTGAAGGTACACAAAGCAACATACCAACTTATGCTCTTGATTGGCAAACCCGAGAAATGGGGGTCCTCCTCTGAGAAGGATTTTTCTCTTTCTTTTTTGTGGCTGTGTTTCTACCAAGGCTTGACTGCATTTGGATAGGGCTTCTCAGGCTGCAACTGCCCCAGGCATAAGTAAAAACAATCTTGTTTGAGAGCTTATCTGGAGCCTGTGCCTTCCCCTGGAGACTAGTGGGGCCCAGCTCAGGTAGAGTCCCTCCCTCAAGGAATTCAGACCCCAGTGTTTGGAAAATTGAAGAAATTAAAGCCAGCCTACAACCTCTCCTCTGCCTCCACCATACTCCCAGCAGGGAGAGTCTGCTGAAGTTAAAGGTACTGCATCACATTATGCTGATGGGACCTGCAGGCAGATAAGTACTACATACTGGGCAGGATAGGAAAAACACAGAGTTCAGAGACTTCATAGGAAAGTCTTTCAACCTGCTGGGTCTTACCTTCAGGGAAAACTGATGCTAGGAGACTCTTTCCTCCTAACAGGAGGCCAGTTTGGTCTGGGAAAATATGGCTGGGGTCTATAATACCGAAGTAGACCCTCCTAAGGGTGGTGGGGGCAAGGCACCATACAGTCAGGGCAAGAAACAAGGAAACAAGGACTGAAAAATTCTGCTCTGTTAAACAAAACCTAAGCTAGTGGTTCAGAATAAGCTGAACTGAATGTCAAAGAACAGATAGACAACAAAGTTATCCCACAAGAAAATCCTAGATAAAAGATGTGAAAACAATCTCCAGAATAGACTAGTTAAGGTAATTTAATGACTAGACACCAGCAAAAAATAATGACCCACACTAGGAAAATTGAAGACAAACCAACAATTCAAATGAGATACAGGAGTTGAAACAATTAATTCAGAATGTTTGAACAGACATGGAAAACCTCATCAAAAATCAAATCAATGAATTGAGGGAGGATATGAAGAACACAAGGAGTGAACAAAAAGAAGAAATCAAAAGTTTGAACAAACAAATCTCAGAACTTATGGGAATGAAAGGCACACTAGAAGAGATGAAAAAAAAATGGAAACCTACAATGTCAGATTTCAAGAGGCAGAAGATAGGATTAGTGGACTGGATGATGGAACATCTGAAATCTGACAAGCAAAAGAAAACATAGGGAAAAGAATAGAAAAATATGAGCAGGACTCAGGGAATTGAAGAACAAAATGAAGCATATGAATATACGTGTTGTGGGTGTCCCAGAAGCAGAAGAGAAGAGAAAAGAAGGAGGAAAACCAATGGAGGAAATCATCACTGAAAATTTCCCAACTCTTATGAAAGACTTAAAATTACAGATCAAAGAAGTACAGCATACCCCAAACAGAATAAATCCAAATAGTTGTACTCCAAGACAGTTACTAATCAGAATGTCAGATGTCAAAGAGAAAGAGAGAATCTTGAAAGCAGCAAGAGAAAGGCAATCCATCACATGTAAGGGAAGTCCAATAAGACTATGAGTAGATTTCTCATCAGAAACCATGGAGGCGAGAAGACAGTGGGAGGATATATTTAAGATATTAAAAGAGAAAAACTGCTAGACTGGAATTCTATACAATTCCAGCAAAATTGTCCTTCAAAAATGAGGGAGAAATTAAAACATTTCCAGATAAAAAATGACTGAGAGAATTTGTGACCAAGAGACTGGCTCTGCAAGAAATACTAAAGGGAGCACTAGAGGCAGATACAAAAAGACAGGAGAGAGAGGTGTGGAGAGGAGTGTAGAAATGAAGACTATCAGTAAAGGAAAAAAAGAAGAAAAATTAGATATGACATATAAAATCCAAAAGGCAAAATGGTAGAAGAAAGTACTACCCATACAGTAATAAACACTAAATGTTAATGGATTAAACTCCCAATCAAAAGACATAGACTGGCAGAATGGATTTAAAAACAGCACCCATCTATATGCTGTCTAGAGAAAACACATCTTAGACCCATAGGATAAACATAGATTGAAAGTGAAAGGTTGGGAAAAGATATTTCATGCAAATAACAATCAGAAAGAGCAGGAGTATCTATACTAATATTCAATAAACTAGACTTCAAATATAAAACAGTTAAAAGAGACAAAGAAGGACACTATGTAATAATAAAAGGAATAATTCGACAAGAAGACATAACAATCATAAATATTTATGCAACAAGCCAGAATGCTCCAAAATACATGAGGTAAACACTGAAAAGAGAAATAGACACATCTACCATAGTAGTTGGAGACTTCAATTCCCTGCTCACATCAATGGACAGAACATCTAGACAGATAATCAATAAAGAAACAGAGAATTTGAATAGTACAATAAATGAGCTAGGCTTAAGAGACATTTATAGAACATTACACCCCACAACAGCAGAACACACCTTTTTCTCAAGTGCTCATGGATCATTCTCAAGGATAGACCATATGCTCGGTCACAAAGCAAGTCTCAATAAATTTAAAAAGATTGAAATCATACAAAACACTTTCTCACACCATAAAGGAATGAAATTGGAACCAATAATGTGTAGAGTGCCCCAAAATTCACAAATATATGGAGGCTCAACAACACACTCTTAAACAACCAGTGGGTCAAGGAAGAAATTACAAGAGAAATCAGTAAACATCTCGAGGCAAATGAAAATGAAAACACAATGTATCAAAATTCATGGGATGCAGCAGAAGCTGTGCTAAGAGGGAAATTTATTGCCCCAAATGCCTATATCAAAAAAGAAGAAAGGGCAAAAATCGAGGATTTAACTGTCCACTTGGAAGAACTAGAAAAACAACAACAAACTAACCCCAAAGCAACAAAAGGAAAGAAATGATGACTATTAGAGCAGAAATAAATGAAATTGAGAACATGAAAATAATTGAGAAATCAACAAAACCAGAAATTGGTTCTATGAAAAAATCAATAAGACTGATGGGCCCTTAGTGAGGTTGACAAAAAGAAGAAGAGAGAGGATGCAAATAAATAAAATCAGACATGGAAGAGGAGACATAACCACTGACCCTGCAGAAATAAAGGAAGTAATGAGAGGATACTATGAACAACTTTGTACTAATAAACTCGACAATGTAGATGAAAGGGACAACTTTCTAGAAAGGCATGAACAACCAACATTGACTTGAGAAGAAATAGACGACCTCAACAAACCAATCACAAGTAAAGAAATTGAATCAGTCATTAAGAAGCTCCCCAAAAAGAAAAGTCCAGGACAAGATGGCTTCATACATGAATTCTACCAAACATTCCAGAAAGAATAGTACCAATCCTGCTCAAACTCTTCAAAAAAAATTGAAGAGGAGGGAAAGCTACCTAACTCATTCTGTGAAGCCAACATCTCCCTCCTACCAAAGCCAGACAAAGATACTACAAAAAAGAAAACTGCAGACCAATCTCTCTAATGAATATAGATGCAAAAATCCTCAACAAAATTCTAGCAAATCAACTCCAGCAGCACATTAAAAAAATTATACACCATGCCCAAGTAGGATTCATCCCAGGTATGCAAGGATGGTTCAACATAGGAAAATCAATTAATGTAATACACCATATCAACAAATCAAAGTAGAAAAACCACATGATCATCTTGAATTATGCAGAAAAGGTATTTGACAAAATTCAACATCCTTTCCTGTTGAAAACACTGCAAAGGATAGGAATAAAGGGAACTTCCTCAAAATGATAAAGGGAATATATGAAAAACCCACAGCTAACATCATCTTCAATGGGCAAAAACTGAAAACTTTCCCCCTAAGATCAAGAACAAGACAAAGATGTCCACTATCACCACTGTTATGCAACATTGTGTTGGAAGTTCTAGCCAGAGCAATTAGACAAGAAAATACAAGGCATCAAAATTGGAAAGGAAGAAGTGAAACTCTCACTGTTTGCAGATGATATGATACTATATGTCAAAAACCCTGAAAAATCCACAGCAAAACTATTAGAGTTAATAAATGAGTACAGCAAAGTGGCAGGTTACAAGATCAACACTCAAAAATCTGTAGTGTTTCTATACACTAGTAATGAACAATCTGAGGGGAAAATCAAAATAAAAATTTGATTTACAATTGCAGCCAAAAGAATAAAATATTTAGAAATAAATTTAACTTAAGAGACAAAAGACCTATACAAAAAAACTACAAGAAATTCTTAAAAGAAATCACAGAAGACCTCAATTAATGAAAGGGCATACCATGCTCATGGATTGGAAGACTAAATATAGTTAAGATGTCAATTCTACCTAAATAGATTTACAGGTTCAATGCAATACCAATTAAAACCCCCAAAATATTTTGATACAGTGTATTTTCATAAATAGAAAAACCAATAAACTAAATTTATCTGGAAGGGCAGGATACCCCAAATAGCTAAAAGTATCCTGAGAAAGAAAAATGAAGTCGGAGGTCTCACACTCTCTGACGTTAAGGTATATCATGAAGCTACGGTGGTCAAAACAGCATGGTACTGGCATAAAGACAGATATACTGACCAGTGGAATTGAATAGAGTGTTCAGATATAGACCCTCTCATCTATGGACAATTGATCTTTGATAAGGCAGTCAAACCAACTCGCCTGGGACAGAACAGTCTCTTCAATAAATGGTGCATAGAGAACTGGATATCTGTATGCAAAAGAATGAAAGAGGATTCATATCTCATACCCTATACAAAAATTAACTCAAAATGGATCAAAGAGCTAAACATTAGATCTAAGACCATAAAACTTTTGAAGAAAATGTGGGGAAATATCTTATAAATCTTATAATAGGAGGTGGTTTCCTATACCTTACACCCAAAGCATGAGCATTGAAAAAAAAAGAAAGAAATGGGAATCCTCAAAATTAAGGACTTTTGTGCATCAAAGAACTTCGTCAAGAAAGTAAAAAAACGCCTTACACAACGGGAGACAATATTTGGAAATAATATATCAGATAAGGGTCAAGTATCCAGAATATATAAAGAGACTTGTTCAACTCAACAACAAAAAGACAGACAACCCAATTACAAAATGGGCAAAAGACTTGAACAGACACTTCTCAGAAGAGGCAATACAAATGGCCAAAAGGCACATGAAAAGATGCTCAACTTCCCTGGCTATTAAGGAAATGCAAATAAAACCACAATGAGATATCATCTCACACCCACAAGAATGGTCATTATCAATGAAACAGAAAACAACAAGTGCTGGAGAGGATGTGGAGAAAGAGGCACACTTATCTACTGTTGATGGGAATGTCAAATGTTACAACCACTGTGGAAGGCAGTTTGGCAGGTCCTTAGGAAGCTAAGTATAGAATTGCCATATGATCCAGCAATGTTATTGCTAGGTATCTCCTCAGAGGACATGAGGGCAAGGACACAAACTGACATTTGCACACCAATGTTTATAGCAGCATTATTTACAATTGTGAAGAGATGGAAACAGCCCAAATGTCCATCAACAGACGAGTAGCTAAACATGGCATATACATATGATGGAATATTATGCAGATGTAAGACAGAATAAAGTTATGAAGCATGTAACAGCATGGATGGACCTTAAAGACATTATGCTGAATGAGATTAGCCAGAAACAAAAGGACAAATACTGTATGAACAGATATGAACTGACATTAGTGAATAAACTTGGAGAATGTCATTGGTAACAGAGACCATCAGGAGATATAAATAGGGGAAGATATTGGGTAATTGGAGCTGAAGGGATACAGAATCAGCAACAGGACTGATTGTAAAAACTCAGAAATGGATAGCACAATACTACCTAACTATAATACAATTATGTTAGAACACTGAATAAAGATGAATGTGCGAATGATAGAGGGAGGAGGACTGGGGGCAAAAATGAAATCAGAAAGAAAGATAGACAATAAAGGTTGAGATGGTATAATCTAGGAATGCCTAGAGTGTATAACGATGGTGACTAAATGTATAAATTTAAAAATGTTTTTGCATGAGGAATGTTCTAGTTTGCTAGCTGCCAGAATGCAACACACCAGAGATGGATTGTCTTTTAATAAAAGGGGATTTATTTTGTTGGTTCTTCAGAGGAAAGGCAGCTAATTTTCCACTGAGGTTCTTTCTTACATGGAAGGCACAAGATGGTCTCTGCTGGTCTTCTCTCCAGGCCCCTGGGTTCCAACAACTTTCCCCAGGGTAACTTCTTTCTGCATCTCCAAAGGCCTGGGCTGAGCTGCTAGTGCTGAGATGAGGAATGCCGAGCTGCTTAGCAGTGCTACATTGCAATCTCTCATTTAAGCACCAGCCAATTAAGTCAAACGTCACTCATTGCAGCAGACACGCCTCCTAGCCGACTGCAGATGTAATTAGCAACAGATGAGGTTCAGGTACCATTGGCTTATGTCTGCAGCAACAAGACTAGGTATGCTCACCTGGCCAAGTTGACATCTGAACCTAACTAACACAAGGAAGAACAAAGGAATGTCATTACTGCAGGGTGTTGTAAATAGATGGTAATTAATATTTTTAAAATTTTAACTTATGTGTGAGACTAAAGCAAAAAAAATGTTTATTTGATACAAAATTTATATTTTGACTAATGCAGTTCCTAATATAACTTATGTGGACGCTTAATTGAACATCATAAGTACATGGAAACTTGAGTAGGGCATAAGATTTTATGGGTTTGTCCAGAGTGATGCCTCAATAAATCCCAGAGTGATTGAACAGAGTAAAAAGTATTTGCAAAGTCCCCTTGGAGGAATGGTGAGAAATGGGGAAAATTCAACTTCCCCAAGTGAAGAATTCTTGATATTCTCACGAACAGTGGGGACAAACAAAGCATAGGCTGAGTCCCCAATCTTGGGGATTTTTCATATGAAAACTAACCCCACAAAGGATAGGTCAAGCCTACTTAAAATTAGGCCTAAAAGTCACCCCTAAGAGAACCTCTTTTGTTACTCAGATGTGGCCTCTCTCTCCAGCCAATATAACAAGCAAACTCACCGCCCTCCCCCTGACAATGTGGGACAGGAATCCTAGAATGATCTGGGACTAGCTTCAAGGTATTGAGAAAACCTTCTTGACCAAAAGCGAGAAGAGAGAAATGAGACAAAATAAAGTGTCAATGGCTGAGAGATTCCAAACAGTGTTGAGAGATTATCCTGGAGGTTATTCTTACACATTAAATAGATATCACCTTGTTAGTCAAGTTGTAATGGAGAGGCTGAAGGGAACTGCCTGAAAATTTAGAGCTGTGTTCCAGTAGCCATGCTTCTTGAAGATGATTGTATAATGATATAGCTTTCACAATGTGACTGTGTGATTGTGAAAACCTTGTATCTGATGCTCCTTTTATCTACCTTATCAACAGATGAGTAAAACATATGGAATAAAAATAAATAATAAGGGGAACAAATGTTAAAATAAATTTAGATTGAAATGCTAGTGATTAATGGAGGGGTCAGAGGTAAGGTATGTATGATTTTTTTTCTGTTGTCTTTTTATTTCTTTTTCTGAATTGATGCAAATGTTCTAAGAGATGATCATGATGAATATGCAACTATGTGGTGATATTGTGAATTACTGATTATATATGTAGACCAGAATGATCATATGTTAAGAATGTTTGTGTTTGTTGGTTGTAAAAAAAAAAAAAGCAAGGTATGATCAGTAGCAAGAAGAGGATAGCAGTGAGTGGATCTAGGGTAGGTATTAGCCAAGAGAGATTGAGGTAAAGGGTCCAAGAGTGAATCCTAGCTGGGCAGCTCATTGCTGCTCAACTGGGGAATAATAGAGTACATGTGGCATGTTAAGGGGTGCAGGAATGAGGCTTAGGAGGGGCTTGATTGATCAGGCTGTGGCTGAGGGCAATTAATTTTTCTTTTTGAACTAAAGCTCCAGCAGCAGGGCTTTGCATATTTTCCTCTGTTTTTTGGTCAATGAAGCTACTTTTAGAAATAAGAAATATGTGATAAACTATAGCAGCAGTTTTGCCATGTTTTGCCTTTAAACATTTACTTGGGTTATGTTAATTAACAGGCAGAACATAATTTTATTATTGCCTTGATTTTTTAAGTCTTTTTTGTTGTTGAAGCTTTAGAGTAAAGTAGTGTAACCGACAAATAAATTTGTTTGTTTGACATCATACAGATCACTATTAGGATATAACGTTGGCAGTGAGAACATTGTTAAGTGTGCCAGTTTGAAAATATTATGTACCCCAGAAAAGCCATGTTTAATTCTGATTCAATCTTGTGGAGGCAGCCATTTCCTTTAATCCTGATTCAGTAATGTAGGTTGGAATCTTTTGATTAGATTATCTCTATGGAGATGTGACATGCCAAATTGTGGGTATTAACTTTTGATTAGATAGAGATGTGATCCCACCCATTCCAGGCGGGTCTTGATTAGTTTACTAGGATCCTTTAAAAGAGGAAACATTCTGGAGAAAGTCAGAAACAACAGAAATTAGAGAAAGAACAGAAACCTCAGAGCTTACAGAAACTTCACAGTAGAGCTGACACAGATGTAGACATGTAGAAAACAGAGACATAAATATTTGGAAATGCTTGGAACCCAAGACATCACCATGAGATGATAAGCAAACCAGAACGTGGAGAGAGCCAAGCCAAGCAAAGAGATGAAAGCCAGCCCCAGAGAAGCAAAGTGAGTAACTTCCACACAGACAGAGACTGAAAGCAATGGAGCTCAGGAGGAAGGGACCAGTAGATGCCAGCCTCATGACTTCCAGCTGACATAGGTGTCCCAGGCTGTCATGGTTAGGGACATGTGTCAACTTGGCCAAGTTGTAGTACATGTTAATGTGATTGGACAAGTGCTGGTCTGTCTGTTGCAATGAGGACATTTCATAGGATTAGATCATGATCACGTCAGCTGCATCCACAGCTGATTCCATTTATAATCAGCCAAAGGGGAGTGTCTTCTATAATGAGTGATGCTTAATCTAATCACTGGAAGCCTTTTAAGGAGGATTCAGAGGAGACAGGTTCCATTCCTGCTTCGACTGGTGGGCCTCTCCTGTGGAGTTCATCCAGACCCTCCATTGGAGTCGTTGGCTTCACAGCCTATCCTGTGGATTTTGGACTCTGTGTTTCAATGGTCACGTGAGACACTTTTATAAATTTTGTATTTGCAAGTGTTCCCTGTTGATTCTGTTTCTCTAGAGAACCCTAACTAATACACAGGCCAATTGGCCTACCTTAGTGAAGGTAACCTCTTGTTTATGCCTTAATTTGGATAGTTTCACTGCCTTAGAACTTTAAACTTGTAACATATTAAGTCCCCCATCTTTAAAAGCCATTCCAGTTCTGGTATATCGCATTCTGAAAGCTTGCAAACTAAGACATTAAGTCTTTAGGAATTTTGGAAGATTTGTATTTTTTTTAAAAAGGATCATAAGGTCATGATAAACATTTAGACAGAGTACTCAGATGGGTAAGAGAGCAGCAATGATTATGAGAGAATTTATTTTTCATAAACTCTCTACAACTTTTTTTTAATCTCTCTCTAGGGCTTATAGACAGCAGCGACTACACACAAAACCTACTTTCTCAAACTTTCTACAACTTTTCCAGATCCATCTAGGGCTCAGTAATTACTACAAAATTCACTTTCTCAAACTTTTCACACTTTTCTATATACATCCAGGGGTTGTGGTCAGCAATGACTACAAACAAAATTCACTTTCACAAACTTTCTATAACTTTCCACATCCATTCAGTCAGCAATGACCACAACAAACAAAATTCACTTTCATATTAGCAATATGTTCATTTACAAAATGAACATATTGCAAACTGTACTTTGAGGCAGTTGGACGTCAATGAAATCTGCTGCTAAGGCATTTTTAAAGTTATGAGAACTATTCTGAAACTCTTGGGGCAGCATTAAATGAACAGGGTGGAAATACTATCCTTAAGCCCCTGCTATTTAAAAGAAAATAGGTATTGAGAGTCAGGGTGAAGAGGGATACAAAAATGTATTTTTAAGATAAAAAGCTAAGAATCTGAATGCAGACAAGGGTTATTCAGCAGGCTTGCCCTGGGATACCTTCATCTCATACAGAGAGGTTTATTTGCTTGAAGACCTCCTTTGGGATGTCAAGTGGCCTCAATCAGGTAGGGACCTCAGGGCAAACAAGAGGGTAAACATAATAACTGGGGTTACTGGTCTTAAAGTGACCCCCAGGGAATGAAGACTATCCCTCCCTAAGAGGGGGGTGAGGCATTCAGGGTCAATGAGAAATTGATGGAACACTAGAATGTCTCCAAGCTTACAAAGGAGAAGCATAGTGAAAGTTTGGTTTAGGCTTCACCATCAACTCCCATAACTAGGTGTGCTGGTTTGAAATGATGTATGTACCCCAGAAAAGCCATGTTTTAATCTTAATCCCATTTTTTAAAGGCAGCCATTTCTTCTAATCCTTATTCAGTACTGTATATTTGAAACTGTAATTAGATCATCTCCCTGGAGATGTGATTTAATCAAGAGTGGTTGTTAAACTGGATTAGGTAGAGGTATGTCTCAACCCATTTGGGTGGATCTGTATTAGTTTCTGAAGTCCCATAAAAGAGGAAACATTTTGGAGAAAGATATTCAGAGAGAGCAGAGCAGAACGACATAGTCATGAGAAGCAGAGTCCACCAGCCAGTGACCTTTGGCAATGTAAAAGGAAAATGCCTCCCAGGGAGCTTCATGAAACAGGAAGCCAGGAAAAGAAGCTAGCAGATGACACCATGTTCAGCATGTGCCCTTCCAGATGAGAGAGGAACCTGACCGTGTTTACCATGTGCCTTTCCAGATGAGAGAGTAACTCTGACGGTGTTCCCCATTTGCCCTTCCGCTTGAGAGAGAAACCCTGAACTTCATCGGCCTTCTTGAACCAAGGTATCTTTCCCTGGATGCCTTTGATTGGACATCTCTATAGACTTGTTGTAATTGGGACATTTTCTTGACCTTGGAACTGTAAACTAGCAACTTACTAAATTCCCCTTTTAAAAAGTCATTCTGTTTCTGGTATATTGCATACTGACAGCTAGCAAACTAGAATACTAGGCAAGTCCAAGTGGAGGTAGGCTCAGAATGGTAGTTCAAGACAAAATGTCTCTAGTGTTAATTAAGAAATTAATAATCTTACCTGCCACATTGAGTGTCACCTGAGGTTCCTCTATGTGAAGTCAGCAGAGCCATAAGTAGGCTTGGGCACCTTCAGTCATTTCCATGCACCATGAGCAGGGCTCAAGGGGCTGTCCCATCCCTCTGCTTCAGGAGACATTGTAATCTTTCAGCCCCATGCTTAGGTTGGTGGCACTTGGGGCATGACTCCAGTGGGTCCTGAGGTTGGGGGTTGTTTTGAAGTTTCTGGCACTCTCCCAGCCAGTGTCCTTCTGACCCACAGTTGAAGAAATGCCCTTGAAGCCCGGAACCACAATTCAGGTGGCCTCACCAGAACAGGGAACTGTAAACAGCAACTGCAATAAGCTGAGCCTCTTCCTTGGTCTTTTCCTTACCTCTTTGTCTTCTCCTCCTCCTTGTCCTTGCCTGATTGTTAAAAACATAACAGATTATTAGTGGGAGTTTGTGGGCCCAAGGAGAACTTTTGTAGCTTTCTCCAAATATCAGGGGAAGACTGGTTGATGAAAAAGGTGCCCAGCAAAATCTGAATTATCAGGAATTCAGGCTTATGTTAGTATACTTTTTTAGGGCTTCTAGTATCCTCCCCTGGAACAGGGCTGGGTCTTCCTTTATCTCCTTTGTGATCTACCTAAGCTTAATGTAATTGGTGGTAAATTTCATCTTGCTTTCTGGAAAACAAGCTTTATAATGGATCAACAAGATCTTTGCTAATGGAAATTGAGACATGGGCATAACACAAGTGATAAATCCCTCTCAGGTCCTTGTCTTGATAGATAGCTATAAATATTTGGGTATAGGGAATTTCAGACTACTTTCCCTGTCTTTTACAGATTGGAGGGTGATACTGTAATTGAGAGTCCATTGGAGGGCTATGCTTTTTCACTTTTTTTTTTTTTTTAGCTTATATTGACTGTTGACATTTCCCATTTTCTCTGGAAAAGAAAATAGAGGAGTTTACATGGACAGGTTGTGCTGGTTTGAATTTGTGGACCCCAGAAAAGCCATATCCTTTAATCCTCATTCTATACTGCTGGGTGGGAGTTTTAAATTATCCATGGAGATATGACCCACCCAATTTGGGGTGGCAACTTTTGATTGGATGATTTCCATGGAGGTGTGTCATCACCTATTCAAGGTGGGGTTGCTTATTGGAGCCCTCTAAGAGGGAACTGTTTTCAAAGGAGTGACAGAGCCCATGCCAACAGAGACCTTTGGAGATGAAGAAGGAAAATGTTCCCAGGGGAGCTTCATGAAACAGGAAGCCAGAAGAGAAATCTAGCAGATGCCACCATGTTCACCATATGCCTTTCCAGTTGAGAGAGAGAAATCCTAAATGTCATCAACCTTCTTGAACCAAGGTATCTTTCCCTGGCTGCCTTAGATAGGGCATTTCTACAACCTTCCTTTAGTTGGGACATTTTCAGTCCTTAGAACTATGGACTTGCAACTTAATAAATTCCCCCTTTTAAAAGCCATTCTGTTTCTGGGATATCGCATTCTGGTAGCTAGCAAACTAGAACATTGGTCAAGGACCTTAACCTGACCCTTACCCAGAAGCATTCCAGGACAATGCATTCAAAGAGTTGGGGACTTGTACCAGTTGGAAACTGTTGCGTACCCCAGAAAAGCTATGTTCTTTAACCTTCATTCAACACTATCGGTGGGATTTTTTAAATTAAATTATTTCCATGGAGATGTGATTCACCCAACTGTGGATGGGACATTTTGATTAGGTGGTTTCCATGGAGATTTGTCTCCACCAATTCAGGGTGGGATCACTTACTGGAGTCCTCTAAGAGGGAACCATTTTGTAAAAACCTTGAGAACCCATACGGTGAGAGACTTTTGGACATATAAAGAAAAAATGCCTCAGGGGAAGCCATTTGAAGAAGATGGGAGAGAAAGTTAACAGACGTCACCATGTGCCTTCCCCATTGACAGAGAAACCCCAAACATCACTGACTCTTTCTTGAGTCAAGGCATCTTCCCTGGATGCCTTAGGTTGGACATTTTTATAGCTTAGAACTGTAAACTTTAAACATAATAAATCCCTTTTAAAAGCCATTCCATTTCTGGTATATTGCATTCCAACAGTCTTAACAAGCCAATACAGATTTTGGTACCAGAGAAGTGAGGTGCTGCAATTTGCATATTCCAAACATGCTGGAACAGCTTTTTTAAGGATAGGGGGAGATTTTGGAAGAGTTGTGAGGAACTTAATAGAGAAGGTTTAGAATGCTTTGAAGAGACTGTTGGTAGAAATCTGGACCCTAAAGGTGCCTCTGATGAGGCTTTAGATAGAAATGAGGAATATGTCATTGCAAACCGTAAGGAAGGAGGCCCTTGTTTTAAAATGGCAGATAGTTTGGCCAAATTGAGTACTGCTGTTGGATGAAGTTAGAATTTAAAAGTGACAAGCTGGGGTACTTAGCTGAAGAGATTTCCAAACAAAATTTGGAAAATTCAGCCTGGCTTCTCTTTGAGCTTATAGTAAACTATGACAGGAAAGAGAGAAGCTGAGAACTGAGAAAACAGAAACTGATGGTCTGGAAAATTTTGGGCTCCCTGAAAGTGAGACCCCAGAGAATAGTGCTCACATGTAGATTTAACCAAACATGGAAGCAATCAGCCATTACAGGATAAGTGACAATTCGATATGGAGTTATCCAGAAAAGATATGTGGAAAGTCCTAATGTCTTATCAGTATGATCCCAGTATACTGCATTAGAAAACCAACAAGAGTGTTGTGGACTCTGTATAAATTGAACTACTGATAGTCTGAACTAAAAGGGACACAGTGAATGAAAACTAACTTCAAAGGCAGAATGATGGAAGCTAATGTATGAAGCCAATAAAACTCAGGCCAGGAGAGTGGACACACCCATGCACTTGGAAAAGGTGAGTTTGCCCCAAAGACAGGAGGAGGGCCTTCCACCTGGATGATCAGGAAGAGTTGTGGTGCCTCAGGTCTCATAGAGGCTGGAGCACATTCTTTGTGGATTGGAGAGAGTCTTGCTGCCACTCCATTGTTCTGAGGGGGTTGAGTGTGAACCCCAGAGATAGCAGAACCAGATGCTGCCCCCATGCTTGGAGAGGATGGAGCCAAGGTAAAGGTGGTCTCCTTAATATCCCCCAAGCTTTTTTTAGGTTTTTTATAGACCTTTAAAACATACTGGGGCTTGTAGATGTGTCAAATTATATAGGAGAAGGTTAGAAACTTCTTTCAAAAAAAACCTTTCTTTCAAAAGTCTGCTTCATCTGGGTAATGCTGGGGACCTCAAGTCTTGAACTTGCCATAAGTGGCCCCAGTCTAGAAAAACCCTCAGTCTGTTAGTATATATAAACAAAACTTCACACTGGAGGAAGATTCAATTATCTTGCCTCTCAAAATTTTCCAACAAATAATTTTCAAATGCAGTGACCATAATACTGTTAAAGAGAACTAGACATACAAGGAAACAAGATTCTGTGGGAAAGAACCAGCAGAAAAAGGGGACTACAGAAGGACCTTGACACAAGAACTTTGGGTTTTCAGGCCCAGACTATAAAACTACTATTTTTCCTATGATAAATAAAATAACAAGAATTTCAACAGGGGACTGCATACCTCAAAAAGTCCCACTGAAAAATTGAAAAAAGAATCAAGTGGGACTTCTAAAACTGAAAAGTACAATAAACAAAATTAAAAGTTCAAGTTCAAACAAAAGTAAAAGTAAAAAAAATATATATCCCCCAAGCTTGCAATGCTTACACCAGCATTTGGAGACAGGGCTGCTGCCTTTGCAAAGGGTGGGACTGCTGTTTTCTAAAGCTCTAAGGATAAATAACTTTCAGATTTTGAAATCTAATGGAGTTTGCCCTACAGGTTTTCAGAACTGTTTGGGTCTGGTGACGCCTGTGTTCCTACCAATTCCTCCCTATGGAAATGGAAACATATATCCTATGACTGTCCCTCCTTTGTATATAGGCAGCAGATAACTTGTTCTGAATTTTACAGGTCCAGAGCCAGAGGAGAATTTGTCTTAGGACAGACTATGCCTGAAGCTGACTTTGATGAGATTTTGTACTGTTTCTGACTTTGTATTACATTTGTTTTGTTACTGAAATTGTTTAAAGCTTTCTGATATTGTAATGGAATGAATGCATTTTGTATATGGAAAGAGCATATCTTTTGGGGATCCAGAGGGTGGAATGTGCCAGTTTGAAACTATTGTGTACCCCAGAAAAGCTGTGTTCTTTAACCATCATTCAAGGTGGGATCTTTTTGATTAAGTTGTTTCTATGGAGATGTGACCCACCCCGTTATGGGTGGGACCTTTTGATTAGGTGGTTTCCATGAAGATGTGTCTCCACCCATTCAAGGTGGATTCACTTACTGGAGTCCTCTAAGGGGGAACTTCTTTGGAAAAAGCTTGAGAGCCACACAGCCAGAGACTTTTGGAGTTGCAGAAAGAAAATGCCCCCAGGGAAGCCACTTGAAGAAGCTGGGTGAGAAAGCTAGCAGATGTCACCATATGCCTTCCCAACAGAACAAGAGACCCCAAATATAACCAGCCCTTTCTTGAGTCAAGGTATCTTTCCCCAGATGCCTTAGTTTGGACATTTTTATAGGCTTAGAATTGTAAACTTGCAACTTAATAAATTCTTTTTTTAAAAGCGATTCCATTTCTGGCATATTGCATTCCAGCAGCTTTAAAAAAAATACAGGACTCAAGCCCTATACTTTCCTGAGAGTTGTCTGGACCTATGCTTCTAGGAATACTTTTGTCTCAATACCTTTGTCTTCAGGTTTCCTTTTTCTGAGAGCTAAAAAGCCATCATGCTCTGGAAGGGAAGATTTATATTCAGACACAGTCAGTCTCAACAGAGACTAAATGATCAAGTCCTGAGGGGAAACACTTCCATTGGAAAATGCACAATTTCCATCAGCATAGACCAGAGGACACTCCCTAGAATGCCAAAGACAACACCTTGTTTGGTGCAAGAACCATTAGCCAGAATCCTGAGTTACAAAAGACAGAATGTCTCAGAAGGCATTGAAAGCCAGACAGTGGAGAAAGAAGGAGATTTTCATGGAGGCAGAAGAGAGGACCTCTGTTGAAGAGGTGAAAAGAAGAAAAGATCCAGCAGAAGGATAGGTCTGGGTCCTCAGGGGGGAGGAAAAGAGAGCATGGCAGAATTTGGAGAGCTGAGGAGAGAGAGAGAGAGAGAGAAATAAGGTGACTTGATTTGACTCCCATTGTACTCCTGCTCAACATGGGAGAAGCCCCCAGTCAGGTCCCAAGGATGGTATCACCTGTCACTCTGAGCCTCCTGACTTCTACACAGTGTGGAGATAAACTCCTGCCATCTCTGAGGAGGGAACCAGAGGCTTAGAGTGGACCTAATTTATGTCCTGGGGGAGCCAGATCAGAACCTATAGATTCCTAGCTACAAGAAGTCAATGTGTGGGGAAGTCTCAGAAAGCTAAGGAGAAAGAGGAAAGGAGAAAGAGAGAAAAAAGGAGAGAAAGAAGGAGAAACACAGAGTTGCATGAGAGAATGAGTCAAGTGAAAAGAAAAAGTGAAAGCTTGTGTCCAAGCCTCCTGGTCATTAGCCATGACTTACCAGACCAGACAGTCAGAGAGAAGCATCTCTTGGCTAGCTCGTCAATGTATCTTGCCAGATTTGGATTCTAGGTTTTTGGCTATGCCACAAGAAATAATTCAAGGGCAAATCACAGATAGAGAAACTAGGTAGAAGATGTGTTGAGTACACATGCAAAGAGGGAGCATGCAGGCAGTTTTACAAGATGATAGAGACAAGAGGCCTCCCAAATTAGGGCACTCTGCTTTTATTGCTTAGCTTTACCTACTTCCCTTCTCCTTTCCTTTTTCAGGGTTCTTCCTTCCACCCTTCCTTCTCTCCAAGGCAGTGTCTGGTGGTAGATAGTGCATTTGAGCCAGTCAGTTGCCCCTGGGTATTTTGCCTAAGTGGATAGCCCCAGGAAGATTGTCCATGACCTTGATTTACCATCCATGCTCAAGGGCTCCTTCACAGTATTTTTATCTCCCCTCTCAGGTCCCTGTCCTAGTCTGCTTCACTACCATTAATGTGTGACACTTCTGAAGTTTCTGTTGAATACCTAGGGTACTCATTAAGAACTCTCTGGGTTCATTAGAACTAAAATGTCTTCCACTGTGTATGCTCTGTGAATTGCTCAGCTTACAATTCTCATTTAATGCCCATTTAACATATAGAGTTTCTCCCTATTCATATGCAGCTCAGCAGACTCAAGGGTACCACAAGAAGATTTCTGAGACTCTCTCTCTCTGCCTAACTCTCTCCTCTTCAGTTCTCTGATCTGCAAATTCAGATGTCTTAGTCTCTGTTAAAACTGATATATGCCTCTTCACCTCATTGAGACTCTCATACTCTGCTTGACTTAACCCTATCTTCACCAAATTCCAGAACACAAAGCTGGAAAGATCAGACAGTGACCTAATTTTTCCCCTTCTTTCAGTTGTTATATTCCTTCCTGCTTGTTGTCCAAGTACGAAATAATTGTTTTTTATATTTTGTAAAGTTTTCTACACTTTGTTTGCTTTTATTGTAGGAAGGCATATCAGGCCCTATTTACTGTATAATTTCTAAGGACAGATTACACTGATGAGTTTAGACCAGATTCTTACCTGTAGTTGATTTGATTTTACCATTTACTAATGAACTTCCTCATCACCCCCTCTATGCCTTGCTGCTGAATCAGCAGACAATTTGATTTCCATTAGCTCTTTCCTGAAAGCAATAGCTAGAACATGGTGATTTTAGAAGCAAAAAATTAGAGTAGCTTACTGTCTATGGCCGTGATTTCTGCTGTAGATCAAGGATTTTGTCCATACTATAGCTAGGCCAGATATCCAGATTATAGTGAACCTTATTGTTACCAACAACTTACTCACGATCTGGGTCTTTAGTTCTTAAGCCAGCTGGCATTAATTTCACTAATATTCTTTAAACTCCTTAAAAACCTTTATGTACTCTTTTGCATGTATGAAACATTTGAAAATAAAAATTAAGGGTTTTATTTCTAGTAAGGTTGCAACTTGAAAATTATGACATTCACATTTTATTTAGCCATTGTGTGGTGAACATATTCCTGTAGATATGCTGTTACAAAAAAAAAAAAAAAAAAAACAAGCAAACACATACACGAACAAGAAATAATAATCCACTTGCCAAATGGACCTAAACTGAATATTTTTATCCTAAAAAACAAGATGTCCAGGGAAAGAATCAGGTGTTATGTGGAACTTAATTAAATATATGTCAGTGATTGCTGTACAATAAAAGAGATGGTGAATCAAGATGAATTGAATATGGCACCTAGCCTTAAGAACTGACAAGATATGTGTGCTGGTAGAGCAGGGGTACACAAACTTAAAGCAATAATTAGAAAATGATAGATCAAAAGGGGTGATGGGAAGCCACAGGGTACTAGTGTAGCACAAAGGGAAATACACTGGGGAGAAGTAACATATTAACTGACCCCTATAAGGTAAGCAGAATAATTTGGCAACATGCATGTCTGGTGTGGTATTGTTTGGGGAAGTTTGGAGGTTCATAATGGAGGCATTAAATCAAGAAATGGCATGGTTGATGCAAGAACTACTGGTATCTTAGTTGTCTGATGCATAAAATGGTAGACTTGGAATGTCTAGAAATGTGACTAAGCACCATGGAGGGTTTTCCTTCCATATTAAGCCTAGACTGTACCCATGGCAAAAGGGTTCCATTAAAAGATTTGAAGAATGTACTTGCCATAAAATATCTGTTTTTACATAGATGTTGTGGAGTATAGAAGTGAAAAGAATAAAAATAAAGGTCAGGAGAAGAGTGAAAAAGTTACCACAGTAATTGAGTTTAGGAGATAATGCCTGGTCGGGCCTGAATGTAGACAGAGGGTACAGGAAGGGAAATCAGGAGTTAGAGTCAAGCAATGAACATTAAGGGTCATTTCTTACAGTTTGGAAGCCATCTGAATCAGAATCACTGGAGATACTTGTTAAACATATATACTCCGAAATCAGAATATCTAGGCAGAAAGCTGAAGAACTGGAAAGAGCCTCAAGAGATTTTTATGTACACTAAAGTTTTAGAACTACTGCCTTAGCAGAAGTCAAGTAGGACTTGATGTTGGATTGGCTATGGAGGAACTCAAAGAAGACTCCCAGCTTCCTAAATTAGTTAATTAGCTGGATAATAAGTTTGAATGTTTTCAGCTTCACATACATAAAACCTAATACAAAATGCAAAAATGGTGCAAACAATGAGAATTATTTCTGAGGTCATGCAAGACATCTCAAAGGTGGGAAGCCACAGGATTGATTTAATGCTGTGATTGACTGATGTCTTAAAAAATGTTCTTTCCATCTTTCAGTCAGCCTTCTTAGTATGCTAGTCCAATCTTCAAGTTAGCTCATCGTTAGGCAAGGAAATCCTTCCTAGAAGCATACCAGATCCCTCGAGTCTCCTTGACCAGAACTACATGACAAGTTTACCTTCAATCAGTCATTGGCAAGGGGAACAGACTATCACAAATAGCTTAGAATAATCAGGATTTGTCCCTGTGTCATATGGAGAAAGAATAGATGCTAGAACAAAATAGGTGACCTATCTTCTAGAAAGAAGGGCCAGAATTGGGAGGAAGGTGGCTGTTAGGTAGGCAACCAATGATGTCACATCTTAAGAGGTGAATGCAAAGAAGAAAGCAATGCAGGAATAATGACGATTTTATTTTAGGTGTTGTTTTGAGTTGAATTGTGTCCCCTCAAAAGATATGTTGAAGTCCTTGACCCCAGGACCTCAGAATATGACTTTATTTGGAAATAGAGTTGTAGATGGAATTAGTTAAATTAGCTGGGGTTTGAAAATATGACTTTATGTGGGCAGCAGTCTATAAGACTAGGAGATTTTTCACTAGAAGCACTCAACTGCTCAGAAAAGAGGAAAGGACGCTCTTATTGGAGATTTGTTGGGCTGACTTGGGACATGGATATTGGGGATTAAACCATGTCCCTAAAAAAGACATGTTTGAACTTTAGTCCACATTCCTGTGGGGTTGAACCCATTTGTGAATATGGAGTTTTGAAGATGCTATTATTGATTAAGGTGCAGCCAAATTGAATTAGGATGGGTCTTAATCTATATTACTGGAGGCCCTATAGGCAGGAAATTCAGACACAGTCAGTCAGTAAAAACCAGAAGCCAGAAAGGGGAATAAAATAGCCATGGGACAGAGGATTGCCAACACCAGCATACTACTCGACTCAGGAGATGTTTTGTTTTGTTTTTTTTTTAACATGGGCAGGCACCGGGAATCGAACCTGGGTCCTCGGGCATGGCAGGCAAGCATTCTTACCTGCTGAGCCACCATGGCCCACCCAAAGGAAATATTTTAATTTTGGACTTATAGCCTTCAAAACCATAAAACTAATCAATTGGTTTATTGTTCAAAACCAATAAATTGTTGTTTCAGCAACCCATTGGTGCTATTTATCATAGCAACTGTGAAAAACTAAGACAAAAGGTATTTAGAATTTTTTGGTTTGGTAATTAAGAGCTTTCTTTAGATGATCAAAACCAACATTTTAATTTTTTTCCAATAATCCTACAATGAAGTAGAGAAAAATTATATTTACCAGTGTACCTCTTGGGGTGAACAATGTACAGTATTAATTGGAGGAATTATTTCTTAGAGTTGAGGGTGAGACCCCCAAGGGTATGTTCAAACAACAAATGAATGATGCCCACTAAAACAATATGCATGAGAGGGAGAAGAAAATTTTGTTTTGTTCCAACAGAGAGGGAAAGGAGTACAGAACAAGGAGAGAGAAGGAAAATAGGTTGTCCCAAATATTCAGGGACAACTTCATGAACAATGAGTGGAAATTGATTTATTGTGTAAACTAGTCAAGGGATCAAATTTCACATACAGGTTAGCAGAAGGCAAAGATACACATGTTTCACAGACCAGGAACTGGAGGCAGGGTAGATCATGAGACTTTAAGCCTTCAGGTATAGATTTTCACATGTTGTGAAACTGAAAATTCAAGTCAAGTTTACCTTCAACAGCAGGAAAGCCCCCGCTATGACTTCTCAAGGACAGGATTCAATTGAAACCTCTCTGTATCTCCTGACTGTTTAGCATATGCCTTACATACAGGATGCGTTCAATTGATAAACTCTGTTCTAAGACATTCCTCTCCTGGATGCCTGCTAACTTTATGAGAGGAGCTGTAAGGAGTGACTGGATCTCTGACCTTTCACAGCCTCCGAATAAACAACTCAAAGCGCAGCTCAATACTGTCATTTTCAAATAACAAGGGCATGACATTTTCAAACATCAGAGTACTGTGATAGCACATGAAAATTCTTTGAAAGCCTGGCTAACAGAAACGTATTCAGTTACCTCTATAAACTTCTGATTGAGCTATAAGTAAAACCAACCTTACAACAAACATACCAAAAAACCCTAAGAACCTATTTCCAAATTCAAGTGCTGGCTCTCAAGCCTCCTCTGGCTTGTCTAGAAAATTGTCCAGAAAAAGTTTTCATTGTGACCACTATACTGCCTAACGGTAGATTAACCAGTAATCAGGCCAAGTTTGTGCTTACGACGTCCAAAAAAGAAAATAGGGCATCACTTTTTTTAAAAAAAAAAGATCAGTATTTGATATTTCAATGAAAAGCTTCCATGTTGTCAAGGTAGGAAAACTTGTTGGGCAAGGTTTAATATTCTTTTGATTTTGAAATACACTGGCAACTGGAGAGATGGAAATTATACTGGTTTCAGTAATATGACTTCAAAAATTATTTGTTAGACTTCTGTAGTTGGATATTATCAGGATGGTGGTGAGTTCTAAAGGAAGAAGTACCAAAAAAGTTGAAATAGACACTATGCCAAGAAGAGAAAAATATCCAAGTTCATTTAGCAAAGGCAATCAAGATGAAGAAGGGCAGAAAACATTTCTCAATTTTGCCTTACTCATTCAGCTATCAAATCCTAAGCAACTCAAACTCTTATAGCTAGCAATATGTTGACTAACAGAAATCATTAGGGTCTGAGTCAATGAACAGATAAGAATTATTCACTAATTAATCATAATTAGCATATCAATTGTTTGTATCTAAATTAGATACTTCTGAAGTACTGAAGGTATTGAAGGTGCTTAGAAACAGTATATAGTCTATATTATTGTAAGCATTCAGCTTATACGTCTACTTATAAAATTAAAGAATCCTTTTGATAAAGATAAACTTCAGTCAAGTCTAGCTCAACCTCAGAAACTATTGCTAGTCATAAAATCTGAAATTTGTGGATCTTTTAAAAAGTAAGGTTTTAAACTCTTTCCTTCCTTCCTTCCTTCCTTCCTTCCTTCCTGCCTTCCTTCCTGCCTTCCTTCCTGCCTTCCTTCCTTCCTTTCAGTGGTATAAGGAAGGAGATCTGGAAGATCTGCATATTCCTCAAATGAGTAAAATTAAGCCCAAATATATATTTCAAAAATGTTTTGAACTGTATCTTAAACTTATGCTATAATTGGCTGCTTTGCGCTGTATCTTTCATATTTGTCGATATTAAAAGAAATTATAAATTCATTGAGCTGTCTTTTTTTTCATCTTCTTCTGAGACATCAAGATATTCAAATGGGTGAATAAAAAAAAAGTTTCTGAAATGGTCTTGTACCCTCAGAAAGGTTGAAATCCCAAATAACTACTCTGACCTCCACTTAAATGCCTCATTGGTAATATGTCCTTCTGCAGCTTAATGTCTTCCAATAACGTCTTCTTCCATTTTCTTTAGAATAGCGTTAAATTTCATTAGCACAGCAGATAGAGACATTTTAGGATCCACTCTCTGCCTCTACCTTCTTCTCTCCCCATTTCTTACACCAAAATGCTTAACACTACGTGTCCCTACCTGTAGGATCCAAACACTTTATTCTCTCTGCTGACTTCCTGTCTTTGCAAACGCTGCTTCTGTCTGTGAATGTCCTTCCCTGCTTCATGTACTGGCAACCTAGTTTGTCCTTTAAGCAGTTCAATTCCCAGGCACTTATAAATAACTGATCATGGAACCCCACCCTCCCCATCTCACATTTCAAAAATGTAAAATAAGCTTCTCTTGTTTACTGCTGTACTAATTGTAATCACTGATTTTCTTTCCTCTACCAGAAGCTGAGTTACTTGAGGTTGAGTACAGTTTTTATGTTTTGTTTTTTTCCATCTTTATAATCCCAATACTGTTCAGAGCCTGAAACAGTAGATTTTCAAAAAAAAAAAAGTTTGCTAGGCAATTTAGTGCTCAAAAATTCTAAACACCCACACAGTTGATAAATTTCCATATATTTACCAGTCTTGATTGTTAAACATACAATCTCATACTATTTTTCTTATCCTTCTCTAAGTTTCTGCTTATCAGAAAGGCCTGCCCTAATCTCTCTGTTGAAAACTATCACCCAATCCTGACTTTATGACCCTCTTTCTACCCTGCATTGTTATTTGTCCTATATAGTGGTTATCATCTATTTATTTTCTGTTTTCCCTTCTGGATTATAATTCCTTGAGAGTATAGTCTTTCCTTTGTACTTTGCTATATTCTTAGTCTCTAGAACGTGTCTAAAATATAGAAGGTATGAAATTCATTTAATAAATATTTATTGAGCGCCTGCTGTATGCCAGGCACTGTTGTAAGTACTTGGGATGCATTAGCCAACAAAGTAATCTCTTTCCCTTGTGGAGTTTGCATTGAGTGGTGGCCAGAGAAAGGGGGTAGCAAGAGAAGGAAGAAAGACAATAAACATAATAAATAATTGTGCTGGTTTGAAGCTGTTATGTACCCCAGAAAAGCGAAGTTCTTTTAATCAAATTTTGTGTGGGCAGACCTATTGTTGGGTGGGGCTTTTTGATTAGGTTGTTTCCAAGGAGATGTGACCCAGCCAATTGTGGGTGGGCTCTTTTAATTAGGTTGTGTCTGTGGAGATGTGACCCGCCCAATTCAAGGTGGGTTTTAATCCTTGTTTTAGTTTGCTAAAGCTGCCAGAATGCAACACAGTAGCGATAGATCAGCTTTTAATAAGGGGATTTATTTAGTTACAAATTTAAAATTCTTCAGAGGAAAGGCAGCTAGCTTTCATCTGAGTTTCGCTGTCACCTGGGAAGCACACAGCAATGACTACTGGCCTTCTCTCCTGGCTTCTGCCTTCCAACAGCTTTCTTGGGCAATTACTTTATGCATCTCCAAATGTCTGGGCTGAGCTGGGAGTGCTGAGATGAGGTATGCTAAGCTCCTTGAGCTGTGCTGTGTTGAGCTCTCTTCTGACCTCTCTCTTTTAAGCCTCCAGCTAATTAAATTAAACCACTCATTGTGGAAGTCGCTCTCTTTAGCCAACTGCAGATGTAATCAGCCATAGATGAATTTCACATGCTAATGATTCAAGTCCACAGCAACAGAACTAGACACCATCACCTGGCCAAGTTGACACCTGAACTCAACTACCATATTTCTTTTACTGGAGTCCTCCATACAGAGAATGAAAGACAGAAAACACACAGAGAACTCAGAGATGACACAAAGAGCAGAGAGATGAAACCAGTCAGAGATGTTTAGAGAGGTTAAGAGATGAAACCCAGAGTCTGCCTGGGAGAAACTAAGTGAGCACCCATAGACACTTAGAGAGAAAGCCACTGGAAACAGAAGCTGAGAGAGCCATCTGCAACCAGAAACAGGGAGAAAAGGCAGATGTCGCCATGTGTCTTCCCACATGATGGAGAAACCCTGGACACCATCAACCTTTCCTCAGAATCAAGCCATCTTTTTCTAGTTGCCTTAATTTGAACATTTTCATGGCCTTAGGACTGTAAATTTGTAACTGAATAAATCCCCTTTGAAAAAAACAATCCGTTTCTGGTATATTGCATTCTGGCAGCATTAGAAACCAAAACAATAATGATTTTTTTTTTTTTTTACTGTTTTAAAAAGCATTATAAAAAAATAAAAGTAGGGTGAAGAGGATCAAGTGTGCTAAGGGTACAGGTTACACTATTAAATAGGGTGTTAAATAAATGTCAATGAGTAAATTATTTATTGAATAAACAAATATGTGAATATTATTTGTTTAATAAATAAATGAATATATATACATATATCTCCTATTCCATTTGGTCAGGTTTTTCATATATATATATATATAGTCGTGTTTTTTAACTTGGATTAGTTTAATAACTTGTTTCACTTGTCTCACTAACAACAACATGAAAGGAAACCTTTGGAATGGAAACTTAATTTTGTTTGAACTGGATACTTCAGATAATATAAAATGATTTGAAAACATTCTTAAATAAGGTAGTTCAATCCTAGACTTTGAGTTGGAAGTAAATTTGCACACCTCCTTGTAATACCATTTCATGTAATTTCTTTTAGTGAAAGGAAGCAAAATGATGTGTCCCACCCAGTTTAGACAGCTGCAAGAGAGCCAAGTCTCCTAAACTACCAATCCAGTGCTCTTTCCATTGTATCAGACTGGTGTAAATTCAAACTTTCATTTTCATATATTAGTCTTATATAAATTCAACACATGTTATATCTTTAAGGAAAATTCTATTTGTTTTCTGTATTTCAGTCTTCCAAGCTATAAAATAAGATAAGAAAAAAAATTTGCCCCCTGCCATGCAGGCATATCACTAGAAATAATAATATCCCTAAGTGAACTTTCTTCTCATGCCTCCTTAGCTCATTTGTTTCATATAGCTAATCACTTATTTCATATATTCAAACATTGCTACTGAGTGCCAGTTCTGGGCCAGGCACTATAGTAACCACTGAAGATACAGAGATGATTACCACTTGATTTGACAAATTCTACTGATGAATTTTTCCAATATTATTTTTTATTTTGTGTAGGCATTGCTCTGCTCTAGGTATTGGGTGAGCAGCAAAGAACAAAAAATCCAAAGTCACTTTTCTTAGATATCTTGAATTTTGGGAGGTGAGACAAACAATGGCTAACTAAAAATATAAATATATAATAAAGGTTAAGCAGATAATTCTTAGGAAATAAAATAAAGTATGGAAATGCACAGTTAGTGATGGAATAGGGAATTGCAATTCTAAATAGAACTGTCAAGGAAAGCCTGTCTGAGACCGTCACTTCTGAGCAAGAATGAAGTAAAAGAGCAAGCCTTGTAGAGACATGGGAGGTGAGCATTCAAGTCAGAAAGCTCAGCTTGTAGCAGACTTGTTTGCGTGTTGTAGGTATAGTGGCTTGCAGTAGAGGTGTACTGGAGCCAGCTTACACCGATTTACAAGAGCCAGTTAGGCATATCTCTTCCCAATTCCACATTTAGTTATGTTTGTGGATTGAAATCAGCCATGGTGGGAATATTTATGCCATGCAAATCAGCAAACAGTATGAATCAAGGCTTCCTCTCTCTCTCCCCACCATAGAGGCTTTAGTTAACCATTTATTAGATACCACTGCCTGTGTTCCTGTGCACTAAGGGAAGGGAGAGTGGCAGAGGTGAAATCATCTCCTTGAGGGCCAAATCTGACCTCTGTGAGGCCAGTTTATATGGTAGAGACTTGGCCAAGTGGTTGTGTTTGTTTCCTTATGTATACTTACAATCTTGCCCAACCTGAACACTTGGGATAAACTTAGTAATTACTGTTTCTTGTAATTAGCAAATGATGTCAGTAAAAAAGCCCTTCTTCCCCAGTCTATGCCCCACTCCTGGTTTTTAAAAATATTTAGTCTCTCATTGATCCATAACACCTATTTTATTACATTCAAAATATCAGTACCATCTAAACCTGAAAGAATGAAAGAGCTAGGAACAGGCCAGGAACAGAAATTATTAATTTCCCCCAAAGTGACTAGGACACAAGAAAAGCTTTAAGATATCCAAATAGAAATATATAGTATATTCATGAAGACCTGAAAATATTTTAGAACTGTATCAAAATTTCTTTTAGTCTCTTTTCCTCCCTGGCTGCCTGAGGCTCACCTGCCATTATGAATGACATGGTAACCATCTGGACTAGGAAGTTCATGTCCAACCAACCACTTCAGTGGAAACAAATGGTCATCGATGTCCTTCACCCTGGAAGGGCAACGGTACCTAAGACAGAGATTTGGGAAAAACTAGCCAAAATATACAACAGTACCCCGGATGTCATCTTTGTATTTGGATTCAGAACCCATTTTGGTGGTGGCAAGATGACTGGCTTTGGCATGATTTATGATTCCCTGGATAATGCCAAAATGGTGAACCCAAACACAGACCTGCAAGACATGGCCTGTATGAGAAGAAAAAGACCTCAAGAAAACAGCACAAGGAACACAAGAACAGAATGAAGAAAGTCAGGGGCACTGCAAAGGTTGGTGCCTGCAAAAAGAAATGAAGTGTCTAGCAGTGAGGTGGAGATTAGATAACAAAAGGAGTAAAGATTCTACAGTGACTTGATCCATAACTGTGCAGATATTTCATCAGAGGATTAATAAAACTAAAAACTTTATGTTTAGTTGATTGAAGTATATTTGAAGTTTATTAGAAGTGTTATAAAAAAATCAGTCTGCTGTTATGGCAGATTTAGATTGATGCTCAGGGTTCATATTTTCCCATTAAACATCCTGTGAAAACTTTAAAAAAAATTTATTTTAGAAATTTCTATTAAGCATTAGTCTGATATTCTTGCAAGGAATGCATTCCAAGTAATTTCATAAGACTTAATTTTTTCAATTAATTTACAATATACACAGCTCCAATTAATGTGTTGAGAGAATCTTATTACCCTTTTCATTTGAATGGTAGATCCTGTAAATACGATAAACAGAAGTTAAAAGCAAAATAAAATTTTCAGTGATTATAACTTTAATAGCAAGTAACAAAAATAGCTTGACTGGTGTGACAGTTAATTTACATGTCAATTTAGCTAGGGTATTGTGCCCTGTTGTTTGGTCAAATACTGACCTAGTTGTTACTTATGTAGAGGTATTCCATAGATGGGATTAGCATCTACAATCAGTTGCCTTTAAGTAGAGGAAATTATCCTCTATTATGTGGGTGTATCTCATCCAATCAGTTGGAGGTCTTAATAGCAAGAATTAAGGGTTCCAGAAGTCAGAAGAATTTCTGCCTTCAGACTTCAACATCACCTTTACCAAAATTTACAGTCTGCAGCCTGCTGTATGGAATTCAGATCTGCCAGCCTCCATAATCAAATAAGCCAATTTCTTATACTGTATTTCTTTATGTAAATATATAAATGTGTATATATGTTTTGTTGGCTCTATTTTTCTGGAGAACCCTGATTGATACAACTGGCTTAAGGAAAAAAAAATAGAAAGAGAGGATTTATTATAAGCACAAAGCAGTATCTGTTTAAACTGAAAGGTAACAGTACCATCGTGCCCTAGAAAGGACTGAACTAGGAATCGAAAAGCCATTATGGATTCCCAGGTGGTATTTTCTTTGTCAGTTAGTTTTGTTTTCTCTTTGTATCAGCTTCATTCTTTGTAAATTTCTGTTGACCAGTTATCTCCACTCTTTAGTCCATATGGTAGAATATGGTTGTCCATTCCCCAGAGTTTAAATGTTACTTTCTGATCACACAAGGAGACTGACTATATTAGGGTACTCTGGGGGAACAGAACCAACAAGGGAAATTATATATATATATATATATATATATAGTAATTATATATATATAATGTAAATTTGTGAGATTGTTTTAATAGGAATTGACTATTATAGAGATGGATAAATCCAAATTCCCTAGGGTAGGCCACAAGCTGGGAACTCAGATGAAGGTTTTTGATGAATTTCCCAGGAAATCAGGCCAGCTGAAGTAGGGATGGGAATTCTCCCTTCTGACTACTGAAATTACCACTTCTCTTTTTAAGCCCTTCAACTGATTGATTGAAACCTCTCATTGCTGAAGACAATTTCCTCAGTTGGTGGTAGATAAAATCAGACACAGATGCAATCAACTCACCCATGATTTAAATCCATGAACTATCCTCACAGTAACAATTAGGCCAGTGCTTGCTTGACCAAATGACTGGACCCCTTAAACCTGGCCAAGTTGGCACCTGAACTTAACTATTTTTTACACTGACAGTCTTTTCTCTTATCTCTTATTTTCTGGATTGAAAATTTTGGTTAGCACATTTTAATAAGCTGCCTACTTATGGTCCAATTAGCTATGATAAAAGGGACTGGGCTCCCACTGTACAAATAGGGCTCCTGAAAGCTCATCTATGTGAAGAGGGAATGAGGGAAGAGGTAGTTCACAGAGAAATAGTATTTTACCCATGAGGTCAAGCAAATATCCTATAAGTGCTCACATCAAAATACATCACACCAGATTCTAGAGTAGAAAAAGAATTGAAAATCACCAAGTCTAATCCCTGCCCAGTACAATGATCTCTTCTGTCCTCTAATAGATGCATTCAGCCTCGGCTTAAACATTCATAATAAAAGATAGCTGACTAAAGCTTGAGGCAGCTCATTCCACTCTGAGGCAGTTATTATTGTTAGAAGGTTCAGTTTTTTTCCTGGGGGTGGTACATGGCCCAGGAATTGAACCTGGGTCTCCCGCATGGAAGGCGGGCATTCTAACCACTGAACTACCCGAGAAGGTTCATTTTTATACTGAGCTGAAATTTGCCTTGCTATAACTTTGTCTATTCTTTTTTTGTGGGACAATACTTTACTTAATTCCTCTTTTACATGGCAGCCCTTTATTTATTTGAAGATAACCAATATGACTCTCATTGGTTTTCCCCAGGTTAAATATCTCCATCTCCTTCAAATATTCTTTCTCTAATATGGATCCCTCACCCTTCACTATTTTAGTAGTTAGTTTGCTTTCAATTGCCTAAAAAAGAAATTCCTACTCCAAGTATATAAAGCAGTAAAGGAATTATCTTGGCTCACCTCTTTCGCAAGTTCAGAGTCAGTCTTCAGAAGGTGGGTGATACTGTGCAGCTCAGTTTCTTACACATCAACAAATGCTTAGGAGAGTCTAGCATATGTCAGGCATTGTTCTAGGCAATTAAGGTACATCAGGGGCAAAACAAGCTGTTCTTCTAGAATTTACATTCTAGGAGAGGTGACAGGCAGTAAATGTTAATGTAAGAAAAAAACAAGCAAATTATACAGTATGTTAGAATGTGATAACAGCTTTGAAAAAAAGAGTAGAGTAGGAAGAGGTGGATTGAGATTTTCAGAGTGGTGGATAAGTGGCAATATTCCATAATTTGATCACAGCATCTCTCCTAGAGAAGGGGGAGATTTGAATAAATTTAAAGGTGCAGGAGCAGTCTGGGGTTCAAGGTATATTTCAGGAAAGCACAGAGAAACAGCCTAAGGAAGGTCCTAAGATGAGACAGTGCCTGAAAATGTTCTACGAACAGCAGAGCACTGACATGGAATAAGTGCAGAGGGGCCTGGTGAGAGAAGAGATCACAGAGAAGCTAGGGACCAGATCATGTAGGGCCTGTAAGCCTTTCTAAGGACTTGGCTTCTCATCAGAACAAAACAGGTCCCATTTCATGCTTCTGAGCAGAGGAGTAGCATGATATAGTTATATTTTAAAAGGATCTCCCTGGCTAGTGTTAAGACTAGATTGTTAGGAGACAAGAATGTCTTTCTTTAGATTTTATGTTAAGGTAGGTTACTTTTGTGATTTTAGTGTCGTTGCCAGCTATGATCAGAGCTATGTGCTTGGTTTGTATCTATCAAGAGGGAGATGATGGCTTCTATCATTATCAAATTTAAATATTATGCTGATTCAACCATCCCGGAACCAATCCCTGAAGTCAAGGGAGTACCATGCTTTGATTGGCTTTAAATCTGGATTATCTGAAGCTATCACTGTGGAAGGAGGATGATTACCTGCATTGAATTACCTCTAGAGCTGGGAATAGGGGTCAAATTCAACCAAATTGCAAGACTGCTTCACAAGGGGAGAAGAAAATGAATGTCAGAGGCTAGCAACAATGCCCTGCACCATCATCCTGGTACAGCCATTTTTGTCTTTTTAAATACTTCTTCTAATTCAACATAATCTGTGGGAAAATGTGAGCTGAACACATGGAATTATTACATCCTTAATTAAATATTTTGTTTTATTAACAAAGCCTAAGGTTATAATTGCTGTGAGTCAATGCCTTGTGATTTCTTTACATTTATACGTGTCCCTTTATATGTAGACTATTTATGTAGCTGAATTTTTTTAATCTAAATAAGAGATTTTGTGTTTATATTCCTGTTATAGCCCTTTCAATATCACTTTGAATGCTGATTCTATCTTCTCTAATATAACATGTATAATTTGCAAATTTGGCAAATATTATTCATTATAAATATTAAATAAGTACAAAATCAAATCCCTTTGCCCCTTTTAAATGGATACTTTATTTCTATAAAGAAAATGGTGTAGGGGGTGAGAGGGGATCATAGACTGAGGTGACAGTGATATATCTATTGTAAGCTGTTCTAGTTTGCTAGCTGCCAGAATGCAATATACCAGAAAGAGGATGGCTCCTAAAAGGGGGAGTTTAATAAGTTACAAGTTTATGTCCTAAGGCCATGAAAAATCTACAAATTAAAGCAAGTCTATAAACATGTCCAAACCAAGGCACCATCAAGAGGCTACCTTTACTCAAGAAAGGCCAATGAGTTTAGCATTTCTCTCTCAACTGGGAAGGCTCATGGTGAACGTGGCGACATTCTCTAGCTTTCTCTCCAGGCTTCTTATTTCATGGTCCCTCATGGCCTTCTCCTTCTTCATCTCCAAAGGTCGCTGGTTGGCGGACTCTGTGGTTCTCTCATTAGTCCGTCGTGGTTCTGCAGCTCTCTCCTCTTTCTGGAAAAGGAGAACTATCTCCTCTTTTATAGGATTCTAATAAACCAATCAAGACCCACATAGAAAGGGTAGAGACATGTCTTCATCTAATTGAGTTTAATACCCACAAATGATTGAGTCACATCTCTATACAAATAACCCAATCAAGTTTCCAACCTACAGTACTGAATAGGGATTAGAAGAAACCATTGTTCTTACAAGATGATTAGGGTTAAAACATGGCTTTTCTAAGGTACATAAATTCTTTCAAACCGGCACACAAACCCATGTGTGGCCAAATTTCAGCTTTCATTTCTCAACTTTCCATTGTCAATGTTAAGAAGCAAACACATTCAAACAATTTTGAAGATTTTATTGATTTTGAAGATTTTACTATTATTAAAAGATTTAGAAAAGTCTAGCGGTTTCTATATGTTATTTGTTCACTTTTGAGGGGAAATTATCAAAGGAGAATTTCATTTGGGAGAGTTACTTAATCCAGGTATGAGTTTAAAACCTGTATGTTTTATGAAGTACATATATACTTCAATATTCACATTTGCAAGTACATACATACTTCAGATACATACTTCAGTATTTCTACTTGCTAATCACTAGTCCTCAGTTTTTACTTATGTGACATTTTGCGTACGTCCACATAAATTGTGATGTGGATTTTACAATATTATATAGTTTATAATATAAATAAAAATGATTTCTATTTTCTTCGTTTTAGCATTTTTCATCTTCTACGTTTCTGTTCGCTTTTCCTTTACTTTTCTCATTCTCTATCCTAGCTTAGTTCTTTGTGCATGATCATTCTAAAAACTGCTGATTCACTTAAACTATTGTGCTCTCTTCCAAGAGCAAGCTTTATGAAGTCCACGGCATAGGAAGGATGGCTAGTCATGCTGAGCTTTTTTCAGTGACATGTAGATAAGCCATCACTATTGCTGAATATGAAAGAAGTAAAATTTGTGCTAAAACAACCCTTTGCAGGCTATAATCTAATCCATTCTTCATCTTTTTTTAAATGCATAATTTATATTTTATCAAAGTAATACATGCACTTAGGTTAAAAAGTAAATAGTTATGAATAAAGCTGATCTGGATAGGACTGGGGTAGATCAGAATGCAGGGTAAAGGATGATATAGTCCATATTTTAAAGCTTCAACTTCTGTGTGACACCAAAGGGAAAGATGTTTACTTGGTGCAAAAATTATACTTCGGGTAGCACATTACCTAATTTAACTTGTATAGTCAGTTTAAATTGAACACCATAAGTATGAGGAATCTTGAATAAGGCATGAAGACTTGTTGGTTTGTCCAGGTTAGTGGGATGCCCTGATATATCTCAGAGTAATTTGGGCAGTGAATAAAGAAGTATTTGCAAAGTCCCCTTGAGGGACAGGGGAGAAAGGAGGAAATATTCAACTTCCCCATTTGGAGAATTTCTGATAGTCTCGCAAGCAGTGGGAACAATCAAATCAATAGGCTGACCTTCAATCTTAGGGTTCGCCCCTATGAAGCTTATTTCTGCAAAGGATAGGCTAAGCCTACTTATAATTATGTGTAAGAGTCAACCCCAGAGAACCTCTTATATTGCCCAGATGTAGCTGCTCTCTGTAAGCCAATTTGTCAGGTAAATGCATTGCCCTCTCCCCACCCCAATATGGGACATGACTCCCAGGGGTGTAAATCTCCCTGGCAACATGGGGCAGAACTTCCAGAATGAGCCAGGACCCAGTATCATGGGATTAAGAAAGCCTTTTTGACCAAAAGGGAGAAGAGAAAAATGAGACAAAAAAAACTTTCACTGGCTGAGAGATTTCAAACAAAGTCAGGAGGTTATCCTGGAGGTTATTCTTATGCATCATATAGATGTCCCTTTTTAGTTTATGGTATATTGAAGTGGCTGGAGAGAAGTACCTGAAACTGTTGAGCTATGTTCCAGTAGTCTTGATTCTTGAAGGCAATTGTGTAACGATAGAACTTTTACAATGTGACTGTATGATCGTGAAAACCTTGTGTCTAATGCTCCTTTTATCCAGGATATGGACATATGAGTTTAAAAATATGGGTAAAAAATAAATAAATAATAGGGGGGATAAGGAGTAAAATAAATTAGGTAGATTGAAATACTAATGGTCAATGAGAGGGAGGGGTAAGGAGTGAGGGACGTGTGAGTTTTTCCTTTATTTTCTTTACTGGAGTGATGCAAATGTTCTAAAAATGTTCATGGTGATATATACAAAGTTATGTGATAATATTTTGAGCCATTGATTGTACACCATGTATGGACTGCATGTATATGAAGATCTGTCAATAAAAATATTTAAAAAGAATACATAAAGATGAGATGATAAAAGAGAAGGCCTATTGTTCAGTTTAAGGCTTTTGTTTTCTCAGGAGCAACAATGAGCAAATGGCATGGTGTTCATAAAGCTGGCTGTACCTTGTGGACTTGGCAGACTGAAGTCTCTGAAGGGTAATCCCTTTCCTATGGTTCTCTGAAATAAACTTTGATGTTTGTTAATAAAAAAAAAAGTAAATAGTTCTGGAAGACATCATGAAGTAAACAAAACCATTCTGTCTTACCCTTTCCCATCCTCAAGTAACCCTCCCCGAACAACCACTTTCAAATGTTCTCCCTCATTCTCTTGGCATTTATCTCCATGCTTCCAAATGGTGTACTGCTATTTCTTTGCCTATCAAGTGTAGACATTATCTATTGACTTCTTACTTTGGAAATGAGAATGTATAGTTTCTGCCACACACATATATACATACATCATACTTTTATTTGCCTCTAAAATAGTTTTACAATATTGATTTCACTGATACTCATGCTTACATAATAATGAAAATGTAACTACTTTTACAACTGTGACAGACTGTGCTATGATATTTTCTTACCTTTATTTACCCCAGAGTTAATGTTTTTAAAATTTTCTACATGTTTTTCATTGTAGAAAAACATATAACTGAACTATAAAACAATGCCCAATATATTCATTTTAATCTATCAGACCTCTTTCTTAGAGCCCTTTTGTCTCAAGCTCTATTGGAACTCTAGGCCTGCTATATACTTGTTGGCCTGAGACTTCTTTTCCCAAGATTCTGTTAATTTCCTTCTGTGTTGGATATCTGAATTCCTGGATTCTGTATTTTCACTCCTGACATGTTCCTTCATTATTGGGAAATACATTTTGTAGAAGATTTTGAAGAAAAAAATGCATAGGACATATTTTTGACGTTTGGTGTATTTACAAGTACCTTTGTTTTCTATTCTCCTACTCTATTGATAGTTTTGAAAGGGATCCTTTTTCTCAACACTCTGGGGAAGTTTTGTGCCTAGGAGGCAATGTAGACAAGTAAAAATGAATATCTTAGGATGGTTTTAACTTGAATTTTTCTTATTATAAATAAGGCAGAGCATATTTGTTTTTACTTTTCTATAATCTATCTTCATAGTCTATTCATATCCTTTATTCAATTTTCTATGTGTTTGTTGGTCTTGAATTTTATCTGTAGGAACTCCAATTATATTAAAGAAATTAGCTCTTTGTTTATGATAGGAATTGTAAATATTTTTCCTCAAAGACTCAAAGAAGGGCAATTTGATAGCATGTTTAAAAATTAAATGCACATTACCTTGTAATTTTATTTGTAGATATTTATCTAGTAGATATATTTACACCTGTGGAAATGATTTAAAAACAAGGTATTCTTTGTAAATAGAAATACTGATAGTAACTTGAATGTCCACCAAAACAATCTAGTTAAATCAATCATAATTTATTTATTCAGTGGAATACTATGCATTCACATAAAGAATGAGGCAGTTGTAAATGTGCTGATAGGAAAAGATCTGTAGGTTACATTATTTAAGTAAAAAAATAAGTTGCACAACAGGGTATTTAATAGTTACTACTGTCTTAGCTTGCCAGGGCTGCAATGACAAACACCACACAGTAGGTAAGCTTAAGCAGCAAGCATTTATTATCTCATGGTTTTGAATACCAGAACTCTAAACTTAAGACGTCAGCAAGGCCATGCTCTCTCCCTGAGTCAGCAGCATTCTGGTGCTGGCAGTCCTCTACCATATGGCGATTGGCCTTCCTCTCTGGCTTCTTCTGACTTGCTGCTTCTGACTGAGTTTGCTTTTCCTCTCTTTGTAAGGCCGATCACACAGATTAGGACCCACACTGATTCAATTTGGCCACACATTAATAATAACATCTTCAAAAGGTCCTACTTACATATGTGTGCTGGCTTGAAATTGTCATGCATCCCAGAAAAGCCATGTTGTTTCAATCTTAACCCACACTTGTGGCAGAGCAGACCTATTGTTCAGGGTGGAACCTTTTAACTGGATTATTTCCACGGAAATGTGATGTGCCCAATTATGGGTGTGACCTTTTGATTAGATTTCTTCCATGGAATGTAACACATCCAAATGTGGGTAGGACCTTTTGATTAGATGGAGATGTGACTCCACCCATTCAAGCTGGGTCTTGATTAATTTACTGGAGTCTTTTAAAAGGGGAAGCATATTGAAGAAAGTCAAACACAGACATTTGGAGATGCCCGGAGGGCTGGTAGAGGTGATTGGAGATGAAGACAGAAATAGCCCAGATGCTAAGCAAGAACTCACAGAAATAACCAGAGTCTGAAGAAAAGAAATCACCGGCCTCAGGAGATGCTAAACTAAGAGAGATGAAACCCAGAATTTTGCCTGGGAGCAACTAAGTATGGACCCACAGATGGTTAGAGAGGAAGCCACTGGAATCAGAAGCTGGAAGCCACAGAACCAGGAATAAGGACCAGCAGATACTAGTCACATGCCTTCCCAAGTGTGCTGGTTTTAAAAGATTGTGTATCCTAGATAAGCCATGTTTTAATCCTGATCCAGTTTGTGGAAGCAGATGTCTTTTTTAATCCCTACTCAGCACCGTAGGTTGGGAGCTTGATTAGATTATATCCACGGCATTGTGACATGCCCAATTGTGGGTATTTACCTTTGATTAGAAGAAGATATGACTCTACCCATTCCAGATGGGGGCTGATTAAGTTACTGGAAACTTTTAAAAGAGGAGACATTTTGGAAAAAGCTTCAGAGTCACGAGAACCACTGAAGCCCACACAGCCAGAGACCTTTGGAGATGCAGAAGGAAAGCACCCCCAGGGGCGCTTCATGAAATAAGAAACCTTTTTGAGAGAAAGCTAGCAGAAGTTTCATGTTTGCCATGTGCCTTCCCAGTTGAGAGAAACCCTAATCTTCATCAGTCTTTCTTGAGTAAAGGTAACCCCTTAATCGTGCCTTGATTTGGACATTTTTATAGCTTTGCTTTAATTTGGACATTTTCATGGCCTTAGAACTGCAAACTTGCAACTTAATAAATTTTAAAAGCCATTCTATTGCATTCTGGCAGCTAGCAAACTAGAACAGTTACCGAGTCTACTCAATCAACCAATGGTGCTGGATAAATGATGTCCACATGCAAAAGAATGAAGGTAGACCCCTACCTCATGCCATATATAAAAATTATCTCAAAATGGATCAAAGACACTCATAGAAGAACCAAAACTGTATAACTACTAGAAAAAAACAGAGAAGCATCTTCAGGACCTTGGGCTAGTCAATGGTTTCTTAAGTTTTGCATCCAAAGCATAGGCCACAAAAGAAAAAAGAGAAAAATGGGATTTCATTTGTGCATCAAAGGACTTCATCATGAAAGTAAAAAGATGATGTAAAGAGTGGGAGAAAATATTTAGAAACCTCATATCTAATAAGGATTTACCATCCAGAATATATACAAAGAAATCCTACAACTCCACAGCAAAAAGACAAACAACCCATTTTAAAAATGGGTTACATAGACATTTCTTTAGAGAAGATATACAAATGTCCTAAAAGCACATAAAATTTTCAACACCTTTAGCCATTAGGGAAATACAAATGAAAACCATAATGAGATAAGATTTCTCACCACTTAGAGTAGCTACTAATAGAAGAAAAAGAATAACTGTTAGAGGGATGTGGAGAAATAGGAATACTAGCTCATTGTTGGTGGGAACATAAATGGTGCAACTTCTGTGGAAAACAGTTTAGTGCTTCTCAAAAAGTTAAGTATAGAATAAACAGACAGCAATCCCACTTCTATGTATATACTCCAAAGAATTGAAAGCAGATATTCAAATAGATTTTTGCACAGAACTTCTGCTTGGGATGTTGAAAATGTTTTAGTAATATATGGTGTTTATGGTAGCACAACATTGTGAATGTAATAAATACAACTGAATTATGTATTTGAACATGGTTTGTTTCATTTGCTAAAGCTGTCAAAATATAACATACCTGAAATGTATTGGCTTTTACAATGGAGATTTAACTTACAATTTACAGTTCCTAAGCCATGAAATCATCCAACTCAAGCATTAACAGGATGACACCTGGACTCTGAAGACAGGCTGTCAACGTCTGGGACTCCTCTGTCACCTGGGAAGGCCCATGGAAATGTCTGCTGGTCCATCTCTCCCAGGTTTCTTGCTTTCAAGTTGTGGCTTCATTGGCTCCCTTAGCCTCTCTGGTGCTCTTCTTTTCTGTATATGTTTTATCCTCTTATAAAGGACTCCAGTAAGGGGATTAAGGCCCATCTTGGCTGGGATGAGTCACATCTTAATTCAAATAACCTCTTCAAAAGATCCCACTTACAAAATAAGTCTGCACCCACAGGAATGAATGAAAAGAATGTGGCCTTTTCTGGGGGTACATAACAGCTTCAAACTACCACACAGTTAAAAAGGAAAATTTCATTTTGTATTTATGTTACTGGAATCAATATTAAAACAAAGCACAATAAGACTATACAACGCAAACTGTAAATTTTTATGGAAACTATGGAGTTTAACTAATAGTACAATGATAATAATAGTCTTTCATCAATTGTAACTAATGTATCACACTAAAGCAAAGTGTCAGTAAAAAGGAAAACTGTGTGTGGCAGGGGTATATGTGAACTGTGTATTTTCTGCATATTTTTCTGTAAACCTGTAACTTCTTTAAAGAAAGTATTAAAATATAAGGACTTGGTGGTTTATAGAAATGGAGAGCTATAAACACTAATCACAAAAATCACAATAAATGCTAACCTGTGCCAAGAACTGTTTCCATGATTTACCTACATGATCTCATTTCATCCTTACAATATCTATGGGATAGGTATTATTATCCTCACATTCAGATCAGCAGTCTCAGTCACAAAAGGTTTACATCACTTGAACTAGGGTAAGTGCCCCACATAAGAATTTAACCAAATGTGGAACCAGTCAGCCATTTCAGAAAAAGCCAGGCTTGGAGATGGAGTTATCTAGGAAGGATTTGTAGAAACTCCTGTCTGATGGGCATGATCCTTGCTTACTACATAGAAAGCCAACGAGAGTGCTGCGGGACTTGTATAAATAGCACCGCTGCCAATCTTGATTTGGCGGGCTCAGGAAAGGGACAAAGTGAGGGTAAAATGTCTTCAGAGGCAGAACCATGGAAACTGGGGTCTGAAGTCAAGAAGCCTCGGGCCAGGAGAACAGACCCACAAAAGTACTTGGAGAGGGTGAGTTTGCCCCAAAGGCAGAGCATGGGCCTTCTACCTCATTTCAGTGGAAGAGTCATGCTGCCTCAGATCTTGGAGAAGGTGGAGCATATTCCTTGGGGATTGGGGAGAGCCTGGCTGCCACCACATGGAGGGGTTGACCGTGTGCCCCAGAGATAGCAAGAAGCCCCAGTGTCACCCCAATGCTTGGAGAGGGTAGAGCCAAGAAAAAGGTGGTCTTCCAACATCCCCCAAGGTTGCATTCAGAGAGAGGTGGGCCACTGCATAGGCCCTTGGAAAGGGTGGGACTGCCGCTTTCTAAAGCCTGGAAGATAAATGACTCTCAGACTTTAAATCTAGTGAGATTTGCCCTATAGGTTTTCGAGACTGCTTAGGTCTGGTGACCCCTGTACTCCTTCCAATTTCTCCCTATGGAAATGGAAATGTGTATGCTATGGCTGTCCATCCTTTGTATGTTGGCAGCAAATAATTTGCTCTGAGTTTTTACAGGTCCAGAGCCAGAGTAGAATTTTGCCTTAGAAAGACCATGCCTGTAGCTGACTTTGATGAGATTTTGTACTGTTTCTGATTTCCTATTGCATTTGTATTGTTACTTAAATTGTGTAAGGTTTTCTGATGTTGTTATGGAATGAATGTAGTTTGCATTTGGAAAAAACATGTCTTTTTTAGGGTCCAGAGGGTGGAATGTGCCAGTCTGAAAGGATTATGTACCCTAGAAAAGCCACGTTTTAATCCTGATCCATCTTCTTCAGGCAGCCATTTCTTTAAATCCCTACTCAGTACTGTAGGTTGGGAACTTGATTAGATTATCTTCACAGCCTTGTGACGTGCCCAATTGTGTATATTAAACTTTGATTAGAGGGAGACATGACTCCACCCATTCCAGATGGGTCTTGATTAGTTTTACTGGAATCCATTAAAAGAGGAAACAGATTGGAAAAAGCTTCAGAGCCATGAGAACCACCAAGCCCCAGAGCCAGAGACCTTTGGAGATGAAGAAGGAAAACACCCCCAGGGGAGCTTCATGAAACAAGAAGCCTGGAGAGAAAGGTAGCAGAACTTTCCATGTTTGCCATGTGCCTTCTCGGTTGAGAGAGAAATTCTGAACTGAACTTCATCGATCTTTCTTGAGTAAAGGTAACCTCTTGATGGTGCCTTGATTTGGACATTTTTATAGCCTTGCTTTAATTTGGATATTTTCATGGCCTTAGAACTGTAAACTTGCAACTTAATAAATTCCCCCTTTTAAAAGCCATTGTTTCTAGTATATTGCATTCCAAGGCTACTAGCAAACTAAAACACCATGTGACAGACATTGGTCTTTCTTTGGAGTCAAGATATTGTTATCTGGTTGCCTTAGTTTGGACATTTTTAAGTCCTTAGAACTGTAAACTTGTAACTCAATAACTCCCCTTTAGAATAGCCAATACATTTCTGATATTTTGCATTCTGGCAGCATTAGCAAACTAACACAATATATAATCACAATATGCATTAGAACATCTCTGGAAGGATATGCAATAAACTGTTAAGAGGGCTTCCTGGTGGAACACAGAACTCAGTAACTTGGGAGGCAGTAGCAGTAAGCATATGTTATTTTGTTTTTAACAGCTAAATTGAAATATTATTTACATACTGTAAAATTTACCTGTGTTAAGTACATAATTCAGTTAATTTTAGAATATTTACAAGGTTGTAATACTTCACCATAATCTAATTTTAGAAAGTCCCTTTGTTCTAAAAAGAAACATTGTGCCCATTTACGGTCACTCCCCAGTCCCACTACCAGCCTTAGGCAACTGCCAATCTACTTTCTGTCTCTACATATTTGCCTTTTCTGGGTATTTCAGAATATTTCACTTACTCAAAAAATACATAGAAGATACAATATTATCTAATTGATCCTATTATTATTCCCTCTTCTTATAAGAAACAGCAGTATGAAAAAGTTAAATGATGTCTTTAGGACTATTAAGATATGAGAGGTGGGGCTAGGAATAAAATCAGAACATTACAAGCAAGATCCTTTTTCCTATTTTTATTGTATCAATATTAGACCTCATTCTGGTTTATCATACACTGAAATTCAGATTTAATTATTGTTAACATATGCATAAATCTCTGCAAAAGGTCAAAGAATTTACCAATCAAAAGGGAAAGAAGAAATCATTATACTGAAAAAAGATTTGAGTATGAAAACACTACTACACCAACACATCACTTTTTATTGCCTTGCTTTTTTAGGAATCCATAAACACTAATATAATCTAGTCATATATTATGAAGATTAGCCATCTGCTAGTTTTGAGATTAATAATCTCCTCCATGGTTAACTCATAAAATCATATAAATGTAGTTTTGGAAGGGGCTTTAGAAACTTATCTGTGACATTTGCCCAGATTTATTCTACCAGATTCTAGCCAATCTAATTACTTTAGTGACTTGTTTAACCTTCATGAAAATCTCCATATAGATTTATTTATGTGGGTATTGTTGGCTATTAAAGTCTACAAGTGAAATTTGTAGCTGACTCCTCATGTGATTAATAATAGTAATACAAAACTAATAAGGTTGATGATAGCAAGTTTATTAGAATATTTGGCATTTAGAGCTCACAACTATCTGGGATTCAGGTTCTATTTTAAATCCCATTTTACAAACTTTTTCTTGGAGAGGTTAATGAATATGCCCAATGTCACACAGCTAGTAAATCAAAGATCTCAAATTTGAACCCAGGCTTTTATCAACATACTTCTGTGGCATACATGTTGCATTAGCCTCATTCCCTGAGGTCATATCATGTTTTGTCATTTTGGTTTATTCCTCTTTATTCCACTTATTTTATCTAGTATTTTATGCGTCTTGATTAGTAAACAACCTTAGATCTTTTCTAGAAAGCAATGGGTTTAAATAAGCAAGCATATTGACTATTTCATATTTTTAGTTTTGTACTTAAGAGAAAAAAATAGCTGGGAAAATCTATGTAGGTTGATAACATGTGAGGAGAACGTCCTCAAAAAAAAAAAGAAAAAAAAGAAAGAAAAATGTAATTTTGTGACTATTAAAATCTCTTCTGCCATTTAAAGATAGACTTTCTCTTATCAAACAGTTTATCTTTGCCAGGATAAAGTGAGACCCAATCAATCAATATTCATTGAGGGGGATACTGAGAATTATGTTCAAGTTCCTGCCCTTTGGGAGCTTACGTACTTAATTGTTGAGCAAAAATACATGGACAAAACCACAAATATGTGAAAAGCAATTATTAATGGCACTGATAAGAGGTCCTTTGTGTATCAAGTCAGTGGTTAGGATAAAGGGATGACATTATAGGAAATTAGATTACTTTTTTTTTAAAGGACTGTCAATTTGTGAAGCAAATCAAGATTTTTTAAACATCTGGGTACTTTGAAGAATTCTATAACAAAGTATTTGGGCAGATTTCTTTTTAAGGTTTCATTTAGCTTAAAAATGATATAATTTTAAGAAGTACACAGAAATTACCATTTAGTACAGTGAAATTCCATTAGTAAAGGGTAAGAGGCTTCAGCCTTAAGGAGATACAGGAAAGTTCAGGTGAAAATCGAGAGTAACTGGTGGGAGGTAAGGAATACCTTTCCTTGTGTTTGTGTTGGCTTGGCGGTGAAAGTGAGGAGAGGGAGGAGGGGTGGCAAAGAAGTTACAACACCTGAGCAATTTCTCCAAAAGGGTGCCTTTTCAAACTGTTAAGTCTCTGATAAAAACATGTTACTTAAAATTTAATTTCATGGCACTGAAATTAAAATTTGAGACGTGAGACATACATAAAAGGGAGCCAAAATTATGGAGCCCATTTTAATATTTCAGCACTCTATTTCTATCCCTACCTTCGCGTTAATGCTCTCAAATGTTATACCCTGATTATGGTTAGCATGATCAGTAAAAACTCGTTAACGAGTCGCTCAATCTGCGTCTTTTTTCCACCCAGGTTATTGTGAATATTTCCTACAGGTACACACTAATCATCAAATGGGTGAGAATAATTTCCCTTAATTTAGCATGGAATACAAGTGTTTAGAAGAAAAAGCCTGTTTCCATATGATGAGATCTACCTGCTCTATAAAGTATCGGTTTTAATAAGCAGTGGTCTTGGTCTGAAAATAAAAGATGGCACAGAAGGGAAACTATAACGATTTTTTTTTCTTTCGCACGTTTAAATTGAGTAGCCAAGTTGGGACATTCAATTGGCGGGAAAAGTGGCGGTTGCTGGGGTACAGTTCTGCAGTTCGGAGGCCACTCTCCTGAGGTTTAGGACAATAGGTGAGGCGGACTGGGAGTTGTCCCAACCGCCCAGGCAGAACAGGGGCTTCGTAGAGGAACATACAAAAGGCACCCAGGCCGCCATGCTCCACAGCCGCAGGCCAGATCTCAAAGGACGGAGGGCGGAGGGACCCAGGCGCGCGACGGCGTGGAGGAGGCGGCGGTGGCAGCAGACCGCCGCAGAAGCGCCCACTACCCCCGTCCCCGCGTACCGCCGCTCGTAGCCTGCAGCCGGGCGCCGACGCGCTCGGCTCTTTCCGCCGCCGCCGCTGCCGCGCGCTGCCCCGTGAGCCCTGGCAACTTCGGCAATTTCCGTCGGGCCCTGGCCGCCATTTTCTCGCCGCTTGTGTGTCTGGCTGGCTGCGTGGCTCGGTTCTTGTGAGCGAAGCTTTGTCCGGTTCGGCAATGGACGGGTATGTAATCGGGCCGCCGAGAGGTGTGAATGAGAGTGGAGTTGGATCCTTTTGGGGCCCGGTCAGGGGTCCGGCATAAACCCACCGGCGGCCCCTCCCTAGGCTGGGCTGCCGTTACCCAACCCCCGCCCCATCGCACACACCCCTCCCTTTGCTTTCCCCGGCGGGCTCTGGTAGAAAAAATGAGAGGAAAGCGGGCATTATAGGCAGGGGAGCTTGGGGGGGATGCCGTGGAGACGGCCCGGGAGAGAGAGCGGCAGCGGGGGTGGGGTGGGAACCCCAGAACGTCTCGCCTGTCCCTGCCCCCCACCCCCTCTCGGAGCCATTTCAGTCTGTAACCTGGGACTCGAACCCTGGGGGAGCGGCGCCTGGGGGAAGGGAGTATGGTGGCCAGAGAGAGGCCTGTATGTGGGGGGTTCCTATGGGAAGGAGAGAGAAACACCTTTTGTGGGCCTCAGCCATCCCAAACCTCGCCGGGCCGCCCTGACTGGGTGAGATGCCGGTGGCGGGAGCTCGGGAGAAAGCCAAGTGGGAGCCGCTGTGGAAGGGGGAGGGGGGGCGGGAAAGGCGTGCGGCGGCGGGAGGAAGGGGGAGGGCAGATGTCATACTCCTTTGTTTTCACTTGAGTCTGGTCGTGGGGGCGGGAGGCAGAAAAAAATCCCTTTTTGTGGGGCAGAAGGACATTCAAGGCTTGGTAAAAGGGCCCAGAAATTAAATCATCTAAAAAACGAAGTGTTTGTGGTCGACATCAGTCACATGGGCAAACCAGCAGCCACGGCAGAAACAAGAGTAGATAGTCAACACAGGCCTTTTTTTTTTTTTTAGCCTACTTTGACCAGTTTCTCAAAAAAGAATACAAAATACAGAACCTTGCTGCATCTTTGAGAACCCAAGTGTGGAAATAGAATGCTGAGTGACGTGAGGCAAGAACTTGGGGGAAATGGTGTGGACCAGTACCTCTGTGGTACTAACACTCCACCTTTGAAACGACTTAATTCAGCTTATTGTTAGAAAAGGGCATTCTTTTCTATTTGCAGCCTCTTTGAGGCTTATTAAGACAGTATTATTTAAAAAGTACGTTTATTAGAATCAGTAACAGTATTTGAAGATTCAGAAGTAAAATAGTTTATTTTGCTTGTCTAGAGTTTGATGTTTTTTAGGATATTAAATGAAGATAATTTAAAAGTTAATAAACTCAGAATATAAGTTATCCTTGATGTTATCTAGAGATTAGTTTATAGATAAAACATAGATCATGAGACGTTCCTTATTTCCCTAGGTCAGCACGGAAATTGATGACAAAACATCCACTGGAATTCATGTTTTCTGATGCCAAGTCTTTATCAGAATTTACGGAACAGTTTAGCTTTTTAATCTAAATGTACTAGCCTTGTAGAAATGACCTTATAGTGTTTTGGGTTTGGGTCTTTTCGCTATTTAAAGTGTTCAGAAATAGCATAAGTTTACTGAATTTTGTGTCACTTTTAGGAAGTCATTTCTGGAAAATCAAGTTGATAATAGTACGGAGAAATGTCATTGACCATCTGTATATTTCTTTTCTATCTGTATTCTGAGTACCTGGAAGATTTATAAATGTTGAAGTACCCTAAAAAGTTTCAGAGACAGACATTGATAATCTTTCCAAAGAACAATAAGAGTTTGATACTGTTTATTTTTCTTTACAGAATTGTCACTGAGGTTGGAGTTGGTGTGAAGGTAGGATAAGATTATGTTTGAAACTAATATGAAAACTGGGATTGTTGAATTTACTGTTTTCATTAATGGAAGTTTTCATTTAGCTTTTGAACACATTAATTAACAAAACTGGTATAAAATGTTTAATTTGTAAATTTTGATTATATAAGTAATTCATAATCTAAATAGACAACCATAACTTTTTCTAGAACTGGAAGTCTGAGAATAACCTTTTAAACATATGTGAATGGTGTTTAAGGAAAAAACTTTTCAGACATGGTTTCTTGTGAATACAAAATTTTACCCCAGTTTTCTGATGGGGAACTGTGGTTTTGAATGGACAGATAAATGATTTGATCTAGATCATATAATTTTATTAATCTAAGAATTTTTTTACTCTTTCAACTATATCTTAATAACTTTTTTTTGCCAGTAATAAGACACATTGGAAATTGTTATTCTCATTCTTAAAAAGAAAAGAAACTTGTGGACAACTTCAAATTTGAGTCAAAAATTAAAGAGCTGGTTTGTTTTTCTATTAAAGGAAGTTATGTCTTATGATAGAGATGGTTTGGAATCCTTCCTTACTTTGTGACCATGCAAATTCCTACTCATCCTTTAAAACTTAAACAATTCAATTCCTTGGATCCTTGTACCTTTTAATATCATGATGTATTATATTTTTTCTGTTTGCTCATTTGGATGCTCATTTGGGTAGGTTCCTTTTATCTTTTTCCCAAGCCAGGCACAACATATTCCAAGCCTCGTAATAAATAGTTGTTGAATGCCGTGAGATTCTTCCCACCTCCCCCCGCACACACATAAATATGGGTATCCTTGAGAGATACATGCTTACTCCAGTGAGTCTGATTATTCAAAATATTTTTTTGAACTCCTAAAATTGCGTTTATAATGGTGGTATTATTTAGAGTATTCTTGGAAATGGCCATTCTGTCCTTCAGGGGTGGATTTGAATAGTGTACTTATTTAGATGTTTTAATATTACTATGAGTTGTGATACTGACATTTCTTCTGTGGTTTGTACATTGAAAGTGAGGGCCATTTCAAAAATGTAGCAGTTAGTCTCTGAAGATAGTACTTTTAGGGATAACCTCAAAATTGTACATATTTGTGGGCAATGTTGAAAGGGTTGATGTGTAAAAATGAGTAAAATCAATTTATATGAGACTAGTTTGAAAATATTTTTAAATGAATTTTGAGCATAACTGAGAAAACGCATAAAATCTGAGCAGACTTTTACCAGAGAGAGAGACTGGAACATGTGGTTGAGTTAGTCCTTGAGTAAGGACTTTTTTATAAGGTATAACATAGTTAAAAGTTCTTGTGATTTTTAACTTGTTGGAGTAGGGTGCTAAGATTGAATTAAATTAAATTTAAAAAAATTTCAGTGGATGTGTTTGAAGGATGTGACCAAGTGGCATGTGAATTTATTGTTCCTGCTGTCTTAGATGAATTTGTTTACACTGCATTCCTTGCACAGACCACTTATTAGTGTCCTTTGTTGGCATCTTTTCTGCTTGACGTCTAAGCTTGACGTCTAATGTTTGAATGCCCTAGGGCATGGGTTCAGTTCTCTGCATACATTCTCTTAGGTTGTCTAGACATCAAAATATGCACCTGTAGCCCTCCACTATCTCCAGGCTTATTATCCAATGTCTTACTTAATGTATCACTTAGATATCTAATAATTTTCTTAAAGTTTACATGGCCAAAACTGAATTCTTTCTTTCATTCCCCTAAATCTTTTTCTACCCTATACTTCCCTAGTTCAAAAAAATGACCTAAATGTTCCAGTCAAAATTGAGTTCATTTTAGAGTCTTTTTTTTCCCCTCTCATCTCCTGCTTAACAGCAAGACATTTGAGTTTACCTCTATCATATATCCTCACGCTCTCTGCTTCACGTTGTATCCTCCATTAACTACCTTAATTCAAGCTCATGCTGTCATTTCTCAGGCTACTAGTCTTAGAGTCCCTGGACTCTTCAATTTCAGTTTGCCTCTTTATATAACCCATTCTCCACAAAGTTGCTGGGGTGATCTTTTTTTTTTTTTTTTGCATGGGCATGCACTGGGAATTGAACCCAGGTCTCTGCAATGGCAGGCGAGAATTCTGCGTGCTGAGCCACTGTGGCCCGCCCTGGAGTGATCTTTTAGAGTAAATTATGTCTTGTTACCCTTCCTGCATAATAAAGCCCTTCAGTAACTGCCCAGTACACTCAAAGTAAAGTCGAACTTTTGTCTGCAAGGCCTCTTATGATCTGACTTCATCTTTTAACCGTCCTTTTCCTCACTCTGTTCCAGGTACATGCTTGTGTGTTCTTGGAACGTATCGTATTTGGTGTCTTTTATTTTTTCTCTCCAGAAATTTCTCCTTCTGTATCTTTTTATGGTTGGTTGCTTCTTGACATTTAAGCTAAGATATGAATGACATTTTATGTCTGCCCTTATTACCCAATCTAGTGGCTGTCTACCCTAGTAACTGATTCAAATTTCTCCGATCATATCAGTGTTAGAAATTATCTTGTTACTGTGTTTTCTTGCTCATTTCTGTCCTCTGCCCTACAGTGAGCTAGATACTTGTCCATGCTTTAATATTTCAGTTTATTTCTAGAATTTATACCATATAGATTGGGGGAGAAATAATGAGTGCTTTTTTTTGGGGGGGGGTGTCCATAAGTAATATTATTTGGCAATGATAGTTTTCTAATTTAAGATGTTTGTATTCTTTTAAGTTAGAAATAGTTGAAGAAGTCAAGAGGTAGATATAACAGGTACCATCCAAACAGATAAATTCAGTCTATTAGTTTCCTAGGGCTGCTCTAACAGAGTACCAGAAATTGAATGGCTGAAAACAACAGAAACTTCTTTTCTAGTAGTCCTGGAGACCAGAAGTCCAAGATAAAGCACAAGGCTTTATCCTCTTCTCACCCAATCCAGTATGGCCACATCTTAATTATATATGCAAAAACCTTGTGTTCAAGTAAATTCACATTTTGAGATTCTGGGTGGATGTGAAGTTAAGGGAGACACTGTTCAACTCATTACATTCTGGAAGTGAATTACATAAAAGAGTAAATCATACAAATTTGAGTTGCCCAAATAGTAGTGGATGAGGAGAGAAGGTGCTTATAGACAAGAAAGAAGTGAAGAGACTCAGAATATGATGATTTATTGGTCATGCCAGCTTTCTGTGTTAGACATTTGAGAGGAAAACATTAGAATATAATATAAAAACAATTCCTAATAATTTTATCATTCTATAATATAAAAGTTTAAATAAAGTTTTATATAATTTTCTAGGTTAGTGGTTAAGAAATTTTTCCTTTTTATCAGACATGTACAAAGTAATTAAGTTTTCTTTTCTACATCATAAGGAAATTCAAAGTGAAAGGCATTTCCCGCTGACTCCCAGTCTTATTTCTTGGGTGAAGATAATTAGAAAAATTTTGTGCTTGTTTTTCTCAAGTTATTAATTTATATATTAGCATACATACATACATGTGAGTGTCCTTGTTTAATTACACAAAACTATATGTTTTGGCCCGCATTTTGCTTTTTTTAAAAAAAACAACTTTATTCAGACACAAAATAAACTGTACATATTTAAATTATACAATATTTTAACATATGTATATGCCTGTGAAACCATCACTGCAATCAAGGTAATGAACATCTGTCGCCCTCCAAAGCATCCTCATGCTCCTTGGTCCCTTCTGCCTTTCTTCCCCCATTTTTTGGTCACTCTAGATTAATTTTCATTTTTTTTTTAGAATACTAAATAAGTGGAATAAAACAATATTCTTTTGGTCTGACCCATTTTACTCTACGTAATTATTTTGAGATTTGTGCATGTTGTATGTATCAATATGCCATTCCTTTTTATTGTTTAGTAGTAATACATTGTATGACTATACAGTAATTTGCTTATCCATTCAACTTTTAATGCACATTTTGGATGTTTCCATTTTCACCTATTACAAGTAAAGCTTTTAACATTCTTGTACACGTTTGTATGGATGTATACTTTCATTTCTCTTGGGGAAATACCTATAATTGTAGTGTCTGAATCATATGGTAGACATATTTAACAAAGAACCTACATGTTGTTTTCCAAAGTGGTTGTACCATTTTACGTTGCCACCAGCAGAGATTTCCTATTGGCTGCACATCTTCTCAAACACCTGTTATTGTCTGTCTGTTTGATTAAAAATATTTTAGTGGATATGAAATGGTATTTCATTGTTTTAATTTTCATTTCTTTAATGAATGATGAATATCTTTTCATGTGCTTTTTCCAATTATATATCATCTTCAGTGAAGTGTGTTTAAATATTTTGCCCACTTTTTAAAATGGGTTACTTCTTTATTGTTGAATTTTGAGAGGTAGGTCTTTATTCTGTCTACAGACCTTTTGGATTGCAATTGTTTTTTTTTTTTTTTTCTTTTTTTATTGAGAAAAAATAACAACATACAAACATGAACATTCTTAACATATGAACATTCCATTCTTTGTATATAATCAGTGACTCACAGTATCATCACACAGTTGTATATTCATCACCATGATCATTTTTTAGAACATTTGCATCACTCCAGAAAAAAAAAAAGAAAAATGAAAAAAACTCATACACATATCACACCCCCACCCTTCCCTCTCATTGACCACTAGTATTTCCATCTACCCAATATATTTTAACCTTTTTTCCCTCTATTTTTTCCCTATACCCCTTACAACTCCCTTTCATTGATCACCAGTATTTCAGTCTACTCAATTTATTTTAATATTTCCCCCTATTATTTATTTTTAATCTGTTTACTCATCTGTCCATACCATAGATAAATAGAGAAACAGACACAAGGTTTTCACAATCACAGAGTCTTATTGCGAAAGCTGTATCATTATGTAGCCATTTTCAAGAAACATGGCTGCTGTAACACAGCTCTGCATTTTCAGGCACTTCTCTCCAACCTCTGTAATACACCTTAAACTAAAAAGAGGATATCTATGTAATGCATAAGAATAACCTCCAGTATAACCTCTTGACTCTGAAATATCTCAGCCACCAACACTTTATTTTGTCTTAATTCTCTCTTCCCCATTTTGGTCAAGAAGGTTTTCTCAATCCCTTGATGCTGAGTTCCAGCTCATTCTAGAATTTCTGTCCCACGTTGCCAAGGAGGTTTACACCCCTGGGAGTCATGTCCCATGTAGAGATGGAGAGGGCAGTGAGTTTGCTTGCTATGTTGGTTGAGAGAGAGACAGGCCGCATCTGAGCAACAAAAGAGTTCTGGGGGGTGACTCTTAGGCCTAATTTTAAGTAGACTTATCCTGTCCTTTGTGGGGTTAAGTTTCATGTGAACAGACTCCAAGATTGATGGCTCAGCCTATTGATTTGATTGTCCCCATTACTTGTGAGAATATCAGGAATTCTCCAAATGGGGAAATTGAATTTTCCCCATTTCTTGCTATTCCCCCGAGGGGACTTTGCAAATACTTCCTTATTCACTGTTCAAATCACTGTGATTTATTGGGGCATCACACTGGACAAACCTCATGTCATACCCAAGGTTCCATGTACTTATGGTGTTCATTTAACCTGTCCATATCAGTTGTATTAGGAAATGTACTAGTCAAAATATAAATTTTGTACCAGATAGGGTGGACCACGGTGGCTTAGCAGGCAGAGTTCTCACCTGCTGTGCTGGAGACCTGGGTTCGATTCCTGATGCCTGCTTATGCAAAAAAATATATATATATAAATATATATATATATATATATATATATAAAATTTTTTACCAAATAAACATTTTTTGCTTTAGTCTCACAAGTTTTAAGATATGAATGACCATCTATCTTCAGCACCCTGCAATATCGACATTCTTTTGTTTTTCTGCATGCAAAAACATTTTTTGATTTGTACATTTAGTGACTATCATTGTACACTCTAGGCATTCCTAGATTATACCATCTCAGTCTTTATCGTCTGTCTTTCCTTCTGGTTTCATGTGTCCCCAGCCTTCCTCCCTCTATCCTTCTCACATTCAGCTTCATTCAGTGTACTTAGGTTATTTTGCTACAATCAGGTGCAAATGTTTTTTGCCACTTGGTTTTTCATAGTCTTAATAGTGACTTTGAAAAGGAGCAGTTTATAAATCTGATGAAGTCCAGTTTACCAAAATTTTTTTTTGTGGGTTATACATTTGATGTTGTGTCCAATCCATCTTTGTTTGATTCAAGGGCATAGAGATAGGCCTCTGTTTTCTAATAGGCATTTGTCATTTTTGGTTTTATATTTGGGTCTGTGTTCCATTTTGAGTATATATTTTTAATATGGTATGAGGTATGTGTCAGTATGAGGGAAAGAATGGATATAGACATCTGGTTTTCACTATTTGTTGAAAAGGCTGTCCTTACTCTGTTCAATTGGCTTTTTACCTTTGTCAAAAGTCAGTTGTCTATATATGTATGATTCTGTTTTTGCTCTCTATTCTGTTTATCTGTCTTGATGCCAAGAATGCACTAAATTGATTTTAGCTTAATATTAAGTCTTGAAATCAGACAGTCTTGGTCTTCTTTTTTTTTTTTATTTGTTTTGGCTCTTCTGGGTCCTTTACATTTTCATATGAGTCAACTTCTATAAAAAAGCCTAGGGTTTTATTGGGATTGATTTGGGATGACTAGATCAGTTTGAAGAAAATTGACAGCCTGACAGTGTTGAGTCCATGAACACAGTGTAACTCTCCTTTTACTTAGGTCTTCTTTAATTTCTCTCAGCAGTGTTTTAGTTTTCAGTGTATAGGTCTTATATACCTTTATCAGATTTATCTCTTAATATTTCATATTTTTTGATGCAGTTGTAAATGGTCTTTTAAATTTCAATTTCCAGTTGCTAGTGTAAAAAATACAATTCTAGGTATATACCTACAGGAGTTAAAAGCGAGGGACTCAAACAGCTAATTTGCATATCAGTGTTCGTGGTAGCCTTATTCACAATTGTCATAAGGTGGAAGCAACCCAAGTGCCCATCAACTAATGAATAAACAAAAAGTCTGTATCTGTATAGACACACACACACACACACACACACACACACACACACACACACACACACACACACACACACACACACAATAGAATATTCAGCTATAGAAAGGAATGGAGCTCTGATACATGCAACATCATGTCCAAACCTTGGAGACATCTCAAGTTGAGTGAAGTAAGCCAGACACAGAAGGACGAATATTGTATGATTTCGCTGATATGAAATAATTAGACTAAGCAAACTCTGAGTCAGGATCTAGAATATATGCTTCCAGAGGATGGAGTGGAGGTAGGGAATAGGGAATAGGAAATAGGGAATAGCATCAAAGGTACAGAGTTTCTGTTTGAGACAGTGGAAGAGTTTTGGTAATGAATGGCATGATGGTAGCACAATATAGTGAACATAACTAGCAACACTGAATTATATGTTTGAGTAGTTAAAAGGAGATATTTTATATTGTATATGTGGTACTTGAATACGAAAAAAAAATCCATGGAACTGCACAATGCAGTGAACCCTAAGTTAAACCATGGGCTATAATTATAGTACAATTATAAAAATGTGTTTTCATCAGTAGTAATAAATGTCCCATACCTGTGCAAAGTGTGGTAGGGTAGTATATGGGAGTCCTTTATTTTAGGCACAATTGTTCTGTAACTCACAACTTCTTTAATAAAAAAAATAACAATTGAATTTTACATACTGCTCTTGTATTTTGTACCCTTGCTAAACTCACTTGTTAGGTCTGTTAGCTTTTTTCTAGATTTCATCACATTTTCTACACTGTTTATGAATGAATAAAGATAGTTTTACATTTTCATTTCCAAACTGCATGCCTTTTATATCTTTTTCTTATGTTTAGCAGCTAGTACAACACCGAATAGAAGTGGTCAGAGCAAGCATCTTTACCTTGTTCCTGGTATTAAGGCTTTGGTAGTTTGTGTTTTCTGTAGAATTTGTCCTCTTTATTGCTGTATTTGTTTACATTGAGTTGTTCATGATAATTACCGTCTTCATCCTTTTTTAAAAAGATATTTTTATTGATAAATCTTCACATACATATAGTCCATACGTGGTGTACAATCAGTGGCTAACAATATTATCACATTGTTGTATGTTCATTGCCATGACCATTTTTAAAACATGTGCATCATTCCAGAAAAAGAAATAAAAAGAAAAAACTCATGCATCCCTTACCCCTTGTCCTTGCCGTTCATTGACCACTAGTATTTCAATCTACCCAACTTCTTTATCCTTTTGATATCTGTAGACTCTGTAATGGTGTCACCCTTCACATTTCTGACAATGGTAATTTTGTGTTTCTTTTTTCTTTACTGGCTAGTTTGACTAGAGATTTATTGCTTTTTTTAATTAGTCTTCTCAAATACTCAGTTTTTGGTTTCATTGATTTTTCTGTTTTCAATTTTATTGATTTCCAGTGTTACTACTTTCTTCTGCTTTATATTTAGTTCTTTTTCTCCTTAGTTAATATTGAAGCTTATATGATTAAGTACCTTTTCTAGTACAGGTTTTAGTGCTGTGTATTTCCTTCTCTTTACTGCTCTCATGACATATCTCAAATTTTGGCACGTGGTTAATTTTTTTCATTCAGTTCAAATATAAAGGTGTCAATATATATATGTAATACTGTTTTTTATTTCTTTGACCCATGGGTTATTGAGAAGTATGTTATTTGATTTCCAAACATTTGGGGTTTTCCACTTAGTTTTCTCTTCTTTATTTTCTAATTTAATTCTATCGTGATCAGAACGTACTTTATAATACTTAAATCCTTTTAAATTTGAGGCTTGTTTTACGGCTAAATGCATATATTTTGCTAAATGATTTTTGTGCACCTGATAAAAATATATATTCTTCTGTTGGTAGGTGGTGTGCTCTATAAATATCAGTAAGGTCACATTTATTGACACTTGTTCAAGTCTTCCATATCTGTCCTCATTTTCTGTGTATTTTCTCAGTTGAGAGAAAGAATGTTGAAATCTGTGCCTGTACTTGTGGATGTGTCTGTTTCTCTGTGTAGTTGAATCAGTTTTTGCTCCATGGGTTTTGAAGTTATTACTACATAAATGTTAAGATTGCTATATTCTCTTGATGAATTGACACCTTTATTCTTTGCTTTAACACTTAACTTTTTTCTTATAGTGATAAGCCATCTCAGTTTTCTTTTGGATAGTATTTGCATGGTATATCTTTCCATCATTTTACTTTTAAGCTATTTGTGTTTTAATATTTAAAGTGTGTTTCTTGTAGGCAGCATGAAGTTGTAGTTTGCTTTTATTTATCCAGACTCTTCCCTTTGGTTGTTATTTACATTTAATGTTATTGATAAGGTTAGTTTTCAACCCACCCCCCTTTCCTATTTGTTTTGTTTGTCCCTTGTGTTCTTTGTTCCCTTTTTCCTTTTTGTCGTTTGTATTTTTTTATTTTATTTTATCTCTTGTTAGTTGATAAGCATACTTCTTCGCCTTGTTACTTTGATAGTGGCTGCTTTAGGGTTTGTAGCAATTCTTTAATATAGCAGTCTTTCTTCAAGGGGTATTTATACAACTTTATGTATGCTTTGTGAATATTTTAATGGTGTATTTTATTTGTTCTCTTTGGGACTTTATACTATTGTTAACCATACATTTTACTTCATACGTTTTAAATTCCACACTGCATTTTTTTGTTGTTATTTAAACAGCCAGTGATAATTTTAAAAGATTTTTTCTATAGTTACCTACAGAGTTACATGCACATGCTGTTTAGTACTCTGCTAATACTCAAGAGGGTGTCTCTGCAGGTCTCTGGAGTTCTTTCTCTATACAGCTCTATTTTCTGGTACTTTGCCATATACAGTATAGTTGCATTGATCTCCCTGGACTTTTGGTTCCTTTTTAACTCAAGCAGTCTTCCAGGCTCGTCCTGGTTTCCCTATATGAGCTGTGCCATTGCCTGGACTCTTTCTTAAGGGAGTTAAGCTGGGACCATCACAGACATACTTCATTTGTTTTCTGACTTTGGGGGATCATTGTCCATGGTAATCTGATATCAGTGTCTTGAAAACCATTGTTCTTTATGTTTGTGTGATTGTGTTAGTTGTGTATATGTACGTGTTAGTTTTAACAAGGGAAATCTGGTTCCTCTTATGCCATCTTGGCCAGAGCAGAAGTCCTCCTTTTAAAAAATTATATAATACAATATCAGGAGTTGTAGGTCTACCTCATTCTTTGCTAATGACAATAGAGGATATTAACTTGAAAGCTGTAATTTATTTCCTATGTTATGAAAATTTTGGTTTGATTTCAGTTTGCAGTGAAAATATTTAAGATAAAAGTGAAAATGCTGTCTCAAGTCAAATTTACATTTTAAAAGTTTATGAGAACCGCAGTAGCAAGAGTTCACTTATTTGCTGGGAATTCCACACCCATGTTATGCCTGGATTTTTATCAAAATTTAGATATTTAGCCAGTTAAGGTCTACAGTTAGTATCTTGTAATTTATATTTTAAAATAAGTGAGATCTTTCAAATATTCGGTTGTTTATATTTTTCTGTAAACCACCTCTTTGAATACTTGACCCATTTTTCATTTTCATCTTTATCTTGTTACAACTTTGTATAGAAAGATTGCTTTCATAGGCATTGCAGTCTTTTTCTTACATTACATTACTTTTTTTGCATTCTTTATGCAGTTTTGAATATAGAGATATTTTTAAATTTTTAAGTATGATTTCTTTTTTTGGTTTCTTGTTTGCTATTTAAACATTTTTAGCCTCAATTTCTTCAGTTTAAAAATGGGGATCATAATAGTTGTCAGTGTGTTTATACATAAAAAGTGTTTTCCACATACTGTGTATTTGGTTATTTTAGCTGATTTGCACTACGTATAGAGCTTCCAATTTTTATGGCTTTAGGACCTATGTTGAAATCTCCTTTCTGTAGCCTTTTATAAAAACTTTGCTGTAGTTACTCAGCTTTCATTGATTTTAGACTCCTTTCATTTTGGTTTGTTAAGTGAAACTATAAAACAAGATATGAAATTTGTAAATTTTTAATATGAGTTTTTTTTGCATTTCTTTAGAATGACTTTTGCATTTTTTGTAATTTGGAGGTTTTGGTAATTAATTTTGATATTTCTTTTGTTTTATTTGCTTTTTCTCCAGTATGTTACATAGTGCATACTTGATATTTAATGACTATAGAAGGGTCATTGAGTTGAGTATGGGTCAGAGCCATGTTGTTGTATAAAGAGAGATTAGTTTTAAGGGTGCAGGGGTGGTTTAGTGGTAGAATGCTCGCCTTTCATGAGGGAAACCTGGGTTCAATTCCCGGACCATGTACCCCAGAAAAACATAAAAACGAAGAGAGATTAGTTCTATTTGGTGAGGTCAGAGTAAGTGTCATGAAAATAGTGTTGTTATCTGTGCTTTGTAAATAGGTGGGAATGGTGGACACTGTACATTGAGGGAATGACATGACCAACACTGTAGAAATAGTACCATTCATGGTCATTGAGCAGTGAGTTAAATAATTTGGCATTTATGCAAAGGGTTTGTTTATGGGTATGATAGGATGGGTAGGATGGCAGAAAGGTTATAGAAGGCTGCAAGTGTGAGCTCATATAATTTGTACTTCACCTGGTAGGCACAATTCTGTATGTTTCCATGTGTAGAAGTAGTTCATTTTTCAGCTGTGTTTAGAGTATGCCGATTGAGGTCCCTCAAAATCAGCTTTCCTTTTGCATGAGGCACTATGAATTAGAGTCATGAGTCTCTGTAATTGTTAATTATTTTATCTTATTTAGTCTGTAATAGCTTTCTCAACTCAGTTTTAGACATAATAATGCCCAAGGGGACAAGTTTGTCAAGTATTATTTATTTATTTTTTACATTAACAGTAAGATGAAGTATCACAAGTTATCATGAGTGATATGACTTCTTTTGAGCTGATTCTTGAAATAACTCTTCACTGGGATGAATTTTGAACCCATAAAAACGTAAACATATGTAATGAACCATTACATATCTATCACTCAGTCCCCACAGTCATCAACAACCCCCAGCTAAAACTAACCTTGCTACATTCTACTTTTCCCTCCTGTATCATCATTATTATTATTATTATTATTATTATTATTTTTATACATGAGCATGCACTGGGATATGAACCTGGGTCTCCAGCATGACAGGCAAGAACTCTACCACTACCACCGTTGCCTGACCCCTCCTCTGTTATTTTGAGACAGATTCCAGATATCATTTTGCTTCATCTGTAAATACTTTAGTACTCATCTTTAAAAGACAGTGTCTCTTTTATATACACACAACGTACATATATGTAAATAACTATGAATAAAAAACTAGCAATGTCATAAAAATATCACATTTGTGTTAAAATTCCTAGTTGCTTCATAAATATTGTATTTTTACAATACAATACAACCCACATTCAATGGGTTGATATACTCTTACATTTCTTTTAATCTACAAGTTCTCCTTCCATCTCCTTTTTTTTTAATTGCATTTATTTGTTGTAGAAAACTGGTTATTGCTCTGTAGAGTTGCTTACAATGTGCGTTTACTGGTTGTGTTTTGATGTTCTGATTTAACGTTCTTGGTATTGTATTTCCTATTAATTGGTATTGGATCTAGAGACTTCATTTGTTTGTTTTTGTTCCTTTAAAAAAAGTTTGATAATACTCTTTATAGGTGATGTTTTTCCATAGGTCACACATATAACTTGCTTTTTGTGAATTTTGTGTGCAGAATAATGTTTATTATACTAACTTTATCTTCATCTTCTTTGTACCAGGCATTGTCTGCACTCAATAAATATCTGTTAATCAGTATTCTTTTTTTTAATTTTTTTTTTATTTTTTACATGGGCAGGCACTGGAAATCGAACCTGGGTCCTCTCATATGGCAGGCAAGCATTCTTGCCTGCTGAGCCACCGTGGCCCACCCTTAATCAGTATTCTTAAAGGATGTTTACAAAGATAACTAATTTTCACTTAAAATTAATGTTATAGCAATAAAATACTGAAATTTAATTCAAGTTATTGACAGTGAATAAGAATGGAAAATGTTGGAAATTACCATTTAGAAGATGTTTACAGAAAAGTATTAAAAACTTTTATCAAGTTACACTTTTATTTGATATTAAGTTTAAAGATAATTTTTTAAAAATGAAATTCTTAGTATAAGACATCTTTTCTCAAAGCATGGTCCAGGGATGACTGTGATGCCCTAATACTAACTAGCTTTGACTTTACAGATTCCTTGAAAGTTTATCTGTGAAGTCAGAGCTATTTCACGATAGTATTAAAGCATTGATTGCCATTTTTTTAGTTTCCTTCTTTGATTAGCATATACTAAGTTTTCCAGGTTGCTTGGTATGTGGTATCGCAACAAAATAACACAAGTATATATGAGAGTTCAGTTGTTTTTTATGAAGCCTGAAAAGAGACAGTAAAAGTGTGGCATTTTCTAATTTTTTTTTTAATTCAAAAGATAGTTATTTTTCATAAATAAGTTATTTATGTCAGGGATGTGACTATCATGGGGAAATAGGACTGCAGCTACACAATGGAGGTAAAGAAGAGGTTTTCTGAAATACAGGAGACCCCCTAGAGCGTCACTTAGTACTACCATACCGTGTGATTAAAGTCAGTGGAAAACTGCAACAACCCAATCCAGACAGGACAACCAATGGCCCAGAAACTTCAGGAATGAAGGTTTGGATTACTCCATCAGGCAAAGAACCATGGCTAGCTGAGGTGCTTGTTTGAGGATAAAGGGAATATGGAATGGGTAGTAGATGAAGTTAGTGATAAATATGAACTACAACCACATTACCAGTTATAGAAATAATGACCATGAAGGTATGAATATTTTCTTTGCTTTGTTATAAAGAAGATTTTATTTGTATATAAAGCAAATATCATTTCCTTCTCTTTCTTATCCCCTTATCATATGACATAAGTTGTATTGTTCATGTTATAGTTTTTAAGTCATAACAGGTTTAAGAGTGAATGTTACCCAAAAATTAGCACCCTATTCTGGAGAGATTTATTGTTTCCAGTTGTACACAGACAGTTGAGTATTGTTAGGTAAAAAGTATGTCCGTTACTGCTTTCTATTTGGAGAGTAAGTATGGTTTAAGGTAATGTGTATAGCTACCAAGTTGACAAGGGTTGGACTGTGATGGCTTCATGTGTCAACTTGTCCAGATAATGGTGCCCAGTTGTCTAATCAAGCAAGCATTGGCCTGTTACTGCAGGGACATTTCATGTGTCATCAGTCATTTTGTTGCATCTGTGGTTGACTACATCTATAATCAACTAATTGGAGCGTCTTCCTCATTGAGAAATGTTTAATTCATTTGGTTGAAGGCTTTTAAGAAAGAAGTTATGACTTGAGCAGTCAGAAGTGAGAACTTTCATCTTCACTTTAGCCAACCAGCCATTCCTGGGGAATTCTTTGGAGACCTTCATTGGAGTTGCCAGCTCTTGGCCTGCTCTATGGAATTTGGACTTGTGCATCCCCACAGTTGTGTGAGACACTTTTTAAAATCTTATGTTTGTAGATCTCTCCTGTTGGTTGTTTCCCTGAAGAACCCTCACTAATGGGTAATGGACATAGTTATTAAAGAATTTTTATAATTTTTCTGGTGTAATTTCTAATATGGTGAGTACTGATAGGATATACCCCATAAAAAATAGCTGTTCGGGGTCCTTAATAATTACTAAAGATTTAAAAAGGGTCCTGAGACTAATGAGAGTTGATGATAAAAAGAATAATACAAGAATACATTTATACCAAATACTGGTAGAGTTGAATCCCTTCTCTCCCTTCCAGGTTACCACTATCCTGAATTTGGTATTAACCATTCTTACGAATTTGTCTACATTTCTACTACATGTATATTGCTCTTAAGCAAGATGGTTTTGCTTTGCATGTAGTCTGTAACTTGCTTTTTTCTAGTGTTTTCACTCCTTAATGGGTAGCTCTAATTCATTCATTTTCATTGCCATATAGCTTATGATTACATGAATATACCATTACCGGGTTGTTCTCATTTTTTCCTGTTTCAAACTGCTGCTGTGAACATTCTGGTGATTATTTCTATTATTTATCGAAATGAGAGTTTCTCTAGAAGTGGAACTACTGGATTATAGAATATGTTTGTTTTCATTAACTATTGGCATATTGTGTTCCTAACTTGTGCTAACTTATACTCCATCAGCAGTGTATAAGAATTCCTGTTCATATTCTTTCTGAAATTGGCATGATTGAACTTTTTAAGAGTTGTTAACCTAATGTACATGTGCATGGAGTCTTGTTTTAAATTTAATTCATTAATTAATTGGCTATTGCAGATTTTTCTCGATAAAAGCCTGTTCACACAGTCTATTTTCTTTTTTATTTAGTTTATGTTTTTTTATTGCTTCATGGGTATTTTTGTATTTTCTGGATACTAATGCTTTGTCAATTATTTGTGCTGCAGATAAATCTGGCTTTTCATGTTGAATAGAAGTTGTAAATTTTAATTTCAAATTAAAGTTTCTCTTTGTCTTAAATCTTTCTTTAACTTGAGGTCTTTAAATGTAGTCTTGTGGATTTTCTTTTGAAATTTTTGTTGTTTTTCACATTTATGGCCTTAATCTACCTGAAATTTACTTTTTTTGTGTGTGGGGTGTGATAAAGGTTTAATTACTTTCCCTTGTGGATAGGAAATTGAGTACCCTATTCAACTGAATAGTTTATCATTTTTCCAAGTGAACTATGGTGTCAACTCTGTTAGGTTTCCATGTATTCATGAAACTGTTTCTGGGCTATCTGTTGTGTTTCATTGACATTTCTGTCATGTACCATTACCATGTTGTCTTAATTATTACAGCATCACAATAGTTCTTGCAGTCTTATAGAGTGAATCAACTTTCTTTTCAAAATTGTTCTTTTCATTTCTTTGCTATATGCATTTTAAAATCATTTGACAAGTTCCATGAAGACTCTGGGATTTTATTGTAATACATTAAAATTAGAAGTTAATTGGGAGAACATTATATTTGCATGTTCTGTAAAATAAAATGGCAGTGTTTGGTTGAACTCAAAGGCAGATAACCATAACATTTCTTTGAAGAATTTTTATTTTTTTCCCCTGTGATACTTTTCTAATTATAAAGGCTTGTTTAATGTTGAAAACCTAATGCAGAAAGAGGAAAATAATTTAAATCACCAGTAATCCTACCTACCACCAAAGCTAATAAACACTGAATGTACTTTCCATCATTTCCCCTATATATCAGAAGGATTTTAAACAGTAAGTACCTTTTGAAAGGGGGTCAGGGGCTGGGAGAACAGTTACTCCTTTGACAACTAGTACAATATCTTCAAGGTTATTGGTTCATTCAGTTATTCAGTACTTTCTTAGAGAGTTACCTGTTTTATTAAAAGTATCTAATTTCTCAGAATTGTATAGCATTTTAAAATTCTCTCTTTTGTATTACAATGTTGAGCACTTGGGTCTTCTCCTATTTCTTGATTTTGCCAGAGACTTATTTTATTGGTCTTTTCAAAGAGCCAGCTTTTGTATTTATTTCATTTTGTTTCATAATTCCTTGGTTTCTATTTTGATCTTTCTTTTTATGTCTTACATTAGATTTATTTTACTGTTAAATTTTTGTCCACATTAAATTGGATCCTGAACTCATTTATTTTCTTGTTTAAAAATTAATATATTCAAGGTTAAAAATGATCAGTTGATAGCTTTGGTAATTTTTGACATTTAGAGCTCTCTTTTTCATTAGCTTCATTATAAAACTTTCAGAATACACAAAAGTGGAAGGAATGGTGTAACACTTTCAGAATACGCAGAATAGGAAGGAATGGTATAATACTTTTTCCTTCCTATTGTAGAGTATTAAAGCAAATATCAGCTCATTTCAATTCCTCCTAAAACACGGTAGTGTTTATCTTTAACAGGTATAATCAGTCTTTTAAAGATAACACTGATACCATTATTATACTTAATAAAATTAAAAATTATTTATTAGTATCATCTAATCTTCAACAGTGTTCATAATTTCCCAATTGCCTCAAAAATGTCTTTCACTCTTGTTTTTTCTTTTGACTTGGAAACCAAGCACAGTCCATATGCTGATTTGGTTAATGTCTGTCTAAGTTCTTTAGCTACAATAATTTACTTTCCCTCTTTTGCCGCTTCTTTGTCAGAAAAACTGGGCCATCTTTTCTGTACAGTTTTCCATATTCTGTATTTGGCTGATGTATCTCCATGTTGCCATTTTACATGTTCCTTGTGTACTGTTTATTTCCTGGTAACTTGTAGCTAGGTGAAGCTTGATCAGATTCAAATATTTTGTCAAGAATATTTGTAGATATATGCTATGTAATTCCTATTGAGTCACACTGGGGTAATATTATGTCTAGTTATCCCTTGGGATTTTAATTATCAGTGTATTCAGATGTTGTCAGCCTGATGCATCCATTACATAGTGCTCAATCATCCTTTCACCTAATGGAGTTTTATTTATTTTTGCTGTGATAGTTCTTTTTTAAATATAAATTTTTTTATTGGTGAAGTTGTAGGTTTACATACACAAAATACAGAATTCGCGTATCCGCCCCTCCATTATTAACATTTTGTGTTAGTGTGGTTCCTTTACTTCAGTTGGTGAAATATTATAATTGTGCTCTTAACTGCAGTCCATAATTTCATACCTAATGGTTTTTAGAAGCTGTTAATTGTATATTTCACTATGTATTGCAAAAATGGCGATATTCTTTCCTTTTTTTTTCCCCGCACATACAAACTGGGATTCTTCAAGAACTTTTTCCATCAACTATTCAGTCATACAGAAATACTTTTTGTATAAGAAAACTAAGTTACATGTTTTGTTTTCCTAGGGTCAGTACTCTAGCTGTCTCCACTGTGACCAGTTTGAATTTTTGTTGCTGATATCCTTGGGGACTCAGGGGCTTTAATATTCTTTTCAGTCACTGTCTCGATTACTCTTTTTAAAATGCTTAAATTGTTTCATTGTGGGCCAGTGGAAGCCCATAACATCTGTATCCTTTAATGCTTTCTTGCTTGAATTATCATTTCTGACTTCAGACCTTTAATTAGCCATTTCTTTAGAGTCCTGGTTTCTTTGGGTGGGTATGAGAGACCACAGTAATGTAGTGTTAATTGCTACGGTTGTTATTGCTGCAAGACCCTTTCGGTGGACAGAGCTACCAGTTTGGTTTTTTTTTTTAAGACAAAAATATGTTATCAACTTTTTATTTCCTATTCAAATTTGTTTACACTTTTTGCTTCTCTGATTTTATATTTATCTCTTGTACTCTGAAAAATCTTGCTGACACTATTACATATATACTAATTTAATATATCACTGTTATATTACTGCTGTAATTATTGAATACAGTTTAAGATTTCTTTGCAGTCATTTTTGTCCTTAAAGTATTTCACAAAGGATGTAGTTACAGAATTTTAAAGTTTCTTGAAATAGTTCTCTGTGTGTTTGGTCGGTTGCCAAGTTGATTGGTTTGTTCCATTTTGCTTCTTAGGGATTTTGGTTTCACCTTTGACCACTACCTTTTTCTAAGGTGAAATTGTAAACCAGTATAATGTTCAGAGAAGTCTAGCCTTTTACGTGTATCTACTGTACCCTTTTTTTTTTTCTCTCCCTTTATATAGATGTCCATTTTCATTTATTTGGGGCTAAACTCTTTTTTTAAGAATTGAAAATATGTTTCTTTCCTTACAGTACCCAATCCTGCCTTTGATACAAGATACCACACTATACACAGTATTTTATACCTTCCCTTTTTTGTTTAATGATTAATATGTCCTGGAGATCATGCTATGGATGTTGATGGAAAATTTTCTCATTCCTTTATACTACTGCATGTTTGTAGGCTGAAAAACATTTGGATTTTTTTCCCAGTCTTTTGTTGTTACAAAAAACTTATAATGAATAGTTTTGTGCATATGCAACCTTAAATTTTTGCCATCTTTAGAATAGGTTCCTAGAAGTACAGTTGATGGATCATAATGTGAATGCAAATGTAATTTTATAAAATACCACCAAATTCTTTTTGGTGTAGTAATTGTATTATTTTTCTGTCACAACAGGAAAAGATATGGGTGCCTGTTTTCTGGTAGTATTGCCTATAGAGTATATTATCAGATGTTTAGGGTTTTGCCAGTCTTAATAGGTGAGATGGATCTAAGTGTAGTCTTAGGACTACACTAAGACTATCTAAGTGTAGTCTTAGTCTACACTTAGGACTAAGTGTAGTCCTAATTTAGATTTGTCTTAATATGCACAAACTGAACATCTTTTTCACTTTAAGGGTAATTTGCATTTCATACACTGTTCTAGTTTACTAGCTGCCAGAATGCAGTATACCAGAAACGGAATGGCTTTTAAAAAGGGGAATTTAATAAATTGCTGGTTTACAGTTCTAAGGCCGAGAAAATGTCCCAGTAAAAACTAGTCTATAGAAATGTCCAATCAAAGGTATCCATCCAGGGAAAAGATACCTTAGTTCAAGAAGACCTTAGTTCAAGAAGGCCGATGAAGTTCAGGGTTTTTCTCTCTGAGGTGAGAAGCCACATGGTGAACACAGTCAGGCTTCTCTCTCGGCTGGAACGGCACGTGGCGAACACGGTCTCATCTGCCAGCTTTCTCTCCTGGCTTCCCGTTTCATGAATCTCCCCGGGCAGTGTTTTCCTTCTTCGTCTGCAAAGGTCTCTGGCTGGTTCTCTGCTTCTTCTCTGCTCTTTCTGAATGTCTTACTTTCTCCAAAATGTTTACTCTTTAATAGAATCCCAATAAACTAATCAAGGCACACCCAACTGGGTGGGTTAATCCAATTTAACAACCACTCTTAATTGAGTCTCATCTCCAGGGAGATGATCCAATTAGTTTCGAACATACAGTACTAAATAGGGATTAGAAGAAACGGCTGCCTTTACAAAATGGGATTAGGATTAAAACATGGCTTTTCTAGGGTACATACATCATTTCAAACCAGCACATATACTGGGACCTGTTCTCATCTTTCCTATAGGGTAACTGGTCTTTTTTCCTAAATTTTTATAATAGTCTGTATTTGAAGTTTTGTTTCCCTTTTTGACCTTAGTCAAAATATAGGAATTACTTTGTAATTTTGTTCTAGTTTGCTAGCTGCCAGAATGCAACACACCAGAGATGGATTGGCTTTTAATAAAAGGGGATTTATTTTGTTGGTTCTTCAGAGGAAAGGCAGCTAACTTTCCACTGAGGTTCTTTCTTACGTGGAAGGCACAGGATGGTCTCTGCTGGTCTTCTCTCCAGGCCCCTGGGTTCCAACGACTTTCCCCCCGGGGTGATTTCTTTCTCCATCTCCAAGGGCCTGGGCTGAGCTGCAAGTGCTGAGAGGAGGAATGCCAAGCTGCTAGGCTGTGCTATGTTGCGATCTCATTTAAGCACCAGCCAATTAAGTCAAACGTCACTCATTGCAGCAGACACGCTTCCTAGCCGACTGCAGATGTAATTGTCAACAGATGAGGTTCACGTACCATTGGCTTATGTCCGCAGCAACAAGATTAGGTATGCTCACCTGGCCAAGTTGACAACTGAATCTAACTAACACAAATTTCATCTCACTAAACTAAAGTAATTAAATATGTTTCTATTTTTTTCTCTGTTCTTTTCATTAAAATATTGTTCTATTGTGTTACGACCAAATAATTATGATCGGTTCAGTTTCTTTTGGGAATGTGTTGAGGTGTATATTACGATCTGCTTTTGTGATCTTCATGAGTTAATAGAATGAATAAACTGCAGATACTGAAATATACATCAATTGGGATTTTTTTTTTAACTTCGATAAACCAGTATAATGCTCTGCAGCTCTGTAGAGGTATTTAAATTTTTTTCTTCAAAGCAATTATGTGATGTTTAGGAATAATTAATTTGGGAGTGGGAGAGAACTTGCACTTTATATTTTCTATTTTTTTGAATTTGAATTTCCAACTTTATATTTTTTAATTTGTAAAATGTCAACGGAGTTGCTCTGGGCAGAGACATTATAATCCATATTTTTACTTTCTTTGCATATCCCTGTATTAAAATATGCAAAAAGTTTTTTTCTAACCATATTCCATAAGTAGAAGAGTAGTTTACTAAAAGATGAGACAGGTTTCTTTGATTAGTTCTTTGGGTTTCATATCTTGGTTAATGAAAATTAGAAAACAAGATAACCACACCTGGGGATAGCTTTACTTGGGGAAGGGGGTGATGTCCATTATAGTATGTCATGTAAATATTAAATATTAAAAAGTGTTGCCAGAGTCTTTAAAAAAACATACCATTTATTTTGTAGGCAACACAAAGTTGGCTATTTAAGTTCATTAAGTTCTTATTTTTGTGTACCTTGTTTGTAAAATAATTAGCGGTAGTTTCTTAATCTACCATTTTGATTATAGTTTAAGCTCTTTAAGTATTTCTATCTGTTAATAGTAGAGTCTCTATACTTAATAAATATGAATGTTTGGTTTACTTTAATGTCTTACTGTTATTACTGTTTTTGCATGGGCAGGCACCGAGAATGAACCTGGGTCTACCTGGGTCTCGGGCATGGCAGACAAGAATTCTGCCTGCTGAGCCTCGTTGCACCTCCCTTTAATGTCTTATTTAAACCTTCTGATTGTTATTCTTTCTTTCTTATGTTGATCATTGTCATGGTTTTTGTTTGTTTCCAGGTGTAATCCATTTTAGTATCTCCATTCAGTTTCAGAAGTGTCCCATTTTGGATGATAAAATATCTGGTTGCCGTTTCCTTATACATTATTTTTTCCCTGAGATCTTTTGTTACATTCATTAGTGTTTGTGAATATATTATGAAATATGAAATGAACCCCGTGTATCTGCCATCCAAATAAAAAAATTGACTAATAATTTTGCATACAAGTATGCTTCTTTTTACCCCCCCTTACTCTATCAGAGATGGCCACTTCAATGAATTCTTTGTTTTCTCTTTCAAATAAAGTTTCACCATTTGTGACAAATACGTTTTTAGTTTTGCATGGTTTTTGAGTTTTATAAAAATAGTAAACTCATGGTGTTTACTTTGACTTGTGTTTTAATTTGATAACGTTTCTAATATGTAGCCCTGTTTTTTCCTCTGGTTGTATAATACTCATTTCTGTGTAAATGCTCTGATATATCTCTTTCCTGGTTGGTGGGCATTTGGGTTCTTTAAAGTTTTGCCATTGTGGTTATGGTTGCTTCTCTTGATGTCTTAGTTTAAGAAGCAGTTCTGTGAGCATTTTTGTGCTTATTTCCTGGTGTGTATATGCAAGATTTTTAAAGTTTGTATCTAAAGGCCTATGTTTCTGGGAATTAGAGCATGTTAAATGTTGCAAGATAGTGCTAGATTATTTTTCAAGGCATTGCTCCAATTTATGTTCTCACCAGTAATGCACAAGAGTATCTGCTCTTCCAAATTTTCATCAGCACTTGACTAAATAGTGGATTTCTTAATTATTGCCAGTCTGGTATGTAGTGTCTTGTTTGGCCTTTATTTCTATTCCCCTGATACCAACAAAAGCTAATTTGTTGAGGTATTATGTCTTTTTTTTCTTCAAAATACCCTTTGGTGTCTCTTTCTGTAAAATGTGTTTTTGTATCCTTTGCTTATTAAAAATTTGAATTTGTTAACTGATTTTGTAGTTTTATGTAGTATGGTTACTCCTTCCCTATTGATTTTGTGTTGCTAATATCTTTTCCAAGTTTTTAGCTTGCATTTCCACTTCCTTGTGATGTTTTTGGATGAATAGAAGTTATTCTTTTAATGTCTAGAATTTTGATGTATCGAGTGGCCATAGTTCCCTTTACATCCAAGTTAGAAATTATTTGTATGTTCCCATTTTTTCTCTGTCTGTTTTCATTTTTCCCTTTGGAAATATTTTAGCAATCCCTAGTAACTGTTTTGAGGTTTTCAGCTTTTGTTGGTATATGGTTTCTTGCATGGACATTTTGTGGCCACTGTAATAGAATTAATGGTTGGTTCTCTTTCTGTCTTAGTTTAAGAAGTCCTTACCCACCCCAGAGATTGTAGATATTTTCATTGACTTTTTTTCTGATAACTTTAATGTTTTTCTTTCACATTTGTCTCATCCATCAGAAAGTTGTTTTAGTTTGCGTACTTTATTTGGTGGAATCCAATTTCATTTCTTGCCCTTATAGAGCTAACCAATTAAGTAAAAATCTGCAGTGCTATTGTTTAATACTACAGGCGTATGTATCTTGGGATAAAGGTTAAGCTACCTAGACATAATGCAGAATATAGGTGTGTAAAGTTTATTTATTTCTTGTAAGCAAAAGTCCTGCAGATGTAGGACAATGGAATCACCAAACCAAGTTTCTTTAATCTTACTGCTTCAGTATTCCCTAGGCTTTTGTTCTTGTCTGCTTTGTCTGATGATGTATAATTGTGCAGTCTTACCCCCACCCCCACCCCCTTCATTTTCAACTGAAATTTATCTGTTTTGTTGTCTTGTTTATTAAATAAAATCAATTTTTTGTTTTATTGATCCTTTTCATTATATCTTTGTTTTTGTACCTTTCTTTTTCTCTGGAGGATCAAGTTCTTTCCAGGACCCTGATGTCCACATCCTTGCCCCATCTCTTTCTCTCATGGTTCCCTAGTCTGACATCTTCTCTATAGGAGAAAGTCCTTGCTTGTCCAGAGCTCAAAAATTCTTGTCAACCTCTCCTTTCTGTTGTTTCTGTCTTCTTGGCAGCTCCAGCACCTCTTCTACCTGGAAGTGCCACATGGTAGTTGGGTTAGACTATTATGACAAAATTATGGATTTTCTTTCTATAATCGAAAGAAAAAAGAAACAAGAATATTGCTGGAATAAATGTCAAGTATCCATTCATTTGTACTTATTTTTGTATTTATATTTTGTTAGTTAATTCTTTCTCTTGCTGATTACATATAAATTATTTCTTCCTATGTTAGCATTGTCTTAACTGATTCTGTGGGATGCTGGTTTCTCTTAAAGTGGTCATCGATTTGACACAGAGGGGAATGTTTCTGTGGCCGCATTTAACAAAGGACATTGTTACCAATTTTAGACCAGTTTATTTTTTTAAAAAATTGAAATAAGATCAAATGACATCTCCTTGGATGAGCCAAATTTAAAACTATATAAAAATTTGTATATATATTCTGAGTAGAGATTCTTACCCTGAGTTTAAATGATTTAATAATAAAATTTAATAATAAAAACTAATTTAATTTGTTTTGACACTGTTCCACTAATGTAGGACAGCCCTCAGTTTCTGAACTATTGATTCATTTGATTTTATATCTATTCCAAGTTAAACAACTTGGGCAGGATATTTGAAGTAAAATTTTCTGTCAATGTGGAAACGTTAACGTTACCAGTAATACAGAAGTACTTCTTTGGGGCATAATAATGGTAGGAGTTTTACTAAACGGAAAGACAAGCATAGTTTTTTAAAAAAGTAATGTAATAAATTATCAAAAACATTCTTCAGTGATTTTTATAAATTATCATAAAATTGCAAATAATTGGCATTATTTCTGTGACTTGGTTATGAAGACTGTTATTCTACTCTTTTAGCAACAGGTATGAAATTACTTATTGGGGAGGAAACGCCCACAGATAACACATAAAAAAACAGACTTCCATTGATAAAGATGCATTGCAGGAAGAAGGAGTGTCCCACACACCACCTATCAAAATTATAGACTTTCTTTTATATCTAAATAGACCCAAGATTCCAGAACTGCTTGTGATCCACTGAGGTGGAAGAATTTTGATTCACAAGCAAGCAAACATCTAAACAGTAAACAGATACTACACATTTGAAAAACATTAAGTATACTTTTAAAAACTAGGGGATTCCTTTGTTTTTGAAGACTAAGGGGAAAGGGCCTAGAAGATCTTTTTTTTATTATTATTAATTTAAAAAAGAATTAACAAAACAATTAGAAATCATTCCAATCTACATGTACAATCAGTAATTCTTAATAACATCACATAGTTGCATATTCATCCTTTCTTAGTACATTTGCATCGATTTAGAAAAAGAAATAAAAAGACAACAGAATAAGAATTAAAACAATAGAAAGAAAAAAAAACGAAAAAAAACAAAAAACTTATACCTCACATGCAGCTTCATTCAGTGTTTTAACATAATTGCATTACAATTGGGTAGTATTGTGCTGTCCATTTCTGAGTTTTTAAATCCAGTCCCGTTGTACAGTCTGTATCCCTTCAGCTCCAATTACCTGTTCTCTTTTTTTTTTTTTTAATTAATGGAAAAAAAGAAATTAACCCAACATTTAGAGATCATACCATTCTACATATGCAATCAGTAATTCTTAACATCATCACATAGATGCATGATCATCATTTCTTAGTACATTTGCATTGGTTTAGAGGAACTAGCAACATAACCGAAAAAGATATAGAATGTTAATATAGAGAAAAAAATAAAAGTAATAATAGTAAAATCAGAACAAAACAAAACAAAACAAAACAGAAACCTATAGCTCAGATGCAGCTTCATTCAGTGTTTTAACCTGATTACTTTACAATTAGGTATTATTGTGCTGTCCATTTTTGAGTTTTTGTATCTAGTCCTGTTACACCATCTGTATCCCTTCAACTCCAATTGGCCATTATCTTACCCTGTTTCTACCTCCTGCTGGACTCTGATATCAAGGACATATTCCAAATTTATTCTCGAATGTCTGTTCACATCAGTGGGACCATACAGTATTTGTCCTTTAGTTTTTGGCTAGACTCACTCAGCATAATGTTCTCTAGGCCCATCCATGTTATTAAATGCTTCATAAGTTTATCCTGTTTTAAAGCTGCATAGTATTCCATCGTATGTATATACCACAGTTTGTTCAGCCACTCTTCTGTTGATGGAGATTTTGGCTGTTTCCATCTCTTTGCAATTGTAAATAACGCTGCTATAAACATTGGTGTGCAAATGTCCGTTTGTGTCTTTGCTCTTAAGTCCTTTGAGTATATTCCCAGCAATGGTATTGCTGGGTCGTATGGCAATTCTATATTCAGCTTTTTGAGGAACCGCCAAACTGCCTTCCACAGTGGTTGCACCATTTGACATTCCCACCAACAGTGGATAAGTGTGCCTCTTTCTCTGGATCCTCTCCAGCACTTGTCATTTTCTGTTTTGTTGATAATGGCCATTCTGGTGGGTGTGAGATGATATCTCATTGTGGTTTTGATTTGCATTTCTCTAATGGCCAGGGACATTGAGCATCTCTTCATGTGCCTTTTGGCCATTTGTACTTCCTCTTCTGATAGGTGTCTGTTCAAGTCTTTTTCCCATTTTGTAATTGGGTTGGCTGTCTTTTTGTTGTTGAGTTGAACAATCTCTTTATATATTCTGGATACTAGACCTTTATCTGATATGTCATTTCCAAATATTATCTAACATTGTGTAGGCTGTCTTTCTACTTTCTTGATGAAGTTCTTTGATGCACAAAAGTGTTTAATTTTGAGGAGCTCCCATTCATTTATTTCCTTCTTCAGTGTTCTTGCTTTAGGTTTAAGGTCCATAAAACCGCCTCCAGTTGTAAGATCCATAAGATATCTCCCAACATTTTCCTCTAACTGTTTTATGGTCTTAGACCTAATGTTTAGATCTTTGATCCATTTTGAGTTAACTTTTGTATAGGGTGTGAGAGATGGGTCTTCTTTCATTCTTTTGCATATGGATATCCAGTTCTCTAGGCACCATTTATTGAAGAGACTGTTCTGTCCCAGGTGAGTTGGCTTGACTGCCTTATCAAAGATCAAATGTCCATAGATGAGAGGGTCTATATCTGAGCACTCTATTCGATTCCATTGGTCAATATATCTATCTTTATGCCAATACCATGCTGCTTTGACCACTGTGGCTTCATAATATGCCTTAAAGTCGGGCAGCGCGAGACCTCCAGCTTCGTTTTTTTTCCTCAAGATGTTTTTAGCAATTCGGGGCAACCTGCCCTTCCAGATAAATTTGCTTATTGGTTTTTCTATTTCTGAAAAATAAGTTGTTGGGATTTTGATTGGTATTGCATTGAATCTGTAAATCAATTTAGGTAGGATTGACATCTTAACTATATTTAGTCTTCCAATCCATGAACACGGTATGCCCTTCCATCTATTTAGGTCTTCTGTGATTTCTTTTAGCAGTTTTTTGTAGTTTTCTTTATATAGGTTTTTTGTCTCTTTAGTTAAATTTATTCCTAGGCATTTTATTCTTTTAGTTGCAATTGTAAATGGGATTCGTTTCTTGATTTCCCCCTCAGCTTTTTTGAATGTTGATCTTGTAACCTGCTACTTTGCTGTACTCATTTATTAGCTCTAGTAGTTTTGTTGTGGATTTTTCTGGGTTTTCGACGTATAGTATCATATCGTCTGCAAACAGTGATAGTTTCACTTCTTCCTTTCCAATTTTGATGCCTTGTATTTCTTTTTCTTGTCTAATTGCTCTGGCTAGAACCTCCAACACAATGTTGAATAGTAGTGGTGATAGTGGACATCCTTGTCTTATTCCTGATCTTAGGGGGAAAGTTTTCAATTTTTCCCCATTGAGGATGATATTAGCTGTGGGTTTTTCATATATTCCCTCTATCATTTTAAGGAAGTTCCCTTGTATTCCTATCTTTTGAAGTGTTTTCAACAGGAAAGGATGTTGAATCTTGTCAAATGCCTTCTCTGCATCAATTGAGATGATCATGTGATTTTTCTGCTTTGATTTGTTGATATGGTGTATTACATTAATTGATTTTCTTACGTTGAACCATCCTTGCATACCTGGGATGAATCCTACTTGGTCATGATGTATAATTCTTTTAATGTGTTGTTGGATACGATTTGCTAGAATTTTATTGAGGATTTTTGCATCTATATTCATTAGAGAGATTGGTCTGTAGTTTTCTTTTTTTGTAATATCTTTGCCTGGTTTTGGTATGAGGGTGATGTTGGCTTTATAGAATGAATTAGGCAGTTTTCCCTCCACTTCGATTATGTTGAAGAGTTTGAGGAGAGTAGGTACTAATTCTTTCTGGAACGTGTGATAGAATTCACATGTGAAGCCATCTGGTCCTGGACTTTTCTTTTTAGGAAGCTTTTGAATGACTAATTCAATTTCTTTACTTGTGATTGGTTTGTTGAGGTCATCTATGTCTTCTTGAGTCAAAGTTGGTTGTTCATGTCTTTCCAGGAATCCGTCCATTTCATCTAAATTGTTGTATTTATTAGCGTAAACTTGTTCATAGTATCCTGTTATTACCTCCTTTATTTCTGTGAGGTCAGTAGTTATGTCTCCTCTTCCATTTCTGATCTTATTTATTTGCATCCTCTCTCTTCTTATTTTTGTCAATCTTGATAAGGGCCCATCAATCTTATTGATTTTCTCATAGAACCAACTTCTGGTCTTATTGATTTTCTCTACTGTTTTCATATTTTCAATTTCATTTATTTCTGCTCTGATCTTTGTTATTTCTTTCCTTTTGCTTGCTTTGGGGTTAGCTTGCTGTTCTTTCTCCAGTTCTTCCAATTGAACAGTTAATTCCTGCATTTTTGCCTTTTCTTCTTTTCTGATATAGGCATTTAGGGCAATAAATTTCCCTCTTAGCACTGCCTTTGCTGCATCCCATAAGTTTTGATATGTTGTGTTTTCATTTTCATTTGCCTCGAGGTATTTACTAATTTCTCTTGCAATTTCTTCTTTGACCCACTCGTTGTTTAAGAGTGTGTTGTTGAGCCTCCAGGTATTTGTGAATTTTCTGGCATTCCGCCTATTATTGATTTCCAACTTCATTCCTTTATGATCCGAGAAAGTGTTGTGTATGATTTCAATCTTTTTAAATTTGTTAAGACTTTCTTTGTGACCCAGCATATGGTCTCTCTTTGAGAATGATCCATGAGCACTTGAGAAAAAGGTGTATCCTGCTGTTGTGGGATTTAATGTCCTATAAATGTCTGTTAAGTCTACCTCCTTTATAGTAATATTCAGATTCTCTACTTCTTTATTGATCCTCTGTCTAGATGTTCTGTCCATTGATGAGAGTGGGGAATTGAAGTCTCCAACTATTATGGTATTTGTGTCTATTTTCCTTTTCAGTGTTTGCAGTGTATTCCTCACGTATTTTGGGGCATTCTGGTTCGGTGCATAAATATTTATGATTGTTATGTCTTCTTGTTTAATTGTTCCTTTTATTAGTATATAGTGTCCTTCTTTGTCTCTTTTAACTGTTTTACATTTGAAGTCTAATTTGTTGGATATTAGTTTAGCCACTCCTGCTATTTTCTGGTTGTTATTTGCATGAAATATCTTTTCCCAACCTTTCACTTTCAACCTGTGTTTATCTTTGGGTCTAAGTTGTGTTTCCTGTAGACAGCATATAGAAGGATCCTGTTTTTTAATCCATTCTGCCAATCTATGTCTTTTGATTGGGGAATTCAGTCCATTAACATTTAGTGTTATTACTGTTTGGATAATATTTTCCTCTGCCATTTTGCCTTTTGTATTATATATATCATATCTGACTTTCCTTCTTTCTACACTCTTCTCCATACCTCTCTCTTCTGTCTTTTCGGTTCTGACTCTAGTGCTCCCTTTAGTATTTCTTGCAGAGCTGGTCTCTTGGTCACAAATTCTCTCAGTGATTTTTTGTCTGAGAATGTTTTAATTTCTCCCTCATTTTTGAAGGACAATTTTGCTGGATATAGGAGTCTTGGTTGGCAGTTTTTCTCTTTTAGTAATTTAAATATATCATCCCACTGTCTTCTAGCCTCCATGGTTTCTGCTGAGAAATCTACACATAGTCTTATTGGGTTTCCCTTGTATGTGATGGATTGTTTTTCTCTTGCTGCTTTCAAGATCCTCTCTTTCTCTTTGACCTCTGACATTCTAACTAGTAAGTGTCTTGGAGAACGCCTATTTGGGTCTAATCTCTTTGGGGTGTGCTGCACTTCTTGGATCTGTAATTTTAGGTCTTTCATAAGAGTTGGGAAATTCTCAGTGAAAATTTCTTCCATTAATTTTTCTCCTCCTTTTCCCTTCTCTTCTCCTTCTGGGACACCCACAACACGTATATTTGTGCGCTTCATATTGTCCTTGAGTTCCCTGATACCCTGTTCAAATTTTTCCATTCTTTTCCCGATAGTTTCTGTTTGTTTTTGGAATTCAGATGTTCCATCCTCCAAATCACTAATTCTATCTTCTTTCTCTTTGAATCTATCATTGTAGCTATCCATTGTTTTTTCTATCTTTTCTACTTTGTCCTTCACTTCCATAAGTTCTGTGATTTGTTTTTTCAGTTTTTCTATTTCTTCTTTATGTTCAGCCCATGTCTTCTTCATGTCCTCCCTCAATTTATCGATTTCGTTTTTGAAGAGGTTTTCCATTTCTGTTCGTATATTCAGCATTAGTTGTCTCAGCTCCTGTATCTCATTTGAACTATTGGTTTGTTCCTTTGACTGGGCCGTATTTTCAATTATTTGAGCGTGATCCGTTATCTTCTGTTGGCGTCTGCACATTTAGACAGATTTTCCTGGGTATTGGATCCAAAAGTTTGGAAGATTTTTCTGTGAAATCTCTGGGTTCTGTTTTTCTTATCCTGCCCAGTAGGTGGCGCTCGTGGCACACGTTTGTCTGCGGGTCCCACCAGTAACAGGTGCTGTGGGACCTTTAACTTTGGAAAACTCGCCGTCCGGGAGGTTCGCTAGCCGAAGCGGCTTGAGCCGGCCCGGGGTCCGAATGCAGGGAGGGTTGCTGTCCGCCGCAGCCCGGGAAAGAGCCCGTCCGAATTTCCTAGTCGGCCCGGGGTGACAAGCGTGGAGGGAGGGCGCCAGCGGCAGCATCCCGCCAGGGAGAGTGCATGTTCCCGGGGAGTCACGGGTTTGGAAGGGGCCTCCCCCACCCGTCATCGTTCTCCGCGGCCTGGGGATTTCTGATCCAATTCTCTCCGTTGGTCCGGGGGGCTGCGCGTGGTGTGGGCACCAGCCGCTGCGGTTTCAGGGGACCGCCTCTCCAATTCTCCCAGCCGGCCCGGGAAGGGGGAAGGGAGTGACTCTGGCCACTTGCCGCCCCGCTCGGTGAGGCCCGCGCGCCTCGGTGATCTCACCTGAACTGCTTCTCTCAGCCAGCCAGCCGTTCCAGGATGGGGTACGCTGTCTTTTTTATCTCTGTTGTGGCTTTGGGCGCTTTCTGTATCGTTTCTACTCCCGTAGTAGCTGTCCTGGGGAAGAAACTAAGATCCGCGCGTCTTACTAAGCCGCCATCTTCTCCGGAAGTCCCCCCTAGAAGATCTTTTAAGGAATTTTGAATTTTGTTCAGCTGAGTAAAATTTTAAGAATCTCTTCTATTCTGGTTTGATTGTTTAATCAGAATACCTGGTCTGGAGTTCTATTTATTTATTGAAGGGCTGATTTTATTCCTTCTATGTATGAAGTAACTTGACTTCAGTTATTTGGTCCAAGAACAGAGGCCATAAAAAATGTAGCAGTTATTAATAACAGCATTCTTTCATTTATTTAATCACCAGATAAGTGTAGACTCTGTGCTTGGTTGACACTTGGGAATATGATATTGAGCACTAGTAGTATAACATTTTCCATTTAACTCTTTGCACAGTTAACATTTTCCATTTAACTCTGAAGGCTGTAGTAGAGGTAGTATTTCTATTTTACCCATGGGGACTAAGTGGTTAAGTAGTTTACCAAAATTATATAACTGATAAGTGGGTGTTGAACTTTAGCACCCTTTTCCTTACACTGTTTTTGCATACATGTCTTAAAAAAAAAATTGAGAAACATTTTTTATCGTGCACAGTGAGTCAGTAATATATCGTGATTGTTCTTAAACTTGAGGATGTATCAGTATTGCCTGGAGGTCTTGTTTAAGCTCAGGTTGCTAGACCCCATCACTAGAGTTTCTTATTCACTGGGTCTGGGATAGACCTGGAAGCATGCAGTACAAACAGGTTTCCAGATAACAGAGCAGATGCTGCTAGTTCAGGGGCTACACTTTTGAAAGTATCAAATTCTGCTTATCATGTTCTTAGAAAAACATTTAATATGACATGCTGAATCTTTTGTATCTTGAAAAGAAATTAATCTTGATGTAAATATGGTATTGATATGACTTTTAGTTTTTATTTTCCTCATTTTTAAATTCTTTTAGCATTTGGTGTTAATGAATGCCAGGTTTTTATAACATTAAAGGGAGATGACCTGTGAATATCCATTTTTGTTGTAATATAATATGGCTTATTAATTATGAGTTTAAACAGAACTCAGCATATAAAGCTTGTGACTAATTTGAATTTTTTTGGACTTTCTGAAATGCTTTGACAAACTGATAGCTCCTTTATACTTTTTTTTTTTTGATGTGTACTCATTGGTTGTATAAATCAGTATTGATTTAGCTATTTTAAATATCACTACCCTGCATGTAAATACACATTTAAAAAAGTTGAAACAGTTGAGTTTGCAGTTTTAAATATTAGCCTGTTCACTTAATTTTTACTTAAAACAACTAAAATAACACTGACTTGTTTGAACAACTGTAGTTCTGCAGAACATATGAATTTATAACCTTATTCTCTAAAAGGGTTTTAGATTGTAATTCTGCTGTCTATTTATATTGACAGAAAGAAATTTCTCATCCCATACATATTTCTTTGTTTTCAATGTCATAGCGACTGAGATATATACTTCATTGTTTGGTTTTAAGGGTGATGATGTTGATGATGCTGATGATGCCATTGTCATCTCTCTATTAAACTCTGAGTTACCTGGATGAATAAAGGGCTATAGGGATGGGAAATTCACAGAATGTTTCTGAGAAAGTCAAATTGTTATGGCATTAATCTGTTAATTTTCTGAAACTTGGAGTTAAGAATTGAAGTAGCTTTTCAAAGTCTTTGATTAGGTAACCTAGTCATTTTTCCTTTTTATTGTCTTTTGGACCAGCGTGAAGGGAGGGAGGAAAGGAAATACTGTTGGCCTGTGGAAAAGGAAACAGGATAGAGTGGAAGGTGAAGTTAATTTTTGTTATTTTAGGTTCTGTTCTTGGATTAAAATTTTAACTGTACCCAATAATGTAACACTTGACATTTGCTTTTCAGTGAATGTTTGAAAAAGTTACAGATGAGTGACAGGATTTCAGGTGAACATTGTTTAACTGAGGCTTTCTTATGCTGTGCTGTTTTTGTTTTTATAGAGAGGATCTGACGAACTACTCTCAGGCAGTGTTCTCAGTAGTCCAAATTCTAATATGAGCAGCATGGTAGTTACAGGTAAGTGTTCCTTTCTCAATAATGTGTCATTATTTGCCATTTTATGGGCCAGAATATTATATCTAAAGTTCAGTCTATTGTAACAATAGCCTTTATTTTTATTTTTTACTTTTTTGGCATGGGCAGGCTCCAGGAATTGAACCTGGATATCTGGCATGGCAGGTGAGAACTCTGCCACTGAGCCACCGTTGCCCGCTCTTCCTTTATCCTGCCTTTATTTTTAAGTGCTATATTTTCAAACATTTTGGAGGAAATTTTTCTAGAATCTCTATCTGTACCACCTGAAGTGGGTGACTTTTGTAGGCAAAAAACTCTGAAGTCTGATTGTTTTTTTAAAAAGAAATTACAAAAGTTTATAACCTTTTCTCTGTCATGTTAAAAGCCCCCCTCACTTATTCCCATTGCACCACTCATCCCCATTGTACATTTCTTTTATTTTTACTTTTTGCATGTGTATATCATAAAATATTTTGATTTTAAGTATTTTTTATCCCCCGAACCTGAAGCACAAACTGAATAGAAACTAAAACATTTGATTACACAGTTGATTTTCTTTGCTTTCAACTTGTTTTCTTTGCTATAACAATATTTTAATTCTTTGAATAGATTTCCTTTCTGTTATCTACGTGGAAATTTAAGATGAACTATTTCATCTTCCAAGTCTTCAGTTGTATATGTTGAAATAATGTTTTTGGTTGTTTGTAATATCTGTCTGTGTAAACAGACTCATTTTTAGAAGTTAGCTTTACGACTCGAGGGTCAAATTTTTTGTCTGTTATTGTTAGTGAGTTTACCTTATAACCCTATTTTCACATTATTCACCTAAAATCAAAAAGTTTCTTTTTTCTGTATCTTTTCCTGAATTACTTGCTTGGGGGATTAATTATATTGGGTAATAAAAGGATTATAAAAGACTATGAAGTTTTTTGATATTCTTCTAGTAGACATTGCTTTTGTATTTACATACACCTTGGCATACACACACACCTTGACATGCACACATACCTCTTAGTAATTCAGTTAACTAAAATTATGAGGTATTATCAAGTACAGTCATGAAGATGTGTTTCATATGTGAAAATGAACATGTCAACACATTATTACAGATTTTTCTGTATAGTGATTACAGAGCGAAATAGCAAAGCCATGGTTTTGGTGATATACCAAATAGGCTCAACTATTTGTAACTTTGCTTTGTCAGTTTCTTTCTTTTTTAGAACAGTACGTATGGTAATTGATAAGGAAATGTCTTTAAAATTAATATGTAGGACCATGGCGGCATAACTGCTACCAGCCTTCCTTACCTTCCCTAACGCAAAGAATAGATACTATAAAACAATGGGAGAACTATCTGAAATTGATTTGCAAATGGGACAAAATCATAAAAAGAAAAGGGCAACATATGAAGTAAGTCCCATGATCACTCAACTTTCTGCCTTGGGGTGTACTACTATTGGCACAGGGAAGTGGAGCCTAAGCAGAGCATCGAGGTCTCACTGAGCTTGAAGAGGTTGAGATTGGAATTCAAGACTGCTTAAGCAGCTGGATTTTTACAGCCGTCTCCTGGAGAAAAGAAGATTGTCCAGAGGTTTAGGAATATGGCAGGGGAGCAGAATTTGGCGAAGGAGATTCACTTCATTCAGAAATTTGGTAACAGCTGAGTTATATGTGTTTAGGTGGAGACTCTTGAAGGACTCTGCAAGAAGAGGTAAATGGTGATAGCAAAGGTTGTGCAGTACTTGTCATTGAACTTCTGGAAACCCTGAATGGACATCTTGCCAAGCATCTTGAGCATTCACTGTAGACTGCAGAGAAGCCAGGCTTATGAGAAAGAATCACACTTTATATAGTAAACGCCATTCATAAGACTAAGTTAAATAACTAACATTGTCTAGGCTAAAGGATTCATCATTAATTTAATTGCCTACCAAAACAAAACGGCACCTTTTAAAGACGATGATATAGAAAGGTTCTGACTATAAATGACAGAATTCAAATGAAAAACTCAGTGGATGGGTTATCAGTTTGGAGATAACAGGTTATTGAACATAAATACAGATGAGTAGAAATTATTCAGCCTGCCAGAGAGAACAAAATATATCTCTGCAACAACCAAGCAATGACAGTCAAGCAGAAAATGTGTAATTTGAGCCCCAGAGGTGGAGAGAGAATTGATTCCCGCTCCCCCCAAGCCGCAGTAATGTTCAAAAACTAAAAACTATAGGAAAAGACCAGTTTGTGTTCTAAGAAGCTCAGTAAACCCCAAGTAGGATAATGGAAGAACCACATCTACATACATAAAGCCAAAATATTGAAAACTAACAATAAAAAGGAAATTTTAAAATAGGAAAATGATACTCCTTAATTTCTGTGTACATGAACATGGGGAAACTAGAGAAAAACAGAAATCTACAATTGTGATTGGATATGTTAAGAGTCCTAATAGTAATTGACAGGATTGTTAGACAAAAGAGTAATAATAATGATACATAGAAGATTTGAACAATGTGGCCAGTTATCTTGGCTTAATTCATGTTACAAAACTATACCCAATAACTTATAGAGTACCTTTTTTAAGTGTTTATAGAATCTTCATCATAGTAGAAAAAATAAGTGATTGAAAGCTTATATGGTATCATAGTAGAACTAAATTAGAAATCAAAGCAGTAAGAAGTCTAGAAAATTACCAGATATTTAGAAATGAAACTTCATAGTCCTGAACAGCGCATGGATCAAAGGACAGGAGACATATCTGACTGAAAAAGAAAGAAAATGTATAACATGTCAGAGTTGTTGGGAGAAACCTAAGACGTGCATAGAGAAAAATACATGTTTTTAAGTGTGATTTGTTATACGAAGGAGCTTGACGTCACAGTTTTTGAGATATATGTGTTCCATTTGTACTTTAGGGGTTGTGGCTTAGTACTATTCAAAGGGAGGACAGTTAAAACTTTTTCAATCTGTAATGAGGTCCTGAATTTTAGGGTGTTGGATATAGGATATGGAGGAGATGATATCAAAAAATTAGAAGAATTTGTAAGGTATATGGAACTTGAGGAGTTTGGGAGGAGTTGATGAATGATGGTACCATTAACTAAAGAAAAAGTGAAACATAATTTTTTTGGTGAAAAGAAAGAATAAAGGAGATATGTTACTATCTTGCTTTGGGATTGTGTATTTAACATACTTTGTGACTGAAGAATGGATCCAGTCTTTTTGTAGAGATTGAATGAAATGCCATAAAGCCTTGTTTTTGGATAAATTTACTTGTAATCAATTTATGTTACCTGTATGCACAGAGAAAACACCAAGTTTTAAGATTTTTCTGTTTCCTTTCAAGAAAGAAGAGTGTCTACATAGTGTTTTAATAGACAACAAACAAATCTGAATACTGTTACTTTATGAACTAGCATAGAAAACCTTTAAAATCCAGTGATTATGTTGCCTGAAATACATCATACTTTTATGATCATGATGCCTCAAAAAAGGAACATTTACAGACAGTGCTAAAAAGACACTTAAATGATTATCAAAGACAGAACATGGTTTCATTTCTATGTTCCAACTTATAACTTTATTTAAAAATGTTTCTTCTGATTTTACTGTGGTATAATAGCATCTGTCTAAACAGCCTTTTCCTTATCTGCACAGAGTTCCTTTCTCTACATTTATTGAAAGGTGCTTTATGAAAAAAAAAATATTAGAATTGAGAAAAATTGATGCTTTTGTATACTTAATCTCAGTAAATATTTGATAAATTGATACATTAAGACTGTTTTGTAATAAATTAGTTCCTTGAGGAGAAATAAAATGAAATATTTCAAAATCATAATGGTTCCACCTATCATTGGAATTGGATTTTGTTGTAAGGAATTTATAGCTAGTTGGCAGAGAAGAGGAGGCTTGACAGTTGTTAAGGTATGATGACCTTTATAATTTTTTATATAGCTGTGACAATGGAATATGCACTTAAATTAGGTATACATATTCCTGCCAGTACTGATGATCATTCTGGAATAGTAGGGCTTGTTCATTATTGCTGAAAGTGTGATATTTTGTTTTATATGAAAGAACTGAAATCATTCCGTAAATTCTGGTAATGTTGCTCAGAATTCTTTAGAATTTTCATTTTAATTTTTTTTTACAGACAGGCATTTTTGATTTGATGTCATTTCGTGTTATTATAATGCTTTCCCACACATCATTTAACAGTTTGAATGTTTTTGAAGATTTTAGCAACATGTCCTCTTGCATATAGAGGTAATGAAAGCCTTTCTCTAGTTATCTTCTGTATTTTTCCCCTCAATCTAGCTCATCCTAGGGTATGAAGCTACCTAGAAATGTGGAGAGTTATAACTAGATTTTACAATAAGCCTTACTGGCAATGCTTTTTTGAGTGGTGGCTATTATAGTTAACAATCAGTAGAATTATAGAAGATACTATTTGTATATACCTGCTTTTTTAGTTAACTCTTTGATATTTCTGTTTTCCCATAAAGGAATGCAAAGAGACTAGCATTTATTTTTCTTAGCTTAGATTCTTTTAATTCTTTTTATATTTTTATTTTTTCTAAAGCCAGGAGCTTCCAAATAACTGTGCTTTACCCTGAAGTTAACTAAAACTGCTTAGAGTTATTTTACGTCTCAGTATCATATTTGATAAAGTAAGTCACCAATGCTTTTGTAAATGCTTGAGTCTAAAATACCAAGTTGCTAGGTTTCATCAGACAGATAGAAGTATGAAGTTTTGAAATGTTGGCTTCATTTTGGTACACAGTTAAAAATACAGAATTGGAATGTTGCTGAATGAGTATATGTACAATATTTGGCAATGAATAAGGAGAGGGTTCAAGGTAGGTAACAAATGAATCAGGGGAGTTAAAAAACTAGAATTGGAAATTGTTAGGGGGGTCTTTGAGAATGAAGAGATTTGGTAAAGAAGAGAAGTCTTATTTGGTTACTGAAAGATCTGGTGATTCAACAAGGTGCCTGTGATCTTGGTGAGACACTTTTATGTGAACACTGCAGGTAAAAGCCAATGGAGGTCAGAGATCAGTCAGGAGGACAAAAGTGATAGATTGTTCATAGAAGATGTTGACTTCAGAATTGAGGAAGAAAGCATCTTTTGAGTTTGGAAGAAAATATTCAAGTGGAAACAGTTTAAAAATTTTAATTCTTTTTAATTATGAGTAGATGAACATCCTCCCTAAGCAAAAGGCTAAAAAGGATGAATAATATATGGGAAATGGTGTGATTAAAGATTCTACAATTCAAGTGCATAAGTATAAGCATTATTTTATGCCTTGTTAGTTTGAGCATAAATTCTTAAAAATCTTTTTAATTGCTGTTGGTTTTATATACCTAAACCAAAAATTTTGGGAAACTGAAGGTGAAAATTAATTGAAAGAAATCCTTATTATTCTACCTTATCTTCTGAAGAATCTGAACTCAGTAACCTAGACAGCCCAGTTCTTCTTACTTCTAGATAGGTAATAGATATCCTAGGCTTTCAGAAGCTGAGAGCCACACTTTTTCCTTTGCTCTTCCTCATTTCCAGACTGGGATTTTTTTTTTTAATGTGTGAAAATAAGTTTAGTTGTATGATTAAGGAAGTCCCTATTGCCCAATTTCACATTCTCATGGTATCAGTTAATATGAAGATTTTCCTAATATTTAGCAGTATGGTATGAATATTTGATAGCCACATTCTTTAAAGCTATTAATAGAGAGTATCCGGTAGTGTGAAGAAAGCATAGATTTTGATAGTTGAAAGATAGGTGACTTGATTTTTTTTTTAGGAAAAAAGGCAGATCTACTCTAGGCCATTGTGTTTAATGTGAAATTTGTCTTTGGAATCCTCCTATAGATAGTGATATAAGGGCATAGGCAATAGAGGCATGCTCCCTGAGTTTTAATCCTTTTCCTGTGACTTCCTGTCTTTACCACGTAGTAACTGACCATGGGCTGCTCACTAGCTCTTATCGGTAAATGGGGCTGATGGATCATGGTAATGGCAGTCTTAGAATTATCAAGTGTCTGGCATGTAGATAACTTGCAATGAATGTTAAACATTAATGCAAAGGAAAAGCAGTATGTATCTTTTCTGTATTTCTCCTAGAAACCAGCTGCTTTATTCTTTGATTAACTTACTCTGCTCTCTTACTTTTACCTGCCATCCACTGCCCAGGAAATATCCAGCACAAATCCAAAACAGACTATTCTGTTCTCTTTAAAAGTTTAGGCAAGCTTTTGCCTTTAGGGGAACATTCGAAAAATGATTTAAAAGGGAACCTTTATTCCTCCTGTTTGCACAGTGGTAGGTAGTATCTTTATTACGTTTTTTTCTCATGTCCTTGCAGAAGGAAAAGGACAGACCAATTTAGGAGAAACTGAAATAAGATCAGGTACTACACATCTTAGTTATGAGAAGAAGGGTAGAGAGCTTGTAGTTTTCATATCACTGGAGTAATGAAGAGCTAACCAGTAGGATGTTCATGACAGTATACTTAGAAGCCAGAGCTAAGTGCTCTTCTGTACAAAGCCAATGTAGGGGTATTTTAAATGCATTTTCTGGCCATTGAAGTATATAAGTTTGAGTGCAACTCCTAGAATAACATACAACTTAAGTATAACTTGACAAATTATCAAATGAGTTCACATACTATGTCCTAGAGATTACTTCTCTGATCATCCAATAAAGTTGATACCAGCTAGTTCTCAGTTAAGTCAACTCAGGTCACTTTTTAATCCTCTCCTAGTTCTTTTTAATCTTCTCCTAGTTCTGTTAAGTCACTTTTTAATCACTGTTTTACTTTCTTCATAGCATCATTTATCACTATAAGAAATTTATCTTTTTTATTTATTACTTAGTCCACCTGTACCACTAGACTAAGAAAACATCAGGAATCTTAAATTTGTCTTGTTCATTGCTGCACCTCCAGAACCTAGAATAATGCCAGACATCTTGATACTTAGTAAATGTTTAAAAAAATCAGTGAGTGAATGAATTTTAAAGATACATAGAAATCACATGGTCTCAGAATTTTACAGATTATGGGTTCAATGTTTTGGGGAGTTGTTATATGCAAAATGGAGTATACATCTATTTCTGAATGTATAAGGGTCTTCTATTTTAGAGTATGAGAAAGACATTTGAGCCTTTTCCCAAAATATTAAGAACCGCTTATATGGCATAATGAATAGACCACAAGTCCTTCAAACAATTCTGTGTAAAGCATCACCTATTGGTGTGTTTGATAAGAATTTTTATTGAAGGTCTGGAATGAAGGCTGGCAGGTATCTAATTTGTTGACTTAAAAATATGTATGTTTAAAGATCCGTAACAGAGAATAAGGCAGTCATATTCACAACTATTTTATAGTATATGTGTGGACAGCAAAAAAAAAAAAAAAAAAAAAAGAATAGATTGATTAGGTGGTTATATTAACAAATTAGGAGGGGCTCATTGTAGATAAACCAAATAATGTGGATTGACTGCGTAATTATTTTTATAGCATTTCCTTCTTTCATCCCATTTTCAGTACAATGTTTTCCTTCTTTTCCTTGTTGAACAATTTATAATTTTCTCAGGTAAAGTTATAACCTCACTCATTTTTGCTTTGTTTTGTTTTTCACCCATCTTCGTTTTTAAAACGAAGGTCTTATGTTTAAGTACTGTTTTCAAGGATCAACTTAATAATTTTTCTACGTAATAGAAGTGCAGTTGACTTTGGTTAATAATAGGTCTTGTTATCTTCATTTTACAAATTAAGAAATGGGTGTAGAGAGATTTTTTTTTTTTTTTTTTAACATGGGCAGGCACCGGAAATCGAACCCAGGTCCTCAGGCATGGCAGGCAAGCACTCTTACCTGCTGAGCCACCGTGGCCCGCCTGAGAGATTTAAATGACTTGTCAAGAACCTCACTAAATGCTAACCCAAATTTTCAATTTTTTTCTGTATTTCTGTTACTTTGAAATAAGGGGATTAAATTGCATTTTCAAGCTAATTATGTTCTTTAGCTGTTGGGCAATTTAGAAATTACTAGTTTTAAAGTTTTTGCTTATCTCTTGTTACTCTTTATAGTGTTCAGAAACATTATTTAACAGCAGTCTTAAATAGTTTATAACTTTAGTTTCCTTCGTAATTGATGGATGTGATTTTCTCTTCCTTTGAAACCCATTTTGTAATTTTTTGGAAATGATTCAGGTACATCAGTTATGTTTTAAGTTCTTTTTAAACTTTGTTGTCATACAAATAAGGAAAATTTTTATATTTTTACTGTTCATATATAACAACTGTAATTAAAAATTTCTTTTTCTTTCAGCCAATGGTAATGATAGTAAAAAATTTAAAGGAGAAGATAAAATGGATGGTGCCCCTTCTCGTGTACTTCATATTCGAAAATTACCTGGTGAAGTGACAGAAACTGAAGTTATTGCTTTAGGTTTACCTTTTGGTAAGGTGACCAACATCCTTATGCTGAAAGGAAAAAATCAGGTATGCTTCTTTCAGAGCTTATAGAATGTTAGATCCCAAACTAACGTGCTGTTAAAATATAGTAGATTAGTTTTCTGAAAGAACGTAACAGGAATGTTAATCAGACTTCTCTTGGTAGCTGTGTAAGAAACTAATGCTAGGGTGCCAGAGTGCGTGAGTCGCCGTGGTTTTCAGATTCTTGTCTTTTGAAGTCACCTTGTGACATTAACCTAGCAGTGTGAAACTGAAATTGTGGAACATACAAATGATATTTTGTTGTGGCTCTGTTTTTTTGTAGTATCAGAAATCATTGGTGGCAGTTGTAGCATTTTCCTTTAGATTTAGCCCATTAAAATCTTTAATAGCATTAGAATAAATTAGTCATTAATCCTGAATCTTCACTGAATAGATACACCTGTAGCTGGAGGACCTTGGTAAATTATATTGAAATTTTATTTTAAAATATAAAATGGTATCACTTGGAAGAATTTATAAAATTTAATATTCCCTTGAGTGTTAATGGCACTCATCTGACATTTAATTTTTAATTAAAAAAAATTTTTTTTGGTCTATTATACTGTCCCTTGAATAACTTCAAATCTCTATATTTTTAAGGTGAGGAAATGTAAAATTCTGATGCCAGAAACTGACTTTATTTTCTCTCGCTTTGATTGGGGGGAATATATGGGGGTATTTGGGGGATAGAAGGGAATCAGAGGTGGGAGGCAGAAGAGAGTTTTTTTTTCCTGAGTTAAGGTTTAATTCTGTACCTAAGCTTCAGTGAGGAATTTCTAATTTTGCTTGTTAGAACACCAAATGTAACAAAGTTATATTTTAGAGATTGGTTTTTTTTCCATCAGTTGAATAGGTTACACGAATACTGAAGTTTATTTTATTTAATTCATAGTATAAACATTTTTGCTATTTTTTAATTTTATTTCAGGCATTTTTGGAACTAGCAACAGAAGAAGCAGCTATTACTATGGTTAATTACTATTCTGCTGTGACACCTCATCTCCGTAACCAACCAATTTATATCCAGTACTCCAATCACAAAGAACTAAAGACAGATAATACATTAAACCAAGTGAGTATATGTTTGTAAATTATTAATTACTGGATGAATTTTAGTTAAATAGTGTGTTTTAAATGCTTTTAAGGTTCTGTTCAAAAGGAATTCTAGAATAACAGTTTAATATCTGGGGAAATAGAATATTCTTTTTTATTATAAATTAAAATTTTTATATAGAAACCACTTATGGGGTGGGACTTATTACTGTAAACTGTTTGTGCAGTTCTGCTGCTTAGACTTTAAGATACAATGCTATTGCCTTGGGTTATTTGACTTTTGATAGGCCTTAATTTCTTATGGAAAAATTCCTGTTGAAGATGCTAATGATTTTCCTGAGGGGCATAATCTGAAAATGAATGTATTGGTTTCTTTAAAATGTGATATAGAGGATATTAGTTATTTACAATTAATATATTTTTAAAAATAGTTCAAGAATGGTTTCAGACCTAAATACATAAAAGAAATCTAAAATGGATCTGGTTCTTTGTTTTATAGAAAATTTAACAGAAAATAATTCCTCACAGATGTTAGCTCTGTTTCAAAACTATCATTTTGATAGTTTATGAAAAATTAGCTTATGAAACTTTTGGCCTGAAAAATAGAGCTAAATTTTTAGTTAGATGATGATGATGAAGATGATGATTAATTTGGTAATAATTTTCGTTCCTTTTGAACCAGAAATAGTACTTGTAAGAATTTTTCATGAGTAAATATACCAAAAGAAATTGTTCATTATCTATTATTTTTATATCTAGTTTAAAATGGCATTTGCTCTTAGTTTTTTTTTTTTGTTTGAAAAGTTTTTTATTTTTTTTTATTTTACAAAGTTTTTTATTAAAGTAATTCGTGAACACATTCTCAATTTAAAAGATTCACGTGAAAACAAAGTGTAAATAAAGATGGGAAATCTTTAGATAAATGAATGACCAGTGAAAGCCCCATTCAAAGTGACATTTGTTACTGTACTTCAGAGAGGTTTGGAAATAGGCTACTTGTTCCAGTATGGGTTATTCTAAACAGAATGAATAAGCAATGCAAAGTTCCTTCTTTTTTAAAAAAGTTTCTTTTTGCAACCATACTTTTAATTTCTGAAAGCCCTTTAATTGTCCCTAATTCTCCTTTTTGCATTGCAATTGGTCATGTTTTATAGCTTCACAATTTTTTGAGGTTACTTATTACAAAAGTATTTTTTAAATGCCTTGCTATACTCTGGATTGCCTCTTATTTTTTATCTGCTTCCTTCTCTCCCTTTATCTCTTCCCCCACTGTCTCCTCTGTGTTCTCTCATATGTCTATGGATCTCATTCCTCTTTGTTCATATTTCGAAATGGATAATTAGGTTTTATTAAACTTAGATGCTTTTGTTAGGGATAAGTGATAATGAGGTGGACAGTAACCTGGGATCTCCCAGATGCCAAAGGAGGCATTTATTCTGGGCCAGCAAAACTACCTTTAGACTTTGTTTCCTTAAGGGAGGTTTTTGTTGTTTTATGGTGAAAGTGAGTGATAGGGAGTGGTGGGGGATCAGGGAGAGAGAATTTTAGCTGTTTGTTCTGTAAGCCGACTTGATATTAATCCCTTGGCTTTCACCCGTTTACCCTGTGAGTCTGCCAGTTTCTGATCTGAACGTTTTTAGGGTTTCAGTGGCTGCTATCATTATAGCCCCTCCTTGTCATGTGATCTGAGCTGTTTCCTCTTTTACTCTGCCTTCAGTCCATTTTGGTTTCATTCATTTTTTGTATTCCTACTTGATAAAATTATCCTAAACTAATGATGATCTTTCTTTAGGCAAGTAATAGGGTTTCATAGTGGAAGAGAGGCAAATTAATGTGTGTAAATGATGACTTTTATTTTTACCCTTCAGCAAATTGTTTAGTCCTATCAGTTCAGTCACCATATTATCAGTGTAGTTTTGTGCAATCATCCTGGTACTTCAGTAGTTCAGACAACATCACCTGTTGGCAGTAGAACTATACCACTCTCTTAATGATTTTCTTTCTTACATTTTCTTCCTGAATTCTTTCTCCCTAGTACAGCCAAGTTTTGTGTGTGTATTTCTGAAATGCACTGATCTTATTGTTAATTCAATGCAGCATGTCCTTTTTGAGCTTGGGATAAAGGCCCTATTCAGAAGAGATGGATACTGTCTTCTTTGCTTGAGCTTCAGTCCCAGAACTACTTGTAGGTCTTCTAGCCTATCCTGCTTTCTCTTGATTTAAGTCTTTTGCATTTGCTGTGGACTATTGTGGACTATTCCACAAAAAGAATTTTAATTTATTAAAATTGTGGCCTGTTTGCCTTTGTGCTGCCTTCCCACCCCTATTAGGTCACATGACTAATAGTTAAACATCTTCATTTTTTCCCAGATCCACAGAGACTGGATTAGGTTTGAATTGAGGACAGTTAATGCAAGTTAAAATCACAGTGACATACTCTCATACACTTAAACTAAATTAGATTAAAAAGACAGGTAAGACTAAGTGTTGGTGAAGATGTAGTGAAACTTGAACTCTCACATATAAGGTGGGAATTAAATTGGTAGAACCATTTTGAAAAACTTACAGTATTTATTAAAACTGAGTTAAGGAAATTCTTTTTTAGCTAGTAAATCTCCTAATTACATACCTGAAGGGTATATGTGGGCATCAAAAGATATGCAAGAAAGTTCATGACAGGCTATATGTAATATCCCAAAACTGAAGCAATCCAGATGTTCCACAATAGAATATGTTGTGGTCTATTGATTTAGTGGAATATTATTTGGCAGTAAGAATAAGCAAGTTACTGGTACTTGCAAGGCATGGATGTGTGTAAAAAATAATACTTACTGAAAGAAGCCAGACCAAAATAGAACCCATACTACAGAATGCTATTTATATAACTGGAAGTAGAGCATGAGTGTGGTTTTCTGGAATGTGTTGGTAATTATCTTACTTTGCCTGAGCTGCTGTCGCATATACCACAGAGTGGCTTTGGCTCAAATAACAGAATTACCAACTGGTGGTTTTGAGTCTAGAAGTGCAAAATCAAGATAATGGCCAGGCTTGCATTTTCCCTGAAGACTAAGCACTCTGGTGCTTTTTGCCAGCAGTCCTTAGGTTCCTTGCCTAGTATTTCTGCCTCCTCTTACATGACAATGTCCTCCTTTCTGGTTTTATGATTTCAGGGATCTCTCTAAAAGATTTTTAGTGATCCAAATTAAGCCTTGCTGTGGTTCAGTTCACCACATTTTAAGTAAAACACCTTCAAAAAGTCCTTTTTACAGTAGGTTCGTACGGTGCGGATGTGGATTAAGATTAAGAATGTGTTTGTGGGAGTACGCAATTTGACCAACGCAATAATACTGTTATTGATCTTGGGTACTCTTTCATTTGTGATACTTAATTGAGCTGTATACTAATGATTTGTGTCCTCTTCTTTATATAGGTGATTGTTCAGCAAGAAATTTAAAATAAGTTAAATTTTAACTTATTAAAATTAGGTTGGCAGGCTAACTGTGCTCCATTAATTAAAACATATATGAAGTCATATGATATTGATATGGAGAACATAAGTGTTATGCTAAAAAAAGAAGGTGGAAAATAACTAATTGTACTGAAAAAAATTGGGGGGTTGATAATATACATGTATGCTCGTATATATAGATGATATCTCTGGAATGATACCAAAAATATTTGTGAGAGGTGGGTAAAGGAAAGGAAAATGGGTGACAGGGTTATAAGAACACTTTAAATCCATTGTGCCACTTGAGTCAGCATGATCTGTGATTCCTATTTTTTTTTCTTTCGTTTTGTCAACAGTAACAAATGTATTACACCAATAGATTCCTATTTTTAAAAAAATATTCCAGGGTGGGCCATGGTAGCTCTGCAGGCAGAGTTCTTGCCTGCCATGCCAGTGACCTGAGTTTGATTCCTAGTGCCTACCCATGCAAAAAAAAAAAAAGATATTCCATTATTTGAAACAGCAGATAAAAATTTTTCTAATTTGTGATGTTTACATTCTTGTTATATTAGATAAATATATTTTAAGGTACATATATGTAAGAATGTAATCATTAATTAAATTAATGTTGTGGTTAGATACATAAAATACTTCATGTATCTTGGGTTAAATATATTCAAAGATTTGAGTAGATAAACATTGCTCTAGAAATCTTTTTATTGCTATTTATTTTCTTTACTAATATACTTTCCATAATGTAAAGATGTCTATCATGTTATATGTACTTACCTTGTTTTGAAATGTTGTATTTGAATTAATGAATTATATCAATTAATACATAAATTTATATGTCAGAATGTTACTTAATTGGCCTTTAAATTAGGTTTGATTAGATAAGTAGATGGTCTGTTTGAGTCCCAAAACTTATATGGTCCTTTGGTTATATACTGTTTCAGTAAGATGACCATTTGTGTTTGTTCTCATGGGTGTCCTCATGCTTTTGTGCTCTCCTTCCTTTCATTCATCACTGTGCTCTGTTTATATTCTTATGTATCTGTTGGTATATCTTTTTCAAACTACAAAGCCTTGTAAAAATATTTGTCATTATTATTAATAATTATTTGCCTTCATATAGCTTTTCTGAGCCCAATATAGTAGAAAGATATCTGTCAAATAATAACAGGAAAGACACAATAATAGTAAAGGCAGTTTTTCTAGAGCATTTAACCTATAATTTGATTGACAGATTTTCTAAAAATACTTTATTGCTGTATGTTGTATGATATTTTTTCACATTTGAAAATCTCAGCCTTGAAAATGTATCTTACAGTATTGGTTTAATTGGCATTGTTTTGTTAGTCATATATAAAATAATAGTTGATTTATGTGTATATTAGAAACTAGGAAATACATACATGGAAAATACCCTTTATATCTTAAATCGTATCTGAAAATTTTATGTTTTTTAGTAGAGTACACATTAGTTTCTGTTCTAAATTTTTGCTAGCAGAAGTTATATTACAATAGTATGGGAAAAAAAATTATACCTTGAGTATTTCTCGTGTAAGACTGTGTTAGTAATAACAGAGCTTTATGGTAGTTATTTTGGGTAAATCAACAATCTCTTTGTTGAGTATACCATGCACCTGTTTTATAGAGTGAATAGTGTTAGATTGACGTTCTATTCTTCCTAAAAAGTTTCTATTTAAAACATTTTCTGGTTTTGTGGATCAGCCAAACTACATCTTTTAAGAATAAATTACGCTACCTGTCTTTGCTTATTCAGTGTTGATCCCAAAGCCTACATAATTGTTTTGAAGTAAATGCTAGTAGAATGCTTGAGTTTTGTACAGACGGTACCTCATTGAAGGTACTCGGAAATATTTGTTGATTGTGTTCTGGAAAAGAAATGAATAGAGGGTGCATGGTAGAATTCTCACCTGCCATGCCGGAGACACAGGTTGAATTTCTGGTTCATGCACTTCCCAACAAAACAAACAAGCAAGCAAAACAAACAAAACTTCAGCAAGTGGTGGTGCAATAATGGATACTCACATGGAAAAATCATGAAATGTCTGTCACCCCACCATGCAACATACAAAAAAAAAAGAAATGAATAGTATAGCATGGCAAAGTATAAGTAAAAATAATGGCTCTCTCTTGAGTACTTAAATTTTTCTTTTTAATTTTCAGCGTGCACAAGCAGTTCTTCAAGCTGTGACAGCTGTCCAAACAGCAAATACTCCTCTTAGTGGCACCACAGTTAGTGAGAGTGCAGTTACTCCAGCTCAGAGTCCAGTACTTAGAATAATAATTGACAATATGTACTATCCTGTAACACTTGATGTTCTTCACCAAGTAAGTTCATTTTAGTTTGCACATTCATCTGCAAATTGGGGAAATAACAACACATATCAATAATGTTTTGATTTTAATGTTTCAACAGATATTTTCTAAGTTTGGTGCTGTATTGAAGATAATCACATTTACAAAAAATAACCAGTTTCAAGCTTTGCTCCAATATGGTGATCCAGTAAATGCTCAACAGGCAAAACTAGTAAGTCTAAAGCATCTTTTGAGATAGTGCTATTTTCAGTGGCTGTTAGACAATAGCTACTGTTATGAGTGGTAGGAATTGGTGTCATGAGGTATTAGAAAATGTTAGAATTTGTCATAAAAAAGAAATAAAAAAAATTATACCTGTAGTTACTTCTATAATATGTTTTATATTTTGCATTTTTGCTCAGTTTAGTTACAGAAATTTTTTACTCTTGAGATACCAGGATTGTGTTACATATGCACACCAGTATAAGATTTTAAATAATATCCAGTGGGAAAAAGATTCGGTAGTTAATTTAGCAGTGGAGATCGTTTGGCTGATGTGGCTCAATACAGATGTGGTTCAAATGCTCTGATATACCCTCAGTTTATTTAAATTATATCTTCTTTATGTTATTTTAAAAAATTACATTTAAGCAAGATTAATTTTTCTTGAAAGGGCTTGCAAGTTAGGGTGTTCTCCTAATTACCATGTATATAATTTTAGGAAGATGGAGAAACTTATTTCATTGTTAAATATTTTTTCACTTAAGTGAGATTTCATAAATTAACCTATCAAGACACCCATGTGATTTTCAGAACATTTTATTTTAAATCTCGTTTTAAAAGACATGTTTTCTGAATAGTTTTGTAGTCTACATTTTATTCACATTTAGGTTTTTTTTTTGTGGTTGTTATATATGAATGCTAAGAGACTATTAAAAGAAGTAAAATTTTCTCATGTTGTGGCTACCATTGGAAACTGCATACCACGTTTTTGCTTCCAAATGCCCTAATCTTCTATTTGTGTCTTACTTAAATCCACCTTTGTTCTATGTCTTTTTAGCTTCTCTGAGCCATGTTATCTCACTGCATATTTCTTTAGTATTAAGTCATTAAACCTGCTGTCTTTACTTACCTTTGTCTTACTTGCTGTTCTTCATTTCACTCTTCCTTTGACTTTTACTTTCAGACTAATTATGCCTCTAATACTTCAGTATTTTCTCCAGAATAAGATTCCTTATATTAAGCACAGGCTATTTTCAATTATTGTTTCATTCCATTTTCATCCTCAGAATCTTATTCAGGGAGCATAAAAAATAGCTTCAGGTAGCAAAAAGGCTATCAGTAATAATAGCATAATTGGAATAGTTTACCAAGTGCTATTATTCATTTTTTTCCTAACCACTGCTCTGTGTTGTAAAAAGAACAGGAATTTTTCCAATTTCACAAGTAGATGCTCAGATTTAAAAAGATAAGTTACTTGTCATAAATGCATACTGTTTGTAAGGTAGATATTTTTTCGGTGTACCTTTCAGATAATTTTTCTTTCCAGTATCTTGCAATTGACTGCTTCCCAGGTTGTATAACCTGATCTTACTAAGTTTTCCTTTTCAAATATAGGTAATAGTTAACCTGTGTTTTTTGGGTTACCAAGTTAGTGTGGTTCAATTTGAGGTTTGATCAGTAGGGTACAATCTAGCCACTGTGATCTCTTGACATTTTTGATACTCCCAAATATTTTTAAATATAGTGCATATTTTTCTGGATGTTGAGTATTTTCCTTTCTATACCTTGTTGTTCCCTTCTTATCCAGAGAAGAATATTTGTTTATCTAAAGGACCAGTGAAGTAGAATATGATTAATAATCATGCTGCATTTGGGCTATTGTTTTTAATTCATATGTGTATTTTGCCTGAAGTTATCTCTTATTACATTTAACATCATGATAAAAGTACTGTTCATATTTTTATCAAGTATTTGAAATTTTCATTTAACCAGTTTTCTATGCACAAATAATAAGCATCCTTTAAGAAGTCAAACTACAGATATTTATGAGTGTACATATTGTGAGTGTATATCTGTGAGTTAAAAACCAAAAAAATACTTAAGTTCCCTTTTTTTAGTTTGTATCCTAAACTTGCTTGCCCCATTTTCTTGTAATCTAGACTTCTTGGTATCTAGGCTCTTGAGTATAAATAGATAACATCACATAATCTAGCATTTGGTACTGGTTTAAATTTTTGATCACCAGCCGTCTGTAGGCCCTCTAATCTGCATGAATGTTCTCTCCAAAGTTGTCCAGTCACTGTGTTCTCTCATTTTTCACAATGGCTTTATCATAGAGATTTCCCCTTCCACTATGTCCTTCCTCACTCCCACTATGACCATGCCTGGTGCTTCACAGAAAAAATAAAAGCTATCAGATGAAGCCTCCATCAGATTTTCTTACAGAATCTGCTTATACACACACTTATCTTTATTTTCTGATAAAAGGCTCAGTGTTTCTTTATATAAGGCCAGTATGCACTGGGTCTTGTCCACGCCTCCCTCCCATGTACATTGCACAATGTAATTCCCTCTTGTAATTTTCTTTGTGTTGGATGCTTCTCATTAGTGCTTCAAGCATGCTGAAGCCCCTCCCATGTTACATGAATTTATTCTTACCTCCACCTGTCTCCGTCACCCTTTCTCTCTCTCCCTTCTCTTTTATAACTAGACTTCTTAAATAAGCTTTGTTTGCTGTTTACACTTACTTATATCTCATTTCTCTACCTGATGTGTGATTTGGTGTACCCATTTATCCAAATTGCTCTTCCCAGTGTCACCAGCGATCCACCATTCAATCCTTATTTTGCCTAATGTCTAGATAATATTTAACACTATGTACCACACACTGTTTCTTAATATCCTCTTTTTTTCCTGATTTCTGACTCTTCACATCTAGATTTATCCTAACTCTTTGGCTGTCTCTTCCTTGTGACATCCGTCCCCCTTCTGCCTGGGGAACTTCTTCAGCTGTCACAGCTCAGTTACACTTCTGTGACTGGCAGTGTGCACATCATCTTCTCTAGCCTAGACCTTTTTAAGAGACCCACGCTAAGAATCTAGAGAACCATGGGATACCTTCAAACCTAGCAGTTCAATCCAACTCCTCTTTTCTTTCCCCTCAGGGAGAAGCTTGCTTAACCTCAGGTGTTCCTCAGGCCAGTAATGTGCAAGTTGCTGACTTGAATGTAGTTGACAAGCCAGGAAACATGGAGTCATCCTTTATTCCTCTTCCTTCTAGTTCAATTAAAATCGCCAAATTTTAATTGATTCTAGCTCCTGAGCTTCTGTTGAATTCGTCCTTTTGTATCCAATTTTTCTGCTACAACCCTAGTCAGTGCTATTAAAAGTGTTGATCTGTGATGGTATAAAGAGATGTAGCCAAAATACAAATCCGCACACTTCTGGCTACAGCATGCTTAATGTTGATATTGATTTAAATTCTGGCACACACTCCTTAACTTCATGCAGATTGACCTGGGCTGCTGGCCCAAGGACCACTGTTTGAGTAGCACTGATTTTAACATTATCCTTTCACTCTGGATTTGCCTTTTGACTAAACGTAATGCTCTGACTTAACCTGATTGTTTATCTACACAGTACTGAGAATGATCTCAACTTAGTCCTATTACTTCTCTTATTAATAATACCCTTCAGTTGACTGACTTTTCCTCTTAAGGATAAGGTCCACAGTCCTTAGGCTTACAAAATCTCTAAATCAGTCCTCAGCTTGCCTCTCCATTGTTAACTTCACACCTCCAAAGCTATATGGGACTCACTTAAATAGCTTCATTATGCTGTTGTATTTTTTTTGTTTCATTTAATAATACTTTGTTTCCTCCTTATCGCCTCATGTCCAACTGCTGCTTATCAGAGTAGTCTTCCATGACTGTTCAACTAGATTAGATCCTTTCCTTTCTTAATTCATATCACCATATATCAAGTCATAAATTGTTTGTTAACAATTGTTTGTTAAAAATGTCTGTTTTCTCTGTTGTATGAGTTAGAAAGTAGCAAGTACCAAGTCTACTTTGTTCTTTACTACATTCATAACAGTATGCATGCTTATCTTGAAATATTAGGGAATTTTTTCCTATCACAACTTTCCCAATGCCTGATAGGCTGTAAATCTCTACTCTTCAACAACATTGTATGTCTCAGCATACTATAAAATGAGTTGGCTCTAAATTTTGTAGTTTACTTGTTAAATTTATATGCTTAAAACGGTGGCGATCATATAAAATTATAGGCAAGGATTACGAGTTTGAGAAGCAAATCTCTAATGGCTACCTCTCTGCTTCTAGTGATAGTTTTTCAAATGAATGAGAGATGACAAAACATCTCTTACTAAGCATTGGGAATCCATTTAGCAGGCCAGGAAAATTTATAGTGTTCTTCAAAGCATGTTCCAGAGACCACCTGCATTCTTCTTACATAGGTTACTTATTTTAAAATGTTCCTATTTGGCAGTTCTGATTTACCAAATCAGAATCTAAAGAGTTGGGGTCGTGGTAGTCTGTATTTTATTAGGAAACTCAAGGAACCACTGCTGTGTGAACACAGCTTTGATTGATAGAGCTAATCAAACTCTTTCTGCATACTACCTGTATCATTTTTGACAAGTATGTTCTGTTAATTGGATTTTATGATTATTATTATTAAGAATTTTCTTTTAAAGAGAGTAGCAGTTCAGAAGAAAAGCAGATAAGCAGTGGAGATTTGTTAGTGAGGGTTAGTGGAAGGAATCCAACAGTCTCCTAAATTTGTCCTGACATTGGTTATTGAAATCCAATCTGTTGAAAACCTCGTTACCCATAGGAGATAATATGTTTATTGAGAGTTAATATTCAGAGTCAGCATAATCACAAGCCATGGTAGTAATCATAATCTTCAAATAAAAAGTAAATGTTTTCCATGATCTTTACATTTTATAAGATAAGAATGCACCTTATACCTTTTACAAAATCTTGTTTGTTGGCAAACACTGTTTTGGACCAAAAAATAGGCCTTCCCTTGACTTACTAATCAAGCTTTTACGTTTTTGAGGAGAAGAATTACATACTCCATAAAAATATCACAGACTTCATAATAGTGAGACCCTGGTGTAATCTTTCACAAGGGGAGTTTAACAGCTGTTTTATGCAGCCCTGAAATTATTAACACATGAGTAGAAAATGGCTCTTTTTATCTTATTATAAACAGATTTCCAAGAGCATTTTTTTTAAAATTAGGAAGATCTGTAGTTGACATTGGATGGTGACATTGTATCTTTTGAAGACCCTTATATGTGGTCATTTTATTTTAGCATATAAGTGGGTTGTTTCTCATTATTGAGTCCTTCCAGGAGACTGTTTTTCATTAATTGTTAATAAAAATAAACATGAGATAAATATTTGCAGCAGTAAGATCATGCCATTCATTCTTCATACTCAGTACTCATTGCTTTATACAGATTCTTTAAGAGACCTAATGAAATCATCCTTTCCCATTTTCTTGGATAAGGATTCTCTTTGGCATCCGCTTAATTTTAGAGGTCTGCTAGTGTTTAAATTAATGAATTCTGCATTCATACGGCAGGAAGATTTATGATCAAACCGTTGGCATTAGGATGTTTTAGGAAAAGCCCACCTGATTTACTAGTCTGGGATTCTTTTATAGTGGTACATAATTGTTCTGGCTTATTTTACTGACATAAAACCATTTTTTCATCCTGGATTTTTTTTTTTTTTTTAATAGTTCTATCTGCTGAAGCAAATACCATGAAATGGGTTGGCTTTAACAGTGGAATTAATTAGCTTATGGTTTTGAGGATAAGAAAAAGTCTACATCAAGGCATCATCAAGACGATGCTTTCTTCCCAAAGACTGGCATTCTGGAGCCAGCTGCCTATGATCCTTGGCTTTTCTGTACCATGGCAGACAGGGCGCATTGTACATGTCTCCTGGTCTCGCCTTTCTGTTCTGTGTTCGGTTGATGTCCAGTCTCTTGCTTTTTGTGGCTTTTTCTCTTTCTTAATTATAGGATTAAGACCTATCCTGACTGTGGCAGGCCACATTTTAACTGAAGTAAGGTCATCAAAAGGTCCTGCTTTCATTGGGTCATAACCACAGGATTGGTTTAAATTCAAGAACATGTTTTTCTTGAGTATATCAGACCACTACAGATTGTTGTTTTGTTTTGCTTTTTTAAAATTTTTATTCTAATAACATCTATACATTCTAAAATTTCTATTTACCTTCAATTATACAATTCAGAGGTGTTAATTACATTCACAAAGTTGTACCACTGTCACCACCATCCATTACCAAAACTTTTTCCATTGCCCCAAACAGAAACTCCTACCCATTAAACATTAACTCCCCATTCTCCACATGACCCTTGGTAATCTGTATTCTAATATCTGACTTTATGAATTTGCATATTTTAACTGTTTCATATACATGAGATCATATATCTGTCATGTTCTGGATATTGATAATTTTTCAAAGCTTCTAAAAATTGGTGTTATATATTTAGGGAATTTGGAGTTTAAAGTTTCCCTGAGCATTTGTTAAATCTTTCTCTCTCACCAATCTCAAAAAAGTAAGAGACCTAAGTAAGTGGTAAACATAATCAAGATAAAGGGGCAGGAGTTTCCTTGTGGCTTTCCGTAATTTCAATCCACATGCATAGTTTCAATGTGCTCATTTATTTGTGTACTGACCTAAGTTTTGATTATCATAGTTTAGCCACAGTTCTTGTTTTTACTTACACCCTTATCTTTCCCTGTGAGTAGATAGATTTGGAGGTCTTTCTGCAAACAGTAAAAACTATTAGAAATCTTTACTCCAGCAATATCACTGCATTCTTGATTGCTAAGCATAGGACTGAATTTTGTGCTACAATTTCCTTGGATTTTGCAAATACCTGAGCTTGAAGTGACATTTGTTGAAATATTCTTTCTTGCATGTGTATTTTATTTTGATCTGATTTTTTTTTGTACCTTTGTTTGTATTCCCTTAACTTCAGTTGACTTGAGAACGCCTAGGTTCCTGTTTTCATCTCCTCTGTTAACAGACTTTAAATTACATAATATTATTTGCTGATTTCTAGCTCTTTCACCTTAGATATACTTGTGTATCTTCTTTCTACCTACATAAAGTTTTTGTTGTTGTTTTAAGTTATAAGGAGAAAAGTCAAAGGTTTATTAGAGGGCCTTCTGAAAACTGGCATGTTTGCCTTAGGCATTTGGCAGTATCAGTTAACCTCAGTATGGCTTGAAAAAAAAACTTCAGCCCCAAAGAAATTTCACTGATGTTGTTGTTAACTTAGTAAGTCAGTATTTTACTTTTAGCACTAATTTAGGTACTATGACTCAAAACCAGATCTTTAATTCCAAGATATCTTTTTCTCTTTAATGTTATTGAAGTAGTCACCTAAAAGTAAATTATGCTACTCAAGTAAGTACTCATATTGTGAGGGGACGTAGATTCTATTTCTTGGCTCACATTTTCCTTATAGGAATGCTGCATGGATAAATGAACACCTGTCTTTGCTTAGTACTTTGCTTGCTTTTATAGCTGGGTATTAAATTAGTAGCTGTATAATTCTGGCAGATAGAGTTAATATTTGGTGCTGATAGGTTTCTTGCCTAACCCAAATGTAATTCAGTCCCCAGTGTGTGTGTAGTTCCTTTTGGTGAGTGTTCACCAATGCTGTATTGAAATGGGTGACCTTGAATTAAAAGTTCTAGAATTATTGTTTAGGTTAGTTTTTAGCTTGATAAATAGTTACATTGAATTTAATTTTGTGTATTAAGGGGAAGGGTTTTATATTTCCAGAGTGTGGGAATATTTGAACAAATTACAGCCTTCATATGTCCAAGCCGCTTTAGAGGTTTATTTTTTCCATAACAAGACACTCCCATTTTTAAGTCAAACTAGTTACTTTTCTTAGTCAACCATATAGCTATTAAAGTAGTAGTACTACAGTAATACAGGAATTCTCTTTTAAACATCGTTTGTAATAAAAAATATATGTAGTCTACTTTTAAAGTAATATAGTTCCGAATTTACTTTCACACACATAACGATTCTTGGTCTATGTAAACATTAGGTTTGATTTTTTTGTGTGTTTTCAGAAGATGTGTGTGATTTGCATAATAATTTATAGAACTAAGCATGATCTTCATTTTTGAACTGTTATATTATTATAGTAAATGCATTTGTTTAATGAAAAACTAACAGTATAATTCCCGTTTTCTTATTTGTTCCAGGGTTATATCCAACTGGACTAGAAACGATGATTATATAGGAGCAGAATAAACCAAAATAATTAGACAGTCATATTTGCATAGTCTTTTTTAATTTACGGTGTACTTTCACATGTGGTCTTCTATTTAATCCTCAAAATAACTCTGTGAGGAAACATGGTAGCCATTATAATCAGGTTAAGAAATTGAGACTCAGAGAGGTTAAATAACTTGCTCAGGATGACTTAATTGAGTCCAGACTTTCAACTCTGGAGTTAATACTCTTCTGTTCCAGAACTTTTCTGGAATGGCATAGATTTGCTAATTTTTTCAAGTTATTCCTGCTCAGGTTGAATACCTGAAGCTAAGGATCATACTGATTTTCTGCTCAGTTTCACGTTTATTGCTATAATGTATCACAGAGATACTTATTTAGTTTGAGGCAACCTCGTAACATGTGGCATCAAAAGATTATATACCAATTTGTATAAGTACTGCCATCCACCAAAAATATAAGTATTACATAATTAACTTTAAAATATTGTGTAAACTATTACTATAGTGGTACTACTTCAGTAGTAGGACTCACTGTATTTGTAGCCCTTTTTAGTTTTTTTTTTTCAATAAAACTATTTAGTTTTGTTGAATTAAAAGTATTAGCATGAGTACTTAACTGAATGTATTTAAAATTTAAGAGCACTTTCTATTTAAGGAAGATACTGTTTAGTGATATATATATAGCTATATGAAATTTGGTCCCTTTCTTAATGTCTTTTGTGTATAGGTTTTCTTTGTTGAGTTTTATTTTTGAAAGCATTGCTGATATATTTTATTTACTTTTACAGGCTCTAGATGGTCAGAATATATATAATGCTTGCTGTACCCTAAGGATTGATTTTTCCAAACTTGTGAATTTGAATGTAAAATACAACAATGATAAAAGTAGGGATTATACAAGACCTGACCTTCCATCTGGAGATGGACAACCTGCATTGGACCCAGCTATTGCTGCAGCATTTGCCAAGGAAACATCTCTCTTAGGTATGATTTTTGTTGCCCTACCACTTTTCTTCGATTTTTGCCAAATGGGAGAGTACATGTTAAACTCAAGTAAGTATAATGAATCCCCCCTTTTTCGAAGTTTAGAAATTCTGTTCAATTTTATGAGTTTTGTTTTTCTCAGGTAAGAAACCATATAAATGTAGTTGGGGGAAAAAAGCTAAAGTTTTCTTCATAAATGTAATGAAAAGTATATATCCTTTTTGTTTTCTTTTACCTCCCACACCACTCTTCCAAGACAAAAGACAAAAAGCTCTGATGAAGAAATGTTGACTTAATATAATATTTACACTTCAGACTTGATGCCATGCTGTCTTTCAAGGAGTAGAGCTCTTATGCATATTCCACAGGGCCATTCTGATTGTTGTAGCTTAGTGTGCTGCATAGAAGCAGTGAAATGTTAACAGATAAAACGTATGTAATGGGAGATAGCATATGGATTTCTCAGAGCTATAGTATATAGCCTCTTAAAAGATTTAAATGCAAAAGAATTTCTGTTAAATTTATTTTGCTATTCATTTGCATTTTGTCTTAATCATTTTATTTCACTTTGTTCTACAATGGATTTGAACCCTGTAACAAATGCAATGCAAAAATATGCCACTAATAGTTGATGGAGTCAAGATGAAGAAAAAATAAGGGAAAATGTTGTTCTGTAAGTAAAATGGGTGAAGTGATTAATAACATGATGGCATTTTGCAGTTTCCTTTTATTCAGTTTGGGAAATTGTTTCTTGATTTTCAGTATTGGTTAGATTATCTTTATATCAGGGTTTCTGTTCACGTGGAACCCAAGATTGATGAATGGATAGCCCTCTTAACAAACTAGCTCTTAGGATTTAGTTTACATCTATCAAAATAAAAGAAAAAACCTTATAATTAAATAGTCCTCAGAAATTATTTATTTACTATGGCTGTATAACTATAGCTTTGTCTATTTGTTATACATCTTTGAAGAGAGATACCAATACATAAACGCTGGTATTTGAAGTTCACTCTGGTAACTTCATTACTGCTGCTTTATTCTTATTTTGTAATATATCTGGCTCAGGCCATAGCCATTTATTATGACTGTAATGGATGCTTTAGTTTGTTAACACTTTTTCCTGACAGAATCTCCATCATTGTAGGAGCCTAGTTTTTAAAGCTTTGATTCCCTTGATTTGGCTCAGAAGTGATAGTATTGCCTATTTCATGGTGTACAATTTATTTTTTAAGGACACAGTGAGATAATAGTAAGTGATTTATGACCTTTACTTGTGATTACATATATTCTTAAGCTCTTTGCTGTTGAAATTGTATTATCTTATAGAAAAGAGTCAGTTTTTATTGAATAGCTTCTAGGTCCTAGGCATTCTGTTAGACACTGGGCAGATACACTAACAATAGCTAAATGAAGGTAGTAGGTAGTTGTTTGCATCAAGATTTTAAATATCAATTCTGAGAGGTTTACAGATTTGCATTCGACTTGTTAATAAAGGATAAAGGAACAGGAAACTCCAGGTATTGTCGAACAGACCACAATAAATACCACTTGCTGGGATCCTGAGGAGCTGTGCACATTTGCTCATCTGGGTATACTTAAATGTGTTTGAGTTCAGATCCTGGGTGGAGAGGTAGCTTTTCTGTTTCTTTGCCTCCAATTATATTTAATCAGTCAGATGACTTGAAAGTACAAACTACTATTCACATTTTCCCAATTGTCTCAAAAATGATATTTTAAGGGTTGTTTTGTTTGGAACAGGATCCTAACAAAGGGCCCCAGAAGCCCTTTCTTTGTTAAGGTTCCTAAATCTCTTTTAACCTGTAACAGTGCTCTTGCCCTCACCCCATCCATTGACCTGTAAGAAAGCTCTGTTTACCTTTTTTAAGAGTGTCCCACCGCCTTCATTCAAGTCTGATTGTTCCCTGTAGTGTTGTCTAACCTGTTCCTCTATCTGCTGAATTTTGTATGTAAACTGGAAGTTGGCTCCAAAGACTTGATTATTCAGGTTCATTTGTTTGTTTGTTTTAGAATACTTTGGTAGGGGTTTCTTTGTACTTCATATCCTGCCTCCTGAGGAGGCACATCTGATTGCCCCATTTTTTTTTTGTTAACACTGATGATGGTCTCAGATAGTATACCATTTGATTCTTTCAGTTATTTTCTTTCATAATGTATCCTAATGATTGCTGACCCTAACTTATTTCTTTAAGGGTTGGAAATGGTGTTGCCCCCTTTCCCCTATTCACATGTTTCTTCTACATTTTTTAGCTGGAAACCTTTTATAGAGTAGAATTTTCTTCCGTCACCTAGGTTTGTTTATTTACCTTGAAATATAGTTTGTGAAGGATTAATTAATTATATTCTTGCATCTGTTTACTAATTTTAAGTTGAAGGATTTGATGCCCAGCTTTTATTTGTTTTTAGTTAACTACTTAACCGGTTTTTGAATGTGTACAGCATCAGTTTTCTCCAACTTGTGCTTTGAGTTTTAGAAACAGGTTATTTCTGGGTTCTGGTAGCTCCAAAGTGGTTCGATGTGGTGACGTAGTCTAGAAGTGAGATCTGTTTATCTCTCTGTTCCCAGTGACCCCAAATAGAGCTAATTAAAATTCAGAATAGAATTTACGGGTGTTTCTCTCAAAGAAAAGCATTAATCCCTATACAGTAAAGAATCAGAAAGCATTAATATTTTCTCAATAAATACCAATAGATTATCTTACCTAATTCTGAGAAAAAAATAACCTCAAGTATCTGTGTCATTTACTAAATTAAGGGATGTCAGTCACATTCCTCAGCTGTTCTCTTAATACATGTATATGTAGTCTGTGCTCGTGTACTCTTTGATTCTTATTCTGTTAGATGTGCTATTAAAAAAACGTATCTGGCGTGCACGGGTAGTTCAGTGGTTCAGATGCCTGCCTTCCATGTGGGAGACCTGGGATTCCCAGACCATACACCCCTGAAAAACAAACAAATTAAAAATATATTTATCTTTTGTGAAACATTGCTATCATGTTGAGTGATTATAGTTTTTTTCCTGTAGTGATTAGTGGAGACAAGTTAGAAGTCAGACTTACTGTAAATTAACATTGGAACAGTGAACAGCACTCATTTGTTTTCTTAGAAAATACATATATAATGATAGGTATTTTTCTCTTTATTTTTTTAATTTTTTAAAAGAAATACCTATTCATTGCTGTCTTTTGCATATTATTTAATAAACTTGGGCTATTCATTATCATCCAGAGATGAATGCTGTTAACCAGTTGTTGATGTTGTGGCTAAAACAAATAAAAGCCATTTAAAGAAGTATATTACTGTTGCCCTGTAATTGGTAGGAAAAGACTATATATGTTTATGTGATTGTAGTATAAAATATCTGTTTTAAAGGAGGTAAAAATTATGCAAAACATTTTCATTAACTGTTCTAAAGATAAATTAAGAAAATGATAGATTCATATAGGAAATTTCATTTAGATTTTTTTTCCATTTTTTTCCCCCACAGTTTTTCCTAGCTGTTTATTTCTGTTCCTTTTAGTATCTATAGGCTCTTTTCCCTCTTTATTTAGATTTTACTTTGAAAGTGGTAACTCTCTCTCTGAATCTGTTGTCCCTTTTTTCATCTCTTTAGTTTTCTTTTGTTACCACCTTAGTACTAGCCATGAGTATTACACATCCCTAGAAAAAATCTGCCTCACCAAGTGGCTTCCTGGTATATGTTAGGCAGAGATTGGTTAAAGGATTCCACATGAGACAGCAAGTTAAAGCTTAATAGTTTATTGCTAGAGAGAAAGAAACAGACAGAATGAAAGCAAGGGGAGAGCAGGCGGGTGGGAGCCAGCAAAACCTGCTAGCAAAAAATGACTCCAACTTTCTTTCTGACAGCTTGTGGTTTTAAAGGAAAAACTGCACCAAGAAGGGTGGGGGTGAGTGGGAGAGATCAAGCTGGTGCAGATCCGTGACTTCATTTTCACGGTTATCTGGTCTGACCTCTGGCAGGTGGGGTATCGGCATGTTCGTGTTCATCTATCTTGCCAGCCCATCAGATCCTGTCAGAGGAGCTGCCAAGGGAGAGAAACTGAAGGGGCCCCCATGCCACAGAATCCATTTTGTATGTTAAGTTTTATTTTCTGATACCTGACAGGTTATTCAATTTTTATTCAGCAGTCATTTAATACCGTTCTAAGCACTTCAAGAACTCAAAGGAATAGCCAAGTTTCTGTTTTCACAAAGCTCATAATCTGGTGGAGACAGCAAACATGAGTAGGTCTAATGTGAGACCATTACATTGTACTAAAGCATTTTATAATATATTTATTAACTAAAATATATAATAGAGTTTGTGTGGCATTAAAGTATGAGATGAGTGATTTGTCATCAAAAGTGGAATTGGGAGGATTTTATGGGCATAAGGCCATTTGATTTGGATAAGAATAATTAGCATTAATTAAAAAACAGTATGAGCAAATGTAGTTAAGTATGTCATGTTTAAGGACTGACAGACTTTCAGTTATGAATGAGACGTGGGCTTTTGGGTTAATATGAAAGCCATCGATGCTGTAAAAAACTAGTATGGGGCAATATCTTAGAAAACACTGATGTCCTAAAGAGTGAATGTTGTACTGGAGTTCTTATATTCTTTGAGGAGTCTTTGGAGTACTTTGGAGATATCATAGGCCACAGATGTAATAGAAATATTAGAAGAAATATTTGTTGCTAGGATCATGTAAGGGTCAAAAGATATTACTCTGGGTTAGATACAAAGGGTTAGGTACTTGGGCTTTTATCATGTTTTCAAAGGGGTTCCTGACGAAAAGGAAAACCTAATTGAGTTTTAGGAAACCAACTATGGCCCTGCAGTTCACTTGAAAGGTGAAAATGGAGACCGTGTATACCAAATAGGGGAGGCTATTATAGTAGTCTTTAAACTAGGGGTATGTATTTGGTATGAAAAGGAGCATTTTAAATTTGGGAAAAATTGAAGGTAAAAGTAATAGAACTTGGGATCACATTGATATGATTAGTTATGAAAAATTAAACGTGGGGTTAATTCTTGTGGAGGAGTCCACTAAACAGTGGGAAATTCAGCCTTAGTTTTGGGCAGGAGTTCCATGGAGCTGTAAATTGAGAAGCCAGAGGTGTATTTAAAACTAATATTCCCCAAGTGTAAGTGAGCAAAAGTAGTAGAGTTGAAAATGGTACTTTATGCGTTCATATTTTAGGTAAAATAAAGGAAGCTAGAGATTAAGGAATCAGAAATGTAGGATTAAAATTTAGTGACTGTTCATTTCAGATTATTCATGAGAGTGGGTGTAAATTAAATTACCAGGGATTATGAATGTAAGTGTGATAAAGTATTTATTCTTTTTAAGAAATGTGCCATAGAAGGAGAAATAGGATGGTAGTTTAGAAATAAAGCTTGGCCCTAAGGGGAAATGTTTACAGTAAGAATAGTATGCAGCCATCATTAAGAGCATGAGTTCCAAATCTAGCCTTCTTGAGTTCAAAATCTGACTCAGCTTCACTGCCTTAACTTTCACATTTGTAGCAGATATAATAATATTCTCTCTTTTCTGAGGCTAGTGTGAGGATTAAGTGTGTTAATATATGCACAGCACTTTGCGCCAGGTCTAGCATATAATAAAATACTCAGTATATATTAGTATTTGATTTTAAGGTTCACATGAATCCTACAATTGATTATAGTAGATAGAATCAGAAGTACAGTGGAAATGTTGGGACTTGGAAATAATGATACTTTTCAGAACACTTGTAAGAACTAGAAGGTATTTTTATCAAGCTCACATAGGAATTTAGGGACAGAGCTGCAGCCAGAACTGAAGTCATTGGCTATTCAGCCCATGTTTCCTTTCACCATAGTATATCTTTATGGAGATAGGGAGAAGGTAGCAATGGGTCAAAGAAGGGAGAACTTATAAAACTTACTGAAAAAATTTGAGAGCTCTCATTTTAATCTTATTTGACACTTGCTAACAAAGAGGTTTAAAGTAGGATACAGGACTTAAGTTTAGTTGATGTTATTTGGATCTCTTTTGAAAATGGATTAGAAAATTGGCTAAAATTGGATAACAAAATGTTTGTGGAATCCAGTTTGCTGTGTATGTTTTCTCTGTATTACTTGCCAAACCTAGATGAAAGCCTAGAGAAAACATAACTGGATTTATCCAAATTTGGCATTGCAGAGCATTAAATGGGTAATAGCAAGCAAACATAGTGCTGGACCAAAAGGCCTAGGTCTGCAAAGCAAATTAGACCAAGGTAGAATAGAAAGGACACTGGTCGCCATAAAAGCCCAAAGTGGTTTCAGTGGTATTGTGGGAATAGGAGGAAGAAGATGGAATGAGGGAGTCAGGAAAATAAATTTAAATGTCAGAAATTGCAAAAGCAAAAGATAAATCTAAGATGTAGCAAAGAGATGTTGCTGAAATGGATCAACAGAATTAAAATCAAAGTAGTTTTTGAGAAATTGTAGGACCCAGAGTATTTGAAAGATCACGCAGAATGATGACAGGGCCTTAGAGAAGAAGAGGAAGTAATATCAGGCAGTTTAATGTCTTTAAGTAAAGAAAGAAGATATACTAGTGATCCAATGCCTATTTTGATGAGAAAGAAGATAGTATGATTGGATGACAATGATATTAGATGTCAGTCTACTTGATACCGGTAGACAGCATTTTGAGAGTAACATTGGGCGGTAAAGTGATGAATAATGCATCTTTTCCTTTTGGGAAAGGGTTTGGAGAGAGAAAAATGATTTTTTGAGAGGATTATAAGAAAAGTATCATTAAGACAGAGCAAACTTTTAATTAAAAAGTTTCTCTAAAGAACAGATTGAATAAAATGCAATTGCTAATGATAGAAAACAGAATGGATTTGAGAGGTCAAAATAGAAATTGAAGGGAAGGTTGGTGGAAGAGTAGTAATGGACTATTTCATGTAAAAATAGCAAATATCATTCTTGTTGAAAGTAGAATTTTATTTTCAAATCGGGAAATAAGATGTAGAATTGGTCCTGTTCCCCTACCCAAGCCCAACCTCCCACTCCCTACCCCCACCTCCCAGGATCCAATACTTCAGAAATTAGATCTTTAGAATCTCACCACTCACCACTTCCCTGTTCGGTAATATGTGAGATTAATAACCAGCAGGTGTCTTGAACAGGAAAAATAAATAATGTAATTGACTTTGGATAGAAGTTTTTAAAATGGGTAATGAGGAGAAAAAACAGATACTACGTCTTTAAAAATCATAGAACTGTCACTGCCAAGAGCCTAAGGAGACATAATAACTGAAGTGATATGGGATCCTGGATGGGAAAAGGACACGAAGTCCAAACTAAGGAAATCTAAATATAAAGTATGGACTTTTGTTAATATTAATGTTTCTGCATCAGTTTGATTGTAACAAGCATATCATTTTAATGTAATATGGTAATAATAGGGGAAATGAGTGAGTAGGGCATATAGGAACTCTGTAATATCTTTGCAATTTTTCCATAAATCTAGATTGTTCTAGAATTAAAAATTTACTTTAAAAATCATTTATAAAATTTATAAATGATTTAAAATTAATTTTAAAGAACAATTTAATTCTTCAGTTGTGATAAGGTAATAAAACAGGCAAAGTAGCCTTTGTATGTCAGAAAAATATGACCTGAGGGGAAGAGAGAGAGGTATATAGTTTATATCACTTTTTGCCTCTGGATTTAGGACTGGGGTCTCCATCACATAGGTGATTGTGTTTCCATCAGTTTCAGTGGAAGGAGGGTTAGGAATAATACAGTATTAGGACTGTCTTGGGATATTTATAAAATTGCTGAATCATTCAAAATATTTGGATAGCCCAGGTGATTAGGATCATGTCACATGGAAAGGATCCTGTGACACCTTCCTTTTCTCAGTTTATAGGCAATTTTACGTTATTTTATTCTTATAATAATTCTCGGAGTAGAGTAGGCATTTTTGTCCCCCAACTTCAGTATGCATAAGCCACGTTGTTTTGATCAGGTCTTCTGCCCTAGCTACAGATATAAATCATTAAAATATATATCTAAAAATAATCCACTGGGACCAATAAATATAATGTATATAACATGTTTCATATAATTTTTATAAAGGGAAAATGCTAAATTTGTTACAGCTGATATTTAACTTTTTTTTTCACTTATTGTGAAATGTATATACAAAATAGCAATAAATTTCTATGTACCTTTTAAGAAGTAGTTATAGAACAGATTTTAAAGTTTGGTATGGGTCACAGCTCCACGATTTTTCATTTGTTTTTTCTAGCTACTCCAAGACAGTGGAAACCAACAGAAATATCAATATAATGATTTAGCAATCATACTCATTTGTTACATCCTATTTTTCTTATACTCTTCCTTTTTAAATAACGGATATACATCAAAGCAATAAATTTCAGTGTACATTGCAACAGTTAGTTGTAGAACAGATTTCAGAGTTTGGTATGAGTTATAATCCTGTGCTTTTTTTTTTTACTTCTAGCTGCTCTAATACTGGAGGCTAAAAAAAAAATACCAGCATAATGATTCAGCACTCATACTCGTTTGTTAAACCCGACCTTCTCTGTATAACTCCACCATCACCTTTGATCTTTCTCCCACTCTTCAGGAGTATTTGGGCTATGCCCAGTCTAACTTTTTCATGTTGGGAGGGGCTGTCAGTAATATGGGATAAGGAGATAGAACTAGTTGATGTTCTGGAAAGGCTGGCCCCTCTGCATTTTAGGACTTATCTGGTCCCGGGACCCATCTGGAAGTTGTAGGTTTTGGAATGTTACCATAGTGCATGAAATCTTTGTAGAATCTCATATAATGCCGTACGTATTCTTTAGGATTGGCAGGAATGGTTTCGGTTGGGGTTGGCAAGTTATAATAGGTAGCAGTGTCTAAACTGAAACGTGTAAGAATGACCTCCAGAGCAGCCTCGACCTTCTTTGAATTCTCAGCCACTGATACCTTCTTTGTTACATTTCTTTTCCCCCTTTTGGTCAGGATGGCATTGTTGACCCCACTGTGTCAGGGCCCAGTTTATCCCTGATAGTCATCTCCCAAGGATTTAACTTTTATAAGAAAAATACAATACAGAATTCTTGTTCAGGATTTATTATGATGGTATAAATAGTGCATCATGAATTAATTTGTAAGTTTTTATATTTTTATGACAGCAGAAATAATTTAGATTAAACCTAGAGAGATTTTACTTGATTGGCAAAGTACTTACCAAGAGAAGAATATACTGAGGGAAATTGTGGAATCTATTCTTAGATACTTTAAAAGTCCATAAAAGCTTAGATTACGTCAGTGGTTTAGAATTGCCTAAAGATGGTTTTAGTAGCTTTTCAGTTTTATCAGCTCAGGGAAGGAAATAATGGAAGAGAAATGATGTGGCGTGAAGGGCAGACAGTGACTGTCTTTCACTTTTGCACTGTGCTCCAGCTGCCTAAAATGAAGAAGGATCATTTGGCAGAAAAATAGATCACCTGACTTAGTAGTACAGTACCCTAGATGGTGATAATAAATGGAAAAGTGAGGAGACTAATAACAATGATTGTAGTCTCACAATTTACATTCCACTTTTTGGTAAGCTTTCTGGTAAACTTACTAAAAGGAGATAAATTGCATGTATTTTGAGCCCAAATTGTTCCCACAGGAAAATAGTGGACATTTTTTTACTAAAGCATAATATTGCATAGAAATGAAATGACATTTCTCTGGCATTTTGTTTTATAAAAAAATATCTTGGGTTTACTGCACTGAAAGAAGAATGTTAGCCTAGGTTTAAAAATGTTTTTCTCAATTCCTATTTTTTCATAATATGCCTTGATATTCCAAATAATATTGTGCCCCCTAAGTTATTTCCATTGTAAAATCCAGATTTCAAGGGAAGATACATTTCAAAAGCAATTATGTATTGGGTATTTAAAGTATTCTTGAACAAGTTTTCCTTCACTTTTGAATTTTTTTGGTAAATATTCTTTCATTAAATTGCTTAACTGTATAAATTGAATATTGTTTTAATAGAGGCATATTTTAGAAGAAACAGTTCTGCAGAAATGAAGTGTTAGTGTTAAGCTACTTACTTAGATTGATGTTTTGAATTTAAATAGTGTGATATATACATATTTCATTAGTAACTTTTTGGAGATGTCATCAGGAAAAGATGAGTAGTAAACGACTAAAAACTATAAATTTTCCAAGTGTTGTAGTGTATAATCCAACTACAGTATCAGCATTCATTTAAAAATATACCTATTGTACATTACAGCATTTTCTTTCTCTGAAGTGAATAAATGCATTGAGTACTCCATATGAATAAGGCATCATACCAAGTATATATGACAATGTTCACAAAATGTTGTCCAGAGATCCTTGGGAGTCCCTGAGACATCCTCAGAATGTCCATAACATCAAAACTGTTTTCTTGATAATACTAAAATGTGATTTGCCTTTTCACTGTCATTCTTCTCACTAGTAGAATTTATATAACTCTGAAGACTAATGGATTATGATTGTATGTTACCGTGCTTTAAAAAGTTCCTGCTTTTGGGCCGCGGTGGCTCAGCGGGCAAAGTGCTTGCCTGCTATGCCGGAGGACCTCGGTTCGATTCCCGGCCCCAGCCCATGTAACAAAAACGGAGAAACAGAATACAATAAAACAAGAAAATGTTTAAAAAATGTTTCCCTTTCTTCCTTCCTTCCTTCCTTCTATCCTTCCTTCCTTCTCTCTGTCTTTCCATTAAAAAAAAAAAAAAAAAAAAAAAAAAAAGTTCCTGCTTTTAATATCTGTTATGATAACTATCAACAGATAGAACTCAGAAAGCAAACACTCTTTGGGGTCCTCAATAATTTTTAAGAGTATAAAGCGCTCTTCAAATCAAAAAGTTTGAGACCTGCTTCACTATGCCATTCAAACTTCAAGACAGTTCTAGTAGGATAAGCAGAAGTAGAAGTAAGTACAAAGTATTTCAGTAAACTGGAGATGTTGGTAAGAGTCAAAAGGTTGAGAGAAAATGCTAGTAATAGGAGAATTTTTAGGTGAATTTTGATGAGTAATTAAAATAATCTCAGAGTTAAGTTTCTCTGGCTTAGGGACCAGAGAATCAGTCACCTCTGGCCTGTTAAAATTGAAAATGAAATCAGAAATTAAGCCAATATAATTTTTTATTTTAGTAGCTAAGAGCTGATCAGATTTCAGATTGATTTGACAGATTTCAGAAAAGATGTCTTTTTTATTAAAAGAGAATTTGAGGTTTGGTATTAATTTTGTGTGTGTGTGTGTGTGCCACATTTTACAGTTTTTAGGCATCACCTGTATGCCATTAAAGATCAAGGAACATAATAGAATTTTGCGATACTTTTTCTACCAAAAGATAACCAGTTAAAGTATAATTGAAGTCAGGATAAGGGGAAATGATTTGACAATATAATGAATAAATCTGGAGTTTTCACTATTCTTAAATAATTCTTTTGTGTTCAAGTTTAATTGAATGACATGTGCATTCAGCCAAAGCTGTGTGAAAGTCCTGAAGAACACTTAAAACAGAGGTGTCACTTTCAAAGACTATATGGAAGAGCAGAATTATTGTGACTGCATTCCTAGGAGTTAGGAATGTATCTCCCATTTGAAATTATTGAATCAAGATGTTTACTGAGTGTTAATTGGACACAACTATAGAAATTATAGAGTGTAATGAAAGCCTTGGGAGGTAACATGGAGAAGTTAGTAATGCTCTACAAAATTTATTGTAAAGATCCGCACTAGTGGATCCAAAAAGGCACTGAGGACTACTGTACATTAGTAAATACTAGACATGAGAAGTTTCTGTTTTTAAGTGAAATCCTTATGTGGGATAAGTAGGTGAGTGAATGAAACAGAATTGGTCATGAGTTACTATTGAACTTGGGTGATTTGTGCATAGGGGTTCCTTATTTTAGTGTCTCTGCTTTTGTGTATGTGGGAAACTTTTCCACCCCAAAAAAGGTAAAAAGAAAAATGGGGAAATAAGAAAAATAGGGGGATCTTAAAAAATGATGTGGGTAAAAAGTTGTAAATAAACTCATCCAGAGCTAGAACATAAAGGAGAAACATCATTCCCCTGATAAAGTACTCCAACAGCATGGATGAAGGCTGAAGTAAAAAGATTGGAGGGAAAGATTTTTAAGTCAAAAACTAAAGGAATTAAGAATTGGAATGCTAAAAAATCCCTCACATTGCTAAGGAAAGAACATGATAGCTTCTATAAGTAAAACTGTCAAAAGGTTAATTAAAAAGAATAAGATCTCTGAAACCAAATGTAACAGCAGATCTTTATGACATGCACAAGAAGGCTGGAAAGAGAAGAAATAATACGTGAACTTATGGGACAACCATGCTAAGGGCCAGTTCTACCCAGGTATGTCATGAAGTCAACATCATTTAGGTTGGTTATTTTATTTTTCCTTTATCATGGAACTATAAAAAACATGATTCTTTTTGTTTGTTTGTTTGTTTTTGATGTACCTGTATTTATAGAAAACCTGGTTTGGAAGAATTTGAGATGAAAGGATCTGAGTTCATTGATAATTGAGAAGTAGATGAAAAGTGCTGAGACAAGAGAATTCTTCCTAATAAATGACTGGAGATAAAGTGACTTAAAGATGATAGTTATGAGTAATACTGGAAAGTAGAGCAATGGAAATGAGAAGGAAGTGTTCTGACAAAGGATAGGAAATACTGAAAGAGGAAATTTGTGTGATCTAGTGACGTCTTCTCATTCCACTGGGAATATGTTGTGTTTGAGAAACTTGTATTCATTATAGTTATCTGAGAGTAGAATTAAGGCAAACAGATGTTGCTAAGATTTTCTTTGTCATTTGAATAAATTATATTCAGAATGATTTTTCTCTAGAAGCTGAAGGACTTAATACTTGTTTCATAAGCTGTGATTATTTATATGACTCCAAGTGTAAGTTTGTGGAAAAAAGTATGAGTTACTGTTATTTTGAAGATCATATTTTTTAGATTTGGCTTCTTACTATAAACCATGAAAGTAAATTTTTCAGACTTTCAAGTATTATATTCTTTATCCTTTGCTTGCTTCTCCATAGGTAATGGATTGTTGTGTATTTAATTTTTTAACAAAATACAGGTATGTACCTTAGTTCAAATACTTAATAGTTTCATTGAAACCAGTTATTTTCTCTGCTACGCATCAGAAACCATTCTCCTAAATGTTACGAAAATTAACTTTCAGGAACCGTTTGGAATGGTCAGCCATCATGCTTAAATTAGTTTTTGTAAAGGACTTGTGTGTGTTTCGTAAAATGTGCTTTATTTTAAAATTAGGGCTTCCTGTTGCAGCTGTTCCAGGAGCTCTGAGTCCTTTGGCCATTCCAAATGCTGCTGCAGCAGCTGCTGCAGCTGCTGCTGGCCGAGTGGGTATGCCTGGAGTCTCAGCTGGTGGCAATACAGTCCTGTTGGTTAGCAATTTAAATGAAGAGGTTAGTAAAATAATTTTCTAATGCTTATTATTTAATTCCATTTCATTGTGAAAGTTTTTCATGTTTATTTCATTTTGCACTTGCCTTTCGTTTTTATGTACATTCATTAGTTGAAGTATTTTCTGTATGTTTCTAATTCTGAATAAAATCTTATGTATTTGTTTAGATAATACTTTATTTCCTTATATAGTCATATCTGTTTATATCTTTATCTATATATATATTTATTTATTTAAACCTATAACTACCTATTTTTCCTAAGAAAAATATGGTGAAGTACCATAGTTCAGCTTTTTATCTTTTTGTTGTTGTTCTCAAAGGCAAATGTGATCTAATTTGCAGATTTAACCGTAAAACAATTTTGCTCTTTGCCTTTTCTAATTATTTGCTTGTTCATTCCATGCTTATGTGTCATTGCATTTTTTAAATCTTATTTTATGTGAACTACTCTAATACATTTTTCTTTGAAGGTTCTTCCAAAGATCTTGACGAGGCACTCTTCCAGTCTTTCTTAGTAATTTTTTCTTTGCAGTTATTAGTCATTGTCTTCTAAAAAATATTTTTTCAACTTTATCCCCCCCTTCTTGTTAAATGAAATCTATTGCTGAGTTGTTTTCTTTAGTTGTACATTTTATGTCTAGTATATTTTATTTTGATTGCTATGAACGCTGGTATGAAATGTGGGAAGCTCAGTGTATCAGTTTATTATGTCTAATTTAAATATTTGTTTCATTTTTAATTGGCCTCTGTTAATATGAACATTAAGCTTATTTTATCATTTAATAGTATTGTCATTCACAGTTCTGCATGCTAAAATGTTTGGATCAGAGTGCCTTTGTTTTTATTTTAAAGACTTTCGCCTGCATTTCATAACCAGCCATGCTTATGCAGTTAAAATTCAAAGTTTACAATTCCTATGCATGCTTTCCTTCCCTATGTTGAGATGAAATGCTGTAATTTACTCTTTGATGTAGATGTACTTTACCCATATTTGTCTTGGATGACTACATTTTACTCAGTTTTTCTTGTACAGTACATAAACCAACCATTTTCTGACCAAATTCCTGCATTTCCTATGTACTGACCTATATTTTATTTTTTTTTTTGTTCCCCAATTCCTTATTTTTTTCTTCTGCATTGCTGTTTCCCTTCCCCATTTCATCCTTTTCCCTGTGTGTTCACCTTCCCTTTCCTTGTCTTTTCCCAAATGCCCATTCCCTTCCCTGTCTTACCTTTATTTTCCTTGTCCTTGTCTTCATTCCCTGTCTCCATTCCCTATGTTCATGCTTCTGTGCTTGAACAAATGTTCCTCGGACCAACTTGCCCCAATTAACCGCCTTGAACCATGATCCATGACCACCTCACCATTCTGCGGGAACCACCCTTCGTTATGGATGATCTGTTCATCTCCGCTCTTCCTCGACTCTTCTCTCTTCTTGTCTTACGCTGCTTGCTCTTCTCTCCTTCTAAAGATGGTTACGCCCCAAAGTCTGTTTACCCTCTTCGGTATGTTATTGTTAGCACTATACTTTTATTATTGATTTGATTTTTGTTTCACCTTAATTCTTATTTGTAGCTAGCACTTTGGCTTAAAGTTGAATAGTAAATCTTTTGCTATTTTTCTTTGCTATTTAAAACTCTCCATAGACACGAAATTTGTTTTAATGCATGCTGATTTATTTTGCATGGTCTTTAATTTAATATCATTCACATAGCTTTGAGGGTTTATCAAAAATTATTCTTTTCAAAATTCACTGTTCAAAATCTTGATCTTCTTTATTCATTTGTGAGAATGATGAGATTGAGTGGATGATCATGTTGATGTCTGAATGTTCCATTGATATGTCAGAAAGATAATCTTTAGCTGACTTGCACTGAAAATTAATTCCGTTTTTGGATTACCTCTCTGTGGCTCCAAAAAAGGTGTTTATGGAGATGTGCAGCGTGTGAAGATTTTGTACAATAAGAAAGACAGTGCTCTAATACAGATGGCTGATGGGAACCAATCACAACTTGGTAAGACCAGATTGTATGTTATCTATACATCCTCAATTATGATTTCAAATATATAATGTAAATCCATGAATAGAAATTAGCTTCTTTACTCCAGTAAGAAATAATTTTTAAAAAATAACTGGGGCTCAAAATGTCATTGCAATTTTCATATTTTAATGTGAATAGTTGTACGTGATGAGCATAGTTGTATTTTCTTGTTTTGTTCCGAAACTTTCTCAGTGATAATCTAGTGGGAAAAAGTTTGGCTCCAAATTGTAATGTTAACAATTTCACACAAGAATTATAGCATTGTATTAAAGGTCTTTCTTAGTGTTTTTCATTCTTGTGTACTCTCGGTAACAGAAGTTAACTAACTATTCACATAGTCCTTGAAATCTTGATTACTGCTATTATTTTAATTCTGAAGTTATTTATAATTATTTGACTAAAGCTGCTAATGGAATGAGTTATATGCAAAAGCTCTTTTAGAGACAACAGTGTCTTAGAAAATGTAAAAACCTGTGCCCAAGACACCTTTGTTAATCTCTTTTGGAATCTTAAATTCTGTTTTAGTCAGGTTACACTTACAATATTATGTAGATAAGTAATTGTTTTAATTGCACTTTTCTTACTTGACTATATACACCAAATCAGATTAATCTAGAATACAAGTTCATATTCACAGTGTGATTGACTATAAGCGTCAGTCTATTCTAGTTTATAATTCTGTTCCTTGAGATTCAAGGATAATGATGCAAATTTACATAGTTAAATTTTGAAATTTGCCTGTTTTTAAAGTAAGGAATAGCTTGTCTTTGTAGTTATATCCAAATGAGACTCACATATGAACAACCTAATGTACTGAAATAACTTTGTGCTTTGGGGTCAGAAGTAAGTTTGAATTTCAGTGCTTCTTAACAGCCTTTTTGGCAATTCAGACAAGTATGAAATTTTTTCTGGAGTTGGAGGAGATACCTTCCTTAAAAAGATATATAAAACTGATCATGTAATAAGTGCCTAATGAATCTTCATCTGCATCTGTGTGTTTTTGTACTCTGGGGAAATCATTGCCATTATTTTTATTTTTATTTTACATAGCATTTTATAGTGCTTTATGTTTTAAAGTTTTCTCAGGTATTTCTTTTTTTTCTCTTCACCATGTGAGGGATAAGTGGCATTACCCACAATGTATAAAGAAAACATGCAGTATCATCCCACTTGCCTGAGGTAGAATTTAATTAACTGTATTCTTCCGGCTATTTTTTTGGTTTGTTTTATGTAAAGACTATTTTAAATGTGATATTTTAATTTTTACTATACTTGTAGCTCTTTTACCAATTTTTATAAGAACGTTTCACTGAGCTTTTACTTAATAACAGTATGATTTGTAACTTTCAGACTGTGGTGGTAATTTGTTAATTTTTATTGCTGCTAGGTTAGGATAGATTTGATTTAACTTCCTTATAAAGTAATACTCATAAAAAAATGTTCACACCTCCAATGCCTTTAAAACATATATGTATTCAAAACATACTCAAAATTAGGGAGTGCTATTGAGAAAATGTGCCTTGTTTTGGGGCTCTGTTCTCATTGTTTTTCGTTTTCATGGGACTTTATTTTGAAACACTCATTGTTTACAATATAGTCAGGTGTGTTTTTGCTTAGGAAGTAGCATGGGAGAAATAGACAAGGAAAATTGGTAAGAGATAATGACAGTTGTATTTAAATGTAATTGGTATTAGTGTAAATCTTGCGGTGATAACGCATTTCAAATCAGAATTTTAAAATTTGCAAACATTGAGATATTTCTTTAATAAATCCTCTAACATGACTAAACTGATAGAGTATTTTCTTAAATTAGATATATCAAGAATGATATAATTCATAGAGTCTCATCTTTCAAAATAATACATGAATCCTAACAAAATGTCTAAGAATCGTCCCTTTATGGTAAAGTAATCATCTAGTTTCTCCACTTCATATTTTCAAGAACTCCTTGAAAAAAATGCCCCAACTCTTTTTATTTAATATACCCTGCTAACTCAAAAGTAAACTTAATTTAGTTATTGTTGAAAACAGACCTTATCCTAAATTTTGCCTATCAAATTGTTCTGTAAAGTGTGGAAATCATGTTTTTTCTGATTTGTGATATTTGAGCAATTTTTAAGTATGTGTATATAACAGCTTTCACTTTTAGTGAGGCATGGCTAGTCTCACAAAAGAGAGATCTAAAGAGACCTCCTCTCTCCACCCTAAGAAGAAAACAGTGTAGAACGGGGGTGGGGGGGTGTGGGGGGGTGAAGCAAATGATATGGAAGAAAATATAAATAAAAGATTATGTTAGAAACAAGTCAAAATATGTAAATAATTACAAATGTAAAAAGTAAATTCATTGATTAAAAGATTTGATTTTTTAAAAACTGCCTGTATCCTATTTACAAAATCAATATAAAACAGAATTGGAAAGGCTGAAAGGGAATTTGAAAAGATACATCGGACAAAAACAACTTATGAACCTGTATTAAAACAGTTTTGATAAAAGACTTAGTTCACCAAAAAGGTACAATTTTATGTATATAAATATATACATCATAAATTGATAGAAATATAAGGAGAAATGGGTAAATCCACTATCATATTAAGGGATTCCTGCTGGTCTTTCTGGATGTATTATGGAAGAAATGAAAGTCAATAAAGATGTAGATGATACAACACAATTACCTTAACAAAATTACACATCTATAGAATTATGGCTCTAGCAGTTACATGTCTAGCTTGTTCTTTCATAAGCACATATTTACAAAGATTGATCACATACTAAGTCATAAAGCAAGCTTCAACTCATTTCAAAGAATATCCTACAAATCACGTCCTCTGACTATTGCAAGTTTAAGTGATAAAGAGATACATTTAAAATATCCATGTATTTGGAAAGTTTTTTAAAAGTCCAAATATCTCAAGTTATTTTAATGAGAATTTTAAACTTAAAAGTAAATGACACTTAATACTAAGTGTCATTACTTAAAACTAAATGATAATGTGGATGTTTTTTACACTTTAAGGTTCTGTTTTGAATTCTCTGCTCTATCACGTTGATTTTACCTTTTTGCTGTAATACTTTTATTCCAGCTTAATTGTATTCAGTCAAACTTTCAATTTAGCCATAGTATATAACTTAAGGAAAATGGTCTTTTTACTTGTGACTGGTGGGGAAACTGAACAATAGATGGGTGGAAAGTATATGTGCTTTGAAAGTTAAAAACATAAATAACCCAGCATCTACATCAAGAAGTAGCCACGTAATGTTTTGTGTTCAGGTACTATCTTACATGCTGAGGTACAGACAATACTTCCTTCATGTACCTTACAATCTGAAGAAAGGTAAAGAAAATTACAATAAATTGTGATTGTTTTAAGAGAGATATAGGGTAGGGTGATACAAGGATAGTTCAGTGGTAGAAATGTTGCCTACCATGTGGGAGTCCTGGGTTCGATTCCCAGACCATGAAATCCCAAACAACCAAACAAAAAAAAGAGGTATAGCGTAGTAAGTACATGGGGAATATTTAATGAAGTTGTGAACCTTTCCATCAGATGAAGAAGTAAGGCCTTCCTAGGGAAGTGGCATTGAAGGATGAGTATAATAGGGAAAGTGAAGAGATGTGAAATTGTCATAGCATGTACATAGGACTAGAAGTAATAAGCTAAGCACTAAGTTTCAGGAAATACATTTTGTATAGCTGCAACATAAAGTGGATGGAGTACAGTACTTAGAATTATAAGTTCCATGAGGGAGGGCTGGGATGGTGTCTTGTCTTGGTATTTTATTTCCAGTCTTAGCACAGTGGTTGATATTGTACATCATCAGTATAAATATCTGTTAAAAGAGCCAGCAGAGATACATAAAGGTATGACTGGGAAAGGTGTACAACATGTTAACAAATAGGTTTAGACTTTATTCCTAAGCGTTTTAAACAGGGATGGCATGATTAGAATTTGTAATTTAAAAAGGTCACTCACCTGCTGTGTAGAGAATGGATTGGAGGAAAGCAGAGAAAAAAGTCCAACAAGAAGATAATTAAGAGACTGATTAAATTATCCAAATAAAAAATAATGGTGGTAGAAGGTAGAAGGATGAAGAGAACATGAATCGGAAAAATAATTAGGGAAAGTATCACAGGTCTTAGAACTTATGATGTGGAACACAAGGGAGAAAAAGAGTTAAGGATGACTACCATGTTTCTTGGGCTGCTAAGTATAAGATTTATTGAGATAATGCTTCTGAAACAGCAAGATTGTTTAGGAAGAGATACTGATAATCTTGATTTTCATTCTGTGAAAGAAACTGACTTTTTTGCCCAAAGGCTTCATATAGTAGAAATGAAAATATAATTTGAGTCATGCCACCAGTGACTATTGTAAATTCATGATTTATTTTGAAATCATGAAAATTCAGATCTTTAAATAATTTATTGATTTTTTTAACTGTTGATGTTAAAATAAGACTTCTTTTTGTTTTGGACTTTATTACTACAGTTTTTAAAATAAGGATCCTTTCTTTTTATAGCCATGAATCATCTTAATGGACAAAAAATGTATGGAAAGATTATTCGTGTTACTCTCTCTAAACATCAGACTGTACAACTACCTCGAGAGGGACTTGATGATCAGGGGTTAACAAAAGATTTTGGTAATTCCCCATTGCATCGTTTTAAGAAACCTGGATCCAAAAATTTTCAGAATATTTTTCCTCCTTCTGCAACACTTCACCTATCTAATATCCCGTAAGTATTTAAACTGGAGTTTATTTAAGGGTATAAATTTCATAAACAAAAATATGAAATTTATTATTAACCTTTATTTTTTATTTCCCTCCAATTTTCCTAGTCCTTCAGTAGCAGAAGAGGATCTGCGAACTCTGTTTGCTAACACTGGGGGCACTGTGAAAGCATTTAAGTTTTTTCAGTAAGCAAGCTTCTTTGTCTTTAAATTAATGGTTCAGTAGAAATAAAGTTTCCATCAAGAAGTTTCTATTCTTTTTGTTTATAGAAACTTTTGATTCTGGAAGGGGCAAAATGCAAGTATTTAAGCCCTTCCTAATATTTATTAAGTATCTAATTTCATAATTTTGTTTCAGAAGAGATCACAAAATGGCTCTTCTTCAGATGGCAACGGTGGAAGAAGCTATCCAGGCCTTGATCGATCTTCATAATTACAACCTTGGTGAAAACCATCATCTGAGAGTATCTTTCTCCAAGTCAACAATTTAAAAAAGGGGAGATGAAGATGGGGGGTGAATCACATTGTTTGGTGTCATCACCTATTGACTGTTCAGAAAAGTGGGGACCAGAGTTTGATTTTTTTTGTTGTTTCCTTTTTTTTCACGCTGTTACCATTCCTTTGTTATAAACTGAAATGGCGTATGTAAAGGCAGAGTTATTAACTGCTTTATTTCATCTGTTCTATAGGGAAGCATTTTTATTGTCTGTTTAAAATTTAAGTTTAATTTTTTTTTCCAACTTAGTTGACATACGTGCCTTAAAAAGGAAAACTAGAGTTGCTATTGCGCATTTACTAGAAAAAAGGAATTGGTTGTCTAGGGCACATTGTTACATGGGAATTAAAATATGTTTAGGCAGGGGTGTGTAAAAAGGTTAAGTTTTTGTTTCTCCTGCTTGGAACAACTTATTTTTAGTTATTGGCTTGTCACATTTCCTTCTATTTAATAAATAAGATACATGATATTGAAAGAACAAAACAGCATTTTTAGTTTTTACTACTGTAGGCTTTATTGCTTTAAAAAAAGAACATTGGCCTTTTGTATCTCACAATTCTGGTCTAAATTCAGTTATGAATGTAGGCATTAGTTAAAATTAACAAGATGCAGAGTATTAATTTCTTAAGATGACAAAGTGATTTCTGTAAGTTTGAGCCCTATGTGGAAAGCATTGTGGAATCTTAACCTTTTTGTACACACTCTTGTGGGACGTATCATATAATTGTCAGCACTAAGTAATGTCTTGTTTGTGGCTGAATATTTTTCGTAGATGTTTTTGAAGTTGACATGACTTATGTGCATTTAAATATCTCTTGCCATCCTTAGTTTGTATTAAGATTTGGAATATGGTTGTGGATTTCTGAGCATGTGCAGACTGGTCTAGCTAGTTCAGGAACTGGTGCATGTATTTTTCAAAGATAAAGAAAGTGTACTGCAAAAATTTGCAGGAAGGTTAATTTGTGGCAGTTTTCTAAAACTGACAAACAGGTGGGACCAAAGTTTATGTGCCTTTAGTCTTAATTTACCTTGCATTGTAATATTCAGTTTTAATAAATCTTCAAAATATTTTGTATTTAGGAATAGATCTGACTTTAATAAAAACATGGCTCAGAATCTACAGGTCAAATTAATTTGAACAGTTCTTGTCAATCTGAATTGTTGATTCTGTTAAAATGACCAATACTTTTTGAAATTGATGTACTTAGTTTCAAGATTCATAGATTCTGTTAACTATGTAGACAGAATGGTCATGTATATTTTCTATTAGTTGAGTTTTTACATCTTTAGAAATGTAAAATTCAGTATAGTTTGAAAGCGGCACAATTAAAAATTAATTTTCTAACAAAGTTGGGAGGTTTGATGGTTGTTTAATTTCATTTTGTGTGTACTCTGCTTACCTCTGTAGCATGCTCAATAAATACTTCTGTAGCTCTGTATTCACCTTTTCTGTCTTTCTCTGCTGCCTTTTCTCTCTCCTCCTCTTTGTTTTCACTCCACTGTGCTTCTGAATTCATGTTTATTCTCTGCCAGGGTGGGAAAGGAGTAATAATATTACAATTCTATGGCTTTATACCATAAATAAATCTAGATGCTGTGAAAATATACCAGCTGGGGTTTTTTTTGGTTTGTTTTTATTTTTGTTTTTGTTTTTAATTTCAAACATGGTAACTTTTTCAAGAGGACACATGAAATATTTCCCACCCTGTTATAATCTGCTTTACAGACATAACTTTTATTGTAGCTTGTTAATTCTTTCTCTTTTGTTGTTGTTGTTTTCCAGTAGATTTATGCACTAATAGATCTTTTGAATTTGCCATGCTCTCTTGCTGCAGTTTCATCTTCCATCTTTTGTGTCTTCTAAAGATTCCCTACTAATGTTAGAGAACTATTTAAGTTTTAAGATAAAGTACTTGATGTGATTGGGAGAGAAAGAAAGAACGTAGCATATCATATACTTTTGCCTTGGGTGGGTAGAAGGATAGGCATTTTGGTATTTAAATTTTTTAAAGTATAATTTGCATTTTACCATTGTAAATGTTATTTCTTTCACTTTTCAAAAGGTTACTTCTTAGGGTGCTATTTATATTACTAAAATATTTCTAGTCACTTTTTCCAAACAGTTTTAGGTGTTAGATAACTTCGGAATTAAAGATGTTCCTTAAGATTTGTTCTGTCAATTTGTCCTTAAAATTATGCAAAACTTCCGTGCATTAAGAGTATAAAAAGGAGGGCGGACCACGGTGGCTCAGCAGGCAAGAATGCTTGCCTTCCATGCCAGAGGACCTGGGTTCGATTCCCGGTGCCTGCCCATGTAAAAAATAAAAAAAAAAGAGTATAAAAAGGAAATGAAAGAGAATGAAATACATTTAAAGATATTATACTTCATACAATAATTCAGTTACACACAAGAAGAATGAGTAAATAAAATTTTTATTTGGTTTATAGGTTGATTTGGAAGCAAAGGTGATATCACATATTTCCTTCTCTTAAAAAAGCATTGTAATGTAGAGGCATTCTAGCAACATCAAATCTGCCTAAGTTCTTAAAAACCAATACCATGCTTAATTAGTAGTTATTAAAGAAAGATACTTTCAGTAAATTTACTCTGGATAAGGAGCAAGTTTAGGGTATGCTTAGTTTTTCTCAGTATTGGATGGTGTTACGATATGCTAATAGCTTTTGTCCCCTTTCCAAGTATTTTTTTTTGTGAGTAGGATTGGTTGGAAGGATAAAGATGTTTGAGATGTTTGTGGGATATGGGGTTGCTCTAGTTGCTGAGCTGGGAAAAGTTTCCAGCATGTCACTGATGGGGATAACCAGGAACCAGTTTCCTGCACAGGGACATGGATAGATTGTACAGTTTTACAGGACTCTCCTGTACAGCTGTCCTTCCAGAGTACCAAGTGAACAAATATGAATTTTAACATTCTAGAATATATTAAATATATTAAACGAATTTAACCCAGTCTTGGGCACTTAGCAGGTTACTTGTTAAATGCTCAGTTAAAAAAGTCAGCATTATCTTCATTATTCCTGTATGTCTCAATCTCGTAGTCGTAACCTCTTAACAGTGAGCTACAGTGACACGTTCTTAAGACTCAGCAACTTTACTAATGAAGGCCTTATTGTATAATATACATTGTGATCTCAAATTTGTAGTAAGATAATCTTGATTTTTTTAAATAACTGAGAGATTCAAAACATTTAATATTAACTAAGATTTATTTTGGAGGTGTGTTTCAAAGTACCTACTTTGAAATTCATACAGTTTACATTTAATGCTAGAAACTTATTAAGCATTTGAAAGCAGCTAAGAAAGTTCTTGCTTAGTCAGAAATAGTAACAGATCATTGTATTAGAAATATATTAACTTACACGAGGTATTTTAGCTTCAGTTTTAATGTGAAGTCTAGTAGAGTCAGATTATAGTAATTAGCTTTTATTTGTTCATATAGTTTCATTTAGATCACCATGTAGTTCCCAGGAAGAATAAGTTGCTTTTGGAAGCCTTGGTTTCCTTATCTGTATAATGTAGGCAGTAGATTCTGCTCTATTCTGGCAAGGCTATTGTGAAACTCAAATAAGATACTGCAGAGATGGTATGCAATTGGTAAACCATTATGTAAGTAAAAAACAGTTACAATATCACAGTTTCCAGACTGCTGCGGATTTGCCTATAGTAAACAATTAGTTACAATAAATGTTCTGATACATTTATCTTGTTACTACAAAGAAATATTTCTAATGGTCTTAAATTATTTTAAATGTTAGATTGGTACAGCAAAAAAACACAATGCAGTTTTACAATGCAACCCAAATCGAAATGAAAGGAGACTTTAGATTTCGCCTTAATTGTATTTTGTTTGATAATGGAAAACTATATGATAGCCCAGTAATAAAATATAGAGACATATTTAGAGACTCTACTTAAAAATGAGACATTGTATGTGTAAAGTTATAAAAGTTGCTATGAAACTTGGAAGTAATTCTAATACAACCTTTCTAGGAAGAAAAGGCATAGTCTTATTAATAGCTCAGGATTTCAAGCAAAATTTCCGTTGCTGCCTTAATATTTTTAAATTGAGCATAAATCTGAAAAAATACGCTTTTTCCTTCAAAAGGAAAGGGTACAGAATTGTTTAGTGAAATTGAGTATACAGAGGTTTCTATAGGTATTTGTTCTAGAAAATCTGGTGGAAGAGTCAGCAGAAAATCTTAATTTTAAGCAATGCTATTAGAATACAGGCAGTAACTACCAAAAAAATCTTAATTTTAGAGTTCTTTGTTCTAAATTATGTTTATTCTCTGAATTATCCTATTTAGATTTGGATTTAAATGGAAGTATAAAATTTGAAATTGGGAGGAGTATCAGATTACCCACATTAAGGACAAAATGAAATGTTCAAATATATAGAAAAGTACAAGGAAAACATAAACACTTAGGGATGTGCCACTCAACTCTTGTCACCAAATATTTTTCATACTTTATATGTAAATTTTTCTCCTTTTTCTCTTTTTTTATTTTTTTAATTTTTTTGCATAGACAGGCACCGAAAATCAAACCTGGGACTCCGCCATGGCAGGCAGGAACTCTGCCTGCTGAGCCACCATGGCCCTCCCTATATGTAATTTTTATGTATGACTTTTTAAAAGAAATAAAACATTACAGGTTGAACTGAAATCTTTTATGTACCTCCTCTTGATCTCAGTTCCTACCTCATTCCCATTCCCTGAGTCAATCATTATCTTGAACTTGGTATTTTACCATTCAGTGGTTACTTTTCAAAGGAAATTTGTTTTGTATTCTGGAGCCTACGTTTGTTTTTCTGCCTAGTTACAAAGGTGCTGCAAGTACTTTACTCACGGTGTTCAAGTTAGCACAATGTTTTGTTCTCCATAGCACACATTCTGTAATTTTCTAAGATTAGGATGCTTTATCATTAATCACCATATCCAATCTTCATGACATTTAACCAATTTTAAGGAGGTTTTATCAACAATTTCTTCTCATTAAATATGAAATGAGTTAAGGTCTCTGAAGTTTCTGTTAAAAGACATAGAAGGTGTACAATGCTGCTATTTTAAAAGCTGAAGTTACATGTTAGGTCATTAAATATAAACATAACCTTTCTAGTTTGATGTTATAGCCACCCTTTTGTAACTTACTCTAGGTATTTTTCTTTCCTTCCTTTGTTTTTTTTTCAGTTTCAATTGACAGTGTTTGGCATCTGTACTTTGATCTTGTCAGATGTTGATGTAGTGTAGGATTTTTGAGTCCGGGTATTTTAAAAAGTATATTACAAAAGATTTCAAACATTCAAAAGTAGAAGTAAAATTATGAACTCCCATCACTCAGCTTTAGTTAGCAATTTGCAACCTTTTTTTGTTTCCACCACACACTTCTCACCTGCCATATTAATGCAAATCCCAAACATATTTCATCAAGAACCTTTCTGGCATATTTTCCTTAACAGTGTTTTTGTTTCTTAGCCAACACTGTTATCTGACAATTCATGGGCTAGCCTAGCTTTTTGTCAGTATTGCATTTCTTCAGACCATAGAACCTTGCTACTCAAACTGCAAGGATTGGCAGCAGTTAGTATCACTTGAGAGCTTAATAGAAAATCAGAATTTCTAGCCCTACCTCTGACCTTCTGAATCTACGTTTTTACAAGGTCTGCATGTGGCCTTGTAAAAAAAGTTTGAGTAGCACTGTAGCAGAACACATCCTTTCAATATTATGAAAATCATCTTAAAGATCTTTTTTCCTGAGAGAATTACTATGTTTTATTAGTAATTTTAAATTGCCCTAAGAGATACATTGTTTAAAAACAAAGAATTGTAAAACTGAGAAGGACTTTAGATATTTAATTCTGATTTCTGGTTTTATAGATACTGAAAAGGACTCGAGATATTTAGTTCTAATTTCTGGTTTTAAAGATAAAAGTTACCCAAAATAAGGTATCAGTGGCTGAGAGAGTGCAGACAATCAAGACACTGTTCTGGAGGCTACTCTTATGCAAGCTTCAGTTAGATACTGCTAATTACCATAGTTTGCCAAACCCCAACTGAAGCCATTCCTGTCAATCCTAAAGAATACCTTGTGCTGTTTTCCGAAAAGTTTCACAGTCTAAGATTGCTAGAAAATGACAACCTCCAGATGGGTTCCTGGGCCGGTAAGTCCTGAAACCCACAGGGGCCAGTGTCTCCAAGAACAACTAGTTCCATTTCCCTATCCCATATTACTGACACCCTTTCCAACATGAAAACATTAGAATGGGCATTGCCTAAGTACCCCTAAAGATTGGGAGAAGGATCAAAGGAGAAGGAGTTAAAACAGAAGATAGGATTTAACAAATGACTGACTAAAGAATCATACTGGTATTTCTTTCAGTTTCCAGTGTCTTGGAGCCCCTAGAAGGAAAAACCTAAAATTGGGGAAGAGTAACCCATACCAGACTCTGAAATCTGTTCTATAAATACTTGTCACAATGTACTTTGTATCGCTTAGGAGGGCAGGTGATGTTTAAATATTTATGGTGATTTAGCTGTAATTAGAATACAGGTTCGTGGATTTCCAATCCAGTCTTCCAATGTACTGCACCAGTTAAAGGAAGTGAAGACACGATGTCCTTCATAAATAACTAATATACAAGTTAATAAGTAGCAAATAATAGAAGTGATTTTTTAATTAAGTACTAATCATATTTATCCTGATAGGGCACTTCCATGTGAACTTATTTTTTTCAAATAACTGCAACTTCACATAAGCCCTGACTCATTTTATTGTGTGGAATAATAAAATTATGCCTTTAGGTCATTTTATTAAGTAGACAGCCTTCCTGGTCACCAAATGCTTCTCCAATCCTTTTTCCTACTCCAATTGGATTGCACACACAGTCTTATAGTTGAAATGCCTAAACCGTATTGAGTGAGGACTCTGATATTCTCTCCTGGAGTTAGAGCTGTGCTGTAAATACAGATTTATCTGTACAATAATATGCTTCTGGGGGCTATTCCCCCATACCGTTAGCACAATTTTTAATGTTCTTGTGGTTAGCCGTTTTCTCTGTTGTCATGTCTTACCGTTAAGAGCATTTCCTCCTTACCACATCCATTGCTGTCTAATCCTTGTTGCTGCTTTAGCTGTCCATCACTTATTGTTAATTTCTCTTTTCTGCACTTCTCTTTCATCTTTCTCTTATTTGCAGTTACATTTTTTGCTCCTGCAACTTGGATTTTATAACTGTAATCAACCAATTAGAGTGTGCCTTTTTACTTCTGGTTAATGACAAGTGCATTATATATAATATTCAGGTGTTTCTGGGTTTTTTTTGTTCAGGTTAAAGTCCTCCATTTTTTTGTTGTTTTGTTTTGCTTTTTAACTTTGGAGATTGTAACAATTCCAAGTCGTTCAAATCAATAGAAGTCTTCAGGAAGATGAATCATGTATCTATCACATTTATTCAACTCCACTACAGTGGAGAGGAATTTGCCACAGAATTATTTATTTACTATTGACTTGGAGAGGGTTGAACAGCTCCTTTAAGGAATTCTAAAAGCTGAGTCCAATTTATACAGTTATGTGCATGTGTTCACAAGAATATTTTATAATACTTTATGATAATTATTGCTGTCTTTAAAGGATGTAAGTAAAAGAGCTGAGGTAGTTTGGAATTTTATATTATAAATGAGTACATGGCATATTAAATTATAAATGTGTTTTATACTAAAAAAGCATGAGCATTGACAATTAGCTCCATTCAAGCCTTATTCTGCTACCCGGTAGCAATGACCTTTAAAAATTTAAAAGCCTTAATTTTTTTTTAACTCTGAAATAGAGATCTCTACCTCATCTGTTTACTGTAAGGATTATTTATCAACTAATAGTTGTATTCCATTCATAGTGTTTCTTTTCACCTGCTTTTTTGTTGGAAATTTCTTTGCTATGCCATTTATGGAAAGTTTTCTTTCCCCTAAATATTAAACTTTTTAAAGTTTATTGGACACTTGATATGTTTATTGGGAATATGAAGACTAATAGAACCATAGTACCATCAATTCTTTCATAGCATTTATTTTGCAAAGAAAAATGTTTGTTACAACATATTTGGTATATTAGGGAACAATTTGAGCATAACATGAATTTCATGTTTACTTATGTATGATGTCATCATGAATAACGACACTAGGTGAGACCAGAAAAGTGCACCCAGCTGTTAAGAATACATAAAATTATACACGCTTACACCTCAAACATCAGCTGTTTCAGTTCTCTGTATGTGGTTAGGATCCAAACTCATCCATATCAAGTGTTGACAACTTTCCCTCTGATTTCAAACAGGCCTCCTTCCAACTCTTCATAATAACTCACTAGCTACAGTTCTTCCAATGCCAGTTTCCCACAGGCAAACTTAAGATATTTTTCAAGTTAAAATATATTGTAATGTGTGTGTGTGTATATATATATATATACATATAAATATTAACCATTTAATGTAAAATTCTATTTTTTATTAGGTTATCTTTTTGTGTTATGGATGAAGTTTTTGAGTATTGTGTACCTAACCCTATTTTCCTCATAAGCCCTAGATTTTTATTTTGTGATTTTTGACACCAAGGAACTCCTGGGTTAGTTGACATTACAGCATAAAGCAGGGGGAAAAAATGCAGCATTAGATGTCATAAAATGAGATTATTTTAGGTTGGCCATCATCATTTAAATCATGGTATCTTGGGCAAGGCACTTTAATTTTATGAGCCTGTTTCCTTGTAAAATAGAACTGATAATCGCCATCTTTTCTATCTCAAAGCATTATTTTTAGTTTCAAGCAAATTAATTTATTGAAGTACTTTAAAAATGTTCAAATGCTGTAGAAATAGAGAGTTGGGAATGTCTACAGTGGTACAAAAAATTATCTTTTTGGCTAACCAACCAATTTTAAGGTCATTTGATTACAAAAAAAATTTTTTTTTGATGAATGGGGTTCTTTCTTGATATCAAAGTCCAAGCTCTCTGCACTACAGCAAATAGCCCAGTGTAAATAATTTGTGATAAATTTATTCCCTTGACTTCCATTTTTGTGCTTTTAAAGTAATTGAATAATATGTATATGTGTTTATAAAATTAGCTATGAGAGCACCAGAACAGATGTAGATTTCAGTTTTGCATATTGTGTAAGACAGCTAGTATACTTTAAAATAAAATACTAGCCCTAAAAATAAGAATTGCTGCCAACTGGAAACATAAATCAATATTATAAATAGTTTTTAGACTTTATCATCTAAAACATCTTTAACTTCTTGGGAATCCATTCATTCTTTTGTTCAACAAATATTTATTGCGTGCCATGTGCCAGGTTAGATGCTGTTAATAAAACAACAACTAAAACAGTTCCTTCCGATCATGGAACTTTCAGTCTGGTATGAGATAAGAAAACCAGCAATTGCATAGTTTGATTCGTTTTATGGAGAAAGTAGTGGATGCTATTATGGTAAAGTTGACCTTTAGTTGACTTCAGAAAGAAGTCTTGAAAGTAATATTTAGGAGTTTAGCTGAACTGGAGGGAGGTAGGAGAAGGTGATCTCTTAAAAAACGAATAGTTTGTAGAAATAAAAGACCAGAATCAAGATAAGAGTACCTTGGAAAAACTACAGGTTCACCATGGCTTGGTCATAATTTCTGACCAAGGAAGAAATAGAGAAATGAGTTGCGGTAGAAAGTGGTCAAATTATAGGCCATGCTAAGGCATTTGGACTCAATCCCGACATCAGTAGAGAATTATTTAGATATCTTTCCTGGCTCCATTTTGTAGAATGAATTTAGGAGAGGAGACATGTTTGGTGTGACAAGACTGTTAAATCTATCATGTTCATTAAAGTAACCCTTTTGAACTGATATTTTTATATGTTTTTTATTTCTAATTTTAAATCACCGAAGAATTATTTAAACCTATTCGCCTAAATACCTCAAACTAAAGTTGATACTAAATTCTTTTAAAATGTAAAAATGAAGACTTCTGAGTTTTGTTGAATATCATTAAAAGAAAGACCCTGTTCAATAAGGCTAAATTATCCTCTGATAATTAAACCCCATCACCTTGCTTCTGTAACTACTATTTGGTAAGCATATAAGCTGTGAAAAATGCTGCGCTTTTGGCATTTTTAATGGCAATTTAAACTATTCTTCCATTAAAACAAACAGATATATCATTAGAGGAATATAAAACAAAGTTTTAAGTTAAAGTGAAATTTCAGAGTGCATTGTGGGCCATTTTAGATTGTGTTTCACGGTCCTCTTGGGGCTATTGGTTCATCCTATGTTCAGGCTGCTGTTTTGGTTTGAAAAAACAGAATCACTTCTGTGAGTAATAATAGAAATTTTTTAGTTGAAATGTTAAATTTTTTAATAAAAAATGTAGATGCACTAAGACCCCTTTATAAAAAGTGCCTAACCATTTAAAAAATTTTCAAGCTACATAGTAAATTTAAGTATGACTTACAAAAAGGATGAAAGTACCCATTAACCATAATTTGTTTTTTTGGATAATTCAAGTAAAATTATGCATGCAGTATATCTTGATTTTATGAACACACACAAAGCCAAGTAAAACATTGCAAATTCATAATTTGCCACTTCTGTGTCTCTCAATTTTCTATCCATCTCAGCTTATTTTGTATACAAAACTCATTTAAGTTTAATGAGAATTATTTGAAATCAATTAACTAGTGTGTAGGAATACTGGATTTTATAATAAATAGAATTTCAAAGAATACTTGTTAGTATTTGCTTTGTTTCTGATCAATGTATTGCTGTACTTACCTAGGACTCTACCACTTTTTTACTGATAGCATTTTCTCTCTCCTCAAGTCTTTTCTCCATTTTATTAACCATTCAACGGGATGGCATATGGATATTTAGGTCAAATCCAGGTTAATAACTCCAAAACGCCATCAGATTTTTGACACATACTTTAAATGAGTTGTTGAACAGAAGTAGGTAATTATAATTATTATTGTTTGACCTATCTAGGCAGATTGAAGATCTGTTGTTCATTCTGTAGTTAATATATTTACTGCATAAACTTTAGACCATTTTGTTCTAACTCAACTCATAAATGCAAAATAAATGGTAAAATTAGTCCAAATTTTATTTCCATTTGCCATTTTACAGTTTTCACTAAATGCTGAATCTATACACAACAATATACACAGGCACATGTATGCAAAACTTTTCAATTTGTTTTTACCAGATGAATTCGAATGTTGTCTTCTGTTTTGTTTAGTTTGGACAGTTGAAGAGAGTGATTCCTTCTAGATAAGTTGTGACAAATGATAGGAAATTATTCTGTTTTGTGGTTTTTAGATTATAAAATGACAAAAGAAAGCACCAAAATCATACAACATTTAATAAGACTTCTGAAAGAAAGCCAGCCTGGTTAGGTGTGGCCTTCTCCTCTTAGACTACACGCAACAATCAACTTTTCATGCATAGGTGTCAGGAGTCATGGTGAAACTTTTTTACTCTGCCTTACTTCAAAAAGAAACTGTTTTCTAAGGAGCAAATAATGGCTATTTGATAATTTATTGAAAAACAGGTTCAGCATAAGAACCTAAATTTATACTGTTTCATTTGCTGTGATGAAGACATGACCCTAATTCATTAAGGTGCCCCTGCATATAAACCTAATCTAGATTTGTAAGATTCACAGTGCAAAATTGGATACTATTGGTTGAATATATAAATTGGATACTCCTCCAATTTATATATTCAACCAACACTAGAAGCCAACCATCCATGTTGTAGTCCTTCAAAAGAAGAAGATTCTTGAGTCTTCTCTTTCTTGGTCTTGATCTCTCATTTATATAACTTGTATTCCTTAAACAATTTTAACTTCTGTCCTTTGGATGTAAACATTTTACATTTTTTTTTCATAAAATCTAAATGCACTGAATAGAAAGAACTTCCAACTGTCCTTCACCTTTCTCCTATTTGATGAGCATGCAAACATCTGTTTTCCTTTTTCAGATGATAGGAGTTTAGCAAAGCTTCAGAAAACACATATTGGAGCAGTGGCAATAGGAAAGTGCACAGCTAATATTCAGTAAATGTGTATTTATAGCTATGGTCCTGTAGTGAGTAAAAGCTATAACTAAACAATATTTTCTATTAAGATTTGCATATACTAAACTTATATAGATGTTTGTTTATTTAATTTCTATGCAATGGTATAAGATAGATGTTCCCATACTAGAGGAAAATGAGGCTCAATAGACGATACTACCACAGTAAATGGCATAGCCAGAGCCCATGTTATAACCACTAATACTCCTAATATATATAATCATCTCAGCCCTTAGACTTAAAAAAATTTTTAAAATATTTTTATTAGCCTGTAGACATTTAGTGTTAACACTTTATCATATACTTCCACCAATATGCATACTTTTGACACATTTATTCTTTCTCTTGTGTCTCATTGCCTCACCTACTACAGGCTCTGAGTCAGGTTCAGAGTCAAGGGATGACATAAATAAGCACAAAGCTAGGCTTGGGTTTCCAGTGATGTTTTTTTGTTTTTGAGTCTTTAAATTGGGCAGGTACCTCAAATTCTCAAATATGTCCTTTGCCTAAGAGGAATGTTTGTATGTAGGTATGTATGTATGAAATAATTAATAGGCCTCTGCTTCACTAGGCTGGAGTTAAGTTTTTGCTTGTGTTTCTCTTCTACCTCAGCCTTTTCTCTTATAACTAACGTCTATACAGCCTTCAAGCCTCAACATTAAATCTCACATCCTCTGTAAAGCCTTCCTTGATGTCTAGAGAATACATGGATTTCTCTCTGTACTATTTCATTTACCACTTAATTCACTAAATAGATCTTTTATTAGCAACCTCAGATGCCTGGGATGCAGCTGTAAATTACAGTCTAAATTAGTGTTCTCTAAGTATGAGGTCCATGGACTGGTACCATCAGCATCACTTGGGAACTTAGTATAAATACAAATTCTCGGGTTTTATACTAGATCTGCTGAATTAGAAACTATGATTCGGGGGGGAGCAAGACTCAGAAATCTATTTTTTAACAAGACTTCTTGATGATTTTAATGAATGTGAAAATCTGAGAGCCATTGTCTGTAAGAACTAAGCCACTGATGACCTGCACATTTGCTGGCCCCTGTGCCTCTCTCTGATCACCCAATATGTCTTTTTTCACTTCAATGCAGTGATACTTTGGCCCACTCTGAATTCTCAACATACAGCCCACAATTTCCACCAGGGACCTAATTCTATGCTGGCTTCAACATCTACAGATCAGACCTCCGATTTCCCAGGGATTCTGAACACCAGCTTATGAAACAGGCTTCCACCAATTAGCTCCATCCAACTACCAATACTTCTTTGGCTTTACTACATTAATAAGAACTAATACTTAAGAATTGCAAAGTGGAAAGGCCTGTGTGAAGTGTTTTATGTAGTTTCTAAAGCCTAACATTCTACATGTGTTAAAGCTGGAATTCTAATAGTCTGTCTCTAGAATCTGTACTCAGCAGCTGCACTACACTCTTTATAACATGATTCAGCTAAGTCCACTCTGATCACTGCCCAAAATGTAAATTGCTCTGAACATTCACTCCCATACTTTTCTGTGCTTTCTCTCAACCAACTTCCCATTGCGGCTCTTTTTCCCTGAAATTTTCACTGGGCCTCTAGAACCCTCACTCCTCCTTTACTCTGTAGTAAACAGTCTTCTATATCCTCTGTTCATTGAATGCCTTTTCCACTTTGTCTTAATTAAAGCCTGGCTCTTCTCATTTTATATGTATCCCACAGGAACAAAAGTTAGAATATGCTCTTTTCTCTCAATTGGGGCTCTTCACCATCCTCCGCTCTCAAGTAAAAATTATTACTATATTGAAGCTTTGCATCTGACTATGTCCTCTTTTGATCCATTTTCATCTCTACAATCTAGCAACCTCATTTTCTGTCCTTTATCATGTTCATTGAAGACGTTTTACATCTGGCTTTTTTATTAATCTCCCCAAGTGTTGACACTGTCCTGGTTGATGTCCTTTCCATGTTCATGACTTAGGAAATACATTCCCTAGTCTCTTGTGTCCCTAAACCTCGGCAACCTACAGTTCCATATTCCATTCATGTGGCACCATCTGGCTCTTTGTATCTTCCAGAACTGCTTTACCTTTGAAAATTTGAACTTCAACAAATATCTTGGGGATTTTTATCCTTTTTTTTTTTCTGCACCTAAAACTATATTTTGGCATCTAGTAAGTACCTATTAGATTCATGAATTACAGCTTTGAATTTCTCAGTCCCAATCTACATGACTTTTAAAACATGGCATAGGTTTCTTGATTCCTCCCTTCTGTTTAGCCTAGAATGAAGAACTGATCATCTGAACTACTCTTTCACTGAAATGTTCACTTCTATTGTACCTGAATACTTATGCCTCACCTGTCCAACAAATCTCAACCAAGATAAGTATCAAAATCGATATTCTTTGCTTGAATTGCTAAGTGCAATTGAACAAAATATTACATCCTTGCAAATTAGCTCGGCTCATTTGAGTCCTTAGCAACATTTTTTAATTAAAGGAGCAAGATCAATTCCATTTTCTATTTCCCTTAGCCTATATATACATATTTCCAATTTTACCACTAGCAAATGCTTATAGACCACTGAAGTAAACTTCACTTTTTGTGTGTTTGTCCTAAGTGGAACATTCTTCTTACTGCCCTCTTTCCTAGCCTGATAATTCATCCTTACCCCCTAAGATTGAATTGTGTTACTGGAAGCTTTTCATGATTTCTAAGTCTAGACTTGGTAATGAGTGCCCCACTATCAAACTCTGTTCATGTCTATCACTGCACTTGCTAAATCTGTTAAGTCCACAAAAACTGCTAAAAATGATCCACAGTCTTTAAAGAAAAGACAGCATAAGACAACCATATCATAATGATTATGGGTTGTGTATGTATATATATATATATATATTAAAAATACATATTTTATATATGTATATATGAATTGATATGAGAGCACATGGAAATGACAATGCCACAGAGGAAGAGGCGTTGATTAGAGTATTGAATGGTAAGAAGACATTTGCCAGAAGGAGAAATGGATAAAGGGCAAAGGGCACCTTAGGTACAGGGAAAGGTATTTGTAGAAGCACAGAGTTATAGAAAGATATTACAATGAACTCAAGTGAATATTTCAGTATTGAGGGAACATAGGAAATAAGGAGTGGTAACAGATTAAATTGAAAAAGGTGATAAATCTGTCAGGCTAAGGATTTTATTCCTTTAGAAAGAAAATTGTGAATATTTTAAAAAGGACATTACATGATCAGATTTGTATTAGGAAGGTAACTGATAGGAATGATGAGGATGGATCGAGTGAAGAGATTCTAAAGATTCTAAGTCAGTTGGGAAACAGTGCAGCAAACGATAATGCTATGAAGAAAATAAAAAGATAATGTTTTATATAACTCAGGCAGTGGGAATGGAGAGAATTTGAGAAATATACCAGAGACAGGCTTGAGGACTAATTAACTGAGAAGATGTAAAAGAGAAGAAAGAGTTGCTGATCTGAGAGTTAAGCCATTATTTGTATTATGAAAAGAGGTAGCCCTTGGAGCATAATTTTAGAGAGTAGAAGATAGCAAATTATACATCAGTTTAAAGAACTGTTAAACAACCACTTAGGTTGTAAAAACATATAGGAAGCACAGGAAAGAGTAGAGAAATGAGTCCTTGGTCATATCCATATAGATAGCAGTTTTTAAGCAATGGGATTGGATAAGAGCACCCATAAAAAATAGGTAGAAACTTGTATTTTAATTTATTTCTCTGTCTGTGAAGACTGTTCATTGAGGGCTAGGATCAAGTCAAATTTTGTACTCCTGTAAGAGCCCATCAAAGGAAAATGGTACTTTCAACATGAATGGGCATTTGCTTAAGAACTTTTATCCCTCTTTAAAGCACTTTTCTTTCTTTGCTTATGTACCCTGTTCAGTTCAGCATGGAGAATAATTTAGAAAGTAATATCTGGTAAGGTGCATAATATAATGAAATTCCACCACAGGGAAAAATTTGAATGCTCTGCGGAACTTTCTATATAACTCCAGACACAATTTCACCTTATAGACTTATAGAGAACAGAAAAGTTGCTGGGTTTTCTGTTTGTCTGTTTTTTTAAGTAATGTTAATGATCTATTGATACTTTTGTTCTGCTTTGAAACTTAAATATATGCTATTCAGAAGGGCCAAAAAATACACATTGGCCTAAGTATCGTTTTCACCAAATGTTGAAAAAGGGCTTAGAATATCAATGCTTTTTCTGTAGTAACATAAATGACTCATGAATATACTATCAGAGAGAAATTACACAATTTTCTATCTACACATATGACAGGTCACAGGGCACAGAATTCAGGCCTCAGCCCCCTCTTTCCCCCTGCAGCATCAGCCGCAGGTCTACTGATTGTGACCCTTTCATCCCCCTTCCTTCTTGCCACAACTCCTGTTGCCTCTTGCCAAACGCTACCCAGGGCAAGAAACCACATCAAAGAAGGACCCGTGTAAATGGCTCCATCAATAAGGAGCAAACAGGTCAGGACAGGCAGAAAAAAGAAGAAAGCAAAAATACGAGCCAACGGCAATCGGACCAGTCACCAGATGCAGAATTCTGGACCAATAAGGGTCGGCGAACTTCACAGTATAAAAGGAAAAACTCAGCACAACGCAGGTGAACATTTTCTTCAGGCTCTTGAAGAAAGTGTTCTTTTACCCTTTCCCCCTACCTCCTTCTACTTCCCCCTCCCCCTATCTCTTTCCCTCTCCCCCCTTCCTCTTCCCTCTCCCTCCTTTACAATAAACCCCTTTCAACCTCAGCTCACTGCATGGTTATGAGTATTGGACCGAACTCCAATTTGTTCGAGCAACATATACTCTATAGACGGGCTGAATCTGTATTTGTAGATACTTAATAAAATTTTATTTCTTTAGATTTGGCCTTTTTTTTTTCTTTATATTTTCCTCTATCTGACTTAGTGTGATTTTTTTCCTCCATCTTTTTTTTTTCTTTCTCCTTGTTCCTTTAAAGTCTCAGAGTTAAATTAGCAATTTTCTAAAATGTCCTTGTCAGGCAACATTATGGAAATTATTTGAATATCATTGCTAAGCCAGGTGAGCCATTTAAAAATGTAAATAATTTGCAAGACCATGAATCTAGCTGATGAAGAGCAACCTTAATGCTGATTGATGTATTAGAATTTTTCCTGATTAGTAATTGCTTCAAAATCTCTTTTCTATGGTTCAGTTTGTCATTTCAGTGCCAGGCCTTAATATATATCTGTATAACTAACAAATCTGTAATAAGCATTTCACATCCTTAGTAACCCCAGACTTTGTCAGTCGGTAATTAAAGGCCAATAACTGTATATTTTTCACAACTATTGACTTCTCACAATCAATGCTTGGCTGATATTATTAATCTGATTTATAGAATATTTTAAAACTTTGCATTGGCTTTACTTAGCACTATGTTTTTCCCAAGGTGTTATATTTTTAAATATATATTATGCCACTAGACAATATATAGGTTACAGCTTTCAGCTTCTCATTTATTCTTTAAAATTATTTTAAAGGAAAAGATATAATCATGACCTTGGGGCATTTTTTTTTTTTTTTTAAAGGAAAGACAGAGAGAAGGAAGGAAGGATAGAAGGAAGGAAGAGAGGAAGAAAGGGAAACATCTTTTAAACATTTTCTTGTTTTATTGTATTTTGTTTCTCCGTTTTCGTTACATGGGCTGGGGCCGGGAATCGAACCGAGGTCCTCCGGCATAGCAGGCAAGCACTTTGCCCGCTGAGCCACCGCGGCCCGCCCCCTTGGGGCATTTTGAATTTGAGCTCTGTCTGAAATCCACAAACATGATTATAATTTCAAGAAGCACTGTTTTAAAATTGTCTTCTTGCTGTAAGAAGCTGCTAGAAATTTCATTTATGTGAAGCTGCTAGAAATTTCGCTTATGTTTGAGCAAAATCTCAAGAAGCCTATTTTATCATATGAAATCAGTTATTGCTAAAATACTACCTAAAATCTGGGGTTCAAATTTATACCTCCTGAGAAATGCCCATCAGTCAGTCACAGATTGCATTGCCTATTATATTTATTTATTTATTTTTTTTTTAATTTTTTTATTAATCAAAAAAAAGAAAAGAAATTAACACAACATTTAGAAATCATTCCATTCTACAAATGCACTCAGTAATTCTTAGTATCATCACATAGATGTATGATCATCATTTCTTAGTACATTTGCATCGATTTAGGAAAAGAACTAGCAAAACAGCAGAAAAAAATATAGAATGTTAATATAGAGAAGAGAATTAAAATAATAATACTACTAATATATATATATATATATATATATAAAGGAAAAAGAAAAAAACAAAAACAAAAGATACAAACAAACAAACAAAAAACCATATTTCAGGTGCAGCTTCATTCAGTGTTCCAACATAGTTACATTACACTTAGGTATTATTGTGCTGTCCATTTTTGAGTTTTTGTATCTAGTCCTGTTGCACAGTCTGTATCCCTTCAGCTCCAATTGCCCATTATCTTACCCTGTTTCTAACTCCTGCTGGTCTCTGTTACCAATGATATATTCCAAGCTGATTCTCAAATGTCGGTTCACATCAGTGGGACCTTACAGTATTTGTCCTTTAGTTTTGGGCTAGACTCACTCAGCATAATGTTCTCTAGGTCCATCCATGTTATTACATGCTTCATAAGTTTAGTCTGTCTTAAAGCTGCATAATATTCCATCGTAGGTATATGCCACAGTTTGTTTAGCCACTCGTCTGTTGATGAACATTTTGGCTGTTTCCATCTCTTTGCAATTGTAGATAATGCTGCTATAAACACTGGTGTGCAAATGTCCGTCTGTGTCTTTGCCCTTAAGTCCCTTGAGTAGATACCTAGCAGTGGTATTGCTGGGTCGTAATCCATTCTGCCATTCTATGTCTTTTGATTGGGAAATTCAGTCCATTAACTTTTAGTATTATTACTGTTTGGATAATATTTTCCTCTACCATTTTGGCTTTTGTATTATATATATCATATCTGATTTTCCTTCTTTCTACACTTTACTCCATACCTCTCTCTTCTGTCTTTTTGTATCTGACTCTAATGCTCCCTTTAGTATTTCTTGCAGAGCTGGTCTCTTGGTCACAAATTCTCTCAGTGACTTTTTGTCTATAAATGTTTTAATTTCTCCTTCATTTTTGAAGGACAATTTTGCTGGATATAGGAGTCTTGGTTGGCAGTTTTTCTCTTTTAGTAATTTAAATATATCATCCCACTGTCTTCTAGCTTCCATGGTTTCTGCTGAGAAATCTACACATAATCTTATTGGGTTTCCCTTGTATGTGACAGATTGTTTTTCTCTTGCTGCTTTCAAGATCCTCTCTTTCTCTTTGACCTCTGACATTCTAACTAGTAAGTGTCTTGGAGAACGCCTATTTGGGTCTATTCTCTTTGGGGTGCGCTGCACTTCTTGGATCTGTAAATTTAGGTCTTTCATAAGAGTTGGGAAATTTTCAGTGATAATTTCTTCCATTAGTTTTTCTCCTCCTTTTCCCTTCTCTTCTCCTTCTGGGACACCCATAACACGTATATTTGTGCGCTTCATATTGTCATTCAGTTCCCTGATCCCCTGCTCAAGTTTTTCCATTCTTTTCTTGATAGTTTCTGTTTCTTTTTGGAATTCAGATATTCCATCCTCCAGTTCACTAATTGTAGCTTCTGTCTCTTTAGATCTACCATTGTAGGTATCCATTGTTTGTTCCATTTTTTCTTCTTTGTCCTTCACTCCCATACGTTCTGTGATTTGTTTTTTCAGATTTTCTATTTCTTCTTTTTGTTCAGCCCATGTCTTCTTCATGTCCTCCCTCAATTTATTGATTTGGTTTTTGAAGAATTTTTCCATTTCTGTTCGTATATTCAGCATTAGTTGTCTCAGCTCCTGTATCTCATTTGAACTATTGGTTTGTTCCTTTGACTGGGCCATATCTTCAATTTTCCGAGCGTCATCCATTATTTTCTGCTGGTGTCTGGGCATTTGATCAGATTTCCCTGGGTGTGGGACCCGGCTGGTTGAAAGGTTTTTCTGTGAAATCTCTGGGCTCTGTTTTTTTTTTTTCCTGCCCAGTAGGTGGCGCTCGTGGCGCTCGTCTGTCTGCACGGCAGTCGGCCCGGGAAACCGCGCGTGGAGGGCGGGGGGTGTCGCCGGCCGCCCTGGCTTGGGGGAGTGCCGGTCCTAATTGCCCAGCTGGCCCGAAACGCCAAGCGTGACGGGAGGGCCCCGCTATCCAACGTTCCCAGTCAGACCGGGGAGCCACGTGCGTGGAGGGGACCCCAGTCGCCAGCCGCCCCGGCCGGGAAAACGCGCGCCCCTCGGGTAGCTCACCGCAGCAGATTCTCCCTGCCCGTCAGCTGTTCCAGAATGGGGTACGCTGTCTTTTTGGTCTCTGTCGTGACTCCGGGAGCTGTTTCGTATTGTTTCTGTTTCTTTAGTTGCTTTTCTGGAGAAGGAACTAAGACCCGCGCGTCTTACTAAGCCGCCATCTTCTCCGGAAGTCTATATTTATTTTTTAATATGAATTTCAATTTAGCATTCTCTGACAGTTAAGTTCACTGTGTATTGCTACTTTTATCATGTGTGTCCTCATGTATTTAACTATAGACACATCAGGAAGTTTGCCATATCCCACGTATTAAAAATTTTGGTTGTGTAAAAGGAATTAAGTACAATATATATTAACTCAGATATCTTTGGTTATGACTGATTTTCAACCCACCCATTTAATAGAGGTAAGAGCTATACTATGTGTCTTATAATAATGTTTTCCACTTTGGAATTAACATGGACTATGAAGTTAGTTTGGCAGTTGTGATTATCATAACATGATTTACTGATGCCAAGTCTAATTCTTGACATGTCCTTGAAAATGTTAGGACAAATCAATTACTAAAATAACAAATGCGTCTCTTATAAAACTGTTGACTCTTAGCTCAAAATCTTATATACTGTTTTGTTTCAAAAATATTCTTTCATGAAAATGAAAACCCTAAATTTTTATTGATTTCTCAAATTGTAAATATTTTTCTTAAAAAAAGATCTATAAATTATTTGTGTGCTGGGGATCTATTCCTTTTTTATTGTTTTGGCTGTTTATTTTTTATTAATGTTAGAAAACTTCAATTTGTGATACAAAATATAATGAAGGAAAAAGATGACACTTGGCCAAATATAAAATATTTTTTAAATGGACAAAAATCAGAAAAGACAAAATAACATCTTCCCCCTCTCTCCCTATCTGCAACCTTTTTGGCCAAACAAATTTCTGTTTAATATGATACAGTTGGATTTTTTTCCTCTTTTCATTCTTATTGGTTTACCAAAAGATCTATCTCTTCATCTGAATTAAGAACCAAATTGGAACTAGCCAAAAATTGTCTTCCCAATGTAGGCAAATTGTTTAACAGTTCCTTTCCCTTTGTAAAATGGGGATCATATGATCAGCTGTGTCTTGGAAATGATGTAAGGTATGTCCCCCTCATCCCCTTCTTTCTCTAGTCATTGCCAGGAAAAGAAGGAGGACCAAAGATGATCTTTTCAAGGAAACTGTAATATTGTGTTACTTGTATAATTATCTAAAATAAAATGTGGCATGTGTGAGAGAGAGAAAGTTATCAAATATGTGTCTTTCATGTTCTACCACTTCTATAATGTACTAGCCATCATGTTTTGTTCCTCAGGCCATTTCTGGTTTTCTTAATCTCCATTATTATCATTTGCAAAACAACTGCATCTCCTCCTCTTCTACCTTTTCTCTATTCTATTAGGATATTTTCCTTACCTGGGGCCTGAAATTTGAGAAAGAAGGAAGTGTAGGCAGGAAACTTAAGTCATAAATGGTGTCCATATTATTTCCTTTAAAAAAGCATTTTTTTAATTAGAGAAGTTGTAGGTTTACAGAAAAGTCATGTAAAAAATACAACCTTCCCATATACCCCTCTATTGTTGACACTGGATAAATGTGGTACCTTTGTTACAATTGAAGAAAGAGGAAATTTTTAGCCATTATTTCTTCAAATATTCTTTATGCCCCTTGTCATGGTCAGGGACATGTGTCAACTTGGCCAAGTTGTGGTACTTGTTTGTCTGGTTGGGCAAGTGCTGGCCTGTCTGTTGCAATGAGGACATTTCATAGAATTAAATCATGATCACGTCAGCTGCATCCACAGCTGATTTCATTTGTAATCAGCCAAAGGGGAGTGTCTTCTGCAATGAGTGATGCTTAATCTAATCATGGGAAGCCTTTTAAGCAGGATTCAGAAGAGACAGGCTCTCTTCCTGCTTAGGCTGGTGAGCCTCTCCTGTGGAGTTCGTCCAGACCCTCCATTGGAGTCGTCTCAGCTTCACAGCCTGCCCTGCGGATTTTGGACTCTGCATTCCCGTGGTCACATGAGACACGTTTATAAATTTTATATTTGCGAGTGTTCCCTGTTGATTCTGTTTCTCTGGAGAACCCTAACCAATACATCTTGGTACCAGGAGTGGATCTTAAGAAACAGAATCTTAAAAATGGGTTTTTATGAATGTTTTTCTACTCTGATTGGACTCAAAAACACTAAGGACTCTGATTGCCATAATCAGAATGACACTCCCAATCCGTGGAGTGAATTGGCAAAAGAGATAGTCAAAATATCACCATTCAATTCTCCTAATGCTTTGCTTGTACAAAGCCAGGCTCTAGGGGATAACATTTTTGACAACTTTACAGAGTTTTGTAGAAATAAGAGGTATAGACATGTTGGTTGGTTGTTGTTAGATACACTGGCTACATTAAGGGGTGAAAGGGATGGGCTTAAGGCTTCACATGAGAAGCTTAAGCACCATCTGAAAGATGTAGACGTTTCTATGAGTATCCTGAAGGAAAATCTTATTTCCTGTAGCTGTAGACCTGAGAGTTCTGAAAATCAGACTCAGAATCTTATTGTTAGAGTAGCAACTTTACAGCATAAACTGAAATCTCAATCTTGCATGGTGTCTGCCATTAAAGTGAGGGCATTGATTGGAAAGGAGTGGGACCCTGAAAAATGGGATGGTGACATGGATTGATAATGATGTTGGGGATGAGGTTGAAACCATAGATCATGCTGAGTCTTCTCTAGATAACCCTGTAATAGTTTTCCCTGAGTACATAACCGCCCCACCTCCAACCTGCCTTGAGGAGTTGGCCACCCAACCTCCTCCTGAAGGGATTAGCCCTAGAGTGATTAATCCCGTTTCACCAGATGAAACTACAAATGAAGGCCCTGAAGCAAATGGCTTGGAAGCTATTTCTAATTCTTTTCATGAACCACCCCCACCACCCCTCATTTCTTCCAGACCTATAACTAGACTAAAGTCCCAACAGGCCCCTAAAGGTGAGGTACAAAGTATCACACATGAGGAGGTACATTATACTCCAAAAGAACTGTGTGAGTTTTCCAATTTATATAGACAGAAATCAGGGGAATATGTGTGGCAATGGATTTTAAGAGTGTGGGATAATGGTGGGAGGAATATAAGGCTGGATCAGGCTGAATTTATTGATATGGGCCCACTAAGCAGAGATTCTGCATTCAATTTTATAGCTCGAGGGGTTAGAAAAGGCATTAACAGTTTGTTTGGGTGGTTGGTTGAAACATGGATCAAAAGGTGGCCAACATTACCTGAGGTCAAAATGCCAGAACTGCCCTGGTATAATGTAGATGAGGGGATCCAAAGGCTTAGAGAGATTGGAATGTTAGAGTGGATTTATCATGCAAAACCTTCTCTTACACCACAGGAATGTCCGGAGGATTCACCTTTTACCAGAAGAGTGAGAAATAATTTTGTGAGACTAGCACCATCATCCCTAAAGAGCTCTGTGGTTGCACTTCTCTGTAGGTCAGACATTACTGTAGGAACAGCTGTCACTGAGCTGGAATCCTTAAGCACAGTGGGGATAATGGGATCCCGAATTGGCAGAAGCCAGGTGGCAGCACTTAATCGCTAAAGACAGGATAGACGTGGCTATTATAATAGACAGCAAACTCAAAGCAGGCGTCAAAATTATATGACATGCAGAGATTTGTGGCATTGGCTAGTAAATCCTGGGGTACCTAGAAATACAGTACAAGGGCAATCTACTAAATTCTTGTTTGAGCTGTATAAACAAAAGAGTTCTAGGTCAAGTGAACAGAAGTCTAACCTGAATTACAAAAACACAGAGTCACGGCTCCTTAATCAATTTCCAGACTTGAAACAGTTTACAGACCCAGAGCCCCTTGAATGAAGGGGAGCCCAGGTCCCTTTGGGGGAGAACTATGTTATACTGCCACAAATTTATACTGTTAATCTTCCTCCAAGCCTTCCCCAGACTGAAGGCCTTTTACCAGGGTAGCTGTGCATTGGGGAAAAGGAAATGATCAGATATTTTGGGGATTATTAGACACTGGTTCAGAAGTGACATTAATTCCAGGGGACCCAACACGTCACTCTGGACCACCAGTCAGACTGGGGGCTTATGGAGGCCAGGTGATCAATGGAGTTTTAGCTCAGGTCCATCTCACAATGGGTCCAGTGGGCTCCCGGACCCATTCTGTAGTTATTTCCCCAGTTCTAGAATGTATAATTGGTATAGACATACTGAGCAACTGGCAGAATCTCCACATTGGCTCTCTAACTCATGCAGTGGGGGCTATTATGGTGGGAAAGGCCAAGTGGAAGCCACTAGAACTGCCCCTACCAAGCAAAATAGTAAATCAGAAGCAATACTGGATTCCTGGAGAGATTGCAGAGATTACTGCCATTCTTAAGGACTTGAAGGATGCAGGGGTGGTGATTCCCACCACATCCCCATTCAACTCTCCTATTTGGCTTGTGCAGAAAACAGATGGGTCTTGGAGGATGACAGTGGATTATTGTAAGCTCAACCAGGTGGTAATTCCAATTGCAGCTGCTGTTCCAGATGTGGTATCATTGCTTGAGCAAATCAATACATCCCTTGGTACCTGGTATGCCTCTATTGATCTGGCAAATGCTTTTTTCTCAATAGCTATTAGTAAGGACCACCAGAAACAGTTTGCTTTCAGCTGGCAAGGTCAGCAATATACTTTCACTGTCCTGCCTCAGGGGTATATCAACTCTCCAGCCCTATGTCATAATCTTGTCCGCAGAGACCTTGATCACTTCTGCCTCTCACAAGACATCACACTGGTCCATTATACTGATGATATCTTGATTGGACCTAGTGAGCAAGAAGTAGCAACTATTCTAGATTTATTGGTAAGACATTTGCGTGTCAGAGGATGGGAGATAAATCCAAAAAAATACAGGGGCCTTCCACCTCAGTGAAATTTCTAGGTGTCCAGTGGTGTGGGGCATGTCGAGATATCCCTTCTAAACTGAAGGATAAGTTGCTGCATCTGGCCCCTCCTATGACCAGAAAAGGGGCACAACACCTAGTTGGTCTTTTTGGATTTTGGCAACAACATAGTCCTCATTTGGGTATACTACTCTGGCCCATTTATTGAGCAACCAGAAAAGATGCTAATTTTGAGTGGGGGCCTGAACAAGAGGAGGCTCTGTGACAGGTCCAGGCTGCTGTACAAGCTGCTCTGCCACTTGGGCCATATGATCCAGCAGATCCAATGGTGCTGGAAGTGTCAGTGGCAAATAGAGATGCTGTTTGGAGCCTGTGGCAGGCCCCTACAGGAGAATCGCAATGCAGAGCCTTAGGATTTTGGAGCAAGGCCTTACCATCTGCTGCAGATTACTCTCCTTTTGAGAAACAGCTTTTGGCCTGCTACTGGGCCTTAGTAGAGACTGAACGCTTAACCATGGGCCACCAAGTTACCATGAGACCTGAGTTGCCTATCATGAACTGGGTGTTGTCTGACCCACCAAGCCATAAAGTTGGGCATGCACAGCAGTACTCTATTGTAAAATGGAAATGGTATACACGAGATACAGCCAGTGCAGATCCTGAAGGCACAAGTAAGTTACATGAAGAAGTGGCCCAAATGCCCATGGTCTCCACTCCTGCCACATTACCTTCTCTTTCCCAGACCAGAGCTATGGCCTCTTGGGGAATTCCTTACAGTGAATTGACTGAGGAAGAGAAAACTCGGGCCTGGTTTACAGATGGGTCAGCACGATATTCAGGTACCACCCAAAAGTGGACAGCTGCAGCATTACAACCCCTTTCTGGGGTGTCCTTGAAGGACAGTGTTGAGGGGAAATCCTCCCAGTGGGCAGAACTTCGAGCAGAACCTGGTTGTTCATTTTGCTTGGAAGGAAAACTGGACAGAGGTGCGTTTATATACTGACTCATGGGTTGTTGCTAATGGTTTGGCTGGATGGTCAGGGACTTGGAAAGACCATAATTGGAAAATTGGTGACAAAGAGGTCTGGGGAAGAAGTATGTGGATAGACCTTTCTGAGTGAGCTAAAAACATGAAGATATTCGTGTCCCATGTGAACCCACACCAGAGGGTGACTTCAGCAGAGGAGGATTTTAATAATCAAGTGGATAAGATGACCTGTTCTGTGGATACCAGTCAGTCTCTTTCCCCAGCAACTCCTGTCATTGCCCAATGGGCTCATGAACAAAGTGGTCATGGAGGTAGGGATGGAGGTTATGCGTGGGCTCAGCAACATGGACTTCCACTCACCAAGGCTGACTTGGCTACAGCCACTGCTGAGTGCCCAGTCTGCCAGCAGCAGAGGCCCACACTCAGCCCCCGATATGGCACCATTCCCCGAGGTGACCAGCCAGCTACATGGTGGCAGGTTGATTACATTGGACCACTTCCTTCATGGAAGGGGCAGTGATTTGTTTTAACTGGAATAGACACATATTCTGGATATGGGTTTGCTTTCCCTGCATGCACTGCTTCTGCCAAAGCTACCATCTGTGGGCTTACAGAATGCCTTATCCATCGTCATGGTATTCCACATAGCATTGCTTCTGATAAAGGAACACACTTCACAGCAAATGAAATGTGGGAATTGGCACATGCTCATGGAGTTCTCTGGTCTTACCATGTTCCCCATCATCCAGAAGCAGCTGGATTGATAGAACGGTGGAATGACCTTTTGAAAACTCAATTACGGTGCCAACTAGGTGGCAATACCTTGAAGGCCTGGGGTAACGTTCTCCAGGAAGCTCTATATGCTCTGAATCAGCATCCACTGTATGGGGCTGTTTCTCCCATAGCCAGGATCCATTGGTCCAGGAACCAAGGGGTGGAAATGGGTGTGGTGCCACTCACTATTACCCCTAGTGATCCACTAGGAAAATTTTTGCTTCCTGTCCCTGCAATCCTGAGCTCTGCTGGTCTACAGGTTTTAGTTCCAAAATGGGGAGTGCTTCCTCCAGGAGAAACAACAATGATTCCACTGAACTGGTAGTTAAGACTGCCACCTGGTCACTTTGCACTACTTATGCCACTGGATCAACAAGCCAAGAAGGGGATTACATTATTGTCTGGGGCAATTGACCCTGACTATCGGGAGGAAGTAGGACTGCAACTACATAATGTAGGTAAAGAAGGGTTTTCTTGGAATATAGGAGATCCCCTAGGACGTCTTTTAGTACTACCATGCCCTGCGATTAAAACCAATGGAAAATTGCAACAACACAATCCAGGCAGGACTACCAATGGCTCTGAAACTTCAGAAATGAAGGTTTGGGTCACCCCACCAGGTAAAGAACCATGGCCAGCTGAAGTGCTTGCTGAGGGTAAAGGGAACATGGAATGGGTAGTGGAAGAAGGTAGAGATAAATATGAACTTTGACCAGGTGATCAGTTACAGAAACGAGGACTGTAATGCTGTTTTGTTCATACTATACTATTTAAGTTGTAAGATAACAAGTTTAAGAATGAATGTTGCCCAAGGATTTGTGCCCTATTCTGGAGAGATTTAATGTGTTTCCAGTTATATGCAGGACAGTTGAGTATTGTCAGGTAAAAGAAAAAAATGTGTGTTTTATTGTTTATATTTGGAAATTTGGTATGGTTTAAGGTGATATATATAGCTGCCGACTTGACAGGGGGTGGACTGTCATGGTCAGGGATGTGTGTCAACTTGGCCAAGTTGTGGTACCTTTTGTCTGGTTGGGCAAGTGCTGGCCTGTCTGTTGCAATGAGGACATTTCATAGAATTAGATCATGATCATGTCAGCTGCATCCACAGCTGATTCCATTTGTAATCAGCCAAAGGGGTGTGTCTTCTGCAATGAGTGATGTTTAATCTAATCATGGGAAGCCTTTTAAGGAGGATTCAGAATAGACAGCCTCTCTTCCTGCTTAGGCTGGTGAGCCTCTGCTGTGGAGTTCATCCAGACCCTCCATTGGAGTCGTCTCAGCTTCACAGTCTGCCCTGCGGATTTTGGACTCTGCATTCCCGTGGTCACGTGAGACACATTTATAAATTTTATATTTGCGAGTGTTCCCTGTTGATTCTGTTTCTGTAGAGAACCCTAACTAATGCACCCCTTTTCCCATCTCTTTTCCTTCTGGGACATCCATGCATCTAAGTTGGTATGCTTTGTACTGTCATTCAGTTCTCTGAGACCCTCCTCATTTTTCCCATTCTTTTCTCTCTGTTCTTCTCTCTGTGAGATTTCAATCGTCCTATCTTCTAATTAGCTGATTCTTCTGCCTGTTCAAATCTGCTATTGTGTGCCCTTAGTGTATTTTTAATCTCTTCTATTGTGTCTTTCATTCACACAAGTTGTTTCGTTTCATACTTTCAAATTCTTCTTTATGCTTAATATCCCTTATCTCTGTAGCCATATTTTACTTCATATCCTTGAATTGATTTAGGAAATTTCTTCTAACTTTGATTAGTTGTTTCAAATTCTGTGTTTCCACCAAACTTTTACGTTGTTCCTTTGTTTAGGCCAAATCTAACTATTTCGTAGTATGGCTTGTAGTTTTTTGCTGATGTCTAGGCATCGGATTATCTTGAAGAATTTACTCCTAAATTTAGTTTTTCTCTCTCTCTCCTTGGTTTTTATTGTTAGATGGCTTTGTGTTAAGTCTATTCTTTGTCATTTGGTTCAACTTGTTCTAGACTTTTAGAATTTGTCATTTTAATAGATCAGATTTTTTCAGTTTCTCTTCATCTGATTTTGCTCTGGGTATATAGTACGACTTTTAAGATTGACTATATGTACAATTGTTTTACCCCCAGGAGAAAGCTTCTTTTCCCCTGTTCCTTGTCCAGGAATTTTATATGTTATGTTTGTTTTTGTTTTGCCTCTCTAGTTTTGTTTTGTTGTTGTTTTTAACTCTCCTTTCCTTGCCTCTAGTTGCTTTTGCCTGCAGGGCAAATTCTGTGGAGAGGGTCACGAGCAGAGAGGACTTTCCAAAATCAGTATTTCCAAGCCAGAAGAGGGCCAGGGACCCACAAGGGGGTCACAGATAAGTTCTGAAGAGCCCTAGGGAGAGGGTCAGAAAATATGCCAGAAAGCCTTTTTGATGGTTCCCTGAAGCTGCACTTTCCTGGCTTGCCAAGCAGATGGCATTCTTCAGTAAACTTTTTTCCATAGCCTTAGGGGAGCCCTGCATCTTTGAACTTCTGCCACCTTCACGCCTGTTGGGGCATGGTTAAAACAATGGCCAGTGTTCCCTATCTGGGTGGGCTAAAATGTGGCTCAAACCAGGATCCAACATCCAAATTTACTGACCCAAAGTCATGATCAGTACTTAGCTGTATACTCCCTGTTCTTGAGGAAGAGATCTTCTATATCTTTCCGCAGCAGCTAGTCAGGAAACAGACTGAATTGGTTAGCCAAGAGAGCAGGTGGTGAGTGCCAGCATTTGCTGCTGAACACTTTACTCACAGTGTTTTATCACCATCTCAGTCTCTTTGTGCTGCTATTCCCTGGATGCTGTACAATCCTCCCCTGGGCTCCAGAGCCCCATAACAGTTGTTTCAGACAATTTCTGCCTGTCCAGTAGCTAATTTTGGAGGGTAAATAAGTGCCACAGTGTCTTACTCTGCCATCTTCCCCTGAAGTCCTCTGCCTATTACTTTTGAGATAATTTATCTTTATTTTTGGTGGAGGAGTCTAATGTCTTTCAAAAATCAGAAATATACACAAAATATTGCAAAATGATATTTCTCTTTGTGCAATCATACATATTTCAGCACCTAGAGGCATGTATAAACTATATTTATTAAATTACAGTGCCTTCCTTATGAATTATGGGTAAATTCCATTGCATTTATAGTCCATCCCATTTATATTTGATCTGGTAAGAATGTATATGGCCTGAAAAGAGCATTTATGTGAAATAATATACTATCTGAGTTTAAAAGAACTATTGGGGACTCCAGGAAGATAGCAGAATAGGATAGGCTGAGTTCATACCTGCTCCAAGGAATAGCTAACAAGGTCGCAGAAAAATGACCAGAACAATGATTCTAGGGTACAAATGAACTGAGAGGGTCTTCTACACCACATAGGGAAGTCCTGTTTAAGAAAACTGGGGCATTGAGATGCAGAGAGCCAGAGACCATCCAGCTAATACAAAGTGCCTAACCACACCCTTCTCCAAACAGAGGCCTGAGCCCTCAGGAGTGTATAGGCAAGGAGGTGGGCACAGGGAAGTAAGCCAAGCCAAGCTCCCTGAATGTGCCATACCCACACATGCTGTCCCACAGTGCAACCCATGGCTCCCCCTGCATGCCCCATGTACCCAAGCTCTGCCTCCTGGCGCCCTAGAAACCCCACACTACCCCATCCAGGACCCATGCCCCATCATGTGCACATGTACATCCTCATCCCACCACTCCAGACCCGTGAACCTGTGCCATGCCCCCACACACAGTGCCCGTGTGCAAATCTGTGCCACACATCCCCCACATACATGTGGGCACCCCTGCCACAGCCTAACCCCTGTGTTCTGTGCGCATGTACAACTGTGCCCTGTCTCTGCTGCACTGTTCATATGCACATCCATGTCCTGCCTGCCCCAGTACCCATGGACCCATTCCCCACCCTCAACCCCAGCACCCTGCATTCTTCACCCTGCACACATGTAATCCACACCCCATGCCCCACCTGTGCTCTCACAGGCTTTCATGTGGAAATCTGTGTCACACCCTCATGCCATGTGCATGTGCGCAAACCCACCCTAGCTGCCCCATGGCTCATACATGCACACACCCACACCCACGCCTCTATCCTACCCATGCTACCTGCACTACTCTCCCCCCATGATTCATGCACCTGAGCCCTGCCCCCACACACGTGTGCATCCATCCCCTACCCAGCACCCCTGCCTCCATCCCCTATGCATCTGTGCACTCATGCCCCATTTCCCTGCTTCCCAACCTCCCCACCCCAACACCCCATACTCCACATGTGCAATTGTGCCTGACCCACTTACCTGTCTCATATACCTATGCCATGCCCTCCCACTTCCCACAGCCCACCCCCTGCGCATCACCATTCCCATGCCCCACTCATCTACACAGCCCCCCATCTATCTCCTGCCACAGCCTGCCTCCTTGTCCCCCACTCCACACCCTGCTCCTGTGTTTTGAGGCCTGCCTGAGCTGCACCCTACCCCCACCACCTCCATACTGCTCTCCACAAATCTGTGCCTCACAGCCCACAGTCCTGGGCAACAGCATAGCACAGCCACCCCATGCCTAGCCCTGCACCACATCCTGTCACTGCTCTACAGTGCCCTGCCCCATGCCCCACCTCCTCCCCCATGTACATCCCACAATTATAAAAAAAACCTTAAGAATACTGAAGGATATCAACTTCCAAAGTAACCTTCTCAAGATAATTACATTTCTTGAAGACAACAGAGAATCACAAAGCATGTGAAGATGCAGATAGATATATCCCAGCCTATTAACCAAATTAAAACACTGGAGGAGACAGACCTCAGAACAACTAATCAAAGATATTCATACAACTCTACTAAATAAATTCAACAGATTGAATAATGACATAAAAGAGATGAAAAAGACATTAGAAGAGCATAAAGAACATTTTTAAATAGAAAAATAGATATCACAGAGATGAAATACCATAGATCAAATGAAAAATATACTAGAGACACAATACAGATTTGAAGAGGCAGAAGAAAGAAGAAGTGAACTAGAGGACAGGACGATTGATTTTGAATGCACAAAAGAACAAGTGGCAAAAAAGATGGAAAAATTTGTATTGGATCTCAGGGAAATGAGGGACAACATGAAGCACACAAATATAAGAATCATTGGTGTCCCAAAAGGAGAAAAGAAGAGTAAAGGGCTAAGATGATTAGTTGAGGAGATAATGGGGGAAAACTTCCCAACCCTTATAAGAGACATAAATATGTAAATTAAAGAAGCCCAATGAACCCAAATAGAATAAATCTAAATAGGTCTACCCCAAGACACATACTAATCAGTCTCTCAAATATTGAAGAGAAGCAGAAAATCCTGAAATCAGCAAGAAAAATGATCTACTACATACAAGGGAAAACACATAAGACTGAGTTCAGACTATATGACAGGCACCATGGAAGCAGGAAGACAGTGAGATAATATTTTTAAGATCCTGAAAGAGAAAGACATCCAGCCAAGAATTCTGTACGCAGCCAAACTGTCCTTCAAAAGTGAGGGAACAATTGAAATTTTCACAAACAAATGCTGAGAAAATATGCCAACAAGAGACAGGCCCTACAAGAAAAACTAAAGGGAGTTCTCTCAGCTGAATAAAAAAAAATAGGAGAAGAAGGTCTGGAGGAGGGCACAGAATTGAAGAAGACCAGTAAGAGTAACTTAAAGAATAAAAAGTGAAATAGGGAAAAGAAGATATATATCTGATAAATAAAATCCAAAGGATAAGATGACAAATTATAAAAAATGCCTTTACAGTAATAACTTTGAATGTCAATGGACTAAACACCTATTAAAAATACAGATTGGCAGACTGGATTAAGAAATATGATCCAGCTACATTTGGCAGACAAGAGACTCATCTTAGACCCAAGTATACAAATAGATTGAAAGTGAAAGGATGGAAAAAGATGTCCTATGCATGCTGCAACCAATAGAAAGCACAAGTAGTAACACTAATTTCAGAAAAAAATAGACTTTAATTGTAAAGAAGTATGAGACAGAAAAAGAACACTACATATTAATAAAAGAGACAATTCACCAAGAAGAAATAACAATCATAAATGTTTATGCTCCCAATCAAAAGGAGACCCAAAGTACAAGGCAAACATTGGCAAAACTGAAGGGGATGATAGACATTTCAACAGTAACAGTGGGGGACTTCAATACAGCACTGTCCTTTATAGATAGAACAATCATGCAGAGGATCAACAAAGAAATAGAGAACTTAAACAATTGGATAAATGAAGTAGACCTAATAGATATATATAGATCATTACACCCCAGAACACCAGAAAATATATTCTTCTCTAGTGCTCATGGAATGTTCTCCAGGATAGATCATATGTTGGGGCACAAAACAGGTGTTTATAAATTTAAATTTAAAAGATCATACATTGGGGCACAAACCAGGTTTTTATAAATTTATTCAAAGCCCTCTCTCTGATCACAATGGAATGAAGCTGGAAATCAATAACATCCAAAGAACTGGAACTTTCACAAATATATGGAGATTAAGTAATGCACTCTTAAACAGTGGGTCAAAGAAGAATTGATAGAGAAATCAGTAACTGTCTGGAGATGAAAGAAAATGAGAATACCACATATCAAAACCTATGGGATGCAGCAAAGGCAATGCTGAGAGGGAATTTTATTGCCCTAAGTACCTATATTAAAGAAGAAGAAAGAGTGAAAATCAAGGATTGGAGGAATTAGAGAAAGAACAGCAAGCTAACTCCAAAGCAAATAGAAGAAGAGAAATAACAAGGATTAAAGCTGAATTAAATGACTTGGAGAACAAAAGAGCAATCAAATAAAAAAAAAAAAACCCAAAAGTTGGTTGTTTGAGAAAATCAATAAAAGCAATGGACTCCCTAGCTAGGCTGACAAATAAAAAAAAAGAGAGAGGATGCAAATAAACAAAATCAGAAATGAGAGGGGGAGTTATTACCACAGACCCTGAAGAAAAAAAAAATCATAAGAGGAAACTATGAGCAACCATATGCCAACAAACTAGATAACTTAGATGAAAAGGAAAAATTGCTAGAAACACATGAACAAGTTACACTGACTTAAGAAGAAATAGGAGATTTCAACAAACAAATTACAGGTAAAGTGATTCAATCAGTCATTAAAAATAATCTTCCTACAAAGAAAAGCCCAGGGCCAGATGGTGTTACAGGGGAATTTTATCAAACATTCTGAAAAGAACTAACATAAATCCTGCTTGAATTCTTCCAAAAAATTGAGGAAAATTTTTTTTTCCTAACTCATTTTTACTTTTTTTTTTTGCATGGCAGCCACCAGAAATACCTAACTCATTTTATGAAGTTAACGTGAGTCTGATACTGAAACCAGGTAAAGATGTTATAAGAAAGGAAAACAAAACGTCAGGCCAATATCCCTAAAGAATATAGTTGCAAAAATTCTCAAAATGCTAGCAAATTAAATCCAACAACACATTAAAAGAATTATACACCATGACCAAGTGGGGTTTATACCAGGAATTCAGGGGTGGTTCAACTAAAAAAAAATCAATCAATGTCGCATTAACAAATCAAAAGGAAAAAATCATATGATCATTTCAATTGATGCTGGAAAAGCATTAGACAAAATTCAACATAAAACACTTCAAAAGATAAGACTCAAAGGTAACTTCCTCAATATAATAAGGGCATATATGAAAAACCCACAGCCAGTATCATCCTCAATGGTGAGAGACTGAAAACCCTTCCCCTATGATCAGGTATAAGATAAGAATGCCACATTGTACTAGAAGTTCTAGCTAGAGCAATCAGGCAAGAAAAAATATATAAAAGGCATCCAAATCAGAAAGGAAGTAGTAAAACCTTCATTATTTGCAAATGGCATGATACTATACTCGGAAAATCTTGAGTAATCTATGACAAAGCTTCTTGAGCTAATACACTAATTCAGCAAAGTAGCAGGATACAAGATGAACATGCAAAAATCAGTAATGTTTCTATACACAAGCAATTACCTGAGGAGAAAATTAAGGAATAAGTTCCATTTTAAAAAGCATCTAAAAGAATCAAGTTTCTAGGAATAAACTTAATTAAGGATGTAAAGAATCTGTACACAGAAAACTATATAACATTGCTAAACGAAATAAAAAAAAATCCAAATAGGTGGGAAGACATTCCTTGCCCATGGATAAGAAGGTTAAATATAGTTAAGATCCCAAATTGATCTGCAGATTCAGCTCAATAACAATCAAAATTCCAATAATCTACTCTGAAGACTTTGATAACTCTGGTTATCAAATTCATTTGGAAGGGAAAGACAGCTTGAATAGCTTAAAATATCCTTAAAAAGAAGAATAAAGTGGGAGAATTAGCACTTCCTGGTTTTAAAGCTTATTAAAAAGCCACAGTTGTAAAAAAAAAAAAAAGGCATGGTATTGGCACAAATGGAATTTGTGCACAATGGAATTAAATTGAGAGCATGGAAATAGACTACCAACTCTATGGTCAATTGATCTTCAATAAGGCCCCCACCAAATCCACTAAACTGGGACAATATAGTCTTTAATAAATGGGCCTGGGAGAACTGATTATCGAAAGTCAAAAGAACGAAAAAGGAGCCTCACCTTATACCCTAAACAAAAATTAGCTCAAAATGGATCAAAGACCTAAATATAAGAACCCGTATCATAAAACTCCTAGAATAAAATACAGGGAAACATTTTCAAGACCTAATAATAAGAGATAGCTTCCTAAACTTTACACCCAAAGCATAAGCAATGAAAAAAAAAAGGGAATTCTTAAAAATCAAATGCTTTTGTGCTTCAGAAGACTTGTCAAAAAGGTGAAGAGGCGGCCAAATCAATGGGAGAAAAGCACTTGGATAATACAATCAGCTGAATTTGCTTCAATTGGTTGAAGACTTTTAAGGGAGAAGAGAGAATTTTCACTGCTTCTTCATCCAGTGAGCCTCTCCTGTGGAGTTTGTTGAGACACTTCATCAGAGTTGTCAGCTTCACAGCCTGCCCTATGGATTTTGGACTCTTGAATTCCCACAGTTGTGTGAGACACCTTTATACATCTCATATTTACAGTTATCTCTTGTTGGTCTGTTTCTCCAGAAAACCCTCAGTAATACAATAGAAGTGAAGGCAGTTCATTAGTGGGTCCATAAGCATTATTGCCATACTGAATGTGAACATGCTTGAAAGGGGTTGAATAGAGTCATGTATTCCACTGATTAATACTACAAATATAAATAGTTCTTGCATGAACTACTTAAATGATATGAATCTTGTACAAAGAGTTTACAGTGTTGAGGTTTAGGGGGAAAACTACTACTGCATGCTATAGGCTATGTTTAACAGGAAGACATCAACAGTAACACAGCAATATCAGGGGTAAATAATGGGAGGGGGGGTGGAGGGAGGGACAAGGGTTAAGAGAGGTTTAGATTTTCTATTTGGTGAGGGTGTATTTACTTTTCTCTTGGAAACAATAAAAATTGTCTAAAATTGAGGGTTTTGATTATACTGCTAAGTGAGTATACTGCTAAGTGGACTGTTGACTTGGACATTATACATGATGCTTAATGGATGGAGGTGACTGAAGGATGTACCAGGATACACTGACTGAAAAAAAGAATGGTGAACTGTGATATATATATATATATATATATATGACTGAATGCTGTGCTGCTACAGAAAGGAACAAAGCCCTGAGGCAGGCAGTGTTGTGAATGAAACTGTGGGATTGTGGCATGAATGGCAACTTGATATTTGTGGCACCTTAATTTAAAGGTTCTGATTTGTGGATAACACAGACTTCAGTGATATAAAAACAGAATTTATTAGGAAAGTAATCAAAAGACTGTTAGAAAGGAGACATAGTTACATTATCAGGTGGGACAGCACCAACACCAGAATAGAAGCACTGGGGAATCCTGGAAATAGCATTCAGGGTCCAACTGGAAACCAGAGAGAAGTGTCCTTCTCTTGGATGGGATTCCAGTTTCTATTTCACGCTCAGGGGCTTAAATATCATTTTGGAACAAAGGTGGCCGATTGCCCATGTCCTATCTGACTGTCCTCTAGTACTTAATCCCAGGGAGCTGGCTAGGCTCTCAAGGATATTTCCTGGAGCCTAAACATCTTCACCAAGTACACCTCCTTCTGAGGGAAAAGCCAATTCTCTGAGAAGGAATGTGCTAAACAAATTATTTAATGATTTTAACCACATAGTTGCAAAGGTCACTGCTGGGACATTGAAGATTCTTTTTCTTTTAACTCTTCAAGGATTTTGTCCAAAGCCTAAATTTCCTGTATCACATAATCTAACTCAACCAGTCTGGGTAGATCATTTAAACAAACCAAACACGTAGAGCCCAGAATGAGGGTTTGTAATTCTGTACAGCTTAATGCAATGCCAGGTTACATCCCAGAGTATGTTGAGCAGATAATTTAGAAAGTATTAGCAAAGTCCCATGAGGGATGGGAGAGAAAATATGGAATTATAAAACTTTACCACCAGGGAAACCCATGAAACTGTCTCAAATATTAAGGACTCCAACTCAACAGGCAAAACCCTTAATCCTGAGGCTTGCTTTTGTGAAGCTTATTTATGTAGGAGAGAAGCTAAGCCAACCTCTAAAAGTTATGCCTCAGACTTATATCCAAAGAACCTCTTTCGTTGTTCAGATGTGGCCTCTTTCTCTCTAAACCCAACTCTGCAAGTGAAATCTTTACTCTCCCCCCTACCTGTGACATGACATCCAGGAGCAAGAGTCTCCCTGGCAATGTGGGATATGACTCCCAGGATGAGCCTGGCCCTGCACTGTGGGATTGACAATGCTTCCTGACCAAAAAGGGGAACAGAATTGTAGCAAACAAGACACCAGTGACTGAGAGACTTCAAATACAATTAAGAGGCTACTCTGGAAGCTACTCTTATACAAGCTTCAGCTTGATATGGCTACTTAGGGTTTGCCAAACCCCAACCAAAACCCCAACCCAAACCATTCCTGTCAATCCTAAAGAACACCTAAGTTCTAACCTTGTTCTTAAAGAACAAAGGTTCCGTACACTATGATTACTTTCCAGAAACCTAAAATCTTTGGATGGGTTTGGCCAGTAAGTCCTGAAACCCAGAGGGGCCAACCTCTCCAAAACATCAACTATTTCCATTTCCTTATCCCATATTATTGACAGACCTTTCCAACATGAAAAAGTTAGAATAGTCCAATACCCCTAAAGATTGGGAGAAAGATCAAAGAAGAAGGTGGAGTCATAATGGAGAAGATAGGAGTTAACAAATGAGTGTGATTGCTGAATCATTATATTGATATTTCTTTTAGTGTCCAGTATATTGGAGCAGCTAGAAGAAAAAACCTAAAATTGTGGAATTGTTACCCATACCAAACTCTGAAATCTGTTCTATAACTAATTGTGGCAGTGTGCTTTGAAATTTATTTATTTTTGGTATATATGTTATTTTTCACAATAAAAGCAAACCAAAAAACAAAGAAAGGCACTATCATTTCTGAAGTCAATGAGGGAGAAGAAAAAACTGGAATCATTCTCCAAAGAGAAAAAGATTAGGATATTTTTTCCTCCTAGATAATTGTATTAACTAAGCTTTCTTTTTTCTTTCAATGGACTCATTAATTGGAACTTAAATGTAAATAAACACTTCCTCAATAAAAATCAAAATGTATATAGACTTTTATATTATTTATACTGAAGCCTACTTACACAACTGAAGACTCTAGCCTGTGAGTCGTTACATTTTCAATTGTATCCTTTCATCCAGAAAATACGTGTTCCATCATGAAAAATTCCAAAGTTTTAAACTAAAATTTAAGGCACAAAAGAGCATACACTAAATATCTTTGAAATTGAGTCCATATTAACACTGATTTAAGTCTGACTTTGATTAAAACATCTAACTGTTAAGGAGATAAGTTTTCTCATGAGCAGTATTAGCATAAATATACAGTTATATGACAATCTATCCCCTTTGCCATCTTCTGTTGGTTTGAAGCAAGTCATAGGTCATGCCTACCCTCAAGGGATAGGGATTGCACAAAGAAGTGGACTGCTAGGAGGGAGAATCATCGAAGATCACCTTAGTATCTGCCCACCACCTCAACATTTTACTCTTTCTGATGCTCTTTGTCCTTTCTGTCCATAAGAATTTCCTCTCTTCTTTGACAATAATTGGAGAATAAAAGAATCATGTATCTGAATTCAAGTTATCCCAGCATAGGCCAAGATACCACATTTCTAACACAAATTTCACCCTTCATAAGAAAATATAATGACTGAGAAATACAAATATTCTTATGGTTCTATGCTATCTTGATTAAATGTTTAAAGGTGTTTTCTCGCCTCATTTTTGGGGCAACTGTGATAGTCAGGTTCATGTGTCAACTTGTCCAGGTGTTGGCACCCAGTTGTCTAGTCAAGCAGTTACTGGCCTATCTGTTGCTGTGAGGACATTTCATGTACTTAGATCATGAACACGTTGGTTGCATTCATGGCTGACTACATCTGCAGTCAGCTAAGGGGAGTGGTTTCTGCAATGAGTGATGCTTAATTTAATCACCAACGCCTTTTAAGGAGAATTCAGAAGAGACTATTTCTCTTTAAGCTTCAGCCAGCCTCTCCTTGGAGTTCGTTAAGGACCTTCATTGGAGCTGCCACCTCGCGGCTTGGTCTACAGATTTTGGACTCTTACGTCCCCTTGGTTGCATGAGACAGTTTTTTAAATCTCGTATTTACAGATATATCCTGTTAGTTCTGTTTCTCTACAGAATCCTGACTAATACAGCAACCCAGAGGTTTTCAACCCCCCAGCAATAAACCACAGTAAGATTTACTATGTATGAGGAATATGACTTATTTTATAAAGGACAAAAGGTCTTCTGTGAACCCAGGCAAGTTCTCAGGCAAACCAATTTTTTAAAAGAATACATATGGAAGCAAAGTATCTGGAAACTAATTTCCTTAAGACTATACGTGCTCATTTCCCCCTGGAAAATATTTTCATTAACAATGAGTGTGTGCTTTGAATGTGGTAGACCCCAGAAAAGCCATGTTCTTTAATCCTCATTCAGTATTGCTGGCTAGGAGCATTTGATTGTTCCCATGGAGATGTGACACACCCAGTTGTGGGTGGTAACTTTTGATCTGATAGCTTCCATGGGATTGTAACTCCACCCATTAATCCTTTAAAGAAGGAAACATTTTGGAAAGAGTCCCTTTTGTAGAGCCATGGGAAAATCAGCAGATGCTGCCATGTTCGCCATGTGCCCTTCCAGCTGAGAGAGAAACATTGAACTTGATTGGCCTTCTTGAACCAAGGTATCTTTTCCTGGATGCCTTATATTGGACATTTCTATAGCTTTGCTTTAATTGGGACATTTTCTCAATCTTAGAATTGTAAACTAGTAACTTATTAAATCCCCCCTTTTAAAAGCCATTCCATTTCTGGTATATTGCATTCTGGCAGCTAGCAAACTAGAACAGATTTTAGTACTGAGAGTGGGGTGCTGCTGTGGTTTGCAAATACCAACCATGTTGGAATGGTTTTTTAAATGAATAAAGGGAAGATTCTGAAAGAGTTGTGAGAAGCTTGATAGAGAAGGCCTAGAATGCTTTGAAGAGGCTGTTGGTAGAAACATGGACTCTAAAGATACCTCTAACCAGGCTCTAGACAGAAATGAGTCATGTGTTATTACAGACTGGAAGGAAGGTGATCCTTGTTTTTGTCTTTTTGGGATCCAAAGGGTGGAATGTGTCAATTTGAATCTTTGGTGAACCCCAGAAAAGCCATGTCTTTTTGTTCCCATGGAGATGTGACCCACCTAATTGTGGGTGGTAAGTTTTGATCAGATAGCTTCCATGGAGTTGTGACTCCACCCATTAATCCTTAAAAGGAGGAAACATTTTTGAGAAAGTCCCTTTGGTAGAGCCATGAAAAAGGCAGCACACGCAGCCATGTTCTCCATGTGCTCTTCCAGCTGAGAAAAAAATGTTGAATGTCATCAGCCTTCTTAAACCAAGGTATCTTTCCCTGGATGCATTAAATTGGACATTTCTATAGACTTGTTTTAATTGAAACATTTTCTCTGCCTTAGAACTGTAAACTAGCAACTTATTAAATTTCCCTTTTTAAAAGCCATTCTGTTTCTGGTATATTGCATTCTGGCAGCTAGCAAACTAGAACAATGGGTATTCAAACCTCAGCTTGAATTCCATTGGTCTAGTTAAGGATATAGCAAAGGGAATATGTGTTGAAAAGGAATCTATGAGTTTAGTATGAAAAAGGTTGTGATTATCATTGACTGTAAAGGAGGAGAGGGGTGGCATCTTTTTTTTTGAGGGATGGCATCTTAATTGTGTATTTATGAATCTGACAGTGTACCTGTGTTTAGCAATGTCATTAGCTTCTTGTTTCTGATACTCCTTCCTCTTTTATATATATATATATATGTCATTGTTAACATACCCTGTTCATTCTAACATTTCCCTTTCTCTCACAGACTAGTTAAAATCATAGTCTGATGTATATCTACTCAATCAGAAAGCTTATAAAATTTACTCATAAAAGACAATTAGTATCAGGAGTTGTTTTGGGCTGTGACACTTTGATTAGGCATAGCCTGTGACCCTGATTTTCATATGGCTGTATGTATTGCTTATAACAGCAAATATGGAAACCATTTAAGTGCTCTTCAATAGAAAACTGATTGAATTAAGGTACACCTCACCTATACAAAGGAATATCATGTAGTTGTTAAAAAATGATATATATCTGTTTAAGCCTTGAAACAGCCTTTGTCCCTACATGCAGGAAGCATGTAACACCCCAAACTAGGCTTTAAAAAAAAAGAAAAAATCAACTATTTTTTCAAGATATTGAAATTTTAGGACGGATTTGCTCCAAAATGACTCCTAATTAGTACATATTGCATTATCCATAGAATTGTCCCCAATTGATAACCCCCTTCATTGCAATATGAGCCTTCAAATGCTTTCTCATACTACGTGGGATCATGGCAAAACTGACATCTTTCAGCACTCCCTTTCTTTCCCCAAGGTCCACAAGACTTAGGGGTGCATAGGTATTTCAGTGTAGAATTCTTGCCTGCCATGTGGGAGACCTGGATTCGATTACCATCCCATGTACCCCCCCCCCCCAAATAAAAGACTTAAAGAACCCTATTTCTGGGCACTAAAATAAATTTAATTAAATTCCTGTAGAAAATTCACTGAGACCTTCAAAAATGCCAATCTATTTTGATAGTTCTTCTCCAAATAGTCTACAGTAGAAGCAAAGCTATATTCTTCCAACAGGGCCACACAGGCCTACTGAATTTCCCCAATCTTTTTTTTTATTTTTTAATATTATTATTTTTTTTTAATGAATGATTTCAGGGAAATGCTTACTTTTATATCTTTTGATTCAGAGAGAGAGAATACATAGTAGTGGAAAAATATGATTTTAAGTGAATCTACAACTTCATTAATCACATATCATTAAAAAAAGAATCAGGACAGTGTCCAACCAATGAGTGTATAATTTTTCAAATTTACAAGTCTTTTGTAGTAACCATCAGGACCCTGTGAGACACAGGGTGGGAACCACTGATTTATATTATAGCCACTTCCAAAAGGATTTGAGGCAAGTGAGCAAGGAGTCTTGGCTATTGCCAGAAAAGAGTATATTGTACTTGTTTATTATTTTTTTAACCACGTCTTGTTCCAGAAAGACTTTAAGGCAGTGTGCAAAGATATATAACACAAAAGACAGCATAAAGTAAAAGCGAAAAATAAAACAAAAATAAGGACAAAGTGGAAATAGAGTAAAAAGCCACGTTATTCATTTTAAGTATTATTATCTCTCATTTCTTTGCATGAATCCTGTTTGTATGCTGCACTGCATATCCAACCTCTCTGGAATTTCAATTTGTTTTTTTTTAATGTATTAAATGTGGTAAAATATACATAACAATCAGTTTAACCATTTTAAGTGGACAATTCTTTGATATTAAGTACATTGACATAACTATATAACTTACACCATTATTTCCAGAATATTTTCATCATCCCAAACCAAAACTCCCCATTTCCCTTACTCCTCACCCCTGCAACCACTATTCTGCTTTCTGTCTTTGAATTTGCTTATTCTAAGTATTTCATATAAGAGATATCACACAATACGTCCTTTAGTGTCCGATTTGCTTCATTCACTATGATGTCTTCAATTTTCATAATGATGTAGCACGCACCATCACTTGACTTCATTTTATGGCTGAAAAATATTTCACTGAATATTTATAACACATTTGCTTATCCATTCATCCATTGATAGGCATTTGGGTGGCTTCTGTCTTTTGGCTATTTAAATATCATGCTGCCATGACTATTGGTGTGGTGATATCTGCTTTCAGTTCTTTGGGGTAGAAATAGAATTGCTGGGTTATATGGTAATTCTATGATTAAATTTCTGATGGGACCACCAAACTGTTTTATCAGTGACTGCATCATTTTACATTTCTACCATCAATGTATAAGTGTTCCTATTTCTCTCCATCCTCAGCAACACTTGTTATTTTCAGTTTTTTAAGTAATAATCATCAGTTGTATTCTGCTAGAGCTGCTGGAATGTAATATACCAGCAATGGATTGGCTTTTACGAAGGGGATTTATTAGGTTACAAATGTAGAGTTCTAAGGCCATGAAAATGTCCAAATTAAGGCATAAAGAGGAAGATACCTTCTTTCAGGAAAGGCTACTGACACCTGGGTTTTCCTCTATCACATAGTGTTCTAGTTTGCTACCTGCCAGAATGCAATATACCAGAAATGGAATGGATTTAAAAAGAGGAATTTATTAAGTTGCAAGTTTACAATTCTAAGGCCATGAAAATGTCCCAATTAAAGCAAGTCTATAAAAATGTCCAAATTAAGGCACCAACAAGAGATTACCTTCACTCAGGGTTTCTCTCTCAACTGGAAAGGCATATGGTGGACATGGCGATGTCTGCTAGCTTTCTCTCCAGGCTCCTTGTTTCATGAAGCTCTCCCAGGGGCATTTTTATCTCCAAAGATCTCTGGCTACATGGGCTCTTGTGGTTCTCATGGCTGTCTTGCAGCTCTAAAAGGGACCCTCTCCAAAATCCTTTTTTAAAGGATTCCAGTCAAGGCTCACCTGGAGTGGATGGAGTTACATCTCCCTCTAATCAAAAGTTAATACCTACAATCAGGTGAGTCACATCTCCATGGAAACAATCAAAAAGCTCCCAACTAGCAATATTGAATGAGGATTAAAGGACATGGCTTTTCTGGGGTCTACCACAGATTGAAATCAGCAAATTCCACCCTTTAAACCCTGAAAAAGACTTGTTCTTTCCAAATGCAAAATACACTCACTCAATAACAATATCAGAAAACCTTAAACCATTTCAGTAACAATGCAGAGTCAAAATAGTACAAAATCTCATCGAAGTCTATTACAGGCATGGTCTGTCCTAAGGCAAAATTCTCCTCTGGTTCTGGACCTCTAAAACTCAGAACAAATTATTTGCTGTCAACATACAAAGGAGGGACAGTCATAGGATCAATATCCCCATTTCCATAGGGAGAAATTGGAAGGAAAACAGGGGTCACTGGACCTAAGCAGTTTCGAAAACCTGCAGGGCAAATTCCATAAGATATCATAGTCTGAGAGTCATTTATCTTTGGGGGTTTAGAAACTGGGAGTCCCACCTTTTCCAAAGGTCTACACAGTGGCCCACCTCTGTTCAAATGCAACCTTGGGGGACATTGGGGAGACCACCTTTTTCTCGGTTTCATCCCATCCAAGCGTCAGGGCCACACACCTGGGCTCTCTGCCATCTCCAGGGCACTCACTCAATGCCTCCATATGGTGGCAGCCAGGCTCTCCCCGAACCCCAAGAAATGTACTCCACCTTCTCCAAGGTCTGAGGAGGTGTAACTCTTCCTTCGGGGCAAACTTACCCTCTCCATGAGCTTGGGTGGGTCCCCTCTCTTGTCTCAAGTTTTCTTGACACTAGACTTTAGCTTCCATAGTTCTGCCTCTGAAGTTGTTTTTCCTTCAGTGTGTCCCTTCTCTGTCCCTCTCAGTCCAGACTGGTAGTGGTTCTGTTTATAGAGATTCTGCAACACTCTTGTTGTTTTTCTATGTAGTGAGCTCAGATCATGCCCATCAGACAAAAGGAGTTTCCACAAATCCTTCCTGGATAATTCCTTCTCCAATCCTGACTTTCTCTGAAATGGCTGGCTGGTTCCACAGTTTGCCAAATTTTCACATGGGGCACCACTCTCTGAGGTCTCCCCCATGGAAGCCCAGAATTCTCCAGAACATCAATTTCTGGTTTCTTTGTACTCAAGAGTTCAATTCTCAACTTATCTCTTTCTTCTCACATTTTACTATTAGCTTCAAGGAGGAGCCAGACAGCATTTTCTACATTTAATTTGGAAATCTCTTCTGCTAAATATCCAAGTTCATGGCTTTTAAACTCTTCTTTCCAATCATTGTCCTCCCCACTACATGGGACATGACATCCAGGGGTGAAAGTTTCCCTGGTGACGTGGGAGAGGACTCCCAGGGATGAATCCAGACCTGGCACCATGGGATCAACAATTACATCCTGACCAAAAGGGGAAAAAAAAAGTGTAATTAATAAAGTATCAGTGGCAGAGAGAGTTCAAATAGAGTCAAGAGGCTACTCTGGAGATTGCTCTTATGCAAGCTTCAGGTAGATCTTGCTACCTGTCACAACTTGCCAACCCCCCTCCCCACCCAGGACCGTTCCAGCCAATCCTAAAGAACACCTCAGGCTATATATAAGATTCCACAAGGGTTCCAGGCATTAGAGTAACTTGCTAGAAACTTACAACCTCCAGATTGGCCCCTGGTCCAGATAAGTCCTGAAACCTAGTCCAACTCTTCAGAACATCAGATAGTTCCATTTCCCTACCTCTCTTTAGTGACATACCCTTTCAATATCAAAAATTTAGAATTGACATAACCCAAACAACCCCAAAGAGAGGTATGGAAAAATTAAAGGTGATGGTGGAATTATACAGAGAAAATAGAACTTAACAAATGAAAATGAATGTTGAATCATTAAATTGATATCTCCTTTAGTCTCCAGTATTTTAGAGCAATTAGAAGTAAAAACCTAAAATTGTGGAATTGTAACCCATGTCAAAGTCTGAAATATGTTCTATGACTAATTGTGATTCTGTGCTTTGAAATTTGTAGCTTTTTTTGCATATATGTTATAGTTCACAAAAAGAGAAGGAAAAAGAAGTCAGTTGTGATGATAAAAAAGTATTTAAGTCCTCTAGCCTTCTATAATCTGGAGCAGGTAGAAGGAAAATATGAAGGGATTGTATGGTAGTCCATGACAAACTCTAGAATCTTCCCTGTAACCACCTTTTGAAGAGTGCTTTGAAAACTATTGCTTTTTTATTTCTTTGCTTTGTATATATGTTACACTATATAATAAAAAAAGATAAAAAAAAAACTTCCTTCCAACCAAAACCACTAGTCAATTTTGCCAGATTATCTGCCATTTTAAAATAAAGATTGCCTTTCTTCCAGTTTGCAATAACACATGCCTCATTTCTGCCTAAGGTCTTATCAGAAGTATCTTTAGAATTCACATTTCTACCAATAGTCTCTTCAAAGCATTCTAGGCCTTCTCTATCAAGCTCCTCACAATTCCACCAGAATCTTCCCCTTATCCATTTAAAAAGCTGTTTGAACATGTTGGTATTTGCAAACCACAGCAGCACCCCACTTCCCTGGTACCAAAATCTGTTCTGATTTGCTAGCTGCCAGAATGTGATATATCAGAAATGGAATGGCTTTTAAAAGGGGGAATTTATTAAGTTGCAAGTCCACAGTTCTAAGGCCATGAAAATGTCCCAACTAAAGCCAGACTATAGAAATGTCCAATCTAAGGCATCCAGGGAAAAAGACACCTTGGTTCAAGAAGGCCAATGACATTCAGAATTTCTCTCTCAACTGAAAAGGCACATGGCAAACATAGTGGCATCTGCTAGCTTTCTCTCCCAGCTTCTTGTTTCATGAAGCGCCCCCCAGGGCATTTTCCTTCTTCACATCCAAAGGTCTCTGACTGAATGGGCTCTGTAGCTCTTTCCAAAATGGTTCCCTCTTAAAGTGCTCCTGTAAGCAACCCACCTTGAATGGGTGGTGACATACCTCCATGGAAATCCTCTAATCAAAAGTTACCACCTACAATTGGGTGGGTCACATCTCCATGGATAATTTAAAAACTCCTACCCAGAAATACTGAATGAGGATTAAAGGATGTGGCTTTTCTGGGGTCCACAAATTCAAACCAGCACATATGAGAAGGCATATGTAGAGACAAACCAGAAGGCTGGTTTATTAAAGCATCAGTCAGTTTATTATATTTGTGACTGAGTACATCTACAATCAATTAAGGGTGTTTCTTCTGTAAGGAGAGAATCCAATTAGTTGAAGACTTTCATTGGAGAAGAGAGAATTTTCACTACTTTTTCAGCCAGCAGGTCTCTCCTATAGAGTTCATTGAGAAACTTAGATTTGCCAGCCTTGTGGCCTGCCATACAGATTTTTGACTCTTGCATCTCCATGGTTGTGTGAAACACTTTCATAAAACTCATATTTACAGATACTACTATTGGTTCTGTTTCTCCAGAGAATGCTGACTAATACAACTATATAGATGCAAGGTAAGTTTCTAGCCAGCAAAAATGAACTCAACCATTTTTAGAGGAGGTATTACAATGGCTGTTTCCAAATGAAAGCCACACTCTATGACATATATCATCAAGCTCATATGGTATCTTCAGCCACATGTATGATAAATGTTTGGCTGTCCATATTTAGAAACCATGACAAGAATCACCTTGCCATGGTTCAATTTCCACTCTTTTTTATCCAGGCAAAACTACCCTCTGCTGATTTTATTGAATATATAATCCTTCACCTTCCAATTTCCAGTCTGGAAGAAAATTAGCAGGGCATTGATATGATAATATCTCAGAGTTCCTACCAGCCCCCTTTCTTCTCATACCAACCCTAAAATACTTTAAATTTCTCCTCTAGCTTAAGGTTCACATTAAAGTCTTCCTTTAGAGCTTGAATGGAAAGAAACCTATCTGTTGGACCCAACTCAACTGAGTTAGTGAGAGAAAGGCCTGCCATACCATGAGTCAGCCACTTTCATCCTACTTATGGGACAACCCACTCATGAACCTCCTGTTATTTGGTGCACTGAACCTTCTTTTGTCTCAGTGCACTGCCCCAGTTACTCCATTGATGGACTACTTGCACTTTGTTTTCATTCTGCCCTTCTTCCTGGAAATCATACTAAATTTATTTCAATATTTGAAATATCCTATTACATGTCTTAATTTCCTCTTAATTGGACAAATGGACTGCAAAACATCTTTTCCTCAAGAATATAGAGTCAAATTCTTGGCATTTCTTAAAGCATCAGTTTGAGGATAAAATAACAGATATGGAAGAAAAAATAATTTGTCAAAGCCAGTTTTTCCTTGTTTCCAAAACTTTATATAGGGAGAAAGACTGGTTAAAGGGAAGGTAAAGAGATTGGAACATTGAGAAGGCATCTGAGGAGGAGTTCTATATCTTACCCTCCAAAAGTGGATTCAGTCTTGGGAGGAACTGAACAAATCTCAATAATATATAGATCCAAGAGTAGAGAAAGTCTTCCTATTCCCTAGGTAAGCCAAAGGCAGGTGTCAGTATACTCTGGTGACTCAGGCCTGCAGTGTGTTTTTGTAAAAACAGACCTATTTAGTTATGTATTGCCTGTTGCTACTTTTGCATTAGGATAGTACAGTTGAATAGTTGCACAGAGAACTTATGGTTCACAAAGTCCCAAATATCTACTCTCTGACCCTTTACAGAAACATCAAGCAACCCCTAGCTTTTAACACTGGCAAATTCCACAGTTCCCAAAGCCTGTTTATTGTGCAGGTGTAGAAGATATGGCTAGTGCATTTAGGTGGAGGTTGAAACAATTAACATGGCACTGTGATAGTCAAATGGTTTCTCATGTGACCAAAGTAGCAGATATTGAGCAAAGTCTAAGATAGCCCTGGTGAGTTTACCACAGCTTATTTGTGGTATGGAAGTAGCAGAGTGATAACTATACAAGAATAACCAAGAACATCATCAGGGACTGGAAGTGACAATGCAGTGAAGAACAGAGGAATGGCTCATTAGCTCTCATGATGCAATGGCCAAGGACCCAAAAAGGGTGACTGATATCCTAACAGATTCAGTCTGGACTGAGAACCTGGACCATGGACCAGGTATTCCCCCTGTTTCATGCCACTTCATAAACCTGTTGGAATTAGACACCACTGCAGGAACAGGGAGGGTGGAAATCCTGTATCCATTCATTGATTCATCCAATCAACCAATAATCGCAGAGAACCTATTATTTGCCTAGCTTTGGTCTAGGCTCTGGCAATACAGCATTAAATAAAACAATGTTGACCTTTCCCCAAATATCACCAGACAACCTGTTAATAAAGTAAAGGCAAATTTATTAGAACTTTTTGCAATAAAGTTGAACAAGTCCTTCATAGAGTTTTCGGAGTGTCTCAGAAAGGAGAAATCGAAAGTAAAATGTTATAGGACTTTTGGGTCTGAGCTCAAATTGTTAAAGGTAGGTCTTTCAAATGGGGAACTGAATGGAATTGGACAACTTCTGTGATATAATCATTCAGGATTGGTGAACACAGAAAAATGAGGGTCTTAAAGTGAGTTTGAAAGCAAACTGTGTTTGATGAGTGAGCTGTTTGTCCAGGTAACCAGTCCATTGTCTCTGATAAATTGTTCTGAAGGAATTTCCTGAAGAAAATGGTGAGGTTATTTATTGGTTTATAGCCTTGTCTTTTCTAGGCCAATATTTCCTGGAATACAGGACTAAATCATGCTAACACAGGCAATCTACATCTTACCTTAAATTGCTCCAGATGAATGATCTCAATTCTCAACAAAGTTCTCATAGAACTTCCATTCTAGCATGGGGAGACAGTCAAGAAAAAATTCATATATGCATATATGTGTACATATACATATAACTATATGTGCCAAATAGTGACAAGTGCAATGGAGAAAAAAGCAGAACTAGATGGAAAGAGATTAGCTTAAGGTTGGAGGTACTATTTCATATAATGTGATTGGGAGAAACTTCTGTGATAAGGGATCATTTAAGCAGCATCCTGAATAATGTGTGTGAGAGAACCACACAGATTTCTAGGATGAGGGTATCCCCAGTACTTTGGAAATGAAGGCTAAATAGTTTAAGTTATAAAAAAATACAGTTGCATTTCTTTCTCATTTGAATTACCTGCTCTACCAATAAAAGAGGCAACTTGGCATTTTTCTCGTTTTCCCTTCCTTCCTGCTTTGCCCTCTCCCACCATCCTGTCTCAGGTCATGGTCTTTTTGTTCCTGAGCACATCCCCAGGTCTGCTGCCAGAAAAGCAGCTCTGGGCTGCTTGACCTTTATGTTTCTCTTTCACATTTCACCTTGTTTCACTCTCCTCTTCCACTTCCTGAACTTACTGCAGGCTTTGCTGTGCAGAAAATGTTCCTCTTCCCTAATGTAGCTTCCTTGCTCACACAGATCACCGGGAATGGGGGTGGAGGAGGTGACATAGGGGAGACTGAGGCTTTTGGAAGAGATAACTGAGGCAGAGATGGGTAAATTTCCCCAGCATACAATATAAGGGCTCTAATAAGCAGCTGAGATCTCCTGACCCTCAGTTCTGATTCATTGAGAACAAAGTCGACCCTTCCATGCCAGAAATGGAATGACATTGCTTGGAGAGCTGCTTTTAACACTTTCACATTGTCTGGGATGTTTTAGACTCTTTGGTCTGGACTTCTAACCTAAAATAATTATTACATACATTCATGTATTGCTTTGCAGTTTGCAATGTTATTTCTGCATCCATTTGCATTTCACAAGAAACTCTGAGATGGTCAGGATGATTCCAAAGAAATGCAAAACTCTATGCCGGATGTGCATAACAGCCAATTCTTGACACCTGTGTTTCAGAGATAGGAGGAGTTTATTGCTGTGTGCGAAGCAGGAGATTTGATGGCCTGTGGGCCCAAATATATGTCTCCCTGAGTCCACAGATTTCAGGGTTTTAATGCGTTCAAACAAGAGGAGATGGAGCTATTACCATTACAATATCAAGGATAAACCAGGCTAGAATGAACTTTACAATAGTAAGTATAAACAAGGGTGAGACTAGGCTAGAATAACAATTACAGAAGTATAAACCGGGCTGAAGCTAGTTGAATATTAGTAATTTCAGGTATTAACTTCTGCCTTTTCTACAATACAAAAATAAAAAAAAAAATTATGTAATGATTCTGTAATCGTAGTCATTTATTAATTCTCGATTTCTTGGTTACAAGGATGATGACAACCATGATGATGATGATGATGATAGTGGCTAGTATTTAATAGACCACTAATTATGTGCCCCTGTCAGTTTTAAGTGATTTTCATGTATTGTAATTTCTTCCCACAAAATCCCCAATGATCTTTACCATTCCTGCTTTACTGGTAAAGAAACTGAGGGAGACATTAAATGATTTATCTCAGGTATATGCGAATAATTTGGTTGTTCTTTTGTCCTTGGTGCCTGGTATATACATTCTAAATATTTGGAATTTTTGTGGTAGTAGTGCCTTTTGTTATTCATGGTGGGCTATTGAGATGACTCAGGTGGGGACCTCCCTTCCTCCTGAGAAGGGAGAAGAGCTGGAGATTGAGTTCAGCCACAGTCATGCCCATGTAATGAAACCCCAGTGAAAACTCTAGGTCCTGAAGCTACAGCGAGCTTCCAGGTTTGGTAATATACACTGATGTGCTGGGATGATGAGGCATTCTGATTTCACAGGAAAGCTTTGCATTTGAGACCCTCCTACACCTCACCCTATGTGTCTTTTCTTATTTGTATCTTTCTGGCTAGAACAAAACTAATAGAAAGTATAGTGCTTTCCTGAGTTGTTCTAGTGAATTGCTGAACCTGAGGGGGTGATGGGAACCCCTGAACTTCTAGCCAGTTAAATGGAGGTAAGGGTGGCCCTGGGAACCCCTGTACTTATGGGTGGTATCTGAGCAAAGACAGTCCTGAGTTCTTAACCTGTGAAATCTAACCTAATTCCAGGTCCATAGAGTTAAAATTGGATGGTGGTTGATTTGGAGGTTAGTGCTCCAGGTACGTCAGCTGTAGTTAATCTAATGAGGATTCAAACCCAGACACATTGATCTGGAGCCTGCACATTTCTCTCTCTGTGGCACCTATCCTATCATATCCCTATTTCCAAGCCATGGAAATGGGTTTGTAGCTAAAATATAACTAGATTAGTAATCATTGCATTTCATAAATCTCCCTTTTAAAACCTAGCACTTTTTAGGTAAGCTCAAAATGGAAGCCCTAGGAAGCTGCTTTATTTAACCTACAGGAGGGGGGCGGGAAATGGCATGACAATGAAGGTAATTTTCCACTATTAAAGACCATGTAAGAAGTTCCAGACTTCACAATTCACCCTGTTTCCTCCTTACATACCCTGTGGTAATTAATGGGTCCTACTCTTATAAGCTGCTTCAGTCTATGAGCAAAATGTAAGGGTTAGAAGTCCTCTGAATGAAGACCAATCAGCCACCCTGAAGTCCATTTCAAAACGCTATTCTCAGACTGAACATGAAAGATAATGTTTCTCTTGAACAGTGCTTGCTCCATGACACTTAAAATTTTTATTTTCTGCAGTTTCTCCCTTTTTTCCCTGACTTGTAATCAGTTTCAAAGTGGATGTCCAGGCAAAAAAAAAGAAGCGATGGATATATTTAGTGGATTCATATCGGCATTAGTTACTGATTGAAATAAACAGTTTCTCAGTGAACAACTTTATTTTTAGAGTTATCTACTTTATTCTTTTGAATATTCTACTGCTCTCCATGGTATATCTAACAGTGTGCTTATTTAATATGCAGCACCTGGAGCCGCTAAACTGGAGTGAATGCAAAGTACGTAGAATAATTTCAGTGTACAAGTCCATGTCTCTTCATGTTCTCTCTCTTCTGAGTCCTTTTGCTCACAGGTGGAAATGCTACATTTGCCATTTTTTATCTTCAAAGAATTTTTCTGGACAGCTGGAGATTAATCCTTATAACCCCCCTTAGAACTGTTTGCGTTATCTCTCTTTTATGGGTGAAGAAACTGAGGGAGAAAAGTCAAGAAGTTAAGACACTTGCCAAAAGCTAAAGAGGATGCTTTTTTGAGAGCTAAGATTAAGATGAGGCCATGTTTGCTTCAAGTTCTGTGCTCATAATTCTCTTGCTCCATGAAAAATACATGCCATTTAAATATTTACATTTTGCTAACAGTAGCAGAAATAATGCTAACAAATGTTAATTAAGCAGCCACAAGGTGATTAAAACACTGGTACCAACCTCCCCAGCAAGAGTAAATCTATTAACATTTTCTTATTGACTCTCTAATGCCTCACTGTGATCTGTTTCTATGAGCTGAAACAAAACAAAGTTTCTGATCAAAGGGATTTTCCCAGGGGGGATCAACTTTGCCAGTAGATATTCATTGCGTGGCCTGTAGGGAATGGATGCTTTTCTGGTGGCAGCCAGAAATGGCAGCATGACTCTTACAAAGGGATTTGTAGTCAAGAATAGTAACCCACTGGAAGTCAGGTAAGGACTAGGACTACCCAGGTTCTGCAGTTACCTGCTTTTACTATTTTGCTAGCAAAAGGCCATTCCCTGCTCACTACCCTCAGCTACAAGGAATCTTGGTTTCCTTACCCAGCCCCCATGGCCACCACCTATAGCCACCAGATGCCAAGTGAGCTTGTGAGTGAGTGGATCAGGTCAAGTTTACCCTTTCTCTGCTAAGCTGGAGAGGAGTTGCATTGCCTCTACTATACATACTGACTAGATACACTCAGTTTGCTGTGCAGGAATCGTTTACCTAATTTTCGTTTGTGTTCCAACAGGTTGTTGCTGGCTTCTTAAGCTTTCTTGTTTTCTCCTTGACAAAGCAATTATAGGAAAGTAAGAAAAAATTCTTACTTTTCTCTTAAAGTTATCTCTTGTGAACATTGGTGAGGCCCCCATTTATTACCCCATTTATTCTCCCTAACTCTGGGGCTCTCTTTTATTATTGTTTTTTTCAATAAGCCCCTTCTTTGTCACACTACCACTGAGAATTTAGCCCCCAGTTTGCATGCCAGGAGTTGATTCATATCCTTGCTTTCTAGCATCTCTTGAGGCCACAGTCTCAGTCACTGAGGGGAGGGGAGTTTTTTCAACACAGAAGACTTCAGACAAGCAAAAATCTATAGTAAGAAGAAACTCAAAAGTGTAGTAAGAAGCCACTCAAAAAGAACACCTTATTCATTCAGTCTGAAAATATTCTCACAGATGATGGGACTACAAAACCTTGATTCCTGCCCTAAAAGAACTCATGAGAAAGTGGAGGAGACATAAGGTGATCGAAGCAGTTGGGATAAGTTTTCTGACAGATGGATTCATATGGAGCTTTCTAGGAGGCATCAAAATTAGACTGTTGAGTTTATGAAGTCTGCCTGGAGGGAGTGATGCTAAAGTTGAATTTTGAAGGATAAAAGGTAATTGTGTAGATCAGACCATACTTAGGGGTCTGTAACAGTTATCAAATGAGACAATAATGGAAGTGGGCATATTATAGCAATTAAGTAGAAGAATATAGATGATCTGTGGTCTCATTGGCTTGGAGGAGAGGTAATGATGGTAATGAGAGAGTTGGAAAAATTAGGAATAGCTCTTAGATTTCTCTTTTGTGTTTCTTGGCGTATGGTGGTGCCAACTCATTGAGCTGTGGATGCAAGACAGGGATTGGGTATGTTGGGAAAGAAGATGAGCTGGGTCTTGGACATGTTGCCTTTATGATGCTTGTATATCATCCAAGTGAAGATGATTTCTCAACTGCCTGTGTGTTTCACAGACCCATCTGCAGACTAGGAGAAATGGTCACATTGTCAGACCCTAGCTAGGGAATCTCTGATTAGCAGAGTCTTAGTTTTTCCTGAGCAGCAGGAAACTTTTCCATATGGATCCATAGACTTTTTTTGTATGCTGAATGGCAGGGTCACATTTCATTATTCTTCCATGTGAGTATCTTGTTATTGAAGCACCATTTGTTGAATTTTTGTTTGTTTTTGCTTGCTTGTTTGCTTTTGGGGAAGTGCATGGATTGGGAATTGAACCCTTGGCAGGTGAGAGTTCTACCACTGAACTACCCTTACACCTCCTGGATCCATAGACTTATAAAGCGGGAAACACCTTTTGAGAGCAACAAGACTCTTTTGCCAAGTTATCTCATTTTAGCAAGTTTTGGCTGCCATTAAGGAAAAAAGTGCTATAACCAGCTGCTATAGGAAGGTTGAGAAGGCCAATCTTGAACACTGAATGTTAGAGACTATGAGGCCTTTCTCTGCATTAATTCTGAGTCCTTTTGCTCTTATATGAATAAGAATCCAGAAAGCATACACTTACTAAACCATGTCATGAATAGATGATTTTACTGGGAGTAAAAGACCTTTCCCCCTTCTGAGTTAGAATTTCTAGCAGTCTAGTGTATGTATATATATATATATGATATGTGTATATATATACATATCACTGCTCCTTTAGCATGTTTAGTATGTTTCTTTCAATACTTAAATCCTTTTGGGTAAGGTCTAGGGGGAACTAGACTCAGAATCTGAGTAAGTAGGAAAATATCCCTTGACATTTGTCCCTCAGACTCAACTCTATAAAATAGAGTAACACAACATTTATCAAGTGTCTATTCTGCACCAGGCACTATGCTAAGTACCATGGCTTAGAGAAAGAAAGGCCAGTTACAAGATAAGGTCTCAATCTTCAGGTTGCTCATGATCAAGTAAAAGAAATGGATATTTAAAGAAAACATTATTATATAAGCTGTTTTTACTTCTATTGACAATTTTATCTCTCAAAAAATTAAGAAAGCCATGAGAGGAAGCAGGGCTTTGGATTGAATTGTGAGAAGCAGACAGGGAAGAATCATTAAATTCAAATTTTATTTTATTTTCAAAGAAATGTCTTTAGCATAAAATACTAGTAAGGGGGAATTGAGGTCTGAGAGAGGGAGGAGTTTTCAAGTCTCTTGGTGTAGTAAAATTTCATCCCAGGTTGCTCTCAGAACTTATAGGTATCACCCTCAAATGCCACTTAGGGATTTCTGAGAAACTGAAATGTCCTAGAGAGGTGCCCCCAAACTGAAGGCAATGGTCTTGATTTTCAAAAATAAATAGGGGAGGTATGTTTTTAAACTATAAGCAGATAAGCTTAATGACAATGCAGGGCAACATTCTAGACTGGATTCATTTTTTTTTAAATTGCCTACAAATACTTAGAAGCAGAAGCACAATTAACAGGAGCTGTCATTGTTAATTAAGAGTAAATCATGCCAAAATCACCTCATTTTCCTTTTCCATCCAGACACTACTTTGATGAACACTCAGTAGACATTGTCTATCTAATTTATTTGAGGACAGCACATGAGGTTTTAGAGCCACAATTCCAAAGATATTGCAAGTACATTAAAGATTCTCAGAACATAGCCTTTTAGAGCCTTACTTTAGGTGTGATTAAATTCCCATGTATTTGCGGTGTCCTAGTACCCAATCAACTGAGAGCCATCTTACAGCCCAGGAGGTCATTAGAGAGAACTCAGCAGCTACGTTTTAGTTATTTATTCTCTTTATCTCATACTATACTGTCTCTCAACCCTTCAACTTTTCCATTAATCTGTTAGTCTGTATTCAGACTCTGCTTTACGTTGCTTTTCTCTGGCCCTGCATTTTGATTAAAGAAAATATATATGCAATTCATCAAAGCCAGAGGAAAAGCCAAGCAGTCTTTCAAGTTTCAAGTATAATGTAACCTTTTGTTTTGCTTCCCTATTTGTTAACTAGGACAAATGGTGGACATGGGCCTCTGAGGATCTCTGTTTGACCTTGATTTGGACCTGTCTGCCTTGAGAACACAACATTATCTCAGAGTATGGATGTGTGTTTGAATTTTGTGAGCTTGGGTCTTTTTTCTTCCATAACTCATATTATGGCCAGCCTTTGGTGCACCATACTCTCACGGCGATACCCAGATTATAGGCTATTGCATGGAACAGGTTTGGCTCAATTTATATGTAATTTGTAGCTATTTTTGTTCTAAATCCACCTTTTCCTTTTTTCACTCAAGAGAGCATATTGAATTGCAATTAAAAATAATGTTATTGCAGCAAAATAGCCTTGATTCTGCTCTAAGGTTTATGAAAAATCCAATTGTCCTTTTACCTCATAACTGACTATAATTCACCAGTAGTTTGACTCCAGTTCTTGAGAACTGAAATAAATGATAGTGATGCAGCCAAAGATTTCACACAAATTCCTTACTCTGTAAAGGAGAAATTCAGTTCTTGTGGACCTCCATGCTTCTAATTATTGAGTATATACCAGGCAAGTTGGTGGAAAAGGTAAGTGTTTTTCTTCACTGTTTCAGCTAATTGTTTCTAAGAATTTTTTCAAAACACTTTATAGATTTTCCCTACTTTAAATACCAAGTACATTTTTTAAGTGAAATGTTATTGAGATACATTATATATTCACATAACATATAATCATCCAAATTGTACCATCACTGGTTCAGTTTCATCATATATCTGGGCATTCATCATCACAATTGACTTTTGAACATTTTCATTACTCCAAAATAAAAATAAAAATAAGAAAAGTAAAATAAAAATAAAAAACAATCAGAAACATACCGTACCCCCCATTATTTATTTATTTTTGTCATTTTTTTCCCCTTACTTATCTGTCCATACATTGGATAAAGGGAGTGTCAGTAACAAGGTCTTCACAATCACACGGTCACACCTTAAAAGCTCTATAATTACTGAATCATCTTCAAGAATCAAAGCTATTGGATTGCAGTTCAACAGCCTGAGGTATTTCCCTCCAGCTACTCCAATATTCCCCAAACTGAAAAGAGATATCTGTATACAGCATAAGAATAACCTCCCAAATGACCTCTCCACTCTATTTGAAATCTCTCAGCCACTGAAACTTCATTTTGTTTCATTTCTCTTCCCCCTTTTGGTCAAGAGTCTTTCTCAATCCCACAATCCCAGGGCCAGGTTCATCACTGGGAGTCATGTCCCATGTTGCCAGGGAGATTTACACTCCTGGAAATCATGTCCCACATAAAGGGGAGAGCAGTGAGTTCACCTGATGAGCTGGTCTAGAGAGAGAAGCCACACCTGAGCAACAAAAAAGATTCTCTGGAATGACTCGGGCATAATCATAAGCAGGCTTAGCTTCTCCTTTGCGGGAGTAAGTTTCTTAAGGGCAAGCCCCCAGGTCGAGGGCCTCGCCCATCAAATTGGCAGTCCCCAATGTTTGAAAGAATGTCAGGTCTTCCCCAGGCGGAAGAGTTTAATATTACTACTTTTTTCGTAGTCCCTCAAGGGAACTTTTCAAATACTTTTTAGTCTTCTGCTCAGATTACTCTAGGATGTATTGGGGCATTGCACCAACCTGTACAAACAAACAAGTTCTCACTTCCTATTCAAGGTAAGGTTCCATGAAGTTATGGTGTTCAAATAGGTTGACCATGCAAATTAAATTAGATAGCATGCTATCGAAAATACAAATTTTGCACCAGATAAACATCTCTTCCTTTAGTCTCACACAGAAATTGAAGTTTTAAAATATAGTCAAATATCATCCTTTACCCTTTAGTCTGATTTACCTTAGTCCTAACCAGATCAGCTTCATTCATAACTCTAATTAAAATCTGATCAGTTATTCAGTGTTTTTAACAGTTGCTGTATGGGTTAATGCTGACTTTCTTAGTTGTAGAACTCTAGCTCTGAGTCTCAGGTACTACAGATATACCTGAAGTTCCAGGGAACAACCAGGTTATACACAAAGAGCTCAGCATCTCCGAATTTAGAAATAACAGTTACAACTCAGGAATAGATGTGACAGCTACCAGAGCTTACAATCTAGGAACCTTTACACAGGACTTCACCTGATAACTTATGCTCTCAATCCAATTCTCAGAGTTTGTATATTATAGTTAGTCCATATTAGTGAGACATTATAATATTTGTCTTTTCATTTCTGGCTTATTTCATTCAATACTGTCCTCAAGTTTCATTCACCTAGTTGCATGCCCTACAACTTCACTCCTTCTTGCAGCCACTCAATAGTCTATTGTACGAATACAACAAAATTCTCCCTTTCATTTCTCAGCCAACGTATCCTTAGGCTACCTCCATCTATTGCAAAACAGGATCACTGCCCCCGTAAACATAAAGTGTGCAAATGTTCATTCATGTCCCTGCTCCCAGTTCCTCCATGTAAATACTGAGTACCTTTTGCTTCTTTTTCCTACCTATTAAAATCTGCACTCATCAAAACTTCTGAATCAGACACTTACACCATAGTCTGATTTTAAATCACTGTATTGTGCGTTTCCAGAAAAGATTTATCATTTGCCTTTTTTTTTTTGCCTTATTTCATTTGTAGAGTTAAAGTATTTCCCTGGAGTGAATGCAATTTTAAGTAACAGTCCTAAAACTTGATGGAGGTAAGATGTATTATCCTTAGCATTTTTGAAATCATAATAAATAGGCATCTGCAAAGGAAGGTAACACTGATTCACGAGATCCTCTGCTAGAGTTTGCTGGCCTAGATAAGTTACACCACTCCACTTCTGGAGTAATCCCTCAATAAAGGGCCCATTTCACTGGAATTTTAAAATTACCCTTCTTTATAGGAAGAGCAGCTCGTTCAAATCAGCCTATTTTTACGAATTAACTCTCCCAGAAAAGAATATTATAAAATTGGATAATAAAACCAGATATCAAAGTATAAGGGGGGGGGGGAAGAAAACAAAAGAAAAGCTTTATATCAACAATAATCCATATATAGACATAGGATCCCTTCTCAATTCTTTTATCATTCTATCTACAGGCTTTCTGAGGTAGTGAAATACTTGTGGTAAGCAACTAAGTGGGGTTTTATTTTTTAATTAAAATTTAGGGATCGATACTGTATTTGTGTAAAGGGAAAATCTCTCACGGACTAATCTAAACCCTTAGGCACTTAAATTCAGTTTAAAATGAACCATATTCCTGATTAGATATTGCTACATTTCAAGTTCTTTAATTTGAAAAGTCAAATTAGGGATAATAACTACCATTTAAAATAAACAGATCTAAAATAACTCCACAGCCATTCACAAAGAAGACAGAATACAGTAGTTAAGGGAGTATCAAAGTTTCCTTCTATTGTGTTACTCTCAACCTCTTAGACCTGCATTACTTTTGAGAAATCAAGTTAACATAAATAACAGTGTTTCAGTTTGCTAAAGGTGATGAAATGCAATATACCAGAAATGGGCATGTTTCTTCAGTGGTGATTTATTAATTTGATTTACACGTTTATAATTCTGAGGCTATGAAAATGTCCAACTCAAGGCATTAACAGGATGATATCTGGACTCTGAAGACAAGTTGCCGGCATCCTCAGCTACTCTGTCACATGAGAAAGCACATGTCATGTCTGCTGGTCTTTCCATATCTCCCGGGCTTCTCTCTTTCCAGCTTCTGGCATCAGAGGCTTCCTCTCCCAGCTTCTGCATATTTCTTTTAGCTTCTCTTTTAGCTTCTGTGTGTCCTTCTCTCTTAAGTTTCTCAGTATGCTTCTCTCTTAGCTTCTGTATCTTTTCTCTGTATTTTGTCTCTTATACAGGAATCCATAAGAATATTGAGACCCCCCCGGAGTCTTTACTGAAATAACATGACCAAAAGTTCCTACCCACAATAGGTCTACACCCGCAGGAATGGATTAATTTAAGAACATACTCTTCCGGGGTCCGTAAAGCCTCCAAACCATGACAAATGGGATTACTTTACTGGGAGGGTTCTGCAATCTATGCAGCCCTACTCTGAATGAATGAAGTTACTAAGCACCCACTCTCTGTGCTACAGCATTGTGATCGTATGGAAGCCAGAAAGTGGTGGAAGATGTGGTTTCGGTTCTCACGGTGCCAGTGGGTGCTTCCTGAAACACAGATTTGATTCAGCGCCTCCTTACTTAAAAGCCCTTGGAAGTCTTTTCTGCCTTGAGGTAGAAACCTTTTAACACACTGGCCCCTGCCTGTGTTCCTGACCCTCATCTTTCGTCTTACATTCCGACATTCATCCATTCCAAAGCACCTGCCTCGTGTTTTCTGATGACTTTTTACACATTGTGTTCTGTCTACTTGAATTATTTTTGCTATTTTAAACTAGTAAATATAACCTCTCTCATCTCTCCCCCATTTTACCCCTTGGCTTTCTTTCCTTCAGTCAACTAAGGCATTTATTCTCCATTTATTGTCTCAGGAAAAGCAGAAAGCAGAAGATAAAGAAGGCAGTCCTTTTCCCTTTGATTTTTAATAGCCTTTGGTCCTCAAGGAAAAGAGGCCAAGGATTTTGGAAAATAACGAAGCATAAAAGTAGTTTTCCTGCCACCACAAATGAAGCCACCAAAGATGAATTTTCTTCTCATTTGGGTAGGGAGGAGGTGGAGGTGAAAGGAGGAATGAGTAAGTAGCAGAAGGCCCCAGAAAAAGTCTGAGATGATGGACCAGGCAGGGACAGAACTCAGAGAGGTGTGTGAGATTCCAGAGCATAGGAGGCTCCCCTCAGCCCTGGGAGAGGGAGTGCCCTAGAGGGGAAATTGCTGTGTGGGCCATCTAAGCAAATGTGCCCGAGTGTCTGACCAAGATGACCTTCAGTTTCCTTTAGTTTGGCTAAATTATAGACAGGCTGCTGCCTCACTCCAGGCCCCCGACATTCCTCTCACCCCCAACCCCACCCCTTATGCTACCCAGGCATCTGAGAGACTTCTGTCTAGATCGTTCCATATCTTTCTCCTCCTGTCTCCCAACCATGAAGCTGTTAAAGCTCCAAGTGGCCTCATCACAGCAAAATAAAACATTCCAAACCCAAAGGCCCTAATTGCAGACTCAGCAAATGACTCACCCTTCCTAGTAATCAACCACCTCCCTTTCAACATCCTCCCAAAGTTTCCCCAGCCCTTAAAACCCCCACTGCTTACTTCCAGGCTGCCTCGTCCTTGAATGAACCCATCCTTGGTTCATTCTTTAACATCATCCGGTGCAATTTCTTCTTTGACAAATCCCACACCAAAGCCCCCACATCGGGGGGTTGTGGCATTACAGAATGATTTCAAGTAGTAAAGTGCTGTAAGATTTTGAGCACCATAGCTTCCCAAAATGCAGCAGCTGCAGACAGGAAGTTATGGGAGGGGGTTGCTAGATTTGAAGGGGCCTTTTTCTGAATGTGAGGAACGTCCTGGGTGGGACCTACAGGACCGATTCTGAGAAGCAGGTGGAATAGGATAATGGTAGTCACTGTGGATGCCAGCCCTCCACCTACCCCAACATGAGGCATGGTGGACATTCCCAAGATGTGACTGCTTCCCCACACTGACTGAGATGAAGATCCCCCAATCTGGCCGAATGGGCACTCAAGACAGAAATTAAATGGAATTAAAGCAATGTAATGCCCATCAGAATTTGTAGACAGAGATTCAAACCCAGTATGACTCTTTAAGACTCAGCCCAGATATCATCCTTATTAACTTTCTGATAAATTTTTTGGAAAGTTAGGGGCTCTCTCTTTTTCAAAAAAGAGAATAATGCTCCTTCTTCATAAGGGCTATTATAATGATTAATGATAGGATGTTTTCAAAAGACTTAGCACAGTGCCTGGTTGGTAGTAAGACACAATAATTGGAGAATTTTATTCCAATTTAGCTTATTCATCTTTGTATGCATGGCGCCTGGCACAAGGCAGACACTTATATGTGTGCTACTGAACTGAACCATGATCTATGACTTAGTTAATAGATCATATGTAAAAAATATGTTTTTATAAATTCTGTACCACTCTACATGTATAGAGTAGTACAATATCTATAAATGCAGTAACAGTACAAAAGAGAGTGAGCTATCACTTTAGTCTACCTTCCTAAAATCTAGACTTCAGGGAACAAGAATGTTTGCTCAGCGAGTACATCAGATGTCCTGATTTAGAATAAGAGATCAATTATCTCCCATCTCCTGGGCCTGTGCAAATTTTAGCTCTGATTCCAGCTTAAAAGATGTACAGTGCAATGATCTTCAGTGCTGCTTTCTTCATTCACAGATTCACATACCCATTTAATTTTTTTTCCTCTTGGCATTCAGTAAAATTTGAAAATAATAGAGAGGACACTGAGAAATACAGGACCAACTCAGAGTGGGAAATGCCAGCGGTCGTTACAAGATGACAGGAAGCAGAAGCTTTCTTTCTACAGCAGAAAGGAAAGAAAAGACTGATTCACAGAAGGAGGGATCAGAAAAACAGCAACTCCTCCCCCATGGCATCAGCTACCCATCCTGGCTCGGAAAGGCAGTTTGCTTCATCTTCTAGACCTGCTGCTGGGACCTTTGGTCACTTCAGACCACCGAGCAGGATGTGCGACTCCTTGGTGAGGTCTGCGGCTGGGACTGCTTGGCAGCATTAAGGGAGGCACCACCAGCATCACTAATCAGGTATCCGGTAAGCGTCCTTACCTGCAGGGGGTAGGAAATTAATTGGAGAACAAACCCACTGTGAAGGTGTGAGATAACCAAGAGGGCGACTTGGCTAGAAAAAAGAAATTCTGCAAATTAATTGATAAGAATGAAATGAAATGTTCTCTCTAGTTTCACAGTCTTTAACTTTCCTTTCTCTCCTTCGCTCCATCCCTTTCCCTCTCCTCCTTCTTTTCCTCTCTGGTTTCTCACCACCAGCCCCTCTACCCCTTATTTGGTATTCGTCAGTTGAGCAGCCTTGAGCCTACGGCAGATTAGAGAACTACTTTACCTAAGTGAGACCTAAAAATCAAAACTTTCAATTGGAGCCAGAAAATGGGGTGAGGGTAGGGGAGATGAATTATTTTTGCAATAGGTTCAACATCTAGAGAGAAATTGAGGGACCGTTAATGAGACTTTACTGACAAGCAAAGATTATGAACATAGAGTGGTGACATATGAGGTTAGAACTGGAATTACCAGGCAACCTAGAGTGGGATGAGGAGAGAAATATAGGGGAAAATGCCTCAAGGTTCTGGGAGGCAGGGAGACTGGGGAGCCCAGATATGCAGATTCACTTCAAATGGCTTAATGGTGCTTTTTTTTTGGAGAAGTTATCCTTTGCACTGTTGATATTTTGGGCTGGGTAATTCTTTTTCATGGGGAGGTGGGCTATCTTTTACATTGCAGGGTGTTTAGCAGAGACCCTGGCCTCTACCCTCTAGATGCCAGTAATTTCCCTGAGTTGTGACAACCAAAAATGTCTCCAAACATTGCCAAGTGCCACCACTGGACACTGACTGATATTATTTTTTAGCCCTGTGTTTTTTGGAGTGTAAAATGGAACAGAGAACTTCTTGAGAGTGAACTGACTATGATTCCAAGTTGTTCCAAGTTCCAGAATAGAGTGAAATTTTACACTCCATATTAGAAATTCCTCAACGTCTCTTGGTATAACTGGTACACTGAACATAGTCACTAGGAGGTACCTTTCTCGCTAACTTCTTTAAGGAGCCTAAGGAAAAAGAGTGTTTGTCAAGCTGCCAGAACAGTGGATATTAAAGGGGGAATAAAGAGAGAAATAAAGGTCATTTCACTACTATTGTCAAAAATTGTAAGTCAATTCGCAGAGATCAAAACTATTACAAAGTCCACCTTAATGACAAACCACACCGAGCACCTGCATGGATGGGGGAAGAAAGAATGAAGATGATGAAGTGAAGTGATGCTACAGCAATGCCTAATCACAGCTACTGATCTGGGAGCAGCACTCTGCTTCTCACTTAAGGAACTAAAACTTGCACATTAGCTGCTACCCTCTTTGGCCACCAAGCCCACAGGAGAAGAGCGTTTGAACTGGGTTTGAAAATTTAATAAGCAATTTGAAATAAACCTGTGATAAAGGGATGAACTCAGGCAGGGTCTGTTTATCACAAATAAATAGAACATTTACTTGTCACATTAGGAGAGTGACAAGTAAATACATGTTCAAATGCAAGTAAATAGCATCTACAAGAAGAAAGTACAGATGCTGGGCTAAAAGAGGCAAGAGAGTGGGGTTAAAATACCCAACATGTGAAATGGTTGATAAAGCAAACTTCAGCTCTTAATTAATGATATGGGTCTTTATAATGTCTGCATTTTAGAGGTTAAAAACAAGTTTGGACATTGTTATTTCATTTTGCCCTTTCCACCCTAGCTGTTACAATAGTCCTGATGCTTTTGTATTTTTCCCAGGGCACTCGACCCAGAACACACACAACTCACTGAGAGATTAGAGAAGTATTGTCCGGAGAATAATGAGAATTGGTGGATAAACTGGGATGGCTTACACAGAGGAAACAAAGACTGGTTATCATCAGGGTAGCACAGAACTGGGATGTAGGTCATGTTGCTCCATAAGGGGTGGGTCTGAGCCCACCGTTACCATCCAGTCGCTTTCATGATTGACCCTGAAAAGAAGGTTAATGCGATATTGACCAAATTTGCAAATAGCACAAAGCTTGCAGGTGGGGGAGATAAAGAAGATGACATATTACAAACACAGCAGGATACAGATAATTCAGGGCATCGGTTGAACAAAAGTGAGATGAAGTTTAATATATAGACATGCAAAATAATATATGCACCTTAGAGAAAATAACGCTCAGCACAGATGCAAATTAGGGGGTATTACTCAGGAAGCTGTCATTCTGAGCGAGATTTGGGGAGGATGGTGGATAGCAAATTGAATAGGAGTTCACAGTGTAATACCACTGCAAAGAAGGGCAGTGCTATTTTGAGATGTGTAGACAATATAAAACGATCTTTGAAAATATAAGAGGGGATGGAGTGTTGCTTTACACCACGTCGGTGAAACCTTACCTTAAACTCTCTGGTGCCCTGACTTTAACAAAAATGGCAATGAGATGAGAGATTTAGCAAAGATAGTCGTTTGAATGCTGTTAAAATGATGCACAAGTCTCCCTAGGAGAAGCATGAGAATTGTCTTCTCATGCCAGATGAACTTACATTTATGGCAGGTTTTCTCGTGATAAAGTCCTCTGCTGTCGTATTTCCTTTAATACCTTTTTGACTTTCAGGAAGGGGAAATTAACTACTGAGAAAAAAAGAGAAAGAGACAACCATATTTTATATTCCTTTTAGGGGCACAAAAAAGAGGTATTTTTTATGTTCAGCAATATTTTGCGGGTATAATATAACCTCAGTCTAATTGGAGAAGAGATGACAACATTTTCATACAAGGACAGACCGAGCAAGAACAATATGAGTTTACAGAGAATATAAGGTTTAAAAGAGAGCCAATTAGGGAACTTTTCAAAGAAGTCTCCCCTTCATATTATTCAAAGAATGATAATGGCAGGAGTAGGGCTGTTGAATGGGGAGAAACTAGAGCCCCAGAGGATAATGAGAGGGACGAAGTGATGGCAGCCTGAGCTAGAGTAGAGATATCAGGAATTGAAAGGACAAGAAGGATATGAGAGTTTGTGTGAGGGAAAAATCATTGCTACTTGGAAAGATCAAGGCTTTGGAATCAGACATTCTGGATTTTAATCTGGACTCCACAAGTTAGTAAATATATACATGTAATTTATTTAACTCTTTGAGACTAAGTTAAATGGAATTATAAAAACGACTTTGCAAGATTATTATGAGAATTAGAAATAATATGGGTGTGCTAATTTGAAAGGATTATGTACCATAGAAAAGCCATGTTTAATCCTGATCCATCTGGGGAAGTTAGCTGTTTCTTTTAATCCCTGTTCAGTACTGTGGGGTGGAACCTTGATTAGATTATCTCCACAGGGATGTGACACACCCGGTTGTGGGTATTCACCTTTGATTAGAGGGATATGACTCCACCCACTCAAAGTAGGTCTTGATTAGTTTATTGGACTCCTTTAAAAGAGGAAACATTTTGGAGAAAGCTTGAGAGCCACAAGAACCACAGAGCTCATGCAGCCAGAGACCTTTGAAGATGAAAAAGGATAATGTCCCTGGGGGAACTTCAGGAAACAAGAAGCCTGGAGAGAAAGCAAGCAGATGACAGACACCATGTTCACTGTGTGCCCTTCCAGTTGAGAGAAACTGAACGTCATCAGCCTTCTTGAACCAAGGTATCGTTCCTGGATGCCTTAGATTGGACATTTCTATATCCTTGCTTTTAATTTGGACATTTTCATGGTTTTAGAACTGTATTTAATAAATTTAATAATTCCCCATTATAAAAGCTGTTCTGTTTCTGGTATATTGCATTCTGGCAGCTTGCAAAGTAGGACAATGTATGAAGCATGTAGAAGTTAAGGCCTGTGGTAGGTCTATTGAAATATTTCTAATCTTAGTGACTGATTGTTGAGGCCATAGGGGAAAAGAATAAACGACTACGAGGTTTTATTCCTGGAGTGGATGATGGTACAATTTTTAGAAATAGAGCAGACAGGAAGAGGAATTAGGTGCCAGAACTGAGTTTTACCCATGTTGAGTTTGAAGAAATGATAGAATTCCCTAGTTTTTAATTTTGCCAGAATTTGCCTCTTGATGTGTTTTTCTTGCTGCTGGATATTTGTACAGTCACAAAACAAGTACATTTTTACAAAAATTCAGAACCCAGTTTTCAACATTTAGAGAAATAGTGATGTGGGAGCATTTCTGTGGAACGGGTGGTGAGCACTTGAACCGGCCTGGATCCCACAGGGACGAACTCAGCGCTAAGAGTTCTCACATCACTGGACCATAAGTATATATTTTTTAAAATATAAATATACAGCTAAAGTTATAGGACTTTGCTTGTGCTCAGTTCCTAATTCACATTTAAATTTGCACAAATGACAATATCTTCGTGGCAAATCAAGTGTGTGTATGATAGGAAATTTAAATATAAGAGTACCCAGTTAAATGATTAAGGAAAACAATAAATAAACAACAATCCAAGTAGAGGATTTAGCCAGGCGATTTATTTTGTGTCTATAGCACATTGGCATTAAGATTTACTTATCTTTACCTTTTACATCTACAGATCACTAACAACTGTCATTCCATTGCTGATAGTCACAGGAACAAAATTTGAATATCTGGTTAAAATAATCATTGCAGGCTGCTTCCTTGCATGCTCATTTATTCCATTTTATCTTCATCCAAAAGAGTTTTTTTATGTCTGTCATTCAAACAATAATCGCTCCTTGAACTTAAAATCATATATTAAAATTTAAAATAAAATTAGCATCATAAGGCCTGAGGTGAACCTAATTTTACTGATGATAACTTGTTAATGCAAGAGAGAAAGGTCAATATTAGTGGTTGTAATCATTTTTCCAATCACCCACATTTATTTTGACACTTTAAATTTAGAGTAGGGGCTGGCAAACTTCTTCCGTAAGGGTCCCATATAGTATATATTTTAGGTTTTGTAGGCCAAAGAGCAAAATTTAGGATATGATGTCAGTAACTATCTAAAAGACAGAAAACATATTGTTAGAAATTTTTCTGGTGAAACTCAGTAATAGTCTATTATTAACTGATGTGATGTAACATAGTTAGTATAACAATTGAATGCAATGGTTTGTAATACAGGCTTACTAATGAGAAGAATGGAATTTGGGGTGTGTGTGTGTAGATAACTTTTTGCTTAATTGGAATTCAATGATAATGTTCCCCCTCATCAAAGTAGAAATGTGGCCTCATTCTCCTACAAAGTGTCCCCTTGCTTCTCTGAAATAGTGCTTTTCTTTCCTGGAAATGCATAATAATGTGTTTCCTGTCTCCCTTTGGAACTTATATATTACCCTCGTAGTGTCAGACACCTTTCCACTTGGAGAGGCAGGGTAAGAGTGCAGCCTCTTGGATAAGGCCCTCTGAGTGTAAATTCTAGCTGAACTGGAATTCACTAGTGGTGCGATCTTCAGTTTGCTCACCTATGAAATGAATACTAGTACCTATTTCAAAGGTTGTTTTAAAGATTAAATGAGTAGGTCAATGCTAAGATTTAGACAGTGCACGACATATTGTAAAGCACTTGATATAAATGTTTGTTTTCTTTTGAGTAAATAAAAAGCGTTTAGAAAGGTAAAACCACTCTCAGCCTGTGGACCATATGAAAATAAGCAGTAGGCTGGATTTGGCCTCTGGACAGTAGTTGGCTGAAATGTTCTTTCTCTTAAGTGATAGGTATCTTTATGTGAGAATTGAAATCTAAGAGCCAGAATAGAACTTCAGCTGCAAAGTCACCCACTCTTGTATGGATATAGAAACCCCACTGGTGAAATAACTTCAGATATTTAAATCTTGACCATCTCTAAAAAGGAGACCTAACGTCCTGGCCTCCTCTTTGTGAGGATTTAGGAATTGCTCCTCCAGACTATGAGAATCTGGTGAGAAGATGGGATTTACAATATAAAAGTCCCTCTGCTCTAGGATCCAAGCTCCCATGGGACCTAAATGTGATACATTAGAAAAGTATCTTGTATCTACCTGATTCTGTAATTGCTCACTCTGAGTGCAGAAGAATAGATTGGCAAGTAATGGATTATAACTTTATTTACTCTTCTTCCTTTTAATGTTGCAAGATGAATGATCATATGACCAAGTCTCCCAAACACTCCCTGAATCTTTGTTTTCTTGTCCCTAGAACAAAGACTGTGACCTGACCTACAGAGGCAGAGCAGAAGTGAATAAATGTTTGCCTAGTACTTTGAGGCCCTGGAGGGAAGTAATTCCATCTGCCCAAAGCATTGGGTTATGTATTGCAATTTCAGAATATATTCTTAATCAAATAATATTTCACAGGGATAACATAATCAACCAATGATGTCCCCTTGAATGGTCGTTATAGAGAGGTATTGAGATGCACCAACAGGATTTATTTGGTCTGAAATATCTTTTTACTTTTTCATACAATGTAATTTAGAGAGCATCATACTTTCAAAACTCCATTCAAAGTCATCTTATTTCATCACAAAATCCTGTCCTAATAGAAATATATCCAAATTAGTGTGTGATGTACAGATTTTTACTTTACAAATGTTTCTGAGTATTTCCAAATGAAAAATGGGCAGGGATAATTTTTTCTAGGAAAATCGCTAAAAAAGGGCAAAGTTTGTCCATACTGCTCTGCAATTCTCCTTTAATAAGAACTCCTGCAACTAAAAGAATAAAATACCTAGGAATAAATTTAACTAAAAAGACAAAAAACCTATATAAAGAAAACTACAAAAAACTGTTAAAAGAAATCACAGAAGATCTAAATAGATGGAAGGGCATACCGTGTTCATGGATTGGAAGACTAAATAAAGATGTCAATCCTACCTAAATTGATTTACAGATTCAATGCAATACCAATCAAAATCCCAACAACTTATTTTTCAGAAATAGAAAAACCAATAAGCAAATTTATCTGGAAGGGCAGGGTGCCCCGAATTGCTAAAAGTATCTTGAGGAAAAAAAACGAAGCTGGAGGTCTCACGCTGCTGGACTTTAAGGCATATTATGAAGCCACAGTGATCAAAACAGCATGGTATTGGCATAAAGATAGATATATCGACCAATGGAATCGAATAGAGTGCTCAGATATAGACCCTCTCATCTATGGACATTTGATCTTTGATAAGGCAGTCAAGCCAACTCACCTGGGACAGAACAGTCTCTTCAATAAACGGTGCCTAGAGAACTGGATATCCATATGCAAAAGAATGAAAGAGGACCCGTATCTCACACCCTATACAAAAGTTAACTCAAAATGGATCAAAGATCTAAACATTAGGTCTAAGACCATAAAACAGTTAGAGGAAAATGTAGGGAGATATCTTATGAAACTTACAATTGGAGGCGGTTTTATGGACCTTAAACCTAAAGCAAGAGCACTGAAGAAAGAAATAAATAAATGGGAGCTCCTCAAAATTAAACACTTTTGTGCATCAAAGAACTTCACCAAGAAAGTAGAAAGACAGCCTACACAATGGGAGACAATATTTGGAAACGACATATCAGATAAAGGTCTAGTATCCAGAATTTATAAAGAGATTGTTCAACTCAACAACAAAAAGACAGCCAACCCAATTACAAAATGGGAAAAAGACTTGAACAGACACCTCTCAGAAGAGGAAATACAAATGGCCAAAAGGCACATGAAGAGATGCTCAATGTTCCTGGCCATTAGAGAAATGCAAATCAAAACCACAATGAGATATCATCTCACACCCACCAGAATGGCCATTATCAACAAAACAGAGAATGACAAGTGCTGGAGAGGATGCGGAGAAAGTGGCACACTTATCCACTGTTGGTGGGAATGTCAAATGGTGCAACCACTGTGGAAGGCAGTTTGGCAGTTCCTCAAAAAACTGAATATAGAATTGCCATATGACCCAGCAATACCATTGCTAGGTATCTACTCAAAAGACTTAAGGGCAAAGACACAAACGGACATTTGCACACCAATGTTTATAGCAGCATTATTTACAATTGCAAAGAGATGGAAACAGCCAAAATGTCCATCAACAGAAGAGTGGCTAAACAAACTGTGGTATATACATACGATGGAATATTATGCAGCTTTAAGACAGAATAAACTTATGAAGCACGTAATAACATGGATGGACCTAGAGAACATTATGCTGAGTGAGTCTAGCCAAAAACTAAAGGACAAATACTCTATGGTCCCACTGATGTGAACCGACATTCGAGAATAAACTTGGAATATGTCATTGGTAACAGAGACCAGCAGGAGTTAGAAACAGGGTAAGATAATGGATAATTGGAGCTGAAGGGATACAGACTGTGCAACAGGACTAGATACAAAAACTCAAAAATGGACAGCACAATAATACCTAATTGTAATGTAATTATGTTAAAACACTGAATGAAGCTGCATCTGAGCTATAGTTTTTTTTGTTTGTTTGTTTGTGTCTTTTTATTATTATTATTATTTTTATTTTTTTCTCTATATTAACATTCTATATCTTTTTCTGTTGTTTTGCTAGTTCTTTTCTTAAATCGATGCAAATGTACTAAGAAATGATGATCATGCATCTATGTGATGATGTTAAGAATTACTGATTGCATATGTAGAATGGAATGATTTCTAAATGTTGTGTTAATTTCTTTTTTTCTTTAATTAATAAAAAAAAAAACTCCTATTTTGGTAAAGCATATTTACCTTCATTTGAAATAGATAAGATAGATAGACTTGTCTTATTGATGAGGAAACTGACTTTCAGTGATGTTTAGTAATTCACTGAAGGCCCCAGAGATTGTAAGTGATAGAGTCAGAACTAACATCCACGTTTGTCTGACTCAATTCCAACATTTTCATCATAATGTATTTGTCTTTTAGAATCCTTCTTCACCATAAGAACCTAGTGTCCTAGAGTATAGAATTCTGTATGTCAAACTGTGTGTATCTGTTAGTCCACTTTTGTTTACAAGTAATATAAAACCGACTCAAAATGTTTAGCTCCTTCCCAGTATGGCTGCTGGCTGGTTGGCAGTAAAAACGAAACTAAATTAGGCAGAAGAGAGAGATGGCTCTCTTTTTAGAGCACCGGAAAAATGTCTCTGAAGCTGCCAGCAAACCTCTCCTTTTGTTTCTTTGGTTAGAATGAGGTCCCATGCCCATTCCTGAACCAATCAAGTCCAACCTTTGAGCTGAGGTCAATTCCCTAATCTATCCTGACACAGACTGGAAAAGGGGTGAAATGAAGATTGAGAGCGTGAACTGGAATTCTACTCCTTCCCCAGGTCAGGAAGACCAGATTCTTAATTTTTTTCTTTTGCATGGGCCGGCACTGGGAATCGAACCTGGGCATGGCAGGCAAGAACTCTGCCACCGAGCCACTGTTGCATTGCCCCAGATTCTTAAACTTTTTACATTCCCTTTCAGGTGAATTTGAATGCTTCATATCTGAATCCTGTGTTCCCTCAGGATCCTGTGTTTTAAAGGAGAGTGAATTCTAATCCATTAACTATCAGATACGAATCCCTTTGCCAATGCTACACCGTCCCAGTTTAGAGGGAAACTCAACCAATGTGAAGAGTGGGTGGCAGACACCAGGGCACCCTGCCTGGAAGGTGGCAGGCTTAGAAGGCCTTTTGAAGCACACAACTCTGAAAAGTTATCCTTGTCACGGAAGAGAGAAACGAGAGAATATAAGCATTATTATTATATTTAAAAGGTATACCTTTTTGAGTTTAAGCCAAATGTTTGCTTTGAAAGCCACCAACTTCTTCTCAAGGAAGTTTCCTTATAGGTAATGTTCTGTATAGTTTTAAAAGGGTAAGAAAATTTGACATCATGGGATATTTAAAACAACCACAAAACAGTGAACTATGCCCGTTGCAGTGTTCTTGGTATTATTAATTGTAGTTAAATGCCAAAAAATTCCTTCTATTAAAAGATAATTGGTAGTGGAAGCAGATATATAATGAAAAGAACTTTAGGTATCTTTCAAAGCACCATTCATAAAGCTATTTTAAAAATGGTAGATCTTGGTGGTAGAAGATAAATTTTTTTAACTATCAAAATTCATAAGATCAGGATTATTTTTCATAGAATTGTGATAACTAATATTTAATGGCTTATCAGTTACCCAATAATTGCTAGTACTTACTGAGCATTTTAAAATAACTCAGATATATTAATTCATTTAATGCTCATTATACTCTCTAAATTCTTCATTTTACAAATGAACAAACTGGGGCTCAAAAAAGTTAAATAACATTGTTGATAAGTAGTGGATCCAAGATCCAAACACAAACAAGTCTGGTCCAAAGCCATGTTGTTATCTACAAAGCTGGAGCATTCTGCCAGTTTCTAGTACCTTTCAAAAAGCATTCCAAAGACTCTGTCCACTGAACGCTACTTACCAACGCTCAACACTCCTTACCTGGTTATAGCCTCATATTTTCTCCCCTCATCTCATAATCTACTTTGTTTACTTATTTAGTAAGAGCCAACATTGCATGGCACTTGATGATTTATCAAGCATTTTCAAATAATGTTTTTATTATTCAGTGGGTTTTATTCATATCCACATTTTGCTAATGAAGAAACTGAGGTTCAGAGAGGTAAAGTCTCTTGGCTATGGCTCTTCAGGAGGAGGGAGAGACAAGATTGAATCCAATCTTTTATTTATTTATTTTTCTAATGTGTGATAATGCCTCTACCCCTGCATCCACATATACAGTCCAATAGAGGAGAGAACTGTCCTCTAGGATATCATGGTAAGAAGGAGTAGACTAGAAGAAATATCACAGAAAACTGAAATCAAAGGAAGCTATTATTGAAAGGTGGTTCATGTGGTCCCGTGGTTTTCACACTGTGCTCCAAAGAGCCCTGGTTTGCCTTCAGGCCCACTCCCCCAGCCATGGTCAATGGGGTAGGAGGAGCTGGAGAACTTTCACGCTTTCCCCTCAATCAGAGAAGATCTTTCATCTCTCTTACACATTGAGCATTCACTACGTATTCTCTGAGGCACAGTGTTCTACAGGTTTTTTTTTTTTTTAATGTTAAAAACAACTGTTGAACAAACAAGCCAAAGAAAAAGACAATGAAAAAAAAATCTTGCTCTATTCCAAACCCAAACAGGGTAAATAATAATTGTCCCAAGGTCACACAGCTCAGAGCAGCATAGAAACAAGGCGATACCCAGTTCCCCTTACTCCCATCCTACAGCTCTTCCTACTGTACCATGATAAATGCTGCATTTCTGAAGAAAAAAGTCATTTAGAAAGCCCATTTCACAAAAGACAAGCTGGCAGCCAGAGAAAAAGCCTTTTAAAAAAAGCGAGCCAAGTGCTCTACTGAGATCTGAGAAGGCCATTTTAGTCTACTGAGGCACTGATTCAGTTTTTCATTTTGCATGATTTGAGCTTTTTTCTCATGTCCACTTTTTTCTGGAAACTCACTGTGGAAAAATATCCACTTGGGGAGGCCCCCTTTAATGGTACTCCTTGCCGTGTTATACAGAGAGATAAATGAGGCTTTGTCTTAAGAACAAATTGCCAAAAAAATGTGAAAAAATGTATATATTGATATTCACATACAGCCTTGGATAAATGAAAAAGAAAACGTATACATGATAAGCTTGGAAAATGGAAATGATCAAAATGTTTAGAACAATCTAATGTAATAAAACACTTAATTTACTATAATACTCAGTATTATGGATAGACTTATGCCCCCTACAAGACATGTTTAAGTCCTAGTCTCTGGACCTGTAGATGTGAACTGGCTTCTGTGAAGATCCTATTTAGGTGAGGACAAGCTGAGTCAGGATGTGCTTAATCCAGTATGACTGGAGTCCTTAAAAGCTGAGGACATCAGGAGACAGAAGAGGCAGACAGCCACCTAACAGAAGCAAAAACTGGATAATAGATTGCCAGCAAGCCACCACGAGAATGCTACAGACTTCAGAGAATGTTTAGCCTGTTGACACCTCGATTTTTCATTTTTCTCCTATTTTTTTTCAGAATGTGCAGGCACTGGAAGACACCTTGATTTTTTACTTCAATTAAAACTGTGAGACAATAAATTCCTATTGTTTAAGCTAATCAGTCTGTAGTATTTTGTTACAGCAGCCAAGACAAACTAAGACACTCAGGTAATAGAATGGGCATATCAATGTAATTTTCTAGGGAATGGAAGCAATATAAAAGTGATGATTTTAGCCATGATTAAAATTTTTTAATGTAATTTTACTCATCCTTTAAAAAACTGTAATACTACTCCATGTAGATAATTTAATCATTTAGAATATTGCAGTGCTTCTGGATCATCACTCTGACTAGGAATTCACATTGTGTTCAATACATGTGAAGGAAATAAGATTTAATGAAGCTTCCTTCAAAAACCTTTCTTTAAATTAAATATTCTTAAGTTTTTCTTTTTTTAAAATTTTAATCAATTGCTTCCGGCCATAACAGAGAAACTCATACTTGAAGTGCTCTCGCACTGCAGACAGCTGGAAAACTGGACAAAATATGTTGAATAATTGTTTTCATACATTGGATATGATGCAGATAAGAACTGTTAACCCCTAAAGAAAGAAAAACAAATGAGGTGATCCCTACAATTTTCCTAGATTTCTGCCTACTTGCACTTTCCACACTGTGACAAAAGGAAGGGAAAACCAAACAGAGCACAGATATTTCACTGAGTTGTGGAGTCAGAAATCAGAGTTCAGGGAGGTTAAAGCAGTTAGAGTTTGTGAGGCAGAGTACTGGAGAGGAGGGAGTTACCAGGAGAAAGAGCACCAAAAATCTTTATAAGCATCCACTTTGCTTGAATACTAAACTGTATATAAATAAGATGAAATTCTACAATGCTAAATAAAGAACTATAGGAACTATAAAGCAACTCCCAGACCTCAAACAGGGTTAGAAAATGACATCTAAAACTAACCACTGCATGGGTACTTAAAAAATTGTTGGAAAAGTTGGAGGAGTGGGAGCCAGGGGGTCAGAAAGTTGCTGCTTCTCCCCTTCTATCCCCCACACCCACAGCCCACCCCAACACACACCTGCCACATCAAATACCAACTGATCTAGTAAAGCCAATGACCGGACACTGGCAAGCTGAGTTCAGCCACTGCAATTACCCCTTGACTCTCATGCCTCATGACCATGACTGCCAGAAGGTGGCTCTCTAATTCTCTTGGACATTCCAGACCCCATGTGAAGGTACCTAATTGGCAAAATTAATTTGCATTTATAGCTCTATCTATGAATATGCCTGAGGACTGAAAATTGTCATTTTTCTACCCCTAGAGGAAGACTCATAAAAAGGGTAGAAGTCTATGTTGAGTACTTATTGACATAGCCAACACATCCTTTAGTTTTAGAATTTTGTCTCAATTTAAGAAAATGTGATAATTTAATATTGCAAGAGAACATGCTGTAAAGAAGCGCGATGTTGATGACTGATATCCTATAAAGTGTACTAGAAAGTAATCTCTCCTTTAAACTGTATGTGAGCTCCTTCAGGGCACGATTAATATCTTATAGATCTTTTTGTATTTTTAGTCTGGTATAGCTTCTAATGTATGGTAGACCCTCAGTAGCGACTTATGGAATAAATTAAGATGAGTGATATACCTTACTTCAACACTGCTGATCAAGGCTGCTCATTTATCCATCAACAATAGAATTTTGACTACTAAACATATTTGGCTGAAACATTTAATATTTAGTTGCTGATATTTTGCTACCTCCTGGAATACTTCAACATGTATATCCTAAGCATAAGAGTATTCTCCCACATAAATAAAACTCAGTTATCACATTCAGGAATTTAACACTGATGTAATGTTATCTACAACATAGCATATATTCAGATTTTCCCTCCTGTTAAAAAATGTAGGATACAATCAAGGATGACACCTTGCATTTAGTTTTCATTTTTCTTTAGTTTCCTTTAATCTAGAGAAAGTTCCCCAGCGACTTATATATGTAAGCATGTATGTATGCATGTGTGTATGTATGTATGTGTGTGCTTGTATGTATGTATATTCATTTTTTCATAATATTGATATATTTCTATAATTTTAGTCCAGGTCATTTGTTTTGCAAAATTTCCCTTAGTTTCTATTAGAATGACTGTTTCTTCATAATGAAATTCAGGTTAATGTTTTGTTTGTATTTGATCCTGATTGATGCTTTATCGTCAATATATCACCTTAGGAGGCACCTGATGTCACCTTGTCCCATTATTGACAATGTTGTGTTTGGTCACTTAGTTAATATGGTTAATTTAAGGTTTTGATGGTACATTCTCCTTGTGTGGAATGTCTCTTAATGTGTGATACTTTGTGTGTATAAAAGACATAAGTTCTTAGTGACTTCCCAGTAGTATTGGGAAGTAAAGAAAAAATTCTTTTCTTTAGCTGTTTTCTCTAGGGAGTTTGTCACTTACTGGTTGCAACAAAATAAGATTGTAAATTCAACGGACAGAGTATTAAGTTAAGCAGAAAACATTGCTGGGTCTGAGTATAAAAGTTCTGCGCATTATCAGGTAATCACCACTGCAAACAGACTCTAAAGTAGAGGTGGGCCTTCCTGGAAACCTGCCTTTTTATTCTGAATCCTGCTACAATCTCAATATTCTACTTGAGGTGGTAACATCACAGATTTTGTTCACCCAGGCCAGGATATAGCCAATGTCTGAATCATTTTCTGTTCACAGGACTTTTCTCTAGCTGTTCAGATTGCCTTAATCCAGAACTCTTTTTGGATTACTAGTATTTCCTTTTTTTTTTTTGAAAATCTTCAGAAGTGGAAATTCTCTGAAATAGCAGGAAAAAAGATGGTTCTTTGAGATGAACCATTTGACATGTAATTCAGTGAGCTGGTAGACGCAACTCTATTACAGCAGGAAGTTTCATTTCAACACTGGTGATAGAAATTGTTCTGTTTCACAGAAACTCTAGTCAGATAAACCGGCTATGTTTGGCAGAATAGTTTTGGTTAAGGACAAATTTTGGGAGCCCAGTAGACCACCTAGCAATTTCTGTCTCTCCATCTTACTACTTGTGTGCCTGAGTTTCCTCAACCGTAAAATAGGTAGGACACACTTTTCTCTCATGCATTGAGAGGATTAAGTGGACAATGTCCTTGAAGTGTGAACGCAGTTCCAACTATATTCAGTGCCAGGCTTAGAGATACCGAGAGAACGATAAGGATTTTATTATCATGATCACTGTCTAATTAGATTAGATTTCACAAGAATGTGGATGAGGACAGTAATCAAACACTGATAATTCAAGCTTCTCCCAATTTGGAGATGTTACTAGTCGTATTAAGCAATTAGAAAAGCCCTTGATTTTGGGGAACCAGAATGTGATTGTTTAGGGAAAAGAGAATGGGTTTTGGAAATCTGACAATTTTAGATACTGACAATACTCTTTACCAGCTCTGTGCTTTGGCACTTTTTTTTCTTTTTAATTCTCAGCCTCAGATTCCTAACCTTTATCATTTGCAGGGCTGTTCTATCGCATTGGGAAGTAAAGAGGAAGGACAGCTGTTGAGGTTATGTTCACACTGTAATAGAACTTTAGGCCCGTGAGTCTCCCGACTCTTCCAGAGCCTCCCTGGGAGAGGACCGGACAGGGATGCCCACCACTCCTTTCCTATACCCAGCCCTGTTGAGACAAAGTGACTGAAACAGTAGGTTATTTTGTCTGAAGTCACAAGCCACACTTCCTGGGCCGTACTCCACAGGTTTTAGACTATGTCCTGCCTGATCGCCTATGAAATTATTGTCTTTCTTTGCAAACTTTCACTGATAGAAGAAAGTCTACTAACAATATTGCCTTTACCAGTGGATAAAGATGAATTCAAGTTGTACTCATAAAAGATATTCAAGAGGAAAATACAATTTAAAACTTGTTTCTCTTATTTTCTGGATTGTAGCCAGTTCCCAATGATTCACTCGTCTGAGAGGCTATATACAGGCTTTGCCTCTTATTGGATGTGTCAAAGTTAATTATATTATAGATTTCAGTATTTGAGTAATAGGATTCTTAGACATTCAAGGTCTTTTATATGAACAACTATATATGTACGTTGGCTCTTAATAAGTCTCTCTTTGGAATTTTACAGAAAACTTGGTTAGAAGAACACCGCCTAAACATTCAGCATTTACATATTACGAAGGAATATTCTAGGTACTGAGGGCTAAGAAGGACTTATGAGACATGACTTCTCTCCAAAGACCTTGTAATCTAACTGGAAAGAGAATGCAAGCACATGCAAATGCGATGATAACTGAAAATTCCAGTTAATATAACCTCATGGCTTAAAAGAACAAAATGAAGGAAAGAGACATAAATTTTATATGGTTAGGAAATTTTCATAATTAACAGGAGCTCACACTTGTTGAAAGCTTATTACATGCTAGCCACTGTTCTAAATGCCTTACATACTTTCTAATACTTAGAGTAACTCTGAGGTAGTTGCTATCATTCTTGTCCCACACATGAAGAAACTGAGGCACAGGGAATTTACACTACGAGATGAAGATCACATCTCTGTCAGTGGTGGAACCAGGATGGAAGCTAGTCAGGCAGACTGCAGAGCCAGGCGCTCTGAGATTTTACACCAGTACCTCTTAAAGAAGAGTAGAATTAAAGTCAGGCCTTAGAGGCTGAGCAGACTTGGAATAAGGACATTTTAGATAGATCAGTTGAGATCACAGGCTCAAGAGTAGGAATGTACAAGTTTTCTTTTCTTTTTAAGTGAGAAGTCCCTTTTGGATGTAGAAAAGAATTCCTGTAAAAGTGATAGAAGATAAAATTGAGAAGATAGAGATTGAAGTACCATTGTGGAAGACCTTACAGGTCAGGTTTAGGGTAAGGTACTTTAATTCTATGCTTACTAGGTAGTCACCAAACATTTATTATATATATTAAATATATATATATATATATAATTAATTTTTATTTTAAACACTTTATACCCACCAAGTTAATGATTTCCAATGACCTCCTTCTTGACCATTCTTGTCCTTAGTCCTTTACTTTCTTGTCACATTTTTTGATACTTGATCACTTCCCCCATCCTGAAACATTCTTCTTTCTTGGCTCCAATGCCTGCCTGCATAGATTCTCCTCCTTTTCCTGTTGAGTTTGTGTGTGTGTGTGTGTGTGTGTGTGTTTTGTCAGATCTAAACTGAGCTGACAGAGTTGAGCTGAACGGCTTGGTATTTACAGTAGCCTATTAAGAAAACAAGCCAAAATGAAGGAAAAATAGTCAAAGCTTTAATCATTTACTGTTATCGTATAAGCAAGAGGTTAATCCAGAGAAAGTACCAGCTCCCTCTTTGTTCCATTTCCCCCCAGAGAACAGAACTGCTGGGTAAGGGTCAGTTGTATCAACACAGACATGGAGGAAGTTTCACTGTTGCTGGAGCCCTGAACCAAAGAGTCCTGAAGTTTTATGGATCCTGGACTGGATGGGTAGTGGGCGGAATAGGAGTGGAAAAATGCCGCATACTGAGTCAGAGTGGAGGAAAGTATCTTCAAGGTCTCCCCTGCCCACCCGCCTTTCCCATAAAGAAGTCCCATAAAGTGGTGTCTGGGGAAGTCCTCAGCCTAAGAATGTAGATATTAGTAGGAGCATGACTAGCCCAGGGGCCTGAGTCCTTGACTGCAACTTGCCTTCAGCCACTGAAACACACTGGCTGTGCGCCACATCTGTGTGGACAGGGCAGGGCAGGGCAACCTTCCTCCATGAGACCTGTCAGATAATTGCCTTCGAATGGGCCCCCCAAAACCACACTTCGGATTTTGGCCAGGAGCCAGACTCCTTATGTGGGTGCTCTTCATCATTTTGCAAAATGCTTGAATATGGATTATCTTGTCTGCTCTCCTTCATTTTCTCTCTCTACCCTCATTGCTTGTAACCCTTCCACTTCCATAGTAGAATAGAAAACACTTTAATCTATGCTTCTAAGGCTGACCACTTTTCTGTGCTCCAGAGCTGTCTGACTAGTATATTCCACTTACTGACCCCTGTGCAGGAGGCAAAGGGCTTTCTATTATTTAGCACCAGGATGACTTCTCAGGCCTAGAGGTCATCAAGCTTAGTTCTCTTTGTTTTCATGGGCATAGGGGTTTAGCTTACTTCTGTTTTCCTTTTAAAATGTGATTGCCCCCTACATGACTTTACTTTTTCTTTGCTACCTCAAAGAGTGGTGCAACAAAGATCTAAGTTGAACACAGATCTTTTCCATTTTAAGGCTTTAATTACCCAGACACAACTTGGGATAACATGCTTTGAAGAGTTGCAGACATTAAGAAATCTTTCACAGATTAAAATGCTGTGGTCTGTGGTTCATAGTTACTGATTTCTTTACTAAATTGGTGGCATCTGGAAGCTGCTCCCCTTCCACACCCCTTCGAGACATACAATATGGTACCTCTCAATTGTCCCTAAGCAGAGCCCATACCATCCTATTTCACTACATTATTAGCTATTTACGCTGTACCTCCTAAAATGCCTTGTTAGCCAAACATTGTTCATCAAACGCCTGTTACTGAGCCCTGTTTAGCTGAGGGATATGGATACATTAGTTCCACTTCCTCATGGAAGCTATTGTGCCATTTTATAATTGTGTATATGTGTGTTTGTGTTTTTGTACTTGAGTATGTGTGTAACAATTGCCCACTTCTGCTCCCCTTTATGGTGGTGAAGGTGGTATGCCACATAGTATACGCATGCCTCTCCAAAGCCATCCTCTGTAGGCTAAAGATACAGTTTGAAAAACACTTGGAAGATAACTTAATAGGCATCTACTTCATTTCATCTCCCAGCTGCCCAATATACACTTCCCTTTCTTCCCATACAGTTACAAAGTGGCCTCAACTCACTATGATTCCCATGATTCCATAATTTATAGATTAAATAAAAAATTCACTCAAACCTAACCCAGATAATATTCAAAAGTAAAGGAAAAACAAGACACATAACAAAACCCCTATTTATTAAAGGTGGAAAAGATAAGAAACTGTAGGCCAACACCATATAGTAATCATATCAAGCACTTTCTAGATAGGATAATATGATACCTGATGGGAGCAGAGACAACCCATGGGAAGTAAACTTGTCATTTCCCTTTCTTGGCATTAGTGAGTCTCCTTTGCCAGGAAATCTGACTCCTTGCCCATAGTGGTTTTCTTCAGTCTGGTCTTTTCTGTGGGTCTTTCCTAATAGAGCAGTAAGAATAGTTTCTAAGTGTGTTTGTATATATCTGAATTCTCATTGCAGTTTAATTTTTGGTGGTGCAGATATTCATTGTACTTTGTCCTAGGTTTAGCCTGATGACTGACACTCTCAGTCAATTTGATTCTATTACCCTGTAAAACTTATAGTTTTTCCCAATATTCCAACCCTCTTGAAGCTTCTCTATTCACTTTAGAAACTTTATTTAACTTGTTAAAAGCCAATTCTAGGAATCTTTGCCTTTCAAGCAATCCTCCCCAAACTCTGTTAGTGAAGCAAATTTGTTCGCCTATTTTGAGGATCAGTCCTACTTGCATGGAATTAATTTCTGCTGTTTAAGACCTGTTCATCCACATTGCATGTTGTTCTGTGCTTAATAGCCCTTATCCCAGGGCAGGGATGAAGAAAAATGGATTGAGAAGAAGCAGATGGATCTTTTTCTTGCCTAATTTGCCTTTATCATATTACCAGTTACTGCGCTGCAAATTCCATATCCAGAAATAGAATAAGTTGGTAGAATATTTTGCTTCCATTTTCTCTTTCCTGCAGGCAAGGTAGAGTGTATAGAAAGGAAAGATGAATTTAGCATGGATGGTATAAATTTGAACATGTAAGGGAATTTCCAAGTGGAAATGTTTTAAAGGTAGTTTGGAATAAGAAACCTAGAATAGAGATAGAAGACCTGGGCTGGAGAGGTAGTTTTGGGATCTATTCTCAACTATTTTACTGCTGAAGTTTTGAGTATACAAGCTCAGTGAAGAAGTAAAACAATGGAGAGAAAAAGTGTTGGAGAATCAAATAAGTCAAGTAAGTAAACATATTATGAACATACTAAAATGCCATAAAATACTGGTTTTAATTTTCATTATCATGATTCCTATTAAAAAGAGGAAGAGGATAAAAAGATGAACCACTTAAAGGATAGGAGGAGAATAACAAAAGTTGAAAAACTGAGAGAGTACTGTTTCCGGTAGACTCCAGTGGAGATATCCTTGTATCAAATGTGCCAAAAATTTCATTGATGTTAACTGATAGAAAGTCATGGGATTTGATAAACAAGAGTAGTCATCAGTGATGATGATAAGGCAAGAGTCAGATTACTGGAAGATACCAGGAGAATGGAGTCAGGAAATGAGGCATTTGTTTTGACTGTTGACATTAAAAGAAGTGGATGGTATTGATTGGAATCCAGAAAGGGCATTAAAGTGAAATGAAGAAATTTTATTAAAAAGGGTAGATGAATATATTTTGAATTGGAAGGTGTTTCAGTTGCTAAAGCTGTCAGAATGCAATATACCAGGAATGGAATGGCTTTACAAAGGGAATTTATTATGTTATAAGTTTACAGTTCTAAGGCCATTAAAATGTCCAAACTAAGGCATCCAGAAAAAGGTACCTTGACTCAAGAAAGACTGATGAGGATCTAGAACCCCTGTGTCAGCTAGCAAGGTGCAAGGTGATGTCTACTAGTTTTTTCTCCTGGCATCTTATTTCAAAGGCCGTCCCTGGGGGCATTTTCCTTCTGCATTTTCAAAGGTCTCTGGCTGTGTGAGATCTCAAGCTTTTTCCAAAATGGTTCCCTCTTAAAGGATTCTAGTAAGCAACCCATCTTAAATGGGTGGAGACACATCTCCATGGAAAACACCTTCTTTTTCCAAATTGGTTCTCCTTTAAGGTATCTAGTAAGAAACCCACCTTAAATGGGTGTAGACACATCTCCATGGAAAACACCTAATCAAAACATGCCATCCACAGTTGGGTGGGTCACATCTCCATGGAAACAACTTAATAAGAAAGATCCCACCCAACAATACTGAATGAGGATTAAAGAACATGGCTTTTCCGATGTAGACAGCAGTTTCAAACCCGCACAGAAGGTAATAGAAAGGAAAGGATGTGAAGGGATGAGTGAGAGGTAAATTTACAAAGAAAATGGAAAGGAGTTAAGAGTTTTCTCAATAATTTCTCCTTGTCTGAACTCAGCCAGAAATGATGTATATCCCTCTATACCACACAAAACTTGCTCTCTAATTATTTACCAGGTAGATGGAATTCTTTTATCTCTCCATTTTATGGATTCTACCTTATTTCAAATGTCAGTTGAAAATATTCCCACCTTTCTTTGGTATTCTATTTACATTCTCTTTTCTTATAACCTTTCAATATAGTGTACATTTGCGATACCACATAGAATTATGTGAGATGCCCTAAAGAGGGTGAAGCAATTGCGAACCTCATGCCTAGCAATGCAAATCGTTGCTGGAATGAAACAACTACTCTTATTCAATATAAGTCAAATACTGTATAGGAACACTTCTTTTCATAGCTGTCCATAAAGTCTCCACGATGAATTGCACCTTCAAAATACAAGTGGATAAAAGGAAAAACAGTATAGTATTATTTTAAAGGCAAGGTTTTTATAAACAAGATTATTTTTCTGAATATTATTATTATGTGAAGTGTTTCTTTTTTGTTCAAGTTCAATAGCTTTCACAAAACCAACTTCAAATTCAATTATTGTCACCCTCCTCTTGTTCCACCCCTCTCCGCCGTCCCCAGTGTTAAAAGCTGTGACAAGCACTGAGATTTTGGTTTAAAAACACAGAATGCAAGATTAAAGTGTGTATAGAGATTATCAGAAGAGAGTCATTTTAATAATCCTCTAATTTTTGTGCATACAAAGTGGACATAGGGGATTTACACTCAGCACAAGTAACTTTTCAATTATAATTATAACTGAACAAAACACTGGTCAATAGGGTTTTTTGTTTCCCCCCTCTCCTTGAGGCTATGAGAAGTCTACAACAGGAGTTAAATTTTTGGATGGAGATGCAAGGCAGTTATTTGGAGAAAAAAAGAGACTTTATCATAAACATTATGATGATTTGATTTGGAGGAAAGATGGTCTTTTAAATAAACTCCTGCTTAATCCACCCGAATATAGCCTTCTTTTCTGTGATCCCCACAGTGATGTTTTTATGTGGCTTATGTTATTTTCTTGTATTTGCTACTTCAAGACTTGGTGATACTTAATATCAGTGTCAATGGCTAGAGAGTAGGGTCTGTTCACTCTTTCCTTTCTCTTACTTTGGATTGATTCATACAAATTGGGGCAGCATGTAGAAAAGGTTTCATTAATTTCAGACAGGTCACGAATTGAAGAACCATATAGGGTGCTAATTGAAAATATCAGGTTTATTCTGTCTCCTTCTCAATTTCCTAGACTAAAGCCTTGCTGAGTTTTTCTCCTTTGTCACATAATGCACGTCTAGTGCTTTAAAAATTAACTGTGGCTTGCTGAGTAGCTGAAATATCAAATTGAAACTTGTCTTACGTCAAATTATTATAAAACTTTTGATTGTGGAAGTGTTTCATTTCTCTGCCACATCTTTTATCTAGCTTATTTACATTGAAAAGATGAATTCAAGTTCAGCTGAATGTGAGATAATTCTGGGATTATAATATCTGCCAGAATGGAATAGTGTGTTTCACAAATATCTTGTACAATTTCATGAGGAAAGATATCTGTGAGTCTCCAATGCTTCTTGACCAAGCGGTTGTCACATGCACGATACTAGGACCTGATAAATCATCCTGAAAAGATAAGTGTGCGTAGGATAACTTTAAAGATATCATGTGGGCTTCAAGAAAAAGTTTTGTTTTATTTTGTTTGTCTTTCAAACTTCTCTGCAAATATGTTATATATTTCCCACAAAGAAGAAATTTCAAAAAACTTTGCGATTACTTGAACAGTAAAATGTACAATAACAATTACATTTGCTCATTCTTCATCTTCTGAAAGTAAATAATTGAAACTATTACATATTCAATAAACTTGAACTGAATTTAACCCTTAGGGAAGTCAGGAGCTAAGGATGCTGAAAATCTCCTGTTTGCATTCTAGCTTGTGAACTGCAAACATTTCAACCAAATAGAAATGACTAGTTCTTAAAAGCCTGACAGAATCCTCTAATTCTACAGTCATTTGTGTCAGAGAGGGCAACCGACATCTAGAACAGATGTTCATCCATTCTGTCCTCTGTCACTACAAGTAATGCTGTGGCCTGAAAAGTAGCCCGTTTCATCTCTTTGTCCCTTCTCTTCCCACCTGCCTCTCTTCTGAATCTCTTTCATTCCATTTGAGTATGAGTGGAAACAATTCTAGTTTCTCATTTCTCTTTTAGCTTTAGCTTTAGACCTAAGTATCTACTGGAACTTTCGGTAGGGGAAAAGTAATCACAAAGGTGCCCTGAGTTTCCTGCTTATGTATCCCACCTCCTTGAGTATTACTCATGTGACTGCCATTTATTTATTTTCAAAATGAAAGCAGCTTTGTTGTTGTTTAATTATTGAAATAATATATGCCATTGGCAAACACACACATACACCATAAAATATAAAAAATTATAATTACCCAAAGATAAATATTAATATTTAATTAATATTAATTAAATTATTTGTAGATTAAACACATTTCTACAAATGGATTGCTGTGCCAAAGAGTGTATTTTAGGGGCACAACCAGTTTGTGTGTAAGAGAAAAGATGGTGGCTTATCCAAGGAAAGCATTTATCTCTCAGCAAAAGGAGCCTGGATAGATATATAGACAATGGAATCAAACTGATACTCCAGAAATAGACCCTCTCATCAATGGACAGTTGATTTTTTATTTTGTTTTGTTTTTGCATGGGCAGGCACTGGGAATCAACCCTGTTCTCTTGCATGGCAGGTGAGAACTCTGCCTGCTGAGCCACTGTGGACTGCCCTGGACAATTGATTTTTGTTTTTTATTTTTGTTATTTATTTATTTTTGGACAATGGATTTTTGACAAGGCAGCCAAGTCCACTCAATTGGGACAGAATAGTCTCTTTAACCAATGTCGCTGGGAGAACTGGATACCCATAACCAAAAGAATGAAAGAGGATCCATATCTCACCATAAAAAATTAACTCAAAATGGATCAAAGACTTAAACATTAAAGACTTAACCATAAAACTCAGAAGAAAATGTAGGGAAATATCTTAACAATCCTGTGGTAGGAGGTAGTTTCTTATAGCTAACACCCAAAGCAGAAGCAATGAAAGAAGAAACAGATAAATGGGATCTCCTCAAAATTGAGTGCTTTTGTACATAAACAAACTGTGGTATATACATATAATGGAATATTATGCAACTGTAAGAAGGAATGAAGTCATAATGCATGCAACAACATGGATGAAACTTGAGGACATTATGTTGATTGAAATAAGCTAGAAACAAAAGGACAAGTACTGTATGGCCTTGCTAATATGAACTAACTATAATGAGCAAATTCTGAGAGTTGAATTTGAAAGCATAGGTTACAGGAGATAGAAGGAAGATAAATATCAGGCCACTGATGTTTAAGCAGTACAGAGAGTTTAATAAGGTTGGTTGTAAAGGTTCAGAAATTGGACAGTAGTGTGTGATGCTAGCACAATATTGTAAGTATAACAAAGCTGAGTGTGAGTATGCTTGAAAGAGGAAGGTTAATGGGCATGTATGTCACCAGAAGGAAAGCTAGAGGATAAAAACTGGGACTGCATTGCTTAGTGAAACCTGGAGTGGGTGATGGCAGGGGATAATTGTACAAATATAAGAAAGTATTTACATGAACAAAAGCAAATATTTGTCAATATTACAAGGTGTTAAAAATGTGATGGTATATGGGAAAATACAATTAATGTAAACCAAGGTCTATAGTTAACAGTAACTGCAAAATTCTTTCTTTAATTGTCACAAAGATACTATACCGAAGCTAAATGTCAATAATAAGGGGTTATAAGGGAGGAGCATGGGATTTGTTTTTTCTTTCTTCGTGGGAATGTTCTCATATAGACTGTGGTGGTGAATGTATAACTGAGTGATTATACCAGAAGCCAATGACTAGACACCGAGGATGGATTGTATGGTGTGTGAACAAAATTGTTACAAAAAAAAAAAGAAGAAGGAATCTGGAGCCGGGAGTCTAAGGGTATAGCAGCTATCTAAGGAGCCAGATTCCTTTTTCTCTTTCTGTTTCACCATCCTTAGCATAAAACTATTTTCTTCATGGCTGCAAAAAGGCTGCTTAAGCTCTGGGCATTGAATTCCCATTTCAAGCAGTACGATAGTGGAAAGAGGTGATGTGGAGGAAAAGGAAGCATTTCTGACTATCTCTGGAAAGCAAAACTCCCAGAAATCTCCCACAGATTTCTGTATATGTATTATTGCCCAGAAGAGCCTCACAGAGCAACCCCTGAGAGCAAAGGAGATTGGATTTTTTTTTTTTTTAAGTTTGGGCAAATAGCCACTGAGAAAAATGGGGGATTCTGTTGATAAGGAGGATAGACATTGATAGCAGTTAGCAGCATCTGTTACACCAACTGCACATTAAACGTTTTGAACACAAAATATGCAACTGCCTTCCAGAAAGACTGTACCAATTTACCCTTCTTACACATTAGAGTATGTGCCTGCTACTTTTGAAAGGACCATTTTCTAGAGAACTTTGGTCTTGCACTCTCATGGAAAAACATTTGCCTTCCCGAAAGTGAGGAAGACCACTGACCACCAGCGATAGGGAGAGATCAGTTATCACGTTGCACACACTTTCTCTGTTTAAAGTTTTGATTATTTGCACTAAAAAATATGGGCACCATGGTCTCCTGCATTAGCTTCCTTGGCGCAGACTCCAAAGGTGGCTTCAAATGAGCTGAGCAGAATCAAGATTATATAGGCTGCCAAAAAATGACTCTTGAGATATATTGGTGAGAAGCTGAGTGATGGAGGGTATGGAAGGAGGCATGGGGACACTTGAAAAAATGTTCTAGGGATTAATTAATTAGTACAGGTGGCCCTTTCACTAATGCTGAATACTATATATAGGATGCTATTCTTTTCCACACTGAAGAGACTTACACAGTATCTTTTCATTTATTTATTTTGTTTCTGTTTTGTAAAATAATAAAAGTGCATTGCAGAAAATTATGGAAAATATTAAAAATTAAACAAAGAAAATAAAAGTTACCTACAGCTACTTTAATATTTTTGTTTCTATTTTCCATACATATATATATATATCTACCTATACATATATACACAAATGTGGAATCACAACGAATATTTAATTTTGCATGTTACCTTTTAAATTTCAAATTATTCTATGAGAATTTTCCCAGGTTATTATTATTCATTAGCAACTATTTAAATGTTTGCATAATATTGGGCTATTGGATCTCATTAATTACTCTCTTACTGTTTGAGTTTTAGTTTTACCCCAAGTTTTTCACAATTAAAGATCCTATATTAAGCTTTCTAAATGTTGAGAGTCATTTGTCACATGAATTACTGGGTCAAAAGATAGAAATCATTTTGAAACTCTAAATATGTGCACATATTTATATATTAGTAAAATATTATATAGACACACAAATATTCTCACGTCTTTAGACGGTTCATCCTAATTTACATTTCTGCTGGCAATGTATGAGTGCTTCTCTCTGCAATTTTGCCATCCAAAACACATAAATTTTAAAGCTTTGCTAAATTTGATGTTTTTCAAATTTTAATTTCTATGCTCACCACTGAGTAGAAGTTTTCTTATATGTTTATTGTTGTGAGGTCTATATGACAGTACATATGCATTGCTTCACAAATTACTTGACCTACAGAAAAGACTCAGTAAATTTCTGCAATATATGCAAAAATACTTACACCTATACACAGAGTACCTACCAGATAGCAACCTAATATTTTCACTTTTATTTTGAAATGGCTATATGATATTCTTCTATATGTTTGTTTTAGCCAATCTCTTTGTTGTATATTTAGGTTGTTTCAAGTTTTTCTGTGTTATGTATTGCAAACATTGCAGCAATGCACATCCTTATGTACACAGCTTTCAGTAATTCCTGATTACTTCCTTAGGATAGGCTCATAGAATTGATGAAATCCATCAATAGATTTAAATACCAACCCATGTCTAAAAAAGAGAAGCAAATTTTAAGCCTTTGTGCTAGTTTGAAAGGATGTGTGGACCCTGGAAAAGCCATGTTTTAATCAAAATCCCATTTCATAAAGGCAGAATGATCCCTATTCAATACTGTATGTTTGAAACTGTAATCAGATCATGTCTCTGGAGATGTGATTTAGTCAAGAGTGGTTGTTAAACTGGATTAGGTGACAAGTCTCCACCCACTGGGATTTATCTTCATAAGTCTCTGGAGTACTATAAAGAGGAAACATTTTGGGGAATAGGAGATTGAGAGAGAGCAGAGAAGAACAACATAGCCATGAGAAGCAGAGACCCCACAAGCCAGTGAGCTTTGGACATGAAGGAGGAAAATAGTCCCGGGGAGCTTCCTGAAACAGGGAGCCAGGAAAGAAAGCTAGCAGATGACACCTTGTTCACCATGTGCCCTTCCAGCTGAGAGAGAAGCCCTGACTGTGTTTGCCATGTGCCTTCTCACTTGAGAGAGAAACCCTGAACTTCACTGGCCTTCCTGAACCAAGGTATCTTTCCCTGGATGCTTTAGATTGGACATTTCTATAAACTTGCTTTAATTGGGACAATTTCTTGACCTTAGAATTATAAACTAGCAAGTTATTACATCCCCCTGTTTAAAAGCCATTTCATTTCTGGTATATTGCATTCCGGCAGCTAGCAAACTACAACAGTCTTTTATATGTATTCCCAATTACAATACCTCAGCAATTTCTTTATAAATGTTAGTCACATATTTATCCAAGAGATTTTTTATTGCATTGAGGTTTTCAAATATACTGATATTCCTATATAATAATAATCCTTGCAACTTTTATGTTTTAGCATCCCTTTTCCCATTTATCATTTTTGTTTCTTTCTGTTGTTTGTATATAGATTTTGAAGGAGATTTTTCTAGTTTATTGATTTATTTTGTGGCAGGGATATTTTGGGCTTTATTATTGTATTTTTGTGCTTTCAAAGTTATGAATTTACACAATTATTTTAATTTTTGTTTTTCTTAGGGTTGATATATTGATGTTTTGTTTTGTTTTCCTAACTTGTTGAAATGGACGCTTAAAATATTTACATTTTTACATATTGACCCTATTTTTTAGCTTCCAAACACATGCATTTATAGTATTGTTGTCATTTTACCCTTTGTTTTTGCTTTCCTTGGGATTTATTGTTCGTTTCTAACTTCTTGAGTTGAAAACCAACAAAGATTTAGTGACCATTGAAGGATATCAATCTTTTAGTAGAGATTGAGCTGCTTCCCATATTTTTTGTGTAAAGTTCTTATCTTCATTGGTGGCAAAAAGATTTAATTATACATCTTCATTTTCTTTTTTGTTTCCTTCCTTGTTTATGGAGTGTGCTTTAATATCCAGTTGTTTGAGGTTTAATTAAAACTTTGATATTAATTATCTATATTGTAATTGAAGAAAATTATCCTTAACATTTTTAGATTTGAATCTTGGTGTTTTTTGTTTGTTTGTTATTTATTTATTATTTTTGCATGGACAGGCTCTGGGAATTGAACCCAGGTCACCGGCATGGCAGGAGAGAACTCTGCCATTGAGCCACCGTTGCACTTCTGGAATCTTGGTATTTTAATTAATAATTTAGTATGTATTTGGTGCTTGGAAATGCTCATGGATATTTGAAAAGAGTATACTTTATGCTGTTTAATAAATTACATTACTTAATAAATCCTGTATATTATTTAAAACATCTTTGTCATATTTTTTGGCAACTTTATCTTCCATAGATTGATAATATCTTGTAAAAGTTTTCTATGACCATTATGTTTTTGCCAATTTCTCCTTATGTTTTCAAAGAACTTTCCTTTATATTTTTCTTTAATATAAGTTGATTATCTGTCCCATTTAATGCTTTGTTTTTGTCTTGCTTCCTATTTTGTTTCATATTATTATTGCTGTGCCAGGTTTTCTCCTTACTTTTAATTTTTTTTTGGCATTTGTCCAGTGCAGCTATATTAGTTTCCTAGGGCTACTCTAGCACTGCACCACAAACCAGGTGGCCTAAAATAACAGAAATTTACTCACAGTTTTTCAGGCTGGATGTCTGAAATCAAGATGGCAAAGCCAAGCTCCCTTTGAAGGAGAAACCATCCCAGGTCTCTCTCCTGGCTTCTGGTGGCTGCCAATAATCATAGGTGAAACTTGGCATTTAGGTACATTCTCTAGTCTCTGCCCTACCTTCTCTGTGTGTGTGTGTTGTTTCTTTGTGTTTGAATCTCCCTTTCTTTTCTTTTATAAATACAGAAGTCCTTGGATTTGGGGTTCATTCTAATCCAGTATTACCTCATTTTAATTAATTACATTTGCCAAAATAAACCCCACTATTTCAAAAACAGGTCATATTCTGAGGCTCTGGGTAGACATGAATTTTGGAGGGATATTATTCAACCTAGCACAACACCTCTGGAAATACTTTCTCTGGGGACACCAAGTTACTTTATTTGAAGGAGTAGTGCAAATGGAAGAACTTGGTGGTGTTTTGATACAACTTACAGAAAATGTAAAGGTAAACCCAAATGCATGCAATGCCATGGTAACCATGGAAGTCACCCCTGATTATGGGGAAGCCAATGGAAGCCTTAGCTCTTGGGCATCACTGTTTCCCAGGATGGACTTGCAAAGAGGTACTCTGCCAGATCAGGTTCCAGGGGCCCCCATCTTGCAAAGTTGGTGACATAGTCACCCAATTCCTTGATGGACTTCACTTGCTTATTCAAGTAGTGAATCTCAATGACGCCACACAGTGGAGGTCATTTTTGTGAGTGGCCACTTTCTGCAGTCACCTTGTTTTCCAAGTGTAATGCACTCCTTTGCATTCTGCTCGCTCTTCCCGTTGTCACATTCTTGTTTCTTTATATCCTGAAGGAAGATTCCACCACCTTGTTGGTTCTGCAGCTCCGTAAGTTTCTTTGCGTGTTCCCTCTCTTCACGAAATTGGTGAAGAAAATATTTGGCAACATTCTTCAAATTCATATCATCAGTCAAGGACTAAGACACAGGCAGGTAGGTGCAAGAGGAATACAGCTCCAGGTTGATCTGATGGTTCATGGTGGCCTCTGAGTCCTGACTGCAGTTCATCATGGCGGTTGTCTGAGGACAGGCTGGGGGGGCTTGGGAAATGGCTCTGTGAGGAGGTGGCAGAGGGTGGCTCAAAGGGGCTGATCGGGCCAGCACCAGGTTCCCTCCAAGCACTGTTTGAAGCAGGAAACCCAGTGACCACTAAAATGCCTGGCCTCTTTGTTTTTTAATTTCGTCTTTGTTATTAACAACATATAGCTTTTTATTTTATGTCAAATTTAATATCTTACTTTTCCCATTTTTTTTATTAATTAACGGAAAAAAAGAAATTAACCCAACATTTAGAAATCATACCATTCTACATATACAATCAGTAATTCTTAACATCATCACATAGATGCATGATCATCGTTTCTTAGTACATTTGCATTGGTTTAGAAGAACTAGCAACACAACAGAAAAAGATATAGAATGTTAATATAGAGAAAAAAAATAAAAGTAAAAATAATAGTAAAAAAAAAAAACAAAAAAAAACCTATAGCTCAGATGCAGCTTCATTCAGTGTTTTAACATGATTACTTTACAATTAGGTATTATTGTGCTGTCCATTTTTGAGTTTTTGTATCTAGTCCTGTTGCACAGTCTGTATCTAACTCCTGCTGGACTCTGTTACCAATGACCTATTCCAAGTTTATTCTCAAATGTTGGTTCACATCAGTGGGACCATACAGTATTTGTCCTTTAGTTTTTGGCTAGACTCACTCAGCATAATGTTCTCTAGGTCCATCCATGTTGTTACATGCTTCATAAGTTTATCCTGTCTTAAAGCAGCATAATATTCCATCGTATGTATATACCACAGTTTGTTCAGCCACTCTTCTGTTGATGGACATTTTGGCTGTTTCCATCTCTTTGCAATTGTAAATAACGCTGCTATAAACATTGGTGTGCAAATGTCCGTTTGTGTCTTTGCCCTTAAGTCCTTTGAGTAGATACCCAGCAATGGTATTGCTGGGTCGTATGGCAATTCTATATTCAGCTTTTTGAGGAACTGCCAAACTGCCTTCCACAGTGGTTGCACCCTTTGACATTGCCACCAACAGTGGATAAGTGTGCCTCTTTCTCTGCATCCTCTCCAGCACTTGTCATTTTCTGTTTTGTTGATAATGGCCATTCTGGTGGGTGTGAGATGATATCTCATTGTGGTTTTGATTTGCATTTCTCTAATGGCCAGGGACATTGAGCATCTCTTCATGTGCCTTTTGGCCATTTGTATTTCCTCTTCTGAGAGGTGTCTGTTCAAGTCTTTTTCCCATTTTGTAATTGGGTTGGCTGTCTTTTTGTTGTTGAGTTGAACAATCTCTTTATAAATTCTGGATACTAGACCTTTATCTGATATGTCATTTCCAAATATTATCTCCCATTGTGTAGGCTGTCTTTCTACTTTCTTGATGAAGTTCTTTGATGCACAAAAGTGTTTAATTTTGAGGAGCTCCCATTTATTTATTTCCTTCTTCAGTGCTCTTGCTTTAGGTTTAAGGTCCATAAAACCGCCTCCAATTGTAAGTTTCATAAGATATCTCCCTACATTTTCCTTTAACTGTTTTATGGTCTTAGACCTAATGTTTAGATCTTTGATCCATTTTGAGTTAACTTTTGTATAGGGTGTGAGATATGAGTCTTCTTTCATTCTTTTGCATATGGATATCCAGTTCTCTAGGCACCATTTATTGAAGAGACTGTTCTGTCCCAGGTGAGTTGGCTTGACTGCCTTATCAAAGATCAAATGTCCATAGATGAGAGGGTCTCTATCTGAGCACTCTATTCGATTCCATTGGTCGATACATGTATCTTTATGCCAATACCATGCTGTTTTGACCACTGTGGCTTCATAATATGCCTTAAAGTCAGGCAGTGCAAGACCTCCAGCTTCGTTTTTTTTCCTCAAGATGTTTTTAGCAATTCGGGGCACCCTGCCCTTCCAGATAAATTTGCTTATTGGTTTTTCTATTTCTGAAAAATAAGTTGTTGGGATTTTGATTGGTATTGCATTGAATCTGTAAATCAATTTAGGTAGGATTGACATCTTAACTATATTTAGTCTTCCAATCCATGAACACGGTATGCCCTTCCATCTATTTAGGTCTTCTGTGATTTCTTTTAACAGTTTTTTGTAGTTTTCTTTATATAGGTTTTTTGTCTCTTTAGTTAAATTTATTCCTAAGTATTTTATTCTTTTAGTTGCGATTGTAAATGGGATTCGTTTCTTGATTTCCCCCTCAGCTTGTTCATTACTAGTGTATAGAAATGCTACAGATTTTTGAATGTTGATCTTGTAACCTGCTACTTTGCTGTACTCATTTATTAGCTCTAGTAGTTTTGTTGTGGATTTTTCTGGGTTTTCGACGTATAGTATCATATCGTCTGCAAACAGTGATAGTTTTACTTCTTCCTTTCCAATTTTGATGCCTTGTATTTCTTTTTCTTGTCTAATTGCTCTGGCTAGAACCTCCAACACAATGTTGAATAATAGTGGTGATAGTGGACATCCTTGTCTTGTTCCTGATCTTAGGGGGAAAGTTTTCAAATTTTCCCCATTGGGGATTATATTAGCTGTGGGTTTTTCATATATTCCCTCTATCATTCTAAGGAAGTTCCCTTGTGTTCCTATCTTTTGAAGTGTTTTCAACAGGAAAGAATGTTGAATCTTGTCAAATGCCTTCTCTGCATCAATTGAGATGATCATGTGATTCTTCTGCTTTGATTTGTTGATATGGTGTATTACATTAATTGATTTTCTTATGTTGAACCATCCTTGCATACCTGGGATGATTCCTACTTGGCCATGATGTATAATTCTTTTAATGTGTTGTTGGATACGATTTGCTAGAATTTTATTGAGGATTTTTGCATCTATATTCATTAGAGAGATTGGTCTGTAGTTTTCTTTTTTTGTAATATCTTTGCCTGGTTTTGGTATGAGGGTGATGTTGGCTTCATAGAATGAGTTAGGTAGTTTTCCCTCCACTTCGATTTTTTTGAAGAGTTTGAGGAGAGTTGGTACTAATTCTTTCTGGAATGTTTGATAGAATTCACATGTGAAGCTGTCTGGTCCTGGACTTTTCTTTTTAGGAAGCTTTTGAATGACTGATTCAATTTCTTTACTTGTGATTGGTTTGTTGAGGTCATCTATGTCTTCTTGAGTCAAAGTTGGTTGTTCATGTCTTTCCAGGAACTCGTCCATTTCATCTAAATTGTTGTATTTATTAGCGTAAAGTTGTTCATAGTATCCTGTTATTAACTCCTTTATTTCTGTGAGGTCAGTAGTTAGGTCTCCTCTTCCATTTCTGATCTTATTTATTTGCATCCTTTCTCTTCTTCTTTTTGTCAATCTTGCTAAGGGCCCATCAATCTTATTGATTTTCTCATAGAACCAACTTCTGGCCTTATTGATTTTCTCTATTGTTTTCATGTTTTCAATTTCATTTATTTCTGCTCTAATCTTTGTTATTTCTTTCCTTTTGCTTGCTTTGGGATTAGTTTGCTGTTCTTTCTTCAGTTCTTCCATGTGGACAGTTAATTCCTGCATTTTTGCCTTTTCTTCTTTTCTGATATAGGCATTTAGGGCAATAAATTTCCCTCTTAGCACTGCCTTTGCTGCATCCCATAAGTTTTGATATGTTGTGTTTTCATTTTCATTCGCCTTGAGGTATTTACTAATTTCTCTTGCAATTTCTTCTTTGACCCACTTGTTGTTTAAGAGTGTGTTGTTGAGCCTCCACGTATTTGTGAATTTTCTGGCATTCTGCCTATTATTGATTTCCAACTTGATTCCTTTATGATCTGAGAAAGTGTTGTGTATGATTTCAATCTTTTTAAATTTGTTAAGACTTGCTTTGTGACCCAGCATATGGTCTATCTTTGAGAATGATCCATGAGCACTTGAGAAAAAGGTGTATCCTGCTGTTGTGGGATGTAATGTCCTATAAATGTCTGTTAAGTCTAGCTCATTTATAGTAATATTCAGATTCTCTATTTCTTTATTGATCCTCTGTCTAGATGTTCTGTCCATTGATGAGAGTGGTGAATTGAAGTCTCCAACTATTATGGTATATGTATCTATTTCCCTTTTCAGTGTTTGCAGTGTATTCCTCACATATTTTGGGGCATTCTGATTCGGTGCGTAAATATTTATGATTGTTACGTCTTCTTGTTTAGTTGTTCCTTTTATTAGTAGATAGTGTCCTTCTTTGTCTCTTTTAACTGTTTTACATTTGAAGTCTAATTTGTTGGATATTAGTATAGCCACTCCTGCTCTTTTCTGGTTGTTATTTGCATGAAATATCTTTTCCCAACCTTTCACTTTCAACCTATGTTTATCTTTGGGTCTAAGATGTGTTTCCTGTAGACAGCATATAGAAGGATCCTGTTTTTTAATCCATTCTGCCAGTCTCTGTCTTTTGATTGGGGAATTCAGTCCATTAACATTTAGTGTTATTACTGTTTGGATAATATTTTCTTCTACCATTTTGCCTTTTGTATTATATATATCATATCTGACTTTCCTTCTTTCTACACTCTTCTCCACACCTCTCTCTTCTGTCTTTTCGTATCTGACTCTAGTGCTCCCTTTAGTATTTCTTGCAGAGCTGGTCTCTTGGTCACAAATTCTCTCAGTGACTTTTTGTCTGAGAATGTTTTAATTTCTCCCTCATTTTTGAAGGACAATTTTGCTGGATATAGGAGTCTTGGTTGGCAGTTTTTCTCTTTTAGTAATTTAAATATATCATCCCACTGTCTTCTAGCTTCCATGGTTTCTGCTGAGAAATCTATACATAGTCTTATTGGGGTTGCCTTGTATGTGATGGATTGTTTTTCTCTTGCTGCTTTCAAGATCCTCTCTTTCTCTTTGACCTCTGACATTCTAACTAGTAAGTGTCTTGGAGAACACCTATTTGGGTCTAATCTCTTTGGGGTGCGCTGCACTTCTTGGATCTGTAATTTTAGGTCTTTCATAAGAGTTGGGAAATTTTCAGTGATAATTTCTTCCATTAGTTTTTCTCCTCCTCTTCCCTTCTCTTCTCCTTATGGGACACCCACAACATGTATATTTGTGTGGTTCATATTGTCCTTGAGTTCCCTGATACCCTGTTCAAATTTTTCCGTTCTTTTCTTGATAGTTTCTGTTTCTTTTTGGAATTCAGATGTTCCATCCTCCAAATCACTTATTCTATCTTCTGTCTCTTTAAATCTATCATTGTAGGTATCCATTGTTTTTTCCATCTTTTCTACTTTATCCTTCACTTCCATAAGTTCTGTGATTTGTTTTTTAAGTTTTTCTATTTCTTCTTTTTGTTCAGCCCATGTCTTCTTCATGTCCTCCCTCAATTTATCGATTTCATTTTTGAAGAGGTTTTCCATTTCTGTTCGTATATTCAGCATTAGTTTTCTCAGCTCCTGTATCTCATTTGAACTATTGGTTTGTTCCTTTGACTGGGCCATATTTTCAGTTTTCTGAGCATGATCCATTATCTTCTGCTGGCGTCTGGGCATTTAGTCAGATTTCCCTGGGTGTTGGACCCAACAGGTTGAAAGATTTTTCTGTGAAATCTCTGGGTTGTGTTTTTCTTATCCTGCCCAGTAGGTGGCGCTCGTGGCACATGTTTGTCTGCGGGTCCCACCAGTAAAAAGTGCTGTGGGTCCTTTAACTTTGGAAAACTCTCGCCGTGGGGGAGGTTCGCCAGCCGAAGCGGCTTGGAAGAGTGCCAACCGGCCCGGGGGTCTGAACGTGGGGAGGGTCGCCGGCCGCCACAGCCTGGGAGAGCGCCCGTCCGAATTTCCTAGTCGGCCTGGGGCGCCAAACGTGGCGGGAGGGCGCTAGCTGCTGCGGCTCGGGAAAGTGCACTGTTCCCAGCCGGACCAGGGAGTCACGTGTTTGGAAGGGACCCCCCCGGTCACCGTTCTCCGTGACCTGGGGATTTCCGATCCAATTCTCTCAGTTGGTCCGGGGGGCCGCATGTGGTGGGGGCGTCAGCCGCCGCGGCTTGAGGGGACCATCTGCCCAATTCTGCCAGCTGGCCCAGGAAGGAGGAGGGGAGGGACTCCGGCCGCTTACTGCCCTGCCCGGGGAAGCCCGCGCCCCTCGGCGATCTCACCGGAGTGGGTTCTCCCAGCCAGTCAGCCATTCCAGGATGGGGTACGCTGTCTTCTTGATCTCTGTCGTGGCTCCGGGAGCTGTTCTGTATTGTTTCTACTCCCCTAGTAGCTGTTCTGGAGGAGGAAAAGTGAGGATGGCAAGGTTGTCGAGGACGGTGGCGGAGGAGCCGGTGAAGGTGAAAGAGGGCATGGTGGTGGTTGGAGAGCCACACAGTCCTCAAGGTCCTGTGTGACCTGGCTTCCTGCTCTGTTGCTTCCCATTTTGTTTTGTGCCATCTTTGGATAAATATATTTTCTGTATTTTAATTTTCTTTAGCAATGCAGCAAGTATATATATATACTGTTTAAAATTCTAATGCTAATTGTTGTTAAGTTTATCAAATAAATACACATTCCACATTTCTCCATTTATTAAAATCAGGAATCAAGCAAGATGACCCTCCCCCTATATACTGAGGAATTCTACTTCTCCCAATGTGATCTTTGAAGGTTGAATGTAGAGGTATTTATGTATAATTTTTGTCCATATAAAAATTGTAAATGTCTTTGCAAAAGTTACATTAATTACGTCAATGCTACAACTTCCCCATTCATAGTTTCTTGAATTTGGTTCATCCATCTATCAGTAAGTCAGAGCATCTTTGAGTAACTTCTTTTAAAGAAATTTGTCAGTGTCATTATTTGACAATGTCATTCTGTTTGCTTGTCTTTAAGTGTTTAGTGTTGCAGGAAAGGTTTGGGGCGAGCCTTATTTTTGCTTTGAGTTGGAAGTCTTGGTATTTGTAGGGTTTTTTTTTTTTGTCTTGTTATCCCATATTTAGTTTCAATTGCTGAGATGTGGCCAAGGGTTTGCCTTCTTCATTAACACCATCTGGAGCTCTTTAAATTTATATTCTGCAGTTTTTGTTTTTACCTCTGGAAAATCTTATTTGAACGCTTCTTTGATTATGCATCTAACAGTGGTGATGATGATGGCATTAAGAGATAACATTTATTGTGTGTTTAAACTAATTTGCGTTAAATAATTTCACACATTTAATCATGTCAAAAGCTATTATTATCTTAAACATAAAGATAAGGTAAATGAAACTGGAGGATGTTAACTTTCTCAAAGCCCCACATTTAGGAAATAGCAGATGGTTTGAATGCCAAATGTCTCACTACAAGTCCTGTGCACTCTTTATAAGGGCTCTAAGTTTCTGGTTTCTTCTTTATGCCCTTTATCTGTGTTAGCATGGATCTCAGCTCTTTAGCCTACAACCTTATTGTATTCACTGTTTATCAATTCTAGGAAGACATCACGAATTGGACGATTTCATCAAAGGTGTGATTTTATGTGGTGTCACCTTGCTTTTATTGCCTGGTTGCAACTATAATCTTGGACTCATTAAAATTCTTTCTTATTTCATTTAGCTTCTTTTTTTTTCTTTGCCTTTGTCTTACTATGGTTTCCATTATACCTTTGGCACCTATTTCATGAAGGCCACACAGATGTTCCTCTAAATTATCTGGATGTTTTCTGTTTGCTCTCTGTATTTTTCTGGTTTTTCAGCATACTTCACCTTTTCTTCTGTGTCGCTTTTTATTGTTTACATTTCGTTGGTTGGAGAGGAACTCTCTGGATCTCACGTGTGTTTGCAGATATGTGGAATTGTGTTTTTAGCTGCTCTTCCTGTCCACTGGTCCTGGCAAAGTTCTCCTCTCTGATTTAGTTCTTAGGTCAGAATGATGTGTATCGTCCCCTCATCCAATTTCTAGTAACTATTTCATCCAGGGAGGATCTGCTGGACTGAGATGGATATTTTTCTGCGGTTGGGTCTCTGCCCAAGCTGGTGTGACAGAGGAATCTGCAGCAATTCTTGACACAAGTTTAAAATAAGCAGACTGTTTCCTGCCAGCATACACCTCTCCCATCAGTCTTCATATCTATGCCTCTCATGGCAAACATTTTTCTCAGGTACCCATGCATCCCAAGAAGCTGAGCATGATTGAGTATTCTCATTTATCTATGGTGATGTTTGTTGACTTTTGTCATTTTGGAATGTGTAGGAAGAGACAAGTTTATGGAAGCAGAAGAGAGAAGCATTTTGTTCAGATGGCCTTTGGGAAGGCCATCATACCTTCTTGTAGTTAGCAGATATGAGAGTTGAATCAATGTTTTTTTTTGTGTTTCATAGTGTTTATGGTATTATTCTTGATCAGCCGATAGAATATGCGTAATCTAAGAATGTTTTTAATGCATAAATCTCAGTGATAGATTTAATGGAAAATCTCCTCAGACTTTAGCATATATTCTTTTAGGAACTTTAAAATATACTTCTGTTTCCAGTTTTTGACTTTTTCTCCCCTCCCTGCAGCATTTTAATTGGAATTTGCAAGGAGACTATTTTCACTTATGTCCCCTGGAAAGGAGGGTCTAGGCCTAACACTTTATTTGGAGTATGCCTCTTGGAAGCAGGAGGGAGTGACCAGGGCCCAAAGCCAAGAAGGAGGGAGCTGTTGCAAGGATGTATTGTGGAGTTGGCCTCTGGTGTTGGTAGACTGGATGCTCCTGCATTAAGACATCTGAAAAACAGTATGAAATGTGTCTCAGGATCGACTGTGCAGGGGTAGGAAGAGGACTGCATATACCCATTAGCTCCTGGAGGAGTTAGGGTCAGGCATCAACCTACCTCCGTTGTGCTGCTGCTGTGGACTTAAATCAGCCTGTGAATTTCGCCTATGGCTGATTATATCAGCGGTTGGTTAAGGGGAATGACTTTCATATGAGTGAGGCTTAAAAGAAGAGGTCAGAAGAAAGAGAAACAGCTTAGCACAGCTCAGCAGATCTCAGCACAGCTCCAAGGAGCTCAGCTCAGACCCAGATGTTTGGAGATATAGAAAGGAACTACCCCAGGGAAGGCCTTTTGAACCCAGAAACCTGTCGAGAGCCTAGCAGTTGTCACCATGTGCCCTCCCTTGTGACAGAGGAACTCAGAGGAAAGCTTTTCCTCTGAACAACAGTAAATTTGTAACTAAATAAATCCCCTTTATAAAAGCCAGTCCATTTCTGTTGTGTTACATTCCGGCAGCATTAACAAACTAAAATAGCTCCCATCCTTCTTTAGTCAAAGGTTCAACCCCTGGGGCATTAAATCTTTTGAGATTCTGGGTTGCACAGGTGTGGACACTGAACATGTTCTTGCAATGGCCCAAGCCTTAGCATCAACACAGGGACCCCAGAGCAGGGGGCCATAGCACAGAGCACAGGCCTGAGATTAGATGCAATGAAAATGCTGCTCCTTGAAGCTGCCTAGGGTCCATGCAAAACCAATCCAGCAGTGGCTGGAGAAAGACACAGCTGAGGATGCAGAGTGGAGCAGAAGAAGGGCCTATTGGGAGAAGTATCAGGCTTTCAGACAAGGTTTGAAGAAGCATTGGAGGCAATTATCTGGATGGAGCATAGTTATCTTTAATTAGATTCAGCATTATCCTGGATTCTAATAAAATTTAAATAGCTAACATTGTTCAGAAATTTAATGATGTTCTGAGATTTTGCATTTTCTCATACTGTGAGAACTACGGAATCAACACAACATCTATTAGATCCACCTGGTGTGAGCCGCTGCCCCCAACAGCTTCTCTTACAATGGTGTCTGGAGTTTCTTATCGTGTCTTATTTATAAGAAATACATTTTGGCTTCATGAAATCCATTAAATGGGCAGAGGTGACACAGAGATTCTATGTGAGAGAATTTAAGAGCTACTCCAGCAGAGGCTGGCAGGTAAGAAGTGGGCTCTTAGAAAAGCAAGGGGGGAGGAGCATAGGAGATCCCTAGAGGCCCACTTCGGATCCCTATTGCCTGCCTTTTCCAAATAACCATTTAACCCCAAAGTTGAGAGTACTGTTTTAGATCTGGTGTCCAGGCCTATAATAGTTGACAGTTAGTTGGTGACAACTATGGAAATGCTGTTTTCTATAAGGGTGAATGACCACGGGTGCTCAGCTATTTCTGACTGGCTGTGATGCGTGATAGTGTAATTGTGCCCCAACGACATCTTTATGGTTGTCACCATTGTGTTGAGTAAACTGAAGGATTGGTAAGATTTTAAAGTATTTAAACCCATACTCATCCATGTGTTATAGAGGTGATTTAAAATTATTTTGTTTTGAACTAATTGTAAGTTTACAGAAAACTTGCAAACATAGCACCGAGAACTTGTGTATCTCTTATCTCAATTCCCCTGAAATTAACATCTTTGTGTGTGTGCGTATGCCTGCTATATGCCGTATGAGCAGAGTATCCCTTTATTGCAGCGCCATTTGTTGAATTTATGTTTGTTTGTTTTTTCTTTCTTTGTTTGCTTATTTGTTTTGGGGAAGTGCAGGGTCCAGGAATTGAACCCACATCTCCTGCATGGCAGGTGAGAATTCTGCCACTCAGCCACCCTGGCACTCCTGAAATTAACATCTTAAACAACCAGAAGAAGGCATTGATATGATTCAGTACTATTTACTATATTCCACACCTTATTCAAAATACCGATTTTTCCAATCATGTGATGGTATTTTTTCTCTTTTCCAGGATACTTCTAGTGGGTTCCTGTTCAAGGCAGGAGGGGTATTTGTTTAGATTGTGATTTAAAAGGTAATACAGGGCAGGCCAATGGTTCAGTGACAGAGTTCTTGCCTGCCATGCTGGAGACTCTGGTTCGATTCCCGGTGCCTGCTCATGAAAAAATAAAAAAGAGACAATACATTATCTATAGTGAATTTTAACCAAACAATGACTTTAAATTTATGTTTTCCTTGCCTCTGTTCTTATGGATCTAATTCCTTAGATGATAAAAAAAAAGTAGATAAACCAAGAATATAATTTTAGGTAGTAGTGAATATGGTCTGGGGGCAGGGCTGATAGAAGATGAGTCTGAACAGTGCTGAAAAGAAAATAAAACACAGCTATACTCCCAATGTTGAATACTTGGTTTGTTTCCAGTTTTTCCCTATTTTAAACATTAAAGCATTTTAAGCATCTTTGTACTCACACAAATGTGTAAATGTTTATACTGTATGGATTCTGAAAGATGGAATTGCTGGGTGATACAGGTATTCAAAATTTTAAAAGATACCACCAAATTGGTCGCAGAGTGGATTAATAATACTATTTAAATATATAATATGTAATATAATTAAAAGCAATAATGTCTTTCTGTTTTTTTCTAATAAATAAAACTTTTTCATTACTAAAAACAATTCCATTTAGTAAGTGATAAGGATGCAGCTAATATCTTCTGTGCATATGATGTGCGAGATACTGTGAACCACACCTATTTTCAGGTTTCTATCAATCCCATGGGATCGGAATTATTTTGTGCACTTTGCTCCCATGTGGCCCAGGAAGAGCGCTGTTGGCAGGTCAGGCTGCACGGGGTCAGTGCACTCCATGGAGGACATGACGGACCGCATGACTGGACTTGGAAGAGGTGGTGGGTGCAACACAGCAAGGCTAGAGGGTCACATAACAGAGAAGATGAGCCTTTAATCACATCCTAAAACTGGAGCCAAGGAAAACATTCCAGGGTGGGGGAACAGTGTATACAAGCAAAGGGATAATGAATGTTTCCAAAATGCTGGTGAGTGCGGTCTGGGGGTAGGGCTGATAGAAGACGAGTCTGAACAGAGGATGGCAGACAGCTCGCAAAGACCTTCATGTTTGCTGTTCCGGCATTTGGACTTGTTCAGTAGGGTGAGGGGAACTTTAGAGACATTATATGCAGGCATGGATGTGGGTAAGGCTATTGCCCAAATAAGATCAGAAATAGTAATTTTAAAAAATTACTTCTTAAAAATGCTATATATGTAGACATTTAATTTAAATTAATAAATAGGATCTTTTATGTTTCAGTATCATTCGATCAACAAGAATAAAAGATAAACAGTGAGAACCAATCAAGATGGCAAAAAACATCAAGAAATTTGTTACTGAACTTCATTTGAATTGATTTCATATTGCACCTGCATAAAAAGATAATTGTCTATGCTTTTTGTGTTTTTGTAAATTATTACCTTTAAAAGAAGACTTTACAGCAATCATTCAGAAATCCATTTAGTTCACTTATTACCTTTGGAATATTTTCTTTTAAAAATATTACTAGGAGCAATTTTAACCAGCTCAAGTTTCAAGCTTTAAAAAGCAGACTATTTTACATACACAGTAAGTACTCTTTCTGAAAATTTTGTGTTATAGATTCATAATTCACAGTGGGCTACCCCTGTTAATATGCACTCACAGCTGCACGCAACCCTAGGAGCCATTATTATATTAAGAATAATGTAAAGACACTTAAACTTATTCTGTATCATCTTGTGCATTACCAAGTGTGTGTCATTATGAATAGCAGTCACAGCACACAACATAATGGTATGGTAAAGAAAATGTTGTGGTGTAAACTAAATGTGCATTAAGAATACACAAAACTCAGCTGAATTTTAATCGTTCTGATTCATAGGACACAGAGCTCTAATGATCTTCAGTGTGCGTGTGATTTAAATAAGCCGTGGTTATTCCATCCCATTTAAGCCCTTGGTGTGAGTTAATCGGCTTTGGTGGACGCATTCCTAGTGACAAACCTCACATGAAGAAAACTTGGCTCACATTTAGTGAAATGTGTAGTATCTAATGAACAAATAAAGCAAATCATCTCAACGCTATCTCACTAAACATGTTGTATTTAATTATTTCTATTTTTTACTTAAATCAGCTTGAGGTTTTGTTTTGGGTTGGTTTGGTTACTTGTAATTGATCATTGATCATGCACTGACAATTATTTTATAGTCTGAAAGAGCATACACAGTTGGTGTGTTAAACATTTATGTATTTCACTTGACTTTTGTCTATTGTTTGTTAGAAGGAAAATTGTAACAGCTGATTCTGTGGTCTTTCTTCTAGTCTCAGTGACACTTGGGGATACGACCCTGCAAATATTCTTTGACCACTAACAAAAGGAATTTTAGTGATGTGCTTATTCCAGATTCAAGAGAAATGAGAATCCAGCCAAGGACTATGTACCAGAAAAACACCAATACTTCACTGTCAAGACTGTTTATCAGATGATGAATAACTTCTATGGATGAGAATCAGTAGTATCAGGGAATGACAGAATTATAAGCCTGCGGGATCTAAGTGACTTATCTAGTTATAAAAGTTGAAAGATTCCCCCACTGATGGCATCTCTAAGCTAAAGTTGTCCATACTCACCCAACTTCATCTCCTGGGTCACTCAAATTCCAGTTTATCCAAACTTGAGATCAAAGCTGCTGTGGGGTAAAGAGGCCAGGGCAATTATAGAACAGAATTTAGACCAGCTAGTCTCTTATGCTAGGAGGCTAGTGCAAAGAAACATATTCTCTTTGAAAATGTGTTATAGGTCCTGTGCAGGTTTGAAAGGATTTATGTACCCTAGAAAGCCATGTTTTAATTCTAATCAATCTTGTGGGAGCAACCGTTTCTCTTAATCCCTATTCAATAATGTAGGTTAGAAACTTGATTAGTTCCACTGAGATATGACTCACCTAATTGTGGGTATGAACTTTTGAACAGAGGAAGCTGTGACTCCACTCATTCCAGGTGGGTCTTGATTACTTTACAGGAATCCTTTAAAAGAGGAAGCAGTTTGGAAAAGTCTTGAGATAGTGAGAGAGACAGAACCCAGGCAGCCAGAGACCTTTGGAGATGAAGAAGGAACCCCCGCCTCCTGGGGCATGGGGGTGGGGAGCTTCATGAAACAAGAAGCCTGAAGAGAAGGCTAGCAGATGTCGCCATGTTCACCATGTGTCTTTCAAGTTGAGAGAGAAACTCTGAACATCACTGGCCTTCTTGAACCAAGGTATCTTTCCCTGATGCTTTAGATTGGACATTTCTATAGACTTGCTTTAATTTGGACATTTTCACAGTTTTAGAACTGTAAAATAGCAACTAAATAAATTGCCCTTTTTAAAAGCCATCCTGTTTCTGGTATATTGCATTCCAGCAGTTAGCAAACTAGAACAGATCCCAAGGAAAAACTTTACCTTTTTCACGATGTTCTCCTTCATGCATTCTTCCTTATCTTTTAATACTTTGGTGGAATATTATCTTATTCCATATTTTCAATTTCCATATATTTTCCTCTGCCTCCTAAATTTATGACTACAGCCCAAGATCCCTTCTGGACTCTAGGCATGTGTTTCTGTTTGACCTCTTCATCTAGATGTACTTATTGGCATGTAAAACTCAATCCCTAGAGCAATATAATAAAAATAACAAAAGATGCAAAATTTGAAGTCAAGTAAACCTGGACTTAAATCTGGTTCCCACCATTGCGTGACTTCAACTCAGTGTTCATCCTGTATTAGTTTAAACATAGAGCTAGCTAATCCTAAATATTAACATGTCTTAATAGCTGTGTGACCTTAACAAGTTACTTAGCCTCTCTGAGCCTCAGTTTCCTTATCTTTAAAATGGAGATAAAAATATCTACCTCATAGTATTGCTGAAAGAATTGAAATGAGTACTATAATTATTGGGGCAAAATGCTTATTTTCTACTCCTCTTGTTTCTAAGATATGAATTAATCCATTTCTTTGACTTAGAATGACAAAAGAATAATGAGGAACATTTCCATCACCTCTCTAGTCTTCTCTCATCTCTCCCTAGAAGAGGATAAGAGACTTCTCTGATTGGTGAATTTGGTAGGAGGACCAAGCTTAACAGAAATCCTTCTAAGTTTTCTCTTACAGATCTGCCTGCTTTTAGAAAGGGATCCTTTTTAAACTGTTTCCAGCCTTGTGGTAAAAGTTCACATTTGTACATCTGAGCCAGTATCTTGGTGGGTATATTATTCAGGGTTCTCCAAAGAAACTAAACTGACATGAGAGTTTATCTATCTGTCTCTATCTATCTATCTATCTATCTATCTATCTATCTATCTATCTATCTATCTATCTATCTATAATCTATCTATCATCTATCTGTATGTATATACAGACATGCACACAGAATATACATATAAAAACATGTATATACATATATTTAAAAATATACATATATTTATGTATATATCTAAATATTATGAGATTTATTATAAGAATTGACTCATGTGACCATGAGGATTGGCAAATTCCACAGGGCAAGCCACAAGTCATACTTACTTGACCAAACAGCTAGACACCATAACTTAGCCCAACTGACACATGACCTTAACCATCACAGTGGGTAAAGGTTTGATTCAGGGGAGAAATATCAGTAAGCAAAATCTGGCTACAGATTTTGATCTCCATGCGCCTAACTACTGTGCTTTATCCTTCAATGATTGCCAAATTCAGAAGACAAAGAATATTATTTATTGAACTGTTAACCTCAACAGAAAGTGCTTAGAACATTCTAGCATAACTGGGAGCTCAAAAGGTGTCATTGTCCTTTCTCTACAAGCATCTTCTGCTGCCCACATTCCCTATTTCAAATCCTTAAGCTGGAGACTTGGTTGACGCTCTAGTCTCTTTTCTCTCCCACATTCTACATCTTACTGTTCACTAAAAAGTGTCTATTGTATTGACATGTTTTGAATCTATTCTGACCTCTCTACTCTTACTTTCATTGACTTGATTCATAAATTAATAATTTCATTCCTAGTTTAGTGCCATAACAGAGTAACTGACCTTGTTGTCTTCCTTATGTCCCCTTTCTCACCAGTGCTTCCCTCACACTGCAGAATGATCTAATATAAGATGCAGACTACATAGTCTTATCAAAGATCTAAGTCTCTTCCACTTTTCCTTTCCAGTGTTATATCCCTTTACTTCTCACAATCCCAACACACACACACACATCATACTATTCACAGACATGCACTTCATGTCAGAAGATCTGCCCCAGTTCATCACTATATTTCAAAGTTCAAGTTATCTAGACATAGAGATTACAACCACCTCTGTGCATAAGGAAGTACACAACATAATTTCTTTGATATTCTTACCAAAAAGGCACAAGTTTATTCCAAGCAGGGGAAAACATAAGATAAACCTATTCTATAAAATAACTGATCATTATACTACAAAAGTGTCAAAGTCAAGAAAGATAAGGAAAGCTGGAGAAACTGCTGCAGACTCAGGAAACTAAGCAGACATGACCCCATGCAATGTGGGTTCTTGGATAGGCCCTTATGAAAGCCTAAATTTTGCAGACCCTTCATGGCAACCCAGATGAAGCCTCTGAACTTGCACTCCAGAGGACTGTCACTAGATGTGATGTGTTTATTTAGGGTCTGGGGCATTTTTCAGCGAAGTCAACACTCTTTACAAACTGGGAGCCCTCAATTGCCTTTTACATTTGAATCCCAATATTGTTGCAAACAGCCAGCATCAAGTGGGCCTCCACTCACTGAGTAGATCCCAGCCAGATCTGCAAGAAGGACACCAAGATTGTGAAGATGTGCCACGCTGAGAGAAGACAAAATGCTGACACCAAAGCCAAGCACTTGAGGGGCCCTGGGCATTGTGTTAATCTGTACTCTCAAAAGCAGCCTTCCAGGGCTCCATCCCCAGGAATGTAAGATAGGGAACAAACTTGTGTCCCACAAAATGGAAGGGATAGGTGAGCCCCTGCTATGACTTCTAAGCCCTTGGTAACTTTTCCAGTTATAGCCATTAATCTCTAATTTCTATTTTAATTGCACAGACAAGTATTTTTTAAACTGCTTTTTTAACTGAAGGGACTCTGTTCAAATGAAAGTGTAAAGAAGAATAAATGAATAAACATGCATGTGTGTGTATGGGGTATGCTCAGTCTTGGGAGTGGTGTTAAGAGGAATATTCATATGCCTCCTAGAACTCTAAAAAAATAGAGTGCGAAAGGGAAGGGAGATAAGTAGTGCTGGGGAAAGTGACACCTCAGCAAAGACCAAAGGAAGGGAAGGAGTGAGTTTTGTAGATAAAAGGGGAAAGTGTAGACCCTAAAACAGGAACAAGCCAACCTTTGTGATGAGCAGGGAAGGGGGGTGGAACAGGAGGTGAGGTAAGAGAAGTAAAGGAGAATTCAGACCATGTAGAGCCTTGTAGGGAATTGTAAAGTCTCTGAGCAGAAGAGTGACAAGATCTAAATTACTTTTAATGGGTCCCTAAGGCTGCTGTGTTGAGAATAAGCTGTAGGAGAGCAAGGACAGAAGTAAGGAGATTTAGGAGACTATTGCAGTAATCCAGGTGAGATATAATGGTGGCTTGGACAAGAGGAACCCAAAAGAGGTAGTAGCAAGTGTCCCGGCTCTGGATATATTTTAAAGGTGAAGTGGAGAGTTTGATGGCATATTGAATGTGGGATGAAAGAGGAGAATGAAGGATGACTCCAAGGATTTTGGCTTGGGCTACTGGAAGAATGGAACTTATATTTACTGGGATGGGGTAGGATGTAAGGATTTTGGAGGGGAAGATTAAGCTCAGTTTTGAGTTGTTAGATATCCAAACAAAGAAGTGAAGTAAGTACTTTAATATCAGAATATGGTATTTAGAGGAGTAGTCAAAGTTGGAGATAGAAATTTGGTAATTGCTGGTGTATAGATGGTATTTAAAGCCATAAGACTGGATAGCATTGCCAAGGAAACAGGACAAATATGAAAGAATAGAGGTTAGAGGACAAAACTGTGCTGTATTATAACTTTTAGAAGTCTGGAAGATGATGAGGAACCAGCAAAAGGACAGAGAAAGTACCTGCAGTAAGGTGGGAGAAAATCCAGAGTATGTAGTATCCTGTAAGCTGTGAAGAAAGCATTTTAAAGCAGTGGCAACGACTGTGTGAAATGCTGTTGAAAGTTCAAGAAAGAGGAATGCTGAGAACTGACCCACTCACTGGAGTCAATGGAGTTTATTGGTGACCTTGACAAGAGTGTCTCTGTGAAGGTAGAAACTGGATTGGCATGAGTTCGAGAGACATTGGTGGAAAAGGAATTGGGGCCAGCAAGTTAGAGAACTGCAGGCAGGGACAGAGATTTAGAGGGGGATGTAGAGTCCCCCTCAAGAGAGAGTTTGTGTGTTGTATGACACACAGCTGTATCTCCAGTGCCTACACACACTTTCTGGCACATAGTGATCACTCAAAAAATATTTGTTACTGAACTAAGTGAGTCACGAGCTATTGAATCAGGAAGCAGTTTTATTTCTAGAAATGTACAAGCAGATGCACAGAAATGTGAGGACTCTTGGGCCAATGAAAAGAGACTGTCTTTTACCTTCTACCATGACCTAAAATCTCCTTAGTGTCCTTACGTATATACAGAACAGATATCTCTAAACTTGGGAAAAATAGCAATAGAATGCTATGTACATACATCCTATAAGAAAGTACATTTTCTGGCCTGGGTGTGTACAATCTTTTTACCTACCTCTTGCATCTGGTGTCCTGCCACTTTCTACCAAAGGGGGTTCCACAAGGATCCCATCCCAGTCCTTTAGCCATTTCATGACTTACTGTCCATTAGGATAGAAGATGTTGGTGGTCCCTGAAGGACTCCAAACTACAGGGATCTTATACAAATCAAAGCTATGTGTGATGAACCAACAATAACCACTAGCAATTGTTTATTGATTTATATTTTCCAAAGTCATTGCACATACATTCTCTCTTGTTTAATCTTACAACTTTTATACATACATACTTATGACTTCCATTTCACAAATGAAAAAACTAAGGGCAAAAGATTTGCATAAAATCACACAGCTCATGTTTGAGAGATCCAGCCAACTGACTCCAAATCCTCTCCCCACTATGCTATCCTGTCTCCTCCACAAACCAAAGGAGAGCTGGACCACTGTGGCAATGGATTTTTCCCTCCTCTACCCCATCCAAGGATAGTGCTCATCAATGTTTGTAATAGTAGAATTCCCATAGCTGCCCAAGTGCATGCAAGTTACTAACAAAATATTGTCTTATCATGGACTCCCTGCATAAACCTTCTAGGACTAAGATCTGCAATTCTTGTCACAAAACCATCCTTTATACATAAGCTAACCATCCTTCTCCTCTCTCTGATAAACCAATGGCAGCCATGAAGGCCAATCTCTCACAAAATGATACTTCTTTAGCATAAGAGTATAGCAATGGGGTTTATGCCTTCATTAATAAACACACTCTTCCCTCAAAATCCTTGACATTTCCAACCTCAATGTTCTCTATTCTACCATTAGAGCACAACTTTCAGAAACATGAAGTACAAAACTTACCTTTAAATTCTCCTCTGCCAAGATAAAGATGCTAACGAGGTAGAGGTGTATAAGAGACAGACTGGTTGTGGTGGTCTACATGGTAACCCACCCTTGTAACGCTAACATTCAGGTTTTCGAGATAACAGAATTCACACGACCTCTTAGAAGCCATAATTTGCTCAGTGCTCCACAGGTCTCTTCTTCTTATTATTGAACTCAATGGGGGTCTATACCTTCCATTTGCATCTGTACCCTTCAATCACTATCCATGAAAAGGATCTCAAGAATGAGAAACTATAGATGCCTACAACTAATAAATCAAACAATAGTATCAAGTTAATTGAAAAAAAATATAGCTGCAAAAATTATTCCAGGGAATATGACAGATACACTCTTTATCTGACTGAGCCAAATATTCCATTTTCAAGATGCCAATAATCTGATCTTTGTTCATCAGTTCAGTGGGAAGATAATGCCAGGGTATCTGAAGCCCAGATCACTGTGGGAATTTAGGACCTTCAGAGTTTTCCTGATAAGAAAGGCCTGGGACCCAAACATCAAGATCTGTGCCAGCCTCTTCAGGGTCTCAAGGGCCCTGGCAAAGCATCTTAATGAAAAATGCCAAATCACCAGAACAAATACAAGCAAGAACCCTCTAAGATAGGGGGAGAGGGATAATCAGTCACCATTGAGCTTCCTCCCTGCAAAGTTAGAGGAAGCACATGGGTATCCACACAGACTGGGAAGCTACCATGTGCTAGACATTTAAGATATTTGTCCTTCCCTCTTCATTCCCTTTTTCAACAAAACCTCATTGAAAGATTTTCCAACATTCACTATCTCCATTCCTTACTCCCACCCACTTCAATTTGGCTTCAGCCTCTTCCAATTTAAAATGGTTCTTTCCAAAGTTAAAGTCCCCATCTTGCTAAATTCAATGGATCATTTTTGGTTCTCCTATTTCCTTTTAATTATTCTTAATTTTTACTCTCTCCTATTAGACTATGAATTCCATGAGGGCAGGAACTATATCCTATTCACCACTGTATTCCCAGGAACAAGCATAATGTTAAACATAAAAATATGCTACATAAATGGGTTGGATAGTTAACAAAAGTGCTTTATACATTATAGGATTATTTTACACCTGAATTATTTTTATGGTATTTCATTGTTTCAAAGATTTAACTGTTTTGCATATTTTAACTTCTCTGAAATTGGGATGGGTTATTGTTGCTTGATTGACCACATTCATTCTTTCTTAATGTAACAATATAATAGTGAATATACTCATTGGTGTCTTAGATTCAAAGAAATATGGCTTCACCCTCTCTACCTAGAGTTAATGAAAGCAATAAAAACACCTGTTAAATGTCATATCAGTCAATGTAGGCTAAGTGCCATAATAAACAATGAATTTATCCCTCACTCATGTTATCCCTCACTCATAATGTGAGTCAGAGGAGGGACAAAGGGAGCCTCTGGTCTACACAGTCTTTCAGGAATCTAGGTATATTCCATCTGGTGGGAATCTCATCCACAGGGTGGCTGAGTCCTGCAGTGGATTTTCTGAAAGAAAGGATAAGTGAGAGCACAGAGGACCCTGCAGGATGCTTATTTAGGAACCAGTCCTAGAAAGAATGCATGATACTCCCATCCACATTTCGGAGACACATTCAGTCATGGGATCCAATCTAACTGCAAAGAAGATAAGAAATACAGTTTAGATGTGTGCCCAGGAGGGAGAGGACACATAGTAAACACATAGAGCTTTCTGCCACATATCTAATACCCCACGAGGCAATGTTGAAAGCATCCCCAAAAGACTTCCACAAGTTCTCTCTACAAAGAGCTTAGATTGCAATCTTTTAACTCACTTATCCAATACATATTTCTACTATAAACCATGCTTGTGCTAAATGACATGGGGCACACAAGGATCCATGAGATTTGGATTCTGCCATTGAGGATTTTATTATCCAAGAGGGGAGGTAAAATAGACACATAACCATGATACAAGAGAGAAAGGGAAGAGTACCCCAGAGAGGATATTGGTTGTAGCTGGAGGAATCAAGGAAGGGATTTGGAAGAGGGATGTCTAGACCTGGAATAAAGCAAAGATGGCTCTGAAAATGGATATGATTAGAAAGGATGCCAAGAAGAGGGGCATTTTGAAATCGAACATTGGAAGAGGAAGAAGGTACAATCTTAGTCTGGGTGTTCCAAAGGTTTGTCTGTGTGCTGGTTTGAAAGGTTATATGCCCCCTAAGAAAAGCCATGTTTTGATATAAATCCCATTTCTTAAAGGTAGAATAATCCTTATTCAATACTGTGTATATGAAACTGTAATGAGATCGTCTCCCTGGTTGATGTGATTTAGTCAAGAATGGTTGTTAAACTGGATTAGGGGATGACATGTCTCCACCCATTTGAGTGGGTCTTGATTAGTTTCTGAAGTCCTATAATAGAGGAAACATTTTGGAGAATGAGATTCAGAGAGATTCAGAGAGAGCAGAGAATGCTGCAGCACCACGAAGCAGAGAGTCCACCAGCCAGCGACCTTTGGAGATGAAGAAGGAAAACACCTCCGGGGGAGCTTCATGAAACAGGAAGCCAGGAGACAAAGCTAGCAGATGACACCATATTCGCCATGTGCCCTTTCAGCCGAGAGAGAAGCCCTGACTGTGTTCGCCATGTGCCAACTCACTTGAGAGAGAGACCCTGAACTTCATCGGCCTTCTTGAACCAAGGTATCTTTCCCTGGATGTCTTTGATTGGACATTTCTATAGACTTGTTTTAATTGGGACATTTTCTCGGCCTTAGAACTGTAAACTTGCAACTTATTAAATTCCCCTTGTTAAAAGCCATTACGTTTTTTGGTATATTGCATTCCGGTAGCTAGCAAACTAGAACAGTCTGGAACAAACAAGTGGTCATCTGTATGACAACCCTTCCTAGTCACTCTAATACACAGTTTTTCAAGGTAAAGAGCATTCACATGACCTCCTGGAAACCATAGTTTACTCAGTGCCTAGAAAAAGGGATGTGAACAATGTGTTGAGAGGCATAGGTCATCATGTTATACAAAGCTTAGGAAGAAGAGAGTTCAGAGAGGAGAAAGTAAATGGAGAAATACACAGAGGCAAAGTCTCCATATTGCCTCCTTTGGATCTATAATTTCAGTAACTGTATAGGCACATCTTCCTCTCCATTAAACTCCAAATTAAGTATGTAGTGGTAGATTATACTCCAGGGGTCTGCAATGAACTCACAGTCCTTTTGATCTGGACATATATACAGCATGTCCTCAACTAGAATTTTTTTCCTAATGACTTTGTCACCCTACTACCTAGGGCATTTAGCAGATGCTTTGGTGCTCCCTGTCGTATCCCCTCATAACACTGCTGATTTCATTCACAGCTGTGATGGACTGTTCCATAGGAGAACAGAATCCTTGCGCTTCCCTTCCATCTTGATGGCACCCTGCAGTACTATGGTAGTTAGGCTTAGGTGTCAACTTGGCCAGGTGAAGGTGCTTAGTTTTATCACTGTGGACATGAGCCAATGGCATGTGAACCTCATCTGTTGCTGATTACATCTGCAGTCAGCTAGGAGGCATGCTTGCTGCAATGAAATGATGTTTGATTTAATGGGCTGGTGCTTAAATGAGAGAGCTCAAGGTAGCACAGCCCAAGCAGCTCAGCATACCTCATCTCAGCACTTGCAGCTCAGCCCAGGCCATTGGAAATGCAGAAAGAAATCACCCCGGGGGAAAATTGTTGGAACCCAGAGGCCTGGAGAGAAGGCCATCAGAGATCGTCCTGTGCCTTCCCCATGTAAGAAAGAACCTCAGTTGAAAGTTAGCTGACTTTCTTCTGAAGAACTATACATTAACTAAATAAATCCCCTTTCATTGAAAGCCAGTCCATCTCTGGTGTGTTGCATTCTGGCAGCTAGCAAACTAGAAGAAGTACCTTTGGGTCCTGAAGTGGAGGAGTACTTAACAACATTGGGGAAAACCCTCAATCAGTGAAGGACCAGAACCAGTGGATAAATGTTCATATATATTTCAATTCAGATGTTTAAAAAAGTCTTTGAAATAATCCTAAATTTCCCTTATTGATTGCTGACAAAGGGGGAGAGCTATGGAAAGTGTTCCCGGGACCAAGAAAACATCCTCAGGAGCATGGCTTAGGAAATTTTTTTGTCACAGAACTTTTATATATCTATTAAGATCTGAAAGATCACACATCTTTCAGGAAGTGTCACATCTGGTTTTTCATTAAGTTACTGTTCTTTACCTTAATACGTGTTGGCTGTGTAAGTCTTCCTTTAAATATAAAATAATAGCCTCTCTTTGTTTCAAAGCTATTAAAGCTCATCAGCACCTTAGTAACCTTTACAGGTTTATTTCTATTTAAATCACTTAATCTGATTTACATTAGCTTTTTAAAAAGAAGCAATATTTTCTTGCTACAGACATGCTTTGAAATTGATATGGTTTAAATCTTGCACAGGAGTCTCTGAGTACTGACTTACTGCTTTCCTTACTGGCTGACAGACTGAAGTGATGTTCAGTAATGATGCAAGAAAATACAAGCTTCCCTGCCTCTAAGTTGCCTTAAAATCCTATAGCTCTCTGTGAGTAAATTAGGAAAATACGGTAGGGATATGATCTAGCTTTTATTGCAGAAGTTAAGATGATGGAAAAAACTTCCTTAGATGTACACACCTCTGAAGATATTATTTTATATATAAAGGAAGACTTACAGAGCCAACACCTATTAAGGTAAGGAACAGTAACCTAATGAAAAACCAAATGCGATACTCCTTGAAAGATATGTGATCTTTCAGATCTCTAAAAATATAAAAGTTCTGTGACTGTAGATTTCTTAAGCCATGCATCTGGAGGATGTTTTCTCGGTCCCTGGAATGCCTTCCATAGCTCTTCCCCTTTGCCAGCAATCAACAAGGAAAATTTATTATTTCAAATACTTTTTGACATTTGCTAGAGATCTCTTCATAATACTGATGCAGGTTGACAATGTTGTGACAACTCAGGTCACAACAACTTTACATTTCTAAAATTCTTTGAAATACCACATTTTGAGATGGATAACAGTACTGACAATACAAATGTTGAAAGTGATACATATTGTCTTTATTATATTGCTATGGAGTATGATATTATATTACTGTGGAGTATGATATATTGCTATGGGGTATGATACATGACAATTCATGTCATCCTGAAAACAACCTGATGGAGTAGGTGCTATTAGCTTCATTCTACAAACAAGAAATTAAGATTTAGAGAGGTAAAGCAATTTTCCCCAAAGCAACACACTTGTAAATTCCATATCCATTCAAGGCAGATCTCTGTGACTTAAACCAAATTGATCCCATTTGGTTGAAGTGGGTTCTTCCTTCCTTTTTCTTCTCTTTCACACCTTGCTCCATCCACCCATCCATCCATATGATTGTACTTATTCTTTGTATAGATCCATATTGAATGCCTTTTCTGTGCTAAGTTCCAGCCTAGGCTTTTGTGAGCTCACAGAATGAAGCCACAGGGTTGCAATGAATCGAGAGAAGTTTGGCTAAGTATTTGACTTCCTTCTAGACACCAGGAAAAAAAAAAGTGTAACATTCCAAACAATTCTAGTCCTACTTGAAAACCTCCTGGAATTGAGATTTGACACTTTTTCAAGCAGACTGTTTGTCAAATTTCACCTTTACTCCTTTTCTGTATGTCTGTTGTAATGAGATCCTTTTTTAAAAATGCAATTCTGTTGAGGTAGATTCACACACCATACAAACCACTTGAATATATAATCACTGGCTCACCGTATGAACACATAGTCATACATATAACCCCATGATCAATTTTAAACATTTTCATTACTCCAGAAAAGAAATGAAAGGAAGAAAGAAAACCAAATCCTTCCATACCCTTTATTCCCCTTATTATTGACCCATTTGTTACTGTTGATAAAAGAGTATTAAAATATTACTGTTAACTATTGTCCATAGTTTCCAATAGGTATATCTTTTTTTTAAACCATAAACTCCTCTATTATTAAATGCTTCTAATAATGCCACATTTACTCTAGTTCATGAAAGAAGTTTTTTTTTTAATTTGTTCAGTTAAACACGGGCATTGTCCAACACAAGATTCACTGTGTTATACATTCCCACTGTAGTGAGAGTTTATCATTGGTGCGCTGTTAGAGTTGCCTGCAGGAGGAAGGCCAGCCTTTCTCCAAAAAAACCACAACAGTTGTTGGATGGTTATGGCTTCTAACTAAATAGAATGGATTGGAAGGGTCAATTGTGATTGCCTTGATCAATTTCTAAATCAACACAGGTTGATCATCAGTGTTTCCAATTTCTGGGTGAGAACTGGTATTTTAAAATTATGATATTCCAGCAGATTTCCCAAATCAGAGGGGTGGATATTTCTCCTTCTCTCCCTCCTCATTTTCCTTACCTCCCACTTCTCCATCTTTGTGTTTTCGTAATAAAAACCAATGTAAATTAAATTTAAACAGAGAGGCTAACAATTTGCCTCTCTGTGGTATCTACTATTTCTTTTAGGGATTTTCCTTGATGAAGATTCCTTTGTCAGCCTGCTCTTGAAGCCTGTACTCCAGCAGAACCTGCACCAAAGGTAACTCTATATATTCTGATTTATTCAAATCCAATCAGTGAGAGTTAATGAATTCCTAAGGGCAGGAGATCAATCACGTTCTATTTATATTTAATTAATTTCATGTTGCCTCACTTGTCTTTTGTAACTACTTTAAAGCATTTAAGAGGAGCCTATTTGTGATATATTCTTATCTTAGAGTAACTTTTCTTATGCTTTTATGGATTTTATGAAATCAAATTTATAAAAAATCTTAGTTTCCTCAGGACTTTTAGGACATGCACTGTAAAAATATTTTTATTAGCAAAAGAAACCTCCTTATATATTCTGCTCCTCACAAATTTCCTCCAATGTAGAATTGATCCTATTTTCCTTTGTGGTCCCAAATTATGCTCAATTGTAACACTTTATTACACTTCCTCATTCTGTTTGTTCCTTTGTCCCCTTGTGCTTTGCAGGCTAGATAGCACAATAGGTGAATAGGTGCTCCACAGATGTGTTTTGTTTGAAAGAAAGGATGAATGAATGGCTTTAAGATGTGATGGAGTTAGAGAAATATCATATACACAAAACCTATCAGAGGTGCTGTCTGGTATATGTGAAGGTGCATCTGTGTCAGATGTGAGATGTTATGGGACAATATAATTAAATGTTGAAAAAAGTGAAAGCATGATATAATATATGCATGTAGGCACTAAAGTTTTGCCATAGAGGGAAAGAGGGGCTGGGTTGGAGGAAGACAGAGTTTGTCAAGCAAGTGCATATGTGCTTGCATATAGAGGGGTTTTGAGAGACCTGCATTAGGGTAGGGGAGACACATAGCCTTGACGAAATTGGTTTGAAATGGACATAGATTCTTCTATTTTTGGAACACTCTCAGGCCTTCCTTTGGTGGTCAGGCCAATTGCTAATTTCCTTCTTGACAAAGTAAGGAGACCATCCAGGGCAGGGGTCAGCAAACTTTCGGTAGAGGGCCAGATAGTAATTACTTTCAGCTTTGCAGGCCGTGCCCCTTCTGTTAAAAGTACTCAACTCTGTCATTGTGAAAGCAGCTATAGACAATATGTAAATTACCCAATTAAGCTTTATTTACAGAAACAGTCCTTGAGCTGAATTTGACCCCTGGGCATAGTTTGCTGACTCTGAATCAGGGCACAGAGATCACAGCCTGTGCCTGCCCACTAGTCCCCTTCGACCCTGCTGTGTTTTCATAGTGGGCCTAACAAATTGGTTTAGTGTGAAATTTAGGGTTTTATGCTAAGAATGAACAAAAAACAAACAACTTCACTTGCGTACTAAAATTTTTCTTAACAGAAAACAAAATCTTTGGTTCCAATTTGCCATAAATTGTTCAGTATTCAAATAAATGAACACAATGTTGAAACCCATCAGTTAAAATATGCCCTATCAATAAATTAAATGTTCACATGACCTATATATGAAATCGTTTTCAGTTCTTCAAGGAGGAAGAGACAAAAAGATGATAACTTGTGACAATGAGCTGGGGAAAGTGAGTCATATGGAGATTGTAGGTGAAACAAAATGGCAGAAATAGTCTAAGTAGAGGAAAAACTAAACTTTTCTGTAATCACAACTTGGCTTAAACTTGGTTCAGTTTGCCCCAAATTAGTCATAGAAAAATAGATGCTACGTGTGCTAGTATAAAAGGATATATGTCCCCTAGAAAAGCCATGCTTTAATCTAAATCCCATTTTGTAAAGGCAGAATAATCCCTATTCAATACTATATCTTTGAATCTGTAATTAGATCTTCTCCCTGGAGATGTGACCCAATCAAGAATGGTTGTTAAACTGGATTAGGTGATGACATGTCTCCACCCATTTGGGTGGGTCTTGATTAGTTTCTGAAGCCCTATAAAAGAGGAAACATTTTGGAGAATGACAGATTCAGAGAGCAGAGCAGAATGACATAGCCATGAGAAGCCAAGTCCAACAGCCAGCAACCTTTGGAGATAAAGAAGGAAAATGTCTCCTGGCGAGCTTCATGAAACAGGAAGCCAGGAGAAGAAGCTAGCAGATGATGCTGTGTTTGCCATCTGCCCTTCTAGATGAGAGTGGAACCCTGACTGTTTTCACCATGTGCCTTTCCAGATGAGAGAGAAACTCTGACTGTGTTCGCCACATACCTTCTCATTGGAGAGAGAAGCCCTGAACTTCATCAGCCTTCTTGAACCAAGGTATCTTTCCCTGGATGCCTTAGATTGGGCATTTCTATAGACTTGTTTTAAATGGGACATTTTCTTGGCCTTAGAACTGTAAATTAGAAACTTATTAAATCCCCCTTTTTGAAAGCTATTCTATTTCTGGTATGTTGTATTCCAGCAGCTAGTAAACTAGAACACTACATGAAAAGAATTATTGCCAGCCATGGCTTTTAAGATTCTATGGCCTTGTTTTGTTAAGACTTCTGGTAAACCACAACCACAACAGAAAACAAACTAAACATGGTCAACCACAGGTGAAAGGGAATTAAGTCACAAAAGGTTCTAATTGTGGTGCCACTCCATTCCTTGAACTCAAAACTCAGATTAGAGAGGATGGATTTTTATCAAAATGAGGTTATAAAACTATCTCCTTCCTTGCAATGATAAACACAGAGCAATGATAGCTATAAATAAATTCTATAGAGCCATTATTGCTTTGAAAAAAATATAAACATATCTTATGGGCCAGAAACTGAGAAGAAGCAAAATGTAATACTGGGACTAGGACTGGTGATCTATTACATTATAGGGTGAAAACACAAAAAGGAAACTAACAGCTCAGCTCTGTGGGAAAATAGGACCTAGGACTTTATGTACCAGTCAGCAGCTAAAATAGAAAAAAATAAAAGCTGGGATCCTTCCTAGACTTCTGGTCTATAATGTACTACTAGGGAGCATGGCAGAGGAAACAGAGGCAGCTGAATATGGCTCAAGTCATATATTGACTTGGATACTGGATGTGTTATAACCCTGAGCATAAGAATTTTGAGCTGCCAACATACGACCTGTTTCTGACTTGGGACTTGACTAATCCAAGAAGTGGCAACTGTAAAAAAAACTAGATATGAAGAAGTGAGTGCAGAATAAGGAATAGAAAAATAAATGGTAAAATAAAACACAAGAAAATTCTTAACTTGTACTTGCAAGTAAAATTCCATCCATGAAAACTAAAGTCATAACAGTCTACAAATTGAATAAATGATGAAAATCATTGTCAGGAAGATTTCAATCTTCTGAACAGGACATTAAAATGCATAAGGTCAATTACATGGAACTTTGAATAGGGAGTGAGATTTTGTTGTAATGTACAGCTTGGTGTGCTGCCCCAGTACATCCCATAGTAATCTGGGCAGAAGATTAAAAAGTATTGGCAAAATACCCTTGATGGACTGGGGAAGAAGATGGAAATGTTGAACTCCCCCACCTGGGGAAGACCTGATATTCTCACAATCATTGGAGACTGCCAGTTTGATGGGCCAGGCCCTTGATCTTGGGGCTTGCCCTTATGAAACTTATTCCTGCAAAGGAGGTGCTGAGCCTACTTATGAATATGCTTAAGACTCAGTCCCAGAGAACCTCTTGTGTTGCTCAGCTGTGGCCTCTCTCTCTCTAAGCCAGCTCATCAGGTGAACTCACTGCCCTCCTCTCTATGTAGGACATGACTTCCTGGGGTATAAATCTTCCTGGCAATGTGGGACATGACTCCCAGTGATCAACCTGGCTCTGGCATCATGAGATTAACAAAGACTTCTTGACCAAAAGGGGGAAGAGAAACGAAATAAACTGAAGTTTCAGTGGCTGAGAGATTTCAAATAGAGCCAAGAGGTCATTCTAGACGTTATTCTTATGCATTATATAGATATCCCTTTTCTGGTTTTAGTGTATTGGAGTAACTAGAGAACAATACCTGAAACTGTTGAACTATAATCCAATAGCCTTGATTCTTGAAGATGATGAAATAACTATAGAGCTTTTAAGGTGTGACCATATGATTGTGAAAATCTTGTGACTGTACTCCCTTTGTCCAATGTATGGAAAGATGAGTAAGAAAAAAAAAGAGACAAAAAATAAATAAACAATAATGGGGGATAGGGGGTATGGGATGTTTTAGGTGTTCTTTTTTACTTTTATTCTTATTTTTTGTGGAGTAATGAAAATGTTTATTCTTATTTTTTGTGGAGTAATGAAAATGTTCAAACATCTATTGTGATGATGATGAATGCACAGCTATATGATGATACTGTGATTCACTGATTGTAAAAATTGGATAATTGTATGGTATGTGAATAAAAAAATATAAAGTCAAAAATCCTCAATGACATAAAGGAGAAAGCATATCCGTATAACAAGAACAAAATATTGTGAGCAAAAAACAGATATTTATGAGTCAAGGACAGGAAATAATTAACAAATATAGAGATTGGGGAAATGTAAGAATAATCACTGAAATAAACTCAAAATTGAACACAGCCAAAAAAGAGTTAGCAAACTGAAGAAAAGTTCTGAGGGCTTGACCTAAAATTCAGGGCAGATAAAGAGATGGAAAATATAAAATAAAGAGACAGGGAGGATAGACTGAGAAGCTCCAATTTACATATAATGGGAGCTCAGATTTACAAAATTAAGAAAATCGCTGAGAGGAAATGTCTCAAAAGATAACAACTGAGTATTTTGTTGAATTGAAGGGGGAAAAAAAAGCTCTTATAATCAGAAAAGGCACACAAAGAACTGAAACAACAAAAAAAGCCTACATTTTGACTCAGCATAATAGAACTTCAGACAATAAAGAATAAATAGAAATATTAAAATCTATTAGAAAAGAAGGACATATTACCTACAGAGTGGTAAAAATCAAATTGACAGTAGACTACTCAGAAGCAGCAATAGATGTCAAAACTTTTCAGACAGGGAAAATAACTCTCAACATGTAACTCTATACCTAGCTAAATCATCATTCAATAGTAAAGACAAAATACCATTTTTAGTTACTAAGACTAAGTAGGTTTTCCTTTCATATATAATTCCTTAATGAAGAACTACTGAATTAGTAATCTTGAAAAAAATCTTTGAAATATGTCTGAAAATCAATTAATTATTGACTCTAAAATTAATATTAATAACCATTAATTTATTGTCTTAAAATGAATGGAAATAATAATATCACAGAAAAAGTGAGGGATAGCATCTGGAAGATAAAGTGTGCTAAGACATTTTAGGACTAAAAGAAATAGTGAAAACTTTAGGCTTTTTTAGAAAAATATAAAGTTAGGTAGGATTGTTAAAGCTTTAAGGTTTACCCTAAAAGAATGAAAATACAAGTTTTGATTTCCAAACTAACAAAGAGAGGGAGAGATAAAAAGAATGAGGGGAATGACAGAGAAGTGTTAGCAATCAAATAACAAGATCAAAAAGAGTAAATGAAAATAAATGCAAAAAAATAATGGGAAAGAGAAAACACAAAAGAAGATGGCATAAATAAATCTAATAAATTCAGCAACCAGAATAAATGTAAATAGGTTAAATATACAAATTAAAATAGAGGTGATTCAATTGCATATTAAAAATAAAGCAAAGGAGGTTTTCAAGATAATGGAGTAGGGAGCTCTAGGATTCAATTTGTACTCTAGGGCAGCTAGTAAATAGCCAGGAACTGTCTGAAACAACTGTTTGGGGGACTTCAAAGACCTGAAGAATTCTGTACATCATCCAGAGAAGAGCAGAAGGAAGAGACTGACAAACTGCAGTGAAGATCTGTGAGTAGAAATCTCCATGCTGCGGAGGCTGAGGCCCATCCTCTGACAGCATGACAGGCTGCCTCAGGAGACCAGCTGGAAATGGAAGGCCTCTTTCCCAAGAACTGGGGTGGGGAGGAGGGTAAGGAATATGGCCAGGCACCAATTATGGCTTTTGATTAGAGAATTTGGATTGCTGGGTTCCAGCTCCAAGCACAGCTCAAGTTCCAAGTCACCCTGGAAAAAAGCAGCCTGAAGCATCTGTTTCAACCCTGCTCGTGGCAGGGGAGAAAGTGGAGCTGATTGAGTGACCCAGTAACTTCTCAGAGGGGTGGGGAACAATTTGTTGAAGGGCAACCCTTCCCCAAGAAAGTTGAGATGGCCCAGTGCAGTTGGTGGCTGTTGATTAGAGAATTCAAACTGTAGGTTCTGGAAACTGCAATAGTTTCAATCTGCCTCAGCCCTAAGCAGCTGGCAGCATCTGCCTCAACCATATCCCTGGGAGGGGCAGAATTTATTGAAAATTAAAGGCACAGTATCACCTTAGGACTGCAGGGAACAGTTGGCTGAAGAGCACCATTTGTTGGGTATGTGAGGGAAGCACAGTTCTGAGGACCTGTTATAGAGAAGATTGGCTTCCTTCTGGGTATCCTCTCCAAGGTGCTCTGGAATTGATCTACACCACCTTCATGGTTCCCTAGGCCTGTTTTGATTGGGAAAAACTGTCTTGGGAGTCCTTTCTGGTGGAATCCTCCTTCCAGAATTAGACCTCCAGGTAAAAACATCTATAGAAAATAGAGTGTTAAAAGCATAAAGGAAGATAAAAAACAAACAGAACAGATCAACATTCCCAGAAGGGGAACAGGGGAAAGAAAGCTTTCTTCTGGGGATGAAGCAATTGCACAAGTAATGCAATCTCAAAAATCCTACCATATATCCAAGGTGAGAATTAGATAAATTAGAACTGAAAAAAATCCTGATTAGCTAAACACAAGCTATTCTAAAGGTTAAACATAAATTGAACCAAGTGTAAAATAAGAGCTTTAGCACAAAGCCAATCAACAAGAAAACCCTAGTCAAGAGAGAGAAACTGACCTCCAGAGGAAACTCATCAAGAAAATCAGATGCCTAGACCCCAACAAAAATTTACAAGCTATACTAAGAAATGAAGATATGACCCAGTCAAGGAAACAAATTAAAACTTCAGATGAGAAACAGCATTTGAAACAACTACTCAGTGATGTTCAAACAAATCTCCTAAATCAATTCAAGGAGAAGAAGGAAAATATGACAAAAGGGATAAAGGATATTACACTGGTGAGTACAAAGAAGAATTTGAACACATTCTGAAAAAATTAACAGAATTTGTGGGAATAAAAAGCAAATGGAAGAGATATACAGTACACTAGAGGCATACAATGGCAGATCTGAACAAGCAGAAGAAAGGTGTTGCTTTCTGTAGAAACAGAGCTCGAAGGATATTAAGGAATGATGAGAAAAAAAGAAAGGAAGAAAGAAAGAAAGACACAGACGGGCTCAGGGGGTCTGAAGCTTGAGTTTACTTCAGACAGACTTCAGACAACTTTATTCTCAACCAGATCCTTGTGATATACCACAGGATGTCAATAGATATGCAGGCATTTCCTGAGGGAGCAAGATTCTTATCTCAGTGTTCTTCATACTTAACATAACTGTTTTGGGTAAACATTCTCTTCCTCCCAGACTGCTCTACATAACAATCGCCACAGTTTACCGCTGCCATCCCGAGGCCAGCAGCTTGCAACAAATTCTGTAGGTCTTGCTTTAAACTCTTGGCTTCTACAGAAAGGGTCAACAAATTGGATGATAAGAAATCTTACAGTCAGAGGAGCAGATGGAGAAAAGAACGGCACTTGATCATCCACATCCAAAAGAGTGAAAGAGGGCCTCTATCTCAGACCTTATCCAAAAAAATAATTCAAAATGTACCAAAGACCTAAATATGAGAACCAGAACTATAAAACTCCTAGAACAAAATGTAGGGAAGCATCTTCAAGATCTCTTGATAGGAATGGCAGGTAGTGGGTGGCTGAAGAGGCTTGAAGATATCTGCTTGTGAGGCAAAGGTGTCTACAAAACCATGAAAGATACAAGAGCTTTTCTCAAAATTAACAAGCACCCTGATAATGAGGTACAGAAAAACCAAATACCAACCCTAGAAGAATGGCAAGAAAAGTGGATGTCGCAACATTTCATTTAATAAACAACGAGGAAATCAGCCATTAAAGAAGCATTTGGATATATTCTTAATGGTAAGAGAGGTCTCAGGATATTTTTTACTCTTTGTTGAAAATCAGTTGAGATGAGATGGTTTGCAGACCAGGGGACACAGTGTAGTTGGTGTGGAGATAGTGAACTTGAGATTTGAGAATTTTTACACAGCAGAATCTTTCTTACTCAGTGGAATCAATTGCCGAAATTCCTGCAGCCCAAATATTTAAGAGTTCTTTAGGGAACATTTCTTTGTGTGTTTGCAGCATTTTAGATATTTCCAGAGTAAATATTGGTGAATTTAAAAGGATTTGGCATAAAGGAGCCTTAATCGCTGTTAATCCAGGTGATCGAGAACATTATGTTGATATAATGTTGTTCCTAACAAGAAAAGGGTTCCAGGATCTCGTGTCTGTTGCTTCTGATGATCCAACTAAACATGGAGGCCAATCATTTCATAGTCTAGAAACTAAAATCAAAAGGTTGTTTGGCACAAAATGCAATATTCAATGTCTTGAAAAGGTTGATGCTTTTGAAGAATGGCAGAAGAGTTGGGAATTGACTACATATTTGAAAAATTATGTCTATTTGTAGACAAAATCTAGCACATCAACATGTTTTGAGCAGTTGAAAATCATGCTCAGGCATGAAAATATAGTGAATGGCTAAAAAAATCATTTTACCAATCACATCACAGACCTTTGTTCAAAAGTGCATACAACTTTTTAAAGACAAACATAATATAAAAGTGATTACTTTTAGAGGAGAGTGTAATTAAGGGTACAAACAGACTATATATGTCTGTTTTACCTACAGATTGTAAAATTTTTTACCATGAGCATGTATTACTTGCATAACTAATATATAAAAGAGAAATGCAAGACGTAAAACAAATAAATGTAAGAGACAGAAAAACTGATGTTGAGTGTAATGCTTTAATAAGGTGCAATGTAAAAAGAAAGTAGCCTAAGAAATTATATAAAATGATAATTTTTACTATAAACACTCCTTATGTACCCCCTTTCACATTTTGTCTCCTTATATAATAATTTTATATGTAAGAGAATTAAACAAATGTAAATGTTTAGTTAAATGAACTAACTTATACAGAACCGAATGTTTTTCCTAAGCTAAAAATTTTACAAATTTTAAAATTAAACTCTTTTCTGAGTTTGGAAGATTTTGTTTCCTCTAGGTTGCTCTTGTTTAAATGATACTCTTATAAAGTACAGTGAATCCAGACTCATGACTGTTCACTATGAAAATTTAGATTAAAATCTATTTTTCATTAACACTCACATTTTATTAAATCAAACATTACCCTCTCACCATACTACCTAATGTCTAAAAAGGTTTTGTTTAGCTCTTGTAAATAGAATGGTGTATTTTATTAAATATTTGTGTGCAAAAAGAAATCTCATGATACGCAATGTTTTCTTTTTTTTTTTTAATATTTTTATTAACAACAAAGAAACATACCCATGTTCTTGACATGGTTATAATCAATGGCTCACAATATCATCACATATTTGTGTATTCATCACTGTGATCATTTTTTTGAACATTTGTGTCTCTCCAGCAAAAGAAAGAGAAAAGAAAAAGAAAAAATCATACATGCCATACCGCTTACTCCTCCCTTTCATTGACCACTAATATTTCAATCTAATTAATTTATTTTAATCTTTGTTCCCCCTATTATTTGTTCATTTCTTATCCATATTTTTTACTCATCTGTCCATATCATAGATAAAAGAAGCATCAGACACAAGGTTTTCACAATCACACAGTCATATTGTGAAAGCTTTATCATCATACAATCATCTTCAAGAAACATGGTTACTGGAACACAGCTCTACAGTTTCAGGTACTTTGCTCTAGCCACCCTAATACACCATAAACTAAAAATGGGATATTTAGGGTGGGCCGTGGTAGCACAGCATGCAGAATTCTTGCCTGCCATGCCCGAGACCTGAGTTCGATTCCCAGTGCCTGTCCATGGGGAAAAAAAAGGGATATTTATATAATGCATAAGAATAACCTCCAGGATGACCTCTCTTTGAAATCTCTCAGCCACTGACACTTTATTTTGCCTCATTTCTCTCTTCCCCTTTTGGTCAAGAAGGCTTTTTCAATCCTTTGATGCTGAGTCCCAGTCTCATCTCATTCTAGGATTTCTGTCCCATGTTGCCACAGGTTTAAACCCCTGGGAGTCATGTCCCATGTAGAGAGGTGGAGGGCAGTGAGTTCACTTGCATATTGGCTGAGAGAGAGAGGCCATATCTGAGCAACAAAAGAGGTTCTCTGGGGGCAACTCTTAGGCCTAATTTTAAGTAAGCTTAGCTTATCCTTTGCTGGGATAAGTTTCATAGGGGCAAACCCCAAGATTAAGAGCTCACCTTATTGATTTGGTTGTTCCCACTGCTTGTGAGACTATCAGGAATTCTCCAAACGGGGAAGGTGAAATTTTCCCCCTTTCTCCCAAAGTCCCCAAAGGGGACCCTGCAAATACCTCTTTAATCACTGTTCAAATCACTCTGGAATTTATTGGGGCATCACACTAACCTGGACAAATCAACAAAATTTCATGTCCTGTTCAAGGTTCCATGCACTTATGTCCTTGTAAGTTAAATTAGGAAATGCACTAGTCAAAATATAAATTTTGTACCAAATAAACATTTCTTGCTTTAGTCTCACACAGAAGTTGAAGTTTTAAAATATGAATGACCATCTATTTTCAACACCCTGCAATATTGACATTCCTTTGTCTTTCTCATGCAAAAACATTTTTAAATCTGTACATTTAGTCACTATCATTGTACATTCTATGCATCCCTAGATTATACCATCTCAGTCTTTATTGTCTATCTTTCCTTCTGGTTTCACAGGTGCCCCCAGCCCTTCTCCCTCTATCATTCTCACATCCAGCTTCATTCAGTGTACTTACATTATCATACTACAATCAGGTTGTATTGTGCTATCCATTTCTGAATTTTTACAATCAGTCCTGTTGCACAATTTGTATCTCTTCAACCCTAATTACTCAATCTCTACCCTATTTCTATCTTCTGATGACTTGTAATCTTAACTGAAATTCTCCAAGTTCAGTCATGAATGTTAGTTCATATCAGTGAGACCATACAGTATTTGTCTTTTTGTTTCTGGCTAATATCACTCAGCATAATGTCCTCAAGGTCCATCCATGTTGTTACATGCTTCATGACTTTATTCTGTCTTACAGCTGCATAATATTCCATTGTATATATAAACCACAGCTTGTTTAGCCACTCATTTGTTGAGGAACATTTGGGCTGTTTCCATCTCTTGGCAATTGTAAATAATGCTGCTATAAACATTGGTGTGCAAATGTCTGTTTGTGTTGTTGTCCTCATGTCCTCTGAATAGATACCCAGCAATGGTATTGCTGGATCATCTGGCAATTCTATACTTAGCTTCCTGAGGAATTGTCAAACTGCCTTCCACAATGGTTGTACCATTTTACATTCCCATCAATAGTGGGTAAGTGTGCCTCTTTCTCCACGTCCTCTCTGGCATTTGTTGTTTTCTGTTTTTTTGATAATGGCCATTCTAGTGGGTGTCAGATGATATCTCAGCCAGTAGTTTCCTAGACTTTACACCCAAAGCACAAGCCACAAAAGAAGAAATAAAGAAATAGGACCTCCTTAAAATTAAAGACTTCTGTGACTCAGGGAAAAACAATCTATTCAATGGGAGAAAATATTTGGAAATTATATATACAATAAGGGTTTAATATCCAGAATATTTAAAGAAATCCTACAACTCAATAATGAAAAGACAAACAGCCCAATTAAGAAAAGGGCAAAAGACTTAAATAGACACTTTTCCAAAGAAGAAATACAAATGGTTACGAAAACACATGAGAAGATGCTCAATATCACTAGCTAGTAGGGAAATGCAAATCAAAACCACAATGAGATATCATCTCACACCCACTATCAAAACCAACCAAACAAACAAAAACCAGAAAACTATAATTGTTGGAGAGGACATGGAGAACTAAGAACACTGCTGGTGGGAAAGTAGAATGGTGTAGCTGCTGGGAAAGTCAGTTTGGTGGTTTCTTAGGAAGCTAAGTATAGAATTACCATACAGTCTGGCAATCCTGCTATGAGTTATATACATAGAAGAAATGAAAGCAGACATTCACACATTGATCTTTGTAGTGCCATTATTTGCAATTGCCAAAAGATGGAAACAAGCCAACTGTCCATCAACTGATGAATGGATAAACAAAATGTGTTATATAAACACAATGTAATACTATTCAACTGTAAGGAGTGAAGTCTTGTTTCATACAAAAACATAGATGAACCTTGAATGTAATAGGCTAGATACAAAAGGACAAATATTGTATGAGCTCACTAATATGAACTAATTATAATGAGCAAATCCTTGGAATTAAAATCTAGAGATTAGGTTACCAGGAGATAGAGAGGAGGTAGAGAATGGGGAGATGATGCTTAATTTGTACATACTTTAAAATATGGTTGATTGTAAATGTTTGAAAATGGATAGAGGTGATGGTAGCACATTACCATAAGTGTAATTAAAAATGCAGAATTATGGGTGTGATTTCGGTTGAAAGGAAAAGTTTAGGGTCATGTGTATCACTAGAAGGAAAGCTAGAGGTTAAAATTTACGACCGTATAACATAGCGAACCTGTTGTGGACAGCGACTGCAATTAATTGTACAAATATAAGAATGCTCCTACGTGAATTAGAACAAATGTACATCAGCATTACAAGGTATTAATAATAGGTCAGCATATGGGAAAATACAACTAATGCAAACTATGGACTATAGTCAATAGTAATATTTTAATATTTTTTCATCAACAGTAACAAAGGTACTATAACAATGGTAAGTGTTAATAATACAGAAGTATCATGGGTATGGGGATTTACTTTTTGGAGGAGTGAGAACGTTCTAAAATTGGTTATAGTGATGATTGTACGCTATATGATTACGCTGAGAGCCATAGATTGTACGTTTTGGATAGATTGTATGGTGTGTAAATAAAACTGTTTAAAAAATAAAATAAAGCACAGACTCTGAATTTATAAGTCTATCCATATTCTCATTAGAAAATATGGTTTGGAGGAAGGCGAGGGAAATAGATATGCAATTTTGCTGTCATTTTTATTTGAGATTTATAAGACTTCAATATGACTTAGTTTTCATAGGAAAGCAGAATTAATGAAAGCAAAATTAATATTCTTGAATTTATCGCACATAATTAAGCAATACTGCATTTCAAGGGATTTGGAATGAGAGACATTTACACCTAAATCCTGGTTGTGCTGCTTGGTTTCGTGACCCAGGGCAAGTTATCTAAGGTTTTGAGATTGTATTCATATTTTTCTAGAATCTACTTCACCTGTTTTGGGGTTAGGATTAAACTGGATAATATAATTAGAGTGTTTATTATGATTCAGTATATATTAGCACTGCTCTCTTACTTTCCTTTATACTTTTTTTTTTGTATGCTGTATGCTGGGGGTCACATTTCATTCTTTTTTCCATATGACTATCCCATTATTACAGCATCGTTTGTTGAATTTTTTAAAAATTTTTATTGACAAAACAAAACAACATACAAACATGCACATTCTTAACATATGAACATTCCCTTCTTGGTGTGTAATCAATGATTCACAATATCATCACAGAGTTGTATATTCATCACCATGATCATTTCTTTGAACATTTTTATCACTTCAGAAAAAGAAATAAAAGGAAAAAAGAAAAAAAATCATACATACCATACCCCTTGCCCCTCCCTCTCTTTGACCACTAGTATTTCCATCTACCCAATATATTTTAACCTTTGTGCCCCCCTATTGTTGAATTTTTTTTTATTGTTGTTGTTGTTGTTTTGGGAGGTGCACGGACTGGGACTCGAACCTGGGTCTCCTGCAAGGCAGGCAAGAATTCTGCCACTGAACTACCCTGGCACCCCTCCTGCCTTATAGTTTTTATTTTTATGTGGTTTATTTTTTGATAAGATGAAACAAAACATTTGGTTTGATTTGATCCTAGAAAGAAGTAAGGAATTTAGAGGCAGCAACTCATTAAATCTCAGTCACCATATCTAGATGGTGTTATTCTTGGAAGCTCTACAGGAAACTCAAGATGATATCCAAGGAATGCATTTTTCTAGCTTGCATTTTCAAGAACTCATAAATTGTAGATGGGTCCTTAGTGACTATTCCAACTTCCTCAATTTACAAGAAGGAAAGTGAAGTACAGAAAGGAAGAATTAGTGTGCTGAAGTTACACAGAACAATGTCTCTCAAACTTTAATGCACAATATATCACCTGGGATCTTCTTAAAATGCAGATACTGATTCAGTAGGTCTGGGTCTGGGTGGAGCCTGAGATTCTGCGTTTCTGACAAGCTCCAGGTCATGTCAGCATTGCCACTCCGTGGACCACACTTTGAGTTGCAAGGACATAGATGCTGGCAGAACAAACTTTAGAACCTGAGTCTCCATTAGATATGCTGTGTTTTCCACCATGCCTCATTTTAGGCAGTTTTCCAAGAAAGCTAACAAGAGGTGGTGTTGAAATAAAATAAGGCACATGATGCAGTGGTATATAATGCAGGAAGGAATATAATTTGAATTCAAGTAAACTCTTTTTGGTTAGAATTTAGATGGCAACCCTATCTATATAAAACCAAACTGAATTGATCAGAAGACTCATTAAGGAGGAGAGAACACTGAAGAATGCCATCTCCAAGTTTGCCCTTTGTACCATTTTTGCCAACTTCCCTGCCAAACTTCGGAATCTCTCTTTCAATTGAAAAATATGTGGACTTTAAAACACCTCCTTCTTGCCATGACTGTCACTGGACCTTTAGAACACATAAAAGTGGACTAAAATCCAAACCCAAACCCCCTGAAACGTAAGACATTAAATAGTTTGGTTTGGATTTAGCATTTTTAGTCAATTTTATTTAGGCAATATTCTTTTTCCAAATACTTCTTGCTTTGGGGATTTGAATAAGGTTCTTCTACTCTTGGGCTCAATTTCCATGCCTATTCTCACACTAATTATTAAAAAAAGAAGAAACACTTAAAACTGTTCTTTAAATGCTATGTTCTTAGATTTATGGATTCAATAAAAACAGCGCCTCTTCAATTTTTCAGGGCCTGTGCTGATTTATATGGGCTTTGCTGGCACAAGAATTAGATTAAAATTTTTTATTGAATCTTGTCTGAAATGCTTAAACTTGAACAGAGACTTCGAGAGAGAAAATTCATTCCTCCAATTCTCTCATTGAACTTGGCTTTGGGAAAACAGAAGGTGTAAGCATTGACTAAGCTCCTGGTTTATCTCTAAATCAAACTCCCGTCTGCCCACCCCACCCAGGGAAAGAGATTTTTTCTTTATCCCATTCATAATCTCACTGGAATTATGTATGTGGCTTGGTATATCAATGTATCGTAGCTTGATTACTATCTGTGTTGACAGGTGTTTGAATCCTCCAGGATCCCAGCAGTTGAGCCGAACTCCTTCTGACTTGCTCATCAATGACAAGATTACCGCGAAACTTCTGTAGTGAATTTGGAAAAGCTTGTTTGTCAGAGCTCAAAATTCAAACTTCTGGGCTGCAGCTCCCTGTAGTTCTAATCATAGGCCTTCTCCACTTCATCATGATTTTCTTCATTTGAGCTCGGTTTGGTCTCCAGAAGTCCAGTAGTGCTTTCACGCACCTCGGTGAACATCGAATCAGGAGGACAATTAAGTAGCTGAGAACAATGAACTCAGTGAACTCTGCCTTTCCTCCTTGTTTAAATTCAGGAATTCTTCTAGGCTTCACTTTGAGGATGATCACAACCCTTTGGTTTCTACCCTCCAGTGGTAGGCTACCAGCAAAGTGTGGGATTGGTTTCATTACTGTGGGAGATTGCTGGCGACAGTGACTCATGCAGGGAGAGTTATTTGCTTTCTGTGATGTTCCTGCTATGCAGGTGGCTGGTTATATATATATAAGTTATTTTCAGATATGTCTTGAAATAGTATGACCTTTGTTGGGTTGCCTAAGGTAATAGGATACTGAAGGGTAAGGGGTAGGGGGCTTTAGTTTTGTATGAGTGGCAGAGAAAGGTGCTGAAATGACAATGCATATGTTAGAATAGTTACATGTAGAATGCGATGTAATTTTTCTGGCTATAAAAATTACGAAACATTGCATTAGCAATTATCTAGTTGGGAGGCTTGGTAGAATGTGGAAATGTGTGGTTTTTGAGTAACATTTTAATATGAAAGAAATGTTTACTATGATCTAGAGATTTGGATGCCTTTTCTTTGCTTTTGCTTGGCATTTTTGTTTCCCTAAGAGCAACCCTCCCCATCCTGCCACCATTTCCATTCCCTTATACGGAACAGTAAAGCAGGCAGGCCATGGTGGCTCAGCAGGCAGAGTTCTCACCTGCCAAGCCAGAGACCTGGGTTTGATTCCTGGTGCCTGCCTCATGCAAAAAAAAAAAAAAAAAAAAAGTGGAGAAGAGTAAAGAATAGGTTTTTGAGACATTTATGCTGGGCAGTTTGATTTTACATAGGTTTTGAGGCTCAGGTTCTAAAACGTTGAATAATTAAAACATTGACAGTTCTAGAGCCTTTATGAATCCATACTACTAGTGAGTTGGAAATATTTTTTAAAATAAGTACTCCACCCCCACCCATCCTCATTTCCCACCCCACCCCCTGACAACCCATAGGTTTTTCATCCTGGTACAAGTTAAATGTTCCATTTCCTATTTGTTAGTACCCCAACTTATGAGTTCCTTAAGCATGCACTGAGCTCAGTTGTCCCTGCAGATTTAATCAATCAACAAATGTGCATCGCGTGTTCCCCAGAATGACCAGTGAGGCACTGCAGGAATGATGGTTTTTGGAGCAACCAGGCAGCTCCTTAGGTCCTGTTCTGCTGAGATCGCTCTCTTCACCCAGCTTGGAAACCCGAGTGGCCACTCTGGATGTTATAAATGAGGGCCTATGAGACATTATGAGTCTGGCCACAGTTTTCTCGCTGGTGTGGTCCTGGGGCTTCTGAGAAACGACGGGGCAGTGACCCCAGCTGCTGCTGGCGGCCTGTCTGCTGCCCTGGAGTGGCTGTTTTTTTTAAAGCTAATCTCCTCTCACTTCACTTTTGTACTTAGATTTTATTACCATGTAAATATACAAATATCAGAAGGAGCCCAGATTTACTCGGAGAGGATATTACTGGCTTAATCTCATGAGATATCACAAGTCCCATATATTTTTGTTATCAATTGGATATTTCATATTAATCAAGGAGGATATGATTTTGCTGGAGGAACCAATTGGTGCTGCTGTCAGTTTTTCCCGTATATGGGTCTATCATCTTTTTAATTTGATGGTAGGAGAATTTCTTCAGACTCTGAGTCAGAATAAGATCTAGGTAGAGGGTGACATGATCTATATTCTTAATTTAAGAACCTCTTTCTAATGATCAATATCCGCATCAAAGGTGTAGTTTTTATGCTTTCACTTTAAATATAGATCAAGCAGCACTTCTGAGTCATATATCTTCTCCATTAAACATTTAATTTATTATGCTTTTTATTTAAAGCTTGAGACGAGGACCTATTAGTTTGTTAAAGAAAATGGATAACTTTTTTTTTTCACTGAGTTTGAATGCTGCTGAGAGGAGGCAGTAAACTGGAGCTGAAATTGGAAAATTTGGACACTCAGGTTTATACATGAATGATAATAAAGCGTGTGCACTCATTTAAATAATCGGATGAAATTTCCCAAGAACATCCTGCTTTTAATTGTATAATCATTTATTTCACTTAGAGTGAAAACAGAGGGGAAGTGATTTTAAGCACCGAGAGGAAGTTTCAAATCTACACTGCTGTTGGGGGACAGGATTAAGTCCCATCCATCCAACAGATAGTTAAAGCTGGTATTTTTGTGTTCACCAGGCACCATACAAATGGTGTATAATAATAAAAGAAAGGTAAAGAAGGACTCCTTTAACAATTTAATTCTTCAGTTCATATTTATTGAGCGCTTTCTATGTCCTAAGCACTTGTCTTAGATCATTTCAGCAACTACCTGATACCCTCTAATATCATCTCAACTAGTCTTCCTCCTCACGGTTGTTCTACAAGTGGTATATCCTAGGGCCCTGGAAAATGATCTTGGACCCATTCAGTTTTCTTGGTTTTGTCTCTGGGATGTTGTGTGCACTAACCCTTAGGGTCTTCCCACTGTTCTTTCTCATTAAAAAGCCATCTAATCAGCCTTGTGACCATAAAGTTAACTTGCCTACGTGATGCTCTGATAATGAGTGTGCCCGTTCTTTCTGGGAGGGGCATTTCTGATTGCAATTGCTTTGCTTCCCCAGGACATAAGAAGATCTGGGTTCACCAGATCACAATTAACTAAAAATGGATCCCCTCTAACTCTCTCTATCTGCTCAACAGATTAAACTTATTTCTGAAACAAGCACTTTACATTGTTAAACAACACTTTCAGTATCACTGAGCAACCAAAAAGAAATGAATGACTGATTGTGCAGTTTGAAAAGGTTTATGTACCCTGGAAAAAGCCATGTTTTAATTCTAATCCCATTTTGTGGACTCAATGGTTTTTTCTAAATTATCTTCAAGGAGATGTGACTCGATGAATTGTGGGTATTAAACTTGATTAGATGGAGACATGTCCACCCATTCTATGTGGGTCTTGATTAGTTTACTGGAATCCTATAAAACAGAAAACATTTTGGAGAAAGTTGGAGATTCAGAGAGAGTAGAGAAGAAAGATTCACAAGAAAGCCACAACACAGAACTCTGCAGAACCACGAAGCAGACAGTCCTCCAGCCAGTGACTTTTGGAGATGAAGAAGGAAAATGCCTCCCAGGGAGCTGGAAAGGAAGCAAGCAGATGATGCCTTGTTCATCACATGCCTGTTCAGCCGAGAGAGAAGCCCTGACCATGTTTGCCATGTGCCTTTCCATTTAAGAGAGAAACCCTGAATTTCATTGGCCTTTTTGAATCAAGGTTTCTTTTCCTGGATGCCTTAGATAGGACATTTCTATAGAATTGCTTTAATTGGGACATTTCCATGGCCTAAAAACTGTTAACTTGTAATTTATTATTTCCTCTTTTTAAAAGCTGTTCCATTTCTGGTATATTGCATTCCAGCAGCTAGCAAACTAGAACAGTGATGAAGGCTTAATTTTTCAAGGCACTGAGTTGGTGAAGAGGGAAAATGTTTCCTTGGTACAACTTTTCTTTCAGTGTTGTCAGTGTACACGTTTGCTTGAGCCCAAGTGGGCACTAAGTGGAGAAGAATACTCTAAGACTTTTCCATAGTCCTAATTTCCTTCACCGTTTGGTTGGCAGTGCTCAGAACAGCCTCTCAAAGTTGTCAAAATGGACAGATTTTTATTTTTATTTCTAGCAGCAAATAATTATCGGGGAACACCTGGAAATTCTTAGGCTCTTTAGTTGGATTAAAAAAATAAGAATATAACTCTATACATTTTCATGTTTTCACCCTGACCTGTGCAAGTTTGCTAAGAAGACTTTGCTAATAAAATCCAATGTGTAAATGTTTGTCTCTGAGTATTGAGTATTATTCATCAAACATAACCTTAATGATGAATGTATCATGTCTATGAGCTGAGTTCCCTAGAAATTTGGGCCCCTCTCTATAGCCAGTCTCTCTATGCATGCTCCAATACCAATAAAGTTCTGAGGGAATGGAGTGATTCAGGAGACCAAAGATCTGCCTTAGGTATTTTTGTAGCTGCCATGTCCCTTGGTCATACTATAGATACATGCCCAATTTTCGAGGCCCTTAGTTAATTTATACAGAGTTAATAATTTCTCTCTTTGACTTTCTTCTGAGTTTAGTTACTGTTGATGTGGATATTCTTACCTAGGCCAGGCAACCCCTTTTTACTCCTAAATGTAATGTTTCTCAACACTGGCTACACAATGTACTCATGAACAAATACTTTATAAAATAACAATGTTCAAGACCTCATCATTAGAACTTCCATTTCAGTTGATCTGTGATGGGACCCAGGCATCAGCATTTATAAAGATCTCTATCGTGCAGCTGGAGTTTAGAACTCACTGATCAAGATCAAATCATTGGTCCAACAAGCTCCTTACCAACAATAATAACTACACATGCTGCAAGCTGTTCTCATGCTCATCTATTTAGAATGTTGGGAGTTTCTACTCTACTGGACCTTTCATATAATGGAGAAACATCTTTTAGATGAGCCCACGTTATCACCACTGCTATCCTTACCACCATCAATGGTTACATATTTGAACCTTTGGTACTTTGCACAGAGCCTGGCATATGCTAAACACTTGATAAATGTTTATTGATTGAATGACAAAGGTCTACTTATTGAGCAATTTTTGAGAATCAAAGAAGCAGATTATGCAGTTCTTTAAAAAAAAAAAAATCCAGTTTGGGTAATATTGTTTTTCTGTGTGTACCTACTATAAAGTTGACCATAACTGAAACCCAACTCATGAGAATGTTCTGGCTACAACTAGAGAGCTTTTCTTCACTATTCCATATTTAGAAAAATAAATATCAATAAAAGATGATGAAAGGATTTAAGAGAAGTGAAATAATTCTAGCAGCATGAATTGATGATTTCCAGTGCTTCCACACTGAGTATCTGATTTGGCATAGATTGGGCTACTGTAATCATCTTAGTTTGCAGATGAAGAGAGTTAAATGATTTGTCCGAGATCACACTGCTAGGATAGCCTGAACTTTAACTCAGTTCTTCTGACTCCCAATTCTGTCTTCATTCCAATACTTGTGCAGCTGACTTTCCTAGACCTTCTACTTTTGCAAAAAATTCATATTAGCATTTCACAGAAAAATGATCAGCAGTTAACAGCTGCTACCTAGTGATGATTGAGAACTTACTATATTCTGGGTCTTTTAAGTTTCTTTCCATAAACTGCCTCATTCACTCTCACACTATTTCTGTGGAGAAGGAACTACTATTATCCCTTTTTTACTGATGAAGAGCTGAGGGTTTGGAAGGTTGGTGGGTCTGGAATTGAGACCCGGGTCTGTTTGACACTAAAGCCCATCCACTTGACCACATTCTGTTTGCATTTGTTTTCTATTGCTGGTGTAACAAATTACCACAGATGCTGTGGCTTACACCACAAAAATGTATTATCTTACGATTTGGGAGGGCATAAGTCCAAAAATCAAGGTGTCATCAGGGCTACATTCTTTCTAGAGCTTCTAGGGAAAAATCCACTTTGCCTTTTCCAGCTTTTAGAAGCCACCCACATTCCTAGGCTCATGGACTATTCTTCCCTCTTCAAAGCCAGCAATATTCTGTCAAGTACTTTTCAGGCTGCCCTCTATATAGCTTCTTATCTGCTTTATACTTTTCTCATTAAGGATCCTTGTAATTATATGGAGTCCACCTGGGCAATCCAGGATATTCTCCCTTTTTATAGGTCAACTGATTACAAGCTTAATTTTACCTGCAAGCTTAATTTCTCTGCCATGCAACCTATCATTCACAGGTCCCGGGGACGAAAATACAGGCATCTTTGGGGGGCTGTTATTCTTCCTACCATACTATTAATTCTCTTTTCACAGAATGGAAGATTCAGTAAGGCTTAGAATATAGTGCTGTATTTACTCAGGCAGAAATGTTATCAGAATACACTTAAAAGACTGGCAAAAATAAAGAAGAAGCAAAAATGACTTTTGATTAACAATGAGAAATTTGGAAAATATGATTTTAATAAAATGACTTGTATTTACACAGTACTGTGCAGTTTACAAAGTGTTTTCACGCACATCTGATCCTCATAAATACCTTGTGAGGTTACTAGGTAAGATGGTAAGACTTTCTGGCTAATTAACCCTTTTTATCTCCCTCTCTTCCTTGCTCCTTCCTGCCTTCATTTCTTTCATTTTTTTCCCTCCTGGTTCACAAATGCTTTTCCTAAAATAAATTGTAGCATGTGGGCCTAGTAAAAACGATCATTTTAACCTACAAAAACACATTAAATTCTTTCAGTTTTCTATGATTATTTTTTGATTAGGGAAGTTAAGAGTTTACAAAACAATCATGCGTAAAATACAAGGTTCCCATACGCCACCCCACTACCAGCCCCTCGCATTGGTGTGGAACATTTGTTACAATTGATAACACTTCTTTTTTATAATTGTGCTTTTTTTTTTTAAAAAAGAGCAGCTACCTTTGTTACAAATGATGAAAGATTATTAAAATAGTTCTTTTGATCATCCATTATTTACATTAGGTGTATTTTTTTCCTAGATACCACCCTATTATTATAAGGAACTGAATGTGGGAGGAACTTAAGTGTCATTTGCAGATGGCAGGTCCTTGAGCTTGTTTATCTCATCAGTAAGAGGAACATGAGAAGGTAGGCATTGCTAAGAGAGGTAAGAGTAAGGTTAGTAAAAAATAAGCATTCATTTCACGAGCAAAGAAACAGCAAAAAACAAACAAACAAACAAAATAAGCATTCATTAAAAAAAATGTATTGAACACTCAGTATATTGTAGGCACTGCTCTAGGCTCTTGGGGCAGAAAGGAAGAAGCCTTTGATGACCTCGTCAAGAGTTTTTACAGAGGCAAACTGATTGGAGTGAGTTCAATATTCATCAGAGGAGAAGAAGTAGAGACAATAGACACTCAAAAAATTTTTAAAAATATATTTATTTTTAATAGACACTTTAAAAATAGACTTTATTTATTTATTTGCATACTCTATGGCAAGGTTACATTTCATTCTTTTTCTGGTGAGTATCCCCTTATTGCAGCACCATTTGTTGAATTTTTGTTTGTTTTTGGGAAGTGCACAGGCTGGGAATCGAACCTGGGTCTCCCACATGGCAGGCGAGACTCCTACTACTGAACTACCCTTGCACCCCCCAGACTTTTATTTTTTTTAGAGCAATTTTACTTATGGAAAAATTGTGCAGAGAGTACAGAGAGCTCCCAAATATCCACACCCCTAGTTTCCCTATTATTAACATCTTGTGTGAGTGTGATACCTATTGCAATTGATGAACTAATATTGATAAGTAACTTTTAAAGTCTATAGTTTACATTAGAGCTCATACGTTGTGTTGTACAGTTCTATGTATTTTAGCAAATGTATAACGTCAAGTATCTGCTATTACTGTGTCATACAGAATATTTTCACTACCTTAAAAAGGTCCTTGCTCCACTTATTCATCCCCCGATCCTGAATCCCTGGCAACCACTGGTCTTGTTACAGTCTCTATAGTGTTGCCCTTTCCAGAATGTCATATGGTTGGACTCATACACTATGTAGCTTTTTCAGACTGGTTTTCTCCTAGAAATATGAATTTTAGGTCCTCATGTGTTTTTTCCATAGCTTGATAGTTCATTTCCCTTTATTTCTGAATAAAGGGAAATGAACTATCTCCATTGTATGAATATAACACAATTTATTTACCCATTCACCTATTGAGGGATGTCATGGGTGCTCCCAGTTGGGGGTAATTATGAATAAAGCCATTATAAACAACCATGTGCAAGAATTCTGCAGACACAACTTTTCAGGTCGTTTGGATAGATACCTAGGAGTGGGATTGTTGAGCCGTAAGACAAGCCTATTTCAGTTTTGAGAGAAACTGCAAGAGGATCTTCCCAAGGGGCTGTACCACTTTGCATTCAGGTCTGTTTGGCACTGGAGCCAGCAATGAATGAACTTCCCTGTTGCAACCTCACCCGCATTTGGTGTTCTCGGTAGTTTGGACTTCAGCCATTCTAATCAGTATGTAACGGTACAGATACCTTTGAAAAGAAGCATACCTATAGAGGAGTAGCCGTTAAATAAAGTAGAAGCAGGCGAATCATGAGTCAAGGAAGGCTTTCTTTTAAAGATGGGGGAAATAACATTATGTCTCTTGGCTGATAGGAAAAGACCATTGGAGAGGGGCAAATTGATGAGGAAGGAGATAGGACAATTGCTGGAGCAATACTCTTGAGCAGGGGGGAGGTATGGGGATGCAACACCGGGAAGGCATCAGCCTTAAATAGGATGCTGGAGAGTTGACAAGAGAGAAGGCAGAGAGTGTGGCACAGATGTAAACAGATTGGTAGAGGTGATGACAACATGAGGTACTTCTGAGAACTTATGTTTCAATGAAGTAAGATGCAAGGTCATTAGCAGTGAAAAGAGGGGAGGAGAAGTGGGGATTTTGAAGAGAGAAGGTATTCTTTGGGAGAGTTGTAAAGTGGTGGATTGCTGGTCATGCATTTCAGCATGGTTCTATACTTTTCTCCAGCTTCTCCAGGTACAGGAGGTTAAAACCCAATCCTAATGATTTAGGCTAGACTATTTTTAAATCAGTAAAAATGTTTCACTTTGGATCATTGTTAAAAATTAAGCCTTTAGTGTGGCTTCATTGATGTGACCCACCCTCTGGAAGCATTTGCATTTTCAGCAGTTCGAGAAATCCTGACCCAATACCTGATGATTTAACAGTGAAATTTCAGACTTCAGAAATAAGCTTGGTCGGGAAATATTATTGGAGAGTGAGTCCAATTGCTGTTCCTCAGATAACAGCATATTGTTATCAACTGCTACATGAATTTACCTTTATAAATAAGTGCTTGTAATTCCAAATATCTGCTTCTGACAGAGGCTGTTAGACCAGCGTGAGCATGTCACTTAACTGCTCTAGGAGCAAGAGAAAAATGAGAATAAAGAAAGGTTTAAGAGGGTAAGGTGCTTGTAAATCTTCTTTGTTACTCTGCTGCGGCTGTCTTTTAAATCTGTGATTCATTTCCAGGGTTTCTAACCAGAGTAAATGATAAACATCACGAAGATTCCCAATATTTCCTTTAGCCCATTATTAGGATGCTAAACTTTAATACCTTTGGAAAATGAGTATGGCAGTGTCCTCATAACATGAGATACTAACTCTGGTCACCCTTTCCATTTAATAAAGACAAAGGAGATGTCTTTCTCTCTCTTAAATGGCAGGGCTAACCTTATAATCTGTCATAGCTCTGCTAACACAAGAAAATTTTGAGAAAAATCTTCTGACACATTTTTCTAGACTTCTGGATAAAAGTATATAAAGAACCAAGAGAGCCTGATAAAATGAAGACAGCATACTGTTCTGTCTTTTTCCTTAATTGGAAATGCTGTTTTATAAGAAGCTCTATTTTATTTTCATGTACTCCAAAGAAGAGTGGGAGACAGTTTGATTAAACCAGAAAAATCTTCACGGGAGCTTTAACATTGTTATTCTATATCAGAACTCATGGTGGTCCACAGAGAGATTGGACCTGATCCAGGTTACAATGGGAACTTTGAATTCCATCTGCATTATTCCTAAACAGAAATACAAAGATGAGCAGCATAAAATATAATGCAGTAAAATACAATATAATACACAGACCATGAACTTCTATTTTGCAATTTAGCAGATTTTCTTTATCACTAAGTTTTGTCTAGTTTGAATGTCATTTATTCACCCATCCATCCTATTAAGCAAATATTTATTAAGCATCTGTATGGTACCAGACTTCATACTAGCTGCTGAGAGCGTAGAGACTAGGTGGTAGTCGTCCTGGTCTTCATATAGCACTTAATCTAATCTTCCAACACAGCCAGCAGATCCTGACCCAGTGCATCTATCCGCACTACTCACCCCCCAGATAATTCTCTTCTCCCGCTTTTTCTTTTGTAAAATCATTCAGTTTAAAGGGGGAAAAATTTCAAAGTGGTTTGTTTCCAGTTAATTTGTGTCCCTCTATGTAAATCCATCCTTTTTTTTTTTTTTTCACCCATTTTCATTAAGTACTTTTGTCTTTATCCGGGGTTGATGCTTCCTTTTAAAAAATATAGAGAGGAGACAATTTCTTTGCTTTCATTGTGAATGTATTTTTGTGGTGAAAATAAGGACTGCTAATAGTGGACTTGCTACAAGCTGAAGGTCTTTTCTTACCAAATAGAAGGTGAATGGTTTACAATTCTTCCCACAATTTCAAATACTTTTTGTGAGAAGCAAAGATGGAAGAAGAATTCTATCAGGGCTTCTTAAAATTAAATGAAATTTCTACTTGGCCACATCTTCATAAACAAGAAGCCAGTTAAGCCATATTTCTTTTATCTGCACAAAATGAATGGCATTTCAGTCAATAGATCCAACAGCAAAGAGCAAGCCATGGTAAGTACAGCTGCCAATGTCAAATATAGTAAGTACTCAAGAATACATTGGCAAGGACAAGTTTTGTGCAAATGTTGGTTTGTGAAAAGCAAATTCTTATGGTAATTGTTGGTGACCATGGAGATCATGTTCTAAATTAACATTGTATGATTATTGATTTGGAGGTAGGAAATGCATTTATTCTAAAAGCTCATTACCTAGCAACCACTGAGGCAGAGTCACCCAATCAGAAATAGGCTTTCTCGTGGAACTATGGAGGTCAAATTACATGTACTCTTTTTTTAATATTGAAAAATAGGTCTGCATATAATAGAACTTTCATGGCCATTTACTTTTCAATCCTGTTCAAAACTAGATTCTTTTATAAGGGATAGGAAAGAGCATAAAAAGACCTGTTAGGGTGATTGGGAGATGGGAAAAAATAAATTACTTGTCACAGGTTAGGTCATTTTAATTTTTTTCTTCATTTTTTTTTTCAGGGGGAGCTTGCTTTCTTCTTTCCTTCTTTACATTCCTCCTTCATTCTTTCCTTCTCTCTCTCACTCTCTCCATCTTTTTCTCTCCCTCCCTCCTTTCCCCTCTCTCCCTATCCTCTCCTCTCCTTTCCTCTTCTCACTTCTCTTCTTACCTCCTCAGGAGTAACCATGTGTTCTAGTTTGCTAGCTGCTGGAATGCAAAACGCCAGAAATGGAATGGCTTCTAAAAAGGGGAATTGAATAAGTTGCAAGTGTACAGTTCTAAAACTGTGAAAATGTCCCAATTAAAGCAAGGATATACAAATGTCCAATCTTAGGCATCCAGGGAAAGACACCTTGGTTCAAGAAGGCTGATGACATTCAGGGTTTCTCTTTCAACTGGAAAGGCACATGGTGGACATGGCAATGTCTGCTAGCTTTCACCCCAGGCTTTTTGTTTCTTGAAGCTACCCTGGGGATGTTTTCCTTCTTCATCTCCAAAGGTCACTGACAGCGTGGGCTCTCTGCTTTGTGGTTCTTGTCACCCCGTTGTACCTCTGTTTTCTCAGAATCTCAAGCTTTTCCCAAATGCTTCCTTTTTTAAAGGATTCCAGTAAGCCAATCAAGGCCCTCCTGGAATGGATGGAGTCACATCTTCCTCTATTCAAAAATTAATACTCACAATTGGGTGAGTCACATCTCTGTGGAGATAATCTAATCAAGTTTCCAACCTATTGTACTGTATAGGCATTAGAAGAAATGGTTGCTCCCATAAATTGATTGAGATTAAAACATGGCTTTTCTAGGGTACATAAATCCTTTCAAACTGGCCCACCCGGCATACAACTTTAGAACTTATACATGCTTAACTGTACAACCAACTCAACATCATTTCACACGGCATTTCTTTCAAAGTATTTTCATTCTGAAATTTCTCCTACATAATGATGCTCAAGATTAAATCAGGAAATCCTAACTAGATGGGAAACAAAATGTAGCTGGTTATGGTTGTTGCTTTGAGAACTCTGAAGACCAATTCCAATGTAAACAACTGTCAAGATTGCCTTATGGGACAGTGAATGAGAAGAAATGCAGCTTGAGGGAATGATCGCAGGGGATATAGCTCTTATGAGATGAAGTCTAAATCTACTTCAGCTCACAGATTAGATAGTAATCCATCAGGAAATAATGTTCAATGACAATAAATATTTGCATACCTCCCTTAAAATTCTACTAATTTCCTCTCACATTTCAATATGGTAAAAATAATTTGAGGCTCCCTGTATAAATAGGGTATTTTTGGGGGGTGGTGGTGACATAGTTCTTTAAAAGTCTGTATAATAGCCTATTATAAGTAAACTCTGGTTAACCCTTTTTCTTCAATATTTGATGAAACATAAGAATAAATTCAATAAATTGAACATCCATATTAAAAGTAGGAGGATAAAATATTCAAGGTTTGTGACCTTCTCTACATAGAATGTCAGTATAATTCTTAACAATGTTTGATTAGTTCTGATCATATCTCGAAAGCTGAAGTGTTTGCTCACTAAGAAGAAAAATATTCTACAGGTAAATAATTATGTGAATATTTGCATCAGTAGCTATGGCTTGAACCTTTATAAATTGGTCCAAATTGCTCTAAAAGTTTAATTTTTAAAATTTTGTAGATTCACTTAACACATCTCCTTTTGCCATAATTTATGTGAAAAATCTCCTGGCTATCTGTTACGTGCCCTACATGAATGGCAAAATGCTTAGAGAATTTGGCCTGAGAATTTTAGCCACTAGTTATCAAACTGATTGTGGTGTATTGAGTTATGATTCCCAATGTAAACATGTTCTTGAACTTAATCCACATTCCTGTGGGTGTAAATCCATTGTAAATAGAATCTCTTGAAGATGTCATTTTTAGTTAGGAAGTGGCTCAATTTAATGGGGTTGGGTATTAACCCAGATTAATGGAGGCTTTATGGGGAGAAAGAACCCAGAAACCAGCAGCCGGAAGTCAGAGGGCACCTAGAAAAAAAAAGACAACAGGGCCATGTGGCAGAAAAGTGACGGAACCCAAGGCTTGCCAGTCAGTCAGAATGCTGCCAACCCTGAAAGGAAACAACCTTTCTATTCTCTGAACTCATGAGACAATAAATTCCTGCTGTGTAAGTTATTTGTTATAGCAGCCTGGTAAACTAATACACTGATAATGTTAAATTTATAATTAAGTTACCAAGGAAGAAATGCTTTACTCCCCAATTCCTATCATCTGTCAGTTAGATTATTGCAATCCAAAAGGCTCTATAGAATTGGATTGTAAATAATGTGTCTCTCTATCTAGCTATGGTTCGAAGCACAATGATGTATAGAACTCAGGGTTAAGATCCCACATCAACATTGGTAACGTGTTCCATGATTTATTCATTAACAAAAATTTAACAAATGTTAATTAAGGGACAAGACTAGAGATTTAGCAGTAAACAAAGCAAACAGAAGTTCCTGACCTTGTAAGAGCTTACATTCTGTGATCATTTTAATTACATTACAAACTAAGTAAATATTTAATGATAATTTTATATAAAGTTAAGTAATTTAACTGGATTTTTAATTGAAGTAAATTTTATATGTAGTGTAATTTACAGATAGTAATGACAATTCAATGAATTCTGATAAATATATATTCCCCTGTCACCACCATTGCAATCAAGTGACAGAACATTTCTATCACCTCATAAAGTCCTCTTACATTCTTTACCAGTGAGTCTCCACCCTGCGTAAGTCACCATGGCTCTGATTTCTATCACCAAAGGTTGCTTTTCCTTGTTCTTAGGTTTCATATAATCAGGATTGTATTACGCATTCTTTTGTCACTCTACATAAGGTTTCTGAGAGTCGTTCAAGTTGTATCACTGCTTCATTCCTCTTTTTATGCTGACCATTATTCCACTGTGTGAATATACCACAAATTTTTTTTTTTTTTTTTTACATGGGCCGACACCGGGGATCGAATCCGGGTCCTGTCCTCGGGCTTGGCAGGCAAGCATTCTTACCTGCTGAGCCACCGTGGCCCGCCCAATTTTTTTGAATCCATTCAAATGTTGATGGATATTTGGGTTGTTTCCAGTTTTTTGTTTTTATGAATAAAACTCCTGCAAACAATCTGGTATAATTCTTTTCCATACAAGTCTGTTGTCAGATATATATATGTATCTATCTATCTATATATAGTGAGATTTTCTTCTAGACTGTAGCTTGTAATTTCACTTTATAACCATGTCTCTTGATGAGCAGAATTTTAAAATTTTGATCAAGTGAATTTATCAATTTTTTTCTTTTATGGCTGGTGCCTTTTGTTTCCTTTTAGGAAAGCTCTGCCTACTCTGGAGTCACAATGATATTCTGTGTTTTCCTCTAGAAGTTTCAGAGTTCTAGTTTTTTCTTTTATGTCTATGGATCAATCTCAATTTTTATTCTTCTGTGAAGTAGAGGTCAAGGTTTATATTTCTGCCAGAAATATGAACTAGCTTATCCTGTATTCAGTGCACCATTTGTTGAAATGTCTATTCTTTCCTCATTGCCTTGCCTTGGGGTATTTGTCAAAAATCAATTGACCACATATGTTTCTGGACTATTTCTGGACATTATTATGTCCCATTTATCTATTTTTAATCTTTATGTGACACTACACTGCATTTATAGTGAATTTGAAATCAGGAAGTGAGAATCTTGCAAATTTTTTCTATTTTTTTCCATGTCATTTTAGCTTGACTTCTTCCACATGAGTTTAAGGATCAACTTCTTGAGTTTTACCTAAAAGGGCTTATTGGGAATTTTATTGAAATTGTGTGGAGTCAGTAGACCAATGTAAGAAGACATCTTAACATTTATTCTTTCAATCCATAAACTTCTCCACTTATTTAAGTGTTCTTTCGTTTCTCTCAAAAATTATATGTAGGTGTGCACATCTTTTGTTAAATTTAGTCCTAGTATTATATATTTCCTGATTTTAAGTAGAATCATTTTAAATTTAATTTTCCAATTATTCTTTGTCTATATATGAAAATTTAACTGACTTTTTTATATTGAACTTGTATTTTATGAACTTGCTAAATTTACTTATTAGCACTAGTGATTGCTTTGTAAATTCCTTAGGATTTTCTATGTAAGCATTACAGTAACTGCAAATAAAGACAATTTGTAACTAAATTTCCAAAATTGTATTAAGAAAGAAAATGTTTTTTGAGATGCAAAAATATTAATGATGTGAATATAAAAATGAGCCACCAAGCCCTCAACCATTTAAAATTATGTGATGGATCTGAGACAGAATTTTTGTGTATCCTTATTTATGTAGATCAGTGTTGTCTGTTAGAAACACAATGTGAGCCATATATATATAATAAAAAAATTTCTAGTAGCCTCATTTAAAAAGGTAAATAGGTACAGATATAATAAATTTTTGTATTATATTTTATTTAACTCATCAAAAATGATCATTTCAACATGTAATTAATGCAAAGATTACTAATGAGATATTTTATACATTTTGGTCCTAAATCTTTGAAATCCAGTGTGTGCTTTATACTTAAAGCCCATCTCATTTTGGATTAACTGCAATTCAACTACTTACCCATATGTGGCTGTGAGAACCACACTGAGCAGTACAGCGTGAGAGGATAAAAAACAAGTACATCCACAAGTAACGTGCAGTTCAACACTATGCATTTTTTCTTTCTACCAATGCACAAAAGCTAAGAGGATTACTTTAAATCTTTACTTTCTTAAGCTTCGTACTGTGATAGCTAGCTAACACTTTCCATTATAAATACTTTTTTAGGAAGGCAATTGCAATGGTTAAAACGGTGAAGGCTCTAGAGGTGCAAGGGTAGTTCAGTGATAGAATTCTTGCCTGTCATGCGGCAGACCTGGGTTCAATTCCTGGCCCATGTACTTCCCCCAAAAGCAAACAAACAAGCAAGCAAGCAAGCAAACAAGCAAACAAACAAACAAAAAATTCAACTAACGATGCTGCATTAATGGGATACTCACATGGAAAAAGAATGAAATGTGACCCCCACCATACAACATCCAAAAAAAAAGAAGTGAAGGCTTTGACCCTAAACTGGCTGTTTTCCTATCTTTCCTCTATTACCTACTGCGTGACCTTGGGCAAGTTCCTTCTCTCTTTCTTAGTTATTTCATCTGTAATATGGGGACAATAATATTACCTACCATCTGTGATTGCTGAAGGTTAATAAGAAAAAACTTAGAGAGGTAAGTAAATAAAATAAAACAGTGTCAAGCACATAGCAAGCACTCAAGGACTGTTAGTTATAATGAGTATTTCCCTGAATTCGTGTGTGTGTGTGCGCACATCATACCTTATATATGACCTGGGTGAAAAATGGAACTAACCAAAGAGACAGTGTCTGGTCAGCCAAGAGAAGTTCCATCTAGGGATTGCAATATCACCCTAGATTTTGAGCTGAGTGGACTTTTAAGACACCTTCTATAGATATATTTGCCCTATTTTCTATTTCTGGTCTCAAGCTACCAGTAACCTCTGTTGATTCAACTGGCATCTGGCAGCTCTCTGGCTCAGTAACTTAAGTCAAATTACATTTTTCTCTTTGTTTTAATAACCATTTTCCTCTATTCTCCTCCCTGAAGCCAGAGAAAGGACAGAAAGAAAAAAAAGATGCCCCTCTAAGGCAAAGTCTTAGATTATTGAAAGACTCTATTTTAGACTTGCTTTAAAATCTATTTATTTTGATGAATATAATCTAGTGTGTGTCTGGAGCCAGCCCAGTAAATTTGTGAAGAATCTAGGCTTCATCTTAGTACTCTCAGAGAGATAATAATTCTGCACTTTGGTAGCATAATGAGATTTATTTGCACAACTTCCATCAGAGTATCTATAGAATGTGCTTGTGGGGGAGAAGGGTTATTCAAGTGCTATCATCAGACTTCCCTGCTTTCAGTAAATGTTTGCTATTTGAGATATTTTTCTATGTATGTGTCTCTTAGAGTTTCTTTGCTTTGTGATGTGTTCTCCTCTTGGGAGGCTGGCAGCGTAAGTGGTTGACAAAAAAAAGCTAATAAATCTGAGGTTAATAGGGCTCTAGACAGCAAAGTACATAGAATAAGGAGTCTCACTAGCCTCAGAGTATTGTTGAAGAAGGAACTGTCAACAGAAACTTTGATTATTGCAAAAGGCAGGCAAAGCTCATGAAAATTCCAGGTCAGTTTTCAACTCACCAAAGTAATGTCTCACATTAACATAAATGTTTCTTCTGGGATTAGAAACTGGAGAGAAAGGAATTAAGGAAAGATACAAATCTCTGTGGGATTTCAGCTTAGTTTGGATTTGAAGGTATTGAGGTATGTGGGATATCTGTAAGGGGACAAAATACACAGGAAGAGAGGGTGTTCAGACTCAGGTACAAAATACACTGTAAGTGATTATATAAAGAACTAGCATTATAGGAGTTCATGGGTTTTGGGAGAATTTGCCACTCATGCTGTTTTTGAAGTTCAATCATTCTGATTCACTCCCTATCTGGAGGGAAATCAGTTCTCTTAAATATTAGTTGATTGTAGTTGCACAGCATAGGTGAGGTGGGCCTGTGCGAAGGGATCTATTCATGCTGATCCATGGACAGTGTGCAGAGGGGACAACGTCTGCTGCCATCTGAGTGGCATGATGGCTATTCCTCGTTTGGTCTTTGGATGGAGTGATGGAGATGTGCTGCTGTAGTGGTAGAGGTGAGCTGCTACTGGGGAAGGGAATGTTTTTCTACGAGATTTGGACATGTGATGGGGGCACAGAAAATATTTTCTCCCAGACTCTAGCAGGTAAGAATAGGGGGCTGAAACAGCCAACATCAGCAGAGTGGAATGGGGAGAGATGGCAGCTTGAAGTATACATCTGGCATAGGGACACTTAGTAAGGAAACGAGGCTGTCCTCAATTTATAACAGCGGTGTTGCTTGCTCTCATATTGGAGTAAACCATCTCTTGAAACTACACTTCTCACATTGAAGAAAGAAAAGCTTCTTATTTCAAGTTGTCAGGAATTAAGATAAACTGAAGGTTTAGTGTGAGTTTCTCAATGGTTATTAAATAGGCATTTTGTGTCAAGGTCGTTTCTAGACACAGTAGGGGGATTCTAAACAAGTAGAGGTCAAATCTTGCGGTATTCTCATCAAGCAACAGCCCATTGACTCCTACTGGCTGTCCAGCTTTGTGCTAGGCATTGGTCCAGTGCAGGGAGGGAGAAAAAGGAAAAGAAATGAAAGAGTCTTTGGGGGTGTCTTCCCAGTCCCTTCTCTAGAGATTGCCAAGTAGGCCCAAGAAAAAGAGAGAGAAAAGGAGAATAGAACTAGCCACCCTAACTCCTGATATCACTCCTAATTCTCATGGCAGGACGTCTTGCCCTTGAATTCTTCGGAATGCAGCTGTTTCTTAGAATTAACTGACTGTTTTGCCTTTTGCTAGTAAGAATGCATCTCTCTTATTTTTTGAGGAAGGCCAGCCATGTACATGTTTAGCCAAGGGAAGAGAATAAAGTAGAAGTGGAAATAATCTTCCTTACTCTGTTTTCACCCACCTGTCTTGTCTGTGTGTGTGTGTCTTGATTCTTTTCTTTTTTTTTTTTTGAGCTGCCCAAATCACTCCTTCTCTTTTATCTATCCTCTTACTTTTTGTAATTTTATTGGATTTACTGGCATCCTAATAATTATGTCAAGGTAGGTGAGTCCAGCTATTCATCTCTAACACTGACTCTATTTTACTCTTTTTAAACTCCCTGCTGAATTTTTAGATCATCATATGCCTCTCTACTAATTCATGCCTAGACTGTCCAGAAATGTTTTACATTTGGTACTCATGCTTTCACCCTGCTGTCTGCCAGAGTAGAAAGCCCAAGCCTCTGGGGGCACATCCTAACACCTACTTCCTAACTCTCACCCTGATAACATCAAGTGCTATGCCCAGCCCGTTCCATGTCTGTTTTGATCTCTAGCATCCTTTCCTATGCTCCAATTCCATGGCTGCTATCTTATTTGAGAATCTTTTCTAGAATGTTGTAGCAGCTTCTCAACTGGTCTCCCACTCAAGCTTTTTTTTTTTTTTTTAAATCCTTGGATCTACCTTATTTATCAATACCAGGTTATTTTTCCTAAAACATAGTTCTGATCATGCCTGTTCTAGTTTGCTAGCTGTTGGAATGCAACACATCAGAGATGGATTGGCTTTTAATAAAAGGGGATTCATTTCATTTGTTCTTCAGAGGAAAGGCAGCTAACTTTTAACTGAGGTTCTTGCTTATGTGGGAAGGCACAGGGTGATCTCTGCTGGCCTTCTCTCCAGGCCTCTGGGTTCCAACAACTTCCCCCAGGGTGATTCCTTTCTGTATCTCCAAAGGCCTGGGCTGAGCTGTAAGTGCTGAGATGAGGTATGCTGAGATGCTTGGGCTGTGCATTGAGCTCTTTCATTTAAGCACCAGCTGATTAAGTGAAACATCATTCATTGCAGCAGGCACACCTCCTAGCCAACTGCCGGTGTAATCAGCAACAGATGAGGTTAACGTACCATTGGCTCATGTCCACGGCAATGGAACTAGTTGCCTTCACCTGGCCAAGTTGACAACTGAATCTAACTACCACAATGCCTTTATTCCACCCCCAAATTATCATTAACTGCATATTGACTATTGAAAAAGAAATTGATGTTCCTCAGCCTGCCCTTTCAAGGCTACCCAAAACTGTGTCCAACCTTACTTTTCCAGCCCATTGGAAACTTCATTTCTTATTTCTGCTTTTTAATACATATTATGCTATGTGCCTTTTAATGCACATTATACTATGGTAAAATTGAATTATTCACTGTATGATAGAGGCAGCTATCTATTTCTTACTTGATTAGTGTATTAATGCTGAATTAATACAGTGTTTCTGATATATACTATTCCTTTTCTATCCATCCTAATATGTCCATATCCTACCTATATGAGTTTGTTCAAATGTCATATCTTCAATATATCTTTCTGATTCCTTTTGCTCACCTATCCTTCTCTTCCTCCTTCCTTTCAAACCTACTCACCCTGCGAATTAATGTCTTTCTCCTTGAACTTTCTTTACTGTTTGAAGTACTTTACACATGCTATCTTATTTAATGCTAGTCATAAACCAATGATATAGATAATATAATCACCACCATTTTATAGATGAGGAAACAAAAGCATAAGAGTCACATAACTTCCCAAGATGGTGATGTTAGTAAGTGATAGAGCCAGGATTCAAATCTAGACTATCTGGCTCTGGGACTCAATGCATTATCCCTTATTTTATGATGCCTAAATATCTTTGGTATTTTATACCTACTACACTCTACTCTTGAGTGTACATCATCTTTCTGTTTTCCTTGGCTTCTCCACACTGCCTAGCAGTGTGCCTTGTGCATTCCAGAAACTCAATAAATATTAGACTGATTCTTTTATTTTGTTACTGAATCACCTTCTGCAGTTTAGTTGTCCCTAAATTTAATCAACAACATATCAGTTGATGGTCAATATGTTGATTTATGAAAAGCCTTAGTAAGACTAGAGCAAGCTGTCTTTTTTCACATCTTTTGTGCCACCTCTCACTTTCTCTTGACCAAAGAAATGGAATTGGTTTGACATGAAAAACTTTGTGAGCTGCTTTTAAACAACTTAATAACCTCCAGGATTTTACAAATTGATCTTTTTCTTAATGAATTGCCCCAGAAACTTTAAGGTTTGAGAGCTAAAACAACTGCTCCATAATTCATTAGTTAGTCTTTGTGCTCTTCTTGTAGTGCAGAATGAACTGATTAATTTTTTGGACATTTTAGCAAATCTGATCTGGATGACTAAGTCCCTGGCCTGTTTTAAATCCTATTCCTTAAGTCTTCTGGTAGAAATTACATTGCATCTCTGACAATAGTAGCCTTTGTAATGAGAACTGAAACAAAACAAGCATTAAGCATGTCCCTGTTAAGCAACCATTATTCAGTTCCCTTCTTACAATGATGAGTGTCTACCTTTGGGATTGACTATAGTTGAAATATGATTTCTGGTTGCTAAATGTCACATCCTTCTTGCTAAACTGATTTTGTGTTTCAGAAATGTATGCATAGTTTAAGGCTTTAGATGATAGAATTTGGATTTGTTTTTTCGAAGGTTAAAGTTTGGGGATTATTGATTGCAGTAGCACACCCATACAAGCATGACCTTTATTTTGTTGTTCATGAAGAAAGGCTGGCCACAGACACCAATCTACTTAATCTTGCTTTATCATGCCATGGAAGTGCCTGAGAAAAATTCTGAAGCTCGTGTTATGGTTAAAATAAACTGGTCTATAGTAGTTTAAGACATTTTCCTCTTGCCTAAGAACTGCAGCTCCACCAACTTTAATATGAGGTATTTGTCTCTTTATTCTTCTTTTATTTTCAATAAATATTTATTGACATTCTGTCATGTGCCTGGGCAGGAACTGGGTGAGGAAGGCGGAGTATACAAAGATAACTAAGAACTGAATCCTGCCCTCAAGTAGTTCAGTTTGTTTGGAGGAGACAGCCAAGTTGTATGTCAATAAACCATTGGCTGTTAGCAGAGGAAAGAGGTCCTCACTTGCTAGGGCACTTAGAGAAGTCTTCCCAGATGGAGTGAATTTTGAACCAGGTCTTCATGCATAATAGGAGTATGCAAAGCAGGGAGGTAGGAGAAGAAAAGGGGGTTGGGTAAGAAAGAGAGAGAAGAATGAGGATAAAAAGAGTTACATTCTGGTGGGGAAAGGATTGGTGACGATTTTCTAAAGAGATTGGGTTATGTTCTCAATGCTTTGAGAATGTCTGAAGGCTTGAAAACATGGTAGTAATATGCTCAGATTTATTTGCAGGAAGATCACTTTGGAGGACAATTAGTATTATGGGATGGACAATTGTAAATACTGAGTAACAATATTCAGAATTTGATTTTGTAAAGATGTCCATATAAAATACTCAACCGTTGTAGAGAGAGGTATTTATTTTTAGGGATCATGTATTGATAATCATTAATGATTTATATGCCTTATAGCAAAAGAATTGTTAATGACATGACTTTCATTGCTCTCTGACTACAGAATCACTGTTGTTTTCCCTAGCCATTGCCCATATCTGAAATTCAACCTAAACCCTTGACATTTCAGCAAGTTCATGTTCATTTGTGAGCTGTTTGCACAGCAGGATTCAAACAAACCTTTTATGCACATTTGGCAGGAAAATGGCTTTAAAAATAATTGTGGAGCCCAAACTTTCTCTGCTGATTAAAGCAGAATCATATTTTATTTAAGAGCTTATGAGACTGATTATAGGGCTTAGGAAACCATAGAGCTGATGACAGTGGTGACTGCAGGCCTAACCCAGAGACCTGCATCCAGCAAATGCCCCAGATTTTCATTGATGGTGATGATGACTGATACAGTAACATGAGTGACCCTTGGCACAATTAGCTGTCTTGCACAATGGGTTTGAATACTAGTATATTTTTGTCTCTTTGCTTTTTAAGTTAGTGCATAGTATCTGAAATATATTTCATAGGTAACAAAATCCATGGAAACAAACGTTTCCTCTAATCTTGAAGAACTGTATTATTATTATTTTTTTATGCCAGAAGTCTTAGATCCCACATTCACAAATGGAGACTCTTGGCATTCAGGATGTGCTTGAATAGTCTGCAACGTTCAATTGAGAACTGGGGCAAATAATGATGTGAGGAAAAGGAGTAAACACACAAAAGAAAACAAAGATAGACACAGAATCCATCTTTAATCCATCTTCTATGCTAATGGCTTTTTAAAAAAACATTAAACATATGATGTATATATGCAGCAGAAACACAAACATATCCACATATGAATTAAAACTCTGGAAAAATATCTAGACATCATGATGTTTGGCTTATCTGACTCAGGGCAGGAAGAAGCAGAGGTATTTTGCAGGTTCAAGCTATGACCATTTTAGTATCAAGAAGCAGTGAGTACAGGTAATGACAAGTCATCATCATCTACCAAGACCTGGTCTACTACAGATGTGGTAAAGTAGGAGTACATCTTCTGAGTCATGTCCTAAGACCTAATTCTAGATCTGGTTCTGACATACGTGGGCTCTGTGACTGGGGAAAATTCACTTAAACTTGGTGTACCTTAATATTTTTGTCTGCAAAATGAGAAAATTCAATTATGTATTTTCGCATATGCCTCGTATTCTAATTCTCTTTAATTCTGTGAAGTGGAATGACTATCCTAAGGCCCGCATTTTCAGGTAGTTTGAGGAGCTGACCAAATGGTTGGTTTGCCTGTACTCTTGGTGGGATGTTGGTGCCAAGTCTGGGCAACATGTAAAGGAGACGTCAAGGGGAGGGACTGCCTCCATCTTCCTTCATGCTCGGAGAAGATTGGCATCTCCACTTCAGTTTCCATACGTCCATCATAAATGTGGGGTTCCTGAATCAAGGCTATACCTGCTCACAGAACTGACCCAACCGAAGGTTAAGAAGTAGGAAACAAGGGCGGGCCGCGGTGGCTCAGCGGGCAAGAGTGCTTGCCTGCCATGCCGGAGGACCCCGGTTCGATTCCCGGCCCCAGCCCATGTAAAAAACAAACAAACAAACAAAATATAATAAAAAATAAAGATGCTTCCCTTTCTTCCTCCTTTCCTTCCTTCCATCCTTCCTTCCTTCTCTGTCTTTCTAAAAAAAAAAAAAAAAAAGAAGTAGGAAACAAGGCCAGGGGGTTTGGGCCTCTCTTTGTCAGAGCTGCAATAGGGAGTGGTGGTTAACAGCTTTGGCCAGCTTGGTGATTTAGGCAAGTTGTTTAATCTCTGAGCCACCCTTATCTTGTTGGCAAAACTGGACTAACAAGGGCAACTATCTCATGGAGAAGGCTTTCTGAATCAAAGAAATAATTAGGAAAATAGTATTTATTGTGTACTATCTAAGCCAGGTACTGCGGTATGAGCTTTAAATCCTAACCTCAGTTCTTTCCCAAAAGAAGTACTGGGGATGGTGTAGAGAGACTGAAGGGGTGTAAAAGGAGGAAAGCAGGCGCCAGAGGCCATGTTTTTTTAGTTTAGTAGTTTCATATAGTTGGCCTGTGGCCCATATATTTGTGTTGGTTGTTCTCATAATTCCTAGGTGCACTCTATCGTAGGTGTGCCTCCTTGTATTTCCAGAGAGAAATATTGAAGAAAGAGAAAGCTCGTAGAAGAGAATTAGTGCCTAAACGTAAATATGGCTTTAGCATTTTTTTGTTCACACTGTGCATTCTACTTCAAGATTTCTCTAATTCTATCTCCACATTTCAACTTGGTGGGGATAATTTGCTGGCCTTATGTTTGGTGAGTGGATTTTGTTTTAGGGAATTTCAAAACTCCACTGTAAAGACCACAGCACAAGTGAGTCCTTTATATATATATGTTTTTTCTTCCCTTGAATATTGCAAATGAAATTTAAAAATGAATTTAACATCCATGAAAGAAGCAGTGGACTTCCCTTCTATCACATTTATGTCCACTCTTATATCATTAGTTTGTTTTTGTCTCCAAAGAAGACAGCCTAACATAAATTGCATTAAAACAGGAGTGATTTGGAAGAGAGTAAAACTGGCTCAGATGAAGATTTTTGGAACACTGCGATGTGTTATCTAGAATGACCGAAAATGCCTTCCCTCAAGACCTTTGTAAGTAGGCTGGCTTCCTCCCTGTTTATTATTATTTTCAGTACAATGGCAGCTACGTGTGTGTGTGCGTGTGTGTGTGTGTGTGTGTGTGTGCAGGGGCTGCAGGGGTGATAGTCAAAGACTTTTCCAGCAGCTTTCAGTCCAACCCTTCAAGAGTCTAACTCCAAAGGGAAAAGGTGACTCACAAAGAGCCTTTATCATTAGAGCCAACTTAATGACAAAGAGGAATTAAGCATTTCTATGGTGGGTACTGTTCTGTGTCTGTTAGCTATTATTAAACTTATTGAGTTTTTGAAGGGATTTATCTCTTGTTGCTTCTCTTTGCCTTTGGCTCAATAGGGCAATGAAATTGGAATTGCATGCCTGTTACAACCTGGGGCGTTGCCACAGGATGAAAGATGTTGCCAATTTAGCCTGACCACTTCAAAACCAAGAGGAGGAGCAGAAGGGCTGGCCCTGGAAAACGCTCACACTTGCTTAAATGCAAATACCTCATAAAATACTAAAGATAGAAAAATGATTTAAAAAATTAAGCCAGTACAGTCCAATTTTTTTCGTTTCTATTGGTACGTTTCCTAGACAATAAAGTCATATCTGCTGTAGAATCAGTGGAAGAGCATTTGTCGGGAGGCTGCTATCTATGTTATGAACTGTGGAGAACAAAATTAATGTTTTAAAGATGTGGACCGCTTCTGAGGAGAATACATATGACTAACAGGACAAGCTGTGCACACATATGGAGTTATTTGTGTATCTGTATGTGTGTATGTATAAAATATTGGTGTGTTTCTATATATGTCTGTAGAATTACAACAGTGGCATGTCTTGTATTTGTATTGCATGCAGATCGCAGCTGGATAAAACTAAATATTATTGTGAGGCACAGTCTTGTTAGGACTGTAATATATATAATATGCAATACAGATACTGTAAAAGAGATTTTTTTTTTTGCTTGGGCAGGCACTGGGAATTGAACTTGGGTCTCAGGATGGCAGGTGAGAACTCTGCCTGCTGAGCCACCGTCACCCACCCTGTATAAGAGATTTTTTAAAGGAGATTAATGTGAGTGGGGGCATTGGGGATGACTTGATTCAGACAATCAGGGTGAGGAGGTGAATGGGAAGATGGGAGGAGCAAGGCAATCAGGTATGGCATAGCTGGAGCCAAGGTAGAGGCTAGTATCAGGAAGCAATAGAAGGACTGCTTAATAGGAGTTAATATTTCTTGTTTAGGAATCATAGGAGCTAAAACAAGATAGGCAAATGGGCCTCGAGGGTTAGACAGAGTTGGAATTAATGTGATAAACACTATAGGTTCCTAAACTGGAGATGGCATAAGATTTAATGAACATTGTGGTAGAATGAATCTGAATTTGGAAGTTAGATCCAATGAAGGAAAGCCTCCACTGGTAGTTCATAAGGTTAGGGACTTGCTTAATGGAATGATTTGGGATTATAGAAGCCAAACAATCATGCAGAATCCAAGTGGAGGCAAATATCAAGTAGAGTTTCGAAGAGGGAGAGAGTTACAGTTTGTCCTAGAAATTGCTGCAAGCTTGGTGAAATCCTGCATTTATAAAATACTTATTAGTGCTAAGATGGTGCTAGATGCACCCAATAGACAAGTCCCCTTTCCTTCTGGAGTTTACATTCAGAAGTGACAGAATTTAATACACACTACTATTCTGGTGTATAGAAAAAAATAATAGCTTCTTTTTCTATAACTCATCTAATCTCCCTCTTGATTTTCATCCTACTGAGAAACCCCCAAAACATCAACTTGCCAATGAACAATACCTCAATCTCACCTACTTTTCCTTTTGTTTTTGCATGAGCAGGTACTGGGAATTGAACCTGGGTCTCCAGCATGGTAGGCGAGAACTCTGCCTGCTGAGCCACCGAGGCCTGCCCAATCTTACCTACTTTTAACAGTCTCAGTGAGTTAAATATTCAAGCAAATTCAGAATTTTCTATTTCCCATCAGGGCTAATTTAGATAGTCTCTTTCAGATGACTCAGTCTTTCAGACAAATCCTTAGCCTTTCAGATTTTTTGGTCCTTCTGTCTGATCTTTTCTGAAATGGCATCTGTCTGTGTAGGGGTTGTTTAGGTGGCCGGGAGATGGTGGGAAAGAAGAGTGCTGGGAATTCGAAAAGATCTGCTAGATTCTGGCTGATCTTGGCTGATGAGGCTGACTTAGTTCTCCTTGACTCTTTGGAATGATGGGTGGGTCCATACCTGGAGACCACAGTCAAGCCATTTGTCTCTGGTTCTGACAGTCCTTTTTGTCCTGATTGTAAGGCCTTGTTGATCCACTGCCCCTATCAGCAACTTCACACATGCTCACCAGGGCACACAAGATTCTCTGTATGGCCCATATGGACTCTGGAAGCCAGGAGAACTATAGCCAGCTCTCCAATCACCTTCCCAGAGTTGCACTGTTGTTCCCCTAGAGTGCAGGATATGGGATACTCATAGACTTCCCAAGTGATGCCTGAGAAATGCACTATTAGCCTTCTTCTCTCCCGCTTGGCATATTTGGCCTCTCTCTCAGACCTACCCACATATTTCTATCTTTCACGTACCCTCAAGTTTTTACCTCCAAAGTTGGAAGGTAAAGGCTTATGCATGTGACTGCTTGGCTCTTTCATAATGCTCCCTTTCCAGCAATGAACCGAGACAGAAAAGTTGGGCTTTCCATTTCTTGTGCATGAACTTCCCTTTTTGTAGTCCTCTTTTCCCTATACACACTAAACCTCATAATGTACGCATGATGGAGGAAAAGATATTTGTCCCTGCATTAATAAAAATTTAATCCAGGATCTGAAGCCATCAGGCATGACTGTTCATATATAGCCATGGAATAATTTGTAACTAGCATGAAAATATATTTGTTAAATATTCTTAAAATATTATCCCTGTTACACAGCCTAGTGGAAGAGACAAGCATTAACAAAGACATTAATCCACAAGTAAGGACATAATTATGAGTGGAGCAAATGTGATGAAAGTGAAGTGTAGGGGCAGACTGAGATGGGGTGGTGGAGGCCAGGGAAGTCCTCTCTACAGAATTGGCATTTAAGCTGCGGACCTGAGGGGTGTATGGGCTTTAGCTGAGGTGGGGAAGGGGTGTTTCAAGAGTACAAAGGCTGAAGGGAAGAAAGTGACTTCTCTGAGGATCTGAATGGAGGTCAGTGGGGATGCAGCTGGAACCTGGAGTAAGATAAACAAGAGGATGTGACACAAGTGCACTGGGTTCAGATTGTTCAAGGCTGGTGGACTTCCTTAGAGGTTCAGGGATTTGACTGTAACACAAGGGTGGTCACTGATTAAAGTTCCAGGGAGTGAAACTATGCAATGATAATAGCTACGGTAGCATTTATTAAATGTTTATTCAGTGCCAGGAGTTTTACAGGTTATTATTTAATCCTTACAACACCTAAGGAGGTGCTGTTTATTGGGTTGCTCCAGTATTCTGGGCACCATACTAAATACTTTGCAAACATATTTCTAATCTCACAATAAGCCCATCAGGAGGTATTATTATCTCCTTATTATCAATAACAGAGCTCAGCCTCAGAACTCAGGCATGTTGTGGCAAAGTGGTGATTAAGGTCAGTGGCACAGCTCAGGTGCACACCCAAAGCAACTCCATCCTGCTCTACGGTAGTTCTGGGCATGCAGCTTCCTTCAGCGGAGACGGGGCAAACAGTGTCAACAGTTGGCCAAGCGGGCTAACCAGGGAAGATGTCATTTGAGGCGGGCCTTTAAACACTCCTAACCCTCTTGTTCTGGCTGAATTCAGGACCAATCTGCACAGTCTATTTTCGCTGTGTCTGCCCAGCTCACCAGCTCCCAATCAAATTATCTCATGTTCTCGGCGTGTGTTCCACTTCAGAAAGCTGTGGTGTAGACCAACATATCCAAAGAAAACCCTGGAGTGTTGCCAACTTAATTGTAGACCTCTTCAGTCCCAGAGGAAAAACATCTCCCTCCTCTGAGTTCAGGTGTCAGCTGTGGTTAAGGATTCGATCAAGTGCAGGCAGGTTTAAGGTCTACAGAAGCCTATGCATCCCCCCTACCCCATTTTCTTAATCTGAGTTACCTTGAAATTGCACGATTGAGCAAGATAACACAGTTTCCTTCTTCCTCTTTGGTGTGAAGGATATACATAACTCTCTTTGTCCCAGTTTGTACCTAAGGCATTAGAATTTACAATGTTATTGTACCTAAAATTAAAAAGGTATAATTAACAGTGAGGACATGAAAATCATTTCCTTCTTTCTTTTCTTCTTCTTCCTTTTTAATTCATCAGCATTAGTCCAGTGAACCAAAGTGAAAAATATCTTCACACAGCCTGGAGTTAACATATTCTGCTCTATTTGTTCATACATAGGCATGAATGATAAAGGCCTAGGATGCGTTTGGAATGAAGCTCTGTAATCTGACCTGCAGATCAAAAGAGTGCTCATAAGTGGCAATCAATCCATCAGCAACAAATGGTTTTATTTTCACTCAGTGTGGGTTTCACGCTTAAAGGGGAGATGGATAATTAAGACTTCATGTTACAAAATATTAAATATTGATTTGTAGACATTTAGCAGCAGGCATAAAGCTCTCCTGAGGGATGACAACAACTGTCTAAAAGATGATAAAAGATTTTATTTCTCTTGGTAGAATTTAGCATTTATTTCTTATTTAAAAGATGTGAAATGAGAGTTAGTAAAATATTATATCAAGGAGATAGCTCAGAGCTTTGCAAATGGATGTCATGGCTGCGGTGTGTGGCTTGCCGGAGTTAAAATAAAACCGTTTTGCTAGTTTCATATCGGCTTTTGGTTTATTGAAGTGTCAGAAGGTTTATAAGCTCTTCAACTCAAGTTTTGATTGTTTTATCCAACTACTGTCACTTCTTATCAGTATTAAAGGCAGAAATCAAAGAAAAGGCCCAGGGGAGGTGGGCTTCCAAACGCTGCTTTCTGCTGTCACGGTTGTAATGCTGATACTCTCTTGTCAGGCCCTTTTTCTTGACACCTCAGAGTAATTAGGGAGACTTTTAGAACAGGCCTCACCAATTAGTTAGTGTGTTTTCTGATTAGACACTCCTTTGTCTCAGCCTCAGAGAAACTGCCTAAATGATCAGGAGCTAGAAATCGGACCTATATTCTGGGTGGTAGGGGAGATACCATGGAGGACAAGGGTCTCTGGGGCTTTGATTTTTCTATGCGGGTGGCAGGGATGATATCAGGGCCCAGCATAATAAGTATGTAGACTCACACAGAGTAATTCTGCAATAGATAGACTCTATGTATTGGGCGGTTTTCTAACACCTTGAGGAAATATAGTGTCTTTCAAAATGTTTAGTCTACTAATACACTCTTTTGACTGAGGGACTACACAAGGTCAAGAAAAAGACACCAGAAAGGACTCTTGTGGGGAGACTTATATGATAGTTGGAAGGTTCTAGAAACAGCCAAGATGTAAGATTTATAAAAATGACAAATTTTCCCAGGGTTGCCATAGTATCCCCACAGATACAATTTGAGTTTCATCTTTATTTATACTTTTTAATATGCTTCAATAAAACAAGCATGCTATCAAAAATTTTTATGACATTTGGTCTGTTAAATCTAGGTCTTATAAAAGTAAACAACTGAAGTTCCGGGCTGATTTTTTTTTTAGCAATTTAAAGCCTGGGGGTTGTCAGGTGGAGCTGAAGGAAGGGATGGTATATACTGGGTCTGCTGTTCCCCAGGTGCTTTCTAGGACCAGGGATGGAGCACCCACAAGTGTTCATTTGGTTCCTGCAGGCTCAGCTGATCTTCTCCCTATTTATCTCGAGAAGAGTGGCTACCGGTCTCTCAGCAGTCTCACATTTCCTTCTCCTGTTGTACGCACTCCAGACTCATAATTTTTTGCTCTTACTCTTCACTTTAAAATGGGGATAAAGTGTCAGTAGTTGAACTAAAAAATTGAGAATTTAGGTTGAAGTTCTTATAAACTTTCTTTTCCATTGAAGATAATATAATGCTTGGACAAATTGCTTTAGGCAACTCCCTCTACTGTCTTACAATTTAGGCAACTCCCTCTACTGTTTTACGATTTAGGTAGTTTAACATATCCTATAGGCGTAAACTGTGAAGAGAAAGGAGCAAGAGCCTGGAGCTCTTGAATTGTAGTCATAATCACTCCAATGGAAGGTCTCCTTGGATCTCCATGCCCAGTGGTCTGCTTTCTATTGATTTTGCTTTTTAAATCGATTGCTCCATGGGGCTTTGGAATTGCTCATTAAGGAGGTTGAGAAAGAAGCAAATTTGGCTCAAGTTTTTTGTGCTGAAAATTTGCACTCTCTAAATCTGAAGTATCCAGCACTAGGGCTCTGCTGCTCTTTTATCATGCATTGATGGCTCTATTACATAAATCTATGGCAAAGTGGAAAAAATTAATGAATCGCCTGGTTGTATATGAAATTGATTTCCTTAGCAAATATTATTTTGGGAGCTCCATGTGTGAAACAGATATGCAGTGTCACAGTTCATTTTGTTGTGTTTATTGTACAGGTATATTCAATTTTAGAATAAAAAAATATTTTGTATTTCCCATTTAAGGGTTGAAGTTCACGTGATGAATTTCAGAGCTATCTTTTGCTTATAATGAAACACAGAATTAAAATACATTCTTTTAAAAGCATATCCTTTTATTAGACATTTGAATGCATTGCACCATTTTATCAGCAGTAGTAAGCAAGAGATAGAATAAGGAAGTGACAGAAAATCCATTTGACAGAGAAAATAGGCTCTCCTCATATGTGTAGGTGATTGCATGTGTGTGGATAACATTACAGCAGTTGTAACATGAGGCTAGACGTCTTTTGGCATCATAATGGCAAATCAGAAAATAAAAAACATTCTTTAAAATGTGATCTGTTTTGGTCAGTTGATTATTTCATAGTAGCAGCAAATAGAAATAGTCTAAGACAAGAGAATCTACTGCATTGGATTCTAAATTAAGTCCTAGGCTATATTTCGTTTACAAGTGAAAAGGAATTTAAAAGGCAAGTCATCTATTTGGAAAAGAAAAGGAGACAATATAGTGAGAAATAAACAGTCATATTTTGTTTTAGACATATATTTTATAAAACAAAGCAGCAGCTGGGGTTTCCATAAGAGAATCATTGAGACTGCATTAAATGGAATATTTAAAGCTGTAATGTTGAAGTGGGAATTCATAGCAATTATCATTGCCTCTAATAATTTAGATAGTAGTTTCTAGCATGCAAGAAAATCTCTGAAGTATAAGAGCATGTTCATATTTATATTTAGCTTTGGAGAAACATAACAAAACAAAGAAAAAGCACCTTTTTCTTTCTAAGACCTTCCAGGAATGTCTCGTTAGACATGCAAATCCCTTTTGATTATCAGGTGATCAAGGAAGTATTTGCTGTTTCTAAAATATTAACATTAGATTCTGAAGATAAAGCACCCTGAAGACGGGAAGACCTGGCCCATTTAATAATGTATACCTCATTTACAGTTCTGAGTATGTTCGTTCTTCTGGCTCTGACATTTACCCCAGTCATAGTTCTTGATGTATGCAGATCTCTAAGTACATTTTAAATAGAACAACAACTGAACGATACACTCAACAGAATTCATGAAGAGAAAATAGACATATTTCGGCATGGGAGAATATTTATGCATTATTTAACAGCAATAATGTTTGAATTCATACATTATGCAAATGCAGTTATAATCAGGAAAATGAAAGAACTTGGACTGCTGCAACATCCTTAAACCCACCATTAGGTACCTATTTGTGCATAACATTTAATACCGCACAATGCCTTGCCATGCTGTGGTGTATCACTTGAAGAAAAAAGTTCTCAGCAATTAACGGGGTATAAAATGAAAAGTTGATGAACCCATAATTGCTACCTTGATATTGGATTCTATAAATTTATCCTCAAACAAGTATAAAGATATTATTGTTAATTAAAATGATGTTGGAATAAAATGCCCTTCCCTCAAATACTATCCCCTAGTGAAAGCTTCCTCATATTTATTCAGTTATGGACCACTTCATCTTCTTTACTTAGAGGGCCCTACCTACAGGTCGACACTGTCCTAACCATTTTTACAAGAATCTCTTTTACTCTCATAACAGTAAGGTAGACACTGTTGCTAATCCTACTTTCCAGATGAGGAAACTGAACTTCAGAGAGGACCATTCGCTTGCCCAGGTCACTCAGGTAATAAGTGACAGAGCCTGGGCTTTGAATCCCAGCATTCTAGATGCAGACTGTGCTCCTACCCACTGGGCCATAATGTTTCTATTTCTATGATAGTTTTAAAATTTATATCTACTTCCTTCTTTCAAACTGTAAATTCACTACATTAAAAATGATAACACTCGAGCATTTCTTATGTCTCCGGCACTATACCAGGCGTGGCAGAAGCAAAGACCAGCAGGTACAGCTTCAGCTCTCAAGGGGCTCACAGTCTAGCCGCGGAGTGAGAAGAGTGGTGTGGTTTTACATGTTTTCAATCTCTTTCATTTCTGGCTCAATAGAAGACAAGTGAATTCTCAAGTCTGTTCCTGCTTGCAGTCTCTTGAGATACGTTATTTTGGTTGAAATATATGAAATTATACTGCACTGTTGGAAGTACAGAGATGGGGGTGTAGAAGGGAGATAAGTGAAGCAAGAGGAAGGGCATCTAATGTGTCTTGAGGCGGGGGGGACGGGAAAGAGAAGGAAAGCTAACAGAAGAGAAGCCTGGGATTGGAACTGCCTCCTATTTATTTCCTTTCCTTACCTTCTAGCCTCTTCTATGAGTTCTGCACAGAGTGAGAACAATGAACCCATCTAACATTTAATTTGCTTGAATTAGTAGTTCTTTCCTAATATCTGGGGACCAGTGACTTCCATGCCAGTGACCCAAGGTGCCCCAGTGTTTGTGCAGGGTTTGGAGAAGGCATGCTCCCTGACTTCAACAAAAAGCTGTGGTTTCTGGTGGCTTATAGAGAGTCTGATTAAATTTATGGCCCTCGTTCCAGAAAAAAACAAAAAACAAAAATGCTTATGTGAAATTCTGCTGAATTTCAGGGTGTTGGTGAATTCTCTAAAACCCATTCAGGTTGAGGACCCCGATCTAAAGGAAGACAAGTGGGATGGACCTCCATTAGTAATAAGCAGTTTAAGGACGATGGCGATGAGTTGGTGCAGATCAGTGGTTTTCTGTTTGTCTGAAGGACTCCTTGGCACTTTCAAAAATTATTGAAGACCCTCCACATTTTAATGTGCGTTATCCCAATCTACATTTACTCTATTAGAAATTAAAACTTAAAATCTTAAAAATATATTTATTTTTAAGTTCAAAACTTACCCTATCAAACCCTATTATTTACTAATATAAACATGGTTATAAAGCATAACTACATTTTCCAAAAGAAAAAAATCATGAGAACAGTGGTATTATTCCACATATTTGTTAATCTTTTAATGTCTGGTTCAATAGAAGACAGCTGGATTCTCAAGTCTATTTCTGCTTACAATCTGTTGGTATATGTTATTTTAGTTGAAACATATGAAGAATAACTGTTGTAGTACAGATATGTAGTAGAAAAGGGAGACATATGTTAATAACCTTTTCAGATCATTGTGAATATTCTTTGACACTACACCAAAATTTGAGGAGTAGTTGTTTCTTAAAGGTTACTTGCAATGTCAAATCTGAAACCATTATCAATGAACTTTTTTGTACTCTATTACATTAAAATCTATTGGTCAGCTCTGCATTTTGAGTGGATCTTTTGCCCTTGCATAATTTTTGTAGCATTGTGGGATGGCCATTTGGAAATACAAATTCACTGAGTTATTCAGCTCTCCCATGTGTTGACAAATTTCCTTATACAATATCAAAAAATTGCATTCATTTATATCACCACCAATCTAATCTAAAAGTCTTAGGGTATTGAGAAGTTGTCAAGTTCATGATTGATACAAGTCTTTCACAATTCCAATTTTTACTTGAAATTGTGTCAATGGCAACAAGCATTGTCAGTTGCTTTCCTTGAAGTGATGGGTTCACTTCACTTTTGAGAAAATGCCCTTCAAGTCTTGCAGAACTGATTAATCATAATTTATCAGTTGTTTTTTGAGTAAAAATGGCATTCCATTTTTGGAGTGAATTGTTCAGCTCACAACTCAAATGATCTCACAAATGTCTTTCCTTGAACAAGGCTTGTACATCTATGTGCAGCAGAAGTGTTTTATGCATACTTCCATTTGGTTACCTAGGTTGTTTAAGACTGTAATCAAGACTCAAGGTTTTATAAAATTAATAATTTTTACTGTTTCATGAAGGATATTCTTAAGTGAAACCATATTTTTTTTTTACTGTGAGTGTATGGCAGTGAAGAATCCAACGACTACACTGCATAGTTGGATACCATTACCTTAATTTGTATTAAGATGCCAGAAGTTTTATCCTTCACTGCTTTTGCTCCATCAAGGTAAATGTCAGCATAGTGGAAAAGGCAAATAATGTCTGAGTAATATTATGAAAATAGTTTTGACTTTGCATATGTCCTGAAAGTCTCTCAAAGTTTTGGATCACACACTTTTAGGACCACTGGTGAGATTACAAAGAGAAAAGTCTATGAAGGAAGTTGAAAGGAAAGAGTATGGAGGAAATTTGAAAGGCTTGGGAAGGAGGACTTTTCAGGGAGAAAAGCTAACTCATAAAAACAATAGTGTGGGTGCTTGGGTGGTTCAGTGGTAGAATGCTTGTCTTCCATGATGAGACCTGGGTCAGACTCCTGGACCATGCACCTTAAATAAATAAATAAATAAAATAAATAATGATAAAAAATTAATAGTATACACCCAATGGTCATTAAAGAGCAGGGAATGAATGTAGGCTTCTTGGATGCTCTCATATACCAATTCCAAAATTCGGTTGCCCCTAAGATAAGGTCGTGTGCTTCCTTAGGCAGTCATTTTCTAACTGCAATTTGCTAACTTAGTGTTTAGAATGCACCAACATCTATTTCTCTGGGTAGAATTTAAAGAAAGACTAAATGGGAAATGGTAGGAAGGAATTACACTCATCCAGCTGAAAATAGAGATTTAAAAAAAATCTCACAAGACAAAGTCTTCTTAAAGAGTGAGCTTACACTGCAAATGCATAAGCTTCAGAAAATCCAGAATCAGAGTGGGGTATTGACAGAGGCAGGACTAGAGAAGCAGGAGAAGGCTTTTCTGCAGTAATTAAAACTAAACCAGAGAAGCCGGAAGATGGTTGTTATTCTATGTTTTCATAGCAATGTGTTCAAGCTGCCATGGAGAAGGCTCTATTAGCATTTACATTACAAATCTCATTTCTTTTGAGGTCATAGCTCAACCTGAAAATTCACTTCTGGTGGAAACTCCTTACCTTTCTGTTGGCCCATGTCACAAATGGGATGCTTCTTAGGTTTATTTTAGTTGTCTAAATATTGTAGAGGTGCCTGGTAATAAATCAACTTTATGCAATATTTTATTCTATTTATCTCTAGTCATTTTGAAACATTCAGGGTGTCTCGCATTAGGGGAGAATCCTGTATAATACATAGATCATTGATAAAAAGATAATTTTGTGTTGTGAAACAGGTTAATAAGAAAGAATATTACTAGCCATTCATCTTTCTGCCTCCAAGGCAAAGAAAATCTTTCAGAGAGATAGCAGTTGATGTCTTTTAAAAAATGCAGTGGTAATTTCCCCACCAAGATTATTGCCATATGGATGGGAACTTACCGTAGAAAGTTATCCTAAGCTTCAAGTTTCATTCATAACTTTGTGATTTCCCTGGCATCACCATTTCTTTAAGCACAGTTAAGGTGTATTGTGTAAAATCCTTGATCTGGTCCAATATGCAGTTATTTCTGGGACTAAGTTAGCACATGGTAGTGTTTCCTGCCAAGGAGTTTTGCAAAGGAAATTGCTATGCTGCGGTATTGCATGAAGAATGTAATTTGCTGGCATACTGAGTACAAACCACCATTAATAAAACTATGTACTTTTAGCAGGAAAAAAAAAAAGTCTGAATTGGAAAACCTGCCCTACTCTTCTTCCCTCTGCAAGTAATGGTCATGCTGAAAAAAGGACATATAAATGCACAGCTTTGGAGAGAAAAGTAAAGATCAGATAGTAGTGTCATGATTCCACCAAGTTGGAAGAAAGGACTTTCTTTGTCTGGAATGTTCTAGACAGTCACTGCAGACTTTGTAAGTAATAGGATGACTTAAGATATTTCTTTAATTCTGGACTGGGGATAGAGGATGAATAGAAAGTGGTCAATGGAAAAACTTTCTCCTAGTGAAATCTATTAAAATATCCAAATGGGTTTCTGGAAGCCCTTTATGGGAACATTTTATTTAGAAGTTTACAAATGAAGGATCATAGGAATTAAAATCATGGTATTAAAGAGGGACTTAGAGATGACCTATTTCTAACCCTTCATTTCCAAGCTACAATGTATTTTCAGCTCTTTAGGATTATATCAAATGAGAGTGAAACTCTAGAGGGGAAGTGGGCCAGAATTTCTTTCAAGATCTACATCGTCATGATTTAATATTAATAGATATAAAAATAAAAGCTTTCATTAAATTCTAGATATTATGATTATTTTAATTGTTGGTTAGATGCTAAAAAGTGAAGCAAGTCTGCACTGGCTGAGAAAAGTCTGTCTCTCTATAGAGACATTCAAGTGAACTGAAAAACCATCTTAACCTGTTGTCTAGTCTTAATGGGGAGCAGATGAAAATAGCTTAGAATTTCCAAATTGACACAAAGTAGTATAGATATCACTTCAGTCTCATACAATCTTTAAAAACAAACAAACAAACAAACAAAAACAACCTTGTTCCTTTTGTGAGTCAGAATGAATATGGCCTAGAAGGAGGCCGGGGAAGGAACCAGTGTATTTGCTTCCTTACAATGAAGACAGTCTTAGTAATATATTTATAATATTAAAGGCTTTGTTTCTGGAAAGGTAAAATGAGCCTTCTTTCCCTACGCACCCACAATTCCAGCCTGGAACGTGGCACCAAAAGCTTCATCCTGCACAGTTTCATTATCGATAGCACTATCGTTAATGCAAATGTTGACACATTATCTGCACGACCATTTTCTAGTAAGGAAATCCACAAATAATACTTGACATCTTGTTTACATAGTAGCTACAGTGAGTATTTTTCACTGTTCTTTATAGCTTTGCTGCATATTGGCGCTCCACCTCATTTTAGCCTAGTTCAAAAATCTTTTAATATGCAAACCTGAATCAACATCAAAGAGAAAATCAGTTTCAGAATGATTTTCCACACTAACAGTCTTGTGCATCTCCAACAAATATTTTCACATTGATTACTACGCATTTTTAAGAGTCAATGGTTTTGTGCCGTTTTTTTTTTTTTTTTTTTTTTTTTGCCGATGATATGACATGTGGGCTTTTATAATATGCTTTTCCGGGCGGGCATAATTTTGTTAGCCATCCCCATTTTCTTTTTAAAATATATTCTTCATTAAATGCATAATTTAAAATATAATCCAGGGTTTTCTGGGATCATGATGTTAATGATGCTTCAATTATTTTAAACTATTGTTTGCAATGCAATTAAGCAAGACACTGTGATTCTTTATTAGGATTTCTTGTGTATGACTAAAACCATTATATAACTATTGTGAACTTGCTATCAGTTCTGCAGGATTTTAATCAGAAACAATCTTTTAAAAGCCACACTTCACCATAGGATGCAAATGTCTTGGCTCCTAAGAAGGCATTGTAGAGAGGGTTTGCTAATTGATTTTTCCTTAAGAACAATCTGTTTCTCTTCCAGTTTATTATAGGAAACACTGGCATTTGTCATTTTTCCAATATTTGGAGCTCGCTGCCTTAATAAATGCACATATCAGATGCTGCTCTCTCCCTGTCTGCTGGGTGCAGGGTGCTGGGCAGGAGAAGGTCACAATGATGTTAAATTTGCTGCTGAGCAAAGGATCAAAGTGTAAATGGAATCTTGAAAGCTGGGAAATGTGAGTGTGCCAGTGTAAATAATCTATTAATTATCGACAGCTAAGGGACTGAAAATTCCTATTTAGTCATGACATCTTCATTTTCACACTGAACCATTTCTGGCATTTTTAAAATGAAAGTTTTCTTTTACTACAGATATGAAATATTTCAATTTATAGTAAAGCACTGCTGGTGCTTTCTTCTTCTTTTGACATTTGTGTCTGATTTCTGCATATTAGAACAGTATTGGATATGACAAAAGGCAAAAAGGGATCCAAGTATGAGAAATAGAACAATAGTATCAGGATTGCCTACACATTACACATTTAAAAAATTCTGGTTCTACAGAGAGGGGCAACAAAGCTCCAGAACCAAAGTAAGTGATGTTTGAGAAGCTTCAAGCATATTAGATATTTATATCTAACATGGCAAATGGCACTGTGCTGACACTTATAAAACCAGTGAGTAGATATTGGAGGACAACATGACATTTTTCAAACATTTTGAAATGTATCCAAGAAAAGTACAAAGCACATACGAAATATTTTAGTGTTCTTGCTGTAAGTTTCTGAAATTATTACTGCAGATCGGGGGAATGGCATGGTACTCTAATAATTTCAAGGTCTATGGCTATGCACGTCGTTGGAATTGCTTTTAATATTATTTCCCGCATTGTCTATTTGTCTAACTGACATAGCTGACACTCGGCTCATCATAGTTTAACTGGAGAGTGTATAAATTCAGCCCACAGGAAAGGTTGGTATCGTGCCAGAACATCTGGGGACTTCTGAGACGCAGTGGGTTTGTACGCCCGTCATGGGGAGATGGGCTTTTATTAACAGCACACTTCCATCGACGAGGGAACGCGAAGAACTTTGATGACTATAAAGGGCCTCTCCTCTGGGCTTCTTAAAAAACTGAAAGGTTGACTCAGGCTCCCTGAAGTTTGTGAACCCTTTCTTTGTACATTTGCGTCAAGTCGAAGCCTAAATGGGCCAATTTATGTTTTCAGGTTAGCTTTGCTTTGAGTGGAGGAAATATGTTTGAACCTTTCATTCAGCAATCCAACTCAGGGGGTGTGAATAATGGTGAACTGCTCACATGAGCCCTTGCACACCTGCACCACTGCGCTTCCTACTGCTGGACTGCTGGTCCGAACTGGCCTTAAAGGAGTTGACACCAGGAGGAGGTCTTTGATGTTTCTCCAGCTTTGATTTTGCACTCTCTGTCACTGATCATTTATGATAAACTGGAGCCTTTTGAGGCAGGCAATGTCATGGCTGCTGCCTAGATTTGCAGTGACACTCCATGGCTGCATTTTACCACTATAGCGTATATAACAAATACAGTTTTTAAAAGAAATGTTTTCGATAATATGTCCAAGATAGAGGAAAAAGGAGGGATGTGAGAGCGCCCAAGGAATAAACTTGCATGTAAGGAATTTAATCATATGACCTGTTTATTAAAGAAGGGAAGACGTCAGGAAGGGTAAGTAGAGAGGGAAACCTAGTAGAGGTGCCTCCTAATAGAAGCCCATGGTAGGGACGAGACTCTGAATCTCGCCTTCAGTTTGGAAAGATATTTTTCTTCCTCGGGTGACGCTGTGTATTGCGTGCCCTACAGCAACAGCGTGGGAAATGGAAGGACTATCGATCCATCCGTATTGCTTTTAACCAGGGGGACTTGTATTGCTCAGACACAGCCCTGAGGGCTCTGGAGATGTTCATTCTGTCCAGCAGAGGGCACTAGTAGCCAGTGCACACCAGGCAACACATCATGGTATTTCCCACATGATGAAAAACCATATTTTTAATACATCACAAGCCACAGTAATGAGAAGCACCAGGTCTGTGTGTGTGTGTGTGTGTGTGTGTGTGTGTGTGTGTGTGTGTGTCATGGCATATTATTCTTTTTTCTTCATTCCGGTGAACATTTTGCAATTCCTATAGTTTCAATGAAAATGACAATATGCAGTTCAGAGCTTTGTCTCAATATCTAGAATAGGTCTATCATAACAAAGCCACACAAACCTTTTCACACTTCTGAGTGAAATGAAATTTCCTGACTTTTCTCACACTAACATTTCTGCTCATTTAATCAGGATTCCAAAGCAAAAAGACAGCAATCTTGAACACCTGAGATGTTTTGAATGGCTTGGAAAAGGCACTTCAGAACTTTTTATGAACCATGCTCTGTGGCCCAATAGGAAATTTTTTACTGAGTAGACACAATCAAAGTTGAACAAACCTTGCTTTCACAAACACACTTCAGAAAATGTAAATAACCATCTCCTTACATATTTAGAGAGCTATTAAACTATACTTCGGCAGTCTGCTGACTGTGGCTGGAGCATGCTTCCTTGGAGAGCAACATATATTTCAAATACATTACCAAAATACCATTTTTAAAGTTTAACTAAAGGACTATGGGTCTATTTCATCATCCTAGAATGTATAAAAACAGGAAGCAATGGAACTTTATGCATCTTAACTGTCCCTGAATAAACTTACCAAAAAACCAAATAGCAAATATCTCCAAGTCACTGAAAAGAAAGAGATCTTTACAATATTTTTTTTTTTTTTTTTTTTTTTTTTTTTTTTAAAGGAAAGACAGAGAGAAGGAAGGAAGGATAGAAGGAAGGAAGAGAGGAAGAAAGGGAAACATCTTTTAAACATTTTCTTGTTTTATTGTATTTTGTTTCTCCGTTTTCGTTACATGGGCTGGGGCCGGGAATCGAACCGAGGTCCTCCGGCATAGCAGGCAAGCACTTTGCCCGCTGAGCCACCGCGGCCCGCCCTCTTTACAATATTTTTGTGCATTTTTTATCTAAACACATTATTACTGAATGATGGTTATCTCAGTATAAATTCTAAGTGTAATCTTATTGAAAAGAAAACTGATGGGAATTTGATATTAAATTAATATATTTTTATAGCTATGTGTGTATATATATTCACGTGATTAATATTGAATCTTTTTGATTCTGACTTTTTTTTTCCTGGGCCTTAGACCTTTGGATTTTTGTGATGATTTTTTTCTTTAAACATCACAAACTGCTTATCATTGAGATGACTGATATTTTACTTTACAACCATCCCTTCTCAAGGTTCTACTGAAAATACAGTGTGTAGCACAGGTCAATCGGAGTTTTGAATGTTGCTGATATTTTCTTATCATTGATTTAGAGATAGCGACCATTTCGCTTTTCATCACAATTGCATTCAGGAATATGGTAAAACGTTAAAGGAAGATTTATGCCATTTTGAATTGGTTGTTTCAGGTTGCCTGAATTTTTAATACCCCTTTCTTCTCCCAGAGCAGAGGACTTTGTTATTTTTGGCTTTCATTATAGTTCACACTTCAGAGTTGGTTAGTATGGGTTCTGCTTTCAAAGCTGACATCTCTCTTCTTTTAAGCATCTGTTACATAAACAGGGTGAATAGCTACAGGGATCCAAAATTGTGAAAGCAGCAGCTAACCTGCATATTCCTCACTAGCCAATGGAACTGACAGCACTTAACTTTCTCCCATCCCTGCTTGTCTCAATTCTGAAGGGAAGCCTGTAGTGTCGCCTTACTGACACGGAGGCACTGACAGCAGGCAGAGCTGAATGGAAGGTGGGCTGGATGGAAGGTGGGCTGGTTGGGAAGAAAAGGAAGGAAGAAAGTTTGATGGTGTGACAATGAAGGTAATAAAAAATACTTCTATAGTGTTTTGAGATTTGTATTTCACTAATTCCCATACATCCCTCTGTGAAATACACAATTATTATTATGTCACTTCTTAAAAATTCTGGATACCTATTTGTATCTTTTAAATATTTAATTTTGTCTTTTAAAAGCAAAAGCAGAGGAGAAATATTCTACACAGATTTTTTTTTTTTCTTTTCTGTTTACTGGGCTAATGTTAAGCCACAGATTAGGCAAATCAAAATGCTTTAAACACAAAGGGTGTTTAATTCACGTGTTTAATATTGAATCTTTTTGATTCTGACTTTTTTTTTCCTGGGCCCTAGGGAAATATTCTCTGATTCACCAAGAAGTTTCAGCCTAGAGTGGTTTCGAGGCATTATGATGTCATTAAGAACTGAGCCCTTGCCCGTGTCTCTGGGCTGCTGTCCTCATAGCAGGCTGAATGCGGCCTCAGTTTGTGTCTTTGTGAACATGAAATGGCTGCCACAGCTCCAGGGTTCCCAGTCAACATTGTCACACAACGCACACGCTAGCACAGGATCATGGATAGCAAAGGCTCCCTAAGTCTGGCAGGTCACATTGAACTGTCTCACCCTCTGGGCTCCAGTGTTGGCTTCATTCTCAGGCTCCTCGTGGAAGCAAGATGGCTCCATTGCTTTGGCGTCTCAGGTTCAAGTACAATGTACAAAAACAAACAAGAAAAAAAAACAAAACAGTGAGAGTTGAAAGAATTTGTTCAGAGGATTTTGAGGCGTGGATGGAACACAGTGCCCATTTTTCTGTCATTTAGGCTAATCCTCTGCTCTGGAAGGTTTCTAAGTCCATAGAGGACTGCCCCTCAGATATCTATTTATTTGTGCACACTACTTTGTTCATAGTGGGCACTTAATAAGCATTAGTTGATTTAATTTCAGGCTTAAAAATGAAATAAAAAGCATGCCTTTAGGCTATTTGAAGTATCTCTCTCTCTCTCTCTGTCTGTCTCTGTCTTTCTTTCTCTCTCCCCCTCACTCTCTTGCACTTCCCTGTGTTAAGTTTAATGGAATTTGAACCAGAATAAACAATGAGAAATATCCAGGGCCCAGGTAGCATTCCTTATATATTTATCTCTGTGTTCATATCAGCACAGATGGAGATAATCATAGTCAGTGCACTCACACTGGTGTTTCAGGACCCTCATCCCACTCGTTAATCAACCAGCTAATTAATCCACAAACAATTTTTGAGCACTCCAATGGAAAAACATTCTACCTGCTCCAAAATATGGAAGATGTAGTGCATTCATCATGGAGCTTGCTGTGTATTTGGGGAGGCATCTGAGGTACATGTATAAAAGGCTGTCTAAAAACAAACTCCATGGAAGGTCTGGCACACAAATAGATATAAGCACAAGTGAATGGGTCCAAAGGGAGCAGAATAATAGCTCTGATGGAAAGGCTCTTCTCACATCTTATGAACATGAGCTTTCTCAGATTCCTACAGCAACACTACCTGGGAAGGATTGAGACTGAGTCCCAAGATTGAGACTGAGGCAAACCTAAGACCTTAAACACTGGGGCAGTTACCTAGGGCTGAGTGCTTTGAGGGACTCAGTGCAGTTGGACAGTCATACAAAGTCAGCCTTGGGGAGCAATGGAGGATGTTTTCATTTAAGTAGTTTGAGCTAAGATGTAAGGTTTGAGCATTCAATCCAAACAAACAGCTGCTATGTTTGTCAATCATCACCCATGAAGCCACACACACCCCCTTTATGACTTGTTTAATACAGTTTTTTTTAAACCTAATCTCTATTGCCTTCAAATTTTATCAGGAGTATGGACTCTGTGGACTTGACAGCAAGAGTTCTCTGTTCTATTGTTTCTTTCTCTGTTTCAACAGAACCTCCAGGGCTTGTATCTTTAGAGGTAGAGGTTTGGAAGTCAATTAACACAGAGGTGACTATTAACAATCAGAAGAGTAAATGAGTTATCTAGTTAAGAAATTAGACTGAGAGGGGAGGGCCAAAGATAGAACCTAAAGGATAGCCAAGTTGGGTTGATCTTAACCACCATTGCGACACTGGTATTTGGTGCTCATTTGTAAAATGAGGATAATAATAATGTCTACCATATAGGGATTTTTTTTTTCCTTTTTTGGGGGGGGTGCATGGTCTGGGAATTGAACCCAAGTCTCCCACATGGAAGGTGAGCCTTCTACCACTAAATCACCCATGCACCTGTCCACACAGGGTTTTGTGAGGACTTAATGAGCTAATGGATGCAAAGCCCTAGAAAGTTTCTTGGTAGCTAGGACACGTTCAGTATTATTGTAATTAAGACCAAGACTAATAGTCTTATCATTTTCCCCTTTTCCCATTCTCCTCTCTCTGCATGTTTCTCCTGTCACTGCTAAGCTGCCCTACTTCTCACTCACCCTCCCTGGATGCTTAGGGCCGCTGCCAAGTTCCTCTTGAGTGATGAATGGGCTTCTGTGCTTCTCTCTTTGCTTTCCACAATCAAAACTTAACTGTTGGATTTTAGACCTCACTAACTCTACCAGGGGTGTCTGCATTTTAAATAGAACGCCTTAATGGGAAAGAGTATCTCTAGTGCTGAAAATTTAGGCAACTGTTATTTCTAGATACAGGGATCTCTCTCTGTTCTCCTCGTGTCATACGTGTAAGCAGTCCCCTACTCATAGGAAACCTCGATGGCTGGAGAGGAGACAGGTATAAGGACAGCGAAGAAATAGGCACAGTAACAAGGATGTCATCAAGCCATGTCCACAGAAAACAATAACTGATGAAAATAAGGAAGCAAAGAAATGTATGGTCATTTGAATTCTGAAACACATTTGATAATGTATCTTAATTTCTTTAAGTTTCTATCATCTTTCCCTTATGGAAGAAATCTGCCCAATGTAACACAAACCACTAATATTTTGCTCGGGGCAGAACATGGTTCTGTGAGCCAAGGCAGGCTGGTCTCAAGAAAACTAGCAACATTATTGATTTTAGTCAGGCTTATTAGAATCAGCGTTACATGCCCTCTTCCTCTACCAGAATGTATTTGGACTTCATTGTGAAATCTCATTACGTTAAAAGGAGGCAGCAATGAGTTCTGTAAATAAAACATTTCCAAAGATGGATTTGCTAAAATTAGTATATCTGTGAAACTTGCTTTGGATGTCTATCTGTCAAGAAGCAGAACCACATATTTTCTGATTCCACTTTGCCTTTTTTTTTTTTTATTGGGAATATTCACCAATTCTAGCAGCATACAGAAAAGCTTCACTTGTTTTCCTGTTAGCAACCTCTGTGCAGCATATTGTTACACAACCTGGGGTGAAACATCACATCCCATAATGACTACAGACAGCTTGAAGGGATGAACACAGGTTTTTTCCCTTTCCATCCAGCTCAGGGAGACAATAGACACATGAATCCCAAACTGAGAGTGTGAAAATGGAGGTAACTCTGCAGCTGAGTTTTTTTTAGTGCAGGAATATGGAGGGCCCAGCAGAGATTAGAAATAGTCCCCATTTTTGCTTTGATGTGTGGTATATCATTGGGATAAAGCTGTTTATGTGAATTGCTGAAACTGATGGGAATGAACTGATAGAGGAAATTACTTTTCCAAAATGAACAGGGTTACAATATGTGCTTTCTCTTAGACACTCATTTCTGTGTCTATTTATTCAGTTCCAGAACACATAACCTTGTAAATATGGGAGAAAATTATGAAAGCGGTTTAGTCAGAAAGCTTAGTGTGCTCTCATCCAAAATTATAACCAAAATCTCAGGTCACCATTGAGTATGCCTTCTGTGGAACTGAACATGCAATTCTGGGATGCCTATTTGAGAGGCAGGGAATGGTTAGGGGTGCTTCTGGAGAAGGCCTGCAGTAAATCTCTTGCCTTCATTTTTTTATCTTCTTTAAACACAGCCACCTAACATAAACCCACTTTCCCTTTCTCCCAGAATGCTTTGTTCCATCCCACGCCAGTGGACATTTAAGATGTCTATAGTTCCAGGCATTTGTCTGATCTTTGGAAATGACAACGACATGAGAACAAAGACTTAAGCACTGAGATACAGAATGTAGTGAAAGTCACAAAGAAAAGTTAGGAGAAGACCATTCGGGACAAAAATCTCCTGGTAAAGGGTGAAAAATTACACATTTTCTCATGTGCTTTTTAGCCAATTACATGTCCTCTTTGGAGAAACATTGATTTAAGTCTTTTGCCCATCTTTTTTTTTTTTCTTTTCATGGGTAGGCACTGACACGGAAGGCAAGAATTCTGCCATTGAGCCATCATTGCACCACCTGTGCCTATCTTTTAATTGGGTTGTTTGTCTTTTTATTTCTGATTTGTAGGATTTTTTTGTTTATTCTGGATATTAAACCCTTTTCAGATATGCAAGTTTCCAAATATTTTCTCCCATTGTGTAAGTTATTTTTTCACTTTCCTGACAAAGTCCTTTGATGCACAATAGTTTTTAACTTTGAGAAAAAATTTATATTTTTCACCGTTTGTTGAAGAGACTGTTCTTTCCCAGTTGAGTGCTATAGACAGCCTTGTCAAAAAAACCACTTGGCCATAGTTGTGATGGTCTATTTCTGAACTCTCAATCTGATTCATTGGTCATTCTATTTTGACCACGGTGGTTCTGTAAGTAAGCTTTAAAGTCAGGAAATATAAGTCTTCCAACTTCTTTTCTCTTTTTCAAAATGTTTTTGGCTATTCAGGTTCCCTTTACTTTTACATATACATTTGATAATTGGCTTTTCCTTTTTTTAAAAAAAAAAATAGGTTCATGGAACTTGGATTCTGATTGCATTGAATGTGTAGATCATTTTGGGTTGAATTGACATCTTAAAGATATTTAGTCTTCCAATCCATGAACACAGAATTTCCTTCTATTTATTTTGGTCTTCTTTGAATTATTTTAGCAATGTTTTGTAGTTTTTTTGTCTTTAAGTTCTTTACATCCTTGTTAAATGTATTTGTAGATATTTGATCCTTTTAGCTGCTATTGAAAATGATTTTTTTTCTTGATTTCCTCCTCAGATTGTTCATTGTTTGTATATAGAAACACTACTTATTTTTGGGTGTTGATCTTGTACTCCACAAATTTGTCATATTTGTTTATTAGGTCCAGTAGCTTTGTTGTAGATTTTTTGGGACTTTCTCTATATGAGATCATGTCATATGCAAACAGTGGAAGTTTTACTTCTTTCTTTCCAATTAGGATGTCTTTTATTTCTTTTACTTGCCTAATTGCTCTGGCTAGAAGTTCTACTATAATGTTGAACAACAGTGGTGACAGTAGGCATCCTTATTTTATTCCAGGTCTTAGAAGGAAAGCTTTAAGTCTTTTGCCATTGGGTATGATGTTAGCTGTGGGTTTTTCAGATATGACCTTTATTATGCTGAGAAAGTTTCCTTCTATTCCAATTTTTCTAAGTGTTTTCATCAAGAAATGATGCTGGGTTTTGTTAAATAACTTTTGCACATCAGTTGAGATGATTATGTGTTTTCCCCTTCCTTTGTTAATGTGGTGTATTATTTTAATTGATTTTCTTATGTTTAAGTACCTTTGCATACCTGGGATAAAACTCACTTGATCATGGTGTATAATACTTGTAATGTGCTGTTGAAATTGATTTGCAAGTATTTTACTGAGGATTTTTACAACAATATTCATAAGAGAAATTTGTCTGTAATTTTCTTTTCATGTAGTATCTTTATCTGGATTTGAAATGAAAGTGATGTTGGCTTCATAGAATGAAGTAGGTAGTGCTCCCTCCTGTTCAATTTTTAGAATAGTTTGAGCAGGATAGGTATTAATTCTTCTTGGAACCATTGGTAGACTTCATCTTCGAAGTCATCTGGTCCTGGGCTTTTCTTTGTTGGGAGGTTTTTGATGACCAGTTCAATTTTTTTACTTGTAATTGGTCTGTTGAGGTCTTCTATTTTTTTCTAGAATCAGTGTAGGTTATTCATGTGTTTCCAGGACCTGTCCATTTCATCTAGGTTGCTTAATTTATTGGCCTACAGTTGTTCATAGTATGCTCTTCTGATCCTTTTTATTTCTGTGGGGTAGGTAGTAGTGTCCCCCAACTCATTTCTGATTTCATTTATTTGTGTCTTCTCTCCTTTTGCTCTTTGTCAGTCTAGCCAAGGGTTTGTCAGTTATACTGATATTTTCAAAGAACTAACTTTTGGTTTTATAAATTCTTTCCATAGCTTTTTTCTTCTCAAATTCATTTATTTTTGCTCTAATCTATGTTCTTTCTTTCCTTCTACTTGCTTTGGATTAGTTTCTTTCCCTTTTTCTAATTCTTCCAGATGTGTGGTTAGGTCTTTGATTTTAGTTCTTTCTTCCTTTTTAATGAAAGCATTTAGAGTTATAGGTTTCCCTCTCAGCACTGCATTCACTGATTCCATAAATATTTTTTTAATAACTACAAATGGGTTTAATTATCAAGATTTTGGGTAAATTGGAAGATGTATTACCTAAAACCAGTGTGGCATCTCTACTTTGCCTCTGTAAAAGCTACCAAGTTAAAATAAATGGCAGACTATGAAATTGTTAATCTGGGAAGTGAACATCTTTTACTTTGAACCTTTGCCAACAATATTGTCTGGCCTCATCACAAGTTTTTTTTTTTTTTGATTCCATAAGTTTTGATATGTTGTGTTCTCATTTTCAATTGTTTCAAGATATTTACTGATTTCCTTTGCAATTTCTTCTTTGATCCACTGATTATTTAAGAGTTTGTAATTCAAATTTCATATATTTGTGGATTTTCCGGTTCTCCACTTGTTTTGATTTCTAGCTTCATTCCATTACAGTCAGAGATGTTTTCCATAATTTCAGTCTTTCAAAATTTATTGAGGCTTGTTTTTTGACCCAACATATGGTCTATCCTGAATAATGATTCATGTGCACTTGAAAAGACTGTGTATCCTTCTGGTTTGGAGTACAATATTCTGTATATGTCTGTTATATAAAGTTCATTTATCATATTATCCAAGTTCTCTGTTTCCTTATTGCTCTACTGTCTAGATGTTCAGTATTAATGGGAGTCGTGTATTGAAGTCTTCAACTTTTACTGTAGCAGTGTCTATTCCTCCCTACAACTTTGCCAGTGTTTGCCTTATGTATTTTGGGGCACCATGGTTAAGCACATAGATATTTTTGATTGTCATTTTTTCTTGGCGATTGTCCCTTTTACTAGTATATATAGTGTCCTTCTTTGTCTCTTATAATGGCTTTTGATTTAAAGTCTTTTATCTGATATTAGTATAGCTGCTCTGTCTTTTTTTTTTTTTTTTGGTTACTATTTGTATGAACTACCTTTTTCATCTTTTTACTTTCAACTTCTCTGTGTCATTGAGTCTAAGGTGAGTCTCCTGTAAACAACATAGAGTACTATCATGTTTTTTATCCATTCTATCAATCAATGTCTTTTTATTGATTTACTGAATTGAAGCAGTTATGTCCCCATAAAACGCCATGTTCTCCTAATCCATCCATGTGGAGGCAGACCTATTGTTGGGTGGGGGACTTTTGATTAGGTTGTTTCTATGGAGATGTGATCCAGCCCATTCAAGGTAGGTCTTAATCCCCAGGCTGGAATCCTTTATGAGAGGATAAAAGACAGATGAAACTCAGAGAGCTCAGAGAAACTAAGAGATGAAATCCAGAGAAAAGCTTCCCTAGGTGAGAGACAGCCATTGAAACCAACCCAGGAGAGAAAGACCAGCATACATCACCATGCACCTTCCCAGGTGACAGAGGAACTCCAGATGCTTACAGCTTTCCCTCTGAGAAGGTGTCTTCCTCTTCATGCCTTAATTTGGACATTTTCATGGCCTTAGAACTGTAAATTTGTAACCTAATAAATCCCCATTGAGAACCCAATCCATTTCTGGTATATTGCATTCCAGCAGCTTTAGTAAACTAAAACAATTGGGTAGTTCAATCCATTAAGATTCAGTGTTATTATTGTAAATGCAATACTTACTTCAGACGTTTTGTCATTTGGTTTTATATGTCATATCTTTTTTTTACATTTATATAACAACATGTTATGTAATTCTTGCTGTTTATTGAGTATCTATAAATGTAATATCTATATGAGTATCTAGTATGTAACCTAGGCACGTTTACATCCCTTACTCATAATTCTGTTTAAAGAAATAGAGTTTAGAGAGACTAAAATTTGTCTCAAACCGCTGTTTCTAGCAAGTGGCAGAGCCAGTATTTGAGTCTATGTCTTTCAGACAAGAGTCTTTTGTCCAGCTACCTCTGAAGAAAAGTAGACTAAGGTTGGAGCTTCAGTCTCTCTTCTTCTAAGCAGTACAAAAGAATTCAAGATGTGAAAGGTAACCTGATTACTTAGAGGATTCCCTCTCAAAGTTACCAAAGTAAGGCCACCTGCTGAAGTGAGTTCTCCTTACTATTTCCTAAAAGGTTGATACCATTGCTGAAAGTCTTCAACATCCAAAATTTATTACTTTCATGATTGCTGGATTCAAATGGGAACACTTTTTCTCTCTTGTCTTTTCATCTTGCTTTCACCCTAAACAAATTGCTAGTGGTTGAACTGCCAACAAACTAGCGCTCCCCTGGTGCTTCTCACACAGCTCCAGAAACAATGTCAGACCAGCTCAGCTCATGTTCATATTCTCCTTGGCTGATGAAATATTTAAACCGTGCTGATAGCCTCAGATGGCATTTCAGATGCTGAATATACCACCCTGTTGTGTCTCTTTCCAGAGGAACACAGGGTGCAGTGCCCTGCATCCATTTCTCTCCCATGTTTATGCTAAAAATGACACTTTCCCCTAATGGAGTTTTAATCAAAAGCAGCTCATCACCAACATTAAAAAAAAATCCATTTCTAGTAGGCTTGGCTGGCCAAGTGCACACAATTAGTAAGACCTTTTGGAGAAAGAATTTACAGAAAATGCTCCATTCGTTGACTTTCAATTAAAATAGTAAGAGCAGCAGATCAAGTGAAAGGAAACCTGTTGCCTTTCTGACAACCCCGTGGCTGGTGAGCAGTGGGAGAGAAAGATTCTTTTTGCCAAGCACAGGTGAATAGGTCACTCCAACTGCAGCTTTTATACCCAAGCTAATTGAGGAAAACATTCTCATTTTGACCCAATCCCATGGAAAACAGACAAACAAACCCAAAACACTTGTCAAAGAGCTGTGCTAACACAGGTAAGGTTAATAGGTGTAAGGGACTAGAGGTTCCTAAATATTAATAAAAAATAATTTGAGCCTTAACACAATGCCCTTGCTCCTTAATGTTGATGGTAAAAATCAAAAAGTTTCCCTTCGATGCTGTTAATGGGGTTGGTCTCTCAGTCTGAGATGGTTGCCAGGCTGTCAGTCCGTGGAATCCTAAAAACCATCATCATTTGTTTCTAAACAGATCAAGAGCTATTTACCATTTCAGTGTTTTGAGCACAGCTGGGTGTCTGGCAAATGTCCAATATCCATTAACATTTAAAAATTAGTCCCATAATGCATCTTTTCTAAAGCTTGAGAAGTATACGCAGTGACACATGTTGGGAACCAATTACAGTTGCACTACCATTAGTCTGGCTGCATTCAAGTTCCCAGTAAATGCGGGCTAATTTAGTATCCAGAATGGTGTGTCTAAATTCATACAATGACCTTAGAGAAAGCTGAGGAGCTAAAGATTTAAGTGGAACAAACTGCTCAGCAAGAATATTACTTCTCATAGTGAAACATAAAAGCACCTTATATGATGATTCGCTGAATTTCTGCAAGTTTCCTTTTAATTCATCCTTTCTAAAACTTGCAGATAGGGTAACTCGGGAGGGCGCAAACAGACTACCAGAGTTCAGTAACTATTTCTATTCCTTCAGTCTACAGAGCTAAGACCACTTTGTGTGTTAGCAAATAACTTTAAATAGGTCTATTCTTCCTCACTTCAGGGGTTACAGCTAGGTTCCTTTATTCCATTTGTCCAATGAATGAACAAATCTGCCTTTGAGGTAGAGTGCTTCAAACTCTATCTGAAAGTCATATTATCTTGTTATCTAGGATAAGCAAAACAAAACCAAAAACAATATAAGTGGTTTGGTAAAAACAGAGAGGTTCAGAAATAAATTCTTTCTAGAAAGTGCTGTTCCCTGCCGGTTTGAAACTGTTGTATTCCCCCGAAAAGTTATGTTCCTTAATCCTCATTCAATATTGTTGGGTAGGATATTTTTGATTAAGTGTTGCCATGGAGATATGACCCACCCAATTGTGGGTGGGGCCTTTTGATTAAGTGGTCTCCATGGAGCTATGTCTCCATCCATTCAAGGTGGGTCACTTACTGAAGTCCTTTAAAAAGGGACCATTTTGGAAAAAGCTTCAGAGTCCACACAGAAACATATGAGCAGAAAGAAAATGCCCCTGGGGAAGCCTTCTGAAATCCAGAAGCTGAAGGACCAACAGATGCCAGCTACATGTCTCCCCAGCTGACAGAGGTGTTCTAGACCCATTGGCTTTTCTTGAAGCAAGATAACTTTTCCTGGATGCCTTAGTCTGTATGTTTTTATGGCTTAGATCTGTAAATTTGTAAGTTAATGAATTCCCTTTATAAAAGCCAATTCATGTCTGATATACTGCATTTCCAGCAGCATTAAAAAACCAAAACATTTCCCGAACTTCCACTGTCTAGAAAAATTCCTTTGATGATATCCAAGGTGAAATAAGAGGTCGGTCAGACTGGAGAGGTGCGAGAAAAAGATCCCCATTACCCCCTTCCCAGGTGTCCACTCAGCTGTCAATAATCAGGATCATCTAGCATGGAGACTAACTTCTCTGGATCATGGTTCTAGGGGTACATAGTGTACCGAGCTTATGTTAGCTCACTTAGCCACGTCATGCTGTTTAAGAAAGCTAAATTGCTCACATAAACAGGATATAGTGCCATGGGCTTTTAGGATTCAGAGGTAGTTTAAAAATAAAATTTTTCACTAACATTCACCAGAATGATTTAGCAATAGCTTACAGAAGATTGCAGGAAAGCAGTAATTTTCCAAATGTTCACACACTGATTCAGCAATTTACAAATTAGAGACTTAGGGGGTGGTTAGGATGAGCACTGAGCTAGTGCAGTTGTACTCTCCAAGGGGAGATTTCCCATGCTGCAGGCCATGCTGGAAAACAGTATCCCATTTTTATCTAGCACCTTGAAATATTTCACGGCAAAGCTCCTTTTGGAGGTAATAATCATTAAGTTAAAAATTGCACGAACTGATGGCTGAATATCGGTTGTATTTTAAATTTTTTCAGAATAAATCAAGTATTAAAATGTAAAAAAAATTGCATGGACTGAATTGATTTAAATTTGGGTTGATTCTAAGAAATGTTATGGCCTCTCTAAGAATTTTTTTTTTTTAATGAATTGGAGGCATATATTAGAATTTCTTTTGGTGTGCTCTTGTTTTGAGGATACTATGCATTGTAATGTTTTTGTTTGAGATGTTATAGGCATCATTGGAAATACAGCATCCTTCTCAGGGGTGTTGATTTGCACTCTTACTGAACTTTAGGAGTTTGGGGGTAGCATGCTTTTTTATTGTTGGGGAAGTGTGACTCATCTTACTACTAAAAAGTTATAGAATAGGCAGTTAAGCATAGTAGATTAAAATAATATAGAAGAAATGTACCAGTTAGGTAACAAAACATTCAAAACTGTCATTTTATAAAGCTAACAATATTGTATGTTCCCAGGTCAATCTTCCAATGGGTATAGGAGAACATAATGTACTGGATAAGGAGTAGTCCAATATGGTTGGGAATATTGCATTTTAATAACTTGAAAGATAAAATTTTCGCTGATTATAATAATTTGAATGTTATTGAATGAACTGGTTAAGGTAACTAGTTCAGAAACTGGGGGAAAAGGTGCATTTCTCTTTTGTATAAAATGTACGCCAGTCTATATTCTCATCAAACATGCAAAACCCCTCAACAATTGGAATCGTGCACAAGAAATGTATTTCCTTCAACTTAATTATTTAGTTTCCTACTATGAAGTTGCTCTGCAGAGGTCAATTATCCTTCGGGGATATCCTGGAAGAAATGAACAATTAGCTTGATTTTCTGTTGAATTTGAAGCTTGAGACTCAGTATGTGATCTATTAAAAAAAGGAGATAATTCCTCTTAAACCATGTCCTAATCTACACAGGAGTCTAACACTGCAGGTAAGAAATCAGCAAAGTAATCCAATCCACCACCATGGGGCCAAGACTGAGCATCCTGATACACAACAATCATGGCTTCAAAATATTAAAAGAAAAATCTCTTGTGGTGAGCAATGAAGGATAACAGAATTCACTCCTCTTATGAAGTGCAGAACCTTATGAAAGGGAAATGCCATTTGATTTTTTTTTTTAACTAAATAGAATTGCTCAAATCTGATTAAAGGGAGTAGCGGCAAACATTGTAATTTGAGGTAATCAGGAGAATGTACAGTTTTACGGAGAGATGAAAGGCAAGAGTAAGACTTTTATAAGCTTCAGACTATCCAGGAGGCTGACTATTACCTGGCTCTGCTCTAAAAAAAGCTTTCTTGCCCTCAAGAAACAGAATATAAAGTGGGGACTAAATTGAGTTAAAAAGCATCCTGCACAGAGGTTTTCAGAAAAGCACTGAATTCGCCTACGCAATGAATCTAGAAAAAAAATTATTTTCTCTTTGGAAATGTCTTTCTCTCCTTTTTTGAGTTATTTTAACATGGGAGTTGTAAATACAAGTTATTTATTTATTTATTTATTTATTTATTTATTTTTACATTTGAGGATGCAAGTTTCAGCTGGCTCAATTTCCTTGCTAGTCAGAGCTGTGCTTTAAGCTTAATAATGTTGGATGCCCCTCAAGACCTTTAAATCACCTTTATGACACTGATTTAGCATTTCCCCTGAGGTTGCATTCATTTGTTCTGTTGCAGTCCTGGGAGTCTGGCTTTAAAACACACACACACACACACACACACACACACACGCACATGAAGTGAGATGAAAATTTGTCAAGGGTTAAAAGCAGAACTCAAAAGTATATTATGAAGTGGAAACTTATTGGAATTCTGCCATTTCAAATATAGTTCTATGCAAATAGTTTATAAGAAGTTGCTGGTTTTCTTTCTAGAGGAAGAACAGTTTTATCAAAAATCACTGAATGGATGCAGAACTAAGTCTCTGCATAGGAATAGAGCAGGGCTGTCTTGAATGGCTGCTACCTATGATACCGATGATAATTTGTAATAATACATTTAAGAGTACCCTGAATTCATTTCACCATTTTCAATGAGATTTAAGCACTTTCACATATTTTCATTTTATTTTGCAGCACTCTGGTGGGGCAGAGTCGGTCCATCTTATTTTTCCCTCTGCAGTTGAGAGATGGCTGTGATGAAGGCTACAGCAGAGTATGAGGAGCAGTGTCTGGTGATAAAAGATTAGATACTTCTTGCTGCACCTCTTTAGAGTTATTTTAATTTTTTTTTTTGTAATATACTTCCCTTTCAGCATTTTCCTATGCTCAGTTTCACACAGCTTCCAGGGTGGCCTGGAGGAACCCAGGTCTTTGAATCAATTTGAAAGATATGCTTTTTTGATTTAAGTCCACCTTTTCCCTTCCACTCAACTTCTGTTGACAGTTTCTGTGTGACCTAGTAACCCTGAGCCATCAGACTCTCATCAGAAGAGACCAGAAGGAATTTTATGATCAAATGTGTGGTCCGTGGGCGGGCCATAGTGGCTCAGCAGGCCAGAATGCTCGCCTGCCATGCCAGAGGACCCGGGTTCGTTTCCCGGAGCCTGTCCATGTAAAATTAAAAAAAAAAAAATGAGTGGTCCGACCACTCAAGAATGGATTTGTACCTCCAATGCCAAGCCTCAGTGAGCTTAGAGGGATGTATCATAGCGTTTGGTGTCAGACACACCTGGTTTTAAACCTGGCTCTGACACTTAATAGTGCTCCCATTTTTCAGTACATCATTTGTAAAAAGGATAGAATAATGGTAACCATCTCGTAACTATTTATTTATTTATTGGTAAGGATGAAATGAGATAATGCATGAGATAAACATGGCTTCTATTAGTGTGCTGTCACCACAGATTCCACCTAAACAAAGCAACTCGCATCTCAGGGATGCATATTAGCTTTGAACTCAGTGTTTTCTTGTCCTGATCTTTTCTAAACAACACATTCTTATTCAAATCCTCCAAATGCACGTTTCTATTATCCCATATTGTAACTGTCACACAGGACCTTTCCTGAGTATTGTATTATATTGTTAATGCAATTCTTAACATCAGAAAGTTTTCTTGGGCTATACAGCTTCTGAGATTTTCTGCCCAGTTGCCCACCAGAATATATGGGTTGAATTAGATCAAGCTGACTGAAGAAGTTATTAATGAAATCCTTTCCTACTGAGTACTGAATTTTACCATAAGAAGGCCTCACACCTCATAAAGCTCCCTAAAAAGGTAGAAAATGCGATGCCAGTTTCCAAATGTATTTCTGTGCTCTACGATCAGAATAAAAGCACCAGAGAATGCTAGATTGAAAACTTTCTTGGAGAACATCAAACTTAACTGTTCAACCCACTTTACAGATGAGGAAACTGAGATCTAAAAAAATTCACATAGCTATTTATTACTAAGTAGGACAGGAGCCTTGGACTCTGGACTCCTAAAATTGTGCCTTTTATACTTTATAGACTAAAGTCCAATCTTTAATAAATATTTTTGCATACAAGCTTAAGGGCAATGTCTACCTGTTCATAAAACAACGAATCCATTCAGGCCATCTAGTTAAATAACCAATTAATTCCTTGGTAGGTGAAGGGAGGGCACATTGCTAATGGGAAAGGGATGGCTAAATTAGCTATTTTCCTAACTGTTTGATGAAGTTATACTCAGTTCAGTCCAAGTGGTCATTCCAATAGCTCTCTGGATACACACATAAAAAAGAGTAGGAAAAAAGTATTTTGGTTACAACGCTCCACTGTTGTATGACATGAATGGGAGATGGGGGGGTTTATAATGATAGGGCATTCCGTTTGATAGAAAGAGGTGGTTTTTACCCATTAGATTTATAGAATGCATAATTGTGGCTACTTTTCAGTTCTGGCTTAATCAAAAGGACATTACTTTTGGGTGAACTATCATGTATTTTTTTCCTCCACAATAATTTATTTCCTCCATTTATTTTTGCCTCAGTTGTGTAGTTTCACAAGGCTAACAAAAGATGGACACTAAACTCAAGCTCAGCGTCAAATAGCTCAAAGACCCTTCTCTGGGAATTAAGTGGATGGTTGAATGACAGCCAGAATGACAGGTAAAACCAGTGCAAGATGATTTTAGTTTTAATTTTTCCTATTTGCTTCTAAAATTATGCATTTTTCCTAATGAAGAGTTAGTGACGCTTAATCTCTAATAGTAAGTTCTAAAACTCCCAGAAGTGTGAGATGGATTTGACTCTCATTTCTGATTTCATCCTGGGCAATCTTTTTCTTTTAGACACAGCTTATTCTCCTTATTCTCATAGGTCTCTGAAAGTTAGAAAATTTTTTCAGAGGCTACAGCATCTGTTCCATATACATTACTTGTCCCCAAAAGAGCTCTATAGGATCATCTTCATTAATATAGAGCCAGGGCTGATTGGTACTTATGCACAATATCTCAACTCAGTACTGACACATTTCTGGGTGCCTAATTACTTGGGTAATCTAAAAGTCCTAGATCTTATAAATAGTGACACACAAATATTACTACCTGGACTTTACCAACTCAGAGCTCCACCTGCTCATACAGGGGATTCCAGTCCCCGAACCACTTGATTCTCTAATTATGCATGTAGGCCCAATCAGGGCTACAGTCACTCAAATTCTTTGTGATGTGTTTCTTCAGTCTTGGCAGTGTCCTTAGGGAGGAGACACTTGTCTGGTGGTGGTTCCCATGAGCCTTTAGGGTGCTGAAGTGCTGAAATGAAGTGGAACTGGAGACCCAGTAACAGGGTTAGGGAAGACCCTCTCTCCAAATCTGTGTTGTACTTTGTCACCTGGGCCCCATATTAACATAACTTGAGCCCAGAGTATTCTAACATATTTTATGAATATAACTCTTTTGGCTTCAAAGTACAGCTGGCTGCAATATCTGCCTCAGCTGGCTTTCTAAGGGACCCATTTACGCTAATAAATATTTTCAGAAGTTCTTTTTGAAGGGTTCAGATAATTGCTCTCAAGACACATGGAGCCTAGAGATGGGGCTGGGAAGTAAAACTGTGGAACCTCTGCCTGCATCGAGGAGCAGCTTGGCCCTGAGAGGTATTCCAAGTGCATGCTTTCTTGTTTGCAAATTCTGCCACTTCTCTCCTCTTGTCCTTTTAAGTCCTTTCCTATTTGTATTCTCAATACCATCCCTAACCCCTCTCTACTCCCACCGTCACTCCCAAGAATTTAATTCTAACCATAATGATGGAACTTCTGTATCTCCCCTTGGGTCAGGCAAATTCCATAATGTCAGGCCTCAGGTACCTGTCATGGCTTCCTCTTCTGTTGTTCTTTGCTGGGTCACTCTAACTCAGAGCCTGCTGGCACTACTGAAGACAAACCTGCCCTCCACCGCCATCTCCATCCCTTCCCTACCCTCCAAATATCCACTCCTAACAAAGACACCTGCCTAATATTAACCTTGTTTCTTGAGAATAATCCTGTCATTTGTTAAAGACGTGCTTGATCCCTCCCAGACTAATTTATATCTTAAACCTTCCTTACCTTAATTGACAAGAATGACACCAGATCCTAAATCTCTTCTCTCTAATGCCTATATTTCTCTCTGACCACAGGAGTTGGAGTATAGGGTAGGGAGGCTGTGCAGGATAATTTTTATAATATACCAGTTAGAGTCCACATGACTGAGGGAGAATACATGCCTTGTACATGCACTATAAGTGTTCATGTTTGCTCTTTAACCTTTGTCTTAACTCTGGAGATTATGAGTATAATCTGTTTATTTGGGAGATGATCTCAGAAAACACCAACAGGGGAATGAGGAAGTGAGGACAGGACAGGAAAAGCAGGAAGGCTCTATGGTGTGCAGTGAGCTATTGGGGATCAGTCTGTTCCAAATTTCTGGGAGACTGTGTGGAACTTACCTGGGAAGTATCCTATCCAAGGGGCAAGAAAGTTTGATAATTTACTCACCAATTCTCTTCCCATGTTAGAGGGCCAGTCTAGGAGACATTGACTTCTCCAGCATTTCTGGCCAGCCTTGCCCTTAGCTAGAAACCAGAGAAAGTCCTCAGGCAGGAGGTTTGCAGTTAGAAGCCAAGAGTGTGTAGTGGAAGAGTTAGAGCTAAAGGGATACCACTCCCACTTTCTTCAAAGGCATGAATGGGAACACTCTTTTTGTGCCATGCCTACCGGTGACCCAGAGATGCCCATCCTGCTTCCCCTTGTTCAAAAACTACTCTATGTAGTTTGCTAGTGTCATTCTTGAAATGAAAGTTCTCTCCACCCCAAGGAAGTAGGAAGTCTGGCCAGAGGGATGGGGTCATCTACGGACAATCCTTGGTGTTTGTTTTGATAGCCCTAGGAAAGTAGCTAGCCTCTGGTTAATGATAGTAAATATTTGTCAAATGGAAGGATAGATGAAAAAATTGAGTTTTGAACCAAGGACACCTGATTTCAAGAGTTGTGCTCTTTTCTCTTAGTTCAGTCTTTACCTCATTAGGAAGTCCCTGAGCCGAGGAGGCCAGCAAATAGTACTGCCACCAATGATGGCGATGAAAAGGTTCCCTCGCTGGGAATTCCCAGGCCTGGGCGATAATGGCTTTTGTGTGTCTAAGAACTGGGTCTATAAATTGGCCTGCCAACCTAGCCAGAATGCAAAAACCCTACTCTAATAAGAGCCATTCAAAATCAACCAAAATGTCAACACTCTTAAAAACAGATCTATTAATAACTCAGATATTCTTATAACAATACAAGCATTTTCTTACATTATATTAGATAGTTGACAATGTTTGCCCATATTTATAATTGTGATAGCTTTATTTTTCAGAAATAGAATGATTGTTAGGCCTTGATGCATTTGTTTCTGCACTGAATAGCTTGGCTTGACAAAAATTTTCCAAAGCCAACAGCTCTTAATTAAATGAATAAAATTTGCTTAAGAAACTCTGAATTCAATCCTAAGAAAAAGGAAGCTATATTTAGCATAGGATTAGTTGTGTTTAAATGTTTTTGTTTCTTTTAATTATTTGATAATTGGTTATGGATGGTAATTTTTTATTCAGGACACATTCTGCTCCACTGATTATAATAGGTTATAGAATTTCCATGGCCTAGATCTGTGCACAGTAGGTACACAGTATGCACATGCATTTACACGCTTCCCATATTTGTGCATTCGTTTGACAAAAAAGTTATTTGTCAATCAATAATTTATTATTAAATGTAAAAACTTATTTGAGGTACTTCCATAATCTTTATCTTTGCCTGAAGAAAGACCCTAATTTAAATCCTACCAGCTACCTGACAATGAATAAGTTACTTAATAAATCCTCCAAACCTCAGCTTCTAAATTTGTAAGATTGTGAGAAATATTTGTCTCATATGACTAAAGAGGGTTAAATTAGAATACATGTGCATGTTTAATTCTATGAATGACTCTATAAGGTTGATATTACTATTCATATTTTTAGGGGGGAGGCAATTTAAAATCTCCCAAACATGATTCCCCCAAGTTTGCATGGAATTGTACCTATATGGCTGACACACTGAAGCCACATTCTGATTAATATATCTGACATTTCACTTTAAAGTTGCCAGGGTTATATAGGATTAGCAAGGAGCTTCCTGTTATCTCAGGTGACACTACAATTGTCCTTATCAGGCGAGGGACACAGAATCTCTCTTTTATCAATTAGACACTCATTAAGGTCAGCAAACATTTATTGATTTGTAAAGGAGAGTGTGGTTAGTTAAGAGGTAGTAGCAGCTTAGCTATTAATTGCAATGCAGGGGATGCTTACCTGCTCCTCTGAAAGTATTTTCACCTATTTCTTTTGGGTTTTATTAGATATCCAAAATCAAGGCCTAGGAAGGCTGTTTAAATATTTGAGTGGAAGTTGATTGTGTATTTTGACATAGCTGTGCTTTTGCAGGAGTATCAATGATCATATGGCTTGGTTGTCCACTTGATGAACTTCTTGGGTGAATGGTGTTGACAAAGCCAGAATATTCCTTAAAGTGCATGTTTATTTTTACCAGTGTCATTTTGTAATATGTCGGGGTAAACATTTTTCTTTGTGTATGTGGGAACACATCTCTAAAATCACAAAGGAAAGCAGTGGGAATATATGACTTTGTATACAAATATTTATTTTATAGACAACTTTTCAGGAACATTTAGTGCATAAAGCCAAGTAGATCTATATATCGATCAAGCTGGCTGGTTTCCAGTGCTGAAGAACTTGATTCATCTTCTGTAAATTCACTATTCTCTTTACAGGCTCAGGGTTTCCACTGGCAGCAAATCCAAGGCTATAATGCCTTTGCCACCTACTTGGACATGGGCAAAAAAGAAAAAGAAAATAAAGGAAGGCAGAAACGTGTACAGAATTTTGAGGATAGAATTATAAAGCATACAAAATGTTTGCCTTTGATATTTTTCAAATAAGGAACTTGGTTGAAATAATCTTTCTATTTTTTCTTTACTTTGTGACCTATTTTTGACAAAGGTAACAGTGGGGTTTGGAGGTTGGCAGACCCAAATTCTCCTCTGTCCTTTCTTTAGGCGTCATCTGAATGGCTGAGAGGAGGTCCCAGCCATCCTGAAGTCTCGGGTTCCCCACTTCAAGAATGAGTGGAATTTGTACTGTCACACAGGTTGTGGTGAAGATTAAAGGAAATATATGCAAAGTACTCAGAAAATATAAGTACTTAATGCATGGTTGTTATTTTTATTTTTAAGAAGGATATTGTAGCCCCTTAGAAGGCAGGTTATCTGGTAGTTAGAAGACAGTAATAGAAGTGAGTGAGGGGTTAAATTCTATTTTTAGCTCTGCTATTGACTCATTTTATATTTGACAATAATAATGTACTTTCTCCTTCACACCATTTAACTTTGTTACATTGAAAATAAGATATTGGGATTGGTGATAATAATGGAGCTTTCAGAAATGAATTCAGAGATAATGGGGGAGGGGAAAGCCATGCAGAGTCTTGTAGGAGATTGCTTTGATTTTTTCCACTTTAGAGTTTTGAGTAGAGAAGTAAAATGACCTGAATTATATTTTTAATTGACTGTTTTTGTTGCCATGTTGACAATAGTTTTGGGGTTAAGGGAGGAAGCACACAGACTTGTAGGGCAGATACTGCAGTGATCCAGCAAGTAAGAATTGATGGTGTCTCAAGTCGTGGAGGTTGCAGTGGAACATTTGAGAAGTAATCATGTTCTTGATATATATTCAAAGCAGAGACAAAGGACTGCATATGGACTGGATGTGGGGTACAAGAGAAAAAGAAGAGTCAAGAATGTCTTCAAGGTTGTTAGCCTAAGCAATTGGCAGACTAAAATTAGCAACAACCTGGGTGAGGAGAACTTACGTGGAGCATACTTGGGGTGGAAGATCAGTAGTTCAGTTTGAGACAAACTGAGTTTTAAAATGTTTATTAGGTTCTAGGTCGAGATGCCAAGTAGGCAGTTTGAGATATGACTCTGGAGTTTGCAAGAAAGGTCCGGCTGGAGATGTAAATTTAGAAATCAATTGCACAGAGATGACAATTAAAGCCATGGACTGGATGAGATATCAAGGAAATTAGTGCGATAGAGAAGAGAGGACCAAGGACTTAGCCCTGGGAGGGTTTACTTTGTTAAATGATGTTTCCAAAAGAGTAGAAGAAAAGGATCATTATTCAGAAGAGCCCATAACTCATTGGTCACTTTTGCCCCTAGTACTGTAAAAGGTATAAGTCCTCCTGCTTTTGGCAACCTTCTGCTAAAAGACATATAGGAAACACCAGGTGAATTGGATCTTTTTAAATGTCTCTGAAATATTATGGACTGTATCCAGAATATATAAAGAGCTTCCAAAACTGAATAATATGAAACTAACCTGCAATTAAAAAATGGGCAAAAGATTTAAAAAGAAACTTCCCCAAAAGAAATATAAAATGATAAATAAGCACGTGAAAAGAATGCACAACATCATTAGTGTTATGGGAAATTTAAATGAAAATCACAATGATATACCACTTTACAACAATTATCATGACTAAAGACAAAGCCAAAAATAAACAAGACACAAAAAAGTGATAGCACCAGATGCAGAGGAGGATGCAGAGCAACTAGAACTCTGACACATTGCTCGGTAGGGATGCAAAATGATACTGGCACTTTGGAAAGCAGGAGATTTCTTATAAGGTCAAGATATACTCAACATATAGTTTAGCAATCTGTACTTACCTAAAAGAAATAAAAACTATGGTCACACAAAAACCAGGGAACACATGTTTATGGAAGTTTTATTCCTAATTCCCCAAAACTGGAAACAATCCAATGGCATTCAACTGGGAAATGGAGAAACTGTGGAACATCCTTACGATGGAATCCTATTCTGCACTAAAAAGGACCAGGTGATGGGTGCACACACCAAAACACAGGAATCTCAAATGCATTATGGTGGTTGAGAAAGGCCAGATGTAAAAGGGCAGACAAAAAAAAAAATCTGTGATTCCAGATACGGTATTCTCTAAAAGGCAATCTATAAGGACAGGTAACAGATCAGAGGCTATCAAACACTGGGGTTGTGGAAAGGGGTGACTAGAAAGGACTGGGCATGAGTGTATGTTTCAGGGTGAGTGAACTGTTGTAAATGTTAATCATGGTAGTGGGTATATTCCTGTACACGTTTGTCAGAAGTCATAGAACTGTACACCAAGAAGGGTGAATGATAGCATCATAAACTTGATTGAAAAAAATCAGTGGCATTTCTTTACACTAACAACAAACAACTAGAAAATAATAATAAAACAATGAGAACAAATAAAAAGCCACCAGGAATTCTTGGTGTTGAACTGTTGGCTCAACACTACTTCAAAAAGTCAAGAGGAAAACAATTATTATACCAAAGTCTTTCCCAAGGGCTGGACAAGAGACAGTCTGATGTCCCCTTTTATGTGCTACATCCAGAAACACTTTGAACAAAACCCGTAATACACTTCCTGTAGATCTGTTAGAGAGCATATTAGCCTCCGTGAAAGATGACCCAGCTTAATGTACTATGAAGTGTCAGTGTACAACAAACTTATATTTTTAGATCCCAGACTCAGACACCATGTATATTTTCACACGGGGTGAGGTTGACCTAAAACACCACAGGCAGATTCTCTGGAGTAAAAGATTTTTTAACTACATGTCAGCCATGATTAGTCACAAAGAGAAAGAGAACCTGCCCCATTTGACACTACATGACAGAACAATGTGACAAAAGCTAAAAAGAGAGAGAGAGGAAAAAAAAAAACCAGCACCAAAAAAACCAGCACTTAAGACAAGAGGCTAATCCCCTGTAGCATTAGGGACAAGCCTTTTGATTACATCTTTTGTCCCATGAATCATAAATCCCTATTCTCAAAAGACTTTCTGGTGGGTATCCTAGATTTTGGCCTGGTGACCTTCAAAGGATAATTTGCAGAGTTAAAGGAATCTGGCCTGCATTTAATATTTAGTTTCTATATATCTCTGCAAAGTGTATTCTGGAGAGGGAGCCAGAGAACCTTGTTACTCCATTATAAATCAGGTACAGCACAGAGACATGTTCTATAGCTTCTTAAAGACCAGGGTAACAGGTTAAAGCCTTGATTAGTGAAGATGCTCTTTTAAACCTTTGACTTAGGCTCCTACCCAGGCTGTTAATTGTGATGCTGGCTTTCTGTGAAATACTGACCACAATGATGAGGGAGCAGGCAAGGCTTTGCTAGACACACCAGACAGGGTTGCTGCCAGAGGGCTGGCATTAGGGTGAAAAGAGACTGGACTTAAAAAAAAAAAATAAAGGCCATTCAAAGTATCATTTGCTAAATTCCGAATGTGTGGAAGAATTAGTAAGCACAGTAGAGAGACAGCGTATTGTGAAGAGAGGCCTCAGTCTCAGATTTGCCCTTGAATCCCCATTCCAGCCCTTTATAACTGTGTAATCCCTGTAAGCCTCAGTTTCTTTATCTGTAAAGAAGTAGAATTACACATTCTACTGCTTAGAGTTTTAAAAATGAAGTGAGATCATGCTTGTAAATCTTTAAGTACAGTGCCTGACATAGAAAGTACTCAGAAAGTGTTAACCGTTGGCAGTAGTAGAACAAGTAGTTATTTATGCAATGGTATGCTGTCAAGGGGAGGGCCCTCTGGAGCTATAAATTTGGGACTATATGGTACTTGTATCATGGGACAAAGTGGGATTATTCAGGAGAGGATGCAAGATAGAAAAGAAAATAAGGTCTAGCATGGAGCTCTCTAGCAGTCAAAAGTAAAGGTTGGGCAGACAAGAAGTTACCTAGAATTGGATTTTTTTTCCTTTTTTCCCATTGGAAATTCATTTTAGAAATTAACTCTGTATCATTTTAAAAATTTATCATACACAACACAATAATGGAGTTTGAGGCATTTACCTTGTCTCATCTCTTCACTCATTTTCATGTGGAAAATGGAAAAATAAGTTTAACTTTTGTTGGCTTATGTAGTTTTAGACCAGGTCTCTATTGTCAAAACAAAGGGTTGAAGCAATTATCTGGATAATTCAGGCAGAACCTACCAGGCCCTTGGGACCCTTTCCTCCTTCTGCTACTTTTGCCTGAGTAACTAAGGAATCACGTCAATTCTTTCTCAGCCCACATAGCTCTCTGGCCTTACTATGTCTTTAGCCATTGGACCTTGTCACGGAAATAAATATGTCATATTGAAAACAAATACCACTGAGGTAAGGCACTCTTATTTTGCATGTGGACATATTTTATTTCCATATGGACTATGCTGTGAGCCAGTGCAAAAGGCAGATCTAAAGTGTAAAGGATAAATGAAGGGAGACAGTCAGGACCTGAATCCTTGCTGGTGTGAAAGGAAATCAAGTTCACTAAAGGTGAAGGAGCTGAATTTTTCTTGACAGGAGCCTGAATTATCATTTATTGTTATGCATGGCTCTTTGGGAGAGTGTTAAGAATACTAAAATAAAGGAGAACATCTTGACCCATGTCACAGAACACCATATGAATTTATAGCTGCCCCATTAGAGATGTTTTTCTAATCGAGAAGCAGTATTTTCCTTTCACGAAAAGAGGTGTGAGGGGGGTGAGAAATTTTTGATAAAAGAGACTGGAAATTGTTATTTGGTGAACTGGCCAGTTTGGGATAAATAACAGCAAAGTAAATGAAAAATCTCAACTGAAAAGTCCCTTTTGTGTGACTCAATATAAGTCCATGAAACTTGTGGTTTTGCCCAAATAAAGAGAAGCCACCAGCTCTAAGTCAGCGTTGACTAAGCCTGTCAGATCTTCTTAATGAGGCACAGATCCTAGGACAGGAGAGGAACAAAACGAGGCTGTGAGATAAGGTACACAGTGCAGTAATTGGATCAAGTTGAGGCAGTGGTGGTCCTTAACAGCGGCTGTGGGTACAAATGAAAGGGTTGTCACTTGTCAATAATTTTCTGTTTCCGTTTTCACTTTTGGTCAAAGAGCAGTGTGTCAGAAGAAAAATCCAAAATCATAGATTTTTCCCTTCTCCATTGCCTTCCAGAATATTCATCTCTATCTGTACTTTAGTAAATTTAACAACATGGCAAATCTCGAGATGTTTGAAACCCGTTATTTGCAAGAATATAAATTATGCCTTCTCATATCTTAAAAACTTGCTCTCCATCCATTACATTCTCTGTTTTGCTAGCAGAGCGTTGCAGTTTGCATTGCATTTTCTGTGATTTGCCAATATTCCCAAGGAATACTTGGTAAATATTGACACTAGGTGCTATGCAATGAACCCTGCAGAATAAACTGAGGTCTTGTTACAATCGAAAAAAAAAAAACATTTAGCCCCTGTGATCCACAGCTCTCATAGCAATTCCACAGATATCGTTTTAGTTATTTATTGTCCTGTACCAAACTACCCAAAGACATGATGGCTCACAACCACAATTCATTATTTTTCATCAGTCTACACGAGGATTGGACTTAGCGAGTTGGTTCTTCTGCTGCCTGTGGTGTCTGTTGGGGCTGCTTCACTCACATATCTGGCCATCAGTTGGGACATCTGGAGCAGCTAGGGTGTGGCCTGGCATCACTGTCTACACATATAGCTTCTTTGTGTGGCTAGCTTGAGCTTCCTACCTGCACGGCTGTCTCAGAGCAATCTGACTTCTTGCATGTTGACTTGTTTCCAAGAGGGAGAAGGAGAAGGCAGAAGCTTCCATTCTTCTTAGGGCCTGGGCTTGTGCCAGAAGATCACTTCTGCCATACTGGACTGTCCAAAGCAAGTCATAGACAAACCCAGAATCAAAGGAAGAAGGAAATAGTTTCACCTCTTAGGAGATGGAGGTGCAGCAAGTGTAGTACCAGGAGGGAAGACATTGAGGGAAGGTCATCCCTCAATGGCCTTAGAGGTGCCTCCTGTGCTCTCTGGTGGAGACAGAGGAGTGTTGGACATTGGATTCATTGCTTATATGTGTCTTTTTTTTTTCTAGTTTTGAGACTATTATTTCAGAGATATGAGGAGCCTTAGACATCATGTAAAATCATTCCTTCAACATTTTAACCACTATCCACAGAAAGATACAGTTTATATAATGATCCAAAATACAAACAGAAGTTACTGAAATGTACATATATATAAATGTATATATATATTCCTACACATACACACACACACGACAATAGCTTCGTGAAACAATGTTGATCCTTTTATGTGCACAGAACTGTGATTTTTTTTGTTTCATTTTTTAAAAGCTGGTTTTGGTTCATGAAATTGATTTCATGTCCTACCAGTGGGTAACATTGTGATGTGAAAAATGCCCATCAAATCCCATTGACTCGTTTTACAGAAGAGGTTGCTGGGAATTCATGAGGTCAGATGACTTGTTAGGCAGAGACAGAAGTAGGATTCAGGTCTCATGACTCCAAATCCGATGCTCTACTACACTTTCCACACTGATTTTATAGATACAAAGTAAGTGGAAGTCTAATGTGAGTTATTAATTTTGTGTAGTTTGTACTTTCTCCTTCTAGTCTCCACCAAAGTATAAATGAGGGTATGCTGAATTTTTAAAATGATTTTTCTTACACATGTCCCTACAGCATAACTATGCCTAGTATAATTAGTCAAGTGTGACCTTTAACTCTCAATACTTTCAGTCAAATGCAAAGTCTCTGCCCTTAGACTTCTTTTTTGTACTTTGCTTCTTTTGCAACCCTAAGAAGCATAAAAGAAATAGAGAAATAACAGTCCATAAAATCAACCTATTTACTTATTAATGCAAAGAGGAAAAATTTCCTGACTTGAATGCTGTTTGAGGAACTGGGGCAGGTTCCTAAGTGCATTTCTGCTTGGAATCATGGATTGACTGGATGACCTCTGAATCCAAATCATTACTCAACTAATGACCCATTAGACTTCTAACAGTAAAAGTGCTTGAGTAAACTAAACTATCTCTGAACAGACTTTAGCTATAGTTGATAGCACAGGACTGGGTGGATGTCACTTTGGTTCTTACTGTACTTTATGCTGTGCTTTAGCACTGTCCAACAGAGATATACCAGCTATATAGATATTTTGAAAATTTCTAGAAGCCATATATAAAAAGTAAAAAAAAAAAAAGGGTCCAATCAATTTTATAACTTTATTTTCTGAAATAAATTTAAACACAAAACGTTGCAAAAATAATAAAGTTCACATATCCCTTTCACTTGGATTCTGTTATCATTTTAATATCTTCCTTAGCCAGAGTAAAGTTATCAAAATTAAGAAATTAGCTAAACTAAAGAATTAATTTGTATTGATGAAACAACCTAATATATTCAAAATATTATCATTTCAACATGTGATCAATATAAAAATTATTAACCAGACAGTTTACATTCTTTGTTTCATGTTAAGCCTTCAAATCTGATTTGTATTTAATACAAATTAAATACATCTGATTTGAACTGGCCACATTTCAAGTACTCAGTCACCATGTGGTCTGGTGGCTATGGTGTTGGACAACACAATTCTTCTGTAGCAACTCAGAGAAGAGCCGTCAACAACAATCTACTTATCCTGTGTATGAATTCTATGTAGAGCCCTTGAGGCTATGAAGCACTGATAGAAGGAGCAAAAGAGCTGACTATTAGGGGCACTGGCTTAGCAATCAGGCAGACTGGGATTCTAGCTCTGCAACTTATTTGCAGTATGACCTTGACATATAACTCAAACTTTGTGAGCTTCCATATCATCATCTGTAAAAACACTCACTCTTGGGGTTATCAGAGGGGTCAAGTGAGATAACACATGTTAAGCTGTAGCACAGCACCTGACTGGATATAGGATACAATGAGTGTCAGCTCTGAGTGGTCATCTGTGTGACTGACTGTCAAAAACTCAAACATAGGTGTTCTTTGCTCCATGTGGAGTGACATTAAAAGTTGGGCTGGGCCTCTGGTTAATATTTGAGAAAGTTCCAAGAAATGTTTATTGAATACCTAGCATTTTCCAGGCACTGTGCTGAGTACTAGAGGAATAAAGATGAATAAAATTCCTTTTATTAAAAAAAATAAAAAACTCAACTTAGTAAAAGACAGCATTAAATATGAAGCTTACATTTTCTGTGTGTGTGTGTGTATGTGTGTGTGTGTGTGTGTGTGTTTGGGGGGGTAGGTCAGGCTATTTTAATAATTTTATAAATTGTGGAGTAATTAAAACTTTAAGATGTTAGGAAAACAGATTTTAAAGAATTGAATAGTACAACAATCTTATTATCCTCACAATTAGCTCACTCTCTCTCAAGACTCACTATTAATGTAAAAAGAACAGTTACCTAAGTTATCTTTAGATAAATGGATCAGCCTGCATTTATTAGTTGGAATGAAATATACTTATTTACTGTTACCAAACGAGGTGGTAAGTTCATGGGGATGGTTAGATCTGTTAAAGGGAAATGATCAATAGTAATAAGAACAACAACAGGAACTAACATTTCTTGAACATTTATTGTACACAAACATTGTGTGAACTCAGCAATATAACTCCAGAGCTGTGTCTCAACTAATACCTTATACTGTCTCCTGCAGAAGTCTTTTTTTTTTAAATCTCTAAGTATGGTATAAGTCAATTACTTTTTAAACCTATTTATATACAATCTGTAAACCTCAATTGTGATTCTTCCTCTCCCTCCCTCCCCCTCCCTCTCCCTTCCCTCTCTCCCTCCTCCTCCCTCCTTCCTTCTTTCTTTCCTTCCTTCCTTTCCTATATTTTCTGCACTTACTTTGTATACTGTGGCCAATAATTTTGACCAAATTATCTAATGCTCCATGTTGTAGATGCCATTTGAGGGATGGAGGAAGTACCTTGAACTGGAAATGAAAACTAATAGTTCATTGTGTACTTAAAAAATATTCCACCATAGTGCAATGGTTACAAGGCAAACAGACCTAGAGATGAAATTTGGGTCTTAAATTTGCTACATTCAGGCCTTTTGGGCAGCTTAACCTCTTTGAGTCTTATATGTAAAATGAGAATAAGAAAAATGCATTCCTTCCAGGGCTGTTTTGAGGATTAAGCAAAATAATGAATGCAAAGCTTGTACCGAACATATGCTTTATCCACATTGACCACAGAATAAGTGTTCAATAAATGGTTGTGTAACTAGAAGTTCAAGACATCAAGTTACTTGGATAAGGACTGATAAGTCAAGAATGTCAAAACAATCCTTTAGCTTTTTTAAGTAGTTAAATATGTTCTTTGAATTGAGTCCATCATTTTGAAATTCAGTCTTTAAAAGCCATAGAAAACAACCCCTCATTCTTTTAGCTCTCATTACCTTTTCGAGAACCAAGTCTAGAGAATTTTAAGCAAGGCATTTGTTTTCTTACTTAAAAAGGATCACTCTTTCTCCTCTGCCATCTAGGCCTTGAGAATTGTTGCCCTGGAATGGAAGGAGCCATGGGGAAAAGGAAATGGGAAGCCAGAAATGGACCCCTTCTGTCCAGGAGGATTTGGGGAAGAAATAGGATAAGATAGAGTGAGGAGATATCGTTGCCCCTCTGCTGGGTCCACATCTCATTGGCACAAGAAATCTTTAGAAACATTCAAATAATTTGGGGATCCCGAGAATGTGAGTCCTGGTGGCATGATATAGGGAGGGACTGCACACTCTTAGAATAGTCCCAGCTTTTTAAGTTAGGTCCCTGCCCTATTTAGCTGAATTTGTTTTCTTTGTATGCTGTATGGCAGGGGTCACGTTTCATTCTTTTTCCATGTGAGTATTCCATTAATGCAGCACCATCTGTTGCCTTTTTTTTTGGTTTGTTTTTTTCATGTGTTTGTTTTGCTTGTTTGTTTGGGGAGTGTGCAGGCTGGGAATCGAATCCAGGTCTCCTGCATGGCAAGGTGAGAATTCTACCACTGAACTACCCTCACCTCCCCTCGCAATTTGGCTTAGAACTGCTGGTACCATCACTCCTAGGGATAAGCCCAAGGGAGCAATCTAGCACCTCTCTATCTATGCAAGACTTTGAGGAAGTGCCCTGTAGGGGGAGGCAGAGGCACTAAGAGGGCCAAAGACCTGTTAGTGATTGGGAAGAGGGTGCCGTGCAGTGGGAGACTCCCAGATAGGCAGAAGGAACTGGTTTAAATGGTACATAGACTCCAGCAATGAGCACCAGCATCTCACTCCCAAGATGGGTTAGAAGCATTATAACCCTAAAGACCAGCTCACAGAGCAAAAAAAAAAAAAGACTAAACACTTTGCAGCAAGATATAGTTGGTAAATCTGGGACTTTTGTCTCCTTAGCCCTAACATTAGGTCACATTAGCTACATTCTGTCACATACTCTGACACCATTTCTTGCACGTAGGAGGGAAAGGAGAAGATAGTTGAAATACGAAAGGAGATTGCCAAAACCAGAAGAGAGTGAGCTACGTAAAGGGATTAAATCATCAGAGCTAAATTTACCAGATTGGATTAAAATTTATTTTCTCCCCTAATAACTGGTGGTGTCGGTGTGTATATTTGTATATGTTGAAAAGGATGGAGCTGCAGTTTAATGAAATTGTTAAGAGTTTGGGAGTAGCATTGTTCTAGTTTGCTAGCTGCTGGAATGCAATATACCAGAAACAGAATGGCTTTTAAGAAGCGGAATTTAATAAGTTGCTAGCTTACAGTTCTAAGGCCAAGAAAATGTCCAATTAAAACAAGTCTATAGAAATGTCCATTCAAAGGCATCCAGGGAAAGATACCTTGGTTCCAGAAGTCCGATGATATTCAGGGTTTCTCTCTCATCTGGAAAGGCACTTGGCCAACACAGTCACAGTTTCTCTCTCAGCTGGAAGGGCATATGGCGAACATGGTGTCATCTGCTAGCTTCTTCTCCTGGCTTCCTGTTTCATGAAGCTCCCTGGGAGGCATTTTCCTTTTACATCGCCAAAGGTTGCTGGCTAGTGGGCTCTGCTTCTTGTGACTATGCCATTCTGCTCTGCTCTCTCTGAATCTCATTCTCCAAAACATTTCCTCTTTTATAGGACTCCAATAAACCAATCAAGACCCACCCAAACGGGTGGAGGCATGTCGTCACCTAATCCAGCTTAACAACCACTCTTGACTAAACCACATCATCCAGGGAGATGATCTGATTACAGTTTCAAACAGGAATTATTCTACCTTTATGAAATGGGATTTTGATTAAAACATGGCTTTTCTAGGGGGCATACATCCTTTTAAACCAGCACAAGCATGCTTTTAGGGAGTAAGATAGAAAGATTTCATTCTGGACATATTAAATTCAAGATGCCTGTTTGGCTTCTAAATGGAGAGAATAAGTAGGTCTTTAGGTGTGTGACTCTCAAGTTCAGAAATGTGGCCCATGTTGGAGAAAGAAAGGTGGACGTCATCAGCATACAGATGGTGTTTTTGTGTCAGAGCATGGCTGACCCCTGGCAACTCAAGTGTTTGAAAAGCACATACCTCCCACTATCTTTTGGCTGCCACAGCGTGGATAGCTGGGGCAGGAAGATAGAAGTTTAATTCCCTCTTTTTCCTTATTATAAGACTAAGGAAAATGGAAAACTAGAAGTAGATGATGTAGAGGATATATATTGGTTCTGAGTAAGAAATTCTTAGACATACGCACTACTGCCCTTTATAAGGGAAGGAAGACAATCTGCCCACACTCCACCAGAGCTTCATGGAAGGGATAGTGAGGATACTATTTGCACATCATCCAGGCCAATATTTTGAAAGAGAAAGTCCTATCCTTTTGTAGCCTTATGGTCTAATGCAAGAGGCTTGAGAAGAGAAAAAATTCTCATCCTTTGCCTCTGATTGAATACTACAAAAGCCACTTGTCTCCAAGTGTCTGTCTCTTTACCTTCTAAAATAATATGTTTGAAAAGTGGAAATGAATATCCATCTGTCTATTGGGATTTTCACCATACTTGTGTTCATATTCATGCTTTATTATGAGGAGATACATAAGGCATGTAACTTGCATTCCCTTCTTTTCATTTGTACTCTCTATGTCTACCTCTGCTTTACTCATCCATCTTCCTTAAGTGTGCTCAGATGTGAAGGTGGAAGTAAATGCTCTATTTCAGGTCACCAGGGATGGATGCCACCTTTCCAAGTAGATGTGTTTGAACCCATCTACTTTGCATCACTGACATAATGCACAACTCCCACTCTGCTGAGATGCCAACAGGTCCATTGTCATATCTAATTATTTTGAGTTACTGATTCTGCAGAATCTATCTTGTTCAAATATAATCACCTTTTCTGAAAAGTTCACCACAGTAACGGAGAAAAATCAGAAATGATAATATAAGAGGGATATATATTATGATGTTTTTGATAGCTAATATTAAAAAAAATAATTTCTTATGTACTGGATCACTGTGTTCATGGCTCTATGTAAAGTATCTCAGACACTAGTGAACTAGGTTGCATGAAGTATAGTGGGTAGAGCTCAGTCCTTAAAGTCAAACTGTCTGAGTTGGAATTTTGGCAGCATCACTGAGTGATCTGGCATTCTTTTGTCCTGATTTTTTCAACTGAAAATGGAAATAATAATTGTGGGTTTAATAAGAGTACCCACCTCATAGAGTTATTTCAAGGACTAAATTAGATAACATATATTAAAACATTAGAAAAGCACCTGGCACTCACTAATGTCCATAAATGTCAGCTTTATAAATATCAGTATTACATATCTATCTTCTCATCAAAAATGAGGAAAATGAATCAAACATAAATGATTCTAAACTGCACCACGATAGGTGGTATGTCTGGCCTTAAACTCAGGTTTGTTAAAGGCTTTACATCCTCCATTAGTCCAGAGACCAAATAGACCCCATGAGATATTTCTAATATTTAGATAAAACAAATGAATGCTTCATTCTACTATGAGATAGAGTAGACATGCCATGGGCTCTATCTTATGAGTACATGTTTTATCAAACTCAAAAAAGGCCACAGTCGTCCCATTTTGCTAATTGTCCTTTCATACTAATTTGGGTAGCTTGCTACACATACCAACTAAAAAAGAAAAGCCAAAAAAAAAAACAAACCCCCTGCAGTTGTACAAAGAAGCCAGGGCCCTGGGCCACAACTACATCAGTTGTTAGGCTGCAGAGTCTTGACTTTCTGTCAAGAGTACTTTGTAATCTTCTCAACTTTTCTAACTATCATCCAGGGAAGGCTATTGTGTAGATACCAACACCTAGGAATGTCTGTGCCATCTGGGTAGAAATAAAAAGTCCCTGAAAGTTGATGTTGTAACTCTCACTGTATTTTTTTCCCTCTATTTTTCTTGTTTCTAATGTTGACAACCACCCACATGGTACACGCTGGTTCTCAATGTAGCCCACAGAAATGCCAGCTGGCTGCATGCCAGCGTCAGGCAGATGAGAGTGTTGAGAGCTTCCTCATAGCAAAATCTTGTCAACGACAAGCATTGTTTCTGAATTTGAAATGAAATATTTTTCTTTTTCCATCCCTTTGGTGTCTCTTCCCACCTGGGAATGGGATTCAGAATGGGTTACTAATTATATCTCAGTAGCTCTGATTCCTAAGGACTCCAGTTCTCAAATTTATGCAGCATCACTCACTTAGCTGCACCAGCTAATACACAGAAATAAGATGAGGCTGTCAGCAGCCACACACACCTTGTAGGCAAGGCTGGTGTGCCTCCTTGTCATTCTAGCCAGACTTTTTAAAATATGATTTGTTTTCTCCAAACCTGTACAATGCACAACACATAGAGACAAACCTGATAAAAACACAAAATCTTTCTCCTGCCTATTGTTGGCAATTATAACAACTTTGTCTTAAATTAGGAGAAATGCTCAATTTTCCTGTTTAAGATTCAATGGCCACCAATATTGAAACACAAGCCTTCTGGAATCCAAGACCGTTTGTGATGGTTAAGTTTATGTGTTAACTTGGCTAGGTGATGGTGTCCAGTTGTTTACTGGCGTGATTGCTACTGTGAGGGTATTTTGTGGATTTAAATCATTAGTCAGTTGATTGCATCTATGGCTGATTACATATACAATCAATAAAGGAGATTGCCTTAGCAATGAGAGAAGACTCATCCAATCAGTTGAAGGCTTTAAAGGGAGAACTGATGATTTTTGCAATTGGAAAGATTAATTTCTATCTCTACTTCAGTGAGCCAGCTTCTCCTGGGGAATTCACTGAAACTTTCATTGTAGCTCCCAACTTTGTAGCCTGCCCTATGGAATCAGGACTTGCCAATCCTTACGGTTGTGTGAGCCAATGCTTGTAATAAAACTTGTAATATTTACACATATAGTGTGTGTGTGTTTAGCTTGCTAGTTCTGTCTGTTTTCCTGGAAAACCTTGGCTAATACACTTTTTTTCTATCCTAATAACCCCTTTCCTGTTACCAACACAGGCTCTAAGGAATGTACTTTACTTTAGAATCTGGTCTTATTTACACTGGCTTGCTGATTAGAGTAATAAATGAAGGAAGCTTGCAGAGTGTACTGTATTTCCTTGACTATATAAAAGCACATTACCTTTTACTCATTAGGCATAATGCTTTAAAAAATTGATCTTCACTGGCTTTAAGACCTATTTGGACCTTGAAAATCTTCCAGCCAAAATCTAAGGTATCTGGCTGTATTACTCTGTACACAGTGAAAATACACGATGAACCTTCAGGCATGTGTGACATTTGCATAACAATATACTAACTTTGTATGTTACTGGGCTTTTATTAGTTGTCCAAAAATGAGGACAGTTTACTGACTTAAGGTTTCTTTAGATAATGATATAGTTAGGATTTGTGGGCTTGCCATTTAGTATCTTTGATTCACATATGGTGCTGTTGAAATTCAGAATACATTATTATCTCACATGGAGAATATTTTGCCAAGGTTCATGGGGGTTCCCAGATTCCAAGTGGCTCTGCCTTTGGGCGCAACAATAAGAGAGGGATTTTTTTTGGTACATCTCTTCTACTGGAGAATGGAGGCTTCCTCATGTCTGTAACTCCTGGCCCAGAACTATCCAGTAATTATTCACAGTGCAGCTATGGTTTGGACTATTTAAGTAATTCTTCCCTCTCCAATTATATTGTGCATGTTTTTGATAGAACAACAGATGGATTGTATTTACTGAACATTTACATGTTCTAGGCATGGCTGTAAGTGCTTTATCTCTATTATTCTTTTTAATCATTGCAGCAAGCCCATGAAGTAACATTGTTATTTTCTCAATTTTCATATGAGGACATTAAAGCACAGCAAGGTTAAAAGAGTCTCTCACAGTAACACAGTTAAGGGATGGAGGAGAAACAGGCCTTGGCCAGACCACACTAGACAGTGCTTTTAGCTACTACATTCCATAGACTTTGAGAGACTGCTCTTTCATAGAACTAGCAATATGGAATTTCCAGTATCAAGTAATCCAGAAAAGAAATAAGGAACCTCTCATTTATGATGCATAACTTCCTGAATTTTCAGGCTGCTTTGCCCCACTAGTAACAGCCTCTAGAATATCTTAATTTGGGGGCAATCCTTAATCTGGTATAGCTACGCAATTTATCTCTGCAACAAAAAGATTCTGAATGCATAACATGTAGTGAGAGCACATGAAGAAATGGCCAATTTAAAAGATGTGAGCATAAAGATTCCCTAAACAGGTGACTGTGGTGGTATCAGCATACACATTTCAGAAAATTGCTACCATCAACAATTTTGAGCCTTACCTAACAAATAAGTAGGGTTCCACCCCAGAAGAATTCAATGCTTGCTAGATTGAAAACATTTGTTCGTGTGTGTAGAGTGAGGCAGATTGTTGTGCCCTCCTATCAGAGGGAGTTTGGGAATAGCTCAACATTGCATGGTGCATCTGATCAAGGACTGGACATTGCAAGTGATATCTTCTATTAGAATGCTTTGATTTTTCACCATGAGGCCTGGTCATGTCTCACAATGATGGAACAAGCCTTGGCTCACTCTGAGTTCTGAGCGGTTTTAGATGTTGAGAGAGTACTGAGTGATTAGGATTCAAATGGCTCTGGCATTGTGGGATTGAGAAAGCCTTCTTGACCAATAGGGGTGTTCTAGTTTGCTAGCTACAGGGATGCTATATACCAGAAATGCATGGCTTTTAAAAGGGGGAATTTATTAAGTTGCATGTTTACAGTTCTAAGACCATGAAATGTCCAAATTAAAGCAAATCTATAAAAGTGTCCAAATTACAGCACCAACAAGAGGTTACTTACACTCAAGAAAGGCTGATGAAGTTCAGGGCTTCTCTTTTGACTGGAGGGCCACATGGTGAACATGAAGACGTCTGCTGGCCTTCTCTAGGCTTCTTCTTTCATGAAGCTCCCCCAGCGGTGTTTTCTTTCTTTGTCTCCAAGGATCTCTGGCTGTGTGGACTCTGTGATTCTCATGGCTCTCTCATGGTTCTGCCTCCCTAAAATGCTTCCCTTTTAAGAGATTCTAGTAGGCTAATCAAGGCCCACCCACCCTGCAGATTTTCAAAGCTGCTTGGGTCCTGTGACCCCTGTATTCTTTCCTCTATATGGAAATGTGTATATGTATCCCACGACAGTTCCTCCTTTGTATGTTGGCGGCAAATAACTTGTTATGAGTTTTAAAAGGTCCAGAGCAAATGGAGAAAATTTTGCCTTAGGACTGTCCATGCCTTTAACTAACTTTGATGAAACTTTGTACTGATTTTAATGTTGTATTAATCTTGTATTTGAAATGTTACTGGAATGGTTTAAGTTTCTCTGTAATTGTTATGGAATGAATGTATTTTATATGGGGAAAACATATCTTTTTTAGGGTCCAGAGGGTGGAATGTGCTGGTTTGAAATGATATATGTACCCTAGAAAAGCCATGTTTTAATCAAAATCCCATTTCGTAAAAGTAGAATAAGCCCTATTCAATACTGTATGTTTGAAACTGTAATCAGATCATCTCCCTGGATGATGTGATTTAGTCAAGAGTGGTTGTTAAACTGGATTGGATGATGACATGTCTCCACCCATTTAGGTGGGCCTTGATGAGTTTCTGGAGTCCTATAAAAAAGAACATTTTGGAGAATGAGAGAGATTCACAGAGAGCAGAGCAGAATGACATAGCCACAATAAGCAGAGTCCACCAGCCAGCAACCTTTGGAGATGAAGATGGAAAATGCCTCCCGGAGAGCTTCATGAAACAGGAAGCCAGGAGATGCTAGCAGATGGTGCTGTGTTCGCCATACACCCTTCCAAATGAGAGAGGAACCCTGACTATGTTCACCATGTGCCTTTCCAGATGACAGAGAAACTTTGACTATGTTTGCCATGTGCCCTTCCACTTGAGAGAGGAACCATGAACTTCATCAGCCTTCTTGAAGCAAGGTATCTTTCTTTGGATACCTTTGACTGGACATTTCTATAGACTTGTTTTAATTGGACATTTTCTTGGCCTTAGAACTGTAAACTAGCAACTTATTAAATTCCCCTTTTTAAAAGTCATTCCGTTCCTGGTATATTGCATTCTGGCAGTTAGCAAACTATAACACCACCCAACTTGGACACCTACCTTGCTGTTCTCCTCATACTAGCTGTAGGGTGCAATTGTTGAGGAAGAAAGAAGAAGAGGAGGAATGTGTTCATAGAAGGTGTATTAGTTAGGGTTCTCTAGAGAAACAGAATCAACAGGGGACACTTGCAAATATAAACTTTATAAAAGTGTCTCATACGACTGCAGGAATGCAGAGTTCAAAATCCGCAGAACAGGCTGTGAAGTCAGTGATTCTGATGGAGAGTCTGGATGAACTCCACAGGAGAGGCTCACCAGCTGAAGCAGGAAGAGAGCCTGTCTCTTCTGAATCGTCCTTAAAAAGCTTCCAGTGATTAGATTGAGCATTACTCATTGCAAAAGACACTCTCCTTGGCTGATTACAAATGGAATCAGCTGTGGATACAGCTGATGTGATCATGATTTAATTCTATGAAACCTCCTCATTGCAACAGACAGGCTAACACTTGCCCAACCAGACAAACAGGCACCACCACTTGGCCAAGTTGACATATGAACCTGACCATGACAAGGGGGAAAAGAAATAGAGCAAATTAAAGTTTCAGTGGCTAAGAGATTTCAAGTAGAGTCGAGAGGTCATCCTGGAGGTTACTCTTAAGGAAGCTTCAGTAAGATCCTGAAAATTGCCACAGTATGTCAAGCCCCCAACCAACAGTATTTCTGAAAACCCTAAGGTTTTCTATCTAAGACTGGGCTCTATCTAAGACTATAAATGTATTACCTAGTATGTTTATTATTTCAAGGACTTAGGCCTCCAGATTGTTCCATGCCAGGTAAGTGCTAAAACCCAGAATATACCAGCCTCTTCAAGAACATCAGCCAGTTTCATTCCCCTACTCCATAAGGTCAACACCTCTTTCCAGTATGAAGGAGTTAAAATGTTCATTGCCCAGATATTCCTGAATATTGAGAGAATGATTGAGTGAGAGGGAGAAGGTGTAACTAAGAAATTAGGGCGTAACAAATGACCATGACACTGACTCATTTTATAGATATTTCTGTTTTAGTTTCTGGTATATTAAGATAGCTAGAAGGAAATACCAGAAGTTGTTGAACTGTAACCCAGTAGGCCTGATCTTTGATAATGCTTGTATAGCTATATAGCAAAAAAAAAAAAAAGAAAGAAAAGGAAATGTCGGTTGCTTCTGTTTGCATGGATTTACTTCTGGATGTTTTATTCTGTTCCACTGATCTATATATCTATCTCTGACAATACTACACTGTCTTAATTAACTTACCTTTATTGTATGTCTTTAAACTGGGTAGAATGCAATACTGACATTCAATAAGAGGTATTGGATATTTGGGGTTTTCTTTTTCCTTTTTCTTTCTTTTTCTCGAGTATTGCAAATGTTCAAAGATTGAGAATGATGATGAACGCACAACCATGTGATGATACTGTGAACCACTGATTGCATACTTTGGATAGTGTATGAATACTTCTCAGTAAATTTACATTTTTGAAAAAACAACAACAAGAGACCTAATGCACCAAAGGCTAGTTGAAACCCTACCCTTGGAAACCTGTGTGCAAACCTTATTATTGTTCTGGGGTCAGGGCACAGGAGGAGGAAGGGCCATTGACTCATTTGTTTTCATCCATTTCCTATCACTCCATATCACACTCTCTGTTTCAGCCTGGATTAGTATCAACGTCATTCTCTTCTTTTTGGCCGTAATCAGACATTGAATCCTTAGAAGGTCAGTGTACTCGTCTGATTATTTTCTTTATTGCTCCACAGAAAAATCATTAGCAGCACTTGTGCATGATCTACCTGTTGATTTTTCTGTTTTTCTATACTTAGAATCCTAGAGCAACTCTGCAAATAAAAGGATGTCTCAGTAAAGATGCCACATGTTAGGATAATTCGGTAACTAATGGTTGCACTGTTAATTTGATTTTGCTGCTGATCAGAGATGGGACAGGAATTGAATTGAAATGCATTGCATCCGATTTGTAAATGTTGATACACATTATCCATCATTATTATGCTATTATGCTATTAACATAAATTATCACATAGAGGTAATTTAAAGCTGTTAACTGGCATAGGTATATCTTATTCCTTGTGATAATTATAGATAAAGAAAGGAGGTCACACTGCATGTGGCTTGGTATTATTGAGTGGGCTATTGATGGACAGTAGCAATTAAGTGATGCTAGCATTGAAAAATTACTTTGTTCGAAGTATTTCTTTCATTTTTCTGTTATACATGAATGTAACATATCATATTCAAATGAGCAGTAGATATTTTTTAAGAACACACTTTTGGGATGGACTTTTCTAAAGTCACTATTCTGCTGCATATGCTAATTAATTAATTTATTTTGCATATGCTAGTTTAATACTGATTTTAGTGACTATTTGTTTCACATTTTTTTTAGCTTCAGACTATAGTTATAGGACATTTTTTTAAAAAACTAGAAAGACACAAACATATTACCAGTGAGTTCTTCATTGATTACATGAACTCCCAGTTTATTTGTGTATGGATGAATGTGTCCCATACTTCTAAGCAAATTAGGACAAAAAAGAGGCTTATGTTTCTGGAAGCAAGTTCTTACTTTCGCTGAGGTAACTGGGCATGAAGACAGGCTCTGTGATAAGGCTATAATACTGTGAACAAAGACTTCCTGTTTCTCTGTGCAATCTATCAGATTACGTACTATATGTAGCCTTTGGGACATAACTATTGAAAGGAAACCCAAGATCGATTATATGATGAGAAGTAAAGCCAGGTGAGGAACTTTGGATTTCTCAGATTTATCTTTGAAATTCTTTGATGCTTGAAGCCACTCAGCCAGAGGTTAGGTTTAGGTTGTCAATGAATATCAAAATGAAAATACTGGCCAAATGGCATGCCTGAAAATGCTATAATCAGATGTCAAGGACAAATTGTGAAATGAGAAATGGCCGCTTAACAGAATTATATGGAATTATTTTACCTCATACCAAAGGGTTCTCATTTCATTCCACCTATCAGAGTCATATGTGAAAATTATTTTTGAGATGGAGACGACATAACATATGTGACGTTCTGGAGCTGTGAAAAGGGAGACCTAGCCTGATTTCTTGGTGCTCAGGTCAGAAAGTACTTACATAAACTAATAGAGAACACTACGTAAAATGGTTATTCTCAAAATTAAAGTGCCTAACAGGAAGACAGGGTATGGTAGAGTTGTCTCTTACTGATATGCTTTAAAATAATCATGAAGGATGAAAAACATATATCATCAAAATGACCCTTGAAAATCTCTCCTGAAGTTGCCATATTGAAGACTGATAGACACAATTTCTCCCTGAATCCAGCAGCTTTATTCCAAGGTTTACTAGCCTAAAGTTTCTTTGAATCTGAGAGGAAGCTGTTGCCTTCTATTTAGGATCAAAATGCGTTAGAAATACATATCTTTACACACTAGAACCTGTAGCAAAGGAGCAACATACCCACAATGATGAGGGGACTGTAAGAACTTGGGCTGGGTGGAGGAACACAATTTCATATTCTAGTATTGCATCTCTCATTCTCTCTAGGACACATCCTTGCTGAATGGACTTGCCAAAATTGTTGGGCTTATGCTTTGTTTAATTGATCTCTTCCTCTCTTCCTCTTTTCTCTCCCTGTTTTCCCCTATTCTTCCCTTTCTCATCTTCCTGTCCTCTCCCCTTATAACTCTCAACAGTTAGCTTTTATTTAATATAACCCGGATCATCCCTTTGAGATGGAGTACAGCAGTTGTCTTTTTTTTTTTTAAACTTATATATGATCTATTTTCATCTCTAAGACCCCTAGTTTCTCAGTTTTTAAACCTCTATGTCTTTTTCTTTGCTAGCAGGAGGCTTAAACTTTATGAAAGGTTGGCCTTTTTGAGTAGCTGATGAAAGCTGAGGACTCTTCCCCAGAAAAAATTCACCACATGCATTCAAACCCAATTTTCAAAAGCAAACAAAATAAAACAGGGGTTCATTCATGGTCCTATAATTCTTAACTAAGACTCTCTATACTACCACAAATTTCTCCTTCTACCAACTGGCAATCCACAGTCTTAGGATCTAATTATTCTCTCCTACATCATCACCATGATGATAATGACAACACTGCTACTGCTAATAAGTGAATAGCTAACATACATTAGGTGCTTAATTTGTGCAGGCAGTAGTCTAAGCATTAATTCGTTTACCTTTTACCAGGACCTGATGACAAAGGTACTGTTATCATCCTCATTTTATTTTTGAAGATACTAAGGTAAAGGAAAGTTGGAGAATTTGCCCAAGATCACATGACTAGTAAGTGTTGAAGTCCCAAAAAGTGTGGCTTGAGGGTCTTAGGTCATTAACCACTAGAAAAATCTACTTGGCTATATAAAAAAGAAACCAAGTGTCTTTTCTGTTTGACTTGGTTAAAAAGAGAAAAATGGATGATTACGGCCAGACTGTACCATTAAATGTCACTCTGTAGCAATATTCCTTTTTTTTAAATGAGGAGAGCTTCCCTTCTTTTTGATGTTGAGTATTCGGTGTTGGTGTTGACCTGCAACTACAGTGAGTCAGTGTTTCCATCCGTTCCCCTGGTAAGCACCTGAGTTGACCTCCAGCAATTTTTTAGCTTGATTCTGGATCCTTAAATTTACATACGTACTTCCCAGAACAGTTTATTTCTATATTATGCTTGTTTTTAAACCAAAATGTAACTTTCAAACAGAATTGAACAAAAATAATGTAGCTGCAAGTACCAGAAAGCTAACTTGCAGTAACTTACGGAACAAAAGACATATATTGGATCATGGCCTCCAAAGAACTCCTGAACAGTGATGTCACTGGTGAAGTGGAAGCCAGGGGGCATGGGGCCTGAGGGGCAATTCAGTTCAAGAAGTAAATGCTGATGGCCCACGTGGCTTTCGTCTGCATTTTTCCACATTTATTTTCTCTTACTGCCAATTGGCTTCAAATGGCAGGAAACATGAAAGGCTGCAGCTTACAAATTTTATAAGTTTTCATGTTAAGACAAGAGAGAGAGACGGTTTTCTTAATGCCAAGTTCACGAATCCAAGGAAATATATTTCGCTGACCCAACTTGGGTTGATTTCCCACTCCAAGAACAAACCAAATGTAGATTGAGGTGGAAGGATAGATAGGGTCATGTGTAAACATGCCAGTTCCATGGAAATATGTGGATATAATAAGAGAGGAACAGTTCTCAGGAGAAGAGAGAATGATAAAAGACAAAACTTAGTGGTTTGAAGCAAAAGGGAATTCAACTACATTTATTTGCTTGAAATAAGCATTAAATTATGGAAGTAACTATTGGACAGAAGACTTGAAAAAACTTATTCTTTCTTGCTGGATGGATACATTGGACTTGGGTTAATTTGATAGAAATCAGAAAAAAGTATTATAAATCCTTCAGCAAAATGAACAACATTATAGCTTTCACAATGTGACTGTGTGCTTATGAAAACCTTGTGTCTGATGCTCCTTTTACCTACCTTATCAGCCGATGAGTAAAACATATGGAATAAAAATAGATAATAGGGGGAACAAATGTTAAAATAAATTTAGTAGATTAGGGTATGATATATATGAATTTTTTTGTTTTCTTTTTATTTCTTTTTTGAATTGATGCAAATGTTCTAAGAAATGATCATGATGATATTCAACTATGTAATGACATTGTGAATTACTGATTATATATGCAGAACAGAATGATCATATGTTAAGAATGTTTGTGTTTATTATATTTTTTAAAAATTAAAAAAATTAACAAAAAACAAAACAAACAAAAAGCAACTGTAGCTCCTAAACAAAGAATGCTATGGTTTTCTACACAAGGATAGAGTGACTGTATATTTTCAGGATGAATCAAAAGAGCTTGCCATAGAAATGTTTATTTGGTACAAGATTTGTATTTTGACTAGAGCATGTCCTAATTTAACTTATGGACAGTTTAATTGAATACCATATGTACACAGAACCTTGAAAAGGGTACGAGATTATGTAGGTTTGTCCAGGTTAGTGTGATGCCCTGATAAATCCCAGAGTGATTTGAACAGTTAATAAAAAGTATTTGCAAAGTCCGCTTGCGGGAATGGAGATAAAGAGGGAAAATTCTTCTTCATTTGGAGAATTCCTGATATTCTCGCAAGCGGTGGGGACAACCAAATCAATAGGCTAAGCCCTCAATCTTGGGGTTTGTTCCTATGAAACTTATCCCCACAAAGGATAGGCTAAGTCTACTTAAAATTAGGCCTAAAAGTCACCCCCAGAGAATCTCTTTTGTTGCTCAATGTGGCCTATCTCTTTTCGGCCAACATGGCAAGCAAACTCACAGCCCTCCCCCTCTCTACATGGGACATGACTCCCAGGGGTATAAATCTCCCTGGCAACATGGGACAGAAATCCTAGAATGAGCTGGGACTCAGCATCAAGGGATTGAGAAAAACTTCTCAACCAAAAGGGGGAAGAGAGAAATGAGGCAGAATAAAGTATCAATGACTGAGAGATTTCAGACAGAATAGAGAGGTTATCCTGGAGGTTATTCTTATACATTAGCTAGTCATCACCTTTTTAGTTAAGGTGTAATGGAGAGGCTGGAGGGAACTGCCTGAAAATATAGAGCTGTGTTCCAGTAGCCATGTTTTTCGAAGATGATTGTATAATGATATAGCTTTCACAATGTGACTGTGTGATTGTGAAAACCTTGTGTCTGATGCTTCTTTTATCTACAGTATGGACAGATGAGTAAAAAACATGGATAAAACAATAAACGAATAATAGGGGGAACAAATGTTAAAATAAATTGAGTAGATTAAAAACTAGTGATCAATAAAAGGGAGTGGTAAGGGGTATAGGAAAAAATAGGGGAAAAAAGGTTAAAATATATTGGGTAGATGGAAATACTAGTGGTCAATGAGAGGGAGGGATAAGGGGTATGGTATGTATGAGTTTTTTCTTTTTTTTTTTATTTCTTTTTTTCTGGAGTGAGGCAAATGTTCTTAGAAACGATTATGGTGATGAATATACAACTATGTGATGAATTTGTGAGCCATTGATTGTACACCAAGTATGGAATGTTCATATGTTAAGAATGTTTGCTTTTGTGTGTTGTTTTGTTGATAAAAATATTTTAAAAAGTAAAAAAAGAACTTGCCATGTCTTGGAGCAGCTAGAAGAAAAAAACTAAAAACTGTGGAACTGTAACCCATACCAAACTTTAAAATCTGTTCTATAACTACTTGTTAAAATGTACTTGGAAATCTATTGCTTTTTAGTATATATGTTATAATTCACAATAAAAAAAGTTGAAAAAAAAAGAACAACATTTTTGTAAAAGTGTATAACATCCCCCTTAATTTGCTTTTTTATATCAGGTTATTTAAAGTGAAATAAACTTGTAAGAAGGAGCCCGTGGGAATAAGAGGAACTTGTCCTAGAAGAAAAACGGTGACCTTCTGCTGAATGATGTCTGGAAGAGTCAGGGGCTGTGATGAAGACAGCTTTAAGCTGAGAAGGAAAATGTGATGGATTTGTCAAAGGTCTTTTTGGTACTGTAACTGCCACCTGGGGCTTTTTAATGAAAGAAGCAAGATGAAATTAGTACACATAGCACTTTGAGTTAACATAGTGCTGAAGCAAGGATCTGGGCCACCTCCTAGAAGAATCTGAAGTTCGAGATACGGAAATTCCACCGGTCTAGCTGCAGCTGCCTCATGTTGACATCACCGTGCCAAGTAAAAGCTGGATCTGGAGAAAAGTGTATAGAACTTAAGAATTATGTCAGTGAGAAAGGCTTGCGTTTGGTGTGGATCACAATTTCATCATCAAACTGGAATGAGGGCAGGAAGGACAAATTTCTTTCTTATTCCCATTAAGTGAGAAAGGAAATTTGTGTCTGAGACTTTATATATTTGCAAATTCTTCGGCACCAAAGCAAAGCTTTTCTCTTTGACCAAACTAATGACTGTGAAAAAATGTTGGCTTCGAAGAGGCACATACAGCTCAGAAGTCCATCATTTGAAAAAATGAATTTCAAAATTTTTATCCTTAATACTTCCTTAAAATGCACTTGACATTTGTATTTATATTTATTATTAACAAATCTCTTTTGTCTATCATTAAATCTGGGAACATGATGATGGGAATACAGTTTACAGTAACATTTTCACACTGGGGGATTAAATGTGCATTTGCACAGAAAGTTCAAAGGACATTTTAGGATTGAATAAATATAATCTCTAATTTATAGTGAAAGTAGTCTCAGTAGCTTGAAAGGAAAAGCTACGGAGGGAGCAAATGGGAGGGATTGGGTGGAAAAATGCAAGAAGTATGCAAATTGGTAAAAAATGTATTTTTTAATATTTTTGTCATTGCACCTAACTTATGGTCATTAGTTCTATACAGGGGAAAGGAAAATAGGATTCTGGAATTACAATTTGTGAGAAAAAACTCCAACATGCCTCTTGGTAATTTAGAATCATGAAACATTATCCATTATACCACTGGGGAGCACTATGATATGGTTGGTCAAGAGGGTGGGCTCTAGAGTCAGAATTAGACTAAATTCAAAAATCTTACTATATTGCTTATTAGTTGTGACCTTGGACAACTTTATGTCTTAAGTCTCAGATCCTCCATCTGCAGAATAGAGATAATAATAGAACCTCCTTTGGAAGTTTGTTCTGATTAAATGGATAAATCCACATCATGTTATGATCAAAAGGCTGCTATAGGGCAAGTGCTTAACTAGACCTCCTGTTTATTTATGCTTAAATCTTAAATATGAGCCATCAACACCCTCTTTTCATTTCTGTACAGAGAAATCTATCTCATTGTACAATGTGCCAAATTCTCGTGGTCTTCCTGGCTGGAGTGCCTCTCTGGAAGGGTTCTGGAATTGCCTGGTTATTGACCAGGGAAGAGCAGTTGACTGCTCATTGCCTTTCCCATTGATAAGGAAGTGAGTCCCAGAATGCTTAAAGATACCCAACTAATCGGTGTTAAGTTTAGGGCTATAATTCATGGTTTCATTTACTAACTTATGCTTTTCTACTATGCCATGGGTTTTGAAGATTCTTTGGGGGCCAGAATCCACTTTGAGCATCTGATAAAGGTCAAAGCTCTCTCCCATTCAATGTATATCTGTATGTGTGTATATATATGTGTGCGTGTGTGTGTGTATGTGTATACACAAAAAGCTTTTTGCCTGCAATCTCAGTGATGGTTCTCTCACTCACCCAACTCCAGAACCTTTGGTTATGGACTCTAGCTGATCAACACCCTACTAATGCTGCCATCTTGGAAATAAATGATTCTTGGTTATTTCCATTCTTGTCCCCCTTTCCATCCATGTGCTTCACTTAGAGACTTTTGGTCACCTTTTCCCTATAGTCACAGGAGCAGGAGACATAGAAACAATGACATATCTTTTAGAGCTGGCTTGAACTTAGAAGTCCCACCCTCTTCGGAAATGTTTGAAAAAAATATGCAACTGACTCTAAGAGAAACACATTTCTACCCAAATCCTCTAGAAAAGGGCAAACAAAGAATTTAGGAAAAAATATAAATTCAAGAGTATGTTCAGTGTGACATTTCTTATTATTATGTTAAGTATATATGCAATGAGATTCGAGCCTTCAGTTTGTCTTCTCAAAGGAAAACAAAATTGCCAAAAAATAATTATTTGACTTATCTTCTAAACCAGCCTTCCAGAGAAAAAAGGTAGCTTGTCAGCCTACCAGCCTCATAAATGGGTATCCTTACAGAGGTTGAAAGAAGTTTTTCTCTTTTAAATTATAGCAATATTTCTAAGGGAGGGCAGAGCAAGGTGTGCTCACTCCTTACCTTTCAGGCACTTGGGAAGGCATAAGATAAACTGGCTCTTTGACCAAGGCATGTCCCTACTGCTACACTGGCTCTCTTTGCAAGGGACTGAAATATATAGGGAAAAAGTTTTTCTGTAACCCTGAGAATGGATTTCCGAGAAGATGACCAACCCCATTATAAAGGCTTTGCTACCTTCTAGCTCTCTTCACTGTGCTTACTTACTATGGTGGAAAATTTTCAATACTGCCAGTTTGTCTTTGATTTTACATTTTTTTAAATCACTTTCTAGCCAAATATCAATGCTGCTCACTGTTTTTTAGATGTTAAAAAACAAAGTTGCACAGTGTTTTTTTTTTTTAATTTACTTAGGGATTATCTCCATTTTTGGCCATCTTTGCCAACTCTTCTAAACACCAATGCTACGATAAGCCCAGTGAAACTCTGGCTTTTATGGTGAACAAAATAAACTAAAGAATTATTTCACCCAACTAATTTGGGAGATAGATTTTTGCTCCTTTCAGCCTTTATAAATCCTAGGTATCTCCACTACTAGTTTACCTGATGATTGGATTTCTGTCTTGCTTGCATTTTACCAATTTTGTTGGGAATATTGCACATAAAATAAAGAAGTACTTTTCATCTCTTTTTACTTAAAGCCAGGACATCTTCTGGATAAAAGATGTGACTTTTAGAAATAGAGCTAGGATATGAGAGTCTGCTCCAAATCGGAGACAAATCTAAAGTGTGCTGAGCAAAGAGGCAAGACAGGTTTCAAAAACCACTTACCATATTTATTTTTATACAAATACTTCATCTTGTATCATGTCCATATACTCTGCCATTGGTTACCCAATGGTAACGAAAATATTTATTTTATTACAATGTAGAGACATGATAAAGTAACAGGAGACCCGTATAGCTGCTTCTTCAGCTTTTCTTTTTTCCTGAACACCTTTGAATCCTACCTATGCCCTTCTTTTAAGTTTTCATTTCCGTATCTCTCCACTTTCATCTTGTAAAGTTCTTCCTCACTTATTTCATTGTGAAAAATACAGTAATGTGTTTCAAACCACTTTGGAATTAGCTAGATTGAGAATTGAAATTTTGGCTCTACACTTAACAGCTTCATGGCTTTGGGCAAGTTTCTTAATCTCCTTTTGCCTTGATTTCCTCATCTTTAAATTGGTGCTAATATGAAGAGTAAATGAGGTTTTATCTATAAAGTGGTAGTCTAGTGCCTGCTGACTGCTAAAAGCACTCCATCAATGAAAGCTACTTTTCCTGTTTCTCATTTCCTCTCTTTATTTTGTTCTTTAATTTTGGTCCTTTACCTTTCTTTCCCTTTCACTTTTTCCTTTCTGTCCTTAACCATTCAGGTTTTTCTTTTTTTGTTTTTTTTGCTCCCCTAACAAGGTCAAAGCTTATGTATATCTTTTCCTGTGACTAAATCCAGGGAGTCTCATTGGGAAACCTTAAGGAATTTGTTTTTTTTTTTTTTAAACTTCTTCAAAAGCCTGACCTTAAATTGATCTGTAATAGCACTTCATTGTTTCTTTTCTTTTGGCTCCAATTAGGTCAAGTCAGACTAGAGAAGCTGTTGGGTTCACACTGATCAGAAGCTCTAATGGAGAGATGGAAAGTTATAAGCATATTAGATTAAAAAGAAAAGAGAGAGGAGAAAATGATCAGTTTATAAATATGTTTTTTCAGGGAGTAACATCTTTCAACATGTGGAGCCCATGAGAAACTGAGAAAAAGAATGAAACAAATTAAATTCTTTGCATTTCTCTTTTCTCGTCTCCAAAATTAGAGAGGTGGACATGATAGTTTTACCTCTTTTGAATACTTGTGGTGTGGACCATGTCAGAGTGACTAATTGAATGATGCTTTGGTGTGTGAATTCTTCAGCCCTTTCATTGAGGGATGCTATAAGAGATAGGTTATGAATCCCATTATTTTATTTATTTAGGAATACCATTGAGGGCATTGTCCATTGAACTATTCAATGTGATCTTATATGAAACCCATTTCACTAGTTCACACTGGCTTCTAGGAAGCTTAGAGTCAAATTCAAGTCTCAGGTGTATTCCCTGGAAGACCCTTTTTGGCTTACTGTCTTTGCTCTCTTATTCTTATCCTTAATCCTGGAGTTTAAGTAACAATTTATTCAGATTTTTCCATATTGTAGAATTTACCTTAAATCTTCTGTAGAAACAATAGGGGAAAAATAATAAATAATTCTCACTTCTTCCTCTGGCTTCTCTAACTTTTTAGCATTCACCAGATGCTGTTTCCTCCAGACGTCATATCATCCACACACCTTCTTGGGCTCTGTCAATCTCGTGTGTAAAATCATTGACTAATAATTTATACACATGCCTACAAAGTATGCCTGTATTCGCCTCCTGATCTCTTATTTTTTCACGCAGATTTTTGTTTGAAGGATAGATTTTATTTGGCAAGAGGGAATCTATTGTGATAACTGGCACCCCCAAATCATACCCCATTTTCCTTTATGGTCTTGACTGCGCTGCTGAAGCCTCTCATTCGCTTTGCTATTTTGTTTGTTTTACTTTGGAATATGCCATCTTTTAACTACTGGAGACGGATCCCAGACAACATTTTTCCTGGTTTACTTTGTTTTTTCACCCTACCTAAAAGCAATTAATTATTGCAAGCCAATTTACCATGGGTAGCCCATGTCAATCCTTGGTTTAATAATCTACTTTAGTTACTGACGCTGTTTGCAAATTGCTTTTAATTTTGCAAATTGCCTCAGGAGAATTTCGGTTATTTACAACAAAAACTTTATTTTTTGCACATGTAACAACACATGTAAACATTATTTTATAAGGAGGAGAGCTAGGACACTGATAACCAGGATGGCATGTTCTTTAGCATAGTGGAGAAAAGCATGGGCTCCGGGTTTGAACTTCGGTTGGAACTCCGGCTTTTTCATTTATTCACCATGTGAGCCTGAACAAGTAACTTAGTCATTCTGTGCTATAGGTAATTTGTGTGTGTGTGTGTGTGTGTGTGTGTGTATGAAATGGGCTAAATAAGAGCACTTTTGTCTTAGCTCACAATCTGGGGCATAACTAATATTGTTAGTGATTTTTAATTGTCAGGATGAAACTCAAAACTGACCTGCTATGAACTTTGTTCTATTTAATTTGTTTCCTTACCTCCATGCCTCATGGTCCTTTATTGTTGGATTTCCGTTATTCAGAGAAAGCCGTCCCTTGCTCTAGTTGTATACTTGGACTTTAGGGGTGATAAAAAAACTAATATGTGTAAAATGAAACTAAAAAAGAAGTTGCTGATTTAAATAAGTGATCATTGTTTCTTACCAAACCCAGGAAGGATAAAGAGCCCCACTCAGTTCATTAACCAGTTACTAAATGGTGTTTGTGTTATCCCCATGAATACTAAATGAATTCATTATGATCTCTGCTATTACAGTGAATAGCAAATGAATTCATAACGATGGGCTCCATAAAAATGTTCCTAATGGAGAAGTGAATGCATTGCCAAGCTGCTTTCTAGAGTAACTGGGGCTTTTATTGCAATGGGGAAAATAAATAATACTAGGCACAACATTGGTTAGTTGGAGTTATTTGGGTGGGCTGAATTGAATTTCATGTTTTGGTGCTATGTATATATATTATATAAAATAAAACGTATATAACGTTACATACAAATAGGAATAGAACTAGGTCAGATATCTCTACATTTTTGGCTTCTGTCCTTCATTACTGATCTTTATTTTTGTATTTGGTTCAAAGAGAAGGATCCAATCATATACAGCTGTTCAACAATGAACTTTTGGTTTGTGATTAGATAGATTAGGCAAGAAAGTCTTGAGGGATTTCCAACCTTTCCTGTTGAGAGGCTGTGTGAAAAAAATGACTATCACAGTTGACCATATCTTCAGGACATGGCTCTATATAAAATCCAGTGAACCACTCACTGCCCACTTTTACTCAGCAGCAGAAAAAAAAAAATGTAGAATTAGCAGGATGAGTGGTATACCCTTGAAGTAATATTTGGATTTTATTGACCATCATAAATAGATTATGAAATCATGGCAGCAACAAAAGCACAGATGGTGTCTTATTATAAACCTGCAAACTATAAGCGATGAGCCTGAAGACCACTTAGAGGGCACTTGTGGGCCATCAGTGGTCTAAAAACTATGATAACCTCTCATCTAAATGTAGAGTTAATTTCTAAGAAAAAAAATGATGTAACTTCTTGGTTTCCTAATAAAATTAAAATACTTCTAGAGCTCAATTTCTAAGAACCCCTAGTTTTTTATGTAACTCAAGTTAATGGATTGCACTTAATCCTAGAACAGTAAAATTTAGCAAGATCTATAAAAAGTAGAAGAAATAGAAAGTGAAACTTTACTAATGCAAGTGATTTTAAAATTCAACTAAATAACATTACTTGCAGGCCTACAGTGTGCAAGTTGCTGTGGAGGGATGCATAAATAAGATACTATGTTAGTTTTCAAGGAATTTTCATGTAGCCTGCCAATGACATATTTAATCATGATGTAAATTAGACTGGATTAACACTTAGAATCAGCATAGGCATTATGAAATGGGAGTAATAATAGAAAAATAATAGTAAACACTTAGGAGTACTTTTTATGTGCCAGGTACTCTTCTAAGCACTTTACATAAATTAACTAATTTAGTCCTTACAACAAATCTATGCGGAAAGTGCTATTGTTATCCCAATATCCATGTGAGGAATCTGAGGCACAGATGGTTAAGTAACTGAGATGGCTTGCTGACCACCACCTTTCCATGCTTTCTTTCCATGATGGAAGGTTGTTGCTGAGAAGTAGTTGCTAAATGGAGAGAATTCCAAGGCACTGGACAAAGGTGGAGGCACAATATGTAAGGAGGCTGGGTTCCTGAATACCACAATAAGCATTACTTGCAGCATCCGCATGGTAGATGTTTACAGCATCTTGTAGCATCTATGTACATTGGGCCTTGCATGAGTGAAAAATAAGCATTTATGGTGTTGAGTCACTGAAGTATTTGAGATTTGTTGCAGCAGCTAATGTTCTTACTCTAAGTAATGCATATGACTAATAAGTAGCAAAGCTGAGATTATGAATTCAGCTTGTCTAGTTCATATTATGAGCTCTTAAGCACTATGCTGCTATTTGTAATAGAAAGAAAGCTTTAATTACAAGTGGTGTTTTCTGCCATTGCTCGTATAGGAATGATAGTTGAGCTGATTCTCAAAGAGTATTGGGGGACAGTGTGTTTCTAAGTATAAACTGGATGACATCTTAGACAAAGTGCTGGCTTGAACAATGGCTTAGACAAGGGGCTTTGAAGAGAATGTTTGGGGGATGGCAAATCATTTTCTGGATCTGCAGCCTAAAGATTTTAAAGAAAATGGTCATTGCTAAGAATGAAATGAAAAGAAAGGCTGAGATTTGATTTGGAGAATCTTTGATGTATAGTTAAGAGTTTGGACTTTATACTCTTTGACAATTGTTTCCAAAGTGAGTTATGGGGACCACAGCATGTACAGAAGATAGTTCCTTAGGATATGAATAATTACTATAACTATTTATATGGATTTTCTGTCTTTAAAAGACCCTGGAGTTTTACTAATATTTAATGCAAGAATTCACATAGATTAGTAAATTTTACTAACATTTAATATACGGATTCCATACTAGTTGATGTATAATTTTCTAATATTTAAGGTCTGACAGTCATGATTCATATAAAGGATGTAAAAGTCTTCCAAGGGCATGAAGAGTGGAGGATATGACACAGAAGGGTCAATTGTGCTATTATTTTCAGAGAATAGCCATGTCATCCTCAAAAAATAGAAAAGTGACTTTAAATTATAATAAATCTGCAAGTATTAATAATAGGGTGGTATATGGGAATTCTATATTTTATGCATGATTTATTTGTAAATCCACAATTTCTCTAATTTAAAAAAGTTCCAAAATTTTTAAAAATTTATCTCAAAGAAACCATGGATAGAAGACATTTTAATAACGTAAAATCATGTGATCTAAATGTGGCGGTTGGTGTCTTTATCAGCTATATCATAAAGTAAGAATACAATGATCTTATTAGATCTGATTAATTTGGCTTTCCCCCATCTAAACTGATAAGAATATACTTTGAATAATGGTTTTACTACCCTTGAGAATGAACTTTACTCTAAGTACAATGTCTTGAAATATTATACAATCCAGAAACTTAAAAATATTTTATATTTATTTTTATCATATTCTTTTATGATTCCTGTTTTGGGTCTGCTTTGTAAAACAACATTAATGCTTAGAACATGTATTTTACACCTAAAAATAAATATTCCCATATTGGAAGGGCATGCTTAATTTCCTTTTTGTTAAGATTGTGGAGTTTGGAGACTGCCGTGAATACAGTGGGAAAAAAAATCCCTGAGAATGTGATGAAGGTAGTGATAGGATCTGAACCATACTTTCTCATAATACCTTTTATAGTCAATGTATATCTGTTGAACTCATAACACATGCTAGATGCAGAGCTAGGTGCTGACAGGCAGATTTGGGGAGAGGAAGAGGGCTTGTAGCAGTGGTGCAAATGGTGAAGTAGGAAGAAAGCACTAAAAGGAGGCATCTTAGCACTAATATGAGACACTTTAGTGCAAATAGGGGATAAGAAGTGTCGTTGCTAAGATGTGTCGTTGCTAAGATTTCTCTACTGACTAGATTCAGCATATAAAAGAGAAGTTAGCAATGAATTCAAGGATTTCAGCATGGGTGAAGTCAGGCACTGACTGTGACAACAAACTCAGGAGAAGGAATGGCTAGAGAAGTCAGTTTCATTTGGTGAACCCACCAGAAAGAGATGCTCAGCACATATAAATATGACTGTGGACTTCAGAGGTAGAGATTCAATTACAGCAAAAATCTACAGAGTACCATAGCTATTTATTCGGTGGTGGCAGTATACGTGATGCTTTCTATACTTTATTGCAGTCATTCTCACAGTAAACCAATGAAATAGGGGTCTCATCACCATCTTACAGATGAGTGGGAACTGGGGCAGAGAAAAACTAAGTCATTTTCTCAGGCTCACACATACAGTAAGTGTTGGAGATGGTCTCTGCACCATGTGGCATGACATGGAGCTCGTAGCTGAAATCATGGGAGTGGAGTAGATTAAGAATAAGAGTGTCAAAGAGGAAGAGTCAAATGAGAGAAAGAGATTGAAGATGCAACCATTCTTATATAATACTGGTATTATACCTTGTACCCTACTGGTAACATAGGAAATTGGTTAAAACTACAGTTTTTTTGTTTTTTTCTCAAATACTGATTCAATACCACCATTGTGGGAGGTAACGCATGACTGTGTGGTAATCCCTGCAGCTCAACTCCTCAGGTAGCCAATGGATCTCCTTGTGATTATGATTCAAAGAGAGAAGGAAAGGAGCTAATGTTCAAGACTGAGAAGGCAGTGAGCCCCAGGAAGTATACTCAGAGAAGTCAAGAAAAGCGTTGTTATTTTTGTTTATTTATTCATTTATTTTTAGTGTTTGGCCCATTTCAATATCACTTCCATGTTTCCTGAAGATGCTTTTGATACTCTTTATGATTCCTGGTCTTTCCTTTTTTTAGTAAACACACGCACACATCTATCTAGTTGATAAAACCATAACACAAAATCTGTAGTTTTGATAAATTCCCTATTGGTCCAATTTATAAATTACATGTTAGGGTTCAAGTATGTTTAATTATTCTTGACTTTATGCAAAAAAGGCATTACAACCTGTCTAGCTCAATAATGGCTCATTACACATTTTGGAAATAAGACAACTTCTCACATAGTGCTTAGCAAAATGTTAAATGAATTAAATGTAATTCAATATGAACTTTAACACATGGTATCTCATTTAAAAATCCTATGAGGCAGGTATTATTATCCTGTTTTAGAGATGAGATAACATGTTAAGTGACTTGCCTAAGGTCACACAGGGTGAAGAGACAAAGCTTGGTCTTGAATGGATTCCAGATATACCACTGGCACCTTCCCCTGAATTCCATTTGTCTTGCTTAGACTTAACACTGAAAGTATAAGGCAAGTATATATCTTACTGTGCTATTAAAAAATCTTACTTTTTTTTTTCTAAAAATGCTCACAGCAGAAACAGCTCTCAGCACTTTGAAGGGGACCATTTTATTCTGCGTAAAAATGCTCTCAAATAGGGCTATTTAGTAGCAAATCCACTGACAGTCTCCTGAATGTACTGTTAAGTAAGGACAAAGACTAAATAGGAAGGGATATTCTTGTGGGGAGAGAATGCTATTATTATCACCCTTATATTCAGCTCGTTCTTCTTGTGGTATCTGAAGAGAAATGATGATGTGGATTTACCATTCTCTACTACCGTCCTGGAGGGAACCCATACGCCATTACATAACTGTTCTGAATATATGTTCTATTTCTACCATATCCACAGCAATAACAACATACTTGGATTAATGCAATCAATTATTCACTCAACACACCTTTTGGAGTAATTATTATAGACCAGGCACTGGGATAAGCATGTTGGATACAAAGAAAAAAAGCATACAGCACATAACTTTTGACTCTCATTCTCTAGCTCATGTATCTTAGATATTTATATTTGTGCACATTTGTACATAGTATTATACATAGGAAGTTTAAATATATTCTAAAAGAAATCATATTAATAATAACCTGACATTATGCCCGGGAACAACTAATAATCTTCCCGTATGATCTAAATGCGAAACTTTTCTGGTGGGGGAATCTCCTTATACAGTCCTTTTCTTCTCACGCTCACGTTTTCCTCCACCGGCAGGTTGAGGGCCTCAGATTTAGTGAATGGCCCAAAACACAGATCACATGACTTGATTGGGCTTTGGGAATCTTTATTCTTTGAGATTTCTACTAGCATTTTTCTCCGTGGCAACAAATGATTTTAAATGATCTGTGAAATTGATTTATTCTTCCATTAAACACTAATGAATGCTACTAGATGCCCTATGTAGTTGACAGTCGTTGCCTTTGAGTCCAGTTTACATTTAAACAAAATTCTGATGGTCTAGGATGATTAAAGAGGATTTGGCATAATTCCAAATGATTTCTTAAGGGCAGTATGCCATACAGTGTCTTTTTGATGCCACCACCACCAAGTGAGCTAACTTTTAAATCCAAATGGCTACTACGTGTCTGCCCATCAGCAAAGAAAAAAATAATTGAAAAGATCTAGACCTGTGCGGTCATAGTAGGTGCATCGTCCAGGCGATTGTCTTGCTTTTCTTTCAAGTTATGGCCTAACATAGCAAATTGAACAGAACTAATGCTGATATAGTGGCTGATGCTTCAAAAGCAAAATGAAGCCCAGGACCTGGTAAACACTTTTGCTTAAAAATGAAATTTAAAAAAAGCAGGTGACTTTAAGTAAAAAGCTTTTGTTTTTGTTTAGCCACCAGTGATATGGCTAGCAGTGTTGTGGGATGTTGGGGTTGAGAGTTTAGCCTGCACAACCAAGACCATTGTTTTACTGAACTACTAGGAAATGATGTGAAAAATCATAGTGTTGTCTCATTTTGATCAGGGTCTAAGTTGATACAATGAAACAAGTTTGATAATTAAACCACTCCAGAAAAATTAATGTTTCCTCTTTTAAGCTATTCTTCTGTTCATAAAATTTAGGCAGCAACATTTTTTGCTTTTTTAATTTTTATGAGAACGAAATAAGTAAACTTAATCTTCAGAGGTCAGAATTATGTGCCTTCAACACTGACGAACATTGTAGAACAACAAGAGTTTAAAGTCATCTCATGAATCACTGGATTTCGAAATAACTGTCTTTTGGAGGATACCTTGCAGTAAATCCCCAAAGCAAACCCCAAAGATTTATGGTTCCTTTTTCCCTTTGGGCAATATTTAGCCTTGTTCACCCCTCTCTACTTTTTAAAATGCTTCCTCCTTTTGATTCCATGATAGCTAAATCTCCTGATTTTTCTCCCATCATTTTACTTGTTATTCGCCTTTCTAGAGGTCTTCTTAAATAAGGCTACTTCTCAGATTTCTCCCACAGGTTCCCTTGTCTCACACTATACATGCTGCCTGGGGTCTCAGAGTTGACTCTCAGATGTTCTGCTCAAATTCTTCTCATTTTTACTGCACAGCTTTACTTTGTGCCCCCCAGACATCTACAATTCAGCATGTTAAAAACGGAAGCTGCAAATTCCTCTCCACACATATCCCTCCTCCTGTGTTCACTATTATTTTTGACAAATACTGACTCCCCAATATCAATAGCACAACTTGTTGGTAATTTAAAGTTGAGTTTATTGTTATTGAGATACGGTAAAAACATCATCTCAATAGAGTTTTGGTGGTGTCTGGAAGGTGGGAAAGCAAGTTGGAATTTATTGAAAATTGGAACTTTGTCTTAAGATGGGTATTTCAATGATAGATTAAAATTGGTTAAATATCATGATACAACAGCTCAGGATTGGTGGAAATGGCAAGGTAAGGATATTTGAGGTAAGGGATTCAAAGGAGCATGTGGTGGTTTGAAACTTTTTACCAATAAAACTATAAAAGGTCATTTTGTCCTAAAGTAAAATAAGAAATTATTCTAGAATAAAAAAAGAAGGAAGTGTGGAACAATATCTGAATGGATATAGAGAGTTGCAGAAGCTTCAAAGAAAGGGAATTTTGTTTGTCGTAGATAAAATTTTCTGGTATTGGTCTGTTCTTAATAAGAAGTTGCAGAAGGTTACTCTTGACCTTTTGTGTAATCTTCCTAGATAACAAAGATTCTATGTCCTACCTGGATAATATTCTATGGTTTATATTGACTTTATTATGTCCTTAATTATTTAAGTATACAAAGGTTTCACACTTGAGAAAGAGCTAAGATTCTTTGTAATCATGTTTCTTCTTATGCTTACTTTTAAAATCTTTTACCGTCATTTTGGTTAGTTAGGTAGCCAATTATTGTTTCTTAATAACACATGATCCTATCTTAATCAAGTGTTCAAATCTCTTGACAGCTTTTGAGAAATTGAATCCTAGATGTTAGCTTTTAAACCTATGGCTATCTTGAAGATTTTCCAGAGGGAAAGAGATTTTCTCTTTCCTAGAGAATCACAAAAGATTTGTTTTTAGTTTTTTTTTCCACCTTGGAAAAGAGAAATAATTAGGTTTATTTAATATGTTTCCATTGATTAATTGCATGGGAAAAGTTGCTTAGCCTTCCCTAGGCTAAATTTGTATCAGTAAATGTTATTAATAAAAACTTCAGAAATCGTATGCTATATGGAAAAGTTCCTAGAGATTTGTCAATGACTTCAATATCCACAATATGTTTCTATTTATCATAATCATGGTGCTGCTTTGCCATCAGACAACAGCAATATTGTCAATTACTTTTTACAATGTTAGCTTGGTTGCAGTTTTCTTTAATATGGATCTACATTTTCTGAGAATTCATGTCACTTTCCTGTGGATTTTTATTAATAGTCAGATGTTTAGGGTCTATTCTAGAATCTTTACGTGATAATCTTCATGTATTCTTGGTATGTTCTAACTCTATGCTTGGCATATTATGTCTCAGGAATATTATGTATGCTATATCTGAAGATTTTTTTTCTGGAAAAGTTATGTTCACCTGTTTATATACAAGTTAGACATAATGTTCACTACTGTCTTTGAAAATTGGGTTAGTTGTTTATGGATATGTTCCCTAAACATTTTTGGATTGATTTTATTATCTTGTTTTGCATGCCACAGAAACAATCAAATTTCCTTGTCAATTATACTATCCATGTTAGGAATTCTTATATCTTTCAGTAATAAGGTAACCACAGCCATTTTATGTCTTTTGTCATCTAAAGGTAAGTTTTTTTTTTACGTTTGTTTTATTCCAGTGCTTCCCTTAAAATACTTGCAATAAATCACAGGCCAGAGTGCTTTGTCTTCAACAAAGTACTGTGTCAGCATCAAGTGGAAAAGGACTATGCTGGAACTTTGGGTACAGACATCTGGTGACATTGCTTAAACCACTTTGAGATGATAGCAGTGAAGTGAGTCAGGATTTCCAGAACTCTAGGCTAGAATTAAATGAGTTCATGAGACTGTAAACCCGAGATTGAGTGGAACAAGAATTGTGTAATACTAAAAGAACCAATGAGGAACAATTTTGGCTTTTTGAATATTGTTGATGTTTTATTTGTTCTATTTTCTGAGATATATATGGAAATTCTTTCTCTGTTTTCTCAAGCTATCTATAATATATAACACTTAGTAGACTATGCTTTTATAAACAGTAATGCAAAGCTTGTCAATAATGTCTTATTATTCCTACCTGATCCTTCCAGAATTCAAACACTCTTATTGAGTGTTCTTATTTTCATGGTACGTATTTATTTGCATATTTTATGACTGAATTGTGTCTCCCAAAAAAGCCCTAACCCTGGGATCTGTGAATGTGATCCTGTTTGGAAATAAGATCTCTGAAGACTTTATTAGCTATGATGAGATCAAACTGGGTTAAAGTGGGTCTTAGTCCAATATGAACCAGTGTCTTTATAAGAGATAAAATAAGGACATATAGTAGGAGACAGACTTCAGAGGAAGCATGCTTATGCTGACACCTTATTTCAGACTTCTAGCCTCCAGAATTGTTGCTTTCAGCCACCAAAGTTTGTGGTACTTTGCTATAACAGCCCTAGAAAATCATGACAGCATAGTTTCACTAAGAATCTGGAAACATTGGTTATGCAGCCAAATCTTTTCTTGGAAGTCGTATTTGACAATGTTGCTCATTTAATCAGATATAACCAGACACATAAGGAACTAATGTTGACTTTATGGAACCAGAACTTGCAAAGTCCTCATGTGAAAATTGGTCTGCTACTTAGTTTATAGGGTAAGGAGGGTCATTTCCTGGCAAACTCAATATTTTAGTTTTCTAGGCTATTAAGCAGATACTATGAATGGTTTAGGCTTAAGCAACGGAATTTATTCACTTCTGGTGAGAGTGTAGGAAAAAGTCCAAATGACAGCATCATCAAGGTGATGCTTTCTTCCGGAAGATTAATTGTCAGTGATTCTTGGCTCCTCTACACATAGCAAGATACATGGCAGCTTCAGTTGATCTCTGTCTTCTCCTCCAGGTTCCATTGCTTCCAGCTTCTTGTTCCTATGGCTTTCTCTTTCTCTATCCATTCTGCATATAAAAGACTCCAGTAAAAGGATTACGTCCCAATCTGAATGAGGTGGGTCACACCTTAAATGAAGTAATCCCATTGAAAGATCCTATTTATAATGGGTTTACACACACAGGAATGGATTAGATTTAAGAACATATTTTTCTAGTATATATACAATTTAAAATCATCACACCCAGGAAACTTAGGGGACTCTGGTGACCTTGAGAAGAAAGGAATTCACCCATGTTTATAGGCACTACAGGTGAAACCTAGTGGTAAATTCTTGGTTTAGCTCCCTAGCTATATGAGACTTTTAGAAGTCCAATATGAGATTCCTCATGAAAACTTCTAGCAAAACAAGTTAAGAAAACATATGTGGTTAATTTTATTTTTGTATCACTGATGTAAATAATCAGGTCAAACCAAATAATACAGGTCTTCTTTTGTGATCAAGAATTATCTTTTTTTGAGATTATTCTTGATCAGAAGAAGGCTAACTGCAGTGAGACGTTTTAGTTTCAATGGAACACTATGCATTATCTTCTGGATTATCAGATTCTAGGCCTGTTCACTGTCTTTGAACTATTTTACATCTCTTTGTAACTTGGGGATAATTAATAGATTGGCAAATCCTGTCCTGTCTGCTGAAGATTTGATTGACTTTCTCCCTTCCTAGTCAGAAAACAAACAAATTGTACAGGAACATTTTACCTTGACCAATTGTCAAAGCTTATCAAATTTTCAATTTTTCCAGTTTCCTTCGGCATCTGGCTACAACTCTAATCTAATGTTTCTGACTTTTCTTCCTTTCATCTGATTTGGAATCACCTAGAACTACAACCTAATCAATTGCCTAGATCCTTACTGGAGCTCTAGATTGTCTTTCAGCTCACCCTTTTCCCTGGGATCTAAACATGTCCTTTGACTTAAAACTTGACAACTTGATACCAGTCTGGAAGTCCTCACTACCACAGCTGACATGCAAGGCTTGAGTTCTCCTTGGACAAGCCATTATCTAGACTACTGGACAAACCACTATCCAGCCACAAAGAAGTGCAATGAAGTACTCAAGTCCCTTTCCTGAGAGGTAGCCAAGATGTGGACATCATCGCCAAACTCATCAACATTCCAGCAGGATACTGCTAAGAAATTCAATGAGCATTGCTACATAACTAAAGATTTCCCTCCACAGACTTCTTGGAATCTGCTGGACTGGTGATCCTCAGAGTTCAAATCCTGGCTCTAATATTAATTAATTTTTTTTTCATTTTAGTCATATGTTTCTAAGGTACCTGATCTCTAGTACCCTAAAACAACTGACTTTTGATGCCACTTCTTAATGGATAACGTAACTGGTTTTACAGAAATAATGCCAATCAAAGCCTTAAAAGGCTATTTACTAAACCCTGCTTTGCCTTGCTCATGAGGTTTATGCTCACTTCAGAGTTGGTCAGTGAGCAATTGAACAAATGAGGAGACTGACCATGTTGAAATTTCTCAGAGCCCTGTGTTCTTGGAAAACAGTGTAGATTGAAAAACCTTTCACACTTTTTTATGTTCTGAGAAAGTGCCAAAAGATTAACTGCAAAAGATGACCCTGCTCTGGCATATTCTAAGATAAGAAATCCACACTTCCTCATGACCCAGATAAGACTATCTCCATCCTTCCTCATGGCACCCATAAAACTTGGGGAAAACTCCTTTATTTACTTTCTTCTATGAAATCTCAAGATCCCTCTTTTTTTTTTATGACAATATGTTAAATGCATCTGTAGAACTGCATTTCAAAAGGAAAGGAAATGGTGATCAAGTGTGAAGGTTCCTTAAAACATTTAAAAAAATGTGTGTAATTGCAACATGGATGCGATCCAATTTACCTCAACTTTTTTTGGGTTGAACCAAAGAAGGGCTGGGGATGGAAAATGCTTTCTTTTTTCATTGAAAAGCAATGATTGCTTAAGGTCAGGAGAAAATGGCAGAAAGAGCACACCAAAATGTCAATACTGATATTTTGAATGTGGAATTATAAGAAATTTTTAGTTAGGTTTTTTTTTTTTTAGAAAGGGTCATACTTTCTTCAGTATTCCACATTTATGTCAATTTGGAAAAAGCAGAGAGCGACCAAGTGATTTCTTTGATAATTTACTCCCCTAGGAGTCAGTCGATGCTTTATGTGAGATGTTATAGGGACATAAAGACAGCAAAATGTTTCATTAACTGGGCAGTTGATGTAAATATTCACTTTTATATCACAGGTTAAGTTTAAGCCTTAATAACCTTAGACCTCTCTTGCAATTTCTCAGAAGATTCCATCTACAAATGATCATTGCTAATAAAACTTTCTCTCATGACATAAATTTAACTTGATACAAAGCTTGAACATTTAACAAAGTGAATTTAAGCCCATCTCTAGCAAATCTCTTTTATCTTTTCAAGATCCTCCATTGTGATCATCTGGATGCATGATCCTTTGTCCCCCAATTTATATTCATATTTACATAACTCTAAAACACTAACCATGATTTTATTCCATGGCACTTGCTTGCTTATATTTTGCATGTCTACTTTACCTGTGATTGAAAGCTCTTTGAACACAGTTTTTAGAGCAACATCTGCAGAACAGATAACAGCAGTTTGATAAATACATGTCGAAGGAATTCAGTTTGATGATTGCATGACTATTCTCAATATGAGGTAATGTTTTGGTCAGAAACATGTGTAGTGACTGGTTCATTAACATTAGTTGATTAGATGGTTTAAAAGTCATAAACTGCTCATGCCATTCTACAATTCCAATTTTGATAATTGGCTGAAGTGATGTATAATGTCAATGAATTTAAACTGTCATGCCTTGGAGGCATTGTAATATATGGGGAAGAACATAAGCTTTGAGTCAGACAGACTTTTGGCTCCTTAATAGCTATTGACTTTGAGAAAATATTTAGTATTCCACACCTCAGTTTTCTCTCTGTAATATGGGAAGATAATTATCCCTGAGTTGTAGAATCTTGTGTGAATTAGAATGACAAATAAAGTGCTTGGCCTCTAATAGGTGCCACAAAATTGTATTCGCTTCCCTCTTCCTTCTTGCTGGGTTATAATCACAGTGGCTGTTCATGACTGATTTCAGTCTGTCCCATTGTCCTAATAGTTGTCAGGAAATGCACTCAACGCAATGAAAATTGGGTCACCATATTGATCCTTGTTGATCCTCATCAATTGGCAGGCTGTTTCTTAGAACAGAGGCTTATTATGCTATCTGGTGTTTGTGTTTAGAGAAGCATTTGCTTGACCCTCGTGCAGTGCTTAACCATTGCTGATTTCTCTCTTTGTCATTTTGCTCGGCCTTGCTGCACTCCCTTTCACACCACAATATGCTTTTGTGCAAGGAGCCACCTCACTCCAGGGAGAGGGCTGGTTTGCCTCTCTGTCTGTGGATGCGGATACGTAAAGCAAGATGGCTCCAGGAGGGGCAAAACTGTCCTGAATTATGGATGCCTGTAGAAGGGTGATTTGTTTTAATTGTAATACTTTATTTTTGGCTGTGCTCATCTCCTGCCAGATTTCTAATTCCCTTAACATTTAAGATTGCCAAATCAGACCATCTGTAAACATGAAAAGTTGTAAAACTGGGGTCTCTCACCAAAGTGATAGTTTTGTGTTCTGAATAGAAGAAAGACTGATTTTCTCAGTACTGAAAATCCCAAATAATAGAGTTTAGAATGGGTATACCCTCAGTTTCCTCTACCTCTGACCTTCTGGGGGCTTTGTGGGAGTAGATGGATCCTGGTTTGCTGACCATCATTTTTTCTTTTCCCTTTCTTTCTTTCAAGAATGTGTTTTGGCAATTACTGTGGAGAAGCCCAGCATAGCCTTTCATGAGCCAGAAAGGTAAAAACTGAGCTGACAGGACAGCCCCGGCTCTCTGCTGTTGGTGAGTTATTCTGCTTATTCTACATATGTTTCCATTTAATTAAAATGTCATTTTTAATTAAAAATGAAATGTCAAGAAGGAAAAAAATTGGCAAAGCCTGGACTTTTGCAATGAATGTAAGTAGGAAAAGTCAGTAGAGAAAAAACTTTGAAAAGATGAGAACTGTATCTTATTCATCATTTTGGTAAAAAAAAGAATCAAGAGATTTGGAGAGGTTTGATTGCTTTTTGCTGTTCATGGCACACATGCACATCTGCTTTATAGCATGTTCCCATAATTAAAAGATATATATTTGATATGTGGGCACATGCTTTAAGTTAATGAGTGATGCTGACGGGTGCCACATTTTTCATAAGTGACAGAGCCACTAATGAGATGTAGCACTGACTGCAGAGGGCACCAATAAATTGCGTAAAACACCCCTGCTGGCGATTAATTTAATTTATTTTATAGAAGCATAATGCCTTATCGTTTAATGCGGAGCTTTTATTTTGTTATAAAGATCCAGGCCTGCATTGGGCTTTTCAAGAATTATGCATCATTTATGCCTCCCATTTTAGCAGTACTGATAGAGAATTTCCACATTATGATTAAATACTCAAAGGAATGCTTCCATAGGCAAGTAAGTTCCATAAAAACAATTGTACTAGTGTATACATCACCTTTACTGTGGAGTAGCAACTGATAACGTAGTTAGGCAGATGGTGGAGATGGTAGTAACCATTTGGAGAAGTTGAGAAAAAGTCATTTTGGTATTGAATAAGAGAAAGTGAGCCACTCTCCAACAGGTAGTATCTTGATTTGGCCTCCATCTCTTCCTTTTATCCTTTTCTTTGCCCTTTGGATCAAGTTGAGGAACTTCCCTTCACTCTCCACATTCAGCCACGTTGGCTTCATTTTCTTCCCTCTATAGTGCCATAATTTTCCTGTATTAGGTGGGAGCATATGCTCTTCCTTCTGCTCAAAATGCAATTTTCTTCCCTTATTCTCCCCTAAATTTCCACCTAGTCACCTCTACTCATCTTTTAGAGCTTAGCTTGCACCGCCAATTCTCAGTTTCAATCAAACCTTTCTTGTAATGGACTTCCTCCCCTCATCAATAGGTCCATGTCCCTCCCGTTGTGTTCTTCAATAACACTTTTCACTTCTTCTTTGTAGCATTTACAGCAACTGTAATGAAATACTTAATCACTACTTAATCTGCCTACCTTTTTTGGAACATCAACTCCGAGAGGGCAGAAACTGTTATCTTGTTTGTGACCCTAGCACCTGACACAATGTCTTCAGAGTTTACTTCTACTGTTTAGAAGTAAATGTAAAATAAATATTTGTTGTTGAATGGATTTTTCTTTCAGTAGAGTTAGACACTGTAAGTATTTGCTTAGCCTGTTCAAAGCCAGTTAAAATTAGTACAAGTTCATTTAGATAATAGACAAGCATAATAACTCTAGTCTGGCTTTTGCTCTGTCTCTGGTTCTATTACAATCTGTGATAATGAATGTAGGACTTTGAGCTTGATCCTTGAAATACTGAAAAAAAAAAACAATTTATAGAAACACAATTTAATAACCTTATGCTGCTGTTATACCACATGCCAGCCAACGTGCTCGTTACCTACTGTCCCTACATTTTAGAAGCGCTCAATTTAGTCAAATTTTTTGAGCAAGTGAGAATGGAAGAACATTTTAATCTATGCCAGAATTTGCTTTGTTTCCCCAACAGTAGTTACTGATGGAAAATGAAAGTCAGGTGCCTGCCTCCTTCAGAGGAGACATAAAGAAATAAAATAAAGGAATAAACATACGTCTATTTATAAAACACTGAAGGAGATTGAAATGTCTTCTCTGCTTATTTTGTTAGTTAGCCTTAACAAGTAAGAAGCTTCTATTTTGTTGAAAATCAACAAAATAACAAAATAGTTGTGATGGTATTATGTGTACATTAATTTCCCTGTCTAGTCCTCAATTTTGTAAATATAAGTAATGAAAGTAAAGACATCTCCTCTTCATTTCACTGGCTATTTTTTTGACAGTTATCTTTGAAAATTTATTGAAAAGGTTCCTCCATTTTTCTTTATCACCATGATAGTCAAGAAGTTGTGCCTTGTGTCCAATTGAAATCTCTCCTGCTTTATTAAACCAATTTCTTTTTGTTTGCTTCTCTGTATCATGGAGAACAAATGATCAGCATCCTTCATATAAAACTCTTTATATTCTGGGAGACAGTAATTTCCTGTGAAAGATTTAGTTGAAAGTTTCATAAACTTTCAGAGAATAAAAGGCTGTGGTTAGTTTATACTTCACTAAAATATTATTCCAAAGCTTTAAATATAAAGATAGTTACATTTACCTTTCTGTGTGACAAATTAACTTTAATACCCTTTTTAATAACATGTTGAGTTTCATCATAATACATTTAAATCACGTATTTCCTGTCAAGCATGGTTAATTATTTTGAAAGCTTATGCATCTAGCAACTCGTTTTTGGCTTTTCTTAATTTCTTGGTAAATTTTTTCAACCGTGTTCTATAATTTAAATTTATAATTGTCCCAATATGAATTATTATTCACTTTGAATTGGTTTCGGAACTCTGATTCAAAAACGATGAAATCTGATTATGGTTAACCAGCAAAAAAATTCACGTGAAATACAGAAAAAAATATTGTCCATTTGGGTTGGGTGATTTGATTACATGATCATTTTTTTAAAATACGTTGTCTCTAACATTAATTTCAGAGTATTTCAGATGGAAAAAAATTTCAGATGGAATAACTGTCCATCAAAGTTTAAGAAATCCAAATATTTATGTAACATTTTAAATACAAAATCACTGATTCTGCAAGCAGGGATACATTGATCTTCAGGGAGGACATTTTCTGGGATTAGCCGCAAACGTTAATGAGCTCATAATTTCTTCATTGTTTAAGTCAAGGGGAGCTCTTCTCCTTGGAAGTTACAAGACTGGAGGGGTCTCTATTCAAATTAACAAAAAGTTCTGCCCAAGTGTTCCCTTGGTTTCAGTGAAAGGCTGCCCTCTTGTGCAGAGACGAGAAGCAGATGATGAAACCTCATTTCCCTTATTAGCTGATGCGATTTGTGTAGGCTTTTCAAATGGAAGTTAATGCTATGTTTGGAACCTGCAAGTCATCCATTAGAAAAACAGAGAATTCACTGTCTTAACCTTTTTTTTTGACTTTTTATACCTTAGCAAAGGATAAGGGTTGTCATGGTTACTTTATACAAACTCAGACCAAAGATAAACTCTCACATTCCATATGAGCAAACAACCCACCAGTCGGCAACCAGCACAGGGTTTTCCTTTTAGTAAATAAATGATGTGCTTATTTCTACTTGCAGCATCTTCTGATTTGTTAATGAAGAAATCAGAACCACTCCACTGGGTCTGTTGAAGACTAGGTCCCAGTTTTGTCACCAATGGGAGAGAAAAAGTTGAGAGAATTAGTCACAGGATTGGCACTTAGAAGTAAAAATAGAGAATCCACACACTCTAAACTTTTTTTGTCTTATTTTGCCAAATATTTTGTTCCGTTGAAGAAGTCCTAATATCAAAATGCATATTTAATAATTAGGTAGGATAGATGTATTATTTTGATTCTGAGACTTTAATAAGTTTTATTTTATGCAAACGCTTTCTCATACCTGTTAAGTTTAGAGTCTAAAAGAATTTAGCAAATAATTGTCTCTTAGAAAAGAATTAGTTGGCTGTCTTTGTAAGAGTGGCTACAAGTCCTAAGCAATGTTATTTGAATTAATCACTTGGTATCTTAACCATAATTCAGAGACTAAATAAAGTTTTCATGCGCATTATAGTTTAAAATTTCATGAGATCTCTTGTCATCAGAGAATGTTTGAACCCCATCCTTTTAGAAGATGGTGACTTAAATACAAAAAGAACCTCAAGGGGAATGAACACAGATGTTCACATAAAAAGTCTAATAGCATTGTTCATAATAGTCAAAAAGTGAAAACAGCCCACATGTCCATCAGCTGATGAATGGATGAAGGAAATGGGGTATATTTATACAATAAAATATTATTGAGCAATAAAAATGAATGACATGTAACAATATAAATAGAAAAAAGATTATTCTATTTATATAAACTATTCAGAATGGGCAAATCTTTAGAGGCAGAAATTAGTGGTTGCCTAGGACTGGAGAATGAGAGTGCAGGAAAGAGAGCGTCTACTGATGTGATAGAGAGGGGTTTTAGGGTAATAAAATAGTTAAGTTGATTGTGGCGGTGGCTGCACGATTCTGTGAATGTACTAAAAACCATTGACTTGTACACTTTAAAACGGGTGAAGTTTATAGCATGTGCACTATATCTCAATAAAGCTATAACTAAAAAGGATCTTAATAAAGCTTTAATTAAAAATGATCTCAATAAAGGTGTAATTTAAAATGAACGAAAAAAGCAAACAGAATATTGTGTTCTGTAAAGAAGTCTTTCCCTTATTTTAATGGTTGATAGAAGGCTTTTCCTGGGCATTAAAAACTCTTCATACATGTGCAGTTGTCCTCAGAACTGTTGTCGGTTTTAAAATTTTATGTTTCTGGTTCAATCTCTTACCTTGTTTCATGAGTTTATTATGAATAATCTTCCCTCAGACTTTTTTGTTTTTTCCATCCCAGGATAAAAATGTCCTGGAGGGAATGTCAATATTTTAAATGTCACAATATCTATATGGAGGGAAACATAGAGCCAAGCATGGGACTTTTTCTTAATGGATGCTAACACAAGCTTTAGGATTAGAAAGATTAAGATTCAAATCTGACTTGTTAGTTGTGAAATCTTGTACAGTTCTTTTTACGCCTCAGTTTCCCTCGTCCACACAGTAGTTGTCTTATATATTAAATGAGATTAATGCATTTAAAGCACCTCACAAGGTTACTTAGCACATGGTAGTTCTTCCAAAAGGATACAACTGGTTGATAAAAAATAATTCTGAAGGAAAGCATTGTATTTATTTAAAATAATCTTTATTTACTAAGTTACATGAGTTAATAAGTTAATAGCTTCCTCCACTCACCGTAATGTTTATTATAGAGTTTTTGCATTGGTCTTTAAAATATGAATATTTATGGAGAGTCTATATTGAGAGACATTTTTTTTTCCTTCAAAAGAAAAACCAGATAAAAAAATATAAGGGACCATGATAGCTTTGGGGAATGGGCAAAATTATTCTCTTGAGATATTATTTTCAAAATAATGGATTTTACTTGTCCTAGGAATATTTTTCTGCCTTTCCATCACAATTGCAATCAGTTCACTACCTGCTTTCAACAGCAACAGAAACAGCTGGCTCACCCATTTTGATGAGGTATAACTCTTCAGTATTTATAGTAACACCGATTTCACCAAGTGGAGTCCAAAAGAAGGAAAAACAAACAAGTGACTTTACTTCTAACAGTTAACTGTTTTCTTTTGTATTAAATGGTCCTTTCCTATTGCTTCCACCAGCTTTGGATCCTGAAGACTGTTTTGCCACTCAGGGGACACTTAAAAGCAGCCAAACCAATGCAGCCAATAGAAATTTAATTTTAAAAATATAAAGCTTTGCTTTAAAAATCCTGTAGAAGCAATAAGTAAAGTATTGGGGGGTAAAACATGCACGTAAACATGCCAAAGACCTTGAAATCTAAACAGGGACTACATTAGGAGTTAGACATGCTTAAATATGTGTCCTTTCTCAGTGATATTAATGAAATGGTTAATTCTGTTGTCATGGCAACAAAGAACAGCTGTGATAAAAAGCTAAAGGTCTATACATAATGCCCAATACAAGGTCTCTCTAATTCTAAAGCTGATTTTCTTAGCTACAATAGAAGTGATGTGTTTCCAATACCATCCTAAGCGTTCACATCAAATCCTTCTAGTTAATCCAATAAATAGACAAGTAGCATAAAAAGAAATATGTGTTTGCACATTATAAACCTTATAAAAGTACTTTACCTTTTAAGAGGGTATCTGGGCACTAAACATATGCTCCTGCAAAACGAAAACCTATTCTGAGTGAAACTGTAAAAAATAAAATATGTTCAAATGGGATATCTGAGTAATTATCAAACACATTATTATCTAGCCAGCCCGTAGGAATGCATTATATTTGAGCTAACATCACCATTAACAACAATAATGCAACAGCAAAGAGAATTCAATTTTAAAAACTCTCTAGAACATAAAACACCTGGTAGAGTTTTCTCACCAGGTCTAAAAATGTTGTTTGTGGGCAAGTGAATTCACTACAATTTGCTGACTATATCAAACCCTGTAAATCCAACCCCAGGCTGTAGATGAATTTTAAACTCTGATAAAGACCCATGTAATATTTCATCGTTCATAAACCTTTTCCTCTACTTTCTTGGGGCAATTGGGAAGCCGCCTTGCCTTGTCTTCCTCGTTTCCACTCCACCCCTGTCTAATAGACATAGATGACATAGAGAACTATCCTTTCTACTCTATTGTGTTTGTTTGGAGCTCAAGTGCCCACAATTTCTTCCCTGGATTGCTGTAATAATCGAACGGGTTCAATATACTCTCTACCCAGATACCAACGTGATCTTTCTAAAACAGAGACCAAATTGTGCTGCTTCTCCTTTTAAGAGCTTTCAGATAGTTGCCTTTATATCTTCTGAGAAAAAGCCCAATTTCTTAGCATGGGTTATAAGGCTCTTTATGATTTGAATTTCGGCAACTGTACCCTCTGTTCCTCTGACACTCCCATCTTCCTCTCTAGTCACAAGGACTTTTTAAATGTTCTCTGAATGAGCAAGGTGCTCTCAATGCTTGTGCTTTTTTATGGAGGTTTCTTCCTCTACTTCAAATGTTCCTCTTTTGCTTCTCCATTGACACTCTCCAATTTGTACTTAAAATTTAGCTCATTTTTTCAAAGATGGGCATCATAGTGTTATATATAATAGTAAACAAATTAGTCAAAATGTAAATGTCCCACAGTCAAATAAATTGATTAAATATATTATAGCACAGCTATAATATGGAATACTTTGAAGCCAATGAAAACTAGATGAGAGATAAACATTTTTTGATACAGAAAGATATTTGTTGCTATTATTTTAGGCTGCTATTAGGTCAAAAAAGGCACCATTGATTGGCCTTTTGTTATAACAGATTAGCTTTTCTTTCCTAGAGTTTCATGACAATGAAATCATATAGCATGTAGTCTTTTCTGTTGGCTTTTTTCTTACAGAATAATGTTTTTGTAATTTATCCATGTTGTTGTATGTATCAGAAATCCCTTCGTTTTATTTTTGAGTGGTACTCCATTGTATGACTATATCACAATATGTTTATCCATTCACCTGATAATGGACATTTTGATTGTTTCCATTTTTTGGTTATTATGAATAAAGCTGTCATGGACATTCAAGTACAAGTCTTTGCGTGGACATCATTTTTCATTTCTTTTAGGGAAATATCTAGGAGAGAAATTGTTGGATTGACTAGTAAGTGTATATTTAACCTTATAAGATACTGCCAAATTGATTTCCAGAGTTGTTAAACAATTTTACATCCCCACCAGCAGTTCATGAGCATTTCAGTTGCTCTATATTCTCACTAAACTTAGTGTCGTCATTCATTTTCATTTTGACCATTCTAGTGGGTGATTAGTAGCATCTCACTGTGGTTCAAATTTGTATTTACCTGAAGAGTAATGATGCGGAACATCTTTTCTTGTGATTGTTGGCCATCCATTTATCTTTTTTTGGCAAATGTCTGTTCAAATCTTTTGTGTGTTTTTAGTATTTGTCTTTTTCTTGAGTTGTAATGATAATTTATTATTTCTGAGTTCTAGTTCTTTGTCTTATGAACTTATTATGGATATTTTCCTCTCAGTCTATGGCTTGCCTTTTCATTTTTCTAATGGTGTCTTTTGAAGTGAATTTGTTTTTGTGGATTACTGCTCTGTAAAACTAAAACACACAGAAAGACACACATACACACACACACACACACACACACACTCACACCTTTCAAACATGGAAAAGAACCTGGAAATAGAGACCAAATGTTGATTACCTTTGGGTGGTAGATTTATAGGTGATTTTTATTTCCTTTGTCCTGTTTCTTTTACTCCCAACTTTCCCACAGCAAACATGTATTAATTTTATGATTCAAGAAGGAAAAATATGTGTTTGTTTATGTATAAAATAAACAAAATTATCCCAGTTGTCATGTTTTCCCTTGGGAATCTCTGCAGATGTTTTCGAGCCCCTGGTGAAGTTAAGTGGCCCTCCTCCTCATACCGAGCTCCTTGATATATTTTTCATCTTTGTATTGCTGGAGGCTGGCTCAGTATCTGGATAGCTGAGACGCAATAAAATTTGAACTAATCAAGAAATATGAATTGAGCCCTTACTATGTACCAAGAACTGTGTCTGGCCCTGGGAATGAAAGTTGTATATAAAATACAGATCTTGTACATAAGGAGCATATAGTTGAATAAATGAATGAAGAAATGCATGAATAAATCTCTGTATTTTCTGTGCCTAGCAAGCTGCCTGGAACTCACTAGGTACTTGAAAAATATGTATTGATGAAAGAAATGGAGAGATAGTAATTGAGCCTTGAATTTCTTAGCACCATTATGTCAAATACATTATCCAATTTATTTAACAACAAAAAGCATTGACTTTCGTTGTAGGTACTAGGGTGGACACATAATTGACGACTTCATAGAAGACTGAAAAATGTCTGGAGCCCAAGTTTTGCATGGAATAGCCAAACCAGGTGGGCTGTTATTTTAGGATGTCTGAAGAACTGACAAATTCTAAAAGAAGAGGTATAAGGGACTGGCATTATTTTTCCCAAGTAGAAATTATCTATATATAAAAATAGAGCCCTAGTCACTGCTTGGCACTATCTCCTTTTCTTCTTTTTGGAAGTGGCCAGATCCTAATTCTTTTAGAATTGTCTTAATTATTAACAAGAGTACAATCATTTTCTGCATAGATGTTGCCTATGCATTCCTCGTTCGTTAGAATCGGAACAACAATATCATTATCTACATAGCCAAATTGGGTGATTTCAGCCTGTCTTATCTGCCTGATAGTATTAACTCATTTTCAGTGAAACATTAACTTCCAAATATTGGCTATTTCACCTTTAGTTACCATGCTTGAACATTTCTCTAATAAGGGCAAATAGAAATTGTGAGTGCAAGAAGTCTCAAGAACATATGAATAAAGGAACATTATTTATGTTCATTTGTAAATAAAGAAGTGAAACTGGTGTGTCTGTGTGTGTGTGTATGCGTGTATGTTTCTGGGTAAATTGAACAATGACTACTTTTTTAGTAATGGTATGTGTTTTCCTTTCTAAGGTAGTATTTAAAGGGCAGTGTTTGTTGGATGTCAAGCATTTGGAGACTGGAGACTCTTTTGTTTTAATTGAGTGGAAGCTTTTTACAGTGTAAGAATTTTGCAAACTTAAGTTTCATTCTGAATTTTGCTTCTGACTTCTGTTTTCAGGCTTAAATCACTACCATGGGTGGAGATATATACCTTAACACATTTGGTAATGGATTTAGAGACAGTTAAAAATTGTTTTGAGTGCAAATAGAGAAAAGTTATCGTGTATATGTTATATTTTTTAGCTTTTCTGGATATGAACATGTTTCTGGGAACACAAGGCAGTTGCCTAATAATTGTTGAATTCTGAACTGTTTGCTGAGTTGTTAAATTGTTGTGGTCACCTGTAAGTTGGCCAGTGCAGTACACTGTTATTTACTAAAACTTCCTGGTTGGCTCATGATCTTTCGCTTAGTCCTTTAACAGAGCCAACAATTTAGATTTCTTTCCTCAAAGCAACAAGACTTATTTTTCAAACTTTTTCATTTCTCCCGCTAGTTGGTAGGAATGGTGGAGGAAGGCTGTAGAAACAACAGTGGAACTTTAGTGTAGATTTGCATGAGAAAACTCTGAAGGGGAGAGAAGATGTTTTTCACACGGTCAGATAGTCCTGGAAGAAATCAATTACTCACTTGAGGAAAGGTGGCTCCTATTGTTCTGTCATAAAATTCTCTCAATCCTAATGGTTGAAGAAAAACAGCTTTTGGAGGGAAGGAGTGATGTAGATTTCTATCCTCAACAGTTAAAAAAATAACTAACCATAATCCAAAGTTGAAGTTAGTTGAAACATTCCAGATACTGCATAGTTCATCTTTGGTTGTTATATTTGAACCAAGTCAGAAATTTTGTGTATTTCTAAATCTGTAAGTCACTGCCTCAATGTCAGTATCAGTAAAATGTAAATACTCATAGTATGCACATCATTGTCGTATTCTGAAGTTAAAATGAAATCATGTATAAAAAGCAGTTAGGACAGTGGATGATACGCAATAAGTCTCAATAAACATTGCTAATTATTAATATTACTGTTAGAATTAATGTTATTGCTATAATTTCCCACTTTTTAAATTATGATTATTAGTGATGACTCCTCTGTGGTGTCCTGTAACGTTCAGTAGTGAAATTGTAAGATGAAAAATACTGTATGCTTATTTTTGGGGGTGATAAGGCATGTAAGAAGGCCAAGTGGTACTGCCCATTTGGGTTGAAGCATCTCTACACATTAGAGAATATTGTGTCCCCCTAAGGAGGGGAGGGAAACAGCTGAATTCTTTCAGCCCTGCAGCTTTTAGAGGGAAAAAGTGCTGTGGGTTCCTACCTGAGGCTGAGTCAAGGTCTTGGGGCATGGCACTAGCATAGCACTAAAGATAAGTTCAAGAGCTGTTTGTAATCAATTCATAACCATGCTTGGTGATTGCACTGGTTTGAATATAGAGTCTCCCCATAGTTAATGTCTTCTTGGAACTTCAGAATGTGACCGTATTTGGAAATAGGATCTCAGCAGATATAATTGGTTAGGATGAGTATTCTGGATTAGGGTGGGTCCTGAACTCAATATGGCCAAGGTCATTACAAGAAGAGAGAAATTGGAATATGGGACACCAGGCAGAGAGGGGGAGATGGCCATGTGAAGGTGAGGCAGAGAGAGGACTTATGTTGCCACATGCCAAAAAACATCTGAGCGTACCAGAAGCTGGAAGAGGTAAGGAAAGATCCTACCCTAGGGGTCAGAAGGCGCACTTGTCAGTACTTGGAATCCAGTGTGCCGCACTTTGTTTTGGCAGCCTTAGGAAACTATGCAGTGGTACAGGTCCATGATCTCATTTCCACAATTCTGAAGTCTAATTGAGATTTATTTGGGTAACTTTTCATTTGGCAGCAAAACCAACCTGACCTGCACTCATTTGGGAGCATAACCTGAACTGAAGTAATGTGAGACTATTTAGAGTCTTTATCACCCTTAGAGAGAATGCTAATATGCATTACTCCAGAACTGTTCATGACTTTGTATGTATAGTGCTGCTTTAAACTCCTCTAGGAGATTATTTTTACAGTTTTTGGAGAAATTTTATATTTATGAAGTAAAAGAGCATTTTGTAAACATCAGATAAAATAAAAGTGCCTAAAATTTTACAATATTATATCTGTAATCATTTAACTTACTTATTTCTGTAGCAAAAGCTTACATGTGAAACATGTTATCAATCATCAGAGATACAAATAACTGCTTTGCTCTTAGATACAAGAAGGACACAGAAGAGTTGGGTCATGATTCTTTCCCTCAGGATACTCACAGTCTTGTAGGAGTCAATGCATTTACATGAATTTAACAGAACAGAGACTTCTATAAATACCAAATAAATGATACAGGCAGTATAAACTATAGGAATCACAGGTCATCTGATATAATTTCCCATGTATATAAATTTCATTTCAGCAAACAGTTATTTAATAATTGTACTAAGTACTGTGCAGGGAGTCTTTTTTAATGCAATTTTATTGAGATATATTACATATTCACATACCATACAATCATCCAAATTTTGCAATCAGTCATTAACAGTGTCATCACATAGCTGTGTATTCATCATCACAGTGATTTTTGAATATTTTCATTACTTCCAAAAAAAAGAATAAAAATAAAAAGGAAGACCCAAAACATCCAATACCCACCTCCCCTACTATTATTTATTTATCTTTTATCATTTTTTTTCTTTCTCAACTGTCCATACACTGGATAAAGGGAGTGTCATTCACAAGGTTTTCACAACCACATGGTCGCACCTGAAAAGCTCTATACTTACTCAATCATCTTCAAGAATCAAGGCTATTGGATTATAGTTCAACAGTCTCAGGTATTTTCCTCTGGTTACTCCAATAAATCAAAAACAGTAAAGGTATATCTATATAGCGCTTAAGAATAATCTCCAGAATGAACTCTTGACTGTATTTAAAATCTCTCAGTCATTGAAACTTCTTTATGTTCATTTCTCTTCACCGTTTTGGTCAAGAAGTCTCTCTCAATCCCACAATGCCAGGCCCAGGCTCATCCCAGGAGTCCTGTCCATGTTGCTGGGGAGATTTACACCCTTGGGAGTCATGTCCCACGTAGGAGTGAAGGCAGTGAGCTCACCCGCAGAGTTGGCTTAGAGAGAGAGAGGCCACATCTGAGGGTGACAATTAGGCTTAACCACAAGAAGGCTTAGCTTCTCCTTTGCAGGAATAAGTTTCAAAAGAGCAAGCCCCAAGATCGAGGGCCTGGCCCATCAAATTGGCAGTCCCCAATGATTGTGAGAATAACAGGTCATCCTTAGCTGTGGAAGTTTAATTAATATTTCCATCTTTGTTCCCAGTTCCTCAAGAGTATTTTGCAAACACTTTTTTTTATCTTCTGCCCAGATTATTCTGGAATATATCAGGACATCAATACCAGCCTGTACAAATCAACAAAATCTCACTTCCTAGTCAAGGTTTTGTAATTATAGTGCTTGAATAAGCTGACCTTACATGTTAGATTAGATAGTGTGCCACAGAAAAGAGAAATTTTGTACCAAGTAAATATCTCTTCCTTTGGTCTCACACAGACGTTGAAGATTTAAAACACAGTCAATATCATCCTTTACGCTTTAGTCTGATTAACCTTAGTCCTACCTGGATCAGCTTCATCACTTTTTCAGTGTTTTTAACAGTTGCTGTATGAGGTAAAGCTGACTTTCTTAGCTGCAGAACTCTAGCTCTGAGTCTCTGGTGTTGCACAAATATCTGATGTTCCAGGTAACCACCAGATTATACACAGAGCTCAGCATCTCAGAATTTAGAAATAACAGTTACAATTCAAAAATAGATGTGACTGCTGTAAGAGCTTACAATCTGGGAACCTTTACAATACACCTTCACCTGATAACCTATGCTCTCGAATTCAATTCTCAGGGTTTGTAAATAATCGTCCAAATTAGTAAGGCATAATAGTACTTGCCTTTTTGTTTCTGGCTTATTTCATTCAACCTGGTGTCCTCAGGTTTCATTCACCTAGTTGTATCCCCACAACCTCATTCCTTCTTGCAGCCACTCAATAGTCCATTGTATCTATACACCACAGATCCCCCTCCATTCCTCAGTCCAGATGTACCCTTAAGTTGCCACCATTCATTGCAAATCATGATCGCTGTTGCCATAAACACCGGAGCGCATGCTCATTTGTGTCTCTGCTCTCAGTTCCTCCAGATACACACCTAAAGATGGGGTTGCAGGATCATATGGCAGCCCCATCCCTAGCTTCCTGTGGAGTCACCACTCTGCCCTCCAGGTTGCTGCACCACCCCTCTTCCTTATCAACAGTGCATCTCTCCCTCTACATTTTGTACAGCACTTATTTCTTCTGATCATTTTAAATAGTTTTATTCACTCACCATACAATCAGCCTAAGTAAAACTCAGTGGTTCCCGGTATAATCACATAATTTAGGTGCCTTCACTACCAGAATTTATATGAGAACACTTCTATTTATTCCACAAAGAATCCCATGCTACTCCTCCATATTCCCCGCTTATTTACATTTGGCTTTGGCATATTGCTTTTGTTACATTCAGTGGAAGCATGGTACTGCTAACTATAGACTCTAGTTTGCGTTAATTTTATTTCTCCTCCCTATACTATCCCATTTTCAACACCTTGCAATGCTGACATTCTTTTGTTCTCCCTCATGCAAATACATTCTTATATTTGTACATTTAATCACCATGATTATTCACTCTAGGCATTGCTAAGTTACACCCTCCCAGTCTTTATCTTCTATCTTTCCTTCTGGTTCCATACATGTCCCCTAGCCCAACTTCCTCAACCATACTCACATTCAGTTTTGTTCAGTGTATTTACAATATTGTGCTACCATCAAATAGTATTATGCTTTCTATTTTTGGATCTTTATCATCAGTCTTGTTGAACATTCTGTACTACTTCAGTATCTAATGCCCACTCACTACCCTTTCTATTTCCTGATAACCTGTGTTCTTTATGTTAACTCTCAAAGTTCACTTATTAATGTTAGTTCATATTAGTGAGACCATACAGTATTTGTCCTTTTGTTTCTGGTTAATTTCACTTATCATAATGTCCTTAAGTTTCACCCATTTTGTTCCATGCTTCATGACCTTTTTCTGTCTTACAGCTGCATAATATTACACCATTGGTATATACCACAGTTTGTTTAGCCACTCTTCCATTGATATACATTTGGGCTGTTTCCATCTCTTGGCAATTGTGAATAATTCTGCTATAAACACTGCTGTGCAAATTTGTGTCCTTGCCTTCAGTTCCTCTGAATATATGCCTATTAATGGGATCTATACTCAGCTTCTTGAGGAATTGCCAAACTGCCTTTCAGAGAGGTTGCAACATTCTACATTTCCAGCAACAGTGAATGTGTACCTCTTTCTCACATTCTCTCTAACACTTGTAATTTTCTGTTTTTTTGATAATGGCCATTCTAGTAGGTGTGAGGTGATATCTCACTGTGGTTTTGATTTGCATTTCCCTATTAGCCAGTGAGGTTGAGCATCTTTTCATATTTTTGAGGCATTTGTATTTCCTCTTCTGTGAAGTGTCTGTGCATGTCTTTTGCCCATTTTAAAAAATTGGGTTGTTTGTCTTTTTTTTGTTAAATTGTAGGATCTCTTTATGTATTCTGGATATTAAACCCTTATCTGGTATGTGGTTTCAAAATACTGTATGCCATTGAGTAGCTGCCTCTTTGCTTTTCTGATGAAGTCCTTTGATGCACAGAAGTGTTTAACTTTGAGGAGATCTAATTTATCTATTTCTTCTTTCATTGTTCACACTTTGGGTGTAAGGTCTAAGAAACAACCACCCCCTCATGAGATCTTTAAGATATTTCCCTACATTTTCTTATAAAAAAGTTTTATATTCTTAACTTTAATGTTTAGGTCTTTAATCCATTTTCTGTTAACTTTTTGTATAAGGTCTGAGATAGGGATTGTCTTTCATTCTTTTGGATATGGATATCCCACTTTTTGGGATATTTATTTATTGAAGAGGCTATTCTGTTTCAGTTGAGTTGGCTTGACCACCTTGTCAAATATCAATTGTCCATAGAGGAGAGCTTCTATTTCTGAATACTCAATTCAATTCCATTATTCAGTATATCTATCTTTATGACAGTACTATGCTGTTTTGACTACTCTAGCTTTGAAATATACTCTAAAGTCAGGTAGTATGAGACCTACCTCTTCAGTCCTCTTTCTCAAGATATTTTTAGCTATTTGGGGCACTCTGCCTGTATTAGTCAGGATTCTCTAGAGAAACAGAACCAACAGAAGAGATCTGTAAATATGAGATTTATAAAGGCATCACACACACAGCCATGGTAATGAAAGAGTCCAAAATCCATTAGGCAGACTGTGAAGCTTACAGTTCCAGTGAAGAGTCTGGATGAACACCACAGGAGAGGCTCACTGGCTGAAGAAGCAGTGAAAAAGTCTCTCTCTTCCTTAAAAGCCTTCAACTGGTGGGATTATCTCGCTGGTGGGGGAAATGCCTTAGTTGATCGCAGATGTAATCAACCACAGACGCAATCAACTAGCTGATGGTTTAATACACCAGCCTTCTAGTTTGTCGACCAGCTATGAAAACATTGCAGCGATGATCAGGCCAGTGCTTGCCTGACCAGACAACCAGGCATCATCACTTGACCAAGTTGACACCAGAACCTAACCATCATACTGCCGTTCCAAATAAATTTGATTGTTGGTTTTCCTATTTCTGCAAAGTAGTTTGTTGGAATTTTAACTGATATTGCATTGAATCTAAAATTAATATGGGTAAAATTGACATCTGCATTATATTTAGTCTTCTAATCTATAAGCATGGTATATCCTTATTTAGGTCTTCTTTTATTTATTTTTTAACAATATCTTGTAGTTTTCCCTGTATAGGTCTCTTTGTGACCTTAGCTAAATTTATTCCTAAATATTTGATTCTATTGGTTGCTATTATATATGAAATTGTTTTCTTGATTTCCTCCTCAGACTGCTTGCTACTAGTGTGTAGAAATGCTACTGAATTTTGCATGTTGATTTGTACTCTGTCACTCTGCTGTGCTCATTTATTTTTATTTTTTTAAATACAGTTTTATTGAGATATACTCACACACCATACAGAGCATCTGAAGTATACAATCACTGGTTCACAGTATCATCACTTAGTTGTGCATGAATCCTAATGATCAATTTTGGAACATTTTCATTACTCCAGAAAGGAAATAAAAATAAAACCCAAATCCTCCCATACCCCTTATCCCTTCCTGGCACCTACTGACCAATAGTATTGGTGTGGTACATTTGTTAACTGTTAATAAAAGAGTATTAAAATATTACTGTTACCCATAGACCATAGTTTGCAATAAGTACATTTTTCCTCATGTATCTATCTATTATTATTTTTAATCTTTGCTCCTCCTATTATTTATTTATTTTTAATCCACATGTTTTATTCATCTATCCATACTGTAGATAAAAGGATATGCTCATTTATTAGGTCTAGTAACTTTGCTGCACACTTTTGGGGGACTTTCTACATATAGTATCATGTCATCTTCAAACAGTGAAAGTTTTACATCTTCCTTTTCAATTTGGATGCTTATTACTTTTTCTTGCCTAATTGCTCTAGCTAGAACTTCTCACACAATGTTGAATAACTGGTGACAGTGGGCATCCTTGTCTTATTCCTAATGTTAGTAGGAAAGCTTTAGGTCTTTCCCCATTGATGATGATGTTAATGTTGGTTTTTCATATATTTCCTTTACCATGTTGAAGAAGATCCTTTCTGTGCATATCCTTTGAAGTTTTCATTGAGAAAGGATGTTGAATTTTGTTAAATGTCTTTTGTGCATCAATAAAGATGTTCATGTGGTTTTTCTGCTTGTATTTATTGATGTGGTCTATTACATGAATTGATTTTCTTGTGCTGAACCAGCCTTACATAACTGGGATAAATCCCACTTTGTCATGGTGTATAATTATTTTAATGTGCTGCTGGATTTGATTTGTGAGTATTTTGCGAGGCTTTTTGCATCTATATTCATCAAAGTGATTGATTTGTAATTTTCTTTTCTTGTAGTATCTTTGCCTGGTTTAGGTATTAAGGTGATGTTAGCTTCATTGAATAAATAAATTTAATAGCTTTCCTTTTTCTTCAATTTGTTTGAATAGTTTGAGCAGGATTGATACTAATTCTTTCTTGAATGCTTGGTAGAATTCACATGTGAAGCCATCTGATCTTGGACTTTTCTTTTTTGAGGAACTTTTTGATGATTGATTCAATCTCTTTACTTGTGATTGGTTTGTTGAGGTCTTCTATTTCTTCTTGAGTCAATGTTGGTTGTTCATACTTTTCTAGGAAGTTGTTCATTTCTTCTATGTTATCTAGGTTTTTAGCATATAGTTGCCCATAGTATCCTCTCATTGTTTCCTTTATTTCTTTGGGGTCAATAGTTATGTTCCCTCTTCCATTTCTGATTGCATTTGCATCCTCTCTCCCTCTCTTGCTCTTTCAGCCTAGGTAAGGTAGCCCATTGATTTTATTGATTTTCTCAAAAAAAAAAACAAAACTTCAGGTTTTGTTGATTTGCTTGATTGTTTTCATGTCCTCAATTTCATTCATTTCTGCTCCAAACTTTGCTATTTCTTTCCTTCTGTTTGTTTTTTTCAGGGCAATAAAATTTTCTCTAAGCACCACCTTTGCTGCATCCTGTAAATTTTGATATGTTGTGTCTTCATTTTCATTTGCTCAAGATACTTACAAAAGAAATTTCTCTTGTAATTTCTTCCTTGACCCACTGTTTGTTTAAGAATGTATTGTTTAGCCTCCATATATTTGTAAATTTTCTGGCCTTCTGCGTGTTAGTGATTTCCAACTCTATTCCAATATGACCCAAGAAAGTGTTCTGTATAATTTCAATCTTAAATTTATTGAGACTTGCTTTGTGACCCAAAATGTGATCTATCCTCAAGAATGATTAAGAACACTTGAGAAAATTGTGTATCCTGCTGTTGTGGGGTGTATTGTTCTACAAATGTCTGTTAAGTCTAGTTGATTTATCATACTATTCAACATCTCTGTTTCCTTATTAATACTCTATCTAGACGTTCTACTGATGAGAGAGGTGTTTTGAAGTCTTCAACTTTTATTGTGGAGGTATCTACTTCTCTTTTCAGTGTCTTAGTATGTACCTCATGTATTTTGGGGCATCTGGCTCAATGCAAAAACATTTATGATTGCTATGTCTTCTTGATGAATTGTTCCTTTTATTAATACATAATGTGCACCTTTGTTTCTTTTGATTGTTTTCCATTTGAAATCTAATTTGTCTATTAATATAGCAACCTGTTCTTTTTCTGATTATTGTTTGCATGGAATGTGTATTTTTTGTCCTTGGGTCTACAGTGTCTTTCTCATAGACAGCATAGAGATGGATCCCGTTTTTTAAATCCATTCTGCCAGTCTTTGTCTTTTGATTAGAGAGCCTAATCCATTAACATTTAATGTTATTACTGTAAAGGCAGTACTTTCTTCTACCATTTTGTCTTTTGGATTTTATATATCTATCTTATTTTTTTCTCTTTCTGTCTTTTCCTTCTTGATAGTCTTCATTTCTACACTTTCATGCAAACCTCTCTCTCCTGTCTTTTCCTATTTGCATGTAGTGTTCCCTTTAGTATTTCTGGTATAGCAGGTCTCTGGTTCACAAACTTTCTCAGTTTCTGTTTGTCTGAAATATTGCAAACTCTTTCTTATTTTTGAAGGATAATTTTGCTGGATATAGAATTCTTTGTTGGCAGATTTTTCTCTTTCAGTATCTTAAATATATCATACCACTACCTTCTTGCTTCCATGGTTTTAACTGAGAAATCTGCATATAGTCTTATCAAGCTTCCCTTGGATGTGATGAATGACTTTTCTCTTGCTGCTTTCAGAATTCTTGCTTTGTCTTTGATATTTGACAATTTAATTAGTAAGTATCTTGGAGTAGTTCTATTTGTATTTATTCTGTTTAGGGGATGCTGAACTTCTTGGAATTGTAATTTTTGTTTTTCCAAAGATATGGTAAATTTTCGGTGATTATTTCCTCCATTATTCCTTATGCCCTCTTTCCCTTCTCTTCTCCTTCTTGAGATCTATAACACATATATTTATGCTCTTACTGTTGTCATTCATCTGGGAATTTTATAATATATAGTATATGCATTTTTACCTAAACCATGAAAAATTCTGAAATAGGAAACATATGTGGCCCCAATTTTTTTAGATAAGGAATTAAGAGCTATACCAACTCAGAGTTACTTTTGTCTAATAAAGTGAGCAAACCCAGTCAATCCATTGTCCTTTCCTGTCCTCCCCTTCTGCATGCCTGCTCCCAAAAAGCAGTCCTTATCTCCACACATAGCCCTGATGAGCTTCTAAGAAGAAGGAGAGCCAATGACACCAAGGTCAACAGCCATGACAGAACTTGGCAGTTTCTTGCCTAGAGAAAGCTCCCCTCAGCATTCCCTCCCCCCCCCCCCCCGTTTTTTATGTTATGAGTCAAAATTTAGAGACTATTTGCCAATCAGGATTCAGTCTGAAAGGTGATTTGCCCAGTAAGGAGAGAGTATAGTACCGTGGACCTCACATATATTAGTGATTTGAGTTCTTATCTTGGGATTGTTGCTTACCTAGTCTGCCATCCCAGCAGTGCCCTATCTTTTTCTCTCTTCTTGTTCCTGTACTTGAGACAACACTGGGGTGACTCTTTCCTATATTTTTCCCACTCCTCATGTTGAGAATAAGATACTTCCTTAGATTTTAGCTGCTAGATCAATATAATGAAGCACAACAGATTTATATGGTCAATTTAAAAAAAAAAAAGCTCTCAAGCCAAACAAGATAGGAGTACAAGTAATGATGCATTTTATAGAAAGAATATGTAAATTGCAAGTATTTTTGTTTGTAGTGAATGCCTAGAATTAGTGTTAGAGATAGAAATCATTAAAATGCTATCTGGGAGCTTCTTCAATGTGACTGTGTGATTGTGAAAACCTTATATCTGATGCTCCTTTTATCTATGGTATGGATAGATGAGTAAAAAATATGGATTAAAAATAAATAAATAATAAAGGAAACAAATGTTAAAATAAATTGGGTAGTGGGAAATACTAGTGGTCAATGGGAGGGAGGAGTAAGGGGTATGGTATGTATGAATTTCTTCTTTTTTCTTTTTATTTCTTTTTCTGGAGTGATGCAAATGTTCTAAGAAATGATCATGGTGATGAATATACAACTATGTGATGATATTGTCAGCCATTGATTGCAGACCAAGTATGGAATGTTCATATGTTAAGAATGTTTATGTTTGTATATTGTTTAGTATTATCAATAAAAATTTTAAAATGCTATCTGGGGGAAGGATATCATGACAAGGGGAGGACTCATCAGCCCAGGTGCTAGATGCAGAAAGCATGCATCTTCTCCGACTTTCTTTTCTAAAGCAAAGCTTTATTTTAGTTTTTTTTTTTTTTGTTTGTTTGTTTGTTTAAGGTTAGGGTAGATAAGGTTGAAGCCAATTAGTCACATAAAAATATTTAGAAAGTGTCTTCTGTTTTAGTTACACAGTGCCAGACCTTGGGGACATGCAAAAGAAGTAAAGATATTTTCCTGCCCAGGGGAGACAAAACTAATGAACTTTGAACAAGGAGAAAAAATTTCTGCAGCTAAACTGGTAAGTGTAGCTGGTTTGATTGATAATGTGGGAGAATTTGGGACTGACAGGTTAAAGAAGAGAGAGAAGCATGACTTGGTGCTTGTAAACAAAGTGGCAACTCACATTTCTTCAGGGGCCTGGTACAACAAGGCAGGATCATAAAAAACAAGCTGGATGTTAAGGCTGGCATACTACTAGCAGTAAGCCAATTATGCCACTCATTATGTATTCCTCATCACTATCCGTGTTTTACAATTAGTAGTACAGATAATGAATTCCATATAAGCATCAGCCTACCTTTAATCTGAGTTACACTCAGAGAGAACTAACATTTACCAAAAATCTCTTTTGTGTCAGTTGCTTTACATGTTACTGCAGTTCCTACAACAATCCTGTGAAATAAATATCACAATCCTCTTAATGCTCTGAGTTCAATAGCTTGTGTGAGAAACTCAAACTAGACCTAACATCAATATTCATGCTGCTTCTGCTACAGCAGGGGTTTTCAATGCACCCTGTGAAACTTAAGGTTTGGGAAAGTGACTCTAAGGTCCTTGCCAGCAGAGATCTGGTCTTTCTTTATGTGGAAATCAACAGGGCCCAGAATAGCATCTGATACAGAAAAGGCACTCCGTAGAGGTCTGTTAAATGAATCTGTGAATAAATTAATGAATCAGTGCTTCAGACCTTCATTCTTGGCCATTTCAACCTGAGCAACTCCACTTTCATCTGTTTTATCCTTTGAGGTTCTAGAGAAGCGCTCATATGGAAAAAAAGAAAACAAAGTTCTGTTGCTAAAAATATTTGGGAGCCACTACAGTGCACACCACTGCCTCCCAAAGAATATGCATCACCGAAGGCAGCCGTCTGTGCTCTCTGCAGCAGAAAACTCAACAAATGGCTCAGCATCATTGCTGTCTTACTGTAAAAGGGTGTCCCTTCTTGGCCTGAGCTGAGATGCCCACTCATCTTGCATGTTGAGGCCGTTGAGGTCAGGCTTCAGAAACCCAGAATCCCCAATTGCACAGATCCCTTTCTCAGCTTCCCTTCTTCAAGGCAGACCTTACCAGGAAATGCACACAGCCCTAGACAAGCTCTTTTGGGGCAACAGGTTTTGTTTTGTTCATTTGTTTGCTTGTTTGTTTTAACTGAGCTGAGATCTTTTGAGCTAAGATGTCCACATTCATGTGTCTGAGGCAACTGACAGCAGTGGAGCTAGGTAGGGAGAGAAGGATTTGGGCTGGAGACCTTCATTTGTTCTCTTGCTCCATAACCCAGAAATATTAGGGTCACCTCATTGGTCCCCTTTAAGAGGAAAAAGGTAATGTGAGGAGTGGGAAAGTTTTTCTTCTTTTCACCCAACTTTGGAGCTGATGTAGCACTAGGAGGATTGAGATTTTTGGTAGTTGTATTGACCGATTGGCAGAATGTGGACAAGAGGATGTAGGAGACAATTCAGTATTTACTCGGATCAGCAAAAGGCAGGTTTAGAGTGATGGAGCATCAGCATGCGCAGACTAACGTGCCAGGACCCAGGCTGATGGTGAGCACATTGATCCCTTAGAGACACATGGTAATCCTTTTATTGTTGTTGGAAGTTGGGGAAAAGTGTACTCTGAAATGGGCTGACATAAGTAGGCTTGTGAACGAGGGTTAATTAACCAGTAAAAATTATTTAATGATGTTAATGTGACCACAGCAGTCCATACAGGCTGATGAGGCCTGAAGATATTCCAGTTTAGTTAAAGTTCATCCTGACACTGATTAATGCAGCCCTGATAGTTCAGCATCTTTACCCATCAGAATGGGCTTGCTGAAATTCAGCCCTTCTTGCAATAGTTTCCTTGAAGTATCCTTTGTAATTCTTTGGATGAGGTTTTCTAAAAATGTCCTCTATTAGAGAGCCCCAAATCTGTAATTTCCTTCTAATGAGGCCCTTTAATTTGATGGCAGCATTATCAAACAAAAACACTACGCCCCTTTGGTCTGTAGGGTGCTTATAATGAGATGGATCCGGGGGGGGGGGGGGCGCAGAGAGTTGTCAGGTACGTTAAAGAAGCTGCTGTCACTGACTAAGGAAGGACTCATTAATGATTTCAGTCCCAAAGCAAGAGACGCACAGAAATTTTTCAGAAAGAAAGAAATGGTGATTATGAAATCAAAACAACCCAGTTGGCCTATAAAGAGACTAATTATGTGGAAGACCCGGAAGCAACTCTAAAGTGTCCTTCCCAGCTGCCTATGGAATCTGTCACGTAGTCAGAGGCTGTCAGGGCAAACCTATTCCACAGGCCATCAGTGAAGTGGTGTTACACATTAAAGCACCTGAGAACCCCCCAATACACGTCTTGATGTAACAAAAGATATTTCAGATCTTGATGGGTAAGATTCTAGAAGATTTATAAGCCTCCGTATTATCCAATAGATAAGCATTATTACGCAGATTATTTTTGTGGCTGGAAAGGCATAATTATGGAATACTGTACATATGCAGGTGTGCACATCATAGATGTACTGTTGGATTAAGGAAAGAAAACCATTCCAGTCCATTGTTAATTAATTGTAATTTAGAGATACACGGCGAAATTTTGATGAGTAATGTCATGTCAAAGTATGTTTCATCATCTCAGAAGAGGCAAGCTCAAAGTTGGGCTCAGACTCTGAAAGAAGAGCTGTGATTGAAAAGCTCCGCTGGTGCTTTGTGCCTTCACCGCAGCCTTTGTGATAAACCCTGAGAGGCATTGCAGGGCAAGTGGTGCAGACTTTGTTCACTAATTAAGTTTGGTGACTTCAGCAAGATCTCCAGAGAAGCCAGGCACCCCAATTCAGAATGGGGAATGAAAAAGAAGGGTGGGAGAAGGAAAAGTGGTGATTTTCAATTTAAAAGAAATGATCAGATTAACAATGGCTGGAGTGACGTCATCAAAGGCAATGGGATGTTGCACTCCAAGGGGGACCTGCCGCAGTTTCTTAGCTATTTCTCATCATACTTAAGATTTTATTCTTTTTAAACTGAAGAATCCCATGTTACTCTGCGTTTTTATTTTTGGTGAGTTATTAATCGATGGGAATTGCATGTGAGTGGAAGGGCTAGTGTCCTCTAGAAATTCAGATATTAAACAGATGTCACTTTTACCTATTTCCCATAGAAGAGGGAAACGTTGTTTGTGGTGGCTCTGTGTTCAAAATTAAGGTTCAGTTTAGGAACCTTGAGGAAGAGCTTTCCTATCAGCTCCTTCCCTCTTCTGGGCTCATACACTGTTATGTTGCTTTGTCATTTTCTAGTGTATCTACCCATCTCCCTTACAGGATTGTTGCGTTCACTGAAGGTAGATGCTATATACAAAAATATTATTGTAGGGCAAAGTATAGTGTATCCAACAAATGGTGCTGAGAGAAATGGATATCCACCACACATCATATACAAAAATAAATTCAAAACAGATAGAATATAAATGTAAAAGCTAAAACTATGAAACTTTTGGAAGACCACATAGAAGTAAGTTTTCATGACAATGAAATGGTTTCTTAAATATGACACCAAAAGCATAAGCAACTAAAGAAAAAAAATTGATATCACCAAATTTAAGGGCTTTTGTATTTCAAAGGATACCATAAAGAAAATGAAAAGACAATTTGTAGAATGGGAGAAAATATTTTCAAATCATATATCTGATAAGGGGTTTTGTTCTAATTTGCTAGCTGCTGGAATGCAATATACCAGAAACAGAATGGCTTTTAAAATGGGGAATTTAATGAGTTGTTAGTTTACAGTTCTAAGGCTGAGAAAATGTCCCAATTAAAACAAGTCTATAGCAATGTCCAATCTAAGGCATCCAGGGAAAGATATCTTTGTTCAAAAAGGCCCATGAAGTTCAGGGCTTCTCTCTCAAGTGAGAAGGCACATGGTGAACACATCAGGGCTTCTCTGTCAGCTGGAAGGGCACATGATGAGCACGGAGTCATCTGCTAGCTTTCTGTCCTGGCTTCCATTTCATGAAGCTCCCCAGGAGGCATTTTCCTTCTTCATCTCCAGAGGTCACTGGCTCGTGGACTCTCTGCTTCGTGGTGCTGCAGCATTCTCTGCTCTCTCTGAATCTCTTATTCTCCAAAATGTTTCCTCTTTTATTGGACTCCAATAAACCAATCAAGACCCACACATATGGGTGGAGACATGTTGTCACTTAATCCAGCTTAACAACCACTCTTGACTAAATCACATTATCTAGGGAGATGATTGATTTCAAACATACAGTATTGAATAGGGATTATTCTGCCTTTAGGAAATGGGATTTTGATTAAAACATGGATTTTCTAGGGGGCATACTTCCTTTCAAGCCAGCATAGGTTTCTATATGGAATATAGAAGAAACTCCTAAAACTCAATAATAAAAAGACAAATAATTAAAAAATGGGGAAATAGACATTTCCGCTCCCCCAAAAGATATAAAAATGGCCAATAAGCACATGAAAAGATGCTCAACATTCTTAGCCATAAAGGAAATGCAAATCAAAACCACAATGAGATACCACTTCATACCCATTAAGTGGCTATAATCAAGAAGCGATAATAATGAGCTGGTGATGAAAGAGACAAAATTAAGAATGTAAAATTGAGCAGCTGCTTTCAAAAATAGTCCGACAGTTCCTAAAACGGCTAAATGTAATTTCCGTATCACCCAGAAATTCTACTCCTGAGTATACACCTAACAGAAATGAAAATTCATGTCCGCATTAAAATTTGTAGATGAATGTTTATAGTAGTGGTATTCATAATAGCCAAAAAGTAGAAACAAGACAATATTCATCAACTGAATCTTGATAAACAAAATATTTCATAGGAATATTTTGCAGTGAAATATTATGCAACCATATAGAGAAATAAAGTATTGACACATGGTGCAACATGTACGACCCTTAAAAACATAGTGAAAGATGAAAGAAGCCAGTCACAATATATTGTATGGTTCCATTCATAGAAAATGTCCATCATAGTCAAATCCACAGACATATAAAGTAGACTGGTATTTTCCTGGGGGAGGAATAAATGAGGAGTGACTGCTAATGGGTATGGAGTTTCTTTTAGGGGTAATAAAATTGATGGGTAATGATTGCATAATTCTGTGGATATACTAAAAACCATTGAATTATACACTTTAGTTAGTAACTTGTATGCTATATGGATTATTGCTCAATAAAGCTATTATTAAAAATTTATTGTCTACTTGGCCTACCCCACATCAGACTCTGAATCTTTGTGGATACAGAGATGAATATGACAGGAGTTTGCAACTGGGTGAACTAATATGCAGATACATGAGAAGCAAAGATTTTACTAGAAGGGAATGATTAACTCGAGATCGGAGTGGTCCTCAGAGAGGGGGCACCGACTACATGAGCTAAGTTTTGAAGAGAGAAAAGGGGTTTGCATGATGTCTGTGATGATGAAGGGCAATACAGAATGAAATAGCACATGCTGAGATATGGAGGGTTTTAAATAGTAGGTTTTGTTGTAAGATTTATTTGTAAAAAGTCATGCTACAAAATTAAAAAGAAAAAGAAGTTTCAAAAGTGCTTTTTAGGCAATTGCTAGAGACCTGGTGAGAGATGCCAAAGATTTAAGTTCAAGCAGTGAGGATGGGATGGAGAGGAGAGTGGGAATAATCACGGGCACGTGCATGGAACACTTATTCTGGACTGGCAATATTCTAAATGCTTTGTGAGAATTAATGCTTTTCATCTGCACACATCCCTATGAGATCTGTTTCCTCTTCTCCGTTTTAGAGACAAGAAGAGTGAGGCACAGAGAGGTTGAGACTTGCCAGAAGTCAAAAGCTGCTTAATGGCAGAGTGAGAATTCAAACCTAGGAAATCTGTCATGAGAACCTGAGCTCTCAGCCACTATTATTCTATTTTGTAGACATTATTCTAGCTTTGCATCTTTCATAAAACCTGACATAAGGCATGGCAGATCACGGGTCCTTGGAAAAATGAATTCACACTCTCCATCTGTCCAGCCCAACGAGACCATGTCATGAAGCTCTGCATGGAGAATGCCTCCATCTGCAACCAGGAAAAGTTGAGAATAGCAGTGGTCTCACGTTTCAGGATAGCTACCTCCTCCTGTCTTTCTTTCTTATGCTTTGTAATGTTCAGTCAACATTTCTACCACAAAGTGGTACCATTCTGAATAAGCCAATATTTACTAAGTGCTTTCTGTGTGCAGGCTCTGTGTTAAGCACTTTGCATAGATTGCCTCATTTAGACCTCCCAATAATACTGAGAAGTGGATCCTTGAGACAGGAGCATGGATTCAGAAGCTGGCCTACATGGTTCAAATCTCCACTTCATCATTTACTAGCTTTGTGGCTGGACAATTTATTTAATATCTCTGTACCTCTGTTTCCTCATCTCTATATTGGTGATAATAATAGTACCTACTTCAAAGGATCGTTGTGATGGCTAAAAGGATTATTGGATGTATAGTGGTTTAGAACAATGTCTGATGTGGTGAGTGCTGTTTACGTGGTAGCTGTTGTCGGTAGTTGCCTTTCTACTCTTGTTTAAAGCTGAGAAAACTGAGGCTTAGACTATTAAGTACCCTCTTTGAGAAGATGCTACTAAGTGGCAGAGCAAGGATTTAAACACAAGTAGTTTGATTTCAGAATGTATTCTGAACCATTATAAAATATCACCTCTTCACGAGACTCAGTACATGTGGTAGATATCCTCTTTGAAGCATCCTTTGTCTTCCCTAACTGTATTTCCAGCCTAGCACATTTAACATTTTATTGGAATTGTATAAAGCAACAACTATTTCCAGTCTTACCCCATTTCTTTGCACAGTAGCTGGTCCCTAAAAGTACTTATGAATATATGTTTCAGTTCTCGATTCTATTGCTAACTATTCCTTCAATCCATTTCCTTCTCCCTCACCCATTAGTGCTGCCATAGTAGTCTAGGAACTCACAATTTTCAGCAGCACCCTATTCAGACTTTGCGTTTCCGCACCCCTCATCATACCTCATGATACGAGGTAACCATAGTGAGTTTCAGTTCTTGTGCAACCGAAAAAAACGTGTGGTTTCCTGGTTGCTAGAAGTGATCCAAAAGTTAAAAATATATACAAGGAGGCCCAATAATTTCATGATCATTTTTATAGCCCTGCCACCTGGAAGTCCTTAGTAATAATTATTCAGTGTCTGTAGAGCTGTCTCTGCTGCTTAAAGCATGATAATGAAGAGTGTGGATTTGAAAATACCTCTTGACTGAGTGTAAAAATGGTTGACTAAATAGTAATATGCAAAGTATGATTTTCTTTAGTATTGTAATAAACAAGACATTAAAATTTCAACTACATGACAAGTTCCATGTGGGTTTCTTTATGATCATGAGTATCTTCTTTAAGGAAGGTGTCTTCTAAACTCTCTTAAATTGACAGTCAACCATTAAAAAAGTCCTTGATTTTTTTTTAATAAACTTCCTTTATAGACAAATAAATCCTTAAAATGCAAAGATTAAGAGTACTTCATTACTCATTTTGCTTAGCATGGAATTTGGAGACTAAATTTTATTAACTGCCCAGTGATATAACCTGGTTAGGGACCAGGCAACTTCAGAGCTATGTATTTGCTGCAATTCTTTCATATTTTTATTCCATTGGAGTTAGCATGCGATGTTGCTTAATTACATTTTACCCATAGTAGAACTTTCAAAACTGCAGTCAATCCTCTCAAACTCTCCTGTTGCTTTATGGACTAAGTTTCTGTAATCTAAATCCTTTCTTGTCATGTCAACAATGTTCACAGTTTCTCCACCAAGAGTAGATTCCATCTCGGGAAACCACTTTCTTTGCTCATCCATGAGAAGCAAATCTTCATCCGTTCAAGCTTTAGCATGAGATTGCAGTAATTCAGTCACATCTTCAGGCTTCACTTCTGATTTGAGTTCTCTTGCTGTTTCCGCCACATCTGCTGTCACTTTCTCCACTTCCACTGAAGTCTTGAAGCCTTCAAAGTCATCAGTGAAAGTTGGAATCAAACTTTTCCCAAGCTACTAATCATGTTGATATTTTGACCTCCCATGTATCACCTTAATGGCATGTAGAATGGTGACTCCTTTCCAGGAGGTTTTCAATTTTTTTTGCTCAGATCCATCAGGGAATCTATAGCCTTACAAGATTCTTTCTTTTGCTTGAACACTTAGAAGTCACTGTAGGGTTATTAAAACTTGGCCTAATTTCAATATAGTTGTGTCTCAGAGAGTAGGGAAGCCCAAGGAGAAGGAGGAAGATGAGGGAATGGCCGATTGGTGGAATCGTCGGAACATATACGACATTAATCGTTCAAGGTGCCAAAAAAACAATTATAATAGTAGCACCAAAGATCACTAATCACAGATAACCCTAACAGATATAATGATAATGGGGTGGGCCACGGTGGGTCAGCAGGCAGAGTTCTCACCTGTCTTGAGGAGGACCCAGGTTCATTTCCTGGTGCCTGCTCATGAGAAAACAAAAAGAAAAAGTTTGAGAGAATGACCACAGTGTGAACACAGAGACATGAAGGGATATATGCTGTTGGAAAAAAATGGCATCGATAGACTTGCTCCATGCGGGGTTGCTACAAACCCTCAATTTGTAAAAAAACAAAGAACAAAAAACAGTATCTGTGAGGTGAAATAAAGTGAAGTGAGATAAAATGAAATAAGCCTGTAGCACAAATTTGATAGCGTAAAACAACACAAATATTTATTATTTTACAGTTTCTTGAGGTCAGAAATCCAAAATGGGCCTCACTGAGCTAAAATCAAGGGGTGAACAGGGTTGGATACCTTCCTGGAAGCTCCAGGGGAGAATCAAATTTTTTTTTTTCCCTAAACTTTTAGGGGCTCTCCAAATTCCTTAGCCCATGGATCCCTTCATCTTCAAGGCCAGAATGGCCAGTCAAGTCTCTCTCATACTGTGTTACTTTGGCATGTTTTCTCTTCTACCTCACTTATTCACTTTTAAGGACCCTTTGTGATTACATTCGGCTCACCTCTATAGCCCACGATAATCTCCATATTTTAAGGTCAGCTGATATGCAAACAATTTATTCTAAAAACTTAATTCTACTTTCCATGTAACATATCATAATTAAGAGGTTCTAGAGATGAAGACCTGGGAATTTTGGTGGGGAGGAGCATATTCTGCTACCTCACACATCAATAAACTCTGCATGAATTCTGAGTTCCAAGGGTCACATGTGGATACTGAAAATAAAGCCACCGAAGTCAGGACAGAGAGAACAAATAGAGAGAAGGGCAACAGAGTCCACATGATGACATCGTTTTCATCTTTGGATCTTGTAAAACCTGCAATAAATGCTACCACTGTAGCATTTTTCCTAAGCCAGTTTGAGTTGGGTTTTCCAACACTTGCAATCAAGAATCTTAACTGATATGGGGTAGGAAAGAAATGAAACTTAGGGAGGAAAGAGAAGGAAGAGTCCACAGTAATTCTAATAGTCAGTCCTGGATGATGGGGAGAAAGGTAAAGCTATTATAATATAGAAGGAATAAAAGCTTTTGAACTAAAGAGGAGATAACAGTCTTGATTTTAGGCATATTGATTTTGAGGACCTGTTTTTTAATATTCCGTAGTGCATATTCCGTAGCACTCTGATCCATAGGTCTGGAATTCTGAGAAGTTGGGACAATAAGAATAGGCTTTGGAGCCCCTAATCTTTATCTTCTTATCTTTAATGTAGATGTTTTATGTGTGCTACCTTCTTGGACTCCTATACTGGCATCTTTAGCAGGCAAGGACATAGAGATCCCGCATTCTTGTCTTTAGGCAGCTCGCAACAGTTTTATTTTAAGGGTCAGCTTAGAACAATATTGTGATAGGAAGCATTGTCATTGACCAAAACTGTTAGCAGGACTTTGGAGTGTGATAGAAATTGCCTTCCTCAAAGGAGAAATGAACTGTTACAATTTAGTTTTCTTTTTCCTCCACTAACTTCATATATTCGTTTAAGCCACATCAAAACCTCACAGTCTATCAAAAGGAGAAGCAAGATGCAGACTTTCAAATATTGCAAAGCAGAAATGGAGTATAAAAAGTTCATTATTACCTTCTTGCAATCCTATCCCAAGCCTTTACTTAAGCTCTCCTTCCATCTTTTTACTCAAAATCTGCTCTTTTAAAACAGGAATAAGCAGCTTTCAGTTTCTTGTCTAAAGACATGAACTGAATTGGAAGGTTCTTATCTTTCACTCAGCTTCCAGTACCTCCAAGAAAAAAGACAGATGTAACTCTTACACTAATTTTAAGTATTAACATGCATGTATGTTTATATATACTCATAAGTGGGTATATGTTTGCGTGTGTGTATTTAGTGTTTTATCTTTGACCAAATGCCTAAGTTCTTTGGAGACAGATACCATAGAAAGGCAGAAAGATTAATAAAACGACACTATTAATAGGCAGGTAGATCTCATTTCCAATTGAAACGCATAAAAGAAAATTGCTAGTAAGAGAGGAGGTCTTGACCCATATGTTGATTAATGCAAATCTTCGGAAACTGCCAGCAGTATATAAACTTGAATTCATCAATGGTAGTACAATAAAGAAGGCAGGGGCATAGAAAGATAGAATCACACAGAAGGCTCCCGTGCTTGCATTACACAGCATATGGAAAAGCACTATATAAATTCTGTAAATAAATAACCACACAGATACATAAATCAAAATGACTCACTACCACAGACTATTTACCAGTGACAAAACGACTTGACTTCTTTTATGGCACAGCAGTTTATAGTGCCTATTAGAAGAATTGTAAATATGGCTACAATGAAAGACAATGTCAGAATCTATAAATGTTCTAGATCAGTTAATGAAAGGCTAACACCATCAAAGTAACAGTTTTTGCCTGTTCTCAATCCCGATGGGGCCAACCAATTCAAAGATGTTATCTCTTGTTTAAAAAACAATTTTAGCAGAGAATTCACATTAATTAATTAAAGAGGTATATATTAATTAATGGTGCCATATTAATTAATAAAAGAGAAAGACTACACAAACATCCCAGAATCATTAAGGATCTGGTTCAAATTTTCACTCTGCAGGCAGTTGCTGAATTGTGAGCATCTGTGAGCAAGGGAAAAATGTTCCAGCTCCAGTTAGATAATAGTGCGTCTAATGGCTTTCCTGTAAATTGAATTAACTTCATGTGATAGAAGTAGACCAGATCCTGCCAGGTAACAAGCCCGTTTCTAAGGGCAGTATCTTAACCCTTTCAGACAATAATTATTGTATGATTGCTCCAGGCCATTTACTGGTAACCTAAAATCATGAAAAAGTGAAACATGCATTCTTCTAAATATCCATATTATGGTAAAATTCAGAAAACTCACTTAGCAAAATGCTCCGGCAGAGTGGGCATTGCCTGAAAGCCAAACGGGCTGAGCTTCATTTCCAGATATGTTACCAATTACGCATGCCAATTTAAGGAAGTTATTTAAGTTGTCTGCTTTGCATTTTAATTTAACTTTTTAAATTTTTTTAAGCAATACTGTCTGTTCTATTTTGTTCAGAGAATTCAGAGGCCAAAATGAAACCAAATGTCAAAGGGCTAAAAAACCTGGTTAAATAGGCAAATATACCATAAACATGTTAAATTTTAATACTGGAATCTTTTATTTTGGTCAGAATTGATTATCCAATATTCTTTTTTAAAAAATGTTTTCAACTGCGTGGAAAATGTTTTTTCAGGTCACTACACAAAGACTGTTAGCTTAGGGAGTTATACAAATGGTTACCACTATGACCATCTGATTTTCATCTAGCCTTTCATTTTTTTAAATTGTATTTGATATCTTTATGCTTATATATAATAGCAACAGTAATTATATTTAACTTATTGAGTGCAGGGATATTATCTTCTCCATTTTATAGTTGAGCAAAGTCTAGTAAAGTTATCCAAGTTCACACACTGAGCAAGTGACAGATTAGGTTGAATGTCTTTTACCTAAGGTTAATAGCTATTTTCGTATTATTAAGGGGTTTTGAGAGGCTCAGAAGGTGGAGAACATGCATTTTGGGCCATGCCATGGGTGGATGTAGCACAGGGTTTAACACTGACTTTGCCCTCTACAATGTGTAGCCTTAGGAGAATCACATGGACTCTTTGAGCCTCGTTTTTTCCCCTACCTAATCAAATTACTGGGTGGTTAAATGAGATAGAGTGTATGAAGTGCCTGGTTAGTAGATGGTAGTGGATAAGTTTTTTTTTTTCTTCTCCTTCTTATCAGTGACCACTTGATGGTCCTATCAATGTTAAAGTCACACCTGATTTTGGCATTATTTTTTCCTTTGGTAATAGACTTTTAAAACAATGCTTGAAGAATGTATTCTGCATTTTAAAAATGTGTGATTTATACAAACATTCTTAGTATCCACAGCAGATGTATTTTTCCCTTTAATATACAAGTCATCATGAATTTTCAAGTTATTTTATTGCCATAACAAAGTTTTACATGAGTTTTCAATGTAAGATAAATCTTAGTGGGCCTCATAAAACAGCATTAGATAACATCCTATCTGTGTGCATTTTATTATTAAATTCTCTATTTTAAAATATAATATGATTACTAAAGATTTGGTATAAACATTTTTTTTTCTAAAAAATGAACACATTTTAAGGATTTTATTTAATTCATTATTAATAAGGGTACCCTGTAAGATGTTAACAGTTCTGATTTAAATACTTTGATCTTAAAATAATGATGTATTTTTATGATATAATGAAGATATTTGTATTCAAAACCTTTCTGTTTCCTAAAATATTTCATTATGGGATGTTTTAAAAGAAGAACATAAAATAAACCATAGTTGTGTAAGATATTAATATTAAGGGAAGTTGGATGAAGGATGTACAGGTACTCTGTGTTAGCTTTGCAACTCTTCTGTTAATCTAAAACTACTGTGAAACAAAAAGTTGAAAAAAGAGAAATAACCACTGAATGCTTACTCAATATGAATCACGTAGATTAAGCTGCATTATCTCATTTTATCCTTACAATGACCTGAGGATGTAGGAACTATTTACATACCAATTCTATAGATTAGGAAGTTGAAGTTTGGCTGTCTGACGTCACAAGCAATTAAGTAATAAGCAGGTATCACGTTCCAAAGACTGTGCTCATCCACCATGCAATAAACAATTCTGCCTTAAATGAGTTACAATAAGCATGGGAGATAAAGAAATCTTCCTATTAGGAGGAAGCAGAAAGATTTCATGAAGAAGGTTCCAAAGGGATTAATATTTGCAAAGTGCTTGGAACAGTACTTGGTAAGTAGTCTGTATTCAATAGATGTTATTTATTATTATTGCTGTTATAATTTTACTTGCCTATGGGTGCAGCACTGTGAAAATACAGAGTATGCTTGGGCAACAGTCCGTAGTCCAATTCTGGTTAGAGCTCCAGGGTGTGTGTTAGGGACATAGGGTTGGAAAATAGTGGGAAGCCATAATAGGAGGGTCTTGGCTTCCATGTGATGGAGACTGTTTTCAATTTATTTGCAATTGGAGGAATTTTGAGGGTTTTTGTAATGATGGAGGAACATGATGGGGCATTCACGTTAGCAAGCAATCTAGGATATTACTGTACAACTGGGGGTGGGGAGAGTGTAGAGTCTGGAGCACCAGTTAGGAGGTCATTACAAGGTCTGGATAGTAGCTGATGGTGGAACGAACCATTGTACATTTCCATTTGTACAATGAAAAGCTGGAGAAAGACTTGGATAATCTGTTTTTGGGGGGAGTTATAATCATCAGACATGGCAACTGACAGAGATGAGCAGGGAGGATAAAGAACAAAGGAAATAACTTTTGATTTTGGAATTGTTGAGTTTGAAATATCTAAATATTGCAAGTGGTCAGGTACTTGAGTGGACAGAAGTCTAAGTGGGGGGTAAAGATGTTGGCATCCTCTGTAGGAAAGGGATGATTGCAGCCATCACAGCGAGAGAGGAAAGAAGCCTTAAGGAACCCCTTGGAGATTGCTTCTGGTCCACAGTTCCTGTAGATTTTAGGTCTTACCTTTCATTTTTCTACCCCAATTTACCAAATTTAGGCATTTGACTAAATCAGACTCTTTAAGTCTCAGGGCCTTTTCACTTCCTAGTCCCACGCTGGAGCATATCCTTCCTATCCATAAGGCTCTTCTGCCTACTCTATGAAGAATAAATATTCTCATTTTCACCTTAACCCTGTATTGTTTCTGCAATATCACTTACTATAATTTATCTGTTTGTTTTGGGTATCCTGCACTAAGATGCTCAGATAGGCAGTAACCATGTCTATCTTGTTCATAGTTGAGTCACCAGCAACCAGCAAATGCTTGGCATGGGCAGTTACTTAGAAAATACTTTTGAATGGATGAATGAACAATAGGCTGATTCTTATACCCTGAGGGATTCCTATATGATCCAATAATGTTGCTCTCTCTGCCTTACATACCACCACATGCTCCCTTTGTCCTAGCTAATTCCAAGCTATCATAGTAGTTTTTTGACATTCAGGATTTCACACCTCCCTGCGTCTTACCCTGATTTCACTGCTTGAAATGTCCTTCTCTTATTATCTACTTAGGAAATTCTTGTATGAGCTCAGAACTTGGCGTAATTACCATCTTATCAAAAGAGTATGCTGTAGATGTCTCTTGAACCTTGCTTTGCAAGCACTCACCGCATGCACTGAATTCCCCTGAGGATTGCAAGCTTCTTCAAGTAAAGGAACATGCATCTTTTGGGGTCCTCTCCTCAGCCTTTAGCCCAGTGCTTTGTACCTCGTAGTCATTTGATAAACATTTGTTGAATGAATGAATGTCTGAGTGACTGAAAGGGGACTCACAGGATGGTATATTGGAACCAAAGGCACTACAGAAATCTACCTAATTAGGTACGTGACCCTGAAAAAAATCACTTAGACTTTCCCCCCTTATTTGGTAACGTGGGAGAAACCAATAGTACCTACTTTGATCACTGCAATATTCAAATGAGATAATACATATAGAACATTTAGTATAGTTTCTTAGACAAAGAAAACAGTCACGAAATATTATTCCTCAGCACTCTTAGCTTAGATCCTAAGTTCAAACACATTTCTGGAGGTGAGGAGCTAGGAGAATGTGTGTTAGATTCAGTGGCTTGTGGGATCTTGCTCGTTGGAATAATAGGCTTTCCATCCATTTTTTATTCTGAATCCCTTTGCAAACTTTACATGTAACTTGAATTATGTTTTTCTTTTTCTTTTCTTTTTTTTTGCATGGGTAGGCAACGGGAATCGAAGTTGGGTCTCTGGCATGGCAGGCAAGAACTCTGCCTACTGACCCCCCATGGCCCTCCTTGGATTAGGTTTTCTAGAAACAGCGTGGATACGAAAAGCTTCTTAATGCAAAGCAGAAAGTGAACACCACAGAAACAAATTTGTGTGAAAAGCAAACTAGTGTAAAATCGTGGATTGCTATGGCCTAACTCAAAGGCCTGGCTACTCTTCGGTTACCCAAAGTAGTTTCAGAAAAGACCTAAAGCACTGTGTCCATGCTTTCTTGTGTCTGTGAGCTTTTATCAGTAGAGGCTGCAAAGGTCATAAACTGCTTACTTCTTTCAACTCTACCCAGGGAATTTCTGCTTGGAGGTCAATGTCTTCAAGAGGAATATGGCATCCATGTACAAGATGTCTTTTCACAATATTCCCAAAGGGCTGATGAATTTCAAAAGTAAAAAAATACTCATCGGATTGGGGAAAGAGTAATGCATTATGATGGCCCCCATACAGCACTGGCAAATTTCTTTTCTGGATGTCCTGAACTTGTTGCTAAGCTGTGACCAACTCCAAAAGTTTGAATTCCCTCACTCTGACAAGAGGGAAGAGGGACCAGTTTAATGAATCCTTAATATCAGCAAACTATCTAAGGAGTAATATTAAGTGACATAAATGCTTCTTCAAGGTAGGCATGCTGCCATTTCCCATTTGTCTCTGCTCACGGACCACTGCAGGAATCCTTGACCTGTACCCAGTGAAGGACACATTTTGGCAGAGTAGAATCAAATTTAGTACAGAAATCTGGCTAAGAGGGACAAGAAGTGAAACATTTGAATAACTACGCTGTCATCACCTTCATTAGATTTTAACTGGCATTTTTATACATGTGGGTGGAATTCCTTGTAAAACTGACCAAAAACTGCTCCACCTCAAAATCTAAGGGTTGGACATGAGATTGTATTTGAAAAAGAGGCAGCAAAAGACCACGTTTAAAATGCTTTATGAAATTTTATTTGATATTCTTTAATAATACAGATTTTGTGGTTAATGTGCATTTCTAAAAGTACATAATCAAACATTTTATTCTGCTAAATCTTACATTTGCCACAGAAATTTGACACAGATTGTTACTTATAGACTTACCACTTAGAGATTCATATTAAAATATGTCATGTAGAAGAGAGAAATGCATTTATATGACACTATTTACTGATTATGAAAATAGAGAGCTACAAAAATATTAGCTATAACAGAAAAATAGATTTCTTTTTATCCCCTGATTTCTGAAATTAAACATAACTATCAAAACAAAGAATAATCAAACTGGTTTTGTTATTTGATATCTATTACTGATACTAAATCTTCTGTTTTTGAGTAATTAAGCACATGATCCACCGCACGAGGGATTTTGCTGCTGTAATCATGAAGATTACTATTAAAAGCAAACAAAGCTGATCTGTGCACAGAAGAGTGGCTTTATCCAGGGCTCCACCCTAACATCTTATTTTTTGTTAAGAACATAGTTTAAATATTTAAAGAAGAATGTCGTGTTGAATCACTGGTGAAGAGTTTGGACACCTGTCTCAGGCACGAGTGGCTAATAGCACAGGATGATATGATGGTTAGTAAATACTCTCACTTTAAGTGTCTAGCTGAAAAAAAAGACAAGAAATTTCAGCTAAGGCTCCTTAATAAAGTTTTATAAATCCTCTTTTATGCTTTCTTTTCCTGTCATAGTAAAAATTATTTGACCCTCTTCATTTGTGTTTTATGGAGGTAATTACATTTTCACAGAAACAGTGTTACAAGTAAATGCAATTTTTAATTATAAAATGTTTCTTGGAAACATTTTCTCGTATGATAGAGTGTGCTTTGTTCCGAAATACTTAATTTTACTTACAATTAGAAGTCAAAGACAGAGCACAGCATAGAGCATTTTGAAAATTGCCACAAAAAGTTGGTATGTTTCACAATGGAAAACCAATAGTGAACACCCAATTAATTGCCTCTCAATTATTTAACAACTATTCTCAAAAAAGAATTATGATAGCTCATGATCATTAAATGAATGGCCAATGATGTCATATAATTTTGAAAATAAATCTGTTTAGAAATTGTATGTGTATATATGTGTATATTTATATATATATTTTATTTATTTAGAAAGAACTGAAAATAATGATCACAATTAGAAAAGATCAGCCTGTGTAGGTGACATCCAAGTTCACAGCGACTGTTTCACAAATCACCTTAACACACTGGATTCACAGTTAAAGGTAAGCCTCTCTTTGGTTCATAAGGTGTTGTCCTGGAAACCATTCTGATGCAGTCGATAATAGGGCAGACGCTGAGACAGAGCGTGCAGCCTGTACAAGCGTCAGTAATGGTGGGCAGGTGGGTTTCTGGGTCAAACTGTATAGCCTACAAACAGAAATAAAGAGTATTAATGTGACTGTCCACAAAGGTCAAGAATGTCCCCATTTTCGCATCAAGTTTCTCCCTGGCAGCAGAGCTGTACTTTGAGACAACTACAACCACCACTGCCGTGCAACTATAGCAACAGTTGAGCTGCCAGAAGGGGGCTGGGAGAAAGAAAAGAAATCCTTGTAAATTAGCAGCACAATGTTTAAAATCCCTTAGAGGTATTTTTCTTCATCGTGTGAGGAAAATATTTCATAACATAGTAATTCTAGAGATTTCTTTGCTCCGAGCAGAGCTCAGCTCTTTCTAGTTCTATGGGGATGGGGTGTTTTTGACCTGAAGGTGGCAGATGCACGGTCACATAGCCTCCTCCTCCTCTCACTCCTTGCTCTCGACAGTGGAAAAGAATCACTGGAAGTGGGACAATGTATGTACTTGTTTGGATTTCAAATAATGCATGTAGTTTTTAGAAGAAAGCAGTGCAAGGAATGAACCTAAGAGCCCGCTTTGCGTTTTGAGGATTTCCAAGCCCGTTCTGGGCACTGTCCTACTGTGAAATGCCAAGAATTCTAGTCCCAGCGCTGACAGTAATTAGTGTGAGAACCAGTGCAAGAATTTTGAAAATTTTTGATAATTTCTTTTTTTTTAACACGAAACAAATGATATTAAACAATAAAAATACCCAGTGAAAGCTTTACAGTTGAGATTTTTATTTAAAGAATAGTTATTTGCCTGTTAAAGAGAAGCATTTCAACAGTGGGAACATGTGCCAGTCCTCATTGGCAGCTACAGAATTTCTGTCCAGATAGGCAGTTCTGTCTGTCTAGGGCAGGTGTGGGGTAGAGAGCCCTTAGGGGACTGGTCTGGCAGTTTCGCCTTTTTCAAGAACAAGCACACTGTTTTTATTCAGATAGTGCACTAATTTTGAGTGCCTAAGTGAGGGTTAAGGGAATTGTGAGGGACTTTAAGTCTCCCCTCCCCTCCTCCACAGTCACTCTTTAAAGCCAGATCTGCAGATCTTACATTTTCAGATGATTTTTTTATTTTGTGATTTTTTTCTTGTATCATATATTGTGTTATAATCCAATTCAAAATAAAAATATTTTTGGTTAAAAATCTCCCCCATGAAGCTACATGTAAATATATATATTTTTCCTCTTTTACAAACATAAAGAGAGAATGATTTTATCAGAGCACATCATGTTAGACTGCTTAATCTAACAAAAAAAGTTACCTTTAAGGAAAAATCATATTTGAACAAGAAATATGGTTGTAACAGAATATAAGGAAATTTGTCTGGCTGTAACAAACTATAAGAAAATTTGTCCATGTAAACATGGTCACCGTGTTTAGTAAAACAGTATCTAAGATTGCTGTTTGGATGGATAAACATCTATTTCTCTTCCTCATATATCCATTTGTAAATAGAAACACAATGAAGTAATTAGTGAAATTAATATAATACTTGTGTCTGAGAAATCTTATGCTTTGAAAATTTGCAAACATACAAAATTTTGCTTTCAGTTGAACATTTTGATTTTCTACATTTTTGAGACAGAAGAGCCAAAAAAAGAGTTTCTAAATTATTTTAATGCATAATTATGTTTTTCTATTAACAAATCATTTTTGCTGAAGTTGTACCAAGGCTAGAATTCTAAGGTGGTGCCATAACTTCCAAGATTCAAGATATTAGAACCCTGATGCCATTATTTTAGTTATAGGAATTTTGACTGATCTAACTGGTTAATTAAAGGAAAAATGAAATAAAGTAAATATAATATGATTATCATTTTCAATAACTGCAGAAGATCCTTTTCGAAAGAAAAAGTAACAGATTGGATAAAAATTTGTTATAGAACTAATGCCAAATTAAAATAAGAGAAAGAGAGTTTTAAAATTAAAATATGTCTATCATCATGAGGGCAAGGACACAAATGGATATTTGCACACCAATGTTTATAGCAGCATTATTTACAATTGCCAAGAGAAGGAAACAGCCGAAATGTCCATCAACAAACGAGTGGCTATACAAGCTGTGGTATATACGTACGATGGAATATTATGCAGCTGTAAGACAGAATAAAGTTATGAAGTATATAACAACATGGATGGACCTTGAGGACATTATGCTGAGTGAGATTAGCCAGAAACAAAAGGACAAATACTGTATAGTATCACAGATATGAACTAACATTAGTAAATGAACTTGGAGAATTTCAGCTAAGAACAGAGACCATTAGGAGATAGAAATAAGTTAGGTATTGGGTAATTGGAGGTGAAGGGATACAGATTGTACAACAGGATTGATTATAAAAATTCAGAAATGGATAGCACAATACTACCGAACTATAACACAATAATGTTAGTACACTGAATGAAGCTGAATGTAAGCATGATAGAGGGAGGAGGCCTGGGGGCACAAATGAAATCAGAAGGAAAGATAGACGATAAAGACTGAGATGGTATAATCTAGGAATGCCTAGAGTGTACAATGACAGTGATTAAATGTACAAATTAAAGAATGTTTTGCATGGTGGAAAACAAAGGAATGTCAATATTGCAGGGTGTTGAAAATAGATGGTGATGGTAATTCATATTTTAAAACTTTAACTAATGTGCAAGACTAAAGCAAAAAATGTTTATTTGGTACAAAATTTATAATTTGACTAGTGCATTTCCTAATACAATTTATATGGACAGTTTAATTGAACAGCCTAAGTACACAGAACCTTGAGTAGGGCATGAGAGTTTGTAGGTTTGTCCAGAGTAATGCCCTAATAAATCCTAGAGTGATTTGAACAGTGAATAAAAAAGTATTTGCAAAGTCCCCTTGGGGGAATAGTGAGGAAGGGGGAAAATTCAACTTCCCCATGTGGAGAATTCCTGATATCCTACAAGCAGTGGGGACAACCAAAGCAATAGGCTAAGCCCTCAATCTTGGGGTTTGTTCATATGAAACTCATCCCTGCAAAGGATAGGCTAAGCCTGCTTAAAATTAGGCCTAAGAGTCACCCCCAGAGAACCTCTTTTGTTACTTAGATGTGGCCTCTCTCTCAGACAACATGACAAGCAAACTCACTGCCCTCCCCTCTCTGTATGTGGGACATGACTCCCAAGGGTGTAAACCTTCCTGGCAACTTGGGACAGAAATCCTAGGATGAGCTTGGACTCAGCAACAAAGGACGGTGAAAACCTTTCAGTCTAAAAGGGGGAAGAGATAAATGAGACTGAAGTATCAATGGTTGAGAGATTTCAGAGAGAGTCAAGAGGTTATCCTGGAGGTTATTCTTAGGCATTAAATAGATAGCACCTTTTTAGTTAAGTCATAACAGAGAGGCTGGAGGGAACTGCCTGAAACTGTAGACCTGTGTTTCAGTAGCCATGTTTCTTGAAGGTGATTGTATAATGATATAGCTTTTGCAATGTGTGTGATTGTGAAAACCTTGTGTCTGATGCTCCTTTTATCTATGGTATGGACAGAGGAGTAAAACATAGGGATTAAAAATAAATAAATAATAGGGGGGACAAATGTTAAAATAAATCTAGTAGATTGAAATGTCAGTGATCAATGAAAGGGAGTGATAAGAGGAATAAAAAAAATAGGGGAAACAAAGGCTAAAATCTATTATGTAGATGAGAGGGAGGGGTAAGGGGTATGGTGTGTATGAGTTTTCTTTCTTTTTTCTTTTTATTTCTTTTTCTGAATTGATGCAAATGTTCCAAGAAATGATCATGGTGATGAATATATAACTATGTGATGATACTGTGAGTTTATGGATTATGGATCATTAATGGAATGATCATGTGGTAAGGATGTTCATTTTTGTATGTTGCTATGCTAAAAAAAATTAAAAAAATTAAAAAAAAATATGCCTATCATATCACTGTTAGGTGGTCATGAAAATATGCAAAATCCCATCATGAGTAACATGAGACCTGCTTACCCCTCACACCTTCCCTGGCTGAAGAAAGCGAATAAACTTCAAAGTTTTTAGATGGGGCATTTTGTTTACCTATAAAATTCCCTTAATCATTTCCTAACACAATCTTATTTTATTATGCTTTTTTGTATGTCAAAAGTTTAAGAAATGAAAATAATACTGCTCTGTAGATTTAAGAACTTTAAATGTGAACTTCCATTTTGTTTTCTCCAAACTCCACATATAAAAAAATGTTCTCTCACTTTCACACCAAAAAGAGGCGTTTGAGGAGAACTTAGTTTTAAAGGCATTGTTATGATCATTTTTCATTCATTGCTAAACTTCATCCTGTTCAAGGTCATTATCATGTCAAGTTCTATTAAGTACCACAGGTTATAAATAGATAGGTGCTAACTGAAGAAGCAAGTGGAAAATCTATTTAATGCTTTGACAGAGATATTCATTGAATGTGTTTTCAAGAGAGTAGACACCTGAGGAGAACTGAGTCTCCACTTTTTTATTTTCTAGCTGAACATTGAGGAGGTGTGGGAAGAATCTATGGCTCACTTTATGTGGAAAAATTATACCTCTTTGACTTTTCCAGTTCTAAAGGATTTCCTAGGACCAAGCTGCATGATTAGTTTATGACAGAGTAATATCCTACCTTTTACTATAGTAGAAATGCAACAAATATCGAATGGAAGAGTTTTTGTTTTTTTTTCACAGAAAGAATCAAGTCTTTTCAGGGTAATGACAACAAATGGTAGTTATTTTCCCCGTCCCTCTGTAGTAAAACACAATGCTTTCTTAATGTCCATATTGTGTGCATTTCTCCTTTAGTTTGGATTTCTCCTTTCAATTTTATGGGTGAGGTAATGATATTAAAATAACACTGGACATTGAATAGTGGCATAGTTAGCATCTTAAGTTATGGTTTTCCTTAAAAAAAATACTATGCTTTGAGAGTAAGGGGAGAGAAAGATATGTCACGGCTGAAGATCAATATTTGGCATATCTGTTTTGAATCACACACTTAGCAACAGAAGATGCTTTCTGCCACAAAAGCCTGAAATCAGCCTCAGAGAGTCTTTGTGCTAATTAAAGCTGGATTCCTACCTGGTAACCAGAGTCATTACATGTCATGTAGCATTTACCACAGTTGATACACATTTCTTCATCGATCAAAGCCACAACTTGCTCTGTGTTGCTAAGTTCACCATATGTTCCAATGTACTGCAGTGCTTTTCCAATTACATCCTGAAAGGTAGAAACTGAATTACTTAGTGTCCCTTTTTAAAAACATCACAGTATAATACATAACAGTCTAAATTTATTACATTATAACATTACATTGTAAAATATTGTGTTATGTTAACTCAGGAGGCTTTGGATGTTGTACTTCTCATAGATACATTTTTCATGATATTTATATAGCTAAATATTTCTGTCCTCTGAAGGATGGACAATATATATATATATACCTGGCTTGGAAATATAAAACCTAATGAACTGCATTTAGTAGATTTTCTACTGGATAATCTAAAGCAGTATTTCTGTGAAACAGAAGAAATGACACTTTTTTCAGTTGTCATGGCTTACTTTACATCAATTTTGGACCTTGAAGAGTCCAAAAATAATGAAATGTGAAAAAAGATAATGTACTGATACTAGAAAAATTTAGATTGCTGGGGATGGGGGGAATTGATAAAAGTATGCATGCATGTATCTATATCACTGTATTTGGATTTTAGATTTAATTTAGAAATTGCTCTAATAGAACACCTACCTGTGATGTATTGAAGAGTATATTTCATCATTAAAATATTTTAATTTATGTTAATTAATCAGATTGATCTAGTAGTTAAATCAGAAGCTCTCTTAATTTTAAAGAACTAGAATTTTCTTCATTCACCACTGAAGATTTTTCATGTGGTTTCACATTGTTTTGTTCTTCAGATTAATTGGAAGAGTGCTTAATATGTGAAGCACAGATGATGTTTCATCAACAATAAGATACACTTTGTTTCATAAAACAAAACAGAAGAATGTAACAATGTTTGCCAAATTAGCATGCTGTCAAGATTTTCTGCTTTTGTTTTTAACTTTTAAAAAGAGAATCTTTTGTGTGTATTCAAGGTCCATGCTCAGGGAGTTATGATACTTACTTAATGGCATCTTTCCATATTCTTTGGTATTTTATTTTTTGCTCTTCCTTTTATGACCTTGGTTATCCTTTATTTTTTTTTTCTATTTGAGCTCTAAATGACAATACGCTATGACCATGAGCTTTCAAACAGAAAAGTGGTTTATCTTATTATATATAGTGTTTCTGTACATCTCTGAAGGGGTAAATTGTTAGAAAACTTATAATACTGTTTTTCACTATTTTCTTTTTAATGTGCTGAAGTTATAATTTCAACTATACTGCAGTCTGTGGTTAGGCACTTGATGTCCAAGTAAATTCCACCATCTCACATTGATTCCCCAAACTCAAGATCTACATTTCTCAGCTGCATGATGGGCACTGCTATAGAATAGGTACGTTAGATTCACTAAACTCACTTAGTGAGTTTACTCACTAAACTCATCAACACAAAATTGGCTCTTCTTTCTGATTTCCTTAGTTTTATGAATAATCATTGATGCCTGAAATTTCAGTCATGTTTTGTTTTAAATTCTCCCTGCTCCAATATCTCATCTTTGTCAGATCTTCGGATTCTGGGTCTGCAATATCTTTTGAATCCCCTTTCCATGTATGGTGACCTGAAGCTATGTACTATAGAAAACCATGTTCTTCAAATGTTAAAATAAATTAGATTGAAATGTTAGTGATCAATGAAAGGGAGGGGTAAGGGGTATGGTATGTATGAATTTTTTTCTGTTGTCTTTTTATTTCTTTTTCTGAATTGATGCAAATGTTCTAAGAAAGGATCATGATGATGAATATGCAACTATGTGACGATATTGTGAATGACTGATTATATATGTCGAATGGAATGATCATAAGTTAAGAAGGTTTGTGTTGGTTATATTTAAAGAAAACAAAAGAAAAACATGTTCTTAAACTTAATTCATTTCTGTGGGTGTGAACCCATTGTAAATAGGACATTTTGATGAGGCTGGACTGAATCAAGAAGGGTCTCAATTCTCTTACTTGAGTCCTTTATAAGCAGAATGAAATTCAGACACAGAGAGAGAAAGGCACAGAGGAAGCAGCCATAAGTTGGAAGTCAATGGCACCCAGAAGAGAAAGAAGACCCTGCCATGTGCATTGGGATATGGTAGAAAAGCCAAGGACCAAGGACTGCTGGCAGCCAACCCCAGAATGCCACAGTGTTTGGGAAGAAAGCATCGCCTTGATATATGCCTTGATTTTGGACTTCTAAACTCAAAACCATGAGCCAATAAATTCCCGTTTTTAAGCTAAGTACACTGCATGGTACTTGCTTTGGCAGCCAGCAAACTAAAATACCATTTCTATCATTACCTTTAACCATTATTAATAGATTTCCCATTAGTCTTCACACAGCTGCAAAAGCCTTCTTTATAAGTCTCATTCTCCTACCATTCTTCCTTTCTCACTCTACCCTATACAATGTTTCGTCTTAATCTAGGCACTAAAGCACAGACTAAAATTCCCATTACTTTACCCAAATTTTATTGAATAAATACTGTCTCACCAGCCTGGCATTTAAGGCTTTCTACTAATATGGTGTGGTAGTTTGCAGGTTGTGTGTACCCCAGAAAAGGTCATGCTCTTTTAATCCATTCCTGTGGGTACAGACCTATTGTGGATGGAACCTTTTGATAAGATTATTACAACTGAGATGTAACCTACCTCCTTCAAGTGGGTCTTAATTCCTTCAGTAGAGTCCTTTATAAGAGGATAAAGGAGACCCACAAAAGGCCCACAGAGCTCAGAGAAGTCCCAGAGAAGCCAAATGACAAAGGAAAATCCACAGAAGCTGAGCGAGGAAGCCACGGAAGACAGAAGCTGAAAGTAATGACGGGAGAGAAGGACCAGCAGATAACAGCCATGTGCCTTCCCGTGTGAAGGGGCTGTCCCACATGCCGGCAGCCTTTTTTTTTTCAGATAAGGTTTCATCCTGCTGATGCCTTAATTTGGCCATTTCCATTGCCTTAGAACTGTAAATTTGTAAGCTAATAAATTCCCACTGTAAAAACCAACCTATTTCTGGTATATTGCATTCCAGCAGCTTTAGCAAACTGAAACATAAGGCTTTTTCAATATTCTTGTAACTTCCAAATATGATGTACTTCAGCTGCACTGAACACACTTTCCAATAGACTACTTTGGGGTCTAGTTTTATGTTGAATCCTCTGACTGGAATACCCTTTCTTTCAATCTCTACTTTTCAAAATCCGTCCATCCTTCAAAGACATCTCAGATGCTAGGACTTTGTGAAGATTTTCTCAATCCTTTCTTCTCCTTTCCTAACCAGATCTGAAGATGTAATCTCTTTCTCTCTTTTGTACCTTCTACTTTCCCTTGTACCACCCCTTTCTAGCCCCCCTCTTCCACTCTCTCCTCCCCTCTCCTTTCTTTTTCTAGTTTGTCTATAGTATTCTGTTTGTATCTTTTATAAACAATAATGATAACAGATAACTTTTGAGTCCTTACTATATATTTTAGGACACTGCTATAATTTGTATACATTTTCTCATTTAAAACTCTCCCATTTTACAGATGATAATGTGACTGAGAGACAAGGTACAAAATAAGTAAATGATGAAGCGGGGATTCAGTGCTGCCAGACTTGTTTCATATATATATGTGTACTTAGCATGCAGTATGATTTTAGGTACATAATTGGATGGGGAAATAGCTACTTATAGATTTATTGAGCATTATTACGTATTAATATGAGATTTAAAAATGGATTTAAGTACTTCTTCAAGTAAAAAATAATCATGGTAAAATTATTTGAATGTGTTTAATATTTTCTAATTATATATATATATATATATATTTTTTTTTTTTTTTGTATGTTGCCTGGCAGGGGTCACATTTCATTCTTTATCCATGTGAGTATCCCACTATTTCAGCACCATGTGTTGAGTTTTTGTTGTTTGTTTTTTCCTTTGTTTGTTTGGAAAGTGCATGGGCCAGAAATCGAACCCAGGTCTCCTGCATGGAAGGCAAGAATTATATCACTGAACTAAGCTTGCACCCCCTCTTATAATATTTTAAGACAGCAAATGCATGTGGTCACTATCTGGTTCTAAAGGCTGTTTATATGTGTTAGAAATCATTTTTTTAAATCTAGGAAATACATTAGTCAAAGCAATTGTTGCATTAAATCAAATAATGGCTTGACTGAAATCACCAGTCAATATTCAAAAGATGATTGATTGAACAGGAAATTCCCTAGACAGTCATCAGGCTTCAAAAGAAACAATGTATATTCAAGAGATTTTGCTATTGGAAGCAAGTCCACATTTGAGTACATTAAAAAAGTCTTTTGCTCTAAATTGGAGATTTGCTGTTGTTTTTTTTATTAAAACATTATCATTTAATGTGAAACTAAATTAAACAAGGTGCTTGGAGCCTCTAGAAGTTATTAGCAACATGGTGTTAAAAGCCACCCCTCATTAATCATAGTTCTTTATGAAAATTTTATTTGTTTTTATCTGGGAGAGGATAAAAGATTGACAACTCTTTTAAATTATTTTGGGAAAGAGTATCAAAGGAAATGAATTGTCATACTATGTGGCTGAAAACGTGGACATTTGTTTAAACCCCAAAGCCTCTAGAAAGTACTGCCAATTTACGAATACCCTTGAGTACATGTCCTGGAACTTGTAGTTAGCTGAGAGATGCATATAACCAGTAAGGCACATATGGCTAGTCTAGTCCCTCTTGGATAAACATCTGTGTAGATTAGGGAAACTTATATTTATTAGTTCAAGCAGGATATGGATATACAAAGGTCAACAATCTACTGTAGCCATCCCTGATTTGTAGAAATATTTGTGAATATGTGTGTGTAGATAAAGCTATGCTAAATCCTTTAAATTTTGGATGATATATTTCATTTAAATAAAGATAGTCACCAAAGTAACATTGTGAAGGACAACAGAATTCCTAAAATCCCATAGTTGTCACTTGATTACTTGAGTAGGACAATCAAAATATTTTCAAAGGATAGACCTGCCAACATTTCTGGCTGATAGAAAAAGGGCCAAAGAGTAAGGAAATAGAAGACCTAAATTTCATTTTTGATGTATAGTAATTTATGGTTAATATGAATTTGTTAGTTTAAGCCCATTTTTATAATCAGTTCTAGTATTTTTGATTTGTGATTGTTATCTGGAATGTTAGCCTTTCTTTCCAGCTTCATGTCTTTCATACATTTGGTTAGCATACTTTCCACAATTTTTGTAAATAAGCGCCTTTCAAAGGGTACAATCAAGGACACTGCCCTAAGAGAAAACACATAACTCCTTCCAAGCTAACTAAGATCCAGTAATTTAAATTACTTGGGTGTGGCTGTTTAATCACTCACAAACATGCTTATCTGTATCATTATCAATGTTATGTGTTCTTATCCTTTTACATCATATTTACTACGTACCTAATAAACGTATCAAATAAGAAATGAGCTAATTTGGTTTGTTCTCATTTAATTTATGCTGGCTCTCCCTTAATACCATCTTCCTTTATGAGTGTTCCCAAATAAAAAAATGTAATAATCTTTGTACAATTGCACTCAGGATAAGTCTCAGGCTTTCTGGTCTGTTTCTATCTTGTCCTACTTTCCTTACCATATCTACTTCTTCCTTCTCTAGCGAACATAAGGCCACATTTATTTTCCAGCATTGTGAGCACAGCAATCTCATATAAAAATATCTTTTTTAAGTATACATATGTGATTTATTTTTGATATCCTATACAACACCCTCTGAGCTAGGAGTGGGGGGTGGGGGCAGGTTGTACAGTTAGTAAAGGGGGTCTTGAGTTTAAATTCAGTAGAGATCTGATAACTGAAGACACAGCTCCAGGATGCTGAGGTAGAAGGACAGAGACAAACCATGATCCAATAAATGAAGTAGTAGTAGATTGGTTGGAGAGAGTGACAGAAGCAAGTAAACCAAGAGATAGGCTAGAAGCAAATGAGAACTGGTGTATAGAGGTGGGAAAGGGAGGGTAAGGTGGGGGGAGCTTATTGGTGAAAGTGACAGACAGGTAGGTGAGGTCTGAGTGTGACCAAGGTTGGTTCAGCATAGACCTGTGGCCCCAGTCATTGCATTCTTTTTATTTGGGGTGGGTTCACGCATTAAAGCAGCAAGTTCTTGTCTGACACTTTGGATTTAAATTCCTTCAATGATGCTAAGGTGTTTTTATTATAGACTTACCTTCAGCAGATTTTAACTCTCAACATGCTTTCCCTACCCTTTTCAGTTCTAAGAGCATTCTCTTTGGGGATTATAGAAATTTAGTAGAAGCTCAGTAGTTTTTATTTATACTTGTAATTTGACAGTACACCATCTGCTCTGAGTGGTGGATGTATTTTTCCCCTTTTAATTTCTAATAGGAAAACATTCTCCAAATTCAGATCATATAAGTCTTTGACCCTCCTTACCAATTCTTAAATCTTGGCGTTACTCTTTTTCTTGCATGGGCAGGCAGGGGAATAGAACCCAGGTCTCCGGCATGGCAGGCAGGAACTCTGCCACTGAGCTACCATGGCCCACCCTTGGTGCTACTCTTTTGTGCTCATCTTTGGTAATGTAATCTGTCTCTTCTCATATGACCACTGAACACTGAGTTATCTAAATGCCTAATCATTTTCTTCCTCGTTAGGATAATTAGTCATTATGTTATCAAGTTTCTATTTGACAACTTTTCATTCTTATTTTTATTTAATTAAAATTTTTAATTTAATTTAATTTTTTAATGGTTTTATTCACATAGCATACAATCCTTCCAAAGTGTTTGGATCTCTTGAAAGTCAATGGCTCTCAGTATAATCACAGACTTATTTATTCACCACCACAATCAATTTGAGAACATTCTTATTGCTCTGAAAAATTAAAATACCATTTCTCGTTCTTTATAATTCTTTATGTTAGAGTTTCTAAGGGATTTTATCTATTATTTTCTCTGAACTTCCTAAAATTTGATTTCCTAAAGGTGGTATACTTGTGTATCTTGAGCTCAGATTTCCTTTTTTTGGCCTAACGAACTCTAAGTTGACACGGGATGGTCACTTTCCTTTAAGGTTCTTTTAGCTGCCATTTTTCTCAAACAGATTTCTACAAGGAGCCAGAAATAAGCCAAGTGCAGCAAGTTCCCTCATTGCTTCTATCTCTTCTGTAAGATTAAATTTCTAACAAGGCAATTCAGTACATTTTCAGATACTTTCCCTTTAGTGGAATAGGATTTTCATCTAAAGGCTGTAAAGGCTTGCATCACTCCTCTCTCTTGCCCTTCTCTATTAACTATCTGATTATGAGGTCTCTAATGTAGTCCCGGGATAACACTTCTGCTTTTCTTTCACTTCACTCTCATGCAGCAGCTTCTTCTGCCCTCAGGTTCGTGGGTTTCCATGCATGTGCATAAGTTTTGATGTAGACTGCTCCTCCCCTGGCCTCTCAATTACACTTATTTATTCCAAACAAGATAAACCTTTCCATTGCCATAGTCCACTCAGGAACCACAACTCAACAAATCTCTTAAAGACATAACAGATTATGCTTATAAAATTCTGTCTATGTTTTTTAAAATCCAGTTTAATTATTTTTCATCTGCCATCATTGTATATAGACAATTGAGAATATTAATGTTGGCCCCATTCCATTTTTCTTGCATCTTCTGAAATTGTTGGGCAAATCCTCCTCTATTATTCTTTCTGTGTCATCCCTTTTATGCTCCACAGTATCTAATATGGTCTTACAGTTTTATCTGAGTATTTTTTTTCTTCCTCTCACAATTCAATTGAAATAATAAACCACTTGATCAGGCTGACTGGTCTCCTGCCAACGCTGTCTTCCCAGTCTTATGAGATGCAGTCCATCTCTTACTAGAAGCAGCAGGAAGAAGAGATGAAAACATCGCTAGTGCCCCTAAACCATTCATTTTCTTACAGAGAAATTCAAAAGCATTAGAGATACATTCCAGGCTTCATAAAGAGAATGAGAATTCCTTCTCATATATATCAACAGAAGTAGAAGTATTCGGTGGACTTTATACATCTTGGCAGACTCTTAAGTCTCTGCTATATGCTACCTGGGAATAAAACATGTTTCCCAGGCCAAATGTGCACACTGTCACTTCAGTTCCCCAAAATGGCGAGACAAAACTGATTGCTTTGAAGACAGTACCTACTTTCTTTTCTCTAGAACAGGTGAACCTGTGGAAGGTGTCAGGAGCTTCTTCCTGGCTTGTCTTCTAAAAATAGACCCTCACATTTATCGAAAGGGGCCAGGTCCTTTTTTTTCTTCTTAACTTTATCTCATTTTTTTTCCTCTTCCAGCATTGTTTTTTGTTACATTCTTCATCCTTAGAATCCTTTTTTTTCCCCCTGATTCCTTCATAGAACTGGCAGCTCCAAAATATTGTAATATGAGTGCTGAATATTATGACATGATGAAATGTAATCAAGATGTTGGGATGAAAAAGAAGAAACCAACTGGATGTTAGGCTGTCACCAATGCCCCAGAGTAGTCACTGACATAGGACTGAATGCCTCAAAGGTCATTCTTTAGATTCCAAGGAGCAAGGAAAAGCTTGATAGTATGCTGACTAGCAAAGACTTCTGGTTCTGAAGGAACCCTTAGTCATGGTGTAATATTGGGAACGAATACTTTTGGATGAAAATCTTAGCTGAAATTCTTGGCAATTCAACCTGTACATCTGCTTGCCTTTTAACATCATGTTGATAAATTAACACTTATCAAGAAAATGGGGCTGTTCAACCTCTTTCTTTACTCATGAGAGTGTTTGCATGCTCCTTCGCTGCATGTGTACTTAATAAATTTCCTACCTACTTGCTCTGTCTGTGCTGAGCTCTTGTATTCTTTCTTGCAGTGCAGCCAAGAACCTGGAAACCCAAATCCAGCAACATATTTTGGCAAACCGGCCAGGAGTGAGGCTTCTCTTCTCCATCTGTCTAGACTGGTAAGTACTGGAAGCTTGGATGCATGGTTTTGCTTTTTCTTCTCACTTAGCTCATTGCTATCCTTTCCTATGTCCTCATTTTCACTGCTCTCTCTAGGAGTCTAGGGACTCTGAGGCGGTTTCCCCAGGATGTCACCTCAGTTCATCCTGAACCTTTGGCCCCCTTCTCAGAGGGGGCAGGAGCTCCATCTCCATGCTGTGTCGATTGAAGTCAGCTGAGGGTGGCAGGTGATGCTGCTTTTTGAGATCTGACCTGTGCTGAGAAGAGTCCAATGGGAGACAAATCAAGTTCCTGACTCTCTCCTGTTCCTTGGCTCACTGAGACTTCCCCACATTCTCTTTTCCTCCCCTCTGTGGATCAAGAAGCTTCCTGTTGAATCTGTTTCTCTTTTCACCTCTTTGACAGAGGGCCTCTCACCTGCCTCCGTGAGAATCTTTATCTTTTTCCTTATCTGGCTTTCAAAGCCTTCTAAGATATTCCATTTTAGTAACACAGGATTCTGGGTTAAATATACTTGTACTAAACAAAGTGTTGTCTTTAATATTGTTGGGAGTCATCTCTGGTTTAGGCTGAAGGGAACTGGGTACATTCCATTCAAAGTGTCTCCCCCAAAATGCCAGAAATGAGGTTTGCAGAGTAAGTGAGAGCCCCAGTGTGCTGATTTGAATCTGGTGTATACCAGAAAAGCCATGTCCTTCAATCCTCATCAAATATTGCTGGATGGGGGCTTTTTGATTATTCATAGAGATGTGACTCACTCAATTGTGGGTGGTAACTTCTGATTACATGGTTTCATGAAGATGTGTCTCCACTCATTCAAGGTGGGGTTGCTTACTGGAGTCCTTTAAAAGAGAATCGTTTTGGAAAAAGCTTAAGAGCCATGAAAGCCATAAGAGCTCATGCAGCCAGAGGCCTCTGGAGATGAAGAGGGAAAATGACCCCAGGGGAGCCTCATGAAACAAGAAACTGGAGCGAAAGCTAGCAGATATTGCCATGTTTGCCATGTACCCTTCCAGTTGAGAGAGAAACCCTGAATGTCATCAGCCTTTTTGAATGAGGATGTATTTCTCTGGATGCCTTAGATTGGACATTTCTATAGCCTTGCTTTAATTTAGACATTTTTACAGCCTTAGAACATGTACACTAGCAACATAATAAAATTCTGTTTTAAAAGCCATTCTGTTTCTGGTATATCACATTCTGGCAGCTTGCAAACTAGATCAGATTTTGGTACAGAGAAGTAGGATGCTGCTGTGGTTTCTAAACACCAAACATATTGGAATGGCTTTTTAAATGGATAAGGGAGAATTATGAAGGGGCTGTGAAGGGATTGATAGAGAAGGTCTAGAATGCTTTGAAGAGACTGTTGGTAGAAATGTGGATTCTAAAGATACCTCTAATGAGGCTCTAGACAGAAATGAGTTGTGTGTTATTGCATAATGGAAGGATGGCAATCCTTGTTTTAAAATGGCAGATAATCTGGCAACATTGACTGGTGGCTTTGGCTGGAAGGTGGATTTTAAAAGTCATTAACTTGGATATTTAGCAGAAACAATTTCCAAATTAAATGTGGGAAGTGCAGCCTGGTTTCTCCTTGCAGCTTATAGTGAAATGTGAGAGGAAACAGATACATTGAGGACTGAACTCTTGGGTATGAAGAAACCAGAAATTGATTATCTGGAAAATTCTGGGCTTCCAGGAGGGGAGACCCTGGAGAATAGTGCCTCATGTGAGGATTTAACCAAACATGGAACCAGTCAGCCATTTCAGAAAGAGCCAGGATTGAAGATGGAGTTATCCAGGAAGGAACTGTGGAAACTCCTTCTGTCTGATGGGTATGATCTGAGCCTGCTATATATAAAACCAATGAGTGCTGTGGGATCTGTATAAATGCAATTGCTGCCACTCTGGACTAAAAGTCTCAGAAAAGGGACAAAGTAAAGGTAGAACAACTTCAGAGGCAGAACTACAGAATCTAAAGTCTGAATTTAAGAGACCTGGGGCCAGGACAACAGACCTACCTAAGCACTTGGAGAGAGTGTTTCTCATTTCAGTGGAAGAGTTGTGCTGCCTCAGACCTTGGAGAGGGTGGACCATATTCCTTGGGAATTGGGGAGAGCCTGGCTGCTACCATATGGGGGGGTTGAGCATGTGCCCCAGGGATGGCAGACAGCCTTGGTGCAGCCTCAATGCTTGGGGAGGGTGGAGCTGAGAAAAAAAGTGGTCTCCCCAGTATCCTGAAGGTTGCATTTGGAGAGAGGTGGGCTGCTACAGAAATCCTTTCCATCCTTGGAAAGGATGGGACTGCTGCTTTCTAAAGCCCAGGAGATTTATGACTCTCAAACTTTGAAATCTAATGGAGTTTGCCATGCAGGTTTTCAAAACTGCTTGGGTCCAGTGACCCCTGTTTTCCTTCCAGTTTCTCCCTATGGAAATGGAGCCTCTTTTGCATGTTGGCAGCAAATAACCTGTTTTGAGTTTTACAGGTCCAGAGCCAAAGGAGAGTCTTGCCTTAGTACAGACCATGCCTGTAGCTGACTTTGATCAGATTTTGTACTGTTTCTCACTTTGTATTAATTTTTCTTAAAATGAGCATGCAGGCCTTCTTGCTCTCTGCTCACTCATAGCATTGGTGTTCTATTCCTCACCTGCCCGGGCCAGCCTGGATTGTGGTTTCTCCCCCCTACGTTTGCTCTTTGGTGCAGTTAAAACCTTGGTGGGCTTTTCTCATGGGGAAGCTACTAGTATTAAGGTTTGTTTTTGCTTTCTAAAATCTGCATTGCAAAGGACAGAGGGAGGCTCATCCCTGGCTTTGTCCTACTGCATGTCCATACCCAGAACCATGCTACATTTTATTGTGTTACTAGCCTTTCCCAGGACCCTTCCTCTTGGGGGGAGCCTAATTTCCTTGCTGCATGTTCTTTCCCTTTCACTTAATGATGGCCCTGGAAATTCCCTCTCTAGAGTTTCTTTGTTTGTAGCTATTCTTTAAGGCAGTAAGTCAGGCAGTAAATTAAGAATACAACCACTTCTAGCAAGATGAGTAGGTCAGGTAAGCAGTGTTAGGATGGTCCTGGGGATAAGGAGCCTGATCCCATGGCAGCTAAGGGATTAGTGCTCAGAACAGCAGGGCAGTGACCTGGACCTCTGGGCACTGGTAGGGAAATCTATGTGTTTCTCTTCCTTAGAAATGGCGGTGCTTCCAGTATTCCATTGGATGGCTTCTATGAAAGTAGGCTCTTCCCACCAAAGGGCTAAAAATGCTACTGCAATACAGTCTGGTCACAGTATCACCTGTAGAACATGGAACAGTCAGCTATAATCCTATCATACGGTTAAATCTTTTTTTGTAAAAGGGAGGGAAAATAGAAGAATTCCTTACATACATCTTTTTATGACCTCATATCAGGACAAATCCCTGAAGGACTCTTGCAAATTATGTTATGCCCAGGAAGATGAAGATGTTCAGAGGCTTCCTCCTCATGACTCTTCCTTGTGGGAGGAGGCAAATACTTACTGTAACCCTGTCTCAAACCTCAAACACCCCAGAACCCCCTGATACCAGGGCTGCGGCCCCTTCAACACACTCTCTGCCTCCACCCTACTCTAGTCCAGCAAACCATACTTGCAGTGTGCTGTAAACCATTCCACAGGGAAACAAGAAAAAAGAATAGTATATTTCCCACTCAGAAAGTAGTAAATGGAAATAAGGGAACCACCTGCATTCATGTTAAACCCATTTTATTGGTCAGTCAGCTCCAGATATGAGGAAGAAAGAAACTCCAGAAACTGGGCTCTGGACCACAAAGCCCTATGAATGATCTCTTGAATGCTACTTTTTCTGTTTTTAGTGATGGGGACAGGGCTGTGGAGGAGGAAAAGGTAAGGAGAAACAGGAACAAAACTCAGCTCAGAGCACTTGCCACGAATGGCGAACAGCGGTCCCGAAGCCACTCGGGGCAGGAGCCGGCAAATCCTGCTGAAAGTGCAGAAAGGTGGGCCTGGAAGCACAAGTGTCCTCAGGGATGCCGAGACCCCCCCAGGGCCTTGCTCTAGGTGTGGGAAAGCTGGACATTGGGCCTGGAGTGCATCGAGTCCCAAAGGTGAGTTGAGTCCCTCCCAAAGGCCTTAGTGACCACTCCTGACCAAAGTGGGCCTGGGGCTGCTAGTGGCTCCCTAGAGGTCACTGAAGAACATCAATTTCAACAAGCCCCAGTGAGTTTTGTCTTGGCAGCTAAGACAATTTTTAATTAATACTGAAACCACTTACTCTCTTTTGACCTGTCACTCAGGCCCATTTTCCCTGCAAACCTGTCCCATGGTAGGGGGGATAAAATGCCTAAAGCCAAGACCTTCACTCAGCCCCTCCTTTGGCAAGTTGGCAGCATACTTTTAAATCATCATGTTATCAGAATGCTCCACCCCCTTCTAGAAAGATCTTCACTCCTTGGAGGATCACTTTAGAACTAGTAAACCCTGCCAGTGTTTATCCCTTGTTTGCCCTGAGGTCCCTACTGAGTCAAGTCTTTCAGCATCCCCAAAGAAATCCTTAAGTAAATAAATCCATCTATATAAAATAAAGACATCCCAAAGCTAGCCCAGGAATTACCCTAACTGCATTCAAGTTTTCAGTGCTCAATCTTAAAAACTAATTTTTGTGTCCCTCTTCACCCTAACTCTCAATACCTATTTGTTTTTAAATGGCAAAAACTTAATAAAATTCCCACTCTATTCACTTAAACAGCGCTGGCCCAAAGGTTTCAAAATAATCCCTTTATTGTAAAAAATACCTTAGCAGCAAACTTTACTAGCCCCCAACTGCCTCAAAGTACAGTCTTGCAATATGTTTTCCTAATATAAAAGTGAATTTCATCGTAATCACTATTAACTGAATATATATGGATATGAAAAATCATAAAAAGGTTTAAGAAAGTAAACTTTATAGTCATTACTGACAGCAAGCCCTAAGTGAATATAGAAAATTGCAGGTTTAGTCCTAAATGGATGTGGAAAGTTGTGGAACATTGTAAAACAGCAAATTTTGTTTGTAGTCGCTGTTGACTACAAGAAGTATAGAGAGTTTATAAAAATGAATTCTGTCTGTCCTAGTCAATGCTGCTCTCTGTTAAACTGCTCTTTATGAAAAGTCATAAAAAAGTTTCTCTTAACCATCTAAGTACTCTGTTTACAAGATAAAAAATTTTATATCATATCAGAATAATATACTTGTTAATGTTTATATTAACCTTATCATCCTTCACTTCAGAAAATAAGTCTTTTCATTCTTAAAAGAAAACTTAAAAAGAATTTGTTCTCTCACCTTGTAAAGTGAGGTGCTAAAATAATTTAACATATTAAACATTACAATTTCTATTCTTCTGTTGAAGTAAATTTGTATAAGTAAAATGTTGTTCATATATTTAAAAATTATTTAAAATTCTTAAAAACTTAATGTTCTCACTTCCAACAGTATATTCCATTTACTAATCTGTATAACATTAAACAACCACATTTACTTATTAGTTACACTATTTTACTCTAAGCCTTCTCTACAAGTACAGATGGTCAGCTACAAGTCAGAACTTCATCTTCACCAACAAGAACTTTAAAACACAAACAAGACCAAGTATACAAACTATGCTCTACCTGTTAATACCCTAACCCTGGTACAAGTGTAGAAGTAAAATAACACAAAACTGCTGATATAGTTGTAATTAGTAACCCCAGTATAAAACAACTGTCAAATATTTCTATTCCTGAAAGTAAATTCATTTAAAATGCTTATAAAAAGTAAAGCTGGGTGGGCAACAGTGGCTCAGCAGGCAGAGTTCTCACCTGCCATGCTGGAGACCTGGGTTCAATTTCTGGTGCCTGCCCATGCAAAAAAAAAAAAAAAAAACAGCAAAGCTTAAAGTGTAAGCTCTTACAGCAGTCCAAACTTTAACTGTTATTTCTAAATTCTGAAATGCTTTGCTTTTTGCATAACCTAGTAGTTCCCTAGAATATTTACTATCTGTAACATCCAAGACTCACAGTTAATGTTCTTCAGCTCTGAAAGTCAGCATTACTCCATACAGCACCATGTAAATAACCCTTATCTAGTTAAGACTAAAATAAAATAATATTGTCTATATTCTAAAACTTTAACTTCTGTGGGAAACCAAAAAAAGAGCCAGAATATATATTTTTGAGCAAATTAATATTTGCTCAAATATTTTAAGCCAAATAATAATAATATATTTATGTCTGCAAAGTCCTTTAAAAAAAAACAACATAAAATTATTAAACTTCCCTACTTGGGGAATCCCTTCAATTCTCTTAAGTAGTGAGAGTGCCCAATTTAATAAACCAAAGCCCTGGCCCCAGGGATTTTAGCACAAAAAGCAAAACTAATTGCCTTCACTTGAGTTCTGGAACAAGGAAAAGGGAAAAAGCTGTGCCTTCCTTGTCCTGCATGCTAATACAGAAGTGTAGAAAGAGAAGCTCTCTCCCAATTAAATACCACAAAGAGGTACTCAATCTCTTAAATGCTGTGCTCTTACAAAACAAAAAACAAATAACGAACAAAAACAATAGCAGTAATTCATTGCCCTGACCATCAAAAAAATACTAATATCTTTCGAGGGCAATACAGCAGCCAAAGCTGCAGCCCATCGATCAAGCCCCTTCTAAACCTCATTCCTGCACCCCTCAACTTGCAGCATGCACTCGCTTATCCCCCAGTTAGGCAGAAAAAAACCACCCACTAAAATTCACTCTTAAGACCATCCACCAAGTCTCACTTGATGGATGCCTCTCCTAGGCCCACTCACTTCTATCCTCTTGCATTTTTTCACTCCAAACAAATGCTGATGCAAAGTATTTTCAGCCACCCCTTTGGATCCTACCCCTTTCAATTTTAAAATGAAATAGCCAGAAGTTTCTATGCCCCATCAGGCAAGGCCTACCTCCCTGAGCAGCCAGAAGCAGCTACAGAAGACAGACCTTTGTGCCTCAGCACCCTTTAAGATTAAGGGGCAAGAACTCTCTGAGGGGGAATTTGAGGCTGGCTAGAACAGGGAGAGATGGAAGAGAGAGAAAAAAAAATGTGAAGAAGCCTTTGAACAGAGACAGTTAACCAAGGTGAAGAGGGCCATGACCGGCGCAGACACCCTCCCTGGACTACCCACTTGGAGCAGCCCACCCATCTAGACCCAAGCGACCCCCACCCCCGTGAGTCATTTACAAAGAAAGGCGGAACCAACTGACCCACCCGAATGCACTTCCTACTACCAGGCACTGCCCTGGAGAGAAGGGAGCATAGAAGAAAAAGCCTGGAACAAAGAAGCAGGAAAGGGGCTAAATAAAGCTAATCTATATAAGCAAATAGCCTCAGGTTATCTGTTGTCTCTCACCTTCCATCTTTCTTTACTTGTAGGAGTGCCTGTAGCCCTTCTCTGCATGTATATATTTTTACGCTGTGTATTTTTTTTATGCTAGAAAAAAAAAAGGGACAGAAACCTTAACAAATTTCCTACTTAGTTGTTCTAAAAAAAAAAACAAAAAGGAAAAAAAAAAGGAAACTGTAGCATTATTGCCTGTTACTTTGCTTTCTCTGAATTCCTGTTGAACAAAAGAATGAGTTTACCATGACGGTTACCACTGCATCGTTGCTATCTGGTTGATCCAGGGCTGTGCATTGGATTTAAGGCTGTGTGTCAGCTCAAGTATGTGTGAATGTTATTCTTCACAAACATACTTATTTGCTTGGAATACCACCTTCCTGTTTTTGGATATTTTCGCTCTCTGAGAGGTGGTGGAGGACACTGCTTAAAGGTTGAAGTCCTAGAGCCAGGCTTTAGAATAAAATCTTGACTCCTTCCTAGTTGTACAACCTTTCTTAATCAGTAAAATAGGAATAATAAATATGCATGATAAGGTTATTGCGAGGACTAAATGAGTTAATTCACAAGTATGTGGAACAGTGCCTGGAACCTCATATGTACTTGATAAATATTAGCTCTTGTTATTAATTCTGTGCCTAATTAACACTAATTTAGTAAATTCCATTTTAAATATCACCATCTCTGTGAAGCTTTCCATAATTACCCTAGGCAGAACTAATCTCACTCCTCTGTGTTCCCAAAGCATTTTGTACATATTTGATTGAACTGTAAATAATTTTTAACATGTGTCTTTTCTCCCTGCTTGACTATGAGCTCCAAAAGGGTAGACTTCCTTTACGTATTACTCCTGGTCTCTAGCACAATAATTCCTGGATGGAAGCGGGTGCATCATACATACATACATGAGAGAGCTACATCTCCATGAAGGCCACAGAAGTTCCTGAGTGTTAGATCACGCCTGGATGTGTTTGGAATCTCCCACAGTCCTGAGTACACTGCTGGGCACATAATAAATACTTAATAAATACTTGCTGCTTCACTGATATTGAAACTGCCTACTTCTGAACCAACAGGCCATTAATTCATATCTGAGACATTTGAAAGGAAAAAAATGACAAAAAGGGACGCATTGAGGATGGCTTGCTTAAAAATAACATTGTAGCAATCATAATCAGGGAAGATGTGGTAGATTAGAAATGCGAACACATGACTGAAAAACTTGGTCAAACGAGAGAGGCTTAGTTAAGTTTAAGGGGGCACTGGGGTTCTTTCTATAGCAGATGGGGAATAATACACTGCACTAGCTGAGAGGATAAACAAAACAGTGTCATGGAGTTTAAGCTATTGAACAGAAGAATCTATAAAGAGGCCAGCAGAGAGGAGGGAAGAAACAAGTTAAAATGAACATTTGGGTGGAGAGAGAAAAGATTAAGCATGACACTAGATAACCCAGGCCCTCGAGGAAAGAGGGAAGAAGGAAAAATGTTATGTTAGGACAGAAGAAACGCTGTAGGGAAAAATACAAAAGTAATAAAGCAGCAGAAGGAAATACATACAATGCCTGGGTATATGCTAGAAAAAAAAAAAGGGACAGAAAACAATGCCTGATGCACATTCAGAGAGAATATGAATCTTAAAGAACATGGCTGTTTAATTCAACTGGGACTGAATAACAACACAGCCACATAATCCAGATGGGGCCTGAAATAATGGGTGAAGGGGCAAGGGATTCATTATGAAAATGACAATAACTGTGGCTCCTTAACATTTGAATAGAACTGTGCTGTACACAACACTTTCACACACTTTGTTTCATTTAAAACAATAGAGTGGAGGCCTTCTCACATTATCTAATATTTATCCTCCCTTCTGCCCATCTCTCGTCCGGATTGTTAAAATAGCTTCTAGCTGGTCTCCCTGCTTCTGGCCTTGCCCTTCGAGGGTCTCCTATCAACACTGCGGCCAGAATGAGCCATTGAAAAACCAGGTCAGATCATGTCACTCTTTCAAGAATCACTTCGATGGTTTCCTGCCGAGGACTTCCCATCTCAGATTCTTTACATTCTCTTTTTCTCTGAAAGGAATGTTCTCCCCCAAAGATATCCACATTGGTCACTCCCTCACTTTTTTTAGATTTTTGCTCAAATGCCATTTAGTCCGAGATTCTTTCCCTCATCAGTCCCTCTAGCATTTCCTACTCTCCTAACCCTGATTCAATTTCTCTGTAATGCTTGTCATCATCTGACAGACTACATATTTACTTATTTGTTTTTTTTTTCTGCTCTCCCTACTAAAATGTAAGCCTCATGAGAGCTGGGCTTTGTTGTGTTCACTACAATATTGTCAGTGACTATACGAGTGCTGGGACAGGGTGGGTGGACACTATTGCTAGTTGGATGAATGAATGAAGAAATGGATGGATGGATGAATATGACAATTGTTACCAACTAGCAGTCCAGAATCTCATTTGTTGGATATGAAAGACCAAATGAAACAATACAAAATGTTGTTACTAAAATGATTGGTGCATCCTGACTCTGGAAGTATTAAGAAGCATTGGACCACTTCCTCATTCTCAAGACTTCTTTCTTTTATGGTTTCCCCACACCAACATTTTCTTCTCATTCTTTTTTTTTTCTTTTTTGTATGCTGTGTGGTAGGGTCACATTTCACTCTTTTTCTATGTGAGTATCCCATTAATGCAGCACCATGTGTTGATTTTTTTCCCTTTCTTTCTTTGCTTGTTTTAGGACTCCTACTTTTATCATTTCTCATTTTCTTTCCTAGTACTTCCTACTCCCTCATTGGGTCTTGGGATAAGTAAGAAATAAGAAAATATACACGAAGCCTTTATCTTGTGTCTGGCACACAGTCAGCCAGCAGCTAAAAAGTCAGTTCTTTTCCCATTATCTCCTCTAGCACAGGTCCATAATTCCCTTGAGTCCACCAAGTTCAATATGCTCAATTCTAAACTTTTCCTTATCCCATACCAAGAAGGACCTCATCAAACCATAAAACAGGAAAACCTTAATTCAGTATCTGTTACTATTCTTTACCTCAGTTAATGGGATCTTAAAAATCTAATCATCTTGTCCTTTTGATCTCAACCCCTCACTATCCCTTTTCCCTTAATATATAATGAGATTAACTAAGTTGCAGAGTAGAATTAACCAGACTTCATAAATTTCACCTCTGCCTCTGTCTCCATGACCAAGCCACTCTTCAAATCCAGGACCTCATTCTGGCTCACCTGGAACATTCCCTCTACCTCTTACCCTTCTAATTCCTACCTGGTCTATAGAGCTTCTTAAATGTCACTTTCTTGGTTCCTCCAGTTTAAATTAGGTCTTGATTTGAAAGAGTGATTGTATCTTATACTTTTTCAATATCACTCACATCACCAATATAATTTTATAATTACTAGTGTGGTTCTTTTTTTTTTTAATACCTGTCTCTTGCTTTATTCTATATGCTTCATGATGAGAGGCTACATCTGTTTTATTTATTTTACTGCAGATGCCTGATTGGCTATCTCATGGTAGGTATGTATTCTAGTTTGCTAGCTGCCCAAATGCAATATAGCAGAAATGGAATGGCTTTTAAAAAGGGGAATTTAATAAGTTGCTAGTTTATGGTTCTAAGGCTGAGATAATGTCCCAGTTAAAGCAAGTCTAAAGAAATGTTCAATGAAAGGCATCCACGGAAAGATACCCTGGTTCAAGAAGGCCGCTGAAGTTCAGGGTCTCTCTCTCAAGTGAGAAGGCACATGGCAAACAAGATCAGAGTTTCTCTCTCATTTGGAAAGGAATGTGGTGAACATGGCATCATCTGCTAGCTTTCTCTCCTGGCTTCCTGCTTCATGAAGCTCCCCGGGAGGCATTTTCCTTCTTCATCTCCAAAGGTTGCTGGCTGGTGGACTCTCTGCTTCTTGTGGCTATGTCATTTTCTGCTCTCTCAGAATCTCTACCTTTCTCCAAAATGTTTTCTCTTTCATAGGATTCCAGTAAACTAATCAAGACCCACCTGAATGGGTGAAGACATGTCTCCACCTAATCCAGTTTAACAACCACTCTTGATTGAGTCACATCTTCAGAGAGATGATCTAATTACAGATTCGAACATACAGTACTGAATAGGGATTAGAAGAAACAGCTGGATTTATGAAATGGGATTAGGATTAAAACATGGCCTTCCTAGGGTACATACATCCTTTCAAACCAGCACCATATGCAATAAATATTTGCTGGAAAATAAATGAGCTCCTTCAAACCTCCTATGGAGTTGGCCTCCATAGCTTTATATATTCCTACTTTCATTTGTGATTTCATATTATTGGACAAAGTGGAAATAGTCACCTTAACCTGTTACCTCCTTCAATTTTTCCCTTCCTAACTGATAGTGGGAAACATTTATTTAGGATTTATTTACAGGCACCATGCTAAAAGCACTTTACCCATTGTCTTGTTTATAACCTTTATTTCCATTTCCAGATACCTTTATTATTTCCATTCAACAGATTCATTGACTTCAGCAAATTGACACAATACTAAATGGCAGTGCCATAATTTGAACCCTGGCAGGGTGACAGAGTAGCCCCAAATTTAATCCAGGAAATTCATCTTCTCTTAATATAGCTATTAATAACCTCTATCAATAACATCTATTCATATAAAAGAGAATGGAAATTGTAAGATTTTAATCTTACAAACTTTGTTATGCATTTAGATGAAAGAAATAGCTTCTTAAAACTTACTTGTGGTCACTGGCTTTAGATATGACTACTTAATAATGTGTCTCTGGGAAGTCCAAATTCAATTTTGTTAAATGCACATATTATGTAGTAGTATTGAATTTAGTGGTATTGCATGACTAATGTGAGATTTTCTTGGAGTTAATTGGAGATTGTAACAATTTTTAAGTAATATTATGGGGCAACAAGTTCATGTTGATATGACACATTAACCTTAATCCTGACATGTTAGCATGAGGTACATATTTGGTAGTGTACTAAACTGTATATGAGGTTGTCTTATAATTTAAATGTAGTTTTCAACATAGACAAAATTTTAAAATCTTTCAGTATATTTCCCAAACAAATCAGTGATAAAATTGAACACTAAATAAGCATTTAAACTATATTTATATATTTAAAAAGTAAAGGAGACATATTAATGTATTCAACTAAATATTTACCTTGATGGCAGGGATAGGCTTCTGGGGAATAAAACAATTTCTCTCCAGTGGTGAGAAAGCTGCGTTCTGCTCTTTCAGTCTAATCTTGTTCTCTGCTATGATTTTCTTGCGTATCTCAAGATAAGGTCCAAAACTTGGCAGTTTCTGAAAGGAAAACACACAAAAATAAGAAACCACATTAGCTCATAAAAGAGAAAAATGTGAAGATACAAGCACATTAATATTATCATCAAACAAATGTGTGCTTTGAGATTATTTCATATATACTGTAACAAGGTCTTCATTCATTTCACTAGTCTTCTAGGTCTCGGATTCCATTAATTATTAAAATAACTTAAATACACAATACCTTTATGAAAAATGCATGTATTAAATATACAAAGGTTAATTAAAATACATTTCTAAAGGGAATAAAGTGCACAATGGCAAACTAAATCCTTTCACTTAAAATAATAGCCATTAGTTAAATCATTTGTTTGGTTCGTATAGACAGAAGGTGAGACCTATTGATGTTATTTTTCCCTTCATCGGGTTTTTAGCGTGATATAGACACAGCCAGAGACCCAGACAAATGCTTTTGTCAATAGCAAAGGTACTTTGCCAAAGTTCTAATCTGTATCTCTATTTTATTGTGTTCAAATTCTTACTACATCTCTTTAAAGATTGTAACTAATGTTGATTGCAATTTACTGGAATAGCTGAAAACAAAATAGTAAAATATTGATTTCTTTGAAGAGGAAACAAATTTTATTTTGCACAAAGAAGGCAAAAATAGAAACAAAAAGCGGAAGAAATGTCACAGTGGCTAAACAAACTCCATCAGTATTCAAAATCAGATCATGAAGCTTTAAATTTCAAGGTTATTCAGTTGTGCTCTACAGAGTTCATTTAGAAACATACCTGGGCATCATGGAAAAACGCTAAGTGGTTTCAAGTTAACACAAAAATCCCCTCATATCATTCATTATTTTATGATTATTTCCTCTTCACTTTGTCCTTCCCCTCTTTTAGAACCTTTGATTTTCACTTTTACGGGCACACATTGCTGGTGATACACACCATTGAATTCCAAGCATTTTGTGTCAGCCCGTAACCCGGAATTGCTAAGTCTCTTTTATAAGACTGCAAAAACACCCTTTCTCTCCTGCAGAATAAAGCCCATTTATCTAGCTGATGGAGGTTTGGAAAACTACAGCACTCCAAGGTCATCCTGATCTCTGACCTAGCAAATGCTTCAGTGAAAAATCACTCTTGTTTCAAATCACTGGCCTCCACTTCCCAGGTTGCATAATGCCTCAGGAAAATGTGTTCTCCCATCCTCTCAAGTTCTCAGTCGAGTCTGTACGGTAAACTTAAACCATGTTCCATGATCAAGCTAAGCTGCAAACAGCAACTCCAAATTTATATTAGCAAGAAACATATTGATTGGAAATATCTAAGATTGTTAACTTCCACTGTCAATTCTCTGTAATTATGTCGACTACTCAAGCAAATGGAAGCAATGTTATGAATGCCAAATTAATTTCTAGAACTATGTACTTCATCCCTGCACCTTAATGCCTTCCTACATTACAATATTTAATGGTTGTGGTAATATGAAGTAATATGATGAAGTATTTTGTACATATTTTTACATAAACCAAATGATGCTGACTTGCCAAAAGCATAAAATAAATAAAAGACTGAAAGTAATTCTCATTATTTATCAAATAGGTAAGCCCCATATAGAAAAGGTACAGCTTGTTTGAAAATCCTCTTACAAATAAAATTTTCTTGGGGCAGATGAGGTTTAGGGATTACATTTGGTGCCAGAGAAATGTGTCTGGGGTCCAGATAGTAACATCACAACACATCATAAGGTAGTAAACAGAAGTCCACATGATATAGGCCTTGTCAAAATGACTCCCCACACTTCTCTGATACATCATGGGCAACTAAATCCTAATCTCATATTTTTGAAGATTATCAAGAATGATCAAGTGTCAAAACATTTGACCTCTGGTTCTAGTAGACCCCTAATTCTAGCAAGCCCCAAGAGAATCTAAGCCATTATCGTGGCTCCCTGATCAGTCCTTTCCTTAGAAACACCATCTAATTCCACCTAAGAAGTTTGTAAAGGCAATTTTAAAAAGAGAAAAATTCTTGGAACTTTTTTTTCCTATTTCTTGTAAAGATAGATCAGAGAAGACTCTTTTATTGCCATTTAAATGCCATTTCATTCAAGTGCAAAGAAAGGATGTTCAATTTAAATCATGATATTCCAAATTGTTCCAATAACAGTAGTGATAATCACAATAATAAAAAATAGTAAGTGTTTGAAAATCTCCTCGTGCTGAACAGCGTATAGCCTGGGTAAACAACTAAAACCCTGATGTTTTCTGTAAGTTTTTTTGCAGTGTTTGACCTCATTAACCATATGTGAACTGTGTCATGCAGCCTTTCCATGGCTATGATTCAAGTACACTCACTTGTATAATTCGTTTTAAAAAGAAGGTCTCAATTTAATGTAAATATTTTATAGGATTTTCTTTGTGCATTCGTTAGAAGCATCAAGGAATAAATGTAAATCGGTTGCCAAAATTTTCTTGAAGTTGATGGCACAAAAAATATCAGTGACTAGTCTTTCAACCTCCCAACACGTATCTCCAAATTAAAAAGGGTCTATTTGTATGTGGTTCCTTACTCTCATATAGAGATTCATGAAACTGAGGGACTAACAGCTTCCAAATGTCAAGGCTGCCATAGACATTTTGTTTTCCTTATTAGTAAGAGAAAGTTAAGTGATATTTGTGTTATATGTGTGCATATTAAAATGGCTCTAGAATATTTGGGTACCGAAAACTTTAAAAGTTAAGTTTTCTGCACATATTAAATTCTCCCGGCATCAGTCAATCACCTCTACACATTCTATGCTGTATGTTTATATGTTTGTGTTGAGACATTGCCAAAACAAAACAATAAAACAAAACCCTAGCACAAACCAAAGTAGAATAAAATGAAGAGTGAAGATGAATGTGTACTCTGCCACTGTGTATGTGTACAATCAGTGATGATTAATACAGCATTTATTTCAAATCTCTGCCTGAACATATAGTTAATTGATTTCCTATTGCAGGAGGAGAAGCAGCAGGGATTGACAGAACCAGCAGCGGGAGCTTTCCTCTTCATTCATTATTTTTTTACAGAAAAAGTTGTAGCCTGCGGAAACTCAAAGCGAGAGGTTTTGAGTGTCATGCTATATTTCTTAAACAAAGGAAAAAAGTTCTTTAGGACTATCAAAAGCTGCTTTGTAACTGATGAACTGAACAAAACTCAGAAACGGTTTGATTTTTGTTTCAATAGTTTCTCCAGGGATTCATCATTGATGAATTTGTTCTCAAGAGTAAAGCTAAATCCTACTCATTTAAAGATAACAGTATCTCACACTAAAACTGTCTCTATCCAGATATAAAAAGCATTACATTGCTGATAGAAAAGTGACAACATAATGAATCAACAACGATACCTTAAGCCAGCAAAGCTTTAAGGTAAAGAAGTCTATTTCGATTATAATTTATTCATGGATCAATCTGAAGGTAATTGAGCATATTATGAAGTAGAAAAGGATTCTTGTTCCTAACAGAAACAAGTACTGGTATCTTCCAGTTTAAATTGCATAATTTTCATGAGAATGGAAGCAAGTTGGCTAATAGCACAGGTCTACAGTACTGCAATAGATCAGCTCTTTTTTCCTAATCATACTTTCTTATATAAATGGAAATAATAACAAGAAAAGTAAATATTTGACATCCAAATAGTGATAAGTGAAAAGATAAAAGGGTTTCAGGTATATACTGGGGATTTCAGGTTTATATGCATATACAAGTATGAGTGTGTGCATATAAACTGATAGACTGAGGAAAAATTAGACATAAAGGACATATATTTCACAAGTATCTAAAAGCTGTTTTTTTTTTCTTTTTCAAAAGACATGTTCCATATATGACATAGTTACCTTATTCATCCATCTTTTGCTATTTGTTCAACAAATACAATATGAAATACCTACTGTGGGCAAGGAATTGTGCTGTGTTATGCTAATGGTTACATAATTTCCATAAGGTATGTGCACAGTTATCATTGTTATTAATTCTATATATATAAAAAATCTTGCTATTCATTGAGTTACTGTCAGATTGAATTCTGTATCAAGACTGTCCGGTTATTGCAGTTATCTAAAGGCATGATATACAAAATTTCTTGGGAAATGGTTTGAACTCAATCAAATGACCAACAATCGGGGAGAAATATGAAGAAAATAAAGCTCAAAGGAGTTCCTAAAAATCAAGAAGGTGGGTGGGCCCCGGTGACTCAGTGGCAGAGCTCTCGCCTGCCATGCTGGAGACCGAGGTTCGATTCTGGGTGCCTGCCCATGAAAAAAAAAAAAAAATCAAGAAGACAATCAGAGTATTTATTGAATATCTAAAATATAAAATGGGGGAATAGTGTGGCATAATGTCTGGGAGCGTGGGTTTTTAGTCTGTTTCATCATCTCTAAAATGGGTCATTAAGTGGTTTAAATACTGTGATCCATGTAAAGTTCCTTACATGCAATAATTCAAATTGTTGTAAGGTCATCATGGCGCAAGGGAGCATGATTGATAAAGGTAAGACGTGTCTTTTCTATTTTGTACTGTCTGAATTCATTTACTTTTCTTCCCTCTCTCCTTCATTATGAGTGTAATCAATTGCTTAAATTTTACCCTGATTTTGATTTCAAAATCAGTTTTAGTATTGCTTAGATTGAGAAACTTAGATTTTCCTATGATAACTGGAATGTAATGCTTAATGACTGATAAAACAGTAAGCAGTTTTTTTTTTAAAGTAATATTAGCAGATTTGGACAGTGGAAACAATAACAAAATAGAGAGAGGAAAACCTCTATATATTACCTGTGATCATGATGTAATGTGGTGCCTAGTGTAAATTGGGACACTGGAGTGGACATGCAAAATATATGAAATTAATGAAATATGACTATTACTTTAACTTGATAAATTTTTGCAAACAATTTCAACCAGTAATCTCATGCCCAAATGAATAAAAAACAAGTATAGTTCATGCTTCCTAATGTAAGTAGATAGCCAACATTGCATAGCAGCTATGATAATGATTTAGGAGTTGAATTTGAATTAAAATCCCAGTTTTGAACTCATTAGCTGTGTGCCTATGAGTAAATCAACTATACTGTTACTAATTTTCCTTATCAATGAAATGAGAATAATAGTATCTAACTCATGATGTTGGTATAAGTTTTAAATGAAATAATGTTTGTAAAGTGCATGTCTGCATATCTACTCCCATAAACCTTAACTGCTTATATTAGTCTGTGTACTGTGTTCTTTTTAATCCCATGTTGGCTCATGCATCCTTTCTGCTTGAAATGTGCCCTTCCTGCCCTTTTCACCCGGTAATTCTGTTTGGCTTTTTAGTTTCAGTTTGGTCATAGTATCTAAGTAATCTCCTTTGTTGGCTATCTACCCAGTGCCAGAGGTCACTCTCAGTGCTCCACAGTACTCTGAGTATGTTTTAATTCTTGTACTTACTGCACTGCCTAATCACTATTAGCCTATGTCTCCATCTTCCCCACTTGACGTACTAGGGAATTGGCTTTTGATCTAACACATAATAAGTACTCAATATATATATAATCTAGTGCTCTTAATTATGTTCACAATGTTGTGCTAGTGTCACCATTATTCATTACCAAAATTTAATGATCAACCCAAATAGACACTGTACAATTTAAGCATTAACTCCTCACCCCCCTACCCCCACCTTGCACCCTGGAAACCAATATTCTAGATTCTGACTCTATGAATTTGCTAATTCTAATAATTTCATATCAGTGAGATCATACAATATTTGTCCTTTTGTATCTGGCTTATTTCACTCAACATGATGTCTTCAAGGTTCATCCATGTTGTTGCATGTATCAGAACATCATTCCTTTTATGGCTGAATAATATTCCACTATATGTTGTTTTAGTTTCCTGGGTTGTTGAAGCAAATACCATGAAATGTGTTGGCTTAAACAATGGCAATTCATTAGCTTAAATTTTTTGGCTGGGAAATTGTCCAAATCAACATATCTTCTAGGTGATCCTTTCTTCCCAAAGATTGGCTGCCAGCAATCGTTTGCTCCTCTGTCTCATAGCAAGGCCTATGGTGGCATCTGCTGGTCTCTCCTTTCTCTTCTGAGTTCTGCTGATTTCAGCTTCTTGCTTCCTTGGCTTTTCTCTCTCTCTCTCTCTTTCCCTTCTTCTCTCCCTCTCCCTTTCTCTCTGTGTTTATTCTGTTTATAAAGGATTCCAGAAATAGGATGAAGTCCCACCGTGAATGAGGTGGGTCACACCTTAACTGAAGTAGCCTCATTAAAAGATACTACTTAACAATGGGTTTCCACCTAAAGGAATGGGTTAGATTCATGAACACATTTTTGGGGGCATATACAGCTTCAAACTACAACATACGTATAATAGTACATTGTATTTAACCATTTATAGGTTAATGGTCACTTAGGTTGCTTCCATCTTTTGGTAATTGTGAATAATGTCAGTATGAACATTAATGCATAAATATTTGCTCAAGTACCTATTTAAAAATCTTTTGGGTATGTACCTAAAAGTGGGATTGTCAAATTATATGGTAATTCTGTACTTAACTTTCTGAGGAACCACCAAACTGTCTTCCACAGTGGTGCATTATTTTACAGTGCCACCAACCATGAATAAGTGCCATATTTTTTCCACATGCTTCCCAACAGTTGTCATTTCCATTTTCTTAGTAATAGACATTACAGTGTGTGTGAAATGGCATCTCATCGTGGTTTTGATTTGCATCTCCTTAATAGCTAGTTATGTTGAGAATCTTTTCATGTGCTTTTTGGCTATTTGAATATCTTCTTTGGAAATATGTCTATTCAAGTGTTTTGCCAATTTTAAAAATGGGATGCGTGCCTTTTAATTCTTAAGTGGTAGGGTTTCTTTATACATTAGGTATAATAAATCCTTATTTGATATATGTTTTCCAAATATGCTCTCCAACCGAGTAGGTCATCTTTTTATTTTCATGGTAAAATGCTTTGATGCACAAAGGTTTTTAAATTTGAGGAAGCCCTACTTATCTATTTTGTTGTCGTTGTTGCTTGTGCTTTGGGTGTAAAGTCTAAGAAACCATTGTCAACACAATGTTCTGAAGATGCTTCTCAACATTTTCTTCTAGAAGTTTTATGGTTCTGGTTCTTATATTGAGGCTTATGAGCCATTTAGAGTTAATTTTTGCATATGGTGTGACTTTGCGGTCCATTTTCATTCTTTTGCACATTGGCATCCAGTTTTCCCAGCACCATTTTTGATGAGACTATTCTTTCCCCATTGAATGGACTTAGTACCCTTGCCAAAAATCAATGGCCATAAATTTGAGGGTGGATTTCTGAGCCCTCAATTTGATTCCATTGATCTATATGTCTTTGTTCCATTACCATACTATTTTGATAACTGTGGTTTGTAATAAGTTTTAAAGATGGCTTTGGCTATTTGGGGCCCCTTACCATTTCATATAAATTTGATGATTGGCTTTTCCATTTCTGCAAAGAAGGTTATTGAAATTTTGATTGGGATTGTGTTAACTCTGTAAATCACTTTTGGGTGGAATTGACATCTTAATATTTAGTCTTCCAATCTATGAACAAGGGATATCTTTCCATTTATATAGGCCTTCTTTGATTTCTTTTAGCTGTCTTTTAGTTCTCTGCATACAGGTCCTTTACAACTTTGGTTAGATTTATGCCAAGATATTTCATTCTTTTAGTTGCTATTGTAAGTGGAACTTTTTTTTCTTGATTTCTTCTTCTGAGTGTTCATTACTAGTATACAGAAACACTACTGATTTTTGCTTGTTGATCTTGTACCTTGTCACTTTGCTGAATTCATTTATTAGCTTTAGGATTATATAGCTATACCTGCTTACAGTAAAAAAGAAGAAAGATCTCAAGTCAGAGAACTTACCTTAAAACTAGAGAATCTAGAAAAAGAACAAACTGGTATTAATGCCTTAGTGTCTAGGGTTCTGTCTTTTCATTCTGAGGAACTTTTCTTTAGCATTGCATGTAGGGCTTTTGCTTTATCTGGGAATGTCTTAATTTCTTCCTCATTTTAGCACTTTTAATATTTTTTACCACTGCCTTCTTGCCTTCATGGTTTTTGATGAGAACTAGAACTTAATATTATTGGAATTCCCCTGAACATAACATGCTGTTTTTCTTTTGCAACTTTCAAAACTCTTTCTTTATTCTTTACATTGGACAAGTTAATTATCATGTGTGTGGGCATGGTTCTCTTTGAATTAATCCTGCTTGGTATTGACTGAGTTTTTTGAACATGCATATTTATAACTTTCTTTAAATTTGGAAAGTTTCTACCTTATTTTACTGAATATTTCTTCTGCTTCTTTCTCTCTTTCTTCTCCTTATGGGACTCCTATAATGTGTATATTGGTACACTTGATGGTGTCCCACAGGTCTCTTAGGCTCTATTCATTCTCTTTTATTCTTTTATCTTTTTGCTGTCAATCTGAGTCACTTCAGTCATCCTATCTTCATGTTCACCGATTCTTTCTTCCCCCAGCTCTAATTTCTTGTTGAAACTGTCTAGGAATTTTTTCTTTCAGTTATTGTGTTCTTCAGCTCCAGTATTTCTCTGGAGAGATTACCATATTTTTCCCTCACTGTTTTCTTCATATTCTTTAGTCCTTTATCTGTGTTTTCTCTTATCCCTTTGAACGTACTGAGGATCATTATTTTATAGTCTCTGTCCAGTAAGTCCAAAGCTGATCCTCTTTGTTGATGGTTTCTGGATTTTTATCTTGTTCCTTCGGTGGGAGGGCATCATACCTGTTGCTTTGTTTGTCCTGTAATCTTTTGTTGCACACTGTACATTTAAAAACATTTCCTCTGGGATTTAGTCCCTGCACTGTCCCTTAAGTTTGTGTCCAGCTAGTGATAGAATGGTTTTCTTGAATTCTAAGAGGTATTGAAAACAAACAAACCAAAGCAAAACACACCTTTCCCCCTCTTTGAAAATTGTCTGTGCTTTGGCTGGTAGTCTCCTTCAGAGTTTAGCTCTCCTATCATGCACATCAGTCCAAGGCAAATGGTAAATCTAGCATCGTTCTGTTTTCTCTGAGCCTGTGTGGGTCTAGAGCAAGGAAGCCTGCTTCTCTTGGGTTTGCACTTGTTAGAGGCCTTAGGAATACCCGGTTTACATAAGAGTTTATATGAAACCCCTCCTACTTCCTTTGGAGTAGATGCCTCCCCCACCCCAAATACTTTTTTGAGTGGCTTAAAGCAGGTAGTGTTTTACCCCAAGCCATTTCAACTTAATTGTTTCTCACACTGTCCCAGAGGTCTGCAAGTAGCTCCCCTTCTTTCAGGACAAGCTCTGTGTAGGCCAGCCAGAGACAGGTTTCATGGTTCAGTGCCTGCGACTTCCAGCTGATAGATTGCCACTGACATACATGCATCTCAGTATGCATACAGGGGTCACTCTGCTCCCTCTGGAAAAGAGCCAGAGATCCACACTGGGAGTGCAAACTGGCTCTAGTCTGTGTTGTGGAGAGGGCGGAGAACTTCTTCTATGGCTTTTGAAGCTAGGTCTTCTTAATTCACCATTTGCGATTAATGCAGCCCTTTAACTATTTTCTGTTGTTTTGAGGGAAGTTGTCTTTAAGATTCCCCTGTCACCCTTGTCCTAGGCAATGGCTGTTCCCAGAGTAGGCCCCCAGTGATCTGAAGTAGCTGCTAAAGGTAGAGATCTGGGATCAGACCACACATTCCTGGAATTTGGAGGACTAGTTCTTTATGTTCTGCTCTGGCACCAGCAAGCTGACTCAGAGGCCAGGAACTCTAGTCCCCACTGCTGCCTGCCATGAGGCCGTGGGAAGGTTGATGGTAGCTAGTGCAGGGAGCTGAAATTCATGGGTCTTGATCACAATTTACCAGCTTCTTCTCACTTCTCCCTGGATGCTGTATAGTGTTTCACTAGATTCCAGAGTTTCAACATGGCTGATTCAGTTCAATAGTTGTTTAAGTGGAGGGACTGATTCTTGAAGCCTCCTACTCTGACAACTTCCCACAGTCCCTCAATATTATTTTTTAAAGTTAATGAATGAATGAATGAATGTCTTATATACATTTACAAAATCCTGCTGTCTGTTTGAAATTCAGACAATCCCAAACAATTAATATAAAATAAAAGTGAAATTAGTTTTTTTTTTTAAACATGAGCAGGCATTGGGAAGTGAACCTGGGTCTCCAGCATGGCCGATGAGAACTCTGCCTGCTGAGCCACCATGGCCTGCCCTGAAATTCATTTTTTAACATTAAAAATCATATGAAGTAAAAAAAATAGCATGCTCACAGAATGCTTGTGATTCATAAATTCAAAAAACATTTCTAAGTGCCTGACACTGGAAATTTATGGGTAAAAGATGATCTCTGATCTTAAAGAACCAATAGTTAATAAACCATTGCAATACCCTGAGATACTCTGGTAGAGGTGACACAGGACATTAGAAGAGCAGTGACAATGTGTATCCATCCCAGGGGGAGGACTCAGAGGTTGCGGAGGAGGTAACAGCGGAGCTAAGTTCTGTAGGATAAGGTGAAGGGAGGATGGCAAGCAGTGAAGATTGATATGTGAGAGTCAGAAATGCAGAAGAAAAGATTCTAGATGAAAAGAACAGTGGGGGGGGGGGAAGGGTGACACTTTGGAAAAGTTGCTAGGAAGCCAGCAGACTGCTAACCTTCTCTTTTGTGTTTGGTAAGATATGAGAAGGCGAGGAACTTCCTCTGAAAGAGCATGTCTTGCTGTGAGGTGATGATGTCAGTATGCGTGTTAGGAATAATGTCAATCGAGAGAAGAAAATTTAACATCTATGGAATGTCAGCAGAGGAGGAGGGAGGACTGGTTTTTGCCAAGCACTTTGCCTGTGTTGAAGCCATAAAGTTGAAGAGGAGGTGGCTCTTTCCAAAAGCAGCTTATAGCCTTATGAGGAAGACTAACTCATCTTCAAAGGAACTGAGGTGAGAAAAATATTTTACTTTTTAAATGGTATTTAAATAACTCAGTTCTGGTTCCTCTGGAAAAAAAAACAAAACAAAGCAGTGTGTATTTAAAGAAATGACTTCTAGCACAATATATTTAGCTTGATGTTTTGAGAGATGTAGTCCTGTTTGCCTGATTTAGGAGAGATCAAATCAAAGAGATGGCCCAAACATTTTATGCACGAGAAATGCAGATGAACTTTGGAGCAGAGGGAGAACCGAGAAGAGAGGAGAGGGAAGTGGAATGAGCAAAAAGAGAGGGAAGAGAGAGGAACCTAGACGGAGTGAAGCCTGAGAATATGATGGCTGAGGGCTTTTATAAACAGGGAAAGCTAATATTCAATTTTAAGCTATTTGCACTGCTGCAATCTAAATCCTCTTCCATAATTCCTAAGTCTTTAATAAAGTCTCCTATACACATAAATGCCTTGGAGAGAAATTTGGAAGAAAATCAGGGAAATAGAGTTGAGTTTCATGGTTGGGTTGGCATATCTCTGAAAGTATAGAAGCAAACAGGAGGTCAGGTTTGAAGGAGATTCAGAATTCAGTGAGAGTAGAAATTTATAGCAGAAGTGACCTGGAGAATGTAATCTCTTGGGATTTTGTAGAAATCTTCTGGAAGGTTGAAATTGAGTGAACCCCAATGACCTTTGGGTTTAGAGGCAATTATAAGGAGAAATGGGATCAGTAGAGGAATAGATGCAACCCAGATCAATGAGCAATTAATTACAACTAAGATAATTAAGAAAGACTTAATAGTGAAGAAGGAATGTAAACTGTGGTGAAAGATTTAAGAAGGATTACTAGGGCATAGTGTTGAAAGGGTAAGGGAGAGGTGAGAGGAATGGATGAGTAAAGGAATGAAGTTAAGAAATGACAGAATGAGTTCATTCTGATATGACTAAAATGCAGTAAGTTTACAGAGTATGATAGATGATAAAGCTTTGAAACCTATGGGGGGCTCTGAATTCTGAGCAAACCCCTTGGATTTTATTCTTTAGTGTGTATGAAGATGGCAGATATTTGTGAATGTGGGATTAGATCCCTGAGGTGGCAGCAAGAAGGGCAGATTGTGGAAGGATGGCTGTGACAGAGAGCAGAGAATGTCCCAGAAGGTTGCAGATGGGAGTCTGTTAGGAGCAGGAAAACCAGTTAGATGACCTGTAAGTGGTCAGTCAGTCGTCAGTCTATCATTTATTTATTTATTTATTTATTTATTATTTTAGGATTCTATGGGACTATGGAACAAAGAGAACCTCTGCCGACTCCACATCCCAACATCAGTGGTCCAACATTGCTTTTCTCTCTCACCTACCTACTGACTGCAACAGTCACTGGTACTGACTCCTGCCCTGAAGCCCACCCCATGCTTTCCTTATTTCTGACAGAGAATCCCATTCGGAAAGACTTTCTATCTCAATCTCTTTGCTGATGGTCTTTCTGCAAATGACTCCTCTCTCACCATCTCCTGCTCAGTCAGATTCTCCAGTGACTTTCAAAATTACTTAGGAACCCATGTTAACCCATGGCTGCCTAAGCTGTGAGCTAAAGAGTTACTTCTTAATCAAAGTGAACCTAACACAGGAGTGGTGGAGAACCTGGGAGGGGTGAAATAGAATTTGTGTTTTTTTCCCTAGTAGGTTGGAGGACTTTCTTATATTTTGTATGGGTGATGAGGTGAGGAAAGGGACATGGAGAGAATCAACTTCCTCAGCAAAAGCTGTAGCATGAGGTTCTATGAAGAAAGGACCTGCAACATCATTTTCTTAAACAGCATCAACTTAGCAAACTTTTTGATCCACCAGGCCCCCTCTGAAAAGCCTGTGAGCACATCTTCTCCTCTGCATCATAAGCTTGGCATTGTAAGACAGGCATTGTTATTGTCTTAGTTTTGCAGATAAGAAAACTGAAGCTCAGAAAAGTTACATAATTTGTTCTAATTCTTACCGTTAATGACTGGCAAATCCAGGATTCAAATCTCAGTCTGTCAGATGATAAACCCTGGGCTGTGCTATCACTCAGGTTTCTTTGCAGTCCTCACTAAACTTTGTATAAGGTAAGCATTCAATATACTTCTGATTGCTATAAAGAGGCAAACTACATACATACTCCATTTCTTGAAATCATGCTTCCTGTTTTTCTCATTCCTCAAATTGTTAATGAAGAATGTTTCATACAGTAGACACCATTAAAGAAATTGCCGAACACATACCAAGCAAAATATCTGTATTAGTTCAGTACTGTTTATTACTGGCCTCGAGTTTAATGAGCTCAAGTTAAGACAGGTGAAAGGCCAGAGTGTTACATGCAGCAGTTAATGAAATACCATAGAGCTGCTGAGAAAATGATTAGCAGCCAAATGTGAATTTAATATACTCCATTCTCAAGAAGCAATGCCCCATGGGAATCATGTACTGGGGAAGGTAATGTGGCGAGTTGGAAATAGTTCTCACTTGAGAGTCAGGAGATGGGCTTGAATCTTAGCCTTGCTATTTGACTCCCTCTGAGTCTCAGTTTTCTCATCTGTAAAATGTGGGGGTTGGACAAATAAACAACGAGTTTATTCAGTTATGTGTTTGTTTTCACATTCACAGTTCGAAATCCCTCTATGCCCAGGTGGTATCAGACAGTTTGTGGATGAAACATTGGATTGAGCTGTAAATTGTAACTCTTTTCCTATTTAACTATAGAATATTCTGACTCCTTTAAGCTGTAAAATATGGATAATGGATAACATTCCAAGGTTACATGTGTTTATAAACTGCTTTCTGGTTCATTGGTGAAAGGCACAACTACAAATATATAGCTATTTTATCTTACTATTAGATAATGAAATCTGTGTAGATAATTAATAGAAATAAAAATATTTTTTTAAATGACACATACATTATAAACTGTATTAATTGGAAAATTCATATAAATCACCAAAAACACCAAAGTGCAGTAATTTTACAAAGTTTGATGACTAGTTACAAACTTATCTGAAAAACATTCTATAAAAAAATCAATCATACAAGCAAGAGAAGTGAATATACCCAACATCAGGCATGGAATTAACAAGGAAGGAAGAATAAAATATATATACACTTGTAGTTGCATTTGATATATATTGGGAATTTTAGGATATTGGAAGAAAATAGAACTTTGTAGTAAAGCAGTGCAGTATGCTGATTGATCACTGGTCTTAAAATGCAGAGACTAAATCAATGACCTGGGGTAAGTCACTTGACCTACATGAGCTTCAGCTTCCTTCTGTGTAAAACAAAAAGAACAGTGGTCACCCTGCCTATTTGCTCTTCACAGCAATTGTCTGAAACAGGGGAGACATTAATAGATTATTAAAATACGGCTTTCACTATTTTAAAAATTGTAAAGCAATATACAACTGAGGTGTTATTATATTGGGCATAAATACCATGTGTGTAAAGATGAAGTGATTATTCTGAATTATAAAAACGTAACAAAATATTAGCTCCACATAAAGACTTCCTGAGCTATAGCCATTCCACTGTCTTAGGAGGACTTGGATGTAATAATTTACTTTTGAAATCTACCTTTAAAATACTGATGCTTTCATGGCTAAATGTTGCATAGAATGTCAAGGGCAAACACCAGTGAGGGAAAATGGAAAGAAAATTACTCACACAATGGGATGGAAGCAACGAAAAACAGAAAAATGGGATGATGAGGCAAATGGGACTGCTATAAATATGAAAAAAGGTATATGGCATTCAGGCTGTATTTGGAGCAGGAGGAGAAAATTGATCTTTTCCTTATTTCTTCAATACGATACCTAGAATCTTCCTACACAAAAATAGCTGGACGACTGCTTAAAGCCTTGTCACCTCCAGTGAAGCACAGGGCATAAAATATTACATTTTGATCCGATTAAAAACCCTATTTGGAGTTACAGTTTAGGATTATTGAAATAAAATTGATCATGACTCTGAATGCCAATTTTTAGAGTCTGTGTACCAAGCAGGAGATTTATATTTGAGAGAATATGAAAGCAAGTGTAAGTTTTGCAAGTTGAAATAATTTTCTAAGATAATTAACATACTAGTAGAAGTATTTAAAGTGGGGAAAATATCTTTTGCAGGGATGATAAAGTGCTTTATAAAACAATAGCTTTCAACAATAGTGTTCAGTTATGAACTCTAGCAAACAAACATAAGACAACATTCAACTCTGTTCCTAAGTGTCTACCTAAGGCAATCATCATCCCAGGGATTTAGATTTTCTCTCTGTCTCTTCTTAAACATCACTTTCTATACATAGTACTATAATTTCTGTACTTTCAGCTTCCCTGAGTAGATAATAAATATTTTGAGGGCAGGATCCTACTTGAATTTTTTATTTTCATTTTCTTAGTCTACACTTAATTGGCTCTAATTAAATATTTGATGAATGAATGAAGAATTAAAACAACAAAAAGCTATCCTCTCAAGAAATTTCAGCCAATCATGTGTGGTTACAGTTAATGAAAAAAATAAGTGATTTGGGGGGGTGCAAGGTTAGTTCAGTGGTAGAATTCTCGCCTGCTATGTAGCAGACCTGGGTTCGATTTCTGGCCCATGCACTTCCCAAACAAACAAAGAAACCAACAAAAACAAACAAACAAAACGTCAACAAATGGTGCTGCAATAATGGGATACTCACAGGGAAAAAGAGTGAAACGTGACCCCACCATACATCATACAAGAAAAAAAAAGTGATGTGGTTTTGAAGGCTTTTTATGTAAAATATTCAGTAAAGCTCCCTTTATACACAATGATTGTCAAGAGTGGAGATTTATCTAGTTCTTAATAACAGAACAAATAATGTGATCTAGTCCATAGTATATAAACCAATCCCTGACAATAACATTTACTTTGAGTTGTAATAATTTCCTATAGCCTGACAGCATTTGTTGTAATAAGGTATTGTAACAACAATCAATTTATATTCAGTGGAATACAGCACATTACAAATAATTCCTTTATATTTTCTAGACTCATTGCTTAAAGTTTTCTATTAAGAAAATAATAGTGACCAACTATTTCACTCTGTTGCTTTATAACAAACAAATCAAACAACAAAAAATTTGTAGCCCATAGTTACCATTGAAACCATTATTTTATTGAAAATTCTCTTAATTTTGAATCTAGACAATTATTGCATTAGTTCAACAATTCAGCTTCAGGAAAAAATAACCCACTTAAATGTGTAGGTTTTACAAATGCCGTATGGTTGTGTTGTCCATGCTCCTAGTCTTTAGATCCCTCTCCCCGTCCTGCCATGATCTACAATAAAGCTGAGCCTAATGCCTGGCAATGGCTAATACCACAAAATGAGGAGGGTAGTCAAAGAAACCAGGTGGAGCAGAACAAGTAGTACATAAGCCGCTGAGCTTCACCAGACGCTGATTAGCCAGTTGCTGAACCTCACATGTCTCAAGTGACATTAACATCAATCCTTTTAACATAGTATTTCATTTAATCCCCACAATAATGTAATTATTTTAATCATGGTGAGACCCAAGGCCCACGGTCGTGGACTGAAGTGTTCACACAGGACAGTAAGTAGCACAGCAAACTCATATCCAGTTTTCCAACTCCAAGCCGGGCACCTTCCCCTCTACATTGACTGGTCATGTCTTTCCTGAACTTTTTGGTTGTTATTTCACTGGAAATACTATTTGGTTTTTGGTGTTTTAGAAGAAGATATCTTAGGAGATATCTTCTTCTAATTAACTTCTAAGTAGCTAAATGCTCAGGAAAGTTTCATTCCTTCACAAATTTTTTTTTAGCAGTACCATAAGTACATACTATGCATTAGGCACTGAAGACAATTGAAGATAATAAAGGGAAAAACAGTTATGATCCCTGCCCTCAGGGAGTTTGTAGTTTCATAGGATTAAACAGAAGCAAATAGTCAGATAAACATATATAGCATTTATCACAATTCTCAGCGATATATATTATTTGTTTAAGATTTGCTCTTATTAGACAACAACCCCTATCTCTTAGTTGTCCTTACAAGGCAAACTTTTAAACTTTATTACGCCAAACTATCCAATTATTCCATATTCATACTTGAAATACTCAATATGGCTGGAGAATACAGCCACAGAAGAAGACTGCGCCCCTTACAAAGTCACAGCAACCAACATCACCTGAGCCCTCAATACTGCCGCAGAAGCCTGGTTATTTTACCAGGCAGTCTCACTCTGGAAATAACATTTTCAAACCTTCACTCTCCTAAAATATAAGTAGCTAATTTTCTTTTCGTTCTCAGCTGATGATCCTGCCTGACATTATTGGTTAAAAGCACTGAGGTGATTTTTATATTTTGAATTTTTTTCATCTTGCCTCATCTGCACTCTTGCCCTCTATCATCTGTTATGATGGAAGGGTCCTAGGTCCTTCCAAATGACCCACTTAAGTGCTGTATCTTACGTACTTTTGATCACCTGAAGGAATTGGTTTCTGTAATTTTTACCTTGGATCATCCCACAATCTACCTTCTTTTTTTAACTTTTTATATTGTATAGTGTAACATATATACAAAGCAAAGAAATAAAAAAGCAATAGTTTTCAAAGCACTCTTCAAAAAGTGGTTACAGGATAGATCGAAGAGTTTGTCATGGGCTGTCATTCCATCCTGATATTTTTCCTTCTAGCTGCTCCAGAATATAGGAGGCTAGAGGGCTTAAATATTTTTTTATCAACCCAGTTGACATTTTTCCTTATATTTTTGTGAACAATAACATATATACAAAAAAAAACTATAAATTTAAAAGCACAGCTCCACAATTAGTTGTAGAACATATTTCAGACTTTGACATGGGTTACAATATCACAATTTTAGGTTTTTACTTCTAGCTACTATAAAATACTGGCAACTAAAAGAGATATCAATTTAATGATTCATTATTCATGTTGATTTGTTAAATTCTATCTTCTCTGCATAACTCCACCATCATATTTGATCTTTCCATTCCTCTCTTTAGGGGTGTTTGGGCTATGGCAATTCTAAATTTCTCATATTGAAAGGGTCTGTCATTAATATGGTGTAGGGAGATGGAACTATCTGATGTTCTGGAGAGGCTGGGCTAGGTTTCAGGACTTATCTGTACCAGGGACCCATCTGGAGGTTGTAGGTTTCTGGAAAGTTACTCTAGTGCATGGATCCCTTGTGGAATCTTATATACTGCCCTAGGTGTTCTTTAGGATTGGCTGGAATGGTCCTGGTTGGGGGTTGGCAGGTTATGGCAGGTAGCAAGGTCTACCTGAAGCTTATGTAAGAGCAACCTCTAGAGTAGCCTCTCAAATCTATTTGAACTCTCTCTGCCACTGATACTTTATTAATTACTCTCTTCCCCCTTTTGGTCAGGATGGAATTGTTGAAACCATGGTGCCAGGTCTAGATCATCCCTGGGGGTCATCTCCCATGTCGCCAGGGAGACTTTCACCCCTGGATGTCATGTCCCATGTAGGGAAGAGGGTGATGATTCCACTTGCAGAGTTGGGCTTAGAGAGAGTGAGGCCACATATGAGCAACGACAGAGGTCTTCCAGACATAACTCATAGGCATACCTGTAGGTAGTCTAAGCTATTTTGCTACCTACATAAGCTTCACTAGAGTAAGCCTCATGATCGAGGGCATGGCCTATTGGTTTGGGTGTTCCTAAAGTTTGACACAGTATCTGGGGATTCTCTGATGGTAAGGTTTAATAGTTCCATATTTTTCTTCCATTACTCAGAGGACTTTGCCAATATTTTTTTATTATCTGCTTAATATGCTCTAGGATGGATCCAGACATTACAAAAATCTATACAGGATTAAAGGACCTTTTCCTTATTCTGTGCTCCCTGTGTTTCAATTGTTCAAATGAGCTTTACAGATAGGTTGAATTAGTTTATGCACTACAGAAAATTTCAGTTCCAGATCAAATAAACCTTTCTTCCATTGGTCTCAAAGAATATGTGTGGTTCTAAAATAGAGTCTTCCTTACTCCTATGTTCTGAATTACTTTAACCCCAACCTGTTCAGCTTCTTTCTTATCTCTAAATATCAGGTTATATATTTAAAACAGCCTCTCAAAGTCCAGAAATATCAATCATCACTCCAGACTTAACGTGTCTGCTCTAAAAGCTTACAATCTAGGCCCCTGTTTTCTTATAAGGATTTTCTAAAGGTGACCATACCATCGTTGTTCTCTTGTTTCTAGCTTATTTTTGTCTCACCAAATGCCCCACATGCTCATTCACATCGTTGCATTCCTCAGGACTCTGTACCTTTTTGTAGCAGCACAGCCTTTGTTCTTAAGTATACACCGTCGTTCACCGAGCTACTTCCCCATCAGTGCATCCTTCAGCCACCTGCATTCATGAGGCATCATGTAGAAGGCCCAAAGTCCACAGTCCATCAACATTCTCAATTTTAGGTAATTCATTGTTTCCAAGAGACAGAAAACCAGTAAACACACCCTCACCAAATAGGAGATCTAAACTTCCTCTTAACTCTTGTCCCTCACCCCATTATTACCTCTGCTGTTGCTGTGGTAGTGCTGATGGTTTCCTTTTGAACATAGCCCACAGCATGCAATAGCAGTTTTCCCCTTGTACCCTGGACTTAAACACTCTTTATACAAAAATCATACCTTTCAAGTAATTCTTATAAGAACTCATTCATATTTCTAGTGTGAATCAGTGGGACACGTAGGTCTATACAACCCCTTTCAATCTTGCTCATCTTCAATGTGGTAATATTACTTATAAACCACCTAGAGAATCACCTTCACTTCTATCTATTCCCTTACATTGGCGGTCAACTTCACTAGCTAACGGTTCACCCATCTCTAGCTTCTATGTATCTCTAAGTCTCCTATGTTCTGTATTATAAGCCTCTGATTATACCTTTATGCTGGTCATAAAAGTTGAATCATACAGTATCTATCCTTTTGTGCCTGGCTAATTTCGCTCAGCATTATGTCCTCAAGGCTTATCCCTCTTGTCATGTGCTTCAGGACGTTATTTTGTCTTACAACTGCATAATATTCCATCGTATGTATATACCACATTTTGTTGATTCACTCACCTGTTGATGGACATGTGGTTTGTTTCCATCTTTTAGCGATTGTGAATAATGCTGCTCAGAACATCGGTGTGCAGATGTCTATTTGAGTCGTTGCTTTCAGCTCTTCTGGGTATATACCAAGTAGTGCTATTGCTGGGTCATAGGGCAACTCAATATTTAGTTTCCTAAAGAACCGCCAAACAGTCTTCCCTAGTGGCTGCACCATTATAAGTTCCCACCAGCAGTGCCTAAGTATCCCAGTTTCTCTACATTCTCTCCAACATCTATAGTTCCCTGTTTATTTAATAACAGTCATTCTTATAGGTGTGAGGTGGTATCTCATTGTAGTCTTGATCTGTATTTCCCTTATAGACAATGAAAATGAGCATCTCTTCATGTGCTTTTGAGTCATCTGTATTTGCTCTTCAGAAAAATGCCTATTCATATCTTTAGCCCATTTTATAATTGGGTTGTTTGTTCTTTTGCTGTTGCATTATGATTTCTTTGTATATATAGGAAATCAAACCTTTGTCTGATATGTGATTTCCAAATATCTTCTCTCATTGAGTTGGCTGCCTCTTGACCTTTCTGACCCGGTTTTTTGAGGTGCGGAAGCAAAGGAGTTCCCATTTGCCTGTTTTTTCTTTTGTTGCTTGTGCTTTGGGTGTAAAGTTTGGGAAGCTACTCCTATCACTAGGTCTTGAAGATGTTCCCCCTACATTTTCTTCTAGAAGCTTTATGGTGCTATTTCTTATATTTAGGTGTTTGATCCATTTTGAGTTAATTTTTAGGGTATAAGATAGGGGCCCTCTTTCATTCTCTTGGCTATTCCATGCCAGTTCTTCCACGCCCAATTACTAAAAAGACTATTTTGTCTCAGTTCAGAGGATTTTGGGGCCTTGTCAAAAATCAGTTGAGAGACTTCCAGGTACATGGCCAACTAGAGTAATTCGAGATTAGCCCTGCTCCAAAGAAAACTTAGAGAAGGGACAGGAGGGTGACTGAGACAGCAATTCAGGAGTGCGGCTGACCTGGGAGAGCCTTCTGTACCACATGCAGTAGCCCTGGTTGCAGAGGCCGATGAACTGAGAGGAGAAAGCTGGAGCCCAGCACGGAGGCGCATAGTGCAGAGCTGTGGAGCCCGCAGGGGTGCTCAGATGGGAGTGCGGACTAGGAAGTAAGCCAGGCCGTGTTTCTTGGGCGTACTACCCTCGCGGCAGCACAGCCCTGTTACTCACCCCACACCTCACGCACCTGAACCCCCTCACCCACTCCCATTCCCTGCGCTCTAGGTACCCCCCACCCCACCAGCCCCCAGTGCACGCAACTGTCCCACACCCCACTTACCCACCTCTCCTGCACACCTCCCAGTCACTACCTCCCCCTTCCTGCTTAATCCATTCTGTCAATCTATATCCTTTAATTGGTAAGTTTAGTCTGTTAACATTCTAAGTTATTACTGAAAAGGCATTTCTTAATTCCATCATCTTATCTTTTTTCCTTCATTTGTCTGATTGATATATTTTTCCTCCTCTTTGTCTTTATATTCTTTAAATTATCCTTAGTGGTACTGTTCAATTCTGGGCCCTCCTCCAGACCTCCCTGGCCTGTCTTTTTTTTTCAGCTGGCAGAACTCCTTTTAGTATTTCTTGTAGGGCTGGTCTCTTATGGACAAATTCTTTCAGGACTTCTTTGTCTGTGAAAACTTTAATCTCTCCCTCAATTTTGAAGGACAGTTTGGCTGGGTACAGAATTCTTGGCTGGAAGTCTTTCTCTTTTAGGATCTTGAATATATCATACCACTGCCTTCTTGCATACAGGGTGCTAGTTGAGTAGTCTGAACTCAGTCTTATTAGATTTCCCTTGTATCTAGTAGGTTGTCTTTCTCTTGCCACTTTCAGGATTTTATGCTTCTCTTCAACATTTGACAGACTGATCAGCATGTGCCTTGGGGAAAGCCTATTTGGATTTATTCTGTTTGGAGTTCTTTGGGCTTCTTTGACTTGTATATTTATGTCCTTTATGAGGGTTGGCAAGTTTTCCCCCATTATATCCTCAGCTACTCTTCCTAGCTCTTTACTCCTCTCTTCTTCTGGGACACCAATGATTCTTATGTTTGTGCGATTTGTTCTATCATTTCCCTGAGTTCACCTTTTTCCATCTTTTTTTTTTGCCATTTGTTGTTTTGAGTCTTCAAAGTCAATTATCCTATCCTATATATCACTTATTCTTTCTGCTGTCTCTTCAAATCTGGTGTTTTGTGCGTCAAGTATGTTTTTTATTTGGTCAACAGAGTCTTTAATCTCTGTGATTTCTGCTATTTTTCTATTTAATCTTCCAAATTCCTCTTTGTGCTCTTCTACTGTCTTCTTGATCTCCTTTATGTCATTCGCTATCCTATTTACTTTATTAAGTAGAGTTGTATGAACATCTTTGATTGGTTGTTCCAACATCTGTGTCCCCTCTGGTGTTTTAATTTGGTCATTAGGCAGGGCGATATCTGTCTGTGTTGTGATATGCTTAGTGATCTTCTGCTGTATTTGTGGCATGTAAATATCTTGATTGATTTACTTTGGAAGTTGATTTCTTTCAGTAGTCTAAGGCCTTGTGTTTGCAGGATGGTTGTACAGCAGGGAGCAGGGCAAGGGGTGGGGCATTCAGTGCGGTGATTTGTTTCAGGGCAGGTATAGGTGCAGGTTGGGGATATTATGCTGATACTTATGAATATGGGCACCCAGTGGCCAGGGAGGATGTAGCTGTGTGGGTGCACTGGCCTGGGGTCGAATCCCTGCTGTGCCCTGGTCTAAGGCATGTGGCCCTTTGTGCACATGTGTAGAGCTGTAGCAGCAGGTTGGCATTATGCCTTCATGGGTTGGGGGCTGATATGACCTGGCTGTGCAGGTCAGCACTTTCTCAGAGCTGGGAAGTGTGGCTGAGATCCATACGCAAGTGTGGTTCCCAGAGCTGAATGATGTGATTGGGGGTCAATGCACATGCGTAGGCTTGGTAGTACTATAAATGGATGTGCAATGCTCAGATGGGGTAGAGTAAGGCTGTGGGACAGTCTGGACGCAGTGGAGGAGGGCAGTGGTGGCCTAGATATGGAAGTTAGTGCCTGCAGCCTTTATGCTGTGGCAATAGCCTGCAGGGAAGAGGGAGGGGGAGGTAGTGCTTGGGAGGGGTGCAGGAGAGGTGGGTTGGGCTGCACTTGGGGTGGGGGAGTGGGGCAGGTATATGCACTGAGGGCCGGTGGGGTGGGGGCGTCTGGAGCATGGGGAATGGGAGGAGATGATGGGGTTTGGGTGCATGGGGTATGGGGTGAGTCGCCGGTCATGTGGCTGTGCTGGTGAGGGTAGCGTGCCCAAGGAATCCATGGCCTGCCTTACTTCCTTGTCCCAGGTTCCTTTCTGTGCACTCCTGTGGGCTCTGCGGCTCTGCACCTCTACGCCAGGCTCCAGCCCTCTGCCTCTCAGTTCCTCGGCCTCTGCAACCAGGGCTGGCACATGTGGTGCATAAAGCTCTCCCAGGTCAGCCACACTGCCGAATCACCACCTCAGTTGCCCTCCTGTCCCTTCTCTAACTTTTCCATGGAGTAGGGCTACACTTGAGCTACTTTATTCAGCCATCTTCCTGGAAGTTCCTCACCTTCCTTTTTGAATCAAAATATGCCTTCATCTTGTCCATCGTGAAAACAAATCAAACCAAACCAAACCAACTCCCTTGACTTTAAAGCCCCCTGTAGGTACCATTCAGTCTATTTCCCTTTAAATTTCTTTCTAACTATGTTAGTTAGATTCAGTTGTCAACTTGGCCAGGTGAGCATACCTAGTCTTGCGGTATGAGCATACCAGGTGAGCATATCATTGCTGCGGACATAAGTCAACGGTACATGAACCTCATCTGTTGCTGATTTACATCTGCAGTCGGCTAGGAGGCATGTCTGCTGCAATGAGTGACGTTTGACTTAATTGGCTGGTACTTAAATGAGAGATCCAACGTAGCACAGCTAATCAGCTCGGGCGTTCCTCATCTCAGCACTTGCAGCTCAGCCCAGGCCTTTGGAGATGCAGAAAGAAGTCACCCCGGGGAAAGTTGTTGGAACCCAGGGGCCTGGAGAGAAAACTAGCAGAGACCATCGTGTGCCTTCCATGTAAGAAAGAACCTCAGTGGAAAGTTAGCTGCCTTTCCTCTGAAGAACTAACAAAATAAATCCCCTTTTATTAAAAGCCAATCCATCTCTGGTGTGTTGCATTCTGGTAGCTAGCAAACTAGAACACTAACCATAGTGTTTATCCTGTTTATACTGTGTTACCATAGTGTTTATCCTCACATCCTCGCCCCCCATTCACTCCTTAACACTCCTTTCAGCAATTCGTCTTCCATTGAAGCCACTGAAATGCTTTGGTAATGAGGTCAACCCCTAACTTTATTTTGCAAATCCTAAGACCACATTTTTGTTCCTATCTTAGCTTTTCTCAGCATTTTCCCACTCAGTTGACACCCACCTTCTTCTTAAAACACTCTTTTAATTCCTCTCTTACATCACTTCTGAATCTCCTTTCAGGGTTGTCTTTCTCTCTGAAACCTGTAACTATTTGACTATCCAAGGCCCAATCCTGAATGTTTTTTTTCCTCTTATTCACATACTCTAAGTGATTTAATTTTGTCTTATGGCCTTAGAGATCATTTGTGCTTTTTGGTTCTCAAATTTTTATCTCCAGTTCTGTCCTTCATTCTGAGCTCCATACTCCAATGTCCAGCAACTTCATTGACATGTTCAGTTAAATGCTAAAAAGAGAGTTCAATTTAACATGTCCTAAAAAGATTTCGTGCTATTTCATTCCAAATATGTTCATCTTCCAATCTTCTTCATCTCAATTAATGGAAAAACTACTGTCCCATTTGCAAAATCTTTATTATCTTGAATTTTTTTCTATCTCTCACCTTCCCCTCTAGATCCAAACTTTCGTCAAATATTGCAGGCCTAACTTCCACCTTACATCCACTCTTCACAATCTTCATTGATCTCTCCCTAGTCCAAGGCATAATGATCCTTCACAATGAATACTGCTATAGCCTCCTAATTGATCTGCCTTTCTTCTTTTGACTTGCTGTAATTTATTCTCCACACAGTAACTTGAGCAATTGTCTTAAACGGAAATTAGAACATATTATTCTTCTCCTTAAACCCCCCCAAAGATTTTTTACTATACTTAGCAAAAAATCTAAAAACTTTGTTGTGTCTACAGGCTTACCTAGCCCCTGCTTACTTCTTCAATTTTAATTTTATTTACTTCACTGCAGCCATATTGGTCTTCTTACTATCCTCAAAGTCTCATGAGGTTTTATGGCTGTGGGACCTTACTGTTCTTTTTGTCTTGATCTTATCATGGCTGGATCCTTCTCATGTTTTAGGACTCAGACAAAATGCCACCTCCTTAGAGATGTACTCCCTGACCACCCAAGATAAAGTAGTCCTGCCAAGTGAACTCTTCACATCTTTTTGTTTAATAATCTTTGCATAGCTTATTCATGTATTGTCTGCCTCCATCCCCTCTATGCAACACTGTAATGGGCCTTTCATAAATTTTATTCACTGACATTTCTTCAGAACCAAGAACAGTGCCTGGTCCATAATACATTCTTAAATGAATGAGCAAAATGGATAGCAGTATATTTAGGATAAAGAGTGTACTTCTTGAATTTAGCTTAGCTTGAAATCCTGGTTCCATTATTTAATAGGTTTCTGACTTGTTTAACTTTTGCTTAGCTTCCATAAGACATTAATTCATTAAGTGGGACTAATGTAGGTTATTGTAAGAATTATATGGATGATTTATATAAATTATATAAAATGAAGCCAGAGCTTGGTACACAGTAGACAATAAATATTAGTTCTCATCACCAGTATCATTATTATTATAGAAATTCTATAAACGTGCTATAGCTTTCTTCTAATGATTAACTTTGTGAATTATTTTAAATACACAATGGAAATACCTTAATGCATTTATTTTAAATATGTGCTTTAAAATATTTTGCAGCGTGCTTAATATTATGCTTAAGCAAACATCTCTCCTTCCTCCAGTAAACCATTTTTCTAACTTTCAAAGGGGAACTCAATGGATTAAGCATGTTTTATATGATGGAGAATTGCTTGTTTCACATTTAAAGTCATATTCTCTATAAACTCAGATTGCTCATATGGTTCTGAAATTTTATGCTCTACACATACAAATAAGTTAGGTTAAGAAAATGAAGACCTGATAGTTGAAACATAAATGTAAACACTAGTGCTTAAAGAAGGAAAGCAAGACCATTCTGTACCTAAAGTAAATGCTGTCATCTGTCGGGGTTGGGGAAAAGACGCTAAGATCTGAGCCCATTACTGTGTTACTTCATGAACATCTGGCAGTCTGTCACTTCACAGGCAACAACATCTTCTCTAAACAGAAGAGACTTGAATTCATCAGGGATTCCCATAATACAGTATATGCTTAACTTAAGTACCTGCTTTCCATGATTTCCATAGATTATCATATTCATGACACTGTGGAGTGAAAGCATTCTTCTCACTCTCTAACCGGAACATGGAAAAGAAATTAAAACATTGGCAGGCACTTTGTCTTCAGTTTGTTGGACAAGTAAGAAAAGGACTTTCCACCCATTTATGTAAATGAAATTCTGTCAACTTGGAGCATTTTAACACAGATGACAGCAGATTGTCTATTAATAAATACCTGACAGGATAACAATTACAATTGCAGTTGACTATTTTTCTTTCAATAAATGTAGGTCAGTGAGGAGTTTTAAAAAATCTGATAAAATAAATTTGCAACCCCCAATTTCACCTCTGTTAATCCAGAAGCATCAACATGTATATTCCTGCCTTCTTAATAGTGGCTTAGAACTTGGTGGCCAGTCTTGTTAATATATATAGCTATATAATTAAATATGAGTGCTCATATGTGTGTATGTATACGTACATACATACATACATACATACATACATATATGCAAGATATCTGGCACGCTAATCCAACATTTTTGAATTTCATAGAATGATTTAAAGCCTAGTTGGCTCTTTATTATCCAAGGCTGGTTATTCAGTTTAGGGAATATCTGAGCCCTTAGGCTGCTTATTCTATCTGACTTTGGATTTTTTTTCCTTGGTGACTATCAGAAAGGAAGGATATGTAACAAATTAATCACTCTGGCTACCTGTCAAGCTTTGGGAATGTATTTAGTAGAATAAAACAAGTGACTCTAGTGAATAAATTGGGTCATAGGGAAAAATCTGTGGAATTCATTAATTGACCCCAGCTCACTACCCCATTATTGAGATTTGAGAAAGTGAGTTTCTAAATAGACTTTTCTTTCGTGAGAGTCTTTCTAGGAGAATGTGTTTTTTTGTGTGTTTCGGGGAGTCTGGGATAGGGTCGATGCTGATGCATTAGAATGTAAGTACTACAAATAGTGAATAATTTCATTTTTATCTATTACAAATTGAATTCATACACCATTTCATCATATTTAGGATGCTATCATAGATTGTTCTTATGCATACAACAATGGAAAAAATAGGGAAAATCAGTTGTTTAGTATATTACTGAAACTTTTTCAGATTCAGAATTTGATCTTTTGAAGATGCTATCAATTATAAGACATAATGATGTCAGAGATATTAAAATATGAAAAACTGCATGTTTTAAAATTGATGAAATGCAGTATGTTCTCCTAATATTTATTGGCTCAGTTCTAAGTTTCTTTTTCATCACTGTTAATAGCCTTAAAAATGACATCTTATTATTCCTAGAGGAATGCTAGAGTGCAAATTATATCATGTTTTCCAAAATCCTAAATATTGGCAGTTTAACGCTTAGAATAATCAACAGTGAAAAGCAGAGGATAAACATGGTTCTGTTTTCAGCTATATCCCAGAAAGCAATATGTGAATATCTGAAAGAAAGAGGAGGCAGAAAAGGGAAAATCACTGGATGTTTCTGATTTGGGGTAAATTCAAACTTGCACTACTTCAGAGGAAGGTTTCTTTAACTTCATTTATCCTTTCTTTATCTCCTGCAGGTAAAATTCTTCTTCTTTTTATTAAATCAGAGAATAGGCACACTACAAAATTGTGTTTATGTGTGTATCTTCTAGTATGAATTCAAGCATCATTTGTTCTTTCAAAGGAAATCATGATATCCTGTCTATTTTTTAAGAACAATATTTTCCTCCTGTATTTCTGGATGAATGTCTTTGTGCGAGTTAAATATCCTGAACAGTTGATAAATCTAGTTTTTCTTAGGAGAAATTTTTGTGGATAAGTGTGCAAGTTAGTTCTTTTAGCAATACCCTTTAGAGATGCTTTCTCTGGGACAGAATGAGCCACAGAGAAGATAAACAGGACAATGTAAAAAAGTGGCAGCATCATCATGTCACTGAATGGTTGATATAGGTTTCATCAGCCAACAGTCCTAGGAAAGAAGGTTTTCCCTGAATAAGAATGATTCAAAAGATAATGTCATATTTTATCAGAATCAATAAAATCACAAGCAAACATCATATATTCCAGTTAGTCATCCAATAATGGAAGTGTATACGTGAATGCACTAAAGGATTCCTTAAATGCAAATTACTGCTAAACTCCTAAGTAAACCGTCCCCCACTTCAGAGTCAATGTAATCCATCTCTTATGTCGGATGAACTGTGAGACTTATCCTTCTGATCACACAGGCTTTATTGCTTTTTTTCATTCATCTCTCACACTCAGTAATCCTTTTACCTCTCCTTTCCAAGTTTATAATTTAAATGCAATCTATTCACTACAGAACAGATAGTGTAAATAGGATGTCTTTGAGTTACAGCCAAAGAAGCCATTACTGGTTAGACAATGGCTTGGGTTCTATTACATACATGACAAACAACATGGGGAGCCTCACTGCTTAACTGCCTTCATCAGTGTTTCATTTTTGAACAATGTTAGGGCTGACTGCTGAATTTGGGAGTCCTCATATGAATTCATATGGTCTTGCAGCATTTTGTATTTAAAAGCAAAGTGATAAGGGCCAAAATTGGTTCCCATGAGTTCTTTGGTTTGTTATCAAAATGGATTATGATTTTATTATTTAAATGTTCCAAAATAGCAGATTGGATAAATAAATTATAGTGCAGGCATTCTTCAAAATCTTACATGATCATTAAAAAGAACACCATGTTTATAAGGATTAGAAGAATTATGAAAATGCTTCCATAATATATTTTAAGTGAAAATAAAGAGTAATATATGAGTACGATCCCAATTTTAAGAAATTATTGCTTATATGTGAATATACACAAATACATCACACACATGTACAACAGGGATTTCTGAATAGAGGGAATGAAGATGAATTTTATTTTTATACTTAGGTATTTTCCTAAGTTTCTACAGTGAGCACATATACTTTCATAATCAGAAAAATATTGTTAAAATAAATATTATACACTCCTACTCCTGAGTAGATGAAATTCCTAAATTTTAGTTCTATATGAGACACTGGCAAATTTAATATGCTTCCAAGAATTAAACTGTAATGCCAACTTTCCAAGAATTAATTGTAATATTAACTTTTGTTAGAATTCATTTCCATTTATATTTTTCAATGGAGATATGCATTTAAACATATATATATGCAAAAACCATATACTAAAACTTTGTCTCTTCAGAGTCCAGTTGTCTAAAAATCTTTAGTTTTCTGAATGGCCCTGTGTCTAAAATTATTTCATATCCCAAAGAATCTTTGGTGGCAAGTATCATCTGAGCTTCCAGACAGAATGAACAGAGCTGAGAAGAGCTACAGAGCTAAATGAGATCCATACTGAGTTCCAATTGGGTGTTTGTGGATTGAAAATGAAGAACACATTGGTTTGGTGATGTCCTTTAAAAGAAGTTTCGAAAGAATAACGAAACCAAAATGTAAAAAGGTGAAGCAATGTCTATCATGTGGATTAGAGGGAGTAGAAACAAATGACATGAGAAAAATAAGTTGTTGCTAGAAAGCTAAGAGGATCTGCAGACAACAGGAGGTAAGAGACATTCAAGATTGGGATTTTATAAACTTTGAATACCTATAACAGTAATATCTACTTCACAAGCATTTGAAACAGGTATTCATATTTCACTAGGGCCTATTATACATACATATATAAATAATATATAATACATACTCAAGCACATACACATGAGAGAAACCAACGGCAACATGAGTTCCATCTTCATCTTGAAGAAAAAGAACAAATGCATAAAAGGGTAAATGGGCATGTGCGTATCATTTGAAAAGAGGGTAAGTGAAAATGAATAAAAAAACCCACTGATTTTCTTCCACAGTACATGACAATAGAGCTCAGAAAAAGTAAACTTGGAGATTTTTAAGATGCTGAGTCATCTAAATTGATTTCAAAGCTTACAGTGTCCTCTGTCTGAATGTTTCAATTAAGTTAAACAACATTTTCTGAGCCCTTATGATTTTCTTGGTATTTTATCCTTCTAATTGACTCACTATTCAGTGAGGAAATTCAAGCTGACTGTACCATGAGTACATTTTAAAGGGTAGTTACGGTGCAACTTACTGAGACACAGCTTAGAAACCCTACAGAAGGTGTGAAATGAGAAATCATGGATCTACTAAATAAATGAGCAACTTTTCTCCAAGAATTCATTTCTATATACAGTTTCTTTCCTGGCATGTTTTTTTCCCTTTTTTTTTTGAGAGGACACACTTTTTTATTTCTTGTGTTTATGAAAATGCTCTTTGATTGTTGTTTTAATTTCTTTTTTTTTTTTGAAAACTTTTGTATTGTATAATATATATATAAAGCAAAGAAAGAAAAAAGCAATAGTTTTCAAAGCATTCTTCAACAAGTAGTTACAGGACAGATCCCAGAGTGTCACAGGCTACCATATAATCCTCTCAGATTTTTCTTTCTAGCTGCTCCAGAATATAGGAGGCTAGAAGGCATAAATATTTTTTATCATCACAACTGACCCGTTTTTCTTTTATGTGAAAAATAACATATATATATATATATAAAAGCAATAAATTCCAAAGCACAGCACCACAATTAGTTGTAGAACATATTTCAGAGTTTGGCATGTGCTACAATTGCACATTTTTAGGTTTTTACTTCTAGCTGCTCTAAAATACAGGAGACTAAAAGTGATATCAATTTAATAATTCAGCATTTATATTCATTTGTTAAATCCCATCTTCTCTGTATAACTCCACCATCATCTTTGATCTTTCTATCCCTCTTTTTAGGGGTGTTTGGGCTATGGCCATTCTAACTTTTTCATGTTGGATGGGTCTGTCAATAATATGGGGTAGGGAGTTGGAACTATCTGAAATTCTAGAGAGGCTGGGCCCTCTAGGTTTCAGGACTTATCTGGTCCAGGGACCCATCTGGAGGTTATTAGTTTCCTGGAAAGTTATTGAGAGGACAATTTTGATTCAATTTTATCAGGATAGTATAGACTTGATACAAGAATATTATAGTAAAGAAAAAGAATCCCTCATTAACACAGATTGAAAATACTAGATAAAATGTTAGGAAAGGAAATGTTGCACCAATGTAAAAAGGTTAATGCATCATAAGAATTTAGGTTTGCATGGTTAACCTAAAAAAAAATGCATGGTTAACATAAAAAAAAATCAATATATATATTGACAACATTAATAGTATAAAGGAGAAAAATATGATTATCTAAATATATGCAGGAAAAACTTTGACAAAATTTGACACTTTTTCATGATAAAAGCTCTCAGCAAATAGGGATAGATGGAAATGGATTTTGAGTGTTGTTTTCATTTTCTGGCAGTTAAAACAATGGGTTGGCTTAAACAGCAGGGATTTATGGCTTGGGTTTCAGAGACTAGAAGGTTGCCTTCTACCCAGGGTCCAGAGCTTTGGCTACCTGTGCTCTTTGGGGGTCCTTAGTCTTTCTGCCTCTTGGCAGCGTGCATTCTCTCCTCTCACAAACCCTTCTCTTCTGAGTTTCCTTGAATCCCAGCTTCTGGTTGCTGAGACTTCAGGTTTCCAGCTGCTCCCTGTGGCTTCTCTCTCCATCTGACATTCACTGTGTTCATAAAGGATTCCAGCCCAGACTGATTCGATCAGGCCACACCTCAACTGAAGCAGCTTCTTTAAGAGATCCCATTTACACCCATGGGACCAGGGCTGGGCACCTGAACACGCCTTTGGTGGGGAAAATAATTCAATCCCCAATAAGCATCCATGCAAAAATTTCTATAGTGAACATCATATAATGGGATGTCTTATAACTACTTTTCCTGAGATCGAGAATAGGACAAGTTTATCCACTCTCACCACTTGTGTTCCACGTCATGCCAAAGGTCCCAGCCATTACCAGTGGGACAGGCGACCCTCAAATGAGCAACAGGTAGACTGCATCTGACTTCTCAGCAGAAACTGGGGCAATCAGAAAACAGAATATTTTCAACATTTTGAAATAATATAACTGCCAACCTAGAATTCTATCCCTAATACAAATATCTCGGTCATTCCAAAAGAAGGCCAGAAAAGGGAGTAAAGAAGACATGTAGAACAAATAGAACGCATAAAAGGAGGTGATAGATATATACTAAATACCGTACACATCTCATTTTACACATATGGAATAAATGTTCCAGTAAGGGACAAAGACTTTCAGATTAGTTTAAAATATCCAGTTACAATCTCCTTATAAAAGACAATTAAAATATAAAAATAAGGGCGTTTGAAAGTAAAAGAATAGAGAAAGTTACACAATGCAAGAACTAACCCAAAGAAAACCTGTGCAACTCTTCCTATACGAGGCAAAAGAGACCAAATAGTGCTTTTAAGGCAAGCACACTAGAGATAAATATAACCCCTTCATAACTCTGAAAGCTGAATTCATCAGGACGATATAACAATTTTAAATTTGAATATACCTACAAACCCATGGCCATATAAAGCAGTAACAAATCAAGCCAAACTTGGCAATGAGGAGAAATCGATGACCCCACAATCATGGCAGGCAAGTTTAAAACACCTCTCTTAATAATTAACAAACCAAAGCACACAAAATACCAGCAAGGATAGAGAAGGTTAAATAACACAATTGACAAACTTGACTTCATGGACGCTCAACAACTGCACAGTACATATCCTTCAGCACACATTGTTTTCTTTTCAATCACACAAGAATTCTTTAAAAGAACTGAAAATATAATAGACATCAAGTATGGAGCAACAATTTCAAAGGATTGGAAATATGCAAAGACCTGGCCACACAACCAGTAAGTTGCAAGGCTGAGAGCTGAATCCAGAGTCGGGCTCCAGAATGTCTGCTTTCATCCACTAAAATTAAGGGAAGATTTACCTTATCAAATATTGGTATACATCTAAGTCATAGTAATAAAATCAGTGTGATATTGATTCAAAGCAGAACAGGAGACCAACAGAACAGAACAGAAGTACAGATCAAACCCACGTATACATGGGAACTAAAATTAGGGTAAGGTACATTTACAACTATGAGGCTAAAGATGCCATGCTAAGTAAATGATGGGGAAATAGCTATACTTAGTGGGGAAAATAAAGCCGGCTCTCTACATAATACCACCTCTACAGGACTGTAAGCAGAATGAATGAGAACAGAAAAACTACAGACATGATAATAGAAAACAAAGGTTAATATATTTGTGACACAGGCTTGGGAACGAGCTTTTTAAACAAAATCCCAAAGACACAAACCATTCGACAACTGAATTCCACTACCTCAGAATTAAAGAAGGACATGTTGAAAAGAATTTCCATCTCCAAATCTGATGAGATTAAAATCTTTTCTAAATTAATGGGAAAACTTCAGGAAACCTGATACAAAACTGTGAAAAGAAAATGAACAGGCAACTCCCAGATAAGGAGACCATCAGGTTCAAAGGCACACTCTTTAATAATCAAGAAATCAAAATCAAAACGCTGATGTATCGCTTGACTTTCATGGGGTTGGCAAAATATATAGAGCTGGGTAATGCCAAGTACATGTGGAGAAGCAGAAATCATGAAATCATTTTGCACTTCTGCTGCAGAAAGGGCAGTCATTGTGGAAAGTAGCCAGGCAGCACTGGGTGAAATGAAATCCACGTACATTCAGGGTATGTCACAGTTCACACCAGACCCATGAGAAGGCGTGTGTGGAGCAGTGGGTGGGCACGGTGGGTGTGCAGGAGCCCGGGCGTGCAGGAACCCAGGTGCCCTCTAAGTACTTGTAGATCCGACAGGTGCACAGTGAGGAGGAGGAGATGAGCTACTTCACGATACCGCGTGAGTAAATCAAAATGACATTCACGGAAAATAACATCATATTATTTTGCAAGGACGCATAAAACAGAAAAGATCTACAACAAAAGCACATCAGGATGGTTGCCAAACAGGAGTGTCTTGGAGGAGGGAGTGGGGCAGGCACCCGCAGGAGGGTCTTGGTGAGCACATGTGTGCGAGGAGACGTGCCAAGGCTGGAAGGAAGAGCCGTCTGCAATAGCTAGAGAGGAAATCCTTGGCATTCACCCTGGGCCAGAACAGCTCCTGTTGAACCAGCCAGAGTAGAAACCTGGTGAATCAAGGTGTTTGAGTAGAGTTTTCTGAAGGTGGCACCTCTGGTGGTGAAAAGTTTAGTTCTAGACTAAGGGCTGCTCTAGCCTCCCCACCTGGAACTGAACATCACACCAGGCCATCACAGATGCCTTCCTGTCACTTCCCTAGTTGTTCCTTGGAGCAGGGTGACCTCGACCTCTTGAGATGTTTTATAATGAAGACAAATGAACTGATTTTGGTTATTGTCTTCTAATACCTACTCCGGCATGCTCAAACCAGCAACTCAAGTATTCCCAGAGATAGAAAGCATAATGACAGGTTGAATGTGCTAACACTACAGGTTTCCCAAAGCAAACTTTTATGGGTTGAATGCCTCATCATCTACAGAGGCCACTCATCGATCTGCTGCTTTTATGCATACATGGATGTATACGTGAACAAAGATTGGTTTTTTTTTTTTGAACCATCTTTACTGAAAGAATACTTCAGAATCATAAGCAAAAGTGAAGTTTATTATTGCTGTATATTGCAGAAGACACTTAGAGGAAGCTTGGCCAAGTGCTATTTTCATCATTCTCATATATTGATTCACCTATACACAAGGGTTAATCTCTTCTATAAAATTTATACAGAAAAGATTAGAAAAGAAAATTAATCCTTTGTGTGGCTATTGCATGGATCTTTTAGTCTCATTTTTATGCCAAAGATGTAATTTTTTTTTCGCATGGGAAGGGACTGGGAATCAAACCCTGGTCTCCAGCATGGCAGGCGAGAACTCTGTCTGCTAAGCCACTGTGACCCCGCCCCAAAGATGCAATTTTAGATGTTATTTTATTTGAAGTTTTTGAATCTTTATTCTTATGTGGGAAATAGTCTATAATTTTCTTTATGGTGCTAATATCAGGCTTTGGTATTAAATTTGGTCCAGGCTCATAAACGCATTGGGGATTTTTGTGTGTGTATGCCTTTCCATATGCTTTGTTTAAATAATATTACAATTCTGATAAAGCTACTAGCTATTCAACAACTGCAAAACTACTTGTGTCTGTACTTTTTTTTGGTGGGGGGTGCATGGTCCAGGAATTGAACCTCGGTCTCCTGCGTGGAAGAAGAGCATTCTACCACTGAATGAACCATGCACCCTCTGATACATTTCTAATGGTCGATTTTAAAATTTGCTTTGTAATTCTGTCTATGATTATTGGTTACATATTTTGTCTGTGAAAGTTTTAATCTCTCCTTCATGTTTGAAGAAAAACTTTTCTGGATGAAGAATTCTTGGCCAGAAATTTTTCTCTTTCAGAGTCTTAAATATATCACACCACTGCTTTCTCACCCCTACAGTGCCTGTTGAGCAGTCGGAACTGAGTCTCACGTGGCTTCCCTTGCTCGTGGTGAATTGCTTTTCTCTTGCTACTTCCAGGACTTTCTGCTCTTTAGTTTTTGACAGTCTGATTACTATATGTCTTGGAGTGGGTCTATTTGCTTCCATGTCCCGGCATCTCTGCCGTACACACTGTGAATGCTCTGGGCCTCCAACTAGAAAGGATAGAAGCAGGGGGGCCCAGGGAGTCTCTTTTGCTGGCCAACTGTCAGATCAGCTCATCTCTTTGATCCCCCCCCCAACTCCCGAGGGGATGGCCTTCCAGTCTCAGCCCAAACCAGGCTCCCACTGCAGCCTTGCCTAAGGGGCGGGGGATAGCACTGTACCCCAGCAGCAGGGTCTCTGTGCGTAGGTATACCGAGTCTGCTGGCTTCCATGGGAAACCCAGAAACCAATACAGCAGTGGAAGTGTGAGAACATGCCAATCCTCTGGCACCTGCTCTGGCCCGCATGTTATAGCCCGACCAGGTGCAGTCATGACTGAGTAGACTCACCTCATGCTCTCAATCGTAATTTATCCACTTTTTCACCCAGGTTCTCCCTCTATAATGTAGAAGTCCCTCTCTGGTCACTCATACCGTGGAACTGCTGTTATGGTCATTTTACTGTCACTTCTCTAGTTGGCCCATGGTGTAGGGGTGAACTCAGCCTACCCTATTCTGCCAACTTCCTGGAAGTCTCCTGATTATTGGTTACATATTTTAAAAATTTTAGTGATTTATATTTGATAAGAAATTACCTTCTTTCTCTATATACTATTACCAAAGAGCTCTACCTAACACTTTCTTTTTCTTTCTTTCTTTCCTGTGTCCAAGGTTACAGCTCTCTTTTCATTCTTAATGAATATATTTTTACCTTCTTTTTTAGAGCTTTTATGATAATTTCCCTATTTGTTCATCTTTTCTTTTCAAATGTTACTTTAGGTTTTATTCATCCTTTTCCCTTTACTTTTTTTGGTTATTCCCAAAATAGGTAATGCCCAAGAGAACTGGACCTTCTCTACATTTCTAGAGCATCTCTTACCAGTTCAGGCTAGCCTTCCCTTCTCTGGGCATCTTGAGCTCTCTTTATAATCTTCAGGTTCTAATGTGAAGACCTCTTCTTTTTGTTTTTGTTTTCCTTTTTTTCCTCATCGTTGACCTTCTACTCATATGCTGTTTGTATTTCTCTTTCTTTTCACATTTTTTTTCCCCAAGTTAGATAACATCCTTGGCTTCTTCGCATAAGGAAACATAGTTTCCAAACTATGTGAGTTTGGAAAGCAATAGTTGGAAATAAAATAGATTCAATGCTCTCTAACTCTGCAAAGTTCTGGGAAGGGAAGAAGGATCAAATATTAGATCCCGTAATATGAACTGTATTATGTCAGTTTTTCTATCTGTTTAAATATTGAAAAACAGTAGCATCCACTGAAAAGAGTACTGAGTCTGGAATCAGGTTCTAGGCTTTGTTTAATTACTTTTACTGTCATAGTCAAATGAACTCTCCTGGAAGGGATCGTTCACCAAATTTCCCTCTTACTGTTTATTTGAAAGATGAAAGAAGTACATATAGCAGACTGATTACTTACAATCACAATAATCTACTTCAAAACCTAAAGCAAAAAATGCTTGTTTGTTTATTGGTTTGTAATGATTCGTATTTCAGCTGTTTGGCCAGGTCATCTGAAGATTGATATTTGGTGAGAAAATGACTGTGCCACTTGGCAATGGAAAAAAGGTTTCTCAATTGAGACACATGGCTTTGGAGATCTCCCATTCCAGGATGAACCTGTTATCTGCATCTTTACCTGAGATCGCAGCTCACAAAATAGATGACCTTTTGCGTATTTGAGACGCAGCTCACAAAATAGATGACCTTTTGCGTATTTGAGACGGACTAACATTTTAAAAATTTTAATGAAAGAGTATAGAAAAACCTAATATCTTGTTGTGAAGGGGATAGAAAAAACTCTCATCATTTTGAGCTTCTGCTCATATGCTGTTTGTATACGGACACAGAAGGCCCTTGCCTCTAGGTATTGGCAATTTTGAACAAAAAGCTTTCATTTATAAAGCACACTAGGCGTTGTTCATTGTGATTTATAGTGATATATTAGAGCCAAAACAATATGGTATTTGAAAGGAAAGCCCTGTGCTAGTGCATTCTGCAATTCTGGCTCACAAAACCTGATGAGGAAATGAAATTCTTATGGCGTCCCCAACACGTCTCTGCCCCAGAAGTCAGGAAGCAGTAGTGTGCAGTAAGCAGCGCTGCGCTCCAAGACCATTCAAGGCAATGACATGGAAATTAGCACACCGAGTGTCCCACTTTGTGGTCAAATTCTTTTATTTCCATTATTTGACAGGAAGATGATATCAGCGGCTGCAGAAAGGGGTTAAGGGGGAGCTTTGATGCTGGTGTGCGTTGTGGAGCAGGTGAGCAGTTAGGATCGTGTGTCACACACTGACAGAAAAAGGAGTATTGGGCTGCCCTGTGAGTGAAGCGTTGGACAAGGGCTCTATCACAGAAAATACGCTTTTTGTAAAACTCTTGATATCTGGAGGGAGGGGCAACCTTTCTGGCATGAATGCTCCACTGCTGTGAGGATCCAGTAAAAGGTCTTCTCAGGGTTTGTTTAAAAAGGTCAGCCCAGGAACTACTGACCCCCATGACTTCATCCTGACAGTTTCAGCACCCTCACAAAATCATACTTGTCACTTCTAGCCTCCCCGTGCTTTTCTGAAAACAAAACCCTCTACCACCTGCCGTCCCTTATTCCATCAGTGAGCAACACGCTCTCTCTTCAGCTGATATTTCAATTTATTTGTGGTTAGATGTGCAATAATCCTCTGCCTGAAGCCCAAGGAGCAGTTTAAAGATTTAAAACAAAACAAAGCCAATGCTTCAAATATCGCTTCATGCAAAGCTTACCAGACACAAAAATGTGGCTAATTCTCATCTATACAAAAGCAAAACTAAGATACGCAGATGGTCAGTGCCTGCCCTCTGCAGAGGGAGAAGCGGGGTTGGCTTCAACTAACAAATAATTATCCAGGTCCTTTGTAAATCAAGTTGTCCCACTTCTCCTGTGAGCATCCACAAAGACCGCTGCATATATTTGCTATTAGCTCCTTCTTTGTCTGGGGATTTTGTTAATGCCCTTTCTTCATATAAGTTTGTGTCGCCTTGTTCTCACATTTGACACCAACTGAAATAGCCTTGCAGAACCTTTGTTTCTGTTTTCTTCAAAATGTGTATTCCTCAATGAGGTTTCATCTTAATCTTTTCTTTTCAAAAGGATATGAATTGAACATGCAGAGAATCAGCCTAACAGGACCGATTATCAATTTCCATTTCCTTTCACTGCCTCTGCCACCCGTGGGGCTCCTAGACAGCTTTCCTTGAAGACAAAGGGTGTCTGAAATGGACAACTTTATTTTATACACTGGTCTCTTAGTGGACGACAGAGACTCATCGCCCATAATAAATCCTCCCTCTGACCCTTTTATATAATGCACAGCTGAGCTAAAAAGGAAATCAATGTTGCAATTTTAATTTAGCACTTTCATTCTGTTAATTTATCTAAAAAATCCTATGCCATGACTTTCTCTTGTCAAAACAGCCGATTCCTGTCAATGTGAAAACGCTTTGAATTTCTTCCCCCATCCCCTCCACCTCCCCCCACCCCTTTTTAATAGTCAGGCTGTAAAAACCACGGGTCACATACTAAACCCTCCATGTTTTTCTTTTGAGAGCAAAGCGCCTTTCAATGTGAGCTCACTAAGTTGGAGGAATATGTAGGGTCTCTAGAGAGAAAAGGACCTGGGCCTACATAGTTTGTAAGCTTTGCTTAAGATGCTTGTGAAACCCAACAAAAATAGGATACTGACTGTCTGAAATGCAGTTGAGTTTGGTGGTGAAGCCTGGTCATTTAGTAAACGGGGCCTATTTAATCACAATGAATCCCTACAGAGAGTTCCAAGTAATGAACAGCACTGTGCTTTCTGTCAGAGCACCATAAAATGACGCTTTGCTTTCACTCTTTTCTCTCTGTACTTTAGAACTTGAGAATAAGCCACAGATGGAGCCTCCCACGGCCCTGGGGTGCGACGCTGCTCTGGGGGGACCGGGTCAGCTCGGTGCCGCGCTTCAACCAGGGCTGGGTCTGCTGGGGACGTGGAATCTGCTGCCTTTTCCACAGGAATCTGATGCCAAAAGAATTGTGTCTTTAAGTCTCTGCTCAAATGTCACCTTCTTAGTCAGAACTTCCCTAACTATTCTGTTTAAATTGAAATTCTTCTTGGTCTTCTGCCAAGTCCCAGCCCTCTTCACACCTTCTATGCGTTTTGCTGCAGTTGTGGGTGTTTGTATGCTGGACGGCGGGGTCACATTTTATTCTTTTTCCATGTGAGTATCCCGTTATTGCAGCACCATTTGTTGAATTTTTTTTGTGTTTGTTTGTTTTTGCTGGTTTCTTTGTTTGTTTGGGAAGTACATGGACTGGGAATCGAACCCGGGTCTCCTGCATGGCAGGCAAGAATTCTACCACTGAACTACCCTTGCACCCCCTTCCATACCTTTAATTCCTCTCTTAGCACTTATGAATTTCCACCTCACTTTATAATTTACTTACTTATTTTTTTTTGTTTATGTCCATCCCAACCAAGATGTAAGTGTCCCGACTGTCCACTAAATTAACTTCAGAGCACGGAGCAGTGTTTGATGCATTGTAGGTACTCAATAAACACTTGTGAATGAAGGAATTGGCACAGGGGCCCCGGCAGACCGTCCCTTGTGGCAGGCAGGAAGGCAGCAGTGTACCTCTACTGTTACCCCAGAACAGAGGGGTTCCTGCAGGTGGAGCCACGCAATGACCATGTTTAGAAAGAAAACCACTTCTTGCTCTCAGAACCCTCACGACCTCTTACAGATCTGAGCCTGGTGCGAGGGCAGAGTCCAACTTCCTACCCAGGACTAGGACCTAGCCCAACCGTGGACTTGTAAATAGTCATATCTTGGGACTTGTGTGTTGCAGAGACAAACACTAGCTGGTTTGGATATGAAACAAGGCTTGAAGTTTTGGATCCAGCATGCTTGAAACAAAGTGATTCAGACAGGCCACTGCAGCACTCGAGCCATCCTAGGCACTGCAGAGGAAGACAGCGTCCTGACCTATGTCTACAAGTGGTTTGAGATCTGGGGAGATTTGCACCTGTTCTTCGAGTCCCGAGCAGGAGGTGGAGTATACCATCACAGGGCACCAGGGGAGGTCTTTCTAGGAGATTGTCCTGAATCTTGAAGGATGAGAATGCTTTCTGTAGCAGAGGTGAGGTAAGGCACATTCAAAGCAATGGGAACGTGTGAAGAGAAGCCTCCTTCATTGAGGGATAGAAAATAACTTCGTGCAGTCCACTTAACTCACACAGAAGTGCACTAGGAGGAAGGTTAAACAGGAGACAACGCTACGACAGGTGACCAGCGGTACCGGAAATTGGGTTTTACATGTTTTATTATTTAATGCGGAAACATGAATAGCCTTAAGGAGAGGACAGACTTCACTCAGAAATCTGCGCTTTACACACTATGCTACTGTTATTGTTTTTTTTCCAGATGTGATGGTAGCTATTATTAAAGTAAATAAATACTCAGAAGTACTGTACCATAAAGCTTAAAAACTATGGAATCCATCCACCTGCTAATCTTTCAGCAAAAATCTCAAATATTCTAGAACAGAGAGTCAGGTACTTGCTTTTCAAAGACCCCCTGGATTGAGACTTTGAAGCCATGGTGATCATTTTTTCCAGTCGCCTTAACCTGGATGGCCAAGAAGTTCTTCCTTATTTTCAAACCAAATCTCTTTTCCTTAATTTTTATCTTATTTGATCCTATATATATATATACACAGAGCATGATCATATGGAATGACTACGTTAGCTTGCTACATACCTGAAGAGAGTAAGCGAGCCAACCTTGTTGAAACAGCCGACTGTTCTCTAAAAAGCCCATTGCTTCAATCGTTCCTTGTATCACTTATCTTACCCCTTTATTCATTAAAAAAAAAAATCTTCTCTCAACTCTCCTTGTTTTCTTTATATATTTGTTCTGGAGAATAAAAATGTATCTTTATCTATCAAGAGTATAGTGATTATAGAGACTAGTGGATGGTCCCTTTGTGACTTTTATATCATTAATTGACTTCGTATTCCTCATTTCACTGTTCTGGTTAGTCAAATGAAATACAAGCTTGTCTATACACTCAGATGCTTTCCTTCTATACTTAGACCTACTAAGATAAGACCATTTTCTACTATCTCCAAAGCAAACGTTAACTACCAGGTTCTCAGAGAATAGTGAGACATGCCTCCTGACAAACTTGTTTAAGTTTTAAGGCAAACCCTCAGTTTTTCTGTTGGTGGTATGTAGACTGAAAATTTTAACAATAACATTGTAGGTTCTCATCTGGACACTGAAGCCTGGGTATTTTTACATAGGAAAAAACATATTTGCTCTGCATACCAGTCAGTACTAAGGACAGTCATGAGAAGACAAAGAGTTTACCACACTTCCTGTAGATTATCTTTCTAATAAATTCTGCATCTGACACTGAGGTTAAGGTTTGGCCAGTTAATTGAGACTTGAACCTTTATTATCCTCTAGAATTGGTACAATCAAATGAATTTAAGAATAACAGTAAAAAAATCGACTGAGTAGGATATGAAATATGGTACCTTCAGTAGCCCAGAGGACTCTGTTACTCTCTAAATCTGATAAACAAAGTGAATATATGAAGGAAAATATATATGCTCCTTGGCAACACATTTATACAGTAGCATATTTATGAAATTTCTCTTTATTGGTCCTTTCAATTGGTCCTAAAAAATCTAGGTGCTTTAAACATGGCTGAGAGCATTTATTGACCAAAAACAGAAATGCACATGAGTGGGTGCCAGGGTAGTTCAGTGGGTAGAATTCTCGCCTGCCATGAGACCTCAGTTCCATTCCCGGTCCGTGCACTTCCCAAAAAACAAACAAGCAAGCAAAACAAACGAACAACAACAACAAAAACAAACAAAAATTCAACAAATGGTGCTACTATAACAGGGAACTCACATGGAAAAATACTGAAATGTGACCCTGTCATACAGCATACAAAATAAATGAATGAATAAATAAATAAATAAATGCACATGAATGCATTCCAACGTGTACTTTTGTGTTTTTATTCTTTCTGCCATCTTATCCTAACTTTTCTGTTTTGTGTTCTATCTAGTCTTTAACAGAATTGTTTTTGTTTGTAGCTTCATGACAAAAACATTCTAAGTATCCTATTTCCTATTTAGCCAGTGTTGTGTTTAGGCAGACACCTTTATTGAATTATCAGAAGGCTGTGCAGGTTCTGAGCCCCGCAGCATACAGAAGTAGTCTGGGTGATTTGGGTCAATGTGCAATAATGAATCTGGATCTCTGCCAAACAGGGTCTGCCATTGTGAAATTCTACCCCAGCATTTAAAATTATGATGGAGCTTCTTGTATTTCATTTCACTTTCCTGGATTTTGCTCCATTAAACAACTTTGGAAAACTATTTTATGCTCTCAGTTTCTGCATAAAAGTCACTGATTTATGGTGTGGACTGATTCGATGCCTGATCTGTAGGAATTAGAGGGAAATTTCACAATGAACTTCTTGATCGCCTTGCCAAAGCAAAGGACTCCCTTGACCCACCTCCTGGCCCCAATAGCACACATTTCTGGTATTTTAATGTGCCATTAGTTTGACCAGGCAAATTTTAATAGCTAATAGAATACTTCTCCTAATCCCTAGGTTATTTATTTCTCTTAATTCCTCTTTATGAGAAAAGGCAAATAAGTCATGTTAACTGGGTTGCAACACTTTAACATTAGCAACTTTCCGGAATAATTTTAAAAACACAGAGAGGTGCAGTTTCCCATGGGACAGCCCTGGAAAGCAAAAGACTAGATTTATCCCAAGCAGCAATTCAATAGGTCACTGTTCATATACGAATTTGCCGTTGCATTTTATGTTATTTCCTTCAACATGCTTCAGTATCTAGCAAGGATGAAAGAATATAGCCTCTGTTCTTTATTTAGAATTTAGTTTTCTTACTTGGACAGATATTAGGGGTGAAATTATTAAAATGTTTAGATTCCACTGAAAAAATTAGATACTTCTACAGTTTACCTCCATCTTTGCTCACTCTCCATGACCCATATTCCCTGCCCCCAATATTTGTTTATCCATTCCCAGAACAGTTTACTTGATCTTCTCTTAACGACTTGTTTGTTTTATGAATTTAAAAAAGTCACTTAATCCTTTTAACTACTAAATGAGGGGACTTATAAATGTCTTCTTAGGGTCTTACATGAGCAACTAGAAAATACTCACATTTTTTAGTGGGCATGAAAGAAAACCTCTGGGTTCACACTGAATAACATTTGAAGGGAATGAATTAGTAACATAAAAAATACAATTTCTATAACAGTTTTAGCCTTAATTTTGAAATCTTTACAAAGGATTCTTTTAGAATAATTTAACTAGTGAGAAAAAAATAAAATCACTTGTTTTAGGAGGCAATAAATGCTTTCAGGACCTTGTGCTAATAGCTTCCTAGATTAGCTCAGATTAAAGTTTTAAGAACAAAGGAATTATTTAAAAGTATTTATTTTTCATGTGGGTAAAGACTGTTGTTGGCAAATGGAATCAGAACATATATAACCCATTTTTCCTATTTTATGTGGATCAATCCCTTTTTCAAAAGGCCATCTTGAGCACACAAGATCATGTTTTCTTCAAAAAAGTATCACATCTTAGATATCCTTATTTTCTGTCACTCAGATGAAGCATCTTATTTGCTGTAGAAAATTAAGTATATTGCAATAAAACCTCAAACAATAGGCTTGAAAGATAAATTACAGCTTTATATTTTTCTAGTACATATAATTATTAGAAATATGCTAATACATGCATAGATAGGTCTGGGCTTTAAGAGGCCTAATTTTCTGAACATGCCAGAATAAACCATGTTTAGCAATCAATAATTTTTATGTAAATGGGGCTTTTAAAATGCTGGGAAATAGCTGATTCTATTTAGTGGAGAAATAATTCACACCATCCCTTTCTTTTTTTTGACTATTAACGGGTTAGTAAATTCTTTTGAGATGAATGGTACAATGATCAATTTTAGCCTTGCTCTTGTCTAACTTGTCACAGATTCTGAGTTTGGGGGATAGAAATGAGTGAAATTTACTGCACATGTGAGACTCTTTCCAGAACTGTTCTTTCCACCCTTGTCTAGAAGATGTAGTATTAAGTGATAAATAGTTGGAGAAGTTGAGGGGCAGTGGCCATTTCCTTACTTTGAGCACTAGACGCTCAACTGATTTAGCTTGAGCTAGCCTCTCTTTAGAGGCCAAATTCTCAACATGGATATCTGATTAATTTGTTCAAGAAGAACTTCTAAATGTGAGTTTCTGACAAACCGAATTCATGCTGATAATGTTCATTATAAGCACTTATTATAAAGAACTTCTATATAAATCTCTTGTTGAAAGCCTGGAACTTAATGAAACAAGCTTTGCTTTTCCTCTCTGGACCTTTCTTCCAAGTGTCCATGCTCAACCTTCAGCCAAACTGCACTACTTGCTTCTCCAAATGCTCCATTACATCTGGTGCCTCACAAATGATGCACAGGCTGTTCTCTACCTTATCTTCTCTTTCTGCATTTTTAGTCCAGCAAATCCCTACTAATCCTTCGTTCTGGGTTTAGATATCATGTCCTCTAAGAAGCACTCCCGATTAATGTTCACTTCCACAACACCTGGTATTAACCCACTTACAGCATTTACCATACTGGCCTGTAGTACTTGCCTCTCTCCATGGGCTTAGGCTTAAGGGCAACTTTGCTCTGCCTGGACAGTCATTCATTTATTTGTAAATAATTTTTAGTTTATTTTATATACAGGGCACTTTACAAGGTTCTGGAAAGAACCCCAAGATCAATCAAATTTGTGTGTTGTGCTCAAAGAGTTTACAGTCAAATAGAAAAGGGAATTCTGGAATAAAGAACACTATCATGAGAGTAGAAGATGATAGATGTCCTGGGTGGGTAATGACACCTCCTATTGGAGAGATGGACATTCTTGAACATGAGTAAGGCTGTAAAGCATAGGCAGAGTCTGGGCATCATGGCATAAAGAAAACAGATATTCCAAGTTAAGAGATAACGTGTGTGAAGAATAAAGAAAACAATGTGCAAATCGCAAAGAAAAAAAGCCTGATTAATGCTGAGGGTTTATAAAGGAGAGTAGCAATGCTGAAAGCATGTGAAAAAAAGAGCCAGAGTGCAGCAAGCGTAGACTAGGTTAAGGAGTTAGGGTTTTGGTAGGCAAAGGGAACTATACCGAAAACTTCTGAGTAGAGCTGTATAGCTCTCATTAGCTGACTTTTTCATTCGCTTCCTATGCAACATCTCTGCATCTAATTCTTCTTTCTGTGAAACTATAGGAACACCTTTCATCCTATTTAGGGTTTCTTTTCCTATTATTTTATGACATTGTAAATGATTCTTCTAGAAAGTCCAACCTGGGGGTTGCTAGAAAGGTCATTGTTCACCCATCTTTCCCCATCCTCATTAAGTTCTTTTACCAAATCAGGTTCAAAATCCTGATAATTAGCCTCTACTGTCCCCTTGGCATCCTTCCAATTTCAATTTACCCACTACATCTTTTCCTACTTCTTCAGAGACCTTTGACTCCAACTTTCCATGTTTGGAGTCATTTCCTTGTCTTTGGGCCTCTGTGTTGTCTCTCTTGTTTGAAAATGAGCTCATGGCTAAATTCCCTTGGACTTCTTGGATTATGCAAAAAAAAGTGTATCAAACAGAGGCCATTAACCCCAACACATGTTGTTATATATTACAATAATTAATCTTCTATGTATTGCTGATCTTGCATAAATGAGTAAATGAATAAATAAGTGTTGGCTCATGTCGGAATACATGCTCTTCAGTATCAAGAATTAATTTTTATATTCTAGATGTCTAACCACTCTCACTGGCAAAGACACTCAATAGATGCCAATTAAAAGAGTTCAATTAATCCATTCAGAAAAAAGAAATGCCTGTGGAAAATTCCCAAGAAAGCAAAAAAAAAAAAAAAAAAGGATAAATTTTCTCACCTCAAAATACATAGAAGAGCAACAACCAAAGGCATACAACATAATATACGATATGTAGGATAATATAGAAACATACCCTTTAGTTCTCAGTTAATGATGTCTGGCATATACACTTCCAGTAAATTACAGCCATTGCCAATTTATTTTAAAAAGCCCAACTCAAATACTTCAAATCTTTGAACTAAACAAGAGTTCTGGGTTTTTATCACTTGCACAAGCAAACAGAAGCTGAATGTGGCTAGAGTTATCCATGCCTAATATTTTAATTCCATTTGTTCAATAATTTCCATTCCTTTGCATTATTTTTGCTTTATTATACTCTTATAATGCTCTCAAATATATCTATAAAACTTTACAACCCTTTTCCAATGGCATATGGTGTGTGTTCTGAAGAGAAACATGTTTATGAGCTGAAAGATGGGAAGAAAATGTAAAGTGCTCTTGCGGGACTTGGGAAGGGATTGCTGCCTGCCTGTGTGGAGGGAACACGGCAGTACATCAGGCTTTTGCAACCTGGATCTATTTCAACAAGGAGAAGTCTGTGAATGTACTATGCCAGCTTTGAGCCTTCTAGGATGTGTGCATGGTTTTTTGTCCTGAAGACTGAAGTAAAAAGTTTCTGAAAGAATATTCTAATTCTATATGTTGTAGAATATTTATTGAGAAGGAGGGAGAAGAAATTTAGAGTGTGGTTAGAGGTGTGACAACAAATATAATTTCTGTCCACTTCCCCTGGAGTCTCCCCAAATTTTGCCCAGGCCAGAGTTGGCAACATTGTTCTTTGGGGGTGCCTGACTTTCTATAATCATTTTTGGAAACCTACAGATCTTTGTTCTGGAAGATCCTTCTGTATTCTTAAAATACTTCACTTGTTGGGCACTAGATGCAATTTTTCAGCTGCCTTCTATACTCCCTATTTGTCTTTCTTGTCACATTCATTGTTCTAACCACATAGACTAGAAGCTTTAGTCTTACCTCCCACTGCTTTCTTTCTGCCCCCTAGTTGATCACGAAGTGCAGTTTCTCCTCTCTCCCTGCTCTCATATCCACCTCTTCTCTTCATCCTCATTATTATTATCTTAGTTTCAGACCTCAAAACCTCACATGGTGCATTTCGATGGTTTCTTAATCAATCATCGATCTCTTCTCTCTCACTGTATACTTTCCCACTCACCTTACTGTCCAACATTCTTTTAGAATTCTTTGTCTTATGAAAACCATTAAACAGACAATAACTTCTTTCCCTCCTGTCTACTGAGTTTCAGACTATTTGTCTATAATTACAATCTCCTCATGATCTCGACCCAGTTTCCTCTGCTAGCCTCGCCCCCTGCACCATTCCACACACCCTGTGTGTCAGCAGCACTGGGTGTACTAGTTTTCTAATGCTCTGCTCAACTTTGAACCTTTAGAAATTCTTCACCCTCTGATATATGCTTTTTTAAAATCAAATTATGGTTCAAAAGCTCATATGTATTCTGGATTTCTCCAATCAGAAACAAATGCTCTTCTTTATTCCCCTGATACTATGTTGCTGTATCTCATTTTCTCTGTTTTTTTTAATTATAGCTTGTAATCTTATTTTCCCTTGCTTCCAGTAACTGCAATCTGCAACTTCATGCCTTTGTTGGCATTTGTGTTGCCCATTTCACATTGTGAATTAAGTGGACCCAGAATTGTCTTTTGAGCAAAATACTGGCTGTACCCATGAGGAGTCTCCTGGTCTACATCCTGACATTTCTAAACACCTAGTCTTTCCATAGATATTCTATTAAAATAGAAAATAAAAAGGCACGGATCTGCCTTTAGTCAGCCATATGGGAAATTTTGCTGGTGGTCATAGAATGTGTTCTCATGCTGTCACCTGGTGCTGTTCAAAAAATGGATTTGAGAATACAAAATTCAGGGAGGATAGTCTGGAGGATTCATTTTTCTGGATTCTCTACACTTTATATTATAAAGTGCTGCACTATGAAATCCATTTTGCATTTGTATCAGTAATGTGGTTCTAGAACATGAAATCTTATTTGTGGGAATCTATTAGAGGCATTTCTCAAGGAATTCCTACTGGACAGCGCTGTGCTTTGCTTGTGTTGATTTAAACTTGTAGGACTTGTGAATATTTTGTATGATTGCTACACTTTTGCATTAGTTGTTAAGAAACCCAGAGTCTTAATTCCCACCTCCTTTTATTAGAGTATATAGACCTACTGATGTATACTTGGCTAGTAATGTCATTCTATATCCATTTTATTGTTGTCACTTTAATGTTTATCCTCTAATTTCCTTTCCAATCTTCCTTTTGTTCACTCTTTAGCTCCCTGCCTCTCTCTCATTATCTATCTGTCTAGTTATTTATTCATTGGCAATCATTGTAACAAGTTTCAAATATGAAAAGTGTTTAGCAATAAATAAATAAATGTCATAATAAATTCTAATTCATATAGAGTGCTGAAATAGCTCTTTACACATAGAAGGTGCTCAAGGGTTCCTGATGGAATCCAATGAATTTCAAGCTCTGATAAATCCCAGAGAAAAGGTTATAGGTCAGATATAATTAGTCATTGAAGGAACCCAAATAGGCTTTTTGTTAGAGTTGAGCACAATAAAATGGTACATGTCACTATTGGCTTTCGTTTGTTCCTTGAGACTCAAACTTCAAAACTTCAGGTAAGATGCATAAAGCAACATGCCCAGTATTTTCCCCTTACAATCCTTATATAGAAGATCTGAATGAGAGTGGTACTTTTCATTAACAGATTAATACTCAGGCACTACAATATCAGCTAACTTTGCTAGACAGCAATCACAAGAAAGGGCATCAAATATCTCTCTCACCTCCACCTGAGAAAGGTTAGTGTTATGGGATGTGCACAAGAAAAAGGTCAAAGAGCAAGGATTGCTGACCCCTGCTATATGTCAGAGCAATACAACTGTAAGACATGGAGAAGGTCAAGAGCGGTGGAAGCTGAGGAAATAATTATTTGGGTATGTGTGCGTGTTCACAGTATCTGAAGAAACCTGAAAACAAATAGCAATCTCTTGACCTGGTCACATATGACTCAATGTAGAGGTGAAAGCAAGGTGCTCCTACAGAGAAGTTCAAAGCGTAGACTCATGAAGAATGAGACTGCCACAAGCCAAGAGAGTTGGGTTCTAACAGGAAGGGAATCCCTGAACTGAACTCTTCGTACTTTGCTCAGATGGACTACCAATCAGGAAAGACCATTTAGAAAGGAATGATTTCAGATTCAAGGGTTCCCTTAGTTTGTTTTTTTACTTAAATGATTTTTAAATGAAGATATATGGTTGCTAAGTTGACTACAATTTAAAAATAAATTAAAAAAAATTCTGTGATGGTCACAATTACTGAACTATTAAAGGTGAAAACTACTAAAATTGGGGAGGGTGGCGCACAGGGAAAGAAGTCCTGGATACATGCAAAATACGTAATTTCTTTATTATTCTTATCAGACTTTCTTACTTTTCAGCATTCTTTAGGTTAATTAGTTGAAACATTGCTAATAGATTCATCAATAGGAACATCATGACTGAGGTTAATACTTCAGTGCAAAAACTGGTACTAATAATAAAATTTAAAATACTAGGAATTTTTTTATACCATGAGTGATCTAGAAATGCCCACACAGAAAAACAAATTTTTATGTCATCCCACTAATCTATTCTATTTCACATTCATTAGTTTACCTATAGTGTAGTTTATGGGATAGGAAATGAGTAAGATCAAGGAAATCTTCACAGCTCCATGTTTCTAAAGTGAAAAAAGGAATATGCATTTTTGCCTCTTTATTTTTCAATTACAAATAATGTTATAGAAAAATGTAGCAAATGGAGAAAAGTAAAATAATAATAATAATAATATAATAATGAAAAGCCAAAGCCTTAAACCCACCTTTCTTATGGGGTCTTACTGTGTTTCTCATATGCAAGTCATCATGATGTAAAATGATTCTTAGAGTATACATTTGCTCATGGAGGGTGTGCCAGCTCACTGCTTTAGGCATTGGAATATTCCATTCGATGGATGCCCTATAATTTAATAAGCCTTTTTCCATATTGATGGACATTTAATTTACTTCCAAGTTTTCACAGTTACCACTATTTGATTATTAAATAATGATAAAGTGAACTTGTTAGTGTGCTTGCTATTTATTTATTTTTTATTTCCTTAAGATTAATACAAAGGTTTTAGATTATGGGATTTCTTCCCCTAACAGTTGATGATTTCTTCCCTAAAGTAATCAGAATTTATGAGAACACCAGTTTCAAACCATAATTGAAACTGACTTAACATCATATAAATTTAATTTTTCTTCCTATTTAGTATGTGATATGAAAATGAGAACTTATATTTGCTTTGAAGTTTTTCAAAACCCAGTGAGCTTGAAATTTTTACCTATTTTTCTTTTGGGTGCATGGTCCTGGAATCGAACCTGGTTCTCCCACGTGTAAGGCGAGCATTCCACCACTGAACCATCCATGCACCCAAATTTAGCTTTTTATAATATAAAAACATTAACTCTGCCACATTATTATACTTTCCCAAGATCTATTGCTGGTTTTTTTTCAAATTTGGGCTATATTTTGTGTACATAAGTTTTATAGTTTATGCAAATGAATCTATTTGTTGGTGTCTTCTTTCTTCCTTTTTTTCTCTTTCTCTTTCTTCTTTCTCTCTCTCTCTCTCCTTCCTTCCTTCCTTCTTTCTCTCTCTCTCTTTCTCCTCTCTCCTTCCTTCCTTTCTCCCTCCCTCCCTCCCTTCTTGCTCTTTGACATTGACAACCTCTAGCTATATCATAGCTTTATTTTCTTTTATATTTTTTGTTTGAATTTATGTCTAACTTTTGTGGACAAACTTATTTGCTGGTGTCTTTTTCCTTTTTGAAAATCCATTACCTATAGAAGTTTGATAAATATTCAGTTTTATTTTCTTCTCCATGTTCTTTGTTTTTATATATATTCAATCCTATTGTTTTGGACTATTATATAAGACATTTTTTCCTCTAATTGCTATACATTATCACATAGCACCTTCTAATGAAAAAAACCTCTCCCTTCCCTATGACTATATGAAATCTTCCATTGTACATATTGAATTATTATACATGTTCAGTTCTACTTCCTATTTTAAATTATATTTTAATTATGTTAAGTGGAGATTGTAATTGTGGGAAGCAACATCATCTTGAGAGTGATTTCTCTGTGTTCTAGGTAATGATTATGAACAATCTGAGGCTCTACAGAGCTAGCTCTGAGCTGACCCTAAGGTTTCCAGAAATGTGGATAATGTTACTTTCAATTCTTAAACTGAATTACTAATCTGTCTCCAAAGTGAAAATAATCTTTTCATTAAATCTGAGCATAAATATTTGTTTTACTTGATAAATGGTGTTATAAATAAGCATGAATTGCATATCATCATATAGTATTTATGTACATGAATTCTATAGCCAGGCTGCCTGAGTCCAACTTTCTAACAGTCTTCTGCTGACAGGATGGATAATTTGGGGAAATTTGTGCAGTACTTTTCTCATATGTAAAGCGACAACAATAATAGTTATTATCTCATCAGTTTGTTATCAGGAGTAAATGAGTTAATATTTATACTACTGAACCTAGGAGGAGGAGGGGAGGGCATATCAAGAAAAGCTTGCTAGAGAGGGTGACCATCAGGTGAAGTCTTAAAAACATTATATTGATGTTTCATTACTTGCATTTCCCATTTTGACAGAGTTTCTAAAGCTTGGGGTGTAGCAGGGAGGTTTTGCTACCTGTCAGGAGGTTTCATCCCACCTGTATTAGGGCATGTGGGAAGCTGGCTTTCAGCAGCAGCCCCTTCGGCTAACTGATGACCTAAGCCATGAGTACCCTTTCAGTGGAAGTAGGGTCCTTAACGCTGAGAGTTTTGGTGGAAAATAATATGATAAAATAATCTACAAAAATGTGAATATTACCCATTGGGTTGCTCCCTCTAGGAAGAGTCTTTATATATATATAATTTATTTAGAAAGTGTCACTGAGGTAATTGATATTTGAAAAAGGCAGCCTAAAAACGCAGCTTAATCTATCATTTTTCTGGGTTTCCCTGAGCGCTAAGTTAGGTCATCATGAAGTAATGTTCCTAGAGTTTATTAGCTTAGCTTTGCTCAGACACATCGCTATTGAGTTGATTTAACTAATCCTTAGCTTTCACAGAGAATTGACATGGTGGGTATTTGAAGGACATTTTTGCCTCTTACACAAAACCCTGCTTGTAGGTATTGTACCTTAAATTCACAATTGTTCCTTAAATATGGGTCCACGTAATGAAATTTTCCCAACTTTTAATGCCAAGAACAAAATACTTCCTAAGACAAATACAGACGCCTCCTGTAATCAGACCATGAAGGCTAAAAAGCCCATGACTTTCTTTAGCTTCTTCATTACCCATAAATTTAGAGCTAAAACTCAATGTCCTGTTTTAGTAACTTAGCTTATTGAGATTTCTAGCACAGATACTTCTTACTTCCTAGATGATTCCTGATCTCTCTTACATTTTAAAGATTGTACTGTTGTAAACATTTCAAATTTGTAGGCTGCTTTAAAAGGTAGATAGGTCATGAGAGAAATAGTTATTGTGTCTCTCATTTAACCTTATTAAATATTAATTTAAAAAAAATCAGGGTACAGGTTGTCTTTCTGAACAGACTTCTGGACTTAGGGTAGAATAAGATTTCTTGTTTTTTACCTCTATCCTGCTCACTTTGGAGTACTCAATAAATAACTTGATTGATTGATTGATAAATAAATAACTTGATTGGAAGATTGATTGTCTTTTATAAGAGGATGCCTGGAGAGGATTTTTCTTCTTCTTTTTTTTTTGCAAGGGCAGGCACCAGGAATTGAACCTGGGTCTCTGGCATGGCAGGCGAGAACTCTGCCACTGAGCCACTGTCGCACTGCCCTGGAGAGGATTTTTAATGATGGACTTTCACAAAAAATAATAGGCTAACAGCAGAAATACTGGGTTGAAAGAATATTTCTCTCATTTTCAAATTACTCCACAAATGGACTATGTTTTATATATAAGGGAGAACATATCTAGAGGATCAGCATACGTTAAAGTAGATGTGGCCCACTCCTTCATTTCACATGCTAAGAAACTGAAGCCCAGAGTATTTATATATTTGTGAAAATAACTGCTGAGTAAGATATAAAATCAAGAGTGGAATTTATGCCTCCCATTTACCTGTCATATATTTTGAGGCCAAGACATTTATTCACTCCCTGCATTCAGACAATAGGCATAATCTGCATAATTTCCATTTGAAATTCAGCATGATCCTAATCAAAATTTCACAAAATCCTAAACTTTAAAAGTGCTAGGAATTATGGCATAAAAACTAAAATACCAAGCACTTACTGTGTGTGCTAGGCCCTGTGCGAAACAATATTTCATCTAATCTTCACAATAACCCTGTGAGGTAGACACAGATGAGAAAATGAGCAGCAGACCCCATGTGTAAGTACCAGAATTAAGTTGAGCTCTCATTCACTATGAGTACTGTCTCACGAACCCAGCAGTGTACACTCATGTGTTTTTATTTTCGGATATACAAGCTTTTTTTTTTTCCCTAAGCCAGCCAGGAATTCTCAGTTTCTACCCACCTAGACTTTTTCCCATAAAAGGAATTACCAGCAACTGCCTGCCATTAAAGCAGAATTTCAGACTTAGTATTTCACGATGAGAAAGTTACAAATCTCTGGTGGTATTGGAATCCCAAGGGAACATCTGGTATTTAAAAAAAGTCAGGAGGAATGATCTGAACTCCCTAAAAAGAATGTCAGTGAAGATAAAGTATTAATTTCGATTAAGGAATATTTTAGAAGACTGTAGGAACGCAACTATGTGATGGGAAGAAAGGAAATCTAAGCTAAGAACAAATGTATCCTATCTTTTTTTTTTAACATCATCCCCAATTCTGGGAAAAACTAGTACGTTAGGTGTTCTTGGACTAGAAAAAAATAACTAAAATGGACAGCAAACATTATAATATTTGAAAGTGACATAAATTAGAGAAACTCTCAGCTAACAGAGCTCTTCATTCTATAACCATGATACTTGCTAAAGATGATTAATTATCAATTTTCCTGATGGAGCCCAAAGAGTAAGTAAATATATATGGCAAATGCCAAGGAAATCGCTTAATTTGAATCATGCTTATTGTTCAGCTGCTGGTGCCATGGCACTGCATGGTGTCTGTGAGTCTTTTATAGCAGATTCCATGGACTAGAGAGCCTTCTAGGAGTGTTAAGAATATAGTGTCTTCTCAGAGGTTTCCGGCTTCACTGATCACACGTACATGTACCAGTTAACACTCAGGCCACCCAACCCCACGATGCTTTCAGCATGTTCACTCATCTGCCTTGGGGAAACCGAAAGTATTGCTATTGATTGGGCTTGGTGTTTAATGTGGTTGTTAAATTTTACATCACTGTACAATGGCCAACACTTTGGGTAGTAATGTAATTCGCCCAGGTTTATCATCTCTGTTGAAGCTTAGCTATTTAGTACATTGTGTAGCATTAAATTCCAGACAGGGGAATAGGTTTAATAACACAAACACTTAATACAAATAACTTCTCTATAAGTGTTCTCATAATGGTATTAACAGGAAAAGATCACTTCACTCATCGCATTTCTCTGCAGACATTGGGCTGACTGTATCTCTATCAGGTTTTTTCATAATGTGCTCTTGGCACACTTACTTTAGTATTGCTGGTTTGAGAGCACTATCTTTTTTTATCCTTGTCACCCAATGTGATATTTTGAGCATTCAAGATGTGCTGCAAGCAGGGATAAACTGATTTATATTGAGATTACAATGGCAAAGCATGTAGGACCATCTACCTCCTTGAAATGAGCCTTTAGGCAAAAACTTCATTCTGGAAATATCTCTGGCTATTCTATCCATTTTTTTTTTTTTTCTTAAAGGGCTGATAATTAGTATACCAGGCAACGATCTTCTCATATGCACTGCTCATGAGCCCCAGTGGTTTTAGCGGGTGCACACCTTAACGTAAAGGAGATAATGCCTACATCTTGCCCTTATCACAGAGAAAGTGATTTCTCCACTACGTCACACCCCGATCAAGCCTTTAGTGAACACCTCTCTTATCAGCAGTAGAGCTTTCAAAGATGTGTGTGCAGCATTCATCCGCCATTTTCTGGTCTGGATGAATGATGCCAGCGAGGTGTGTGCGCCCGAGCACAGATGAAATCTAGATATTCAAGCTGACCCTACTAGTAGATGTTGGCTGTGCACTGAACCTGGTCGGGCTGAAACCTGCTCCTATGTGAGTAGCATGTGGAAACTGGGACAGATGGTAGGGTCGTAATAAGGAACTTGTTTGTTGTTGCCGACTGGAGGCCATTTCTCCTGCCAGCGTGACTCCACAGATTTATCCTGGCATTGGTGACCAAGGGGAGACAAACAATGTTGTTCAACAAGCATTCTGAAAGATAGCATATGGCCAGAAATAAATCTCTAGAGAATACCAGGAAGTGCTATGTTCGGCGGAGCTGTGGCAGTATCGCTCTTGAGCAGTAGGGGGCGTGGTGAGTTCATCCCGTTAGAAGCATAAACAGCAACCGGAGACGGTCAGGAGATAGTCTGATGAGCTTTGGGCCGGTGAGCAATTGTGCTGTGTGCTACTTCTAAGATGGTTTGCCTAATAAACTGCATTATTTTCATTCTTTTGCACTTTGCTCCCAGTAAATATTCATTTAAGTTGGGCTTTAGAGTGACAAAGTGTTGGTAATTTTTGTTGATTTAAAAAATATATATGAGCTAATAAGAGAGAAATATTAATGCTCGCCTAGAAGCTTAGCTAATTAAAAATCTCCTAATTAAGGAAATGCATTTTCCAGGAATTTAGAGAACCAAGAGCTCTTCTGGCTTTAAGACCGCTCACAGGTGACTGGGCGGTAACAGCAAGCAGCTTTTACTGATTCTGGACTCATGGATGACTTGGTTGGATGTATCGAGCTCTCACGGCCAAGGCTTTTGGGTAGTAACCTAGCATTTAAGCATAAAAGAAAACACTAGGGTGCTTCTGTTTCAGAAGTTTTCAGAAATTTGGGCATTTGTTGCTGAGCTTGGGTCTTTTGAAAAACCAAGAACTCTGCCACAATTGCATATATTTTTTAAAGCTTTTTGGAGTTTACTAATTTTATTTTAAGTGCAGAATAATTTCGTGAGATAGCTACATGCGAGGAATGCTGGAATTCTGTGGGTCCCGTTCTGGCCTTTGCCAGGTCTGGAAATGCAGTGATGGAAAAGCCACCCAAAGCTGAGGGAGACCTCCTCCTCATTTCCAACACCACAGCCAAAGCTCCCTAATTAGTCCTGGATCAGGCACGTAGGATTTTCAGAAAAATGAAAATTCTTGTTGTTCTTCAGAGAAATAGATCATTAAAAATAAGAAGGTTTTAATCTCAAAATGATCCCAAAAGATAAAGAAAAAGTTATCAAAAAAAAAATCCAAAAATAACCACAATCTCAGATACACATTAGAATAATGAAACCGAGCCAAACCCAAAGGCAGATTTCATTCATAGATCTAAAAAATCTTGGAATTTCAGCATTGAAAACTTCTCATCCTATTACTTGGGTTTAACCAACTGAAGCATTGCTGAATCATTGGTCTTAACACTGTTATCACACTAAGAGATATTTTTGGTTTGAAGTTTTTTTATGTTTATAAACCACAGATTAAAGGCAAAGGCAGAGATTGAAGATGAGCTTACTATCCCTATTGTAAAAATATGTTACGGGGTATTTCTTAGTCGCAGATCAGGTACCAATGATGGAAAAAAATGCTGTCACTTGGCTTGAGGTAAAGGAAGATACAAGTTTCTGCAGGGGAGGGGAGAGAAAAAGTGCAGCAATTTCCTAGGCCTATAAGAAATTCTCTTTTCTTCAATGTCTTCTCTCAGTCTCTCAGTATAGGTTGGCTGCATGTGGGTGATGGACCAAAATCTCAGACAAACAGAACAAATTTGAATCACGGTTTACCATGTCCTGACCAATCCTCTTTAGGCAGGATTTATCAGCATTTTTCTAGAGAACCATTCAATGTGGGGTGCTTGCCCAATAGGGCGTCTGACATTTTCCACTATGGGCTACATGCTTGCTGCTTCTTGCAGAGAAATCTGCCTCCATGGGACAGAGGCTAACTGAAATGAGTAGTCTTGGCAAAACAGGACACGGACATGCCTCGAGGTGTTTGGGTGGGTAGCTAGAACGGGGGGGGGGCGGGGGAGCAAAGAGTCTGGTGTCTGATCATTGCTTAGAAAGATCTGCATGTTAGACGTTGACTGCTAGGAGTCCTTGAGAGCTAGAGTGGAGACAGATGTCAAGCAAGCTCTGCTTCTACATGGCAAGACAAGATAGCTTGTTTTGGAGACAGCATAGAAGGCTGCTGGGAGAGAATTTTCTATCAAGGGGAGGTGATCCTAGCAGAAAAGCGGTGAGGGATAGAATGGAGAAGCATAGGGCATTATAATGTGACAGAGGCTGTGAGTATCAACAAGGCTAGAGAATCGGAGGAAAGTCTCTGAAGACACCATAAAAGTGTCCCGCCAGAAAATGAGAAAGCATTTGGGCGCCTGCCCAAGTAAGGTTAGCATCAATGTTAAATCATACCAGACAAGTGCCTCTTCTGCCCCCACAGTTTCCAGTACACGGGCAGGGCCAGAGGCAATGTCGAGAAGAGGAGCGGTGGAAAAATCACAGACCTACACACGCCACACGCTCTTCCTCGCTGCAATAGAATTCCAGGGTCTCGTGCAGGTTAAAGCAAAGACTGAAGAAGCACTAGAAGTTTCCTGGTAGGTCTCTTACTACCTGAGAGTGTTTTAACATCTGAAGGTGATTACAAAAGCTCTGTGATCTGCCCAGATTTTACCCAGAAGCTAGAAAAGGAACCAAGTGGGTTTGAGAAAGAATAAAAATGATTTTGACTTGTTATATAAATGTACCATTTTTTCAATAAACAAATAATTTTTGTGTTATACTCCAAAGGTTGAAAGTGGGTTTAAAGTAGTAAGGTTTGCAAATATGTGCAGGTGAGAGGAGTTCATTTCAGAGAACATATTTCACCCACAAACCTTGCCATTATAATCTAAAACAGGGAAGTATGAGAAGTGCTAAAGTTGTATATTGATCTTGCTTCAGGTGGGATTGTGCTTGATAATATAAGCACATAATGGAGGCTCAATAAATGCATGTCAGATAGAATTGTGAAGCTTGGGAGACAAAAGAGGGGGGCTTCACAAAAGGTGACCAAAGGGTTCTTTTTTATATCCATATATTTTTAACCTATCTGTCCATACCCTGGATAAAAGGAGCATCAGACACAAGGTTTTCACAATCACACAGTCCCAACAGATTCTTTTTTTTTTTAGGCACTGGGAATCAAACCCGGATCTCCAGCATGGAAGGTGAGAATTCTGCCCCTGAGCCACCATCACACTGCCCACCCAACAGGTTTCTGAACTAGGTCAGAGAATGAAGATGTTGCACCCACCCCACCTTGCCTTACCTCCATGGCCTTATCTCCAACTCCTTCCCTACTCACTTCATTGCAGCCACACTGCTTCCTCTTATTCTCATGGCATTTTCCTTGGCTGTTCCTTCTGTCTGGAAATCTCTTCCTACAGATATTCACTTTTGAACTCCCACACCCTGCTCTACTTTTCTTTTTTACATAGCCCTTATCATTAACATACTACATATTTACTGATTTATTGTTCATTTTTATCTTCCCTTACTTGAATGTAAGTTCCACGAGAGTGGGATCTTTGCTTGGTTATTTGTTTTAGTGATGTATATCAACTGCCTAGAACAGTTTCTGGTACCTACCAGGGACACAATAATAACCTATTGTGAATAAATGAATGACTCTAGATGATGAGAGACTTCTGTGCCATGTTAATAGATTCCCTGTAAGGCATCACAGAATACTTGCTGGGACAGGTGAGGAATATGGGCTCCTTTGCCAAGTAGCCGCAGTACATATCAACAACCTCCTATGGAAATCTGGGTTCTGGGGATTCTAACACCACACTCAAGAATTGCTAAAGTACTCTAAAATCAAACAGCAGATCAGAGAGTTCCTTTGGCTCTCTCTCTGGTTGGCTGTTTGAAACAGGGCGTACTAAATTAGATTTGGAGACACTCAAGAGCTGTATTTTGAGAGCTGCCCTAATACAATTCAGAGAGGATGGGAATTTAGATACTGATGGACATTAAAATAAGTAGAAACAGAATCAACTTAGATTTGATAGTTGTTTGCATAAACTTGGCATTCAGCGAACACTGAACCATTTTGGGCACCAATAACTGCATGTCACAGTGGGCATAACTAAATCCATCTGCAATAGGGCATTGTCTAAAGTGTCCCATGTTACTATGTGAAGAAGCAACCTGAGAATTCCGATAAATGTGTTTGAATGAAAACTTCATGAAACTTTAGGGAAAGAAGAAACTAGCTTCCGCCAGCTGGGTCTACATATAAAGATTTATAGAAACACGAGAATCTCTCTTTTGCAAAAAGAAACAAAGACAAGAAAAGAAAAAGAGGAGACTCCAGAGATTTCTTTTTTAGTCCCCTTCAAATAGCTCATTCTCAGGAAAACATGCCTTCTGTCAGATTTAACTTTCTCATGTTGGTTTCATTTCCCCTATTCGGTAGTAGGCTTAGAAATCTGTCATTCCTTTTACAACACTTTACATAATATCCTTTTTTTTATTATAAAGAAAAGTAGCAAGTTCTCCAGTTTTTAGTCTTTGACTAAACTAAGTTTAATTTATTCTCTAAGCTAAACAAGTCCTGGTCTTTGTCCCTTTCCTGGTCTTCCCTTTTCCTTGGTTTTATTTTTGGTGCTGGGATAGTCTTAATTCTTTTATATTTTGATCTTCCAAAGCTATTTTATTTATTTTCCAAGGCTACTTTGATGAAAGAATGCTGGTCAATACATCAATATTATAACTTTTTTCTTACCACACTTACATGTCTTTGGAACAATACTGGAATCATATTTAGACACAATTTTGTCCTGTTCTTTTTTTTTTTTTACTCAGTAATTGTGAACATTTCCAAGGGTCAGTAGATAGTCATTTTAAAGGGAATTGCATTCATTCTATGAAAGAGGTTTGGAACTAAGTATGTATTTTTGAATTCCTTCTTGGTAGAATGCTTACGAAAGAGACAGGGTGTTTTAGTGATATTGAAACTGTCTCATGGCTGATGGCTGCAGTGTTTGGGAATGAGAACATTTAACCAGTTAGAGCAAATTCTCTGTTCATTAAGTGAATTAGCAGAAAAGTGGACTGATGACCACTATTACTTATTAAGATGTCTGAACCTCTTCTCCACAGGTGTAAAGAAACTTCAGGTATGAGTAAATCTAGGTTCTTGAGTAAGAAATCTTAGTTTTATTCGTGATTGTACCAATTAGTTAGAGCCTTCTACCTAATGACTCAGTGTCAACCTCTGTAAAATGGTAAATATAATTTTCACCTCTTTTCTACAAGAACTTTATCAGAATTTAAGTTTGTCAATCTCTTCAAGATTCAAAAATAACACTTTGTAGTCATGAGGAATTTTTACCCTATCATATTGCTAGACTTTATAGCTATTCATTATTTTACACTCTTAGTTTTCAGAGGTGAGTCAAATTTTATACCAAAAAGCATTTGGAAAATGAATTTCACAGACTACTTTTATAAGGCCATTTCTTATACATTATCTTGCAAATTTCTCTCTAACAGAATTTGCGCAGAAGAAACTATTCTTATTAGACATGCAAAAGCTGCTTTTCTGTGTCATCAAGAGCAGCTGTCCCACAGCAAATGTTGACTGATTCTTCTAGCATATGCTTTATCCCAGAGTTACAGACCTTCCTTCATGGAAATTATTCTCCTTGCCTCAATCCCCTGACCATCATACTCCAGTATGTTTGCCAGGAAACAAATATCCTATAAAGGATAGCGTTCAGAATAATCTGGGAGCCTCTTTTGGACTTCTGGACCCTAAAAAACACTATCCTCTGACTTCAAGGCCTCCGTCACTTCAAGTGACTTTTTAAATAAAAAAGATAACAATAGGATTTGTCTCCTTAATGCAGACACATAGGCGAAAGCTTTTCTTTCGGCTTTATACAAAGGTAGTAGAAGAATCTTTTACAGTCTGGGCAACCAACTGGAACTCTATTAACTGGTAGACAGTGGAAGCTAAACTATATGTTCCACATGTAATGGGGGGCAAGTATGCTCAGGATAATAGAAGGTGAAGTCAAAGACCCCAAGCAGAAGGAATAGGAAGTTATCTAGTCATTCTGCATGAAAAGTTCATTTTGACATTTCTGTTGTATTAACAGTGTAACAATGCAACAAGGCTTTGGTGGCCTTGGAAGAAAAACAGCAGCATTCATAATTTCTATTAATGGCTTAGTTTAACTTTTTCTCAAACATCAGTGGATCCTTATTACCTTGCAACTTCTGCTGCTTGAAGTGTTCTCAATTCTGCCACAAGCAGATGAAAGTCAACAGAGAAAATGTCAAATCAGCGACAGGGTTGTTGGGGCTTTTCTTGAGATTCTTACGATTAGTTTTTTTACACACAGGTGATTTGAGTCATAGCGAAACACTGCTCAGAGTCACAGGCTGTGCCTCGTGCCTTTGGTAGATCAGAAAAGCAGAGAACTTAGGTCCAGCTCTATAATGTGATGCAGCCTGGAAGAGTGGCAGCTGGAGTATTCCTAGAGGAGTTACCATGTTTTCTTACAAAGCCTATTCTATTCATTCTACAGAAATGCCAAAATAATAGGTGTTAGCTCTCTCACTAAATTTAGCAAATAAAATACTAGACCTTTCAATGTGGTAGCTCAGATTGGATGATGTTGAGGGAAGGATGATATGTAGAAAGATGTTAGTATGGCACAGGGCGAGTGTGGTGGTGGGGGGCAAGTGTGCATGGTTAATAGGAGAAGATGTCAAAAAAAATGAAGCATAATAATAGTGCAATTTATCCTTGCTAAACGTACTGCAGTGTGCTATAATTAAATATGAAAACCTAAATTTATCTCTATGTTCGGTTGTCATTAATTTAACAGGGAGTGCACATGTTCTAATCTAATGGCTGATTTTTTTTTCTCCATGTGCAGCATATTAAAATGTATATTAGCCTCAAGGTGCATAAACACAAAATAATAGACCAAAGGTTTTGGCCTGTGGAGAAAAAAATCCATGCTCAAAGGCCGTCAAGTAGCTGTGATGCAGGGGAGACACTCACTTAGCCTCATTAAGCCAAAGCTCTCTTTTGCTTGTCTTTTGTTCTGCATGACAGCAGCCTCTTTGTTGTATAATAATTCATTCCAAGTTCGTTCCAAGCTACCGAAACTGGTGAACTGTGGCCATTTTAATGAGAAGTATTGGTGGTATGCATAATCTGGAAGCCACGTGGGCCAGACAATCACAGAGCACTGCAGCCAGCAAAATGAGATATTGTCGAAATCACAAATTTGTCAAGTTGTTTTTGGACAGGGTATTATAATAAGCACTAAAATATGCATCCTATTACTCTGCATCTGCCAGTCAAAGATCACTGTAATGAATGCGTGCTGCAGGGTATAACCAGGCCGTTTTCCTAAGTAAAACAAACTACAGAGAACAGAAAAGAATTATGTGGATTTTTGTTTTGGCATTCCTTGATTTTTTTTTAAAATCCTTTTGCACCAAGAGTCAGGTTCTCCTGGCATGGTGTCCACTGCTAGCGGTGAATACACAGAGCCTGCTGGTGCCAGGGAGTTAACGTGAATACATTGCTTTTTAATAGGTGGGCTTACCAACTGAGAATGCAAAATCTCAAACTCAAGCCTTAAAATGAGTCTAATGAAGAATTCCTGGGAGAGAAATGAAAAAAATGAAGGAGAAGAAAATCCCTCCCAATAATTCAGAACCTTATATTTTATCCTTTCCTACTTCAAATGGCTTAGCCTTTGAGATATTTCTTTTTCTGTTTGTTTTTGCTTCTGTATCTTTCTGTTGGATGGCTTGCTTTTTCAGATAAACCTGAAGCTTTGGAAAGAAATGGGTAGGATGGTAACTCTGAGCTTCTATCCTAGCTTGTTTAAAAATATGTGTGGTCTAAATATAAGCATAATAATGATGCATAAGGTCAGTATTTTCACTTGTCCATAAAAATGGGCCTTAAGGAGAGTGACCACATAATTTATGATTAAACCATAATTCTTTTGAGAGTGAAAGGGGGGTGCCTGCCTATTAATAATTATAGGCATTAAGAGTAGGACTGTCACAATGCAAACTGGTTTATATAATTATCCCAAATATAGGTTCTTGGATTGGCAAATGTGAAGGAAGCTCACTATCACCAAAGGTAAGCAGCACAATAAATTCTATCTTAAGTTCCTGTATTAAATATTTAGTTCTTTTTTTCCCCTTTAGCCACTTCATTCTCTGCAACATCTGACTAGAAGTATCATGAAGAAGATCTCAGGATAGGGAGAATCCACTTTTCTACACTTTAAAAAAAATTTGTTTATGAATAGGTATTGCGTGGGACAAGAAGATAAACTTAAGGACCTCATGGTCTTTATAATCAGGGGTTGGGGCAGAAAGATTGATATGAGTACCAGGATGACTTGAAAAAAAAGATATTAACACAGTAAATATTAATATAGCTATAAACTAGATGCTCTCTTAGTTCAGAAGGGAGCGATATATCTGGTCCGGCAAAATGAATGAAGCTTTCTGGAGTAGGTGATGACAGCACCTTGAAAATTAGTAGAATTTCAAATGACAGAATAAAGAGTCAGAGGAGCTGGACGAGATGAGTCAAAACATCAAGGTCATGATAGAACGGAGCAGGGCATGATTAGTGACCACTAGACTCTAAGAGAATATACGGGAAAAGAAATAACAAAAGTAGGATTGGCAAAAATAGGTTTCAAGGCTTTCTTTCACAAAGAGTCGGGAATGTTATTTGAACGAATTCATTAATCTGCTGGTCAGATACTCATTGAAGGTTCTGACCAGGTGAGTGAGCTTTGGAAAGAGTAAACTGACAATGCTAAATACGAGGGCTGGAGAGGGAGTATCTGGGAGGAGAGAGATTAAAGTAATAGAGCAAGAGAGAAGTAGAAAAGGACTGATCTAGGATGCTTATATTTGAATGGACAAAGATGGTGGTGCCTCAAGTGCTACCATCTTTCCGGAAATATTCCTACAGTAAGACACAATTTTCCTAAATTGTATCATACCTTCTCAATGCCTTCCATGTACCTAGCCTACAGTCCATCTGGTTTTCCTATCTAACTCATCTGTGCACCCTCTAAGGCTCAATGACTGAAGAGCAAGTGACAACTCTCCTGAGTTCTACTTTGAATACTTGTAAGGCCGAGAGAGTGAGAGCGATGTCTGTTTACATGACTTGGTATAGACTAATTTAATAGGCATTTTTAATAGTATTCGTGATACTTCTGCTAATTTTTCTTAAGAGCTTAAGTTTAAAAGTCATGCCTTAAATATTTAAGGGTATGAGGAATTCGGGAACACAATTACTTTTCTGCAAGAACAGGTTTGAAAAGGGAGATAAGTACAAGACAAACCTCTGAGTTCAGAGTCTCAGGAGATATAGTTCTGCCCACAACCAGAATCATAGAATACTGAAAGTATAACAAATGTCCTGAGATGTAATATCTAGAGACCTGAAGCTGTGGTGTGTGACAAGCAAAGCTCTGCAGTGCCAGAGGTCTCCATCTCTGGGGCACTATACATCCCTCCATGGCCCATGCTTGGTGTGTATGCATGTGTATGTGTGTATTTTCCTTCAGAACATTTGCTTTGAAGTTGGTCATCAAACTATGCCTTTCCCTGGTCAAGTTCCCTGGTGAGAGTTCCATACTCTAGAGAAAACATACACATCTGCCTGCAGTTTGGGGACTTGCTAAATAGAATTCAGATCTGCTGTACCACAACCAGAATACTTTGATTTATCTCTTAATTTAATTAGATTTCAATCTACTAGTCAAAATTCTGCATTTATTTTTCATCTCTGAAGATGCATACTAAGATTTATTTTACTTATAGTGCTATTTAATCTCGCAAGGAATAAGAAGGGACATTTTGACTTCTTTTTTTTTTTTTCTTTAAAGACCTCAATAATGTTTATCTTCTAAGTGGGATCTTTAAATATACCGGGAAAATCTTATGGCTTACTACAAATTGGGAGATATCTACTATGGAATCCCTAGTAATATCTGGTTTTAATTAAAATGAAATGTCACAATAATACCATCCTATGTTCTGGTGCCATGATGGAAGTCATTGAGTTCCTACAGCTAAAAACGCTTGATAAAACTTCCAATGAGCCTTCTAAACAAATGGAATTTCTTATAGTACATTGTTTTAAACCTCATTTAGGAGCATATCTGTCCTTGGAATAATAGATACATAAGTCTTACCTTTCAACTAATTTCTAAGTTCTTAATAAATAGCACTTGCATCACAATTCACAGCCCAGAGCCTTTTACATGCATTGTGCTCCATAGATATCAATGAAACAGAAAAGCAAACCTAATGTTTGGCATTGTTTGGAACCCATGTCTATTATAGATACATGACATACAGATACACTAATAAAAGATGACAAAAATCAGCAGTCTTTCAAAAATTATTATTTACTCAATGGATGAGATACTTGTTGACTGAATATCTTGAATTCATGCTGTACAAAAATTAAAATGTTCTATATGGACCAAATTGAAAGCTCATATCAGTGGCAATTTGATATTTGATTCTAATTGTATTTCACCTGCAAAACAGACAAGATCAGTTTTCTTCGTTCTCAGTGCCATCATTTTAGTCTATGACCCATCACCTTGCAACTGGATTTCTATAATAGCCAGAACCAGCTACACATTAAAATGAGAGGCCCCTTGTTTAAAAATTATTAAGAATTTCCATAGACAGAGGGCAGGTTACAAAAGCAAGCACAGTGCTCTCCTACGCAGGCGGCCTGGTGACTGCCCTGGTTGGGCACCCAGGGAGTCGGCTCTGTAAATAGCCACCAAATGATCTCCTTGATTTCCCTTTTTTCCTCGCTAATGTATTTTCACATAGCAGCATGATGGTGTATTTAAAATAAAAATCGGACAATATCATATTTTCTGTGTAAAACTATTTGATAGCATCCCTGTGCACATTTAATAAAATTCAAATTCTTTGTCATGGCCATTAAAGCTTAACACGATGTGACCACTGTCTACCTCTCTGAACCCATGTGGTAACACATGCATCTTCTCTAACTCTAGCCTACTGGCCTCCTTTCAGTTGCTTGCAAACCTTCACAGATGCTGTTCCCTCCAAACAGGATGCTATTTCCTGGCTCCTTCTCACCCTTCAGATTGGATTTCAAATAAAACTCACTCAGAGAAACTTTTACTGATACCCAAACTAAACTAAATACCTCATTATTCTCCTCCTAAGCACTCCCTTTCCCCTATATGGCAGTTAACACAAAGTATAACTTTTTTAAGAAATTGAAAGGGTTTCTCTCCATCATTAGACAGTAATCTCCAAAAGGGCAAGGACCCAGTCTGTCTTAGTTTCCACAGGATAACAATGCTTAGCACAGTGCCTTGCATATAGTAGATGTTTAACAAACATTTGTTGAGTGGATGGAAAAATAAATAATTGAAAGCTCAATTCAAATGCTCAGTGACATTTTTCTCATTATTATTCTCTTCAGCAAGTTAAGCTACGATTTGCTTGGGCAACCAGAAATATAGAAAGCTCACCCACGGATTGTCTTTTAGGTACTGGGCTTCATTCTTTACTTACTTAGTAGCCCTATTTTCAGGATAATAAATATTTAGCAACATTTATTACTCTTATATAAACAAGAAACCCAGAGCTAGCTACATTTCTGCTGTCATGACTTCTGAACGGAGTCAGATGTAATAAGATTTAAGAGTTGGGTGTCAATATACAATTGGGTTACATTACATTTAGAAGAATAAGATTTGGAAAGTCAGTGTCAGTATTTTAATACTTTCATACTTTGAGTACTTTAATACTTCAATTTATTGAAGTGTAAAATGTAAAGTTAGGAACTTTGAGTTTTGTTTCCACTTTGTTAGGTGATAACTGATTCATAAATATATACACACATAAATATGTACATATACACCTACATATATACATATTGATAGATATAAGTAAATCTATTAAATGATGGTGCTAATATAATATATATACACACAGATATACATTTAATATGTACGAATACATATTAATGTGTATGCAATTATCATATATATGATATTAACACCGACAGCCTTTTGTCAGTCGCTACTCTCAGGTATGGTGTATCTAAGAAGTAGATATCTTTTCAAAGTTTACATTTAGGTGATTTTAGTTACTATGTTTTCCAACTAATAAAGTAGAATTTTAAATATAATTGTCTTACTTTATCTGCCCTCTATTTGTGTACTTCTTATTTCATTACATTTAGAAATTCCTTCCCATTGCCCCTTTGCCACATAGTTAATGATCTGTAAAAACACTTAAGAACACTAGAGGAGTTCATTTTTTAAAAGGAATCCTATGGAGAAGCCCTTTGAAATGTGAGAAAGTCTTTTGTAATCAGCCATTTATTTATTGGTGCGTTAAGTGATTTCCATGCAGTAGAGGTATTCTTTAAACAGGGCAAACCTACCGTATGTTCTATAGCTTAATCTAATTAATAGTTAATAAACTTAGTTTTTTCCATTACTACAATAACAAAACTAGTCTAGATCCCATTGAGTAGAACTGCTGTTCATAAGAAAGGAGTTAGGATCAGCTGGGAAGAAAGGAAGTGATGTTTCCACCCACATTCCTCTCCCATCACTACCACATTCATTGCACAGTCTGATGACGTGGCCTGGCCTGTGAGTCTGGGCCTGGCTGTAGGGCCCCAGAAGAATGTGGTAGAGACAACATTTATGAGCATGTGTCTAGGTAATTTCCACAGCAGGTAGCCTTGCCCTAGGTAAGTTACTTTGTTTTCCCTGTGTCATTGTAAAAATGGAACAAGCTAGAGCCGTATTTGACTGTTGGAGATTTTCTCAAGACCAGGCAATAATAGGTTGGAAAGGAAATGGGTATTTTCTCTTTGTTGGAATGTTTATAAGGCTTAAATAGCTGAGAACATAGGTTTGGGTTGGGCTGGGCCCCGTTAAATACTTGGGATATGTGTTAATATTTGGGACACATTCTGTCTGTTTGATTTTACTACTTCACTTAAATGTCATACCTCCTAAATCGAAGGCCTTGCACATACCATGTTTCCATGTAATGACATACGTCTGGCCTTGGAGGCATCATTTTTTTAACTATTCATAGTTCTTTTCGTCTTTTCTCATAAATGCCCCTGGATCTTTCAAAATGTATAACCTGTTGCTCTCTGGATTCTGTATGAAGTTTGAGCTTTCCTGCTTTTGTGTCAAAATATCCTCTCTGAATTTTTTTCCTGAGTCATTAAATAAAAGCACCATTATCTGCCTCTTCCATGATTCGTCTGTGGGTAGGAGGCCCCAAATTGTTTTTGTTGTCTTTACTATCTTACATTGGAGGTCCGATTTTACTATTATTTTTTCTTCACTTTCATCCCAGCTCTAGGCTTCCTGATGATACCACTGTCTAAATTGTGTCTATTAAATATCTTATTTAGTATTATAATTTCACAGAGTTATATCTTACACTTGACCAGGCTCCATTTCATTTCTTCTTCCTTTATATATTCTTTTGGGCAAATTCCCTTTTTTTTTTTTTTTTTTTTTTTGAGAAATGAAAGGAGCTCCCAAACATAGCCATCTACAAATTTCCTTCATATTCTTTTGACCTCACTTTCCCATAGCGTCACTAAAGAACACATATGAGGGCCAGCTTAAATTGAAATTGTTTTTATTGTATTATCTACACCAGTACTTCGCAAACCTTAACAAACATATCAATCACTTGAGGATCTTTTTAAAATGTAGATTGGGATTCAGTAGGTCTAAGGTTGGGCCTGAGAGCTTGTCATGCCAACAGGCTCCAGGTGCTGCTGCTGCAGCTGATTCAGGCCCCATGCTTTCAGCTGCAGTGATCTAGGCAATCTCACTTCATGCCACAGCACAACTGAACTGGTTTCAAATAAAGTTTTAAAGAAAATGTTCACATTTTTATTCACAGAAATTGTTTGAAATGGTTGCTATCTGAAACGAATAGATTTCTTTGACCTTGGATTAGAGAAAGGATCTCTCTTCAATATGACCTAAGCAGATGAGAACTTGGGTTTTTTTTCTCCTTCAGACTCCAGGGATCTGTTCTTGGGTGAGAATGCTTACTGGATTCTTTTCAAATCTTTTCTTGATGAAAAGCTATACCACTTCGTGTTTGCTCACATTCAGACACATTTCATCTTTTCTGCCCATTCACACAGCTTAAGGGATCCCTTTTCAGCATATTACCATCAGCTTGCCTCTTTTTTTTTTTTTAAATTAGGAAGACTTGTCTACATATATGGGATTTTACTCATTAAATAAGTGGGTCTAATTCTAATAATGGTTCCTTATTACCTCTGAGGAACACAAACTTACCTATCCGTAGTATTCTATTTTAAAATCACTTTTCTACCCAGAACAACAATGTTTCACCTATTTCCAGAGTAACCGAATGAAAAAGTAATGATTATAAGGCATCAGCCAGAGCATATGAGAGAAAAAAGGAGACTTGACATATCTCTAGACTTAGGAAATGTGCATTCTGTGGCACAGAATAGAGTATCAAGTTAAATATACTTCTAAAATATTTCACTTTCTATGAGAACTGCCCCACTTCTTGATGGATATATTTTCAAGTTGTACAAGCATTCCCATACCTGTAATATGTGTATAGGCTCTCCTTTACTTTTGACACTTTTATTCAGCCATAATGGTACATGGAGCTAAAAGTGATACATTTTCTAGACGTGACTTGATTTCAGGTGATGTATGTCTGCAACTAGAGAATACTATTCTTTACAATGAGTAGTGTTGAATAGGTGCTTCTATAATAATCAGACATCACATATTTGGACTTGACCACTCAGGGTAAACGTGTATATTCTTATTGAAGTGCTGGGTACATAAAAATGTTTTAGTTCATTCCTCAGTTAACGAAAATGACCCTGAAAAGTACACTGGTATCAAGCAGTATTGCACCAATTATACCCTTCACTGCATTTGATTGTAGGCTTTTCTCTTTATTAGCTTAAAAGTGAGCAATACCAAGTCCAGTTCCTCAGGGCCTTTTGTGCTTCTACAAATCATGTCAACTTGCTTACAACCGGTGAATTCATTACTCTCATTTAGAGATGGCAGGACACAGAATGAGGTTTTAAAAACAACAGCAAAAAACACTTAAGCCTTTAAATTGTACAAGTTTGCAATTTGAGAAAGTTTTTACACAGAGGTGAATATTCTTCCTATGAGGATTCTTTGTGTTCCTAGTTTATTACAGATGATTTCTGGGGAGTTCCACTTCTGATAATGGCAGAGCACCTTGTGTCGGACCCCCTCCCACAAGTAGCTGTTATAAATTGAAGACAAAAAAGAAAAGTTATCTGAAAGCACTGAAGAATGTCTTAAAGAAGGCAGAAACCAGAAGGGGAGTTGACACTTGGAAGGAGGGAGTGACACCACCCTTTTTGCCTGAGGGCAGGCCCAGGTGGCATCACACAGGGAGGCTAAAACTCAGAGAAATCAATAGTCTTACCAGCTGATGAAGCAGAGTTGAGGGTGATTGCATTGTCTGAAAAGGAGGGAATATCCAGGAAAGGAGAAAGCTACAGAGAGGGAGCACTGAATTCTGCATATATCCTCTACCCAAATCTCTAGTTAACGAACAAAGCCTAACAGAACTGAACAGATATTTCTACTGCTGCTAACTGCAAAGGGACAGAGTTTTGAGCTTATGTTCAGCCAAGTTAACAGTCTGTTAAAACAAATAAACAAACATCAATATTCTTAGGTGGCTCATAATGCAGGTTCAGCATCTCTCTATAATGCACCATTCACATAGTCTAGTACAAAACCCCAAATTATCAGACATATGAAAAATCACGAAATTGTGACTCTTCTCAAGAAAAAAGCTAATTAGTACAGATCAATCTTGCGATGACCCTGATGTTGGAATCAGAAGTCAAGGATTTGAAGGGAGCCATTATAACTAAGCTCAAGGATATAAAGGAAAATATGCTTTAAATGAATAAGATAAGAAATCTCAGCAGACAAAGAGAAACTATAAAAATGAACCAAAAAAGAAGCTCTATAATGCAGTGTCTGAAATAAAAGTTCACTAAGTGTGCTTAACAACATAACAGGGGTAGTATAAGAAGAGTTGGTAAACTTGAAGAGAGAGAGCAATAACAACTATCCAATCAGAAAGACATAGAAAATTAAAGGTTAGGATAAAAAAACAAAAGACAATAGAACGTCAAGGACAAAACTGAAAGATCTAGTGTACACTTAATCAGAGTCCCAAAAAAGAGGAGAGAAAGAACAGGACAGAAAAATTATTTGAAGAATTAATGGCTGATTTCCCCCCCAAATTTGGTGATAGGTATACATTTCTACATACAAAAAACCCAGAGGAAGCTTAAACTAGAGATAAAAACAAGTTCAGGAAAAGGATTTATACTCTGAATTTGTATTATGTTTGGAGAAGACTATAGAAAGGGCAAATGGAAAAATGGGAAAATAAATAGAATTAAAAATATATTCTGTTCCTTTTAAATCTATTACTAGAATGTCAAATAGGTATATCATGAGAATGAATTTATTCAATAGATAATTAAAGAGAAGTAAGATTATTTGGTCGCTATGCTACTTCCCTCTAAATTCTAAGATTTCTTTTTGTTTTCTTCCTACCTTCCTCCATCCTGAAGAAAAGCAAAGGACAATTTTTTTTACTGAAACCATTAGAATAAGGGAGAAATGTCATTTTAATATCTGCATCTAGAGATCACTGTGAGAACCAAGAGTTCTATATTTATAATATAGCACGGTAACTAATTTCTCTACAATTAATATACAATAGGGTATTGGGATTTTCAATATTATAAATTTCCAAATGGGAATTTAAAAAGCATGAAGTTAAAGCAGAAAGCTATTTTATATAAATAGGTAATAAAGAAAAAGTAACATTTTTTAATTCTTTCACAATATTGGAATAAGGTGACTGAAAAGCTACACTTAAAATGCAAGATTGAATGTTTTCTCCAAGCTACTCATAAAAGAATGTTAGCTACACATCCTCAGCTGAACTAATATTCTGCATCTTTTTTATAACAATGTTAGGAGAATATGCATTGGTTTGAAACCACTATGTATCCCACAAAGTGATGTTTTAATCCTAATTCAATCTTGAAGGGCAGCCATGTTCTTTTTTTTCGTCCTTATTTTTTTTTTTTTACTTATCTGTCCATATGCTGTATAAAGGGAGCATCAGCCACAAGTTTTCACTATCAAACTCTATATTGTAAAAGTTATATAGTTGTGCAATTGTCTTCAAGAATCAAGGCTACAGGAATATAGTTCAGCAGTTTCAGGTACTTCCCTCCAGCCACTCCAAAATGCACCACAGACTAAAAAGGGATATCTATATAATGCATGAAAACAACCTCCAGGATGACCTCTCAATTCTGTTTGAAATCTCTCAGCCATTGAAATTTTATTTTGTCTCGTATCTCTTTTCCCCCTTTTGGTTAAGAAGACTTTCTCAATCCTATGACACCAGGTCCCAGCTCATCCCCAGGAGTCATGTCCCACCTTACCAGGGAAATTTACATACCTGGGAGTCATGTTCTATGCAGGAGGGGGAGGGCAGTGAGTTCACCTGCTGAATTGGTTTAGAGAGAGAAGCCGTATCTGAACAAAAGAGATTCTCTGGGGGTGACTCTTAGGCAAAATTATATGTAGGTTTAGCTTCTCCTTTGCAGGAATATGTTTCATAGGGGCAAGCCCCAAGATCAAGGGCTCAGTTTATTGAATTGGTTGTCCCCACTGTTTGTGAGAATATCAGGAATTCCCCAGATGGGGAAATTTACTATTTCCTCCTTTCTCCTCAGTCCCCCAAGGGGACTTTGAAGATACTTGTTTATTCTCTGCCCAAATTACTCTGGGATATATTAGGGCATCACACTAACCTGTACAAACTGACAAGACCTCATTCCCTATTCAATATTCCGTGTAGTTACAGTGTTTGAATAAATGGCCATATATGTCAAGTTAGATAATGTGCTACCCAAAATATAAATTTTGTACCAAATCAACATCTCTTCCTCTAATCTCACACAGAAGCTGAAGTTTTAAAATATAGAACATTTCATCCTTTACCCTGTATTCTGATACCTTAGTACTATCCAGATCAGCTTCATTCATATCTCTAGTCAAAGTCTGATCACTTTTTCAACTTTTTTAACAGTTGCTGTAGGAGGTGCTGCTGACTTTCATAGCTACAGAACTCTAGCTCTGAATCACAGGTGACACACAGATACCCAAAGTTCCAGAGCATGACCAGGTTATACACAAATAGCTCAGCATCTCAGAATTTAGAAATAACAGTTACAATTCCAGAATAGTTGTGACTGCTGTAAGAGCTTTACAATCTAGGAACCTTTACAGTAGGCTCCAACCTGACAACCCATGCTTTCCATTTCAGTTCTCTGAGTTTGTATATTATAGTTCTTCCATATGAGTGAGGCATGATAGTATTTGTCTTTATGTTTCTGACATTTCATTCAATATACTGTCCTCAAGAGCCATGTGATTTTAATAGTGACCCAATATTGTAGGGGGGGGAACTCTTGTTTAAGTTGTTTCCATGGAGATGGGTAAAAGATTCGACACAGAGAACAGATGCAGACATTTGGAGATGCAGAAAAAAACGCCAGAAGGACTCACAGGATATGAGAAAGCCTTTGAGACCAGAAGCCCTGAAAGGAGCCCAGCAGATGATGCCATGTGCCTTCCCATGAGATGCCAAGCAAGCCAGAATCTAGAGTTGTGCCCCAGAGAAACTAAGTGAGGGCCTATAGATGCTTAGAGAGGAAGCCACTGAAATCAGAACAAAGTAATAAATTGGGAGCAAGGACCTCAGATGCCAGCCACATGTCTTCCCAGATAAGAGAGAAATCCTGGACACCATTTGGCCTTTCTTCTATGTCAAAGAATTTTTCTCTGAATGCCTTAGTTTGGACATTTTATCCCTTTATAAAAGCCAATGCAAAAGAAAAAAGAGAACAGCCAATGCAGGGTGGTGTGACAGTGGCTCAGAGGCAGAGTTCTCGTCTGCCATGCTGGAGACCAGGGTTCGATTCCTGGTGCCTGCCCATGCCAAAACAAACAAACAAACAAAAAACAAAAACAGAAAGCCAGTGTGTTCTGGTATATTGCATTCCGGCAGCTTTAACAAACTAAAACAGGGTTGAAAACGGATTTCTCTTAATATACCATCTGGAAAATGAATTTAATAGAATTTTGAAGATCAAAAATGGGATGTCTGATTCTGATAAGCTAACTCTGAAAGCGGGGAAAGGTAGCAAGCTATACCACCTCCTATCAGGCCTCCTTTAGTTTTCAATATTTAAAACCAATTACAATTCCACAGGTACTTGAACTTTCCCTTAATGTCCCATATTTTCAATATCTGAATTTCAAAGAGAGCACAGCAACCTAACAAATAGAATCCATTAGTGGAGATTTAGAAGGGTGCCACCTAAATTATTTACTTAGTCCACCAGAGACTGTACTATTAATGGTAATCAATAAAGTGATTTCTGAATTTAAAAATCTTACTTTAATTACTGTCTTCATTTTTTTCAAAGCCTAGTTCTGAACAAATTTTGATAATAGAAATTTAGACCTGATTACTGTTTGTTCTCACACTAATTTTTCATATAACTTTAGGGTAGCCTTAGTTAACCTGGCAAAATGACCTCAACAATGAATTAGTACATTTGACAGTTTGGCAATCTCTCTCTCACTGCTACCCTAAACAAAGCCTGTTTAGTTTCAAGGAGACAGAGTGGTAGACTGTGGCTCAGTGGTAGAATTCTTCCCTGCCATGCCAGCGCCCCAGGTTCGATTCCTGGTGCCTGCCCATGAAAAACACAAAAACCAAAGGAGGCCAGTAGTTTCAAGCAGATATTTTAGCATACAGTGGTCTAAATTGTATCCTGTGTTCCTTTCTTGAATTGGGACAGACCTCCTTCTGTATCTCATGCAGTTTAGAAACAACAGTATATTAGTGATTAAATTGGCTGAACAACTTCTGGCTCATATCAATTAATTTCTCCAAAGATTTTTGCTTAAATAAAGCATCTATTCTACACAGTGGCAGGAAATGTCTCAAATAGCCTAACTCCATAACCACTGTCTTTGAATGTCGTCATTTTTAATGTTAGAAGTTCTGTCACAGAAAACAGCATGGAAACTCTGTGGGGCAATTCATCGTTATCCTATCACATTAATGCAAATAAAAGAAATAATAGTATCAATGTTCCAGTGAATTTAAGACCCTTTGTAAAGAAGAATTCTCACCTTTTCAAAGCATCTGCAACTACTGGGGAACTACGGGCATTTCAAAGCCAGTCAATAAAGAGCAATATATTTGGAATGTACAGAGGCATTCTTCCTCTTCATTTCGATTCAACATAAATTCTGAACCATGTGCAGCTAAAGTGATTTTTCCATATGGAAAAAAAACACTCTACCACCCCAGGCCACATGCTGGGCCCTATAAAAGTATGAGAAGCTAATGGGATGACCCTCTTTTAGGAATAAGGTTGAGAGGACAGCTTTATGGTGTTCGCCAGCTTCTGTTCTATAGAGTTCGACTCTTAAGGGGATGTGGCAGGTTATAAAGTTATATATTAAAATCAAGGCTTCTTACAAATGAAAAAAAAAATCACTTTCCTCTTAGAGTTTCCTAAAATGGCAGATGATTTACCTTTATTGTCCCCTCAGTTGTTGACAGCTGACCAGCTGGCTACCTACTCAGCCCCCAATTTCTCTTTCTCTCAAATCAGATGTACAAATTCTTAGATGGGGGAATTGTATTTCGTGTTAAGAACTCTTCAGGTAAAATCAGGGATCCAAAATTTGTGAGATGAATCAATGCCTTTGCTTCATTATTGGGAAAAACAGAATTTAATGCAGGGATTGTATTACCATTTAAGTAGAATATTATTTAAACATTTTGGACAATTTCCTTATATTTCATTTTTAGTAGTTTTCAGTACTATTAATATTTTCAATCACTTCAGAAGGATTATTAATCCTAAATTATAAAATTATATTGTTTTTGACAGTGAGACTTCAGATTTATAAAGACATGGAATCATGCTGTAGATGAGGCCCTTTATGAATAGATTTACACATCAAGCCATTTCTAGAGGAAAATTTTACATATATAAATATATGCATATCATATATTTATATAATTTCCTTTTAGAAGATGTCCAATGGAAAGTTTATATTTTTCAAAAGTTTTATTGCTGATTAAAAATTAAAATCATTTGCCCACAGAAAGAGCAGAAAATATAGTTCTGTGGAATATCTGCCTCAAACTTTATGGTTCCAGAATTTATTTAGTATCTTGGTATTCGATTTAATAATTAAAGCACACATCACTCCATTTCCTGTAAGTTACTATTTCTTGACACTGTACAATTCTTGGACATAATTACTTTGGGTCTCTTGAGTAAGATCAGTAAGCAATTAATGAAAGATTCCTGGTAGAAGCAGATAGAATGAGACAATGACTACATAATTGAGATCAAATTATGTCCACAGGGGATATGGTGCTATTCTATATTCTGTATCATATCCCATAAAAGTCTAGAAGAAGATCTCACTCGTTTAGACAGATCATGTGGAGAACTCTTTTGAACTGATGAAAAGTCTGAATTACAGATTATTGGAAAAGAAATGTATTTTCAGGTACACCCACTGGAAGAAATGGCTAACAATGCTCATTCAAAGTATCCCATTCATTGTTGGGTTTCATATAGAGTACTTGAAAGCTGTTAATTATCTTAAGAATGTTAAAGAGTTTCTTAAAGTGCATTTATACTAATAATCTGTTTAGTAAAGCAAGGCTTTTTATAATATAGCATAAAGGTGAGGCAATTAGATAGGGGAGGAAGGTGGGGAAAGTGACCTAAGGCCCATAACAAGAAGTTACTTTCGGCACATGCACACCTGGCCCTCACTCAGGTTCGTGCCCAGAAAGAACCAGAGAAAAGTGCAGCTCATCAATTCTTTATTAGTATAAGCAGAGGGGGAAGGGCGCCTCCAAATCCACATCCTTAGAATGCAGGAACCCCAACTCAGAGGGCTTTTCCTTCTTTGGAGATTGCCTGTGCTCACCCCCTGCAAACATGCACTTTCACTATGCATTGAACTTTTTGGCTGTACCTACTGACTAGTCCTGGGATTCTCTGACTGTGCACATTGACAAGTCCTTGAATTCTTCCCTGTGACTGAAGTAAGAACCCTCGTGGTGTCAGCCCTTGGTTGAGGTCTCGACCTCTCTGAGAACTCCAGGGGCTTTCTGGCACCAAAAAAGTACAACCTCGGATGACTACACACCCATATTTTAAATTAATTATACCTAAAATCTATAACCTTGCAGTTTTTTTATAATTAGTCTCTAGAAAACTTCTAGATCTTTCTTTCAGAGATCTGCTACATTCATTCCAAATTCATGAGCATATTACTTTAATAAAATACTACCATATTCTGATTTTCAAGTTTGGATAACATATTTCTATAGTGAAAAATGAACCTAAACTTTTTCCTTCAGTCATCTATTCACAGAATCCCACTGTAAATCTGAGGAACTCTAAGGACATACAAACTCTTTCTATAGGTGGTCTCCTCCTAGCAGCAAGTTGGGCTTTTCATAGGGAAGTAAGAGTGTTATGAGGCTTAACTAATATCTGTGTAGTTCTGTGATCCTCTAACAATATCCACTGTGTAGTCCAGTTACCATGATAAGCTGTAAAATGTCTTCTGACAACCAAGGCCTATGTGCATTCGATGGAGAGGCATGCAGGGCGGCTCAGGGTTTGGGCTCCTCTTACCGATTATCTGCATTCAAATCCCAGCTTAACCGCTTAGGAGCCTTGCCTCTAATTTCTCAACCATAAAGTAGGAATGGCCGGGAGACCTACTTCACAGGGTAACTGTGAGGGTTAAATGGGGTGACTGAGGGAAAGCACTTAGCCCAGAGCTTGGTATTTAGTAAGAGCTAGGTGAAAGTCGATAATTATCTGTGGCCTAGAAATCTATCAAGAGAGGAAATTAGGTTCATTTGGCATGAATTGTTCTCACTGAGCTTTTATTCCACCTCCGCTTCATGTACATCGTTTCAGACAAACAAATTCCATTTCCCAAGGAAAACTGCTTACTTTTCTATTTTTGACAGTTAGCTTTTTTACAACAAATTTAGACATTTTCAAGCAGACTGACTTGAACATTCAGAAATTTTACAAATTCACATGTTTTCCTCATAGGGAAAATCAATACATTTTCAAAGTTTTGGGACTTCTGGATGGGATGATTTCTCAAAAATGACCAGTATCTCTGGTTTTGCTCACATTTTAAGTTCTTTCAGTTCCCCGGTATGCAATTTGTCTGAGACTGGAGGCTTTGAAGTGGCTAACTCCGACCTGACTACACTTGCTCTTATACAGATAGGACTTCGGTTCTCCTTTAATGATTTTTGTTCTTTTCTTCCCAGACTGAAGAAGATTCCTCTTAATGGAGAAAATGGAAAGAAAACAGGAATTGAGTAGTTCTACCCACTTTCTGTTACCTGTAAACATTTTACAGTTTTATATTTACTTTCCTAAGGAATGATCCAATCATTACCATTTTCATCTGGTAGTTTTAAAAAGGCAATATTTACTGACAAGATCAAAGCCATCCAGCATTTACTCTATTCTTTTTTTCTAATACAGATGTCTACACATTGGCATCTCCTTACACCCTATAAGTATGACGCATTCATATCTTTTGAAGGCAAAATACCCTTAGTATGAAGATGCACTTTCATCTGTGGTAATGATTAGATTTTTTAATGAATTGGGTCAAGGTTTGACATACCAGCATACTTTCCTCTCTTATAGACTCTGTCTTCAACTCCTAGGGCTTAATCACTGCTGAATCAGGCTAAACTGCTTTAATCTGCATTCCACACATATTTGGCCTAAGAAATGAAAATGTCAGAAGTGCTCTCTGATTGGGATTGCTTTGGATTGCTGTTTGACCTTCTAAACTCACAGCACAGAAATCTCCTCAAAGACAACCTGGGAACTGGTTGTCTATTCCTCCTACCACTGCCTCACCTCATTCCACCTTGCCCTGGCACTTACATCTGGTGAAACTCAGTAAACAACTAAGGAGTAGATGAATATTTAAATCCTTTTTCTAGGAATTTTTCTTGGGTTCACGGTTGTGAAGCTAGAAATCTTCCATAGTATAGACAAGGAAGAAACCACATAGAGGTCTAGGGTAATATCAGATACTGCTCTTAAGGGTTGCTTTGCTTGTTTGCTTCGGTTTTATGCAGACTTACATATGCTATCGTGTTTGAGTTATGATTAGATGAACGGCACCTTTGCCTGAGCTAGTAATGAAGATCCCCTAAGGTCCTGGGCAGGTGGACTCATGAAGTGACTCCAGTAGCCTTGTCCATTTTATCAGATGCACACATACATCATTGAAGGGTAGAATCAGACTTTAGCCTGGCTGTGTGTACATTGGCTGCGAAATCCCAGGACTGGTCCTAATGTCGAGACATGGAATGACGTGACCATGTAAAATAAAGTTCACTGGAACAAAGGAATTCTTGAAGTGGAAGTTGTTAGTGTCTATAGACGATATAAGAAAATCATTAAACATGATGTTTATAATCATGAGATAAAGGAAAAGAATTAAGAAACTGGGGTGAAGGTGAATTTTCTGTCCCAGGGATCTTGAAGCACCCTCTTTCTCACAATCACTAGGTAGCTGACATCTTTCTTCATAGCCTTTAAGTTCTCTAGCCAAGGGAGAGGTAGACAGTCATATTTTATAAATTCCAGAATACAAATCCTGATGAGTAAAAAGTATTTTTTAGCCTGGGTAGCAGTTATTTTTAGCCTTCAAGTAATAAAATGCTTGACGCTCACTGTATTAAGTTCTGGTGAGCCCAGAAATGCCAAGAAGAGGAGGGAAAGACATAATTTGATACAGAATTATAGACATGATTTCTGTGTGTGGAAATTCATATAAATTTGTGTTTGTTGCACTGATTTTGATAACCTGCCATAAAACTTTTGTTAATGCTAAGAGGAAAGACATAGCTTATGCTATAAATTCACTTAGATATCTCTGCCTTACATATTTTGATAGCAAATTAAATTTATCACTTCATTATCCCTTCCTGGCAGTTGGAAGTTGTAGACTTTAATGGAAGGTGCCAGGGTTGCTAATAGAATCTTCTTGTCACAGATGAAGTTAATATAAAAGCAAAACTCACAGATTTGATGGGATTTATGATACAACACAACAGCACCCCAAAACACAAACTAAAAGTGAAGCCTGTGCCCTATCTTGAGGTGGAATTAATTATCTAAGAGATCTAGAACTCTTTTTCCACTATAAATAAACAGGTATTAGTAATCACAAGGGTTCACTTAGCCACAACCATTGCCTACAGATGGGAATGAATGAGGACATTTATATAAAGCTTATGTTGTTTTTATCCTTCAGGTTTCAGTTCATCTGTCCCTCCTGGTTGCCCCTGACCCCCCAGGCTGAGAAGGATACTTGTGGTTTTTTTCTGATTCTATTACTCTCACATCACAATAGCACTTCAATTGAGAAGACTGTAGGTCTGCATCCTGCTTCCATGACTAAATAACTGAACCCCTTTAAAAGACATAGTTTTCACCTCTGTAAAATGGGGACAAATACATATGTATATGTATATAAAATTATGTACTGCATTAAAAGAATTTATTATTATTATCTTGTTTTTTTGCAGTTTACTGTCCTTTGAAGATATGAGGTTTGTCTTAGGCAGCATTCGATCTCAGTTATCTACCACAGTGCCTGGCATGTAGCAGATATTCAATTGTTGAATGAATAGATACATGAGTAAATGATTGAAATCCAAACTCATATTAAAGTTTATGAGCTGGACAGACATAAATAACATAAATTTGAATTAATTGCAAGAATCACATCTGCCACAAAAATTAAGTGAGTTCAGAAAAGATGTGTGATACCTGTTTTGGGTCATAATTTTCCAAGTAATGGACCTTAGATAATTGAAAGTACAAATGTTGAAACTTGACAGGTTTTGAAAATATAGTTTTTGACTCTACCACTTTGCAATAGTGATGTCCCACAAACTGCACAAGGCTGAGTTCATGAAAATTCAACCTAAGGTGCTTGATCTTCAGTTCTATAAATGTTATAATTTTATTATCCACTAATAATAATGCTATTACGAGACAAAATGCCAATGCATGTTACATCATTAGAATCATATTTGGCTTAAAATTTCCATGCAAATTTCCCACTGGGTTTGTTTGTGTAAGAATGGGTAGGACTTAAAGGCAAAAGAGCCCAGCCCTGCATGTAACACTCTAACAGCAATCAATTTAAGGTTCTGTTCGGGGAGCTTTGGCCTCAGGCAAGGCCAGCTTTTGTTAACAGAGGCTGCAGGCACTGGCTGATCCTACAAAGCAAAGAGAGTTGAAGACCTACCAAAGGACCTAATCAAATTTTCCATCCTTTTAGAAGAAGTTTCTCATTTGAATTGTGATGCCATATCTACTACTTACTCCACTCCTTACGGAACCAGAAGTGCCCTTTTTCTATTTGTGAACCCAAGCTTGCCTCCCTGATGTGCAAGGCTTAAAGTATTCCAGTTCCACAATCAGCTGCTGGCAAGTTGGCAGAGGGAAACACATTTGTTTATGCCCCTAGCCATCCATTTTCCTTAAGCTGGTTTCCAGCCAGGATTTTTATCTAAGTACCAGTTATTTTTTTTCCAGTGGTTAACTTCATAAAGTTTTTAGTTCCCAAAGGTTACCTGATTAAGAGTAATCTGGACACAAAACAATCTTAAAGTGTTTCTAATATAATAGGTCTTATTTTGTCCCTACAAAATAATGGAATGCTTGTCCTCGAGTTTCCTTCAGAGTTAGTTGTTTAATTTCCCTTTAAATTAGTTTAATGGACTTATATACATTTATACACAGTAAAATATATAGATTATACATATACAGTTTGAGAAGTTTATACAAATAGCCATCTCCATGAAACTCTAACCCATAGGCAAGATACAGGACATTTTCATAGTACCAGACAATTCTCTCCTGTCTCTTTCCAGGAAATCTCTAGGTATTCTGTTCTGGTTTCTAATGCTATAGATCAGTTGTCTTTATTTATTTAGTAAATAGCCTTCTGTGTTTGGCTTCTTTCCCTTAAATACTTTTGAAATTCATCCATCTCAAACATTTATGGATATAATTTCTCTTGGTTAAGTATCTAGGAGTGGAACTGTTGGTTCTTATAAGAAATTGCCAGAGCACTTTCCCAAGTGTTGCACCATTTTATACTCCCATTAGCAAATTATGAGGGTTCTAGTTCTTCCGTATCCTTGCCAACATTTTATGTTGCCAGTATTTTAAATTTTAGCCATTCTAGTGGACATGAATTGGTATCTCATTGTAGTTTTTGTCAGTGTTTTCTAACGTCACCTCAGCATTTTTCCTTACCCAGGCTTGTCAGTTCTTACCCAGCATTGTCCTTTACTTAAGAGAATATTATACATAATCATCGGCCAGGCTGCTTAAATTATGGTGATGTACCAGCTGTGGGATAGAATATAAATTGATGATGACAAAAGATTCCCTTGACCCTCTTTTGGGGTGTCCAGGAGAGGTAGAACACACCTTCAACAACACAGCATCAACAGGCTTATCAAAGTTGGCAAATTAGTTGAACAGAGGCCTGCTCCATTTTGGTGTGGAAGTTAAAAAAGAAAAAGAAAAAAGCAAGGGAGAGGAACTACAGAACTTCTGTTCTTTGAGTCTACTTTCAGAGACTCAACTGCCTTCTCTAGGCCTTGACTCCTACCTAAACTAGTTAATGCATTCCTCTTAGCCTTTGTGCTGGTTTGAAGTTGTTGTGTACCCCAGAAACCCAGGTTCTTTAATCCTGATTCAATATTGTTTAGGGTGGGATCTGTCGGTTAGGTTGTTCCTTGAAGACAAGATCCACCAATTGGGGCTAGGAACTTTTGATTAAGTGGTTTCCATGGAGATGTGTCTCCATCCATTCAAGGTGGGTTGCTTACTGGAGTCCATTGAGAGGGAACCATTTTGGAAAGAGCTCAGAGCCAACACAAACAGAGATGTTTGGAGATGCAAAAAGAAAATGCCCCTGGGCAAGCTCTATGAAACCAGAAGCCAAAGGGTGAGCAGATGCCAGCCACACGCTTTTCCAGACTGACGTTTCTTGAGTCAAGGTATTTTTCTCTAGATGCCTTAGTTTGGATAGTTTTATGGCCTTAAATCTGTCAACTTGTAACTTAATAAATTCCCTTTATAAAAGCCAACCCATTTCTGGTAAATTGCATTTCCGGCAGCATTAACAAACTAAAATAGCCTAGGAAAGTCATTCCTGAAGCTCATTAGAATCAAGGGCATCTCTTATTAATTGATTCAAAACTGAAAAAAAATTCATATAATTTAGGCAAAATAACTTTTCCAACAGTGCAAATCAATTGAACTATCCTTTCATGTTGCATCATTCAACAGCTGAATATTCTATATGGCATTTCACAGAAACATGATTTGATTTGAGAACATCTGCAACAGTCTGGAACGCATTTTCCCCTGTACTTGACTTTTAGCTCATTATAGCTCTCAGATGTTCTCTCAGCAATCCTGTGACATATTGGAGTGTTACTGAACAAACATCAGTGAAGCCTATGTCTTGAGTAGTGTCAATCTCAGTTGAAAATATTTCAGTTTTCTTAGTATCAACACTAGAAGAATTTAATTAACCCACTGAAACTTTCAAAATTATAGTTAATGCATGTAAGAAATGAGAAATCAGAAAAGTGGGGGGAGAGGGGATAAGCGCTTAACCTCCCACATGTTGATACTTGCCACCCTCAGCCCTTGCTTAGGCAGAACATCAGAAGCTTTGCTGCTCTGTGCAGACTTCCGCATTCTGCCATGAAACCTCTGGCTTGCTCTTTTGCTCCTACAGAAATGGAGAAGGTGGAGGTGGCAACTACTGCTGTCACATTCCCTTGGTCTCCACACAAGGTCAGCTTCCAGCCTCTAATCAGCTCTCATCCAGCTGCTCTCATGTTTTTAGTAGGTGGGGCTGGGAGACCAAGGTCAGAAAAGAGCTGTCGGCAGTGACATGGTTTTTTGCCCACTGCTGCTATTACATTAAGGAAGCAGCTGGTGAGATAATGTATGCCAAAGTGCTTTGTAAATTATGAAGTGCTTATATAATTGTCAGAGATAATCACTACTGTTGTTTTATTCCTAGGTTGCAGAAAGAGCACTGAACTGGGCTCCTGGGTGGCAAAGTCTAGAAAGAAGCTGAATCTATGGGTGTGTAGGGTTCAGAGTGGAACTGTGTGGTGACAGTACAGATTTGGAAGACAGCAACATGGATGGTAAAATTGGCTTCATGGGTCAGATGAGCATGGACAGAAACATGAGAGTCACAGACAGGGGAATACCAGTATTTAAGAGGCAAGAAGAAAGGGGGATTCTAAAGGATTAAGTCCAAAGGTCCTTTTCGCAGACAGAAATGTTTACCTCAAGGCCTTTGCCCTAGTGTGGGACATTATTCCCACTCCTACCAGACTTTAAATTTCAGATTATTCTGGAAAACATTCTCCAGTTCCCTTCCATTTCCAGTCTCTTGTGCATGTTTCTATCATTGCAATAATCACACTAAATTGCAGTTCTTTAATTTTTCTCATTTCCACATGAGTCTGTGATCCTTTTGAGGACAGACTATTATTTTTCTTCACATCTATAATGCTTGGCACATACGAGGCAGTAACAATTCTATATACAAGAGAGACCAGGAGAAAAGGGAGTTTAAAAATCAAGGAAGAGATTTCAAATGTGAAGGAGTGGTTGGTTGTTGAATATAACACATTTTACTCAACGCAGATTGAGTAAAATAAAAACTGGAAATTTTCTACGGGATTTGGTGATCATTAAATCATTGACAACTTTAGCAAGAGCAGAGTTTTACTGACTTTGGGGGAAAGTGGGTAGCGATCTGGCTTTGATGGAGTGAAGACAGAAAAAGAAAGGAACTAGAGATAGCAAGTAGAGATGATTGTTTTCTAGAACATGAGCTGTGAAGGGAAGAAGAAATTCAGGAAGTACTATTGAATTTTTCTCAGCAGTTGTATGAGTTATGTATTATTATCCCAAGTTTTGGGATGAGGAAATGGGAGCTGAGAGTAATGCATAGCTGCCCAAGGCTATACCACTAACAAAAAATAAGCCATAAGTAAGACACACACTCTGCTGGATTTCCTCAGTTGGATTTGACCAATTGTTGAATATCTTTCTAAAATCAGGCACAATGAGAGAATACACATTGTTAGATGTATAATATGGAAAGAAAGGCTATCTGATATTCCCGGGTACTACATAAGGTCAGACGTGGGGGGAATGAGGTAATGGGAAACTGCATTATGGCACCAGCTGCCAATGGGTGGGAAGAAGTGCAGAAAGGGAGGTGACCATCACTAAAGGTGTGTTCTTCCACTGTACAGATTTTTACAGGGCTCCAGAGCCATCAACCACTCTGGCAACAGCTATAAATTATCCTGCTCCTGTGTTAATCCCCAGAGGCAGGTTATACATGGCAGTAATCAACCCAGAAACTTCAGTGGTTAATATAATAAAAGTTCATCTCTCAGTCACAGTTTGCTGTGTCTATGTCTCCCTATAGTTGATTTCTCAGCACTACAGGCCATCCATTTTATGTCACCACCTTCTCAACATGAGACTTCGTGTTCAGTCTTTGACATGGCAAAGGAAGGGAGTATGTGGATTTAATGCCAGCTCTTAAATGCTTCCAAGTGTCACATATCACACTTCATACACATTTCATTGACTAAACCAGATTGCCGAGTTATATGGAACATCATAGGGACAGGGAGGTTTGCTTCTCCCATCTATGCAGAGAGGATCAAAGAATAGGAAATATTAGTGAGCACTAGCAAAGTCTGCCACAAATACCCAAAGCATTAACAGAGTAGATGGTCTTGCAGACTTCTTCTATAGCTAAATGAATATTGCACCTAGTACTATTGGAATAATAATCCTTCTATTTTCTTAGGAGGCCTGGATTACCACATATGTCATATTAGTGGGACTTAACATTAGTTTCACTTGGGATCTACATTAAATGGCAAAAGGTTTGGTAATAGTTAGGGTCTGAAAGATGACCAAATTTATAACTCTGAAATAATGAGTGGCATTCTACAACTCAGCTGGACTGGACATATGCAGAGAATAACCACCAGCAGGGGCCCTAGAGAAGCTTCTATCAGTTGGGATGAAATGGAATAAAATTGATATAAGGGAAGACAAGTAAAATGCTTTAAATATGTATAGCAACACATCTTCAAAAGGCACGGTCTTGACATGGTTTGCGGGGAACAATCTACAGCAGACCAGCCAGCCTGGTGTGAGGGATTGGGAACTAAAGCTTCAGGGTGACTTCCAGTCTAAGAGGCAGCTTCACACACACTGCCTGAAGCTGCAAATCAAAGGATCCTCTGTGCTGCGTGGGCACGTTCTTAGTGCAGGTTGTGGTCTCAGCTTCTCAGCTGCATTTCTAGGGATCAGCTGAGACTATGAAGCACAGAACTTTTAAAGGGTTATAGATTTAAGATACTAATGAGATTGCTTTCTACGATCTACACAGCATAAAATAGAGTGGTTATTTGGGGTATTAGGTGGTTATCTTGTTCAGTATGGGTAACCAAACAGAGTAATCAGATCTCTGAGGAGAAGAGGAGGGAGGATGGATTTATCATTTGGACATTTAAATTGATCTGGTTAACTGTGCGACTGCTAATTATTTAGTGTGATTGTGATTAGAAATATCCTGACCTATTCTTCCTAAGCTTCCAGGCTTTGGGAAAGCTGTTCTATGGCAGTTATGATCCATGGCATTTGGAAGTGAAAAAAAAATCTAGTTTTGTTTGTTCGATTTTTTTTTCTGTTTTCGTAAATCAAATCTTTCCTGTTTTATTTTGATAGTAGACATTTAATTTTTTTCTCAAATCATAGATTAGGACAAATTGGCTTAAAGCTTAATTTAATTAAAATTTCTGTTGATTCTTTTATTATCAAAATGACTCCTTTGGCTCCTATAATTACCAGAAAATTATATCTTCAGTCTGATATTCCATTGTCCGAGTGGGCACATGGGCTCAAAAGGAAATATAACAAATATATATATATTTGTTTCTCAGGAAGAATCTCAGGGGCCTAGCTTGAACAAAAAAGAGATATTTTGCCTGACTCCATAAAATCAGAATTAAAAACAAAGTGAATTGGTTTGCAATAAATGTTCACTGATGTGGTAGAGTTCATGGAGAAGAGAGTAGAACACGAGTTCAAGGGTAGGATTTGGATTCAAATTGTAATTTATATGCATCTAGTAACGATTTCATTTTTCTCCTCAATCCTCATCCAGAACAAGAAAAACACATTTTTTTCCCAGCTTCAAAGGAACATCTGAATTAAAGTAAGTTGTGTTGAAGATGAAAAGCACTTTTACACAAGTTCTAAGTACATAATTAATATTAATAAGGTGCATTCTGATTAAAGTAGTTATATTTGATGAAGTATGAGGAATTACACTTAACCACTAACTTTCAAGAAAGTGACAAAGGAAATAATTACATTTGTGCTTGGCAATTAGATATCAATTTTATGTGGTAAGGAGAAATGGGGAACCAGAATATTTAAAAGTATGATGGACGAAGGAAAGGAAGTGGTGAGAGGCTGATAAAACAATGAAAGTGCTGTACAGCTTGCATTTTATTTCAGGCATGCAGTGATGGACTGAAACGACCAACTGCAATAGGTGCAAATTCAGAAGCTCAGTTGCTGCCCAAATTCCTAGACCAGGAGTCCTGTAGGTGCTTCACACTAAGACAGGGAAGTGGAAAACTATGTGCTGCAGCATCTTGTCCTATGCCCACGCAGGTATTGATCACATACTTTGGCTGAGCTAGGCTTTGCCTCATAAGCTGCCTCTACATATTGCTCCAGGCATCTGCTATTAACTGATCAGAGCTGGCCTGTGAGAAGAACCAATTTACCCCTGGGATGGGAAAACAAGCTGGGAAGGCTTAGAGGGGCCCACACAATTCTGGGTTATAAGCAGTGCAAAGATATCTCTCTATGTAACAAGGGTGGCTCCTACCAGCCCTTATACTAACAGTTTATGATAAAGTCGGACATTGTTACATCTGATTTGCCAATAGCAGCAGCACTCTCCCTTCTGTCTATTTTAGGATCAACCACCCAGAACTTATGCCTCATTACTGCCAAAATTGAAAATGAACTAATTTATTTCCCTTTACCTGGGAAGCAAACCCTTCTGTGAAAAACGGTGCTTCAAAGGACAAAGATGCTAGCTTTCTACCAGGTAATACAAAACTAAGTTAATAAGATCATATCATCAATAGAAGAACTTTAAAAACATGTGTCTCTTAGAAAACTATACACAAAACTGATACTGAAAAAGTCAACTTATAAAGTACTGCTCGAATTTCATATTTACCTAAATATTATCCATATGTATAAATGCATTTCTATTTTCCAGTATTTGTATTTATACTATGTTGGAAATAGCTATAATAATAACCTACATGTATTGAGTGCCTTCTATGTGCTATACACTTCCTGTATATGATTTCTAATCTTCACAAAGCTTTTGTGAACTAGGAATCATCTCAGTTTGCCATTACAGAAATGACGGATTGTGGGGTTAATGTAGCTGGCCCAAGTTCACCCATTAGTAAGAGACTTCAAACCACCACCTACTGGACTCCAAATACTGTGCTCTTTTAACTACAGTGTATTGACTTCTCTGTGGATCATCATACACCAATGAGAGTATCAGAATCTCAGAACTACAAGATTCCTTCTAAGCAGGAATAATCATCATTTACAAAATCAGTGTCATGGTTAGGGACAGGTGTCAACTTGGCCAAGTTGTGGTACCTGTTCATCTGATTGGGCAAGTGCTGGCCTGTCTGTTGCAATGAGGACATTTCATAGGATTACATCATGATCACGTCAGCTACATCCACAGCTGATTCCATTTGTAATCAGCCAAAGGGGAGTGTCTTCTGCAATTAGTGATGCTAAATCCAGTCATGGGAAGCCTTTTAAGGAGGACTCAGAGGAGACAGGTGGCATTCCTGCTTTGGCTGGTGAGCCTCTCCTGTGGAGTTCATCCAGACCCTCCATCGGAGTCATCGGCTTCACAGCCTGCCCTGTGGATTTTGGACTCTGCGTTTCTACGGTCACGTGAGACACTTTCATAAATTTTATATTTGCAAGTGTTCCCTGTTGATTCTGTTTCTCTAGAGAACCCTAACTAATACAATCAGTGTCTGCACTATTTTTAAAGGATGCTTGGCATTCCAGCATTGAACTTAATATACTATCCAAACCATCTGATGCTCTCTAGAGATAAAATATCTATACAGTAGACTGATTTAGTAATTTTGGAAAGTTTGAACTTCCAGGAATTGGTGCTTTACTTTTTTGCCATGTGCTGTGAAATGAATTAAAACGATAAAATACAGTTTAGCCTCATGCAGTCTGGCCACAGTCATAGAAAGTGACCTCGGTAATAATGCTTGTTATTTCAAATATTATCCATGAAACTGATAGAGATGTGAAATGTCATCTGGAAATTTTCTAACAATATGATGTGACCATCCGGCAGCCTCAGGAAGAATAACTGGAGGGGCAAAACTGAAATGGGAGAAGAAATATAAACTAGGAGTACAGGGCCATAAAACAAACTTGAAGGAAACTAGTTTTCATCTCCCCAAGTGGTCCTTAGAAAAAGGAGCAAAGCAGGTCTACTGCAATGGGTTTATTATTGTACGATTTCATATACTCATTAGTAAGTTTAAATTATTTCAAAATATTTCAGTCTACATTTTAAAATCAGTATATTCAATGATTTTGTTCACAGATTCTTTGCCAGATATATGCATATTTTCTCCCATTGAGTTTTCATTTTCTTAATTTTACCTTTTGATGAGCAGAAGTTTTAAACTTTCATGGAGTGCTACTTATCAATTATTTTTCTTTTATGATTAGTCCTTTTTGTGTCCTAAGAAATTTTTTCTTACACTGAGGTAATGAAGATATTTACCTAAGTTTTATCCCAAAATTATATAGTTTTAGCTTATACTTTAAGATCTATGATCTATTTTAAATTACTTTTATGTCTGGCATGCGGTAGGTATAAGATTTTTTATTTTTTTCATATGGGTACCCATTAATTCCAGCACAATTTGTTGAAAGTACATTCCTTTCTCTATTGGATTGCTTTGGCACCTTTGTCAAAAATCAATTGAGGGTATACGTGTGGTTCTATTTCTGGATTCTCTATTCTGTTCCATTGATCGATTTGTCTATCTTGACACCAAAACACACTTGCTTGATTACAGTAGATTTACAGAAAGTCTTGAATGCAGGTAGTACAAATCCTCCAACTTTCTTCTTCTTTTTCAAGAGTGTTTTGGTTATTCTAGCTCCTTTGAGTTTTGATGTAAATTTTGGAATCAGCCTGTCAACTTCTACAAAAAGGCATGTTGCAATCTTGATTGGGATCATAATAAATTTATAGACCAATCTGGAGAGAATTTATTCCTAACACATGTCTCCATTGACTTTATTCTCAAAATTTTCTCAACACTCTTTTGCAGTTTTCAGTATGCGGGTATTGTACATATTTTAATTTGTTCACAAGTAGTTTATGGTTTTTAGATGTACATAGTATTTTTGTATTTAATTTTCCAATTCCTCATTGTTCTAATTGCGCACATAGAAATACAACCAACTTTTGTATATTGTCTTGGTATAATGAAACTTTGCCAAGTTCACTTATTGATTTGTATATGCTTTTATAGCTTCTTTAGGATTTTTTTATATATACAATCTTATCATTTGTAAATGAAGACAATTTTAATTCTTCCCTTTCAATCTGGATGCCTTTTATTTCTTTTTTCTGTCCTTATTGTACTGATTCGGACCTCCAGTACAATAATGAATAGAAGTGGGGAGAATGGACATTCTTGTCTTGTTTTTTTTTGCATGGCAGGCACTGGGAATTGAACCCAGGTCTCTGGCAGGGCAGGTGAGAACTCTGCCACTGAGTTACCATTGTCTGCCCTCTTGCCTTGTTTTTGATCTTAAGAGAAACAATTTATTCCTTCAACAATAAGTACATGAATAACTTTCAACCTCATCAGTAGTCAAAGAGATGAAGAATTAAAATTGTCTTCATTTACAAATGATAAGATTGTATATATAAAAAAATCCTAAAGAATCTATAAAAAATATACAAATCAATAAGTGAACTTGACAAAGTTTCGTTATACCAAGACAATTAAAGGATACATATTAGAATGAGTAAAATTTTGAAAGACTGAGAATACTAAAAATTGGCTACAATGCAGAGGACCAAAGCACACCTTTACAGCTGGTAGGTGTGTAAACTCATACAATCACTTTAGAAATGTTTCACAGTTTCTTAGGAAGCTAAATATACATATACCTTACAATGCAGAAACTACACTCTTACATATTAGCCAAAAGAAAGAAAGCATGTCTACAAAAAGTTATGCAGGAATGCTTATAGCATATTTATTTACAATATCTAAAATGTAAAAAGAATTCTTATGTCCAAAGACATTTTGCAGTGGGTATGCAAATTGTGGTATATTCACAAAATGGTATCTTCTTGACCAAGAGGAAAGTGACTAATATTATACCCTATGTGGATGAATTTCCAAATTATTCTGCTGAGCAGAAGTAGCCACACAGAAAATCATAATTCTGTGGGATCGCATTTATATTATGCTAAAGAATGGGAAACATGAATTTATGGTGATGGAAATCAGAATAGCGGTTGCATCCGGTGGTGCTCATGGTAGGGGAATCACTAGGAATACGCATGAGGCAATCTTCTGAGGTGTTGGAAATGGTCTCTGTCTTGATAGAGGGGAGGTTTCATGGAAGTATGCATTTGTCAAAACTCATCAAATGGTTCATTTAAGAACCATGCATTTTTTCTTTCTGTAGATTCCATCTCAATTTGGAAAAACAAAAAGCGTGTTAACTCCACTTGAGGACAAATAGCATGGAAGACACACAACTTTTAAGGTTGTGACAAACAGGAAATATCACTCTCCTCTTTGGAGACTGCTATTTTCAGATCTTTTTTTTTTTATAGTCATGCTGCTGAAATTACATATTCCTTTTGGATACTTTCTTTTCTCTGTGTTGGATAACATGCTAGAAACAAATAGTTAAACAACTATATATAAAATGACTATAACCATATATCAGTAGTTTAATGAAATCATGTTACTTTTGGATCTAAAATATCACAAGAATGGTGCATCTGGCCGTGTGGATGCACCAAGTTTGGTTTCTATCATCAAAACAAAGCCCTCTTTGTTTTTGGAATTCTATACAAGTACCATGACAGCTTTTCTGATTTCATCCTAATGAATGCTTTTTAATGAGCACAGATTATGTTCACTTGTTAACATCACTGATATGTATTTCATCATGTTTTAATACCTACTGAAAGTAATTTGGCATGTTTACTGTTTTCGTCTAAAAGGACTGCTATTCCTGAAAGTGCATAGCTGGAATTTTAATTGTAAATTGGCTTTCTTCTTTCCTCCTGTGGTAGTTAGATTTAGTTGTCAACTCGGCCAGGTGAAGGCACCTAGTTCTATTGCTGTGGACATGAGCCAATGGTATGTGAACCTCATCTGTTGCTGATTACCTCTGCAGTCGGCTAGGAGGTGTGCCTGCTGCAATGGATGATGTTTAACTTAATTGGCTGATACTTAAATGAGAGAGCATAATGTAGCACAGCCCAAGCAGCTCAGCACACCTCATCTCAGCACTTGCAGCTCAGCCCAGGCTTTGGAGATGCAGAAAGGAATCACCCCGGGGAAAGTTGTTGGAACCCAGAGGCCTGGAGAGAAGGCCAGCAGAGATCACCCTGTGCCTTCCCACATAAGAAAGAACCTCAGTTGAAAGTTAGCTGCCTTTTCTCTGAAGAACTAACGAAATAAATCCCCTTTTATTAAAAGCCAATCCATCTCTAGTGTGTTGCATTCTGGCAGCTAGCAAATGAGAATGCCTCCTAAATAAGAATACCACAGATAGCTTTTGCAATGTAATTTCATAAACATGTAGCATTTTTCTAGGTGCTTGGAAAAAAGACATAAATAAGACATGATCTCTGGTTTCTAGGTGCCTGTGATGAGCTGCAGTGATGGAAAAGAAGACACATAACTATAAAATATGTGGTAAATGCAATACCACATTTGGTACTATGGTACTATAGGAACAAAGTACCATAGTAGAATCAAGAAAGGAGTGAGTCAACTTTCCTGGAGGAAGAGGATGAGGGTAACAGAGGATTTCATAAAGGACATGACATCTAAGATCTTATAATGAATGATGAATTGGTTAATATATTTACTCAGCAATTCATGCATCACATTTGTTCCTACATGGTAGACACTGATAGGCACTGGTTTATAATCTATGTAAATTTTCCAGGTCAAGAAGGACTAGAGGTTTCTTTCTTATTTGCCTACCTCACTCTTTCCACTGTGGTTTCTTCCCATCTTATTTTACTAGATTTGATTCATATACAAAGAGGGACTTTCAATACAAAAGTTATTTTCTTCCTTTTACACTAGTTTCTTTTCCAGTGTAATGGAGAAAACTATGGCTTGATAAGTGAAAGGACTAGTAATTCTAAATGCCACCACTTAGCTGTGTTGTTAGAAGACTTATTTATTCATTCAGTTATTAAACCAACATATAATAAGTCTTTACTATGTTCCAAAGTGTGTCCAAGGAGTTGGGATGCAAAGATGAATGGCAAATTAGCTTACCATATGGAAGAGGAAGCACAGATAATGATTCAAATGCTGTGTGATACCTGTTGCAGATGAAGTTGAAGAAAGGAAGGAGAAATCAATTCTGGTTTTAGAGGTCAGACATTAATTCAAAGAGCAGGTGATGCTTGAGAATTTCTTTTAGATGAACTAGAAAGATAATCCAGCTACAGGGAACAGTATGTGAAAATGCACATAGACCCTAGCAATAATTATTTTTTGGCTTATACTTTTTCCGTTTCACAGGCTTTTGTTTAGGAGTGCTGCGAAGACAACCTCCATGCTTTTGTAATAGCAAAATCGTCTAATCCAATATTGGTGTGTTCTATTTCTTTCATGTTTCACCAAGCAAATAACTTCAAAACAATTCTTATTTCCCCAAACAAAAAAAGCCAAATACTAATATTTTATTTTTAATATCACTGATTTCACAACATCACTTTGACTCTATTGTTGAATTTCTGGATTAAGATATTTTTGCAGTTATTTTCTCATTTGGGTATTCCTTATAATCCTTATCTAAAATCTTTGAAAATATTTCAGAATCAGAAATTTTTTTTTCAGTTTTAGAAAAGTGAAATGGTACAAATACCACATTTTTTATAACACCCCCAGCAAAATATAAGGTAGTGCCTTGCAATTAAATGCATTACTTTCTCTGCAGTCAACATTTAAATGTTCGCTTTAAGAGGAATAAATATAGATTATAGCCTCAAATCAGTTTAGGCCAGGTTTGCTATCAAAGGAGTTATGCGTTTTGTTTTGTTTTTTTTATTTCAAGATTGTTGATGAGGAATTGTGGATGGGTACTCTGATTATTTTCATTTTTACAGTTTTAGAAGCAGGTTTAGAGAGATTAAATAACTTGTCCAAATTTGTCTAGCTAGTGAGTAATGAAGCATAACATAAACCTGATGCCCTTACTCTCAAATCTGCTAGTAACTGCTGGCAAGTTACTGGATGGCAACTCATGTGCAGCAGGTAATCATTTAATTTCACTTCATATTTGTATGTGAAGTTCTCACCAGGAAGAAAGGGGAATTAAGGTAACTGAGTTGAAAATAGCAGATTTTTTTTGCTATGAGAGCCATTCCTTTCTGATGATACAGTGAATACCCGTCTACCTCCTTATCCTACTGGGTTTCCTTATAACTGACTGACTATGCAGACTTTGGGTATCATATCTTTGATAGCAAAATGTCTCTGTCTTCACTAATTCTTTTTGTTTTTATGCTTTTGACCCAAATAACCTACTAATTCCCTGCCCCTGGTTCCTCTTTGGATATTTTGAACCTCTGGTCATTCAGAACCCAATGTGATGCTTCTCTGGCCCTCCTATCAAGCCTCTTGGATTTTTCTATTACTCTTCCAGCTCAAAATCTCCCAATGCTTGTGTTTTCCATAAAGTGGAGTTTTGTTGTCCTGATTCCTGTTAACTTCTCAATTTCTGACTTTTCTACTGCTAGTCTCTTCATTGCTTTCAGCAATGTGCTCTCAGGATTCCTGCATCAGAGGGACCTAAAAATGCAGATTCCAGAACCTACCACTGACCTACTGAATCAGGACCCACTGAATTAGGGAGAGTATATTAAATATTAGTTAAAAGATAACACAAGTAATTGACCAACTCTTCATTTCCACATCCCAAGTCTCATTTAATCCCCATGCTCTAGGGATAGAGCCTGGGAATCTACATTTTTAACAAGCATGCCACATGGTTCTTAAGTAAGTTCAAGAACGACAGCTGTCTATGGTATGACAAAGCTGATGATTGGTCTTTCTATAGGGGATCTGCTCTCACTCTTGTAAGTGCAGATTTCACCTACTTACATCATTAGACCAGAACAAACTACAGGTGCTAGATTTTCTTGTCCTTTCAAAGCCACCTAAGGAAACATTGCTTGGAAAATCCAATCAATTGATAAGTGAGGTAAACATTAGGGAGAGTATATTAAATATACTACTTAGTTAAAAGATAACACAAGTAATTGACCAACTCTTTGTTTCCACATCCCAAGTCTCATTTTCTCTCCATGTTCAAACATTGCATTGTAATTGGTTTCTTCTAAATATCTACTCTAATTTATTCTAGCCTGACCTATGAGTAAAAGATTAAGTAGACTAACAATTGTCCTTTCCAAACAAATATGTCCTGTCTAAAGAAGCCAGCCACTTCTATAGAGCTTTTCTGAAAAGGGTGACTGTCTTCTCATTTTCCCTATAGCAAGAAAGCACTGTAGGGAGACCTACCCTATTCTTTAGCTAATGAGAGCATAATGTGAGTTGCTTTCAGACACACCCACACACACTCACACATACGCACACAACACTAAGAAGAAATAATTAGGAAGCCACCTGTACCTGGGTCCACAGTGCATTGATTCAGTATTAGGGATATTAACATGAAAGGAATATTCGTCTATTGTTTTAGTCATGTCAGCCCGCACTAGAGAATCCAGGAGCACAAATCTATTACCAGACCATCTGCTCATTCCCGAACTTAGTGCTGAGAAATGAATCACTAATATAATCACATAGGCAGAATCTTTTTTTTTTTTTTTTAAAGCATAATGCTGAAAATTACACCTATGGTTTTGATGAAGACTGGTTTCACCACACAAACCAAAGTATAGAAAATCTGAACCCGAATTCACAATATCAGAAAATCAATTTCCGTTTATGTCATTGAAGCAAGTTGTCCCCATCATTTCCATATTCTATTTGAATATAAGGTTTTTTTTTTCGTAGGTAAGTTTTGAAATGGTTGTGAAAGTCTTTTGAAGACAAAATGGAACAGTGCAATACAACTATTTCCATTTCAGTTCATAAGATCCCCACCCAAATTTGAGACAATGCCTTTATAAATGTTCATACATTATCATATCAAAACCAATGCCCTCGAGATATTTACATTGAATGAGTATAAAGTCATTTGGGAAATTTTTTAGTTATGCAAAACCTTAGGCTATTGATAGTCATTGATAAAGGCAAGAACACTCACTGTATTCTGCAGACTCAGTGTATGCTAATATGATTAGTTTCACTAATAATGCTGCTTAGGCACAGTCTTGCTAATTACAATATTATAAATATTAATGTCACCCAGCCTTTCTGTTTGATTGCCACTCATGGAGTCATTCATCATGATATTTTTCCTGGAACATACACTCTAAGATTTCATTCCTTTCCCCCTTTTGTTTTTCATTACTGGACTTGTAGTCATACACGTTATTCTTCAAGAAGCTTTTATTTTTTGGCTATCTGTTAGGAAAGGGACAGTGATGCTTCCCACTAAAACTAGTCAACTATAAGTCAGTTTTACGGTGTTTCTCTTGTTCTTTCTGAGTCCCTAACCAATCTATCCAAGGCAGAGTACCCAGGGTTTTTGTTTCCCATTCTTTTCATGTGACCTGTTTCAAGTTAAGCTTCATTTGAATTATTAAATGCTTCCTTAAAGAATCTTTTTATACTGCCTCTCTTTTTTTTTTTTAAAGTTAATTATTGATGTAGTGACAAGCTGAAAAGGCTAAAAATTATAATTTTTCCTCCCCTCGTTCAGGACTCAAGAAATGTCTTTTGACAATGGTTGTCTATTTAGAATAATACAAAGGAAATACAAAGGCAAATGCTGAAAGTTGTTTTAGAAAGAGGTTGCTAAAAATCACTGTATTGTACAAAATGTAAATGTAGTGTACATTTCTTAGAAAATAGCAGTTAGTGAGAAAGTTGGGACATAACCTTTTGAGCCTAGGTTTAACCACATAGCAAAAGCAGTTACAAAAGATACTGATTAGAATTTAATTTTTTTTTAAACATCATCATATTATTCAGGACTCCAGTGATTTGATTGTCTTGAAAACAGAAAGGTAATGTTATAATTTCCAGAGCTTTCAGAGAATAAAGAAATCTCCAGCCTCCCACTGAAAAGAATGCCAGTCATCAGCACAGTAAGCAAGAATTTGGAGGCACTTTACATTACAAACTTCAATCTTTTTCTTTTTTATGACCTGGTGTTATATTGGTTTTATAAAAATGTAACTCGCAGGCCCATCGTATAACTGTAATCAAGCCTCCTTCAGAATGATTCTCCTGTAGAAATCACATCCAACAGGCACTGTGTTTCTCTGCAAGTGAGCATTGTGGGAGGGCAAACAATATCTGAAATAACAACTCACAGTTCTAAAGGCCAACATGGGGCAGGGGGCACACATACCTTCCCTGTGAGTTCAGCAATACACGGAACTGGTTTCCCTTTCTGGTGACGCACAATAGCTGGACTCTGCCCATCCCAGTCTCGTAATCCTTCAAGGCTTTTCAGGTAAAGCAGGGCTCTGAGGCCAGTGCAGTAGTCTTCAATCACAGTGAAATCCTGATTTTGAACAGCACTGCATACCTAGAGAAGATGGAGCAACCAAGCAAACATAAGACGAAGAACTAATTCTCCAACTGGTTTCACTTTTCATTTATTCAACAAATGTTTATTTTACATGTCACCAAATGGGTCTAAGTATGACAGATCAATCCTTTTCTGGAGATGGGAGTGGTGGAGAGAGAGATTTCAAAAGGGGCACGAGGACACTTTTTGGGGGTGATGGGTATTTTTATTAACCTGACGTGGTGATGTGTATATATTTCAGAATCTGTCAAATTCTATATTTTAAATATGTGCCGTTGATTCCATGATGATTAGACAGCAATATGGCTGTTAAAAATTAGATCCAACAGGTTGCATTTTCTAGGAGTTGGATTTGGGACAAGACAAGACATTTTTACCTCCTTCATCTTCCCTCTGTTGAGCTGTGCTGCCTCCAGGTCATTTTTGTCCCCCCCACCTTCACCCTGTGGCAGCCAAACTGTGGCTGGGGTGTGGCTCAGTCAGTTAACTCAACCATTGCCTACTCCTGTCTACCTTCTCGACCTCATCTGCTATTTCTCCTTTTGGTTCCCTGTGCGCCAGGCACTCAGGACTTTCTTCTTTTCCTCAAATTTTCCAAGTTTCTTTCTTCCTTAGGACCTTTTCACGTGTCCTTCTTCCTGCCTGGATGGCCTTTGCCCTCTGTAACTGGCAAACTAACACCGATTCTCAGACGACTTCTTCAGGGAGCCCTCCCCGAACTCAAGTAGGTCACGACCTCCTTCTACTCGTACCTCTTTTACCTGTGATCAAATGATCTATGATCATTTGATTGATGTTCTTCTCCCCAGTGAGACAGAAGCTTTGGGAGGGCAGAACCTGCATCTACCTTGGTCACCAAAGTATCCCCGGGGTTAATCACTTATTCTGCCCTCATAAATACATATTGAATGAACGAATAATTTGGGGATAATGTTGAAGAGACTTCTGAATTGGAGGGACTGTCAGAAAACAAAGATAAAATTGTTCTAGAGTTAAGGTATATCAAATCAGATAAATTAATATTCTTCCAATAAAATATACTTAGGATTCTGTGATTATAATTTGAATTTAAATTAGAGATTAAAGAATGTGAATTTCTATATTGATTACTTCCAAAGATACTTTTCTTATTCTGATACCACATACAGACTCCAGAGCCATCTTTACATTTGCTAGCACACATCTTTCCTCAGATGACATAACAGCACTTCAAATTCAAAATTTACAATATGGAATTCAACATCCCTTCCTTATCCATCTTCTCAGTTCATCCAAAGAAGCACTGAGTAAGACTAGGCAAAGCAAAACTCATTTGTTTTCCGTTTTCCTAGACTTCGAATACCAAGTATATATCAGGCTTCCTGACAATGACAACCAATATAGAAAAATCACATCATAAGCAAATAAAAATGAAGGAATACCTGAAAATAAATAAATTTTATTGTCATCCTCATGATTAGCATACTACCCAATACCTAGTTGTTGCTCAATAAACATTAATTGAAAGATTTATTGAAAACACACTATGAGGTTACTGAATGGGGAATGGGAAATTGATATAGAGAAAGACAGGACAGAAGACATATATTTGGTAGTGATTCCATGATGTGTGTGTAATAGACAGCCAAGTGTGGAATTTGGGGAATGTCAGCACCATCAGAGCTGAAAAGCAATCATTGGACTTAGCAACCAGAGAGACACTGGCCAACTTTTGCATTTACAGGGGAGAACCTCTGCTACAAGGATGCTGCTCTGTAATGGACTGAGGAATGGATGAGGGATGAGGATTTAAGACATGGTGACAGGCTGTTTTTGCAAGAAGTTTGACTTCTGCTAGATGAAGAAAAGAGCTAAGGGTATAAGTAGGGTGAGTTTTATGTTTTTATTTTTTAAAGGATGGAAAAAATCTACATTTTAGAGGGATGAAACAATTTAAAATTCCAGAATAAGACAGAATGAATACCATGTATTAAGCGTCTGTCAAAATTGGTTCTCCTATGAATAGTGGTGTGATAAAAATAAACCATTGAAGGGTGCACAGGTGGTTCAGTGGTAGAATGCTTGCTTTCCATGCAGGAGACCCGGGTTCGATTCCCGGACCACGCACCAAAAAAATAAAATAAAATAAAATATTGTAATATTTAACATGATTTGAATTATGGGTCAGACATTTTGTAAAATGCTTTTTAAAAATATAATATCTTGGGTGGGCCACAATGACTCAGTGGCAGAGTTCTTGCCTGCCATGCCAGAGACCCGGTTCACTTCCCGGTGCCTGCCCATGCAAAAAAAAATCTTATTTAGTCTTTGAAATAACTCTAAGAGGTAGGCTTAATTTTTAATTCTTTTTATAGATGAGGATAAACTGAGTCTGGGGAAGTTAAATGACTGACTCCAGGTCACATGGGTCTAAAGTGTTGGTGCCAGGATTCATGACCAGGAAGTCGACTGTGACTAAGATATAGATAGTGACAAAAGGAAAAACTGTTTTAAGGTAATTAAAATTATTGTTCCTTCCATCATTCCGTACCAGCACATTTGTTTAAAAATGATTGCATTATCTTCAACCCAGATAGAACCATTGCTTGAAAATTCATATTTCTAGTTGAAAATTATTTTTCTCTTGTTTTATTTGCCTTCTTGCTTGTATAGTACAAGAATGATAACGATGAACCAAAAACAAAACCAGAAACAAAAGAAACCTTTATTTCCCATTTTGAAGTGCTATCTGTTACTACCGTGCAGTAAAGAGCATGGAACAGCTACTAAGTACAAACAAGAACATTTCCTACGACGACCACTTATACGAGATTAAAAATCTATTTCTCAGGAGGAGCAACCTCAGCATTAATTAGGCCCGTTATAACTCCCTTAGAGTTGATTTTTTTCCCCAGAACAATTATAAAGCACATCATTATAATTTCCTCCACAGGATTTTTTTTTTTAAACTGTAAAAGTCAACTGATGTTTTACTTAATCCTTTTTGTTCACTGTGAGATTCTACTTTTTGTAGTATATGCTTATGGATATATTTTTACTATTGTCTTAAAATAGTTCACCATTAACATAAGAAATCAGATTTTGAAAATCATGTCATGTACTTGATGGGATGTTCACGGCTGTTCACCAAACCTGCTGCTTGAAGGAATATGGAAATACTTCGCAAGAGACAAATAGGAAAGTTTAATCCCCAGCCATGCCTGATTTTTCCTGTGAGAAGATACCAACGCAATCATATCTTTTAACCCCAAAACATGACACAATTTGTATATGGTTGTCTCTGCCAAGGGGTGCTGGAGTGATCAAAATGCAGACGTTAAGCTTGTGCATTTTGAGTATAGAGGAACCTGGCAGGGCTTAAAATGAAGAAGACTCCATCTTTCCCAGCCTCTTCTACTCTCTTCATTCTACAGTGCTAGTGTTCCCATAATTGGGAGGTGTATGGAGTATGTGTAGGGGACATAAAAACCTGAAGAGAGAAAAGAGACTTCAAAATGGCAACGGACCAAAGGCTGAGGTGCTGTGCTATGCTGGAGATCCCGAAGCCACTGGTGCGTGCTGGGGGCGGCCACTTAAAATCCGCTTAATGACATAGCAAATGTCACACCATTTATGGACCTTCTGAAGAGAGGCAGTTGACTTCTGTCTTCTAAACAGTTCAAACCTATCAGTTATCCTGATAGAATTTCTGATAGTAGAATCTTTGTATATTGATATTTTCTTCCAAAATTTTAATATACATATGAATTATCTGGGGATCTTATCGAAATACAGGTTCTGACTTGGGAGGTTTGGACTGGAGCCCAGCCTCCTGTGTTTGTGATAAGATTCCAGACGCTGCTGTTACTGGACCACAATCCGAGCAGCAAGATGCAAGCACTGGTAGGGGTGAACCGCACCCGTTATTGTCTGCAAAGTAAATTTCTTCTAAACAATTTCTCCTTCATTTTCACTATTATTAGATCATATAAACGTTTTTTTGTGGCCCTTAAAAAAACACTAGTTATTATAAGCCATGTGTGAAGAGATAAGAGCAATTTTCTGACGAAATAGTTATAAGACTTAAAATATATATCTTAACATGCCAACGCACCTCTGGGAACCAGAGCTTTTTACTTGAGGTTTGATGCTCAGAAAATGGAACTGCACGGAAAGGTGCCTTGTTGCCTCATCTCGACACTCCATTGAGGGCTTTATCTCCATCTCAAAGGTAAATGGTTCTTTTTAAAACTCCAGACATATAGCCTTTCTTCCTAAATGGGTGTATTTTATATGACATCTCTTAATTGTTTGTTTAACAGCTCAGATTAGGACTCTTAATAGCTGTTAACATGTTTGCTTAGTATAATCTGTAAATTCTTTTTGGGGAAGGCTGGTTTATCTTTTTCGCAGCAGGGCAGCAGGTACCATTATAAGGATCATTGCCACTATTAATTATTTCTATAAGTGTGAATATCCCTATAGTGAGCTGTTTTAAATAGGGGCCCTTGGATTCTCAGCAGGATTGGCCCGATGCAGGAGGTGAGTAGGGGGTGGCCTCCTGTGTAGCATGATTTGAGGTGTGCCATAAAGATCCCACTGCCACTGAATAGTCTCCCCCAGAGGTCTGACACAGTGCCCTGAATTTTCCACTTTAGGTGGAGACACATTTATTCGAAGCCTGTCTATGCTAGGCCACTGCACAAATCCCTGGGAGGTAACAGAAGGCTGTGGGGTGCTGTTCCTTTCTCATTATTTATCATTACAAGAGATTAACCACATTAATCGTAAATTGCCTATTTATGATGATTTACATTTTCAAAATCATCTTTACATATATTATTTCTTTCAATACTGAGAATAAATCCATGAATTAGGAAGAAGAGAGGATAATAGTCTTCCTTTAAAAAAGAAAAGAGCCGGGACTTGAAGTTCTATTTTCTAACGTTGCATCTAGTGGATTTTATACTATATCAAGTTCTGTATAATTTAGTGGTTAAGGGCATCCGTGTAAGGCAGGTAAAACTGGGTCCAGGCCATATATTAGCTGCATAATCATGAGTAACTTACTTAATAATGGAGTTTAAAGATTTAGCATATATGAAACTAAAAGGCAACATATTTAAGGGCTTAAAATAAGAACAAGTACTTGGGTTGGCTCTAAAAATAAATTTTACAATTTGAATAAATCAGCAGTACATGAATTCGGCAGGTCATAATTTAAAAACAAAACAAAACTGTTTTTCACTAACACAACCAAAGAAAGTCACTGACCTTATTTTTATTTGCATTAAATAATGATATAAAAAAGGACTTTGTTCTTGTCATCAGAAGACTCGTTCCTAGAAAGACTTGTGTTTAGATCCAGATGTGCCATTCAGCAGCTGTGCAAACTAGGACTAGCCACTCACCTCTCCAGTCCCCTCATTCCCCTCCCAACATTCTACAGTTGGATGATAACATCTAATTTATTGCTTGTGAGAATTAAAATACATCATGTAGGTGAAAGTGCCGTGAAATTTATTCGGCTCAGACAGACAGAATCTTACTAAATCTTACCAGGTATTATCAGATAATCTGGAATTCTAAGTGCCAAGAAGAGGTCAAAATGCAAAATTCTGCCTGTAAAGAAAAAGCCAATTTCCTCTGAAATGTAGACGATAACTCACCAAGATGCTATCAAATAAAATTGAAATTGTAATTAAAAATAAGAATCACATGTAAATAATTTGGCAAACGTTCTATAGAAGCAGAACACCTTGGATCTGGCATGTGAGAAATAGAGCAATACATTTATCAAATGATAGTTTTTAAATTATAAGGTTTTTTTTAAATCATTTCTACTAAAGAAGTTGTAGATTTACAGAAAAATAATTCAGAAAATACAGAGTTCCTGTACCCACCTCACAAACATAGTTTTTCCTATTATAAACACTTTGTATGTGTCGTGTCTATGTTAGAACTGGTGAACTAATATTATAATTATATTACTAAATACAGTCCACAGTTTACATTAGGGTTCACTTTTGTGCTGTACAGTCCTACAGTTTTTATTTTAATTTTTATTCTAGGAACATATACACAAACTAAAATTTCCCCTTTTAACCACATTCAGATATACAATGTGAATCACATTGTAAATGTGATTAATGCAAATGTAAATTAATCACATTTACAAGGTCATGCCATGAAAATTACTACCCACTGCCAAAATCCTTCCCTTATGCCACAATTAAGCACTAACTCCTCATTCTTACCCCACCTTGGTCCCTGGTAATTTGTACTCTAGCTCCTGACTCTATGAATTTGCTTATTCTAGTTATGTTGTATCAGTGAGATTACAGGATATTTGTCCTTTTGTGTGTAGGTTTATTTCACACAACATGATATCTTCAACATTCATCTGTGTCAGAACTATACTCCTTCATTATGGCTGAGTAACATTCCTTTGCTTTTATATACCACATGTTGCTTCTCCATTCATTGGTTGATGGATACTTTGGTCGCTCCCATCTTCTGGCAACCTATGAAAATCTATTAGAGTCCTTGATTTCAACTCTTTTGGGTATATACCTAGAAATGGGATTACCAGGTTATATGGCATACTTAACTTTCTGAGGAACCACCAAACTGTTTTCCACAATGGCTTTACATTCGCACCAACAATGAATGAGTATTTCTATATCTCTACATCCTTTCAAAAACTGGTTGTTTTCCACTTTTATAAAATGGTAGTCATTCTAGTGGGTATGAAATAGTATTTCATTGTGGTTTCGCATTTCCATGATGGCTAATGATGTTGACCATCTTTTCATGTGCTTTCTAGTTACTTGCACACCTTCTTTGAAGAAATTCTGTCTTTTGCCAATTATCTTTTTTTGTTGTTGAGTTGTAAGATTTCTTTATATATTCTGAATATTAAACCCTTTTCAGATATGAGGTTTCCAAATATTTTCTTCCATTCTTTAGGTTGTTTTTTAACTTTCAAGTTAAAGTTCTTTAATTTTTATAAGCCCAATTAATCTATTTTTTGTGTTCTTACTCATGCTTTGGTGTAAAGTTTAAGAAACCATTGCCTAACACAAGGAGAAGAGGCATTCCTATGTTCCTTTCTAGGAGTTTAATAGTTCTGGCTTTTGTATTTAGGTTTGGGATGCAATTTGAGTTCATTTTTTGTATATGGTATAAGGTAGGGGATCAAATTCATTATTTTGTATATGGATATCCAGTTTTTCCAGCAACGTTTGTTGAAGAGACTATTTTTTTTCCCAACTGAGTTGACTTTCCCACCCTTAAAAAAAACCAGTTAACCACAGATGTGAGGGTTGGTTTCTGAACTCTTGATTCAAGTCCATTGGTCTATGTGTATGTCATTGTGCCAGTATCATGTTATTTTGATTGCTGCAGCTTTCTAATAAGTTCTAAAATTGAGACCTGTGAGATCTCCAACTTATTTCATTTTTTTCAAGATGTTTTTGGGTGTTGGGCCCTTTAATCTTTCATATAAATTTGATAAATTTTGATAGAGAGTGCATAAAATTTGTAAATTGTTTTGGGTAGAATTGACACCTTAATGATATTTAGTCTTCCGACACATGAACACAGAATAACTTTCTATTTATTTAAGTTTTCTATGCTTTCTTTTTGCAATGCTTTATAGTTTTCAATTTATAAATCCTTTACATCTATGGTAAATTTATTCTTGGATGTTTGATTGCTTTAGTTGCTTTCATAAATAGAAATTTTTCTTGATTTCCTCTTCATATTGTTCATTACTAGTGTGCAGAAACATACTGATAATTCATATTGATCTTGTACCTCTCACTTTGCTGAATTTGTTTACTAACTCTAGTATATTTCTTGTGGATTTTACAAGATCTTCTACATGTAAGATCACAACATCTGCAAATAAGGAAAGTTTTCTCCTTCCTTTCCAATTTGGATGCCTATTATTTCATTCTCTTGCCTAATTTCTCTAGCTAGAACTCCCAGAACAATGATGTATAAACATGGTGATGGTGGACATCCTCGTCTTATTCCTGATCTTAGATGGAAAGCTTTCAGCTTTTCACCACTGAGTCTGACAATACCTGTGGATCTTTCATAGATGTCCTTTATCATGTTGAGAAAATGATCCCTAGTTTTCTGAGTATTTTTATCAAGAAGGGTGTTGGATTTTGTCATATGCCTTTCTGCCTTAATTGAGATGATCATGTTATTTTTTCCATTGTCTATTATTGGGGTGTATTAAGTTAATTGATTTTCTAATGTTGAATCAGCCTTGAATACCTGGGATGAATTGCATTTGATCAAGGTGTATGTATAATTCTTTTGAAGCATTGTTGGATTTGGTTTATTTGCATTTTGTTGAGAATGTTTGCATCAATATTCATAAAGAATATTCATAAAGAATATTGATCTGTAGTTTTATTTTCTTTGTTATGTTTATTTGCCTAGCTACCCTAGCTCTCTTTTGATTGCTATTTGCATGGAATATTTTTTCCATGCATTCACTTGTGTCTTTGAATTTAAGTTAAGTTTCTTGTAAACAGCATATAGTTCGGTCATGTTTTCTATCCATTCTGCCAATCTCAGCCTTTTGACTGAAGACTTAGTACATTTAAATTTAAATAATGCAGGACTTTCTTCTGATATTTCACTACTTTGTCTTTGTAAGTCTTAGACCTTTTATGTTCCTCAATTCTCCAACTAAATCCTCCTTTAATATTTATTTGATTTCTTGTATTATACATTTTTAGTCCCTTTGCATTTATTTCTGTATATATCTTTCATTATTTTCTTTGTGGTCATGATGTGCCTTAAATTTAGCATTCTAAATATATAGCAGTCATGTCTTTTTTTTTTGATACAAACATCTTTAATAGCATTCACAGATACTGTTCCTTATGCCTCTGTCCCACACCTTTTTGTTGTACTTGTTACAAATTATATCTTTAAGCATCATATGTATAAAACCATAGATTTAGCATTAGATTTTATAGATTTGCATTCTAGAACCTGTGATCAGCAGAAAGTGAAGTGATGTACCAAAAAATACAATACAACAGTATTGGCCTTGATTAGCCTCCACATGATTGCCTTTAACAGTGGTCTTTAGTTCTTTATCCCACTTCAGTCCACTGTCTAGTGACCATCCTTCCAGTCTGAAGGACTCCCTTAAGTTTTATTTGCAGGGCTAGTCAGCTTTTATTTATCTATGAATGTCTTAATCTGACCCTCATTTTTGAAAGATGGTCTCACTGGATATAAAGTCTTTCTGGCAATTTTTTTCTTTCAGTACTGTAAACATTTTGTTTCACTGCCTTCTTATCTCCACGGCTGCTTATCAAAACTCTGCACTTATTCTTTTGGGGACCTCTTTGTACAAACATGGTGCTTTTGTCTTACAGCTTTCAGAACTCTCTCTTTGTACCTGAAATTTGACGGTATGACCAGTACATGTCTGGGCATGGTTCTCTGTGCATTTATTCTGTTTGGGGTTTGTTGGGATTTTTGAATGTGCATATACATGTCTTTCATTAGGTTTGGAGGGCTTTTGCCATTATCATTTTTTTAATATTCCTTCTTCCCCATTGCATGGTCAGTTTCATGTGTCAACTTGGCCAAGGTATCACCTGTTTGGCTGGGAAAGTGCTGGCTTGTCTGTTGCGATGAGGACATTTCATAGAATTAAATCATGATCATGTCAGCTGCATCCACGCTCTGATTCCATTTGTAATCAGCCAAGGGGAATATCTTCTGCAATGAGTGATGCTTAATCTAATCACTGGAAGCCTTATAAGGAGGATTCAGAAGAGACAGGTTCTTCCTGTTTCGGCTGGTGAGCCTCTCCTGTGGAGTTCATCCAGACCCTCCATCGGAATCGTCGGCTTCACAGCCTGCCCTGCAGATTTTGAACTCTGCGTTCCTGCGGTCATGTGAGACACTTTTATAAATTTTACATCTGTGAGTGTTCCCTGTTGATTCTGTTTCTCTAGAGAACCCTAACTAATATACCCATTGTCTCCTTCTTCTCCTGCACCACTTCCAAATTGCATATATTGGTATGCTTGGTGGTGTCCTACGTGTCTCTTAGGATCTGTTCCCTTTTTGTCACTCATTTTTCTTTTTACTCACCATCTGGAGTAATTTCAATTGACTTGTCTTTGAGATCATTGGTTCTTCCTTCTGTCAGTTCCACTCTGCTGTTGAAACCTTCTAAGGAATCTTTCATTTCAATTATTGTAGTCTTCTACAGAATTTGTTTGGTTCCTATTTAAAATATATGTCTCTTTACTGAGATTCTCATATTGTCTATTCATTGTTTTCTTGATATCTTTACTTCTATTCCTGTATTTTACTTTATCTCTTTGAGCACATTGAAGATCATTTGCAAAGTCCTTGGTATGTCCAAAATCTGTTGTTCTTTATTGATAAGTTTCTACATTTTTATGTTCTTCCATAGAATAGACCATTATTTTCTGTTTCTTCTTTTTTTATCTTGTAATCATTTATTGCACACTGTATGTTTTAATATTGTGAAGTGTTAGCTCTTGAGATTTAGTTCCTAAACTGCCCTTAAGTTTTGATACAGTAACTGATATAACAGAGATTTCCTTGAGTGCCAAGAGTTAACAAAAATAAACAAACAAATGCAAAAATCACCTTTCACAGTCTTTGCAAATTGTCTCTATGTTGCTTGGTGATGTCCTCCAGAGTTTAGTTCTCCTCTCTGGAAGATCAGGCCTAGGCAAATGTGAAGTGTAGGGTCTTCTTTGTCATTTCTGAGCTTGTATCTTGTCCTTGGCTTGTGCTTGCAAGAGGCTTTAGCAATTCCCCTATTTATAGGTATTTGAATACCTCCTCTACTCTCTATGAAATAGACTTTCTTTACTCTACTCTCTACTCAATAGACTTCTCCCCCACCTAGCTGGGAAGAGGGTAATCTTTTATCCCAGGCCATTTAGAGTTAATTGTTTCCTGAACTACTTTAGCTGTTTGCAAACTGTTCTGCCTGCAGGATAAATTCTGGGAACACGAGCCAGAGAAGTTTCAGTCTTTCAGGTTGCTGTCTGATAGATTTTCCCCACCATACAGGCACCTCAGTATGCACACACATGTTACTCAGATCCCACCAGAATAGAGCCAGAGACCCACAATGGGAATGCAGGCCAGCTCGACACCAAACTGGAGATGCTGAGGGGGAGGCACCAGCAAAGACACTAGGAGCTTCGCATACTATTTTTAAGGTTTCGTTTTCATTATTAGGCACTCACCCAGTTACTGCAATGCTTTAACTGTTTTGTGAAGTTTTGAGGAAGATGACTCTGCCAATTTTTGCTAGTTTCAAAGATGCTTTGGGGGGACAGCACTACCTCAAACCAAATTTCTGATTCTGTGATTCTCTTGTGACAAGTGTTAATGGAAGATCTTAATCTATTAGCTACAACTCAGATGAATCCATGATTATAATTACTTCTTTTTCATTTCTTAGCATAGGGAGACAAACTAAACTCCAGGTCTTAGAAATGTGTACCTCCGGAGGCTATTTATTCCAAGTCAAATATATGCTTACAATTTAAGAGCAGTCTAGTTTCTGTAAATTCACTAGTAAAAGCAATATTGCAGAGTGTATTGGTTTGTTAAATGCTGCCAGAATACAATATGCCAGAAGTGGAATGGCTTTTAAAAAAGAAATTTATTAAGTTACAAGTTTATAGTTCTGAAGCATAAAAATGTCCAAACTAAGGCATCCAGAGAGAGATATCTTGACTCAAGAAAGCCCATCTGGGAAGGCACGTGGCTGACACCTGCTGGTCATTATTCCTGATTCTGTTGCTTCTAGTTCTGATGCTAGTGGCACTCTCTAAGTTTGTGCAGGCCTTCACTTAGCTCTCCGGGTCACAATTCTTTGTTCTGGCTTGTCTTCATGAGAAGGCACACCTACAAACATCCATGAGTAGACATCTGTTCTCTCTGCTGGCACTCCTAGCATCTCCAAATGTGTGCCTCTGTGTTGGCTCTGGTTTCTGTTCAGCTTCTGTCAGCTCCCTCAGCTCCCTCGGCATCTGCTGGGGCAGGCTTCTGCATTTCCAGATGTCTATGTCTGCATCTACACCTGAGCTTTCTCCAAAATGCTTCCCCTTTTAAACTAACCAAGACCCACTTTGAATGGGTGAGTTATTTCCATCTAATCAATTGGGTGTGTCACATCTCTGTGGAAGCAATCTAACCAAAAGGTCACACCCACAATTGAGTGGGTCAATCTCCATTCAAGCAATCTAATCAAAGGTTTCTGCCCTAAATAATAGATCTGGCCCCACAAGATTGGATCAGGATTAAAACATGGCTTTTCTGTAGTACATAATAGTTTCAGATGGCACACAGAGTATCTACATTAAGCAAAAATAAAATTTTTCAATGGCCATCTCATCCAAAATTACACTAATAACAGATCCTTTGTAGCTGGAAGGTGTTTAAGACTCTTCTCATGGCCCATGTGTGAAATACAGTGTAAGAAAGATTATCCATCCAATTCCTAAAGATTTATCAGAAAAAGAAATTGATTATATGATCCTCCCTTATGGTTTTATTTTGATTAAAAGTTAAGCTGTTTAAACTATGTAAAAAATCAGCAGTGTTTAACGTAGTGCTTTATAGTTTTCAAAGCATGCTGTCAAAAAAGTCAGAAATATTTATGTAGTGACTTACACTTTTCAAAGCATGCTGACAAATAAGACCAAAGACTGTTATACACAAAGAGAACTTAGACATATTTCAGATCAGCCTCCTTATTTTATAGATTAGGAGTCCAGGAAGGTTAATTGATCTGTTCATGATCTCACCACTAGCTGGAGGCAATGCTGGTCTCTTGATTCCCACTGGGTTTGAAACTCTCCTATAGCATTGTCTCTCAAATGTCGTCTTACTTAGTCCATGCAATAATTCTTAGAAGTAGGCAGAGAAGGTGCTGTTAACAGTTTAGTAAATGGGGGAAGTAAAATTAAACATTGAAGGTCTTATGCATAAGAGCAATATGTAGTAGAGACAACAGCAGGACTCAGATCTTCTGACCTCTGCCTCATTTCCATGTATTTCAAAATTTTAAATTTGATAAGCCTTATGTAACTAAATAAGCACATATTTATGATTTTCATAAAAAGAAGCACATTTTTGCAAGTGACTCCAAATTTATTAACTGCGAATGACAAAAGTCCACAGATTTAAAAAAATTAGGATCTTAATATTTGGATGACCCACTTAAAGGTTTATGACTAAAACTGGAAAGACCTCTGCTATACTTGAATGGTGCTTTAGTTTGTAAAAGCTGCCAGAATGCAATATACCAGCGGTGGAACGGCATTTAAAGGGGGGATTTAATAAGTTCCAAGCTTGCAGTTCTAAGCCTATAAAAACGTCCGAACTTAATTCAAGGAAAACTGATGGGTCAGGAACACCTCTGTCAGCTAGGTAGTCAGTTGTTTGGCATCTGCTGGTCCCTTGCTCCTGGGCTCCATTGCTTTTAGCCTCTCTTCCTGTGGGGGTTCCTCATTTTGCTTCTCCAGGGCTGGCTTTCATCTCTTAGCTTCCCTTGGCTCTCTCCAGGTTCTGCCTTGCTTAACATCTCATGATGACATCTGCTGGGCTCCGAGCATCTCCAAATATCTGTCTCTGTTCTCCAAGTGTCAGTATCTGTGTCAGCTCTGCTCTGAAGTTTCTGTGGCTCTGTCATTTCAGAGGATTCTCCAAAATGTTTCCCCTTTTAAAGACTCTAGTAAACTAATCAAAATCAGGGAAATGGGTGGAGTCACATCTCCATCTAATCAAAATGGTCATACCCACAATTGGGCATGCCACATCTCGGTGGAGATAATCTAATCAAAAGTTTCTACCTACAATATTGAATCAGGATTAAAAGAAACAGTTGCCCCCCACAACATGGATTAAAACATGGCTTTTCTGGGGTGCATAACAGTTTCAAATTGACAAAAATGGGAATTCAGTTTCTAATTTCATATGTCGATGCATACTGAGTAAAATATCAGATTTTTCCAGAGTCATGAATCAATAATTCCTCAGTTAATTGAGTTCTGACTAATACTGACAAAGAGATGTATAAAATTATTCTATACTTTTAATGTTTGTATACAATATGTATTGTTAAAGTAATAATTTAGAATAACAACATCCTCTCATGAGTTTTTAATACTAAATAAGCATTGCACTGCTTACTAGAACTCATGAATAAAATACCAGTATTGTAATTTTATAAAGATAATGGTGAGAGGACAGCTTTTTGAGATACATAGTCCATAGGGAGGAAGATGGGGATATATTTGTATATCCACATAAAACCACAAATCTTAGTTGTTGTAGTATATTAGTTTCCATTTGTTGGAGCTGTGCAACATCAAAGTCGTGATGTCCCTATATATTGCATTTAGCAGTAATGTAATGGACTACGTGAAGAAATCAAAGTGAGAGTTTCTAAGTAGTTTCCTGGCAATTGAGACAGCAGGCTCTTTCATCTGCTCTGTAACTGTGGCAGTGCATTGATTTAAACTCCTTCTGAGATTTCAAATGCTTTTATACTCTTAGGTCTCTCAAGCAGCCTTTTTTTTTTTTTCAAAGTGATAAAATTCTAGCATTCTGCAGAATACCATCTTGTTTCCCCTGAAAGGAGAGGGCTTATTTCAGCTTTCTTCCTAACCTGCACAGGATCCACTAAATAAAATAGCTGTCCAAATTCCATACCATTAAGAAATTTGCCTTTGAGTTCATATTCTATGTTCTGACCACAGTAAATTGGATTGGCAGAAAAAACAATGACAGGCAAATAACCTCACAGATTTTTCTCAAGGTTGAACTCGGAAAAAAAGCCCAATGGATGAACAGCTTTGCTTATTAAAGTTTTCAAAGTTGTCTTTGAAATTCTGCTTATTGATAAATCTTTAAGGTATCAGAGTCATTTAGTTTGTTTTCTTTCGTACATCATGTATTTCCTTATATATAACACTTAGCCCCTTATCTAGACTTTTCAATTATATATTCTCTGACAAATTCTAAGCATATCAATCACTTCATCCCCCAAATCAAGAAATAATTTTATGGAACCTGAAAGGCTATTTTTCATTGTTGATCTGTGGTCATTGTCTATGTGATTAATTTCTTAACCCAAGTTCAACTAAAGATAGACTAAAGAGAATAAAGCGTTTTAAAGATATTTTGTACCATGATCCAGAGCACATTTTGCTGACTAGAATATAATCATCAATTCTCCAGTGACAGCATAGGTGACGGGCCACCCTCTCGACTACTATTCGGAAGAGCATCTGTGGGACTGATCTTTGTCAATGAAACAACTTGACTGAGGATGGCCTGGGCTAATTAGTCAAAGGGATGTGCCCTGCAGGTGAGATTGCCTCTGCCCCCTTCCCTGTATCAGTCCTTTACAAAACGAACTCCAACCGAATTCAGATCTCAATAATAACCTGAACTAGGAAATAATAATAGAAAAGAACCGTAGAGAGATACAGCAGCTCTGGCTGCCTTTTATGAAAGGCAATAGATAAAAATGGGTGAGCCAAGCACACCATGTAGGGCCAAAGGATGGTGACTGCCATCCTTCCTCTTCAAAGACAACGCTGCTTGATGGTCCTGCTTCCCCATGGCACAAATACAAGATAAAAACTGAAGCAAGACCTGGAGTTCTCTACTCATCAGCTTCTCATGAAGCCCATTTTTGGGTTAGGGGTTGCAGAAACTGTTTTTGGAAGCTCGGCCACTTGCTTCAGAGGAAGCAGGAGCTTTACACTGAAATAGATTCATGTCATCCTGAGCTATTGCCCTTGTCCAACATCAGTTATCACAGTCATTTTCAGTTACTCTGTAGTAACACAGGTAAGAGTGCCAGGGTTTGCATGTAGCATTGGACATTCTCAGCACCAGCCGCGATAAGAATGGGAAAGAAAAGGAAAGTCAACATCCAAACAATAGCTGTAAGATGGTTAAAATCATAATTTTAGGCAATCTTTATTTTTCAACAGAGTCAACACAGCTGGAAAAACTTGACATATATAATTTATTAAATTACCACATGGGGTTTGGACCAGAGAAAGACAAGTCATAAAGCCTGGACAGGAAAAGTCTACTGGGCAAATTAAACCATGGGAATTTTTCTCTGGACCATAAAGATCAATAAAGGTATGTGGTCACTCAATATCATAAGTAGGCATTCAACATTCCAAGAAAGGGGACAATTTATGTACAATGAGAAAAATGTCCTTAACATACAAGTCATGTCTTGGATGACACTATCCTCCTCAACTGAAAGCATTCATGATTCAGGGGTTGGTTTGATAGTCCATTGATAAAAACACAAATTTGTGAGAGAATCATATGACCATTATTTGTGCGTCAACATCTTTGAACTACCTATATATAATGGGACACAAAAATTAGATAACATTTGCTGATTAGGAGTGAATAATTTATTTGAAATTTAAACATTATAGGAAAAAAACTCAAAATTCAAGTTAACAACTGTAGCACAGTACATAACTATGTAAGGTTGGAAAAGCAAAACTAGAAGTTTTGTATTTAAAAAAATGGGACTTTAAAAATGATTAAAGAGTCATTCCTATTTCTTCAGTATACAGGTAGAAAATTTGAGGATTATATAATTTGTGACTTTGTGGAAAAGTAGGGAAATAAAGAAATAAAATGCATTCTTTTTTATTTTAACTAAGACCAAGAATCCGAAAGTAAAATGATTAGGCTTCAGCCTCCAAACCTGAATCTGTTTTATCTCAAAGAAGCAGTTTTCTTTGTACATTTCTCACTTAGAGGGCATGTATATTTTGATTTTTGATACAACAATTAGCCTAAAGAAAGATTGTAGATGCCAGTAAAAGTTCTAGGTTGAGGGTTTTAGGAAGATGCTTAAAGGTGACCGTATCATCCAAACTGTGACAAGTGAACAGGAAAACAATTAGAGAAAACATCAAGACAACCAGCATACACTGGGATTGTCCTAGTCAAACTAGGATCCATATTCCCTTACTTTGAGGTGCTTTTTCCTTTTTTTCCATTTTTGGATTGGAGGGAGAGCTTCACTTCTCCTCACTTAATGCCTTCATACTAATGTAATACATTTTTAAGTGTTGTCACTTCTGCCTTAGTTTAATATTCTGGGCTTTATAGACCTCAGAACATTAATATTAGATTCAAGCCATAGGACCTTTATGGCTTAGGAGGAAATTTGGAAACTCAGAGACTTGACCCAATCCAGGTAACCCTAAATTTAAAGGTTCTCCTTTTGCCTAAGTAAAGTTCAAGGGTGAGAAGCAGGGCAAAAGACCACCCCAAATCTAAGTCCTGTAAATTAAATAAAATCATCCCCATAGGTGGAAAAGTTTGATGTGCTTTATACTCTTATCAGTCTGTCCTTTTACAGCTGCCCTTTCCTTATGTTTTAACCAAATTCCTTTATGTTTACTGCACTTTTATTTACTAAACGGTTATTGTATTCCAAGCACTATGATTAAAAATGTCCATGTGCAGCACCACATTTAATTCTCTCATAACACCGTGTGTTAAGTTAAATTATTTTCTTCACTTAGCAAATGGATGAACAGAAGATCAGAGATTAAAGATGGTGCCTGAGATCATACAGCTAATAAATGGCAGAGCAAGGATCCAAATCCTGCTTCAGTCTGACCCTAGGACCAATTTTTAAATAACTGTGCAATCCTGCTTTCTTGTTTTAACTACTGCAAGGCACCTGGCTCTCATGTGAAGCACACACACACACACACATAGTATATTCTAGAGTTCTTGTGAAGATTATACCACATACGAAGACACATACATATTTAGTTTAGTGTCTAAAATCAACATATGGTAGGCTTTATCATTTAGATTTCATTCACCAGTTTTCAGAGACATGTAAAAGGGGCAGGGGTTGTATCAGCTTTGCTTGCCACTGCACCCAGGGCTTAGCATATAAAGAGCCACATGTGGCACATGAATTGGTCAGTGAATGAATGAATGAATGAACTAAGAAAAGGATATTGTAGTAGTACCATTAAATGACAAGCATAATTTTTTCTCACTTCTTGTCAAGAACATATTTTTCTCTCCCCCTAATTATACAAATTTACCATCATTCAGAACTCACAGCCCACAATAGAATATCTTCCCTCAAATTCTACATTTAGAATCCATATCATTTATTATGTAATTTAAAATTAATTACTTTGTATCATTACTTAACTATTCTTGGGGCATTCTCATGTCTATCTAGGACGCAGTGAAGCAGCTCTACATCTTCAGAATTCTTCTTGATCCTCAAAATACTGTTTGTTACAGCCAAACTACACAGAGCTTGCATATGGATTATTACTTATATGGTGTTCCAAGTCTACAGCCTTGAATTTTGATAGCAGTTTTCATTTTATTTCCTTGTTTTTGGTTTCCTTTAATGATTTCCTTTAATAATAACTGGAGAATTGTGTAATTCAGAATCACATAAAGACATCATTTAACAATGACTGAACTATCATAGTATCAAAACAAATATATGTAATCCTACCAATTATTAATTTTTACATTGTATACATGTTAACATATTCACATATAGCAATATGTATTCTAAATACAATAAAATATATTATTTACCTAGGGGAAGATAAGAGACATATATTTATCCTGATTTGTTTTTGGATTATTTAATTTTTGGAATTCTGTATTGCATACATACCCAGATCAGTTTTGTGGTCTCTCAGTACCAGGACTAGTATTCCATTTTAAAGATTTTTCTCTCTTTTTGTAAATATTCCAAACTCATTCCTTAAATTTCAAGTTAAGACCTCCCTCTGAATAATTCAAGGCAATTACTAAATTGATCTGTGCAAATACTGGTATTCAAAATGATTTGCTCTTCTCTCATATGTGTACTGTGTGCTGATTTGAATATGTCATATACCTCAGAAAAGCTATGTTCTTATTCCTAATACAATCTAATGGAGCCAGACCTATTGTTTAGAGTGGAAACTTTCATTGGATTGTTTCCATGGAGATATAACACACCCAGTTGTGGGTGTGAAATTTTGATTAGGTGGAGATGTGACTCTACCCATTCCAGGTGGGTCTTGATTAGTTTACTGGAGTCTTTTAAAAGGGGAAACATTTTGGAGGAAGCTCAGATGCTTGGAGTACAGTTGTTTCAGAAACAACATAGACACAGACATTTGGAGATGCTTGAAGTGCCAACACAGATACAATACCAAGCAGATACTGCCTTTCCATGAGCTGCAAGACAAGCCAGAAGCCAGAATGATTCACAGGGTCTGAGAGGGCCATTTGAAACTAGAAGCTGGGAGAAGACACAGATGCCAGCCATGTGCCTTCCTATGTGGCAGACATTGGTCTTTCTTCAGAGTCAAGGTATCTTTGTCTGGATGCCTTAATTTGGACATTTCAAAGGCCTTAGAAGCATAAACTTGGAACTTAATACATCCCCTGTATAAAATCCATTTCATTTCTGATATAGTGCATTCTGACAGCATTAGCAAACTAAAACACACTGCAAAACTCCTCTATCAGTCTGGTATAGGTCTTCTCTCTCTTTTTGCTACAAATGCAGCCAGAAGTATTTAATAGATATTTCTGAAGTTTGACCATGAGAAATCAATTTTCAAATTCATCAGTTCTTCAAAAATTCTTACTCCATTACTCAAAAATTATCCACTTATTCTTCCATTCAAAAAATACTGATTTATGCATCAATCCTCTGGTTTCTTCTCAGTTTATTATGGAACAAAGCTTCTAACTGAGGTAGTCTGGGGTTATGCTATTTGCTTACATCTCTTAGAATAAACCTTCTTCACAGAGATGCTGTGAGAACCAAATGAGAAACTGATTATGAAGTACTATTTACCAGAAAGGCTTTCTTGGTATAAGTGAGGCACATGGATTTGATTCAAAGATAAAAGAGTAGCTATGCAAGTTTGGGATTTTTGTATCTTAAAATTTATATGTGCAACTGGTGTGTTTTGATGGTAATTTTTTTTTAACATATTGATTTATTTTTACTAGCTTTAAAAGATAAGTTACTCCATTGAACCCAAGGACTAAAATTATCACACCTATGTTGTAAACAGTTAGCTTAGTAACACATAAATGAACAGAAAAAGTAGAATTTTGAAAGTAGGAGCATAAATTAAAGTCTCATTACCATCTCCTCTCCCCAGACCAATTCACTTTAAGTCAATTATTGAATATGTATTAGGTTAAAGAAACGATAAATAAGGTAAATACAGATAAGTTCAATGTTGCTTTTTAACACTTCAGCCTTACCTATAAAATGTCATACTATTCATTAAGCTACTGCTTATTTTCTAAAGCTGTTATAATAAACTTACTTAAATGTATAATGCTATAACATGCATGTCTTTTTTGTTTTAAGTCCCTCTAGATTACTCACATTTATTTGTGTGTTTTAGAAGGGTGGGCCCTATGAATATGGCAACATTATTCTTAATTTAACCATGTAAGATCAGGTACATATAGTCTGTAATGTATATGGTCATTCTGAATTCACCAGTGATTAAATGGACTTTCAGACGGCATCATGTTTTCAGACTCAGTGATGAATCATGGGATTTTTTTCTCATCTAAGATACATTACTGCATCTGGTGTCATCAGAATGGAGTTAACATTGAGATGTAGTGATTGATTTAGGGGATGATAATGAGATTATGGCTCATGCCCTTAAAGCATGACAACTGAAATCCTATGATTTTCCACATGAGGAAATATGCTAAGTATTATAACATCTGACATGTCCATCACTGTGGGATTAAGCCAGCTATCTGAAACAGAGATTCAGTATTTTGATCCTTGGACATACTATCTTCTTTTGTCTTACAGTTACAGCCTAAATGATTTGAGGACAATGAAGCTTTAGATTTCATGCCCCAATTTTTAATTCCAAGAAGTTTTAAAGTTCTCCTGGTTTAGATTTGCCACGTTAGACAAAAGAAGCCTAAATTTATTTACCCCATTTCCTCTGATTATGTGGGATGGAGCCAGGAAATAGTAGTAAAAGAGGTGTTCATCTTGGGGCATTTAAATTTCAGGTTGAAGAATATAGTTCAAAAGTTTTCAAAAGCTACTTACAAAAGTATTAGATATGTGGGAAATCTTGCCTAATCACAACAGAGAGGCAATGTTTCCTGAATATTTGAAGAAAATGAATTAAGGAAATGGTTATGCATGTTTTTAAGAGTAACAAATTTAGAATTTGTTTTTTTCCTTTGGAAGGAAATGTATTTTAACTCCTTTACTTATTACTGTATTTAAAAATACACATTTATTGGGAATTTTATTTCTTTTCATCTTTTCCTCAAAAAAACACATGATATTCTAAATCCAGCTTTAAGAATATGCCTCTGAGGTTGAACTCCAATGTAAGGGAATAGATAGGAGCGAAGGTGATTCTCTAGTGGGTCTATAAGTAATATTAACATATTGAAGATGAACAAGATTGAAAGGGGTTGTATAGACCTACATGTCTCACTGATTCACACTAGAAATATGAATTAGTACTCGCAAGAATTACTTCAAAGATATGATTCTTGTATAAAGAGTGTTTAAGTCCAGGGTACAGGGGGAAACTGCTATTGCATGTTATGAGCTATGTTCAAAAGGAAACCATCAGCACTACCACAGCAACAGCAGAGGTAAATAATGGGGTGGCGGGGTTGGGGGAGGGACAAGAGTTAAGAGGAAGTTTAGATTTCTTATTTGGCGAGGGTGTGTTTACTGGTTTTCTTTTTCTTGGGAGCAAAGAAATTACTTAAAATTGAGAATGTTAATGGACTGTGGACTTTGGGCCTTCCACATGATGCCTGAAGGATGCACTGACGGAGAAGTAGACTGGCAAACAATGGTGTATACTTATGAACGAAAGCTGTGCTGCCACAAAAGAACAAAGTCCTGAGGCATGCAATGATGTGAATGAACATGTGGGACATTTGGTGAGACAAAATAAGCTAGGAACAAAGAAATAACAATGGTACGGTCACCTTTAGAAAATGCTTATAAGAAAAGAGGGGTCTAGATTGCAAGCTTTTAGAGCAGACACATTAAGTCCAGAGTAGTGATCATTATTTCTGGATTCTGAGAGGCTGTTTTATATATATAACCTGATATTTAGAGATAAGAACAAAGCCAAACAGGTTGGGGTTAAAGTAATTCAGAATATAGGGGTAAGGAAGACAGTGTCTATATTTTAGAACCACACATACTCTTTGAGACCAATGGAAGGAAGGTTTATTTGATCTGGAACTGAAATTTTCTGTAGTGCATAGTCTAATTCAACCTATCTGTATAGCTCATTTGAACAAATGAAACCCAGGGAGCACAGAATAAGAAAGAGGTCCTTTAATCCTGTATAGATTATTATAATGCCTGGAAACATCCTAGACTATATGTGCTAGTTTGAAATGATGTATGTACCCTAGGAAAGCCATCTTTTAATCCTAATCCCATTTTGTAAAGGCAGCCGTTTCTTCTAATTCCTATTCAGCATTGTATGTTTGAAACTGTAATTAGATCATCTCCCCGGAGTTGTGATGTAATCAAGAGTGGTTGTTAAACTGGATTAGGTGATAACATGTCTCCACCCATTTGGGTGGGTCTTGATAGGTTTCTGGAGCTCTATAAAAGAGGAATCATTTTGGAGAATGAATGAAATTCAGAGAGATCCAGAGAGAGCAGAGCAGAATGACATAGCCACGAGAAGCAGAGTCTACCAGTCAGAGACCTTTGGAGATGAGGAAGGAAAATGCCTCCCAGGGAGCTTCATGAAACAGGAAGCCAGGAGAAGAAGCTAGCAGATGATGCCATGTTCACCATGTGCCCTTCCACTTGAGAGAGAAACCCTGGACTTCATCGGCCTTCTTGAATCAAGGTATCTTTTCCTGGATGCCTTAGATTGGACATTTCTATAGACTTGTTTTAACTGGGACATTTTCTCGGCCTTAGAACTGAAAACTAGCAACTTATTAAATTCCCCTTTTTAGAAGTCATTCTATTTCTGGTATATTGCATTCCGGCAGTTAGCAAACTAGAACACTATATTAAGCAGATTATTAAAAAGCATTGGCCAAGTCCCCTGAGGCATAGGAGAAAGAATATGGAACTATTAAACCTTATAATCAGGGAATCCTCTGATACTGTGTTAAACTTAAGGGACACCCAAATCAATAGGCCACGCCCTCGATCATGAGGCTTACTCTTGTGAAGCTTATATCGGTAGCAGAGAATTTTAGACTACCTATAGGCATGCCTAAGAGTTATTCTGGAGGACCTCTTTTGTTGCTCAGATGTGGTCTCAGTCTCTCTAAGCCCAACTCCGCAAGTGAAGTCATTGCCTTCCCCTCTACACGGGACATGACATCCAGGGCTGAAAGTCTCCCTGGCGATGTGGGAGAGGACTCCCACAGATGATTCCAGACCTGGTACCATAGGATCAACAGTTACATCCTGACCAAATGGGGGAAAAGAAGGGTAATTAATAAATTATCAGTGGCTGGGAGAGTTCAAATAGAGTCAAGAGGTTACTCTGGAGGTGGCTCTTATACAAGCTTCAGGTAGACCTTGCTACCTATCATAACCTGCCAACCCCCAACCAGGACCATTCCAGCCAATCCTAAAGAACACCTAGGGCAATTTATAAGATTCCACAAGGGTTCCATGCACTAGAGTAACTTTCCAGAAACTTACAACCTCCGGATGGTTCCCTGGTCCATATAAGTCCTGAAACCTAGCCCAGCCTCTCCAGAACATCAGATAGTTCCTCCCTATCCCATATTAGTGACAGACCCTTCCAATATCAAAAATTTAGAATTGCTGTGGCCCAAACACCCCTAAAGAGAGGTATGAAAATATCAAAGGTGATGGTGGAGTTATACATAGAAGATAGGATTTAACAAATGAATATGAATGCGGAATCATTAAATTGGTATCTTTTTTAGTCTCCAATATTTTAGAGCAACTAGAAGTAAAAGCCTAAAATTGCAAAATTGTAACCCATGTCAAACTTCGAAATATGTCCTACAACTAACTATGGTGCTGTGCTTTGAAATTTATAGCTTTTTTGTCTACATGTTATTTTTCACAAGAAAAGAAGGAAAAAAAAAGTCGATTGTGATGATAAAAAAATATTTCAGCCCTCTAGCCTCCTATATTCTAGCTATAGTCTAGTAGCCAGACTAAGGAAAAATATGAGAGGATCGTACGGTAGCCATGACAAACTCTGGGATCTTTCCTGTAACTACTTGCTGAAGAGTGCTTTGAAAATGATTTTTTTTTTTTTTTGCTTTGTATATATGTTATACTATACAATAAAAAAAGTTAAATTCTAAAAAAAAAAGAAGAATATGCCTCTGAGAGTGACAACAGCTTATTGAAACTAGTTTCTAAATTATTCAATACCCAGACACTTATCATCTATTTCTAAACATTCCCTGATCTAGATAGTCATCCATCCTTTTATCTCTCTGCTCAGCATCTTTTCACAAGCACATATCAAGGTATCTCATTTGTGCATAATATCCTAATCACTGTGAGACAGTCATAAGCAGTGGAAAGAATGTGCAACCTAGCTGGGAAGCAAGTATCTATATAACGCATCTATCAGCACTGGGTTAATCTTACCAAGCTTGGTTCATCTTTGGAAAGGAGGACAGGAGCTTCAACTGCCTATCTTTACTGGGATATCTTGTAGGTATCTTTACCATGGCTAGAATAGCATCCCTAATAGCCCAACTCCTTGCAACCTACTTCTCTAATTTATGTCCAAAACCTAGAAGTCACTCCACATTCTTGTTCACATCCAATTCTTCAGCAAATCTTGTTGCGCTAGTTCATATATATACTGCAAATGTGCCCACTTCTCTCCACATTCACTGTGTCTGCTGATTGAACCCAGCATCATCTCTCACCTGAATTATAGATTATCAGCTTCCTCCTTCATCTCCCCAAATTAATGATCTACACAGCAGCTGTAATGACTATTTCAAAGCATTAGCTCATATCTTCCAACTCCTTAAATACAACAATATCTTACCTCACTGTTATGGGGTGGATACTGTCCCCCATAGAGACATGTTTACATCCTAACTCTTGGTCCTGTGGATGTAATTAATCTGTAGATGGGATCATCAAAGTTACCATTAAGGTGAATCCGAGGCTGAACTGTACCAGGGTGGGCTTGGTCCAATGTGATGACTATCTATTTTATAAGCAGAAAATAGGAGTGGGGAGGAGATGGAAGGAGACAGATGGCCATGTAATGGAGGGACAAACTGAGTCATGGATTGCTGGCAAGCTACCACTAGAATACTAACAGAGTTTGGAAAAAGCATGCCTACTGATACTTGATTTTGGACTTCTAGCCTTCAAAACTATGAAACGATAAAGTCCTGTTGTTTAAGCAGTCTGTGATATTTGCTATAGCAACCCTGGCAAACTAAGACATGTTGAAAACATGGAAATACATTAACGAAGCATTGCAAGATCTGGCCGCTGCTCACCTCTCTTACTCATGCCCATTATTCTATAGCCACAATGGCCGTCTGTGTGGGAATTGAGTTTGCCACACTTACTTCAGCATTAGAAGTTTTGCCCCATCTCCCAGTAACATTCTTCTCCGTGTTGTAACATGACTGTGTAAGTCTTCTTATTTAGACTTCGGCTTAAATGTCACCTGTCTAGAGAGGACTTCCCTAACTAGACAATCCAAACTAGCCACCCAGTCACTACCTCTGCTATGTTTAAATTCCCTGCATACATTTATCACCATTTGACACTATACTTATATGTTTGTTTCCTATCACCATGCCTAGTACCTATCAGAAACTCAATAAATATTTGTTAAATGAATGGAAATTGTGGCTGCTATACAACACCACTTGATAATATAAACCCTATGACCAAATTTCTCAACATATGTTAGTTATTGATAACTTCAAAATCAATTTCTCCCTGACCTATTTAACTTTTAATAAATAATATGTGGCTTTAAAAATTAAGCACTTGCATCAGAATACATCTGCTCAATCTATGAATCCCTCTACCAAAGATGCTTTGATAAGGCAGACCTGTTTGAATGTGCTTACTTTTAAGTTTGGCAATTTTGGCAAACATTTCTTTAATTTGATTACATTTAAGATACTACTAATACAAATGTGAATGGATTCCTTAAAAAGCAATACAGGATACAATGTTATTTTCCATAAGGCTTTGAAGAAATAGAAGTATTATGTATATACCCCCTGTTTACCTTTCAGATTTTTCTTCACCATAAACCACTCAATTCAGATTTCAAACCTTTAGTATTTACTAACTTTGTTATAGTATTTAAGCTGTCTATATCTAAGTGGGTTTTTAAAAATAGTATTATTCAGGTGTAATTTATATACCATAAAATTCACTCATTATATAAATGTACAAGTCAGTTGTTTTTAGCATATTTATAGAATTGTGCATTTATTAGCATATTCATTTTTAACATTTCAGCCACTCATATGTTCCCTTTTTCCCATTTGTAGTCACTTATATACTCACCTCCAGCAGCAACTACTGTGTGTCTTCTGTCTTTACAGATTTGCCTTCTGATTATTTCATGTAAATGGAATTCTACGATGCAAAGATTATAGTCTTTTGCATCTGGTTATCTTTACTTATCATAATATTTTTAAAGTTTCACTTAGGTTGTTATAGTATCAATTTATTCTATTGATGAATAGTATTCCACTTTATGTATGTACCACATTTGCTTATGCATTCATCATGTGATGGGAATTTGGATTGTCCACTTTTGGCTATTATGAACAATGTTGCTATGACCATGTGTATACAAGTCTTTGTGTAAATATATGTTCTCATTTCTTTTGAATAGATATCCAGGAGTAGGATTTCTTGGTTATATGGTAAATTTATCTTTAACTTCCTGAGAAACTGTCAAACTCCTGGTACAAAGCGGTTGTACCATTTTATATTCCTATAAGCAATGTCCCAGTTTCTCCACATCATCACCAACACCTATTGTCTTCTTTTTAAAAATAATCATTCTATGGGACAGAATTGTCAATCAAGTATAGTAGTTATCATGACAGACTCCTGGCCAGCTGTCCGAGTTCAGATCTCAGCTCTCCTACTTAACAGTCTATAACTTGACACACGTGCTTATAGAACGGGGACAATAGTAATATCTTTGATGCAAAAAATCTTACGGGATTGTTGAAAGATTGAATGAGTTAATATATATTGGCTTATAAAAGTATTTGGCATATGGTAAATTCTCCATAAGAGTTGGACTTTATTGTTGTTGTTCTGCTATTGTTATTTGCAAAGCAATAATGTACTTAGCCTGGTTGTGGATGATAATTACATTTGGGAAGGAGTATAAGTTCTGTTAACTACCAGCTCCTTATCAAAGGTAGGTCAGAGATATGTGTGACGGTGTTCAGGTGTTAGGATGCCTGGTGTTATGGAAATCAAACTACAAATTGTACACGAACAATTATAATGGGTGAGACTTCCAGATGACCAGATTAACTTACAAGGCGTTTTCAGTCAAAAATGGGACTTAGACTGACCAACCAGAACAGTGGTTTATTTTAATCATATAATATACCCATCTATGGAAAAAAATTGAAAACTGGTCTAGGTAAATTGCTTTCCTTTATAAAGTTGCATTCAGTTCCCGATCACTTCACATGAGAGGTTTCTTCCTCTCTTTGCCCGATACTATTCATTTGATTCCTCTTCTCATCTTTTTCTTCACTATTGGGATGACAGTTGCTTCTGACCAAGGTATGAATAAAGGGCTAAGGAATGATATGCCCTCCTTTCAAATGACTACAATGCCCATTTCTAAAAAGGCATGCAGTCCCATCTGCTTGGCACCTCTATTTCTGATTAATAACTTGAGAAGAGTTTCTGCATGCATGATTTTATTTTAAAAGTGTTGGTAAGCGACCATTCTGAGTCAACCACACAGCACACAGCACACAGTCACGGAGAAACGACTCAGGAGACAACCCTCAGGGGTGAGTGGAAGGCGTCTGCTTTATCGAGGAAGTGCGCGGGCTTATATAAACTGGGAGCATGCAGGGACACGTGTCGGATGGGGATTGGTGACCGTTGTTGCTAGGGTGGAGGGCAGGTTTATGGTTAGCGCTTTTTGGCATGAACCACCGCCAGTTCCGGGAAGAAATCCGGTCGCGGGTTAGGCCATTTTGTGATGCCTTGCATCTACCACGGCAGCCATGTTGGCAAGATTTTATGATTTCTCCATCAAAAAGCACATTTAAAAAAAGCACATGACTCCTAGAGGTGTAAACCTCCCTGGCAACATGGGACAGAAATCCTAGAATTAGCTGGAACTCAGCATCACAGGATTGAGAAAACCTTCTTGACTGAAAGGGGGAAGAGCAAAATGAGACAAAATAAAGTGTCAGTGGCTGAGAGATTTCAAATAGAGTCGAGAGGTTATCCTGGAGGTTATTCTTATGCATTATATAGATAACTCCTTTTTAGCTTAAGGTGTATTAGAGAGGCTGGAGGGAAGTGCCTGAAACTGTAGAGCTGTGTTCTGGTAGCCATGTTTCTTGAAGATGATTGTATAATGATATAGCTTCCTCAAACTGACTGTACGATTGTGAAAACCTTGTTCTAATGCTCTTTTCATCTAGGGAATGGACAGATGAGTAAAAAATATGGACTGAAAATAAATAAATAATAGGGGAAACAAATGTTAAAATAAAAAAAAAAGCACATTACTAAAAGAATTTCAGAACTCGTCCTCTGGGTTTCTGGCTGTGAACAATGATCATCTCCACATACTTATGTCACTGCTGTGCTAACTTCTCCAGGACCCAACCAGCATTTGGGTATCTTTTGAATTCTTTAACCACAAACAAGCTTTACTTCAGGCTATCAATGTCTTAGCTTTCTGTTTCTCCTTCTGGGAGTGAATTTATCTAAGTTATAGTGTGCTAAAATATTATTATAAAATTACATGTTATTTTTATTTAACTTCGTAATCAAGCATTGCCATAAGCAAAGATATGAATGTAATATTCAACAGTTTATGGGCTGTCAAGGTTTTTCTCATTTCTGAAATTTTATACACTTAAGAAAACAACGTGGAATATATGCTGTGTAGTTTTAGGCAGAAGGAAAACCAGTGAACAAAAGGTCTGTGGAGGTAGGTTTTCCACAAGATGAGGCAGAATTTGTTTATAATTTTTGCTGGCTCCCTTGTGTTATCTATCACTGAATATTCAAGCATGGGGTTGATAACCAGAAGTTAAGAAGAGATTAGAACTCTGAATGAAGGCCACACTGGGTCATGCTGCAGGGTGTAAGTAGGCTTCTCCAGGGGGCTAAAACACAGAAGGATGGGGGAATTAAATCCTAGAAAGATGAACTTGACCAATAGGATAGAGATGTAGGGAGAATGTGGCAAAGTTTCCTCTCCATTTTCAGGTGATGGTGTCATAGTTTTCAATATCTGCCACGAACAATGCCATACAATGGTTAAGGCTTTACCAAGAAGCTCATTTTCTCACAGTTTGGAAGGCTTGAAGTCCAAAACATAGATGTCAGTAAGGCCACACTTTTTCTTTGGTCCTCTGCCACATGGCAATCTCTCCCTACTCTTTGGTTTCTTCTAAGTTATGGTTTTTACTGACTTTTGACAGCATCCAAATTTCTTTCTTATAAGCCCTCCAGTCATACAGATTAGAACCATCCTGATTTAATTTGATCATACCTTAACTAATAATAACAGCTTCAGAAGGTTCTGTTTACAAATGGCATCATACCCACCGGAACATGAGTGATATGTGAACATGTCTTTGTGGCTACATAATTCGATCCTCCACAGAAGATTGTCCTGAGGCATTGTTTTCTGTCTAGTCTATCTGGAGATGTGCACAGGACCAATTGGCTGCCTGTCTCTCTTTGCTGCTTGTGAAGCAGTGGCCAACAGTAGTGCATTATCTTGTATTTAAACTCTATCTTTCTCTATCTCATTTTGATTTCCTTCTACCCTCACTACCCTAGATTTTATTTCCAAATAAGACATTAGTTGACCCTTTCTCAGGTTCTGTTTTTTTTCCATCCTGAGATAACATACTTGCCAGTCAAAAGCCAGAATAGAGGGACATGAATTTTGTTTAAAGACTGTTTCAGTGCACAACACTATTAACAAGGGGGATAATTATAATAATAATAATATCTAATATCTATGGAGTACTCACTTTATTCCAGGTACTGATTTAAGTGCTTTATATGTGATAATGCACTTAATCCTCACAGCCATCCTATGGAGTAGACATTATTATTACTGCCAGTTTGGGTTTGTTAAATGCTGTGGAGTACAATACACCAGAAATGGAACTGCTTTTAAAAAAGGAGTTTATTAAGTTACAAGTTTAAAGTTCAAAGGCCATAAAAACATCCAAACTAAGGCATCCAGAAAAAGATACCTTGACTCAAGAAAGGCCAATGGGTCTGGAACACCTCTCTCAGCTGGGAAAGCATGTGGCTGGCATCTGCTGGCTCTTTGGCTTCTGATTTCAAATAGCCTCCTAGGAGATATTTTCTGTTCGCATCTCCAAAGGTCTCTTTCACATCTCTGAAGCAACTGTGTTTTCTCCAAAATGTACCCCCTTTAAAAGGACCCCAATAAACTAATCAAGACCCACCTTGAATGGGTGGAGTCACATCTCTGTCTAATCAAAAGGCCACACTCATAATTTAGTGGGTCAATCTCCACGAAAACAATCTAATCAAAGGTTTCCACTCTACAATATTGAATCAGGATTAAAAGACATGGCTTTTCTGGGGTACACAACACTTTCAAACCAGCATACCACCATTTTACATTTACGAAAACTGAAGTACAAAATGTTCACCAAGGTCACACAGCTAGAGCAGCAGACATAGGATTTGAACCTAAGCAATCTGATGTGTTTTTATTTGTGCTGAAGAATTCCCCAGTACGACAGACTCCTCTGAAGCTTCCTGTCCCTATTTGACAATGCTGAGGCTGCTAACACTTTCTATGTGACAGTGAAAAAGGGACCTTGCCATGAAGGTTATAAGTAGAAAATGGTCTTGAGCAAACTGTGGTTCACTTTGTTTAAGGAATATGTGGTTGTTGAGGCATCGGACTCTGAACTTCCCAGGATCCTCAGTTTATATGCTCTAAAGGATATATTACAAAACATGTACTTCCTTGAAACAAACCGCTCATATCTTTCCTAGTAATAGAGGTTTTTTAGGAGAGTCTAGCTTATTTTATGTTTCATTCCAACTACGTGAAGTTTCATCTTGAATCATTTTTACCCACTATCATACAGAGAATATTATATCCATCCTGTACACAACCACACATATATGCCCATGCTCAGGCTCATTAAAGTCCACTTTGTAACTATTTGGGGCTAAAATACAAAGGTTACCAGTTTGTGTGATGTAAGATACCGTGACTGAAAGTGACCTGACTTATACTTTCCTTTCCCTTTCTACTGCTCTATTGAAAATAATGAACACAGAATCTCTTTCAACAAAAGGTCATTTGTGTCAATGGACAGAACACAGAGGATCAGATCACCTGCAGTAATTGCAAATTAATGCTCTCCTGGTAATGCATTAACTAGACACTATTGATCTACAATTGAATCATAGAGAGTGACTGAGAAGTGATTTTACTTTCCTATTTTTTTGTGCTTTTATTGCTTTTTCCATAATGCATTTTTCTTTCAACTGGAATTTTCTCTAATTGTCTCCATTTTTAATTTCCCACAGTGAGATGCTTCTAACTTGTAATTAGAATCTGTAAAAATTCATGTCGCTGTCTCAAAAGCCTTTTAGAAATCTACTGAACTGTAACTTTGATGCTATAAAGCACGTACATGATGCACAGATACATATTTCCAGAGAGCCACACTTTTGAATGATTTTTTCTTCTCAGATAAAACAGAAATCCATTTGGGCCTCCATCTAAAATTACAATTTGTTGCGTAATCTGCAATAAAACATTAAAAAATTTCCCTTAAAAGCATTTTAGTTGAAGAGCAGTTCTGATGTGATTTTCTTTTTCAGAATACAGTTTTAATATATAGTACAGTTTATTTGGGGGCTATGTTTGAACAAGACGGAGGTATAAGACACTTCAGAGTGTGGTTTCCCCCACAGGGTTTTTGAACAACTAGCAAAAACTGATGGAGCCATCTTTCCCCAAACTCCACAAAACAGGTAAAAGATTGCAGTAACTGAGCAAGTGCCAAATCAAGAATAAATAGCTTTAAATATGGTATGAGAAATACCAGGCCCCCTTGCTGGACCCTCCCCAACATCTCCCCAGTGTGCTGCAGAGTTCAGGAGGGAGCAGAGTAACCCCTATGCACACACTGGGGTGACCCTCCCATAGGAGTAACTATAGGGATAATTACAAAGGCCAATGTTCTTGCATTATATATTTTTGGTATATAACTCTACTTTTTGCTTCCTACGGGTTCTAAAATGCAAATGCACACAGAGTAATGATAAGTCTATGGTTTTGGGCATTCAATGCACATGAATATAATTTATAACAAATACAATTAAAAGATGGGAGACAAGAGAAGTATAGCAACAGTGTATGTATATGCTATTGAAGTTAAGTTGGTATCTAAAGAATTGTGATTGCTGTAGATTTAGCGTGTTAAGTTTAAGATCCAAGGTTAACTACAGAGAAAATATATGGAAAACATATTCAGAAAGATATAAGAAGGGATTCAAAATTGAACAATACAAAAAGATCAAATTAATATGAAAGTAAGCATTAATGAAGAGTTAAGTGACAGAAAAGATATACAATTTACAAAGATCAAATAGAAAAATGGCAGAAAAAAATCCTACATTATCTGGAGTTACTTTAAATTAAAATAGATTGAACTTTCCACTAAAAAGTCAGAGATTGGCAGAACGGATAAATAAGTATGACCCAATTTTATGCTGTTACAAGAGACTCAACTTAAATTCAAAGATACAAGTAGATTGAAAGTGAAAAGGGTGGAGAAAATATACCATGCAAACAGTAACTGAAGAGAGCTGGGGTAGCTATTTTTATATCAGATAAAATAGATTTTAAGTAAAAAACTGTTATGAGGGACAAAGAAGGTCCTATATACTGAGAAAGGGGTCAATTCAACAAGATGGCACAATTATAAGTACATCTGCAATTAATCCTAGCCCTAAATTATATGAAGCAAATATTGAGAATTTGATGGGAGAAATAGACATTCCTACATTAGTAGTAGAAGACTTCAAAACCCTACTTTCAATAATGGATAGAACATCTAGAAAGAAGATCTGTAACGAAATACAAGACTTGAATAATGCCATAAACCAACTAGACCTAAAAGACAAATAGAGAATGCATTACCCAACAGCTGCAGAATATACTTTCTTCTCTGATGCACATGAATCATTCTCCAGGATAGAACACATTTTGGGCCACAAAACAACACTCAATAAATTAAAAAATATTGAAATCATACAATATATCTACTCTGACCACAATGGAATAAAGCTAGAAATCAACAACATAAAGAGAACTGGAAAATTTACAAATATGTGGAAATTAAATAGTTTATGTGGGAGACAATTTTTTAAAAAGTGTAAGTGTGAAAGAAAGAACAATCCAGTACAGTAAATAGTGGTAACATTTGTACAAAACACTTGGGACAAAATTCAGATTTCTCTATTTTGTATCAAACCCTTAATTGATGATTTTTCTATATGATGGAGCTGATCATAAACTTACATTTCAATTCTGAACTTGATCATGGTTCAGTTCTAAACCAGTCCTGATCCTGGTTTTTGAACTGAGTTAGGGGTCACCTGAACAAGAAGGATATTCTGACAGCAATTTCCCTTACTAACTGCTTATAATCTTTAAACCTACCATTCATTTTCTAAACCCCAAATGGGATAAATAGTTGTGACTTCTAATAAAAGTCTTTAAAAAGTGCTTTCAGGTCTGTTAGAACTTTGATATTTTATTCCTATTCTTATTCATTACTTGTAGTAAGTGCAAAATAAATATGCACCCAAATTGTTGCTTACTCCTTATTCCTCAGCAAACCATCCTCTAGACCAAGAAAAACTCTGCAATCCTTTCTTCTAAGAGTTTGTAACTAGAGACAGATCCAGTCAAAGTTGATGTTCATTTTGTAGTCTGTCTTAGAGCTGAACTCAGGTCCTGGAGGCCCCCGATGTACCAGGCATTGCTGGATGATAAGAAGGTTGGCATGACCAGGATGGTTGGAACAGCAGGGAGAAACTCCAGGGGTTGAGATTCTGAATTGTGATATGCTCTTTGCTATATTAAATATTATTTATCCCTTACAATGTGCCAATGAAATAGGTACTATAATTTTCATTGTATAGATGAACAGATAAAGATTTATAGAGATTAAACAATTAGCCCAAGCTCACCAGTTAATAAATGATACAGTCACTAATTGAGTAAAGGACTGTGGAACTTCAAAGCTTCTTTTCCTAACTACCATACTATATATTTAGGGGCCACAGAACCACATCTGGGTACAAAACAATGGCATATAAATATAAGAATATTGCCAAAGATCTTCAAGAATTTTAAGAAAATTCTATAGACCAAGAACAGGGTTTCTTCAATGAGTGCATTAGCAAGAAAAACAAGGAACTCGAGAACACTTATGTACATAAATACATGTATGTATATATATATATATATATATGTACACACACACACATACACATATAACAATGACAGAGAGACAAAAGAACTATTCATATCAATTTACTTAAATTTTTCATTCTAAAGGCTTAGCTTCAGGCTTGAAAGAACAGAATATTATTAGGAAGAATTAGAAACTAGAGACAAGTAAGATGTTGGGGAGCACCTGGATGGTTCAGAGTCCAAAGAAAAAGAAGTGATCGCTGGGTGTCCAATAAATTCAATGCAGTTAAAAATCTTCAAAAAATATCTTTATACATCCCCTTAAGTAATTATCCTCAAAAAATAGAACAAAAAGACTTGTGTGTTTTACTAGTACAAAGAGAGTTTACTGATGTTCTAAGAGTTAGAATGTAGAAATCCTAAAGTAATTAGACATCTCAGATTAGTTATGACAGCTCCAAATTTGACAAATTCTTGGGTGAGCAAACATCATAAAATGTATTCCAAGTAGGTTTCACCATGGGGTTGAGAAGTAACTATGAGTAAACGATTAAATATGTAAATTGTTTTGTTAATTACTATACGCAACTCCTAGCTACTAATAATCTGCCAAGTTTTAAAAAATTGCTTTATGAATCACTATATCTCTAATAAGGGATAACAATGGCCTTTATAAAACAGGCCTCAGTGCTCAGTTATGTATTTTTTTGGTTCAGAGCCCTGGTCATTCAATAATCCAACCACTGTCCAAAGCTGTTACCCTTCCTCTTCTCCATTCTACTTCAGCTTTTGGAAACATTCTGGATCATGATCAGAAGGTGAATAAATAAATCTTCCCATTTTTTAACCATGGAGGATAATTAGATATAAGACCCTTTCATATTACTCCATAAGCAATGAGCTTGGAAGAAAATCTGGGGTAAATCTGCAGAAACTAATGCAAAAATAGGAATAAAGTCATAATATACTACAACTGAAGTGATAAATGGTTGCTTTCAGAAGGAAAGTAACTGCAGAGGGTCTAGGTTCTTGTGAATACATTGTAAGGCGGATGACCAAACTGACCATAAATAGGCTTGTACGCTGACAGGTGTAGGTAGGAGGCAGATAAAAGAGTCTAAGCTTTGGTTTATTATTATTTCAGAGAGAAATTTCCAGCCTCAAAATAAAACACACACACACAAAATCAAAGGGACCAGTCTTAAAACAGCCCAGATAAAGTCTAAATTTGTTTTGTATTCATTAGAAAAAAGATGGTAATCATAAGTCAGAGAGATGTCACTTAAAAACAAGAGAGGCCATTATCCATGAGCACCATTATTATAATGAGGTAAAAATTCAGTGCCATTTTAAAAATCTAACTAAGAAAAGTGATGAAAGAATTGGGGCAGCATATATGAAGCAAAATAGAAGAGTACAAAATTGGTTGTCATGATTTGAAAACTTTCAGGGAGTTAAGCACTTATTGAGGAAACAACCGTGAAAATTTTCTTTTGAAGGAGTCAGTATTTTCATTTTCATGTTGCAAGGGACAATAGTTAGAATGGCACAACCAATCTATTCTGATCTGAAGCCTTGGGGAACAAAATCCAATACATTAAGCACATGATAGAACTGAACAATCCTGGAAAGGGATTTGAGTTAGTATGATTTTTGGATTAATATTTTATAACATTTTTATTTATATAGAAAGGTGGTGATGATGTTACTATTAACAAAGTATGTGCTCAGAGATATTTTCCATCTAGAAGTGATAGATTTATGTCGATATAGGCACATTTGGGGTGGGGGGCAAGGCAGTTAAGAACCGCCCTAGAACAGAAGAGAATTGAAAAGATGGGGAATAAAAAATATTAATTTAAAATGAACAAGAAGGAAGTGCAAAGTAGAAACGTTCACTGAAAGTTTGCCCTTGGATCTGTGAAGAGAAACAAGATCTGCGGTGTGAGCTAGTGAAAATGTAAATCAGACTGTTACGGATTGAACTGTCCCCTTCCAAAAGTGATGATGAAGTCCTCACTACTTCAGAATGTGATCTTATTTGGAAATAAGATCATTACAGACGATATTAAGCAAGTTAAAATGAAGTCATACCAGAATAGGGTGGGCACTTAAAAGGACTGGTGTCCTTATAAAAAGGGGCAAGGAGACAGTGACAGACCCAGAGAGGAAAGAACACCATATGGGGAGTAAGATTTTGAAGCGCAAGCATTGCCAGAAAACCACTGGAAGCTGAGAAAAGGCAAGGAAGAATTCTCCCCTACAGATTTCAGACTTTTAGACTTCAGAACTATGACACAATAAATTTCTGTTGTTTTAAGCTATCTAGTTTGTGGTACTAGGAGACTAAGACACAAACCTTGTCACTCTTTGGAGGTTTGCCACTCTTCAACAGCTTCCCATTGAACTTACAATAGCATCTAAAATCCTTATATGGTCTATAGGACCCCACAAGATTCAACTCTGCCTGTGACTTCCACTTGATCTCTGCTCATTTTGTCTTGCTGGGCTTCAAGCAGACCAAATCTGCTCTCATTCTCGCACCTTCATATTTATGCTCTTCCTTGTTCCTCTGCCAGGAGACCCTCTGTCCCACCCATTTTCATGACTTCACTTTGTTATTCAAATCTTGGCTCAATTATCATTTGTGGGGGGTTCTAGCATGCAAGGTTCATGAGAGTATGACTCTTGATCACCCTTGCTTCCCTGGTGCTAAAGCCATGCCTGGTACATAATGGACAACCACTATATGATGAATGAAAGTGTATCTGATGAGAGTTCACTGAAGACATCATGTCCATTTTTCTGGATACCAGATTTCAAATGCAACTAAGATTATATATATATTTTTGGAAGCTATATAATATGCTGCCACTGTTGACCAGTCAAGTTAAGCACTCTATCTTTTTCACAGAATTTCTTTTTTTCCATTTTGCCTCTATTTTATGTGTTTATATTAAGTTTTGAACTCAAAGGTAAGACTGTATTTTTATTTAAAAAATGAGCTCTATTATCTTATATTATCTCTCCAGCTTTTCTTGAATCTACCTGGTAACATACATACTCGGTCTCCAAATAGCACGTTTCCCGACAATTAGACCAACTGGATTTCTACGTTTTCCCCAAGTATAGAATTTAGAAAACCAGGCCAAGCAGTCTTCCAGAAACCTCAGAATTTCCTTACTCGGCATGCGGAAAGATTGATTAGAATTCAAAGTCATCCTGGAAACTGAGGAAATCAGGGATAAATTATTCAATAATGAGAGGAGCAAGCAGATTGTAAAATTACAAGGCAGGGGATGAACAAACTATACATAGGTATAGTTAATGAATTGAGAATGAATCAGCAGTTAATAAGTAAGTTGAGGACAGAGCAAGCATTCACTTGTTTCTTATGATGAAGTCTTTCTTTCATTTTTTTGGACACATTTCTTGAGCAGAGATTGTGGGGGTTAAAGAATGAAATCATGGATCAGAAATTAGGAAACATGAGTTATAGTTCTACTGGGTAGCCAACTGATGAAATAAACTGGAGGAAATTGCAAATGCTGTAATTTCCAACTCTGTAAAATGGGGCTAAAACATGCTTACCGATATACCCATGGCTTTGTAGGAGTCAAATAAATGAACAAGTGGATAAAAAAATTTTGAAGAATAAAAGCTACTATGCAACAGACCATTAACATTCTTTACATTAAATTTTCTATAGCCTAGAGCTTTCTAGGCCATAGATGCACTGGGATCTTAACCCTACCTTAGTACCTGACAGAGCTTATAAAATATTAGGGTGGATTTTCAACGAGCATCAAATGACCATCCAAATGAATATGGCCTTTTGAAAATAATCCTTTTGGAAGATGTTGGCATTGTTCAGAATAATTTTGTAATCTCTCTTTCTGAAATGTTTTTAAAGTCAGTTTATGAACTGCAGAGAAAGAGTTGCATGACTGTATGGAAAATTCAGTTTCACAATCAACTTTGTTCATTCAACTTGTTTCTCTTTAATTTTGTTTCAGGAACTCAAACACATTCTCAAAGTATGAAGAGCAGTTACTGATGGCATTCAAAATACATTGCCTCCCAAAGTGACTACTTCTAACAGTCATTTGGATAACTTATGGTATAAGTTAGTAAAAATTAGTGATGTCCGGTCACATCTCATTTCTCATGATATTGATTGATTTGAAAGACTCAGAAGAAAGCCACAAAGAATAATTTTTTTGCATGTGTAAAATAACAGTATCCAAATAACTGGATTTCTTTTTTTAAAAAAATCTAAATAGAAAAATTAACAGTAGATAAAACTTTGGTCAAGCAAAAGAAAAATTTTGATAAAGAAGTTTAACCCTTGGTTAACCATATCCCTACATGTAGTACAAAAAGGGACAGACAGCAAAAAGGATCTAAGTTTATTCAATGAAGTTTATTTAAGGCTAGAAATTTCATGTTGCTATATATATAGAAACATATCTTAGCTAACTTATGGTTATTTCCCGGCATAAAATAATCGTCATGTGATACTGTTCTTTTTTTCTTGCAGTAAAACTGTCTTTCAAAGAGATGAGATTTAATTTCAATTAATTTCCTTTGAATCTAGATGTTAATCCTTCTATCAACTGGAGAGTGTGTATTCATTCAAAGGCCTAGCAGGTTTCCATTTGATTTCTTCTGTTTGCTTATAAACAACATTTGTTGCACTAGAATCAAGATGCTTTTCAAAAATTAAAGCCTCTTGAAAAGAACCTTCCATTAAAGTAATTTAAAATATTGTAATAGTTGACACAGTAATTAGAGCTTCATTGAATGGATACTAAGAGCATTTTTTTTCTTTTTTATTATTCTAAGAATATAGAGAGTCCACTTTTAAAAAGTATATACTTGGATGTTGTTTATAGAATTATAAACGAAACACTAGGAAACAAGGAAAGTCATAGTGGAAAGAAAAATATGTCTATTTAAACTAGCTAGACAAAATAGTTCTGATGCCATTTGAAATAATTTCAAATAGTATCAACTATTTTTATTTCATATTTTATGCTCTGGCTTCAAAGTAAATAATGATGGAAGGAAGAATAAGAAATCATTGCATGAATATTTTCCTCTTATCCTATGAAAATATGGAATATGGCATGCAAAATTTTTATCACCTGAAGGCATCCATGAACAAAGTGGAAGCACTGGCTCCTCCCTGTGCGTTATGATCACGAGATAAGGTCATTAACGCATCTGCACTCATGTGGAAACACTGTCATCATGCGGCTTCAATTACTTCCTCTTCTCCAGTTTTAATAAAATAATACATTCCCCGATCACATTAACATATTCCATTTAGCTTGAACTAGCTCCATCAGGCAGCTTTGATTATGGTTAAAAATTGACTTGGTTATGAGTCTAGTGAGTGACCATCACGTGACCATTACTTTCCATAGCAACTGCTGTTCTAGTTTGCTAGCTGCTGGAAGGCAATATACCAGAAATGAACGACTTTTAAAAAGGGGAATTTAATAAGCTGCAAGTTAACAGTTTTTAGGCCAAGGAAATTTCCCTATTAAAGCAAGTCCATAGAAATGTCCAATCTAAGGCATCCTGGGAAAGATACCTTGAATCAAGAAGGCTGATGAAGTTCAGGGTTTCTTACTCAAGTGGAGAGACACATGGCAAACACAGAGCTTCTCTCTAGGCTGGAAGGGCAAGTGGTGAATAAGGCATCATCTGCTAGCTTCCCCTCCTTGCTTCCTGTTTCATGAAGCTCTGCAGGAGTCATTTTCCTTCTTCATCTTCTGGGTCACTGGTTGGTGGACTCTCTGCTTCTCGTGGCTACATCGTTCTGCTCTCTCAGAATCTCCTTTCCTCCAAATGTTTCCTCTTTTATAGGATTCCAGTAAATTAATCAAGACCCACCTAGAATGGGTGGAGACATGTCTCTACCGAATCAAGCTTAACACCCACTCTTGACTGAGTCACATCTCCACGGAGATAATCTAATTACAGTTTCAAACATATGGTACTGAATAGGGATTAGAAGAAATGGCTGCCTTTACAAAATGGGATTAGGATTAAAACATGGCTTTTCTAGGGTACATACATCCTTTCAAACAGGTACAACTGCCCACTGTGTTCCCTCTTTCTGTTGCATTTCAGTTTTTTCTATTAGCTTCAGAGTCAAACCCATGCAAAAGACATGGGAAATAACAACACCCTCACAATCTCTATGAAGGGACAGGTCAAAATTGTACTTGAATGAACTGATGGCCTCTAATTGCTGATGTCCTAAGTAAAATTCTTTAAGAGACTGAATTGTAATGATGATATCATTAATTTGAATTATAGAAATCCATACTCATTCAGAAAAAAACAAGGTAGATGGTACTTGCATTCTCTATCCATATACATCAGAGGAGAGTAAATATTTTGTCACAAAGTCCATCACTAGAAGCAACTGACTTGCCTGCATTTTGGTCACAATATCCCCAAGAAATTAACAGAAATTGTAGACTAGTGCTTAACCCAAAGGAAGGAGGTGTAAGATTCATTGGAAAATCTAGGTCTGGGACTAACAACTAAAATTAAAACCAAAACATGCCAGTATCGATTTATTAAATTCCTCCCTTCCTTCAAATTGGTTTAAAGGGTACTTTATTAAAGTTATTTATTTACTATCCTTTATAAGAATAACTTACTAGGTCTACATTGGCAGCCAAAAGCAAACTCATTTTCTTTAGAGTAGCCCCACAAAAAATTTTGGGATCTTGAAAGTTAATCAAGAGTTTGGGAATATAATTTAATAAGGAGACTAGTACTTTCATCTGTCCTTTTTACAGCTGTAGCTGGCATATAATGAAAGCCTGTCATGTAAGATGAAAAACCAGGGATTTCAAAGACAGTGAGGTTCACTTAAACAAGTTAAAAGTCAGTTGGGTTGACTGACAAAGTTATAAGGGCACCAACCAGGAACACAAACTCACAATTGGTTTTGAACCTCATTTCTGGGCCTGTAAATTACATCTGGTTCTGTTGTAGCAGTCATTTTCACTCTAATGTTGTACCAGGGAATGATCTGGATGGCCCAAATTACTCTCTAGGTAAATTCCTTAGTTTTCATATTCAACATAGAATGACGTGTTTTTAAGGTAGGGTGAATTGATGTTTTACCATTGAAAACCTTAACATCTTTGTCAAAGCAAATGATAGAATAAGATGATGGAAATGAACACTGTCACTGAGAAATGATACTTTCCTAGAAATGGTAAGAAGACTTTGAAAAGCAAAAATTCCTGTTACAATGCAACCTGAAACCCTAAAAAAGCATTTCAATTTATTAACCGAAAAATGGTCTAAAATATTATTTTTATGTTTATAATTCAGTTATAGTCTCAATTAGCAAAAAATTAAGCAATTTACATTATAACTCAGGTTTTTCTCTTCAATAAAAATTTCCCTGTATTCACCAACTTGAATTTTTTTGTACAAATGTTACTTTTTCAAAAAGACCTACTTTTCACAATGTTATTATCTTCTTGCATAACTGTAGTATATTTATGTTTCATAATTATTCTATATCATCTCTCCACATCTCACTAGAATGCAGGCCCTATAAAGCCAGGGGCTTTTATATGTTTTATTCACACCTATATTCCAATTTCCTGGAATAGTTATGGCATGTAGTAGACTCTCAGTAAACATTTATTCAATGAGTAAATGAATGATTCTCTGTGAGGCATTTTTATTAGCAAGGAAGGTAAATTCTAGCAAACTCATTCAACATAACAAAAAAATTTAGCTTTACATTTTTGAAATGTTAGTAGTTTTTCTACAGTCATATGGCTTAATTTTCAAACATATATATATATATGGTCATGAGTTACTGAATTTTTAAAAAATGGAACGTGAAATTACCACTTTGAGTATAAATCTTTATTCCAGTTGTGAATTCACATATCTTCATAGTCTATGTATTGATGGATAGTGAAAATCAGAATCAAAATATCTGTATTTATATATCACTATTTCGGTACCTTTACTTCTCTTTCTATGCTCCAGTATATCAGCACCATCACAATAAAATTTAAACTTTCATTTCATTTGTATCTGAATAAATCTTGTCAGTACATACTTGATTTCTGAATAGGCATAATTAGAAAGGTAGATTTGATAGAATCCCACCTGAAGATATGGAAGTGGTTGAGTTCTTTAAGGGAAATAAAGAATCAGAGAACGGGCTTGAGTTGAGCAACAAGAGGCAATGAACAGACAGCATCAGAGAAGTAGGAGGGTTGTGATGGAGGGGTTAGGGCTTTGAGATATGTGAAAAGATTTGAATTAGCTGCAGGAAGGAGTTTGGTGGGAAATAAAACAAAGATGAATAAAAAGGGATGCTTACTAGCAGCCAAGGCCCAGCTGAGGTTATACACTGTGAATCTGGAGTAAATCCAATTGGCAGTGTTACTTGAATTTCTCTAATAACATTCAACAGTCCAAAAGTGTAGAAAATGAAAGGTTAAATTAACCTGGGATTAGAGATTAGAACAGAATGAAATTCAGTTATAACAGAAGAGAAATGGAAATATTATACATTCTCCACCCCATTCTAATACCAATCCAAAACTGTAAAGTCAAGTGTTTTTCCACTCATGACTGTCCTAAATATCTCTTAATACAATTTAGTAAATGCTTCAGCTAAAATTGATTAAAAAAAAACATTTTCTGGCTGAATAAAAATCTTACTCAAGATAATGGTAGGGGTGATAAATAATCTCTAATTTTCTTCCACAGAAAGCTTATGTGTGGAACTTTACATTTTTAACAAAAATAGTTTAGGAAACTATATTCTACAGAGCTAGAACTCCATGTGAATCCCCTGTATCCTCTTTACAGTCTGATTAAGAATTGAAACTCAAGCACATTCGTTTAACAAATTCATTCAACAAATATTTAGCGTGTGTCTGCTACATGCAAAGCAGTCAATACATGGGGTGACCAATGGTTTATGATGGGTCTAGTATGAAAAGATTAATTGAGCTGAACTCAATTAATTAATTAATCCTGCAAATCTGAGTCAACAAATATTAAGCTAGTGAGGCATTTCATGTAGAAGCTGGAGCTGAAAGGACATAATATGGAAGGGTTCTGAGGCCCCAAAAGGCCCTGTATTGGGTGGAAGTTCAGAAGGAACAAAAAATGAGGCGTAACACCTGGAAAGAGAAAGGTAGGATAACCTACAGATTCCCTCTGAGAGGTAAATCACATGGCTCATGAAAGAGACCGAGAGCTGCCAAACTGGTTCTTGCAGTTTCGGGTCCAGGGTCCATCTATGTATAGCATACAATAAACTTCATTTTCTTTAGGTAATCTAGGCAATTTCCTGCTGCTTGTTCTAAGAGAAACCTAAGCAGAAAGTGCCAAGTTGAGTGGTTCTTCCACCACAGAATTTTGTGAGATCACATAATACTCTACATATATTTACATACTATGATCCATGCACTGCAAACATATCTGCATTCAGAATATATCGTGTTAATTTATTTTTCTCTGTTTTTACATTTTTTCTTTTTGAATCCTGACTCTAAGGGATAAGCTGTAGCCTGGATATATAAGCTTTGAGTAGGTAGGGAAGACTTACTTATTATTAATATCCCCAATACTTCAGGTTCTACAAGAAGGCCAGACAGTGTGACCAATTGAAAAAAAATCATTGACTTTGTGTTTGTGGAACTTGAGGTCTGAGCTCTGGCTTAAGCATTAGTAATGTTACTATGGCAATGCCACTTGCACCCTTCATACCTCAGGTGACCATCTATAACAGAAATGTTCACCTACTTTACTCTTGGGTAGATTATGGGATTAAAGGAAATACTGTATGAAGCATCAGCTAATACTGGCCTATGGTAGATAGTTGACAATGTTTACCCCCACGTGTGACTTGTCCCAGACGACATGACAGATAATGAGCAGAAGCATGTATGGAAGCCAGCTAATAATCTACTAATATCTCCCAGTTCATTCATGCCTTTCTATGTGTTCATGCAAATAAACACAGGTTATATTCAAGCTTGGGCATCTGTTATCATCCAGATTCTTCTTGAAGAAGCTGTCCCATATTCTTCTCCTCCCTGCTTTCCTTCCTTCCTTTCTCCTTTCAACGATTTCCTTGCTTTGGCTATTAGGAACCTTGGAGTCAAATTTGATAACCTCTCCAGTAACTTAGAGTATAGATTTTGTGTATCGGTTTCAACCTTGATTTTATTTTGTTTTTCAATCTAGATTTTAATTTTATCAGGATTTCCTCATGTGTTTATTTTTCAATCCCATAGTATAATATGCATTTTGGTACTCCATCTCATTCATTTCAGAAACAGATGTGTGAGCAAATACATTTAAAAACCCTTAATAGAGGAGATAATGAACCTCAGGTTTGTTTTCTACTCACACTAGGAACTCAATGAATGCTGCCATTTTGATACTACCTTGCCTCTTTCTCAAGAGGCCCTAAAAGAATATATTAATTGTCACATAATTTACACTGTATTCATTAGACAGAGTTTAAAAAAGACAAACACAAGTACTACCTGTAGGACTGAAGCACCACTGTGGAGAAATTGGAGACCACTTTCAGCTGAATCAATTCCACCAGTGGCTAAAATGGGAAAACCAGGCAAAGCACGAGCAATGGATGTCACAGCTCTCAATGCAATGGGTCTGATTGCGGTTCCTACAGAAAGCGAGAATAAATCATAGTGAGCACATTGGTCACTTGAGCATATCGCCTTATATTTATGATTATGTGATAGCAGTGTTTTACTAGAAGAAATACAAATTCCTGTTATCTCTATTTAAGGTGTAAGCATATATAATATATAAAGGTTCTTACGTTTTAAATTATGTTAATTTATAAATGGTTATGTATTTATTTTAAGGTCTTTGATGCTATTATAGCATCAAGATGTGTTGTACAAGTGGTATAGCACCCTGGAACTCTTGCATAAAACACATGCACGTTATATTTTGATATGCAGTAATGTGTAAAAAAAATGGATGGAACATTCAAGAATTTGTTTAAAAAAGAACAAGGAATGGCAGAGTTTGAAAAATAAAAACAATCACATACAGTGCACAAATAAACATATAGCTCCGTTATGTTTCCACAAAGTATAAAGCACTGGTGTGAACATAGATACTGTACAACAAGAAAGTTCCTGATGAACTTACAGCTTCCATATTGCTTTCTACATGTATTTCCACAATTTGTTGAAACATAGTGAGCTTGAATGAACTTTTCATAAGTTAGAAAGTTCTAACCAAGTTAAGGAGCCATTAAAAAGCACCCAGTAGAGAGTATGTGTTTAATCGTTTATACTTTATTAAGCCAGATTTTACCATTATATTATTCTCTAATAGAAATGAAAACTGCATGGATGGACAGATCACTTTGGGATCATTTTTGTGTGAATCTACTATTACTTATGCTAATTTGGATTCTCAAGGATTAAAACATCCTGGAAAAATTAATGCTCTATTAATGAGGAATAGAGGAATATTATTTGACATTCATGGTGTACACTCATAAGTGGTCCTTTAAGAACATTTTCTGAACTAAAATAGTTACATTTGTACAAGAATTTGACACAAATTGAAACCAAGCCTCCAAACAAACAAGTAACTTGTGAAATCAAACTTGCGTTGAATATTTTATCATCACCTCCACCACCCAAACATCAGCACAAGCATTATTAATACATCTTTACTGAAGTTCTCATTTCAAGGAAGTACAGAGCTTTTCCTTTTATCCTGTTCATATTCATTTTAGATGAAATTGAATTTATTTATAACTGATGCTGTTGTACTGAACACCAACATTTGTGGAAATGTCTACTTGTTACCCCAATACTTAGAAAAGCAACTTCTAGATATTAATGTTTCTTAGTCAAGAATGTTCAAGGCTGAATTTTGTGACATTTAGAATACAAGGTCAGCTAGGTCAAATTAGTGCCTGAACATCACCATTCAATTTCTATTTCAAAATATTAATCAATGACTTTCTCTTAGTTTCTACGTTTTAATCATAAAGAAGGCTAACATAGTGAATGGGAAAATTTATAGGAGAACACACCCAAAACACATGCATTTATATATACATATTTTTAGCTATACTAAAAAAAAAAGAAGAAAGAATAAATAGTAAAGGAAAACATTTTAAAGGAAATCTGAAGCTTAAATAACCCTTTAGCTAGAAATATGGCTCTGTTCCTGATATAACTGATGTGTTCAATACATAATAAACTGATCTCTTTACCTACATGTTACTTTGAAGTCATAAGGTATGAAATATTGGAATTCTCCTTCCTACCCTATCCCTTATTGAGTTGACCCAGAGAGTAAAGAAAATTTGACCTAAGTAGATTAATGATTCATTTCTAACTGGACTGTTAGAAGATTACCATTAACACCAAGGTACAAAATTTCAAAATGTTACACAGGGATTTGGCCACATACTCAAATAGATATTAATGGACATCAAATAGCAAAAGCACAGAACACAGCTTTGAAAATTTAACCAGTTACATTTAAAGGGCAACATTATTACACAGGTGTTAAAAAAAAAACGTTGGCAAGTATTCAGTGGCACTTGAAGAAGTTCAATTAGATCAAAAAGACATTTTCTATTTCATGTTTTTCTTCCTTTTCTAAAACTTTCCTGATCTACCTAATGAACATGAAAACCTTTCAAGCTAATAAAGGTATCTTTTTCAAAATTAAGAGTAATTATGTTCTTTGAGAAAATGGGATCCAAAAATGAAGAAATGGGTCCTCCTATTCTTAGGCCATAGTAAATTCAGTTTTTATTTCCATTATAAACTTCATTTGATTGGTTTTCTTTATAATTCAAGTGATTTAAAGGGAAATAGAGAAGACTGTGGGAAAATGGCTGAGTAGAAAGCTTTCAGAGTTCAGCTCATCCACCAACACAACTGTTAAACAAGCAGGAACTCTTTGAAACAATTACGTTGAAGTTCCCAAATCCAGCAGAACACCACACAGCACCCAGGGAAGGGTGGGAAGAAGAGGCTGGTAAGTTATAGTGAAGTTTAAAGTAGGCCCTGGAGAGAGGAAGGTGTGTCTTCTGAGAAACAGAGGACGCATTCAAACGCCTGTAAACAGGGAACTCCAAAACAACTCAGGACAAGACACAGGCCCATAAAAGACAGGAAGGGCCCTGCACACCACCCTTCCCTTAGGGAGACCTTCTTGATAGAAGGGCTGAAGCTCAAGAAAATCTCTGTCTTATCACCAGCTGATTGCAAAACCAAGAAACAGACATCTCAGAGAATAAATCCCAGCATTAACACTTAAGAATATGAAAATGTACAGTGTGCATAAAAGAGTGCAAGACAAACAAATAAAAAACAGGAAATGATGGCCCATCCAAAATAAGAGGATAAAAATCTAGAAAACACCAAGGAAGAAAACCAGAATGTGGACATACCAAACAAGGATTTTAAGAATATAGTCTTAAAAACGCTCAAGGAGATGAAAGAAAATACAGAGAAATAACTAAAGGATATCAGGGAAACAATGAATAAGCAATAGAATAACCTAAGTAAAGAGATAGAAATTTTAAAAAGAAACCAAACTGAGCTACTGGAGTCGAGGACCAACATAACTGAAATGAAATATCCCCCGGAGGTTTTCATCAGCAGACTGGAGATGGCAGGAGAAAGAATCAGTAAACTCTAAGACAAGATAATTGAAATGAGTCAGGCAGAGAAGCAGAAAGAAAAAAGTATCATAAAAAGCAAAAATGGCATAAGACACCATTAAACATACAAATACATACATTATATGGGAATGCCAGAAGAAAAAGAAAAAGAGAAAGGGTCAGAAGAAATACTCATGGCAAAGCACTTCCCAAACTCAGCAAAAGACATGAAGAGAAACATCCAAGGGGCCCAGAGAACACCAAACAGGATAAATATGAAGAAAAATCGGCCTCATCATACATTGATCATATTATTGAATGCCAAGGACAAGGAGAGAGTTCTGGAAGCTGCAAGAGAAAAGCAACGTGCTATGTACCTTGGAATCCCAGAAAGACTGAGTGCTTATTTCTCATCAGAAATAAGAAGGCAGTAGGTTGAAATACTTAAAGTGCAGAAAGAAAAATGTCAGCTTAGAATTTTATATCCAACAAGACTTTATTTCAAAGATGATGGACAGATTAAGAAGACATTCCCAAATAAGCAAAGGCTAGTGAATTCATCAAACCTAGACTGGCCTTACAAGCAGAGAAGAAAGCTCCTCAGATTGAAAGTAAAGGATACTAGCCAATGGTTCAAAGTGCCATAAAGAAATAAAGTCCTCCAGTAAAAGTAATCATTTGGGTAATAATAAATGCCAGTATCATCATAATGTATTGTTCGGTATGTAACTCCACTTCTCACTTCCTACTGGTGTGAAAATGCAAATGCATAAAAAGGGAATGCTAAATCTATGGCTTCAGACATACTGTGTACAAAGATATAAATGGCAGCTACAAATTAAGGTGGTGGGCAGAGGATTATAGGAATACTATATGTGTTTTGCTAGTAAAGTTAATTTAGTATCAAACCAAATATGATTGTTATGTTTAGGATGTTAAATTTTGACCCCATGGTAACCACAAGGAAAATATATGAAAAATACACTCCAGATAGAAAAGAGAAGGCACTCAGTATGGCACAATAAGCAAAAATCAAATGTATACGAAGGCATACATTAATGGAAGAATTGAGGGACAAAAGTATATAAGACTTTCAAAGACTAAATAGCAAATGGCAGAAGAAAGTTCTGCACTTAGTAGCGACTTTACATGCAAATGGATAACACTTTCTCTCAAAAATCAGATATTGGCAGAATGGATAAAAAACCATGACCCAACTATATGCTGTCTGCAAGAGAAACACTTTTTATTCAAAGATACAAGTAGGCTGAAAGTGAAAGGACAGAAAAAAGATGCAGCATGTAAATAGTAACCAAAAGAGAGAACAGGGGTAGTTTATTAATATCAGATAAAATAGACTTCAAGTCAAAAACAGGTACAAGGGACAAAGACAGACACTATATACTGATAAAGGGGTCATTCAACAAGAAGATATAATGATTATAAATATATATGTACCTAAGAGCAGAGCCCCTAAAATACATGAAGCAAACATTGACAGATTTGAAGGGAGATATTGATGATTGTACATTACTAGTAGGAAACTTTAATATACCAGTTTCAATAATGGATAGAATATCTAATCACTAGATCAATAAGGAAACAAAGACTTGAATAATACTATAAACCAACTAGACCTAACAGACATATACAGAAAACTTCGCACAACAACAACAGAATACAAATTCTTCTTGAGTGCACATGGATCATTCTCCAGGATAGACCATATATTAAGTCACAAAAGGTGCCTCAATATATTCAAAAATATTGAAATCATTTAATGTATCTTCTTTGACCATGATAGGATGAAGCTAGAAATCAATGAAAGGGAGAAATGTAAAATTCAAAAATGTGTAGAAATTAAAATATATATCTTTAGACAACAATGAACTAAAGAGGAACTCATAAGGGAAATTAGAAAACATCTTGAGGCAAATGAAATATAACAAAATATAACATAGCAAAACTTATGGGGCACAGCACAGGCAGTGCTGACAGACAAACTTATAGCTCCAAATTCTTACATTAAAAAGAAGACTTCAAATCAGAAACCTAACTAAAAACTGGAAAAACTAGAAAGAGAAGATCTAAACTCAACTCAAAGTAGGCAGAAGGAAGGAAATAACGAAGATTGAAATGGAGATAAATGAAATGGAGAAAAACAAAGAGATTCAATAAAACCCAAAGTTGGTTCTTTGTAAAGATCAATAAAATTGACAAACCTTCCACTAGAATGATGAAGAGAAAAGAGAGAGGATAAAAATAATGAAATCCGGAAATGAAAAGAGGGGCATTACTACCAATCCTGCTGAAATAAAACAACAAATGGTGGATACTATGGACACCTGCATGCCAATAAATTAGATAACTTAGATGAAATGGACGAATTCTGAGAAGCACACAAACCACCTACATTGGCTCAAGAAGAAACAGAAGATCCCAACAAATCAATTACCCATAAAGAGATTGAATTAGTAATCAAAAACCTCCCAATAAAGAAAAACCTTGGACCAAATGACTTTCCAGGGTAATTTTACCAAACTTTTCAAGCAAATATAAAAAAGACCAGAAAGGACATAAAAAGATGCTCAACAACATTAGTTTCCAGGGAATTATAAATTAAAACCACAATGAGATACCATTTCACACTCACTAGAATGGTTTCTATTTTTAAAAAAGGAAGAAAAATTATGTGTTGGAGAAGATGTGGAGAACTAGGACAGCAAATCATTGCTGGTGGCAATGTGAAGTGGTACAGCCACTGTGGAAGTCAGTTTGGCAGTTCCTCAGAAAGTTAAGTATAGAATTATCACATGACCTGACAATTCCACTAGTAGGTATATACCCAAAGGAATTAAAAGCAGGGATTTGAAACAGATATTTGGGTACCTATGTTCATAATGGCATTATTCACAGTTGCCAAAAGATGGAAGCAACCTAAATGTCCATCAACCAATTAATGGATAAAAAAGTGTAGTGTGTATATACAATGCAATCTTATTCAACTGTGAAAAGGAATGACATTCTGATACATGCAACAACATGGATGGACCTTGGAGACATCACGTTGAGTGAAATAAGCCAGGCACAAAAGGAAAACTATTGTGTGACCTCAGTGATAAATAACTAGAATAAGCAAATTCATAGTTAGAATCTAGAATACAGGTTAAGAGGGTATTGTGTTAAGGGAAGGGAAGTTAAGGTCTAAATTATGCAGGGTTCTTATGAAGAACGATGGAAAAGTTTTGGCAATGGACGATGGTGATGGTAGTGCAACATTTTGAACGTAATTAATAGCACTGAAATAAGTATCTGAATGAGGTTAAAAGGGGGAATGTTAGGTTGTATATATGTTGACAGAATAATTTTTTTTTAAAAATCCATGGAACTTCTCAACACAAACACTTAACCACAAATTAAACTATGGTCTATTGTCAATAGTACTATTACAAAAATGTGCTTTCATCACACAAATGTCCCACATCAATGCACTGTGTTCATAATAGGGTAGTTATTGGAATCCTGTATTTTATGCATGATTGTTTTGTAAACAATATGACTTCTCTAATATAGAAAAAAATGAAATATAGTCAATCTGTTTGCAGCATTATATGGGAAACAGGTGTTAAAAATGACTTTCATCACTCATAAAAGGTTTTTAGAAGGAAACTGAAGATATGTCAAATGATCTTTATAAATTGTTATGTAAAAATTCTTTTTAGTTTTAAAATGACAGAAGTAAAGAAATATTATGTTCAACACAAAAATAAAACTTTTGGTGTAAAGAAAATGCACATATCAATGCCATACAGGATAGTATATATGCCAAGAAAATGCACAGAAACTTCAAAACCACACTTAATGACATAATTTTAAAACTTTGCCACTGCTATAATAATGAATGATTGTAGACCAAATTCTTGGAAGGAAGGAGCCAGTTGGAGAGGCTTAAGGAATATGTGTGGACACCATATTTAAGAAAATGACAAGGTTTATATCCAGAAATTGAAATCCTGTAAGCTTAAATGAGATAATAGGCAATACGCAGCTTAAATTAAGCCCTCATCTACATGGGATGGTCAGATGCACCTGATGGAAAATTCAGTTATATCAAGCTATTCTGTTTCAACTGTGTGAAGTCCTCCAATGAAAATCAAGGACTCAAAATTTTGAGTCCACAAATTTTGAAACAAGCTGCAGGCTCAAAGAAACAAGACAGAAAAATGAACTGGACCTGTGATTTCAGGTTACTGAAATCTGATAGCAGATTACTGCGGCTAAGAATTCTGACTTGTACTCACATGGCCCTGGTGGGCCTGATGGACTGGACTGGGCTGTAACTTTTGGTCTTGAATCAATCTGCGAAATCCATATAGTCACAACTAAAAAACGCAAACCAGTGTTTTGAATTCATAGAACTTCTTTGATAAATTATAATACATTTTGGATAGATTCATATCTCAGAAAAAAAATTTTAATAAGTCACAGGTTTTTAATTAAGTTAAGCAATCTGATTTTGATGGACTTTTCCCCTTTAAAAATAGTATCACTTGTCAGGTATCATTTAAGTGTAATTTCAAAACATTCTGCTATTAGGTAAAAGTATTATGACTTAATCAGATTCCTTACTCAGACTTCATTTATTCATCCATCTGTCCATCTACCTATCCAATGAATATTTATTAAGCTCCTCTGCCTTTTTATTTTTTTAAAGATGTCTGTATCTGAATCTGAAAAGCATATAACAAGTAGCCAAGTTAATCAGTTTGTGTCCTAAACATATTGTCTTGGGTGTTTAAATCAATTGTCCTGTCCTATAGTTCACTTACTCTTTCTTCTGCCTCTTCAAATCTGCTGTTGTGTGTCTCTAATATATTTTTTTGCTTTGTCTACAGCATCTTTAATCTCTGTGATATCTGGTATTTTTCTATTTATTCTTTCAAATTTCTCTTTATGCTCTTCTAGTGTCTTCTTGATTTCCATTATGTATTAGTCATCCCATTTATTGTATTTAGTAGAGCTATATGAACATTTTTGATTAGTTGTCCCAAAGTCTGTGTCTCCTCTGGTGTTTTAATTTGGTCATTACGCTGGGCTATATCTGTCTGCATTGTGATATGGTAATGACCTTCTGCTGTCGTCATGGCATGTAAATATCTTGACTGGTTTACTTTGGGAGTTGAGTTCCTTCAGTGGTCTAAAGCCTTGTGTTTGTGGGGTGGATGTGGAGCAGGATGCACGGCACAGGGCAGGACACAAAAGCAGGATGTGTTGAGGTCAAGGAGTCAGTGCAGGAATGCATGGGTGCCTGGTGGTGGGGAGGAAGTTGCTACGCGGGTGCTCAGGTCTGGGGGGCGGGGCTCTTGTGTGAGCTGATCTAGGGGTTGGGGCCCTTGTGTGTGCATGCACAGAGCTCAGGGGCAGCAGTCAGGGGGTTGCGCCTGGGTGGGCTGGAGACAGGTGTGACCCAGCTATGCAGCTTAGCACTTGCCCAGAGCTGGAGGCATGACTGGGGGCCGTGCGTGGATCTGGGAGGGCTGTGAACTGATGACCACATGCGCAGAGCTCAGGGGGTGTGGAGTGGTGTTGCATGACTGTATGGGTTGAGGGCAGGTATAGCCTGGGTATGAAGGTAAGTGTCTACAACCTTTATGCGCTGGCAACTGCCTGCAGGGGGCAGGGAGGGGGAAGTGGGTCTTGGGAGGGTTGGGGCAAGGTTTATACAGGAGAGATGGGTTGGACTGGGGCAGGTGTACGTGCTTGGGGTAGAGGTGTGGGGCAGGCATGTGTGGGGTGGGGTGGGGCACCTAGAGCCTGGGGGGGGGGGGCGGGTGATGGGGCTCAGGTGCGTGGGGGTGTGGAATGAGTCTTGGGAGCAGGGGCTGTGCCTGTGTGCCTGTGTGCCTAGGATAGTGTGTTCAGGGAACATGGCTTGTCTTACTTCCTAGTCCCCATCTCCCAGTCCGCGCACTCCTGAGGTCTCTGAGCTTCCGCGTTAGGCTGTTTACACCAGCCGGTCGGTTTCCAGTTCTCCGCATCTCTGTTCCTCAGCTTTTTCAACCAGGCTCTCCCCATGTGGTGTAGAAGACCTTCCCAGGTCACGTACACCCTGGAATCACAGCCTCAGTTGCCTTCCCATCCCTTTTCTAGCTGTTCCTTAGAGCAGGGGTGAAGCCGATCTGTCCTATTCTGCCATGTCAGGAATACATCCTCACCGGGACAGATATCCAAACCACCAGCCCTGATTATTTTAGGATGTTGTTTCAAGGTAAATAATGGGAAGCCTGTTTTTCAGGATGTACAGGTGTTGAATCAGGAGAAACTCACATTGGTTTGAACATCATGCATTTTATAAATAACAATTAATGTGAATTCTAGAAAGAAGCAATTTGAGGGTGAACTAGTTACAACATAAGACAGTGAGTATATGGGGACAGCTGGCTTAGGTTTGAATCCTAGTTCGGATTCTTACAAGCCGTGTGATCTTGTGAAAATTTCTTAACTTCTCTATGCCTCTATTTTACTACCTATAACATAATGAAAGTTGCAGTAACTTCACAGGGTTGTTGTGAGGATTAAATTATTTAATTAATATAAAGGGCTAGCACATAATAAAAATTATATAAGTATTTGTTATTATGATCTGTACAGATCCCAAGGACAATAGTTTTTTCCAAGGGAAGATATATTTCCTTGGCAAACCATTCTATGTTGTTGCTATGTGTTTAGTGATGCAATGAAAGCTTCTTATTTTATTGGAGAAAAATGTGGTACCAATGATGATAGGACTTTATATCCTCTGATCCTTTAAGAGAACCACACATCTTGTCTCCTTCTTCTCCTTTCCTAACAGCTCTCATTTAGCTGATACTAAAGGTAAAAATCCCAAAGACAGGTAACAATATAAGAATTTTTTTTTGAGAATAAAAATTCCATATCAAACCAATATACAAGGATTTAAATGACAACATTAGAACTTAACTTTATTGGTGAAAAGGAGACAGAGCTTCAAGGATTTACCATGACTAAATCCTCAAACAGAAAAGGAGTTTTTAATGGGCATGATAGTGTGGAACATATGCTAATTTTGGATAACTGGAATTTTGAATAATTGAGTTTAATTCTGTTTGTTTTTTCACCTAATCATTTGACTCCTAGGACAGCTACTGTTACACAATTAATTGTTAGAACTAAGTCCACAATAAACTCCCTGGTAATAGCTCTAGCTGGCAATAAAACGGAAAATTGGGTTATAATACTCACTCGTGCTCACTGTGTATACAAAAAGAAAATGTAGTTTTAATTTGCTTACATTAATTAAAATAAAATGAATTAAGTGGATAACAGATTCATTAGAAATTGAACTTTCACTGTCTGCTAATAGTTTTAACATCATCCGCAAGAAAAAAAAATTAGCAAATCAAGAATTCCCAGGACTTAGGATTTGAAAGATTGATGCTTAAACAATATTCATAAATCAAGCCAGAAATTTTTTATTTTATTAAAACAAGTTAAAAATGTTGATGAAATTAATATACTGATATATATGTGAAGTACAATTATTTAAAAATACATCTTTACACAGAGTTAAGGCCCTCTGAGAAAATTAGCACAATTTAATGAAAAACTAAGGTAATAAATGTACCCAGAGTAATAGGTAGAAATGTGAAATCCAAAGGGGAGAAATGAAAAAAACAACAGCAACATTTTTGTTAGTTTTGTTTTATTGGAAAAGTGGAAAATTTTCTGGTTTTAATTTTAGGTGAATTTTTCAAGATGTTCTTCCCTGAGTTTCATACTGTTATAGCCATGCTTATCTGCTGTTTCATAATATACTCATTAGACAGCCAACATATTTTAGTTCAATAGCTACCATGTGCTAGGTGTTTTATTTTTAAACAATAAAATTAATGATATTAACAGAGGAGGGGGTCATTTTTCTTTCAGAAACTGTCAACTGGTGCTAATGGAAGGAAAAGGAGTGCTTGTTCATGGAGTGAATTTCACACACCACACCCTGAATTGAGGCTTCATGTTCATTACACAATTTAACTCTTACAACTCTGTGAATGTAGATACTGTCACTCCTGTTTTGCTTATGAAGAAAGGGATGATAAGCTGAGTAAACAACTTGTCTTGTCATACAGCTTTAAAGGAATAAAGCTAAGATTATACATCTAAGACGCAAAAGGCCATGCTTTTCAGTTATTATTGAGAAGTGATGTGCAGGAATTATGAAGAGAATGATCTGCAAGTTGCCTTGCCTAAGAGAAACATCAATGTGGCGGAATGCTGAGAGGGTCGGTTCTAGACTTCAACCAGCTAGGTGTATGCACAAGCTCAGTTATTTCTACAGCTGTCACTTGAGCAGGCTCCTTAATATCCTAAAGCCCTTTTCCTTATCTTTAAAACAGGGACAACAAAACAAAACAATAATTTTCAAAAAATCAGAAGAAAACAGGGACAATAATATCACAATGACTTGGGGAGTATTAGAGGATATGATTCATGGAAAGCACTCAGTATGTGCCTGGTCCCTTACCAAGTCCATAGTATGTGTAAGCTAACATTACTGTCAAGGCCAGGGAGAATGTATCAGAATAATGACTCAGTTATAAACGTGGCAATAAACATTTAATTCTTAAGGAACATTAACCTCTTAGAAATCAAATTTGGAGATGTTTCTGTAATTCATATATCATTTAATTTCTAAAAAATATGGATTTTCATAATTTGAGTCTACAAATGTAAATGTGCATATTGGATGCATAAGTTTCATTAGTGTTTTAAAAGACAATTTGCAGTACCAAAATGTATATGCATTTTCACCCAGAAATTCTAATTTCAGCAATCTATTCCTAAAATGGGCACAAAGTTGCATGTATAATGACATTCCTTAAAGTATTGTTTTCTGTTGCAAAATAATGAAAACAACCTAAATGATCATCAGTAGGTATGCTATTAAATAAATTATAGTTTATCCATGTATGATATACTAGGAAACCTTTAGGAGTGACAGAAAAATATCTCTAAGATACAATGTTAACTGTTAATCACCAGTGGCAGATTGATATCTATGGTATGATAGCATTTTGGGTAAAAAAAAACGTAAAGTGTGATAACATTTATTAGGTGTACACATAAATGCATAGAAGGGCAAATTTAAAACTGTTAACTGTTATTATCTCTGGTATGCTGGTTTGAAACCATTATGTACCCCAGAAGAGTCACGGTCTTCTAATCCAGTCTTGGGGGGCCAGACCTATTGCTGGGTGAGGCCTCTTGATTAGGTTATATCCATGGAGATGAGAACCAGGTGTGGGTGGGGCTTTTGATTAGGTTGTTTCCATGGAGATAATGGTCCCACACTTTCACGGTGGATCTTAATCCTTTCCTGGAGCCCTTTATGAGAAAGAACTCAGAGCCAACAAGGAGAGCAGAAAGATGAAATCGAGTGACAGATGTCTGGAGATGCTTGGAGACAGAGGCTCAGAGAGGAGGCCTCTGGAACAGGAGCTGAGAACAACGAAACCAGGGGACAAAGGGCCAGGAGACATGGCCATGTGGCTTCCCATGTGACAGAGAGACCCCAGACATGATCGGCCTTTCTTAAGTGAAGGTATCCTTTTGCTGATGTCTTAATTTGGACATTTTCATGGCCTCAGAATTGTACCTTGCAAGTTAATAAATCATTTTTGTAAAAGCCAATCCATTTCTGGTATATTGTACTCTGGCAGATTTAGCAAACTGAAACATGTGGGGAGGGCAATGGGGGGGGCAGGGCAACTCCTGCTATGAAGGAGGTGAACAGGAATCTATACTCCCATACTGTTTAATTCCTTTAAAATAAGAAAGTGTTTATGATTTACTTCTGTAATAAAAAATGACTATTTTTATAGTACTACTAAAATTCATATTACAGGAACAAGCATTATCACATTCTGTGCTGTGAAATTTTTATACATGGGATGTGCAATGATTCTATCCTCTGTACATTCAGAAGGACTCAATTGGTGTGGCCAATATTTTAAGTAATACATTAACAGACTTAGAATGTGTCTAGAATATGGTGGACGAGATATCACACAGACATAGGACATTTTATATATATATGAATGAAATGGCTAAAAGGAATTCCAATAGCTGTCTTCAAATATTTGAAGAGTAACCATGCATAAAAGGCTTGATCTATGTTTCTCTGAAAAGGAAACTACAATCAATGGTTCAGCTTACATTATTTGTTTTATTATTATTATTATTTGCCTCTATAAATTGTGTTTATTCATGAAGGAGACAAGTAAAACTGAGCATGCCGCATTTCTTGTGCAGAGGAAAGAAGACTGTGCACAGTGACAGCATATGTACATGAACCCAAAGTGTCTTCTAAGACTGATATTATGAGATCCTGATTTACTTGCTGCCCTTGAGGGCCTTGGCCTGGGTGGCAGTGGTTCTCAAAGTCTAATATCCAGTGGCTGGAAGTGCTCTGGGCAGCCACCCTCACCACCTGACTTCCAAGTCCCTGTCTGCCCAAACAGCAGGTGGCCCAGCCTCAGGCACACTTTCCCCGAGGCCTGTGGTAGTTATGCCCCCTCCTGGCCTGCAGCCCTGGCCTGGAGGCCGGGTTCTCAGAGGGGCATACACTCTTCTGCCTCTGCCCAGCAGCAGCTCCCCAGACTGGCCCATCCTCAGAACCTCATTATTAATTTGTTGTAAATTCAGCAACAGAAGCAGCCACATTGAGACCGCCTATCCCTTTATCTATATGACTACTGGTCAGGAAAGATGCCACAGGAAAGGTTTCTCTGCTATAGGAAATATTGGAGTCGGTGGTCTCCTGCAATTCAAAATTCAAGGACACTATGAACTTTGTTGTGAAATAATTCTCCTTCACGATCATTCAGTTAGTAGGTGTGGGTACATTACGTGAATCAGTCCCATCTGACTCCCAGTTCTGTGCTCTTAACCACAATGTTAAACTTTCCTAATTTGAATGATTGGATATGTTCTGTGTTCTGTGGTTTCCCAATAGATATGAACAGTGATGTTAACTTAGAAAAGAAGTAGACATGAGTTTAAATGAAATTTTAACACTAAATATATTAAATACAGAAACTCTACTTTTGAGTGCTTTCTAATTGTCAGGTCATTTCCTAAGTGTTTTTGCATACATTTTATTGTCCTAATGACATTACAGTGAAATTGGTATTTTTTTGGTCCCTATTTTATAGTGTAGAAACCAAGACTCAGATGGCAATACATAAATAATTCACCTTCAAGGTCATTCAGTTAGTGAGTGTGAGGACATTGTGTGAATCAGGACTATCTAACCCCTAATCTCATACTCTTAGCCACAAGGCTACACTTCCCCAGTGTGAATGACTGGATATCACTTAGAGAGAGAGGAGATCTTTTTTGTAACTGATGAAAACATAAGTTGGCCAGGAATGATAAAACCAAGAAAATGTGCTTTATGTTGAATGTTGGATGGGAATAAAACTAGGGTGACCATACTGTCCAGTTTGCATGGAACAGTCACGTTTACATACGCAGGTATTTATAATTACATGACGTCATTGTAACTAACTTCATCTTTCACTCTACAAGTATCCAAGTTAGGATAATGAATTACATAATCATACCAGCTATAACTAACAGTAACCATATCCAGGAATGATAGGACAAAGAACATTATGGAAGCAAAATGAACTTTGATTTGAACAAAAATCATGGTCTATGATGAACTTAGAAACTTACTACATTGTCCAAAGTTTAAAGGGTGGCATGAAAATCTAAATATCCTTAAATTCATTACTAGAGGGAAAATATATGACATTTGCATGTGACTTCCAAGCATAATTAATCTATATGTTCTTTCTATTTTCAACCTGTAGGTGGCCACCACAAGCTACATGTATTAAACAACTCATTAGTAGTATTTTCAATACTGTCATCTTCAGATAATTAGCAGTTTATTTAAATAACCCATTTCTGTGAACATAATTGCCATGAAATGCCCAAAACCTACTTTTTTATAAACTATAATAAAAGTGTTAAGATAATCCCTGACATTTGCAAATGCCATTAGTTCACCTTTCCTTTTGATAGTGCAATGGCATTATGTTTAAACAATTACCCGGTAACACAGCAGTTTAATGAAACAGAGCAGTAAGCACATTCTTCAATACGGCCAGCGAGGACATTCAGATTCAGAAGGAAATGCAGTGTGCAGACATGTTTACACAGAGCAAAGACACACAGTTAAAAGAAAGAGGATTATTGAAATAAGTGCATTATCGCTATTCCAGCGGGTTCAGTTTTCATGGTAGACACTACATTATTTGTCCTCTCTTTGGAAACAGGAAGGGAGAGTTTTGTAAATTGATTCATGTAATTGGCTGGTGTGAAGGAAAATCATTAAATGTATGATATGAATATGTATAATAATACTAGTACTATTTGTTCTATAACCTCCAAAAAAGGGGAAAACGAGTAATGAATTTTTCTATCTTCCTTAAATATTTAAATATGTTTTTAGATTCAGAATAGTGCAAGATTTCAAAGCAAAGTGATCAAGGAAAACTATAAATGGATTTTAGATCTCAGCTGGTATTTAGCATTTAAAATAGAGCAGATTTCTAACTCTCATTTTCTTTCTTGCTCTTTAGCTTCCTATTCTACTAGATATGATGATGAATTATCATAAATCATTTCCAGGTTGCCAGTGATAAAAATCTTTGAGACTTTCATGATTTTAAAGCTGTTGGCTTTCCTAGAACAAAGCAAAATTTCTTTCAAAGTAGGTGGGAATGCTAATTTTAAGGCTAAATAGAAATAAATTTTTAAAGCCTACTGAGTACCAATTGCTTTGCTAAATTATTAGTATTGTTATTTATATAATCACAACATATTTACAGGTCACTTAAACATGAAAGGCAGAGTTGGGTGGTAAAGTGATGCAATACAATAACCAGACAACCGGTCTACAATGTCACCATAAAATTCATTGCTGAGTTTGAATTTGAGGGCTGTTCTTTATATCCAGATCACATTATACCTCAGTGTCTTACAAATAAGCCTTTCTGACAGTGCTTTTGTCTATAAATGTAAAGAGTTCACCTATAAACATAAATAGACAAATTATTTAAATATGCATACATATAGTTATATATTTATAGTTCTTGGCTGAGGAAATACATATACTTTCAGCCAACAAATACATTCTGAATCATATCAGGCTTAGCAGCCTTGACGTATAATTTCCCATGTGATTTTGCTTAAAGATGTCAAGAGGAAGTTCTACCATACCTCATAAAAATTCACCATTCTATATGAATTAGAAAATGATTATTTGGGAAGAGGTTTATAATGACAACGATGGGGCTGATGACCAGAACTTTATTTTACCCTTGAAGAAGGCAGGCTAGATAGAAGTGAACATTTTTCTGAAGACATACAAAAGATAACAAAAAGAGTTGCAACATCCACTAGGATCATATTATTTCTTTGGGAAACCTTGTAACCTTTTGTCTCTTTCAAATTCTGTGCTGTGTTTACTCTGTGGGTGGTTCCATGGCCAAGGTGTCCAAGGTAGCATTTGCTGTACTGTAAAACCTTTCCTTTCATTCTCGGTAATACATTCTCTTTTCACTTTCCACAAATAACATGTGTAAGCCTCTGTGCCCTTTGATATGACTGCAGTCCTCAGTCTGGAGAAATCTTGGCTGTTTAGCAAGCAATGAAGTTTTGCTCTCTTCCCTGGGCTGGACACCTCTTAAGTTAGTGGTGGGGACAAGGACTTCTCCATCTGGCCCCTTATCTGAACCCTCTGACAACCAGTGTTTTCTGTTCAAACTAAAACTAGGCATACTGGAAAAGAGGGACATTACTGATCAGTAGCTCTCTCAATTGGTTGAGGATAAAGCGTCTTCCTAAATTTTAAGAGGGCACAAAATGATAAATCATTTTCAGTAAAAATGATTTCTTGTACTTGACACTGTGCCAGTTGCTAGAGAGACAGCAAAAGAGATGCTTCTTTTTAGCGAGTTTATGAGCTTGAACAGATAAACTGAAAACACAGCAATACAAGCCAACAGCACACATCCCCATGCCTGACTGCGCAGGGCAGAATCAAGTCACTGCTGAAACTCTGAGAGGAAGAGCCGAGAAGACTGAGGCCATTCTGGAAGCCTTTGTGGAGGATGCAGGACTTCAGCTGAGCTCTTGGAAGACGGATAGGTAGGTCTGGGACTGAGAACTAGGATCTTTCTGGAGGGGCCGGGGTCAAGGTGAGCCAAATTTCAGACACAGAAATGGAAAAAATCAGGTTTCTGAAGCACTTAAGTTAAAAGTAATTTCTCAGGTTGGGAAATAGTATAAAATGCATTTGGGTTGGTAGGGATATAGCTCGGCAAACAGAGTATCAGCCCTCCCTGTTCTCAGCTACAACTGTCAATTTCTATGTGATTTATTTTTTAAAAAATGTTTTTAAAATATTGACTTGGCATAAGAATAAACAGGTTTGATTTTCAAGAGTTTCTAAGCAAAAGGCATAATAAAATGAGGGAAGTACAGTGCTACTGTTAATAGAAAAAAATATTTACCAGATGAGCATAAAAAGAATATATACTATGTGCACATATGTCTGCTATAACCTTTCTTTAGACTATAAGGATCTTTTTGTTCAATGAGAAAAACAATATTAGTATTTTTACAGAAAGAAGAGAATAAGGGCAACGGTTACAATTAGAATAATAAGATCCTTTTTTTTTCCTAATGTAGGGAGCTTGTATAATGGAAGAGATTAAAACTCCACCCCATTCAACAATTATTGTCAGTAATTATTTTCATAGATGCATTTATATTTTTTAAAATGCATAAAAGATGCCACAGTAATCTGTAGTATGCATAAAATAGCACATATGATCAAGCAATTGGGAAAGGAAAAAGAATTTGACACGACACTATTTCAGATAAACTCTCCTAAATTAATATCCAAAGAACCTCTCATATTACCCTAAGTGATGAGGATATGCCTTGGGTTGGAAAACTGTTCTACTCTACCAGACGAAAGAAATAAACCAAAAAACTGGTAATCTAACTTCAACCTATGTACATCATGTGGTCCTGGAACACCTGCTATTGCAGGGTTTTGGGTTATAAGATAGAGGGGCCCTCAGGCAGTTGGATGGTAGGAATCTAGCTTTGGATAGCCGTGGAGTGGGCAAGGACTGATAATGTAGCTAGAACTGGATAAAGTCAAATAATCCATGTATAGCAGGTAGCACCATGAAAAGCACATAATAAATATTCTATAAACGGTATATCACTACAGATTCTACAAATATGAAAAGGATAATAAAGGGACTGTTCTAGTTTGCTAGCTGCCAGAATGTAATATACCAGAAATGGAATGGCTTTTTAAAAAGGGAATTTAGTAAATTGCTAGCTTACAGTTCTAAGGCTGAGAAAATGTCACAATTCAGACAAGTCTATAGAAATATCCAATCTAAGGCATCCACAGAAAGATACCTTGGTTCAAGAAGGCCATTGAAGTTCAGGGTTTCTCGCTCAAGTGAGAAGGCACATGGCCAACACTGTCAGGGTTTCTCTCTCATCTAGAAAGGCACATGGCAAATATAGCATCATCTGCTGGCTTTCTCTCCTGGCTTCCTGTTTCATGAAGCTACCCGGGAGGCATTTTCCTTCTTCATCTCCAAAGGTCGCTGGCTGATGGACTCTCTGCTTCTTGTGGCCATGTCATTCTGCTCTCTCAGAATCTCCAGCTTTCTCCAAAATATTCCTCTTTTATAGGATTCCAGTAAATTAATCAAGACCCACCAAATGGGTAGAGATAATCTCCACCTAATCCAGTTTGACAACCACTCTTGATTGAGTCACATCTTCAGGGAGATAATCTAATTACATATTCAAACATACAGTACTGAATAGGGATTAGAAGAAACAGCTGCCTTTACAAAATGGGATTAGGATTAAAACATGGCTTTTCTAGGGTACATGCATCCTTTCAAACCAGCACAGGGACTATATGAACAACGTTAGGCAATAAATTCAATAATTTAAATTAAATGGGCAAATTACATATAAAATATAATTTATCAAATCTGACACAGAAAATATAGAAAATCAAAACAGATCCAAATTTATTGCAGAAATGAATAAATATATATTTTTTTTCACAAAGAAAACTGCATGCACAGATGGCTTCACTGGTAAATGCTACCAAATTCAAGAAAAAAAAAATCTTAAACTCTTTCAGAAGATAAAGGAAGAAGGAACAAATATCAACATGTTTTATGAGGCCAGCATACTCCTGTTACCAAAACCTAACTGTTCTCACCCAGCTTTTGAAGGGCTTGGGTCAGGACAGCCTTAAGATTTAAAAAGACTCTAGGCACAGAGTCAGGCATGAGTTTTAATAGGACTGATGAACAGGAGAAGATTTCCGGTGGTGGCCGAACAGAAAAACAGAAGTAGCACACCGCAAAGTTGGGAGGGCAAGGGGCAGCTTATAAGGGTTTAGGACAAAGGCATTCTACAGGGTATGAGGACAGAGTTTCAGCAGGGTCTCATGACACAGAGGCCTGGAAATTTGTTATCAACAGTGATTAGGGGAGAAGAGTTTCAATGCTGTACAAGATAAGTGGTTTCCAATACCATTTGTACATTCTTTCCTCCTGTGCAGCCATGTAGGTAGCTAGAGGCAGCAACTGACTCTCAATATGGAGAGGGAGCCTGGGCCACTAACATATACATTAAAAGACAATGCAAGTATAGACCAGTATCTTTCATTAGCCTAGACCCAAAGATCTTTAAAAATATGTCAATAAAATTCAGCAATATTTATAAAAGGAGTAAAGCATGTGACCAATTGAGTTTATATTAGGAATGTGAGGTTTGCTTAATATTTAAAAATTAATTAATGTGATCTGACACATTAACAGAATAAAAGACAAAAGCCACATGAGCATTTCAAAAGGTACTGAAAGTAGGGAAGAGCAAGTTAATGTTTGGTACAACATTTCTGTTTGGGGAAATGGAAAGGTTTTGGTAACGGATGGTTGTGAGAGCAGTGCAACCGTGAGAATGGAAGTAACAGCATTGAGTTATATATTTGAATGCAGTTAAAAGAGGAAATTTTAAGTTGTATATATGTTACTAAAATAAAATTAAAAAATAGGACTATAAAACACAATGAATCCTAATGTAACCTATGGACTATAGTTAATAGTATAATTACAATAATGTGTTTTTCATCATTCTAAAAAGGGTAAACACTAATGCAAGCTGATAGTAATGGGGGAGTATAGGGGAACACTATTTTCTGCAGCTCTATAGTAAGTAAATGCATATCTAAAGAAAGTGCATTTAAGAAAATTCAAATCCATCCATGATTTAAAAACTGTCAGCAACGTCTGAATAAAAGGGATCATTCTCAATCCAACAAAGGACATCTGTGAAAAGCCTATAGCTAACATCATACTTATTGGTAAATCATTATCCTATTCTCTTATCAAAAACAAGTCAAGGGGCAGGCCATGGTGGCTCAGTGGCAAAGTTCTCACCCGCCATGCCAGAGACCTGGGTTTGAATCCCGGTGCCTGCTCATGCAAAACAAAACAAGACAAAACAACAACAATAACAACAAGTCAAGGCTGTACAATGTCCATGTATTTATTTACCATTATACTGGAAATTCTAGCCAGGGCAATAAGGTAAGAAAAAGAAATAGAAGGCATAAAGATTGGAAAGGAAAAAATAATAAAACTGTCATCATTCACAGACAACATAATTATGGACGTAGAAAACTCCATGGAATTTGCAAATGCCTACCCAAAATAATAAGTTCGTTTAAGCAAAAGGGCAGGACATAAAGTTAATTTACAAAAATAAATTATATTTCTGTATATTAGCAATAAAAAATCAGATGCGAAATTTTAAAATACCATTTACAATAGCACAAAAAGCAACAAATACTTAGTAATAAAAAAGTATGAAAGATGTGTAAGATCTTTACATTGCAAACTATAAAGTATTCCTGAGAAAACTCAGAGTCTTGAGTTAGTGAAGAGATATACCTTATTCAGGGACAAGAAGACTCAATACTGTTAAGACTGTTAAATGTCCCCCAATTGATGAATAGATTCAAATAAAAATTCTAGTAAATTTTTAAAAATAAATGTATAAGCTTATTATAATATTTATATGGAAATACAAAGGATCTAGAAAGTTCAGATAAACATGAAAGAAAAAACAGAGTTCAAAGACATTACATCTATAGTAACTATAGAGGTTAATATAAATCTATAATAGTCAAGATAATAGTATAAGAATATATAATAGATCAAAGGAATAAAATAGAACTCAGAAATAGCATCCACATATAGGTTCAATTAATTTTTGACCAAAGCATCAAGTCAGTTCAATGGAGGAAAAAACAATGTTGTTTTAAGGAATGGTGCTAAAATAACTGGATATTTGTGGGAAAGAAAAAAACAAATTTGACTCCTGTCTAATGTCATAGGATAAAAAAGGGATCCAAGATGGATCATAAACCTAAAAGTAAAATCTGAAACCATATGGTTTCTAGGAAAAACACATAGGAGATTATCTTAATAATCCTGAGTTAGGCAAAGATTTCTTAAAAAGGACACTAAAACACTGAACATAAAATTTTAAAAAATCATAACTTGAAGTTCATTAAAGGACATCATTGAAAAAGTCAATAAAGAAGCCAAAGTCTGTGGAAACTATTATAAACATGCACACATATTTGACAAAACACTCATCCAAATGTGTAGAGAATGTCTATAAACCAACAATTAAATGAAGATTAGCTCAAGCAAAATGCACAAAATACCTGAACAGGTAATTTTAAAAAAAGAAGAAATGTGAATGGTCAATAAGTATATGAAAAGGAGCTCCGAATCAGGGAAATGCAAGCTAAACCCACCATGAAATATCATTTCACACCCACCAAAATGATTATTATCTAAAAGTCTGATAACACTAAATGTTGGCGAGAACATGGAGCAAGTGGGACTCTTATACAGTGCTGGGATGAGTATAAAATGATATAATCACTCTGTATAATTGTTTCCTAAAAAGAAATAAGCAAATATATCCTATGACTCAGAAATTTCATTTTTAGATATTCATGCAAGAAAAGTGAAAATAAGACCATAAAAGCATAAGAAGAAGAATATGTATAGCAGCCTTATTCATAATAGCTCTAAACACCAAATTGTCATCAAAAGGAGAATTAATAAACAAATTGTGGTCAATTAATACAATAAAAACTATCAACATGGGTGATTAATAAATATCGTATGTTGAGCAAATGAAGCCAGACACACCCACACACAGGCTGGGGACAGGGGAGAGAAAGAAAATAAGAGAGAGAATATTATTTTATTTATATGAAGTTTAAGGACAGGCAAAAACGTATCTGCGGTGACACAAGTCTTGCCTGTGGGTGGGGGCAATTGACTGCCAAGCAACACAAAGCAACTTTCTGGTGTGAAGAAAACATTCTCTGTCTTGTTTTGGGATGAATTGCTACCAGGATATATAATTTTCAAACACTTAAGATCTTTGCATTATATTGTATGTAAATTAAGTGTCATTTAAAAAATGAAAATATTTAAATTAAAAAATAATCAGTAGCAGAAACATCCATCTCAAATGTGAGCATCTCCATTTGGATACACGTCTAAGAAACTGTTGGACAGAATCATTGAAAGACTTCATTCTGTGAAATATGAGTGCATTATCTCATTTTCACATTAGAAAATGAATGTGTGAGCTTAAATCTTTAAAGGTAAATAGGATTAAAGATCATAATCGATAGTAAATCACAGGAGGTAAACTTATGTGAACTAGTTGACTCACCCAGAGCACTTTTTATGAATGTTTTTCACTTCTTTGTGATTCCCATGACATTTTTTTAAACATAATACCTTTAAAGGAGCCATATATCACATACAGGTATACACTCACATATATATACACATACATAGACTGTATTGATAAAGGATTGATTATTAAGAATAAAGACACATGGAGTATATAAAAATGATACAAGTATAATGACAGATACTTTGTCTGGATCATACATTTAAATCATACCCCTTGAGTTAGCTGAGCATGCTAAGCACCACTTTATTTATCAAAGCACAGCTTTGTAAAGCTAGACAGGCAATTTGGCCCATTGTTGACTGTTGTCCTAAGCAAGACCCCAGAGCCAAATTTCCAAAATGTCGTAAACTGATAAAAAAAAATTACTAACATATAATGGGAGTTTCAATTTCTGCACTTGAAGCCAAAATTGGTATTTGAGTATATTTTTACCTCTCCAAAACAAGAGAGCAAGCACTCAAGGGTGTTATTCCTATTAAAACCTTGTAATCATAAATGTATCTTCCCAGTGAATGTTTAAAGAATATCTGGCTTATAGCTTGATGTCAGGGTTATGATGGGTTTGTAATGAAATATCCTTTCTCTATTGGCTACTTTTCCAATCTTTGTTTTCTGATGAAATTTCAGGCTCTTGTCAAATGGAGGTTGTTACTTTGTCTATTGGCACAGATTTTTAGGCTGAATTGGCTAGTGAGCAAGCCTGATGACTCAATTCACTGCCAAATGGCATTTAGCTAACTTCTGCATGCATGGAAAGGAGATAGAACACTATCAGAATCAACGTGGTAGGAAAAGGATATGTAGTCACCATCTGATACACATATACAAGTAGAAATGCAATGCATATGTTTTTCCTCATTCATAGATGTTCATCCAAATTTATATTGTGGCTATAAGTGTTTCATTATCCAAATGTCTAAATTGTACATGATTCCAAATAATATTAGACTATTCAGATTTGGGCACTGGGCATCACAGATGTGCTAAATACAGACATGGTTTCCATGCCTCACTGGGAGAAACTTTCTTGATAACTTTGCCAAAACTGCTATATACTGTTTTCTTATCAGAGCTCAGAGATGCTTCATAATTGTGTAGAAGTTGAAAGAAATTATACTAGACTATAACAGCCTTTCTAATGTTTTCATGTATATCTGCAATTCAGTGTAAATAGGGCCAGTGGTCACAATTTACATCTTTTTTTGGAAACTAATATTTGTCCTACCCTAGGCAATAAGAAAGAAGGTGTGAGAAATAGCATGCTCACACGTGGTAACTAGCATGAAAAAGTTCTCTTGCTTGCATTGTGGAAGATCATTTATTTATAAAGCCTAGAATATAAATCACAATATTGATAGACTTCTTTTACTAAATGCTGGAATGTTACAGGGCAGCCCTTGAAATCTGAAATTTAAAGGTGGGAAAGTATTTAAAAGTTCAAGGAAAAATTATAGATTTCTCAGACCTGGCAAAAAATGAACTAGAGAAACATATTTGTGATTGCCAGAAAGGGCTAGCACTCGAAGGACTGTAGAGAAATAAAATGCTAACAAGTTTAATTATTCACAATGGCACATTTATAGAGTATAATGTCACAATCAATGATTACAAGCCCACACAAACAGCATTGTAATAATTCTACAAGGCGTGTTCAGATGTGAAATAATTCAGAATTTGAAATCAATAGCATTTATAGACATTAGAAAATGTCAAATGGAAAATGAATGTCAGCATTTGTATTCTTTCTTGAGAGTTCTAACTTCTCAGATTCTATTTATTCCTTAAAATATTTCCACATAACTGAAAGCAAAAGTAAACATTTGCCCTTTCATGTCTCAACTCTTTCATCTGATTTGGATTTGTCAGGAAATTATTTTATGTAGAAGAAAATGGCAATAAATCATGAAAACCATGGTTTATTGAAGTTTTGATCCTTTGTCAGTGTCCCTTCTCTTAGCTTTTCTCCTTTATGTCCTTCTCACACTCCTATCTCACAGTGTTTTTATCCCATTCACTTCTCATCACCATTTGTTAGCCTTTCAAATAAATGCTTTACCACAAATAGATATTTAGATATTATTTGGTAAACACCACAAGATATTACTTTGGTAAATTCTTAAGTGAAAATACCCCTTATAGTTAAAACTAGGGAAACTGGAGCAAGGAGTGTATGGTAAATTTCTATACTAGCTTTCCAACCTTTCTGTAAATCTAAAATTATTCCAAAATAAAATTTAAAAAAATTCCCCTATACAATATTCGGATTCTTCCTGCTATAGCTTATCTACATTATTTATTGAGAACAGACATATATACACATGCACACTGAATATTGGAAATAATTTTTTAAAGATTTATAGTTATGTTCATTAATTACTTTTCCTTACTAGTAATGATAGTATTACCAATAGTTATTTTTTGTTGAATGCCTAATATGTGTAATGTACTCTATTAAGGCTTCTACTTATATTGTTTCACAAAATCCTTAAGTGCTATTATCTTTGATGCAAAAAATGGTAAAATGGTTAAATATCTTTCCCTAGTAACAGTAACTGAAGGATCCCAACCCAATTCCACTGCTCCATTGACTCCCAAACAGCACTGCCTACCTTTCAAAAGTTAATATTTATATGTACTGGATTCAATAGACTATAATTCATCATCTCCTCCTCTCTCTCCCTGTGTGCATGTGTATTTGGGAGAATGCTCAAAAATAACCCTGCCAAGAAGTTGCTATTAGTCTTACAAACAAAAGGAGGACCCCAATATTTCCAAGTAAAAGCTGTCCTATTTATGAAAGCATTCCACTGTCAGCTCTAGTTTTTGCTGACACTTTATCAGTTTTCCGCAAAAAAGATGTCTTTAACCATTTCTCTATTAATGGCGTGATGTCTAGTAACCTCATTTACCACCAAATTACCTATCAACTGAGAAAGAAAGAGAAGAAAATTTAATTTCAAGTTACTCCAGAAACTATGGCAACCAGGCTGTTTGGCAGCCAAAGGGTGCAAAATCCAGATTAGATAGATGGATATATTTACATATTCACTTTTACATTAAACAGAGTGGATGACACATCCCTGTATAAAACCTATTATTTAAACACTTCAAGTGAAAAGTGTTAAAATAAATGGCTCATGACTTATGAAGTGCTAAAATAAACGTTTATTTCAACACTATACATGTCATAAGCCATTTATTTCAACACTTTCTACTTCAGAAGACTCATCCAGACAAGAGGAAAAGATCTCATTTGCTGAGAGTATGTCAAGAGGCCAAAGACACAGAGGCTAAAATTGACGTTTTGATACTTGATTGCTTGGTTTGGGGAGGTTGGATGGAAAGGTATGATGGGAGGTTTGATGCATAACACCATGGTAAATGCTCTGTGGTAAACTGTTCATCAACACCGCCTACTTTGGCTTAATTTATTCATCACTTTTATCTTAACTGATGCTGAGACTTCAGGGCATGCCTGAGTTTTAAATTACCAATGAAATGCACTACGTGGGGTATTTCTGCAAAGAAAACATGTTTTAGTTCATGTATCCACTTATTAGAAGAGCCAGATGTAATCCAAAGTCTACAGGGAATAAAGCTTTCTGGAATAAAGGCAGAATTTTGTAAACACAGTAACTGTATATACTTACATAGCACTTACTATATGCCAAGCTCTGTTCTATGTGCCGTACAAATACTAAATGATTTAATCCTCCCAACAGTCAGGAGATGTTAGTACCACTATATCTGCCATTATCCAAATGGGGGAACTGAAGCACAGAAGAGCTGCGTAACCTACCCCCGGTAAACTCAGTAAGTGGTGGCATGGGGATTTTACCCCAAGCAGTCAGACTCTAGAGTCCACACTCTTAATCCCTGCACTAGGCTGCTGCCTCTTAGAAACAGCAGAATCTACTTTGTCTCATAGTCTAGAAGTTATATAGGCTTGATAAACCGTTAAACTCATCATCTCATTATTGGACAGGACAGCCCCAAATCAGTGAAAATTTCTCTTATTTTTAAAATAAGATCTCCAAATAAAAAGAATTAATAACCTTTCTATAAGAAATTAGTATTGATGGATGATTGAACTATTAAGCGCAGTTGATTAGGAGTTCTTTCAGCTTTACCTATTTTAAAACTTTATATTTCTACAAAAAGTTGAACTTCTGTGGATGAAATGAAAATGTCTGATAGTGACTGAAGTATTTCCTCCCAGGATATTTCTTATGGCTTGCTCCCCTGATAAAAATGCTGGTAAAATAGCTCCAATTTCAAGCAAATCCAATAGTAACAGACTTAAGATGCTGAAGCAATTTTTTTCTTGCTACCAATGGCAAGTCTCTCTCCTTTTCTTTCCTTCTTTCTCTCTGCATACTCCCTCCCTTTCAATTATCCTCTTATTTACCTATCATTTTTTCTTCTCCTTGTCTTCCATCTCTACATTACCACCCTCCTCTCCCTAGATACCTGTTTTTAGTACTAAGAACCAAATGACTATGGATTGCTTAATTTTAATACTTCCTATTTTAAAATAATTTTAGAAAATGGCAAACAATTAGAACACAATATACAACCATTTACTTTATCTGTTGCTATATATATATATATATACACATATATATAAAATTACACATCAGACTTTAAAATATAGATACCCCTCATCTGCTCATCCTAACTCCCTTCTCTCACCACCAAGATGGCCACCATCCAGCTTTTGCAAATTGGTAAAAGAAGTCAGGAGATTGAGGGGATTGTGACATATGAAAGAAATATTTTCAATGTATTACAATGCAAAGAAAAGTAATGAGATAATTCATTGTAGGACTATTTCGTATTTCAAAAGAGAGGACCAAAGAGTAGGAAAATTATGACATATATTGAAGAAAAAAGTCACCTATGATGTTTTTTCAAATAATAGGTACTATTATGGGGTAATATTAAAATATATGTTATTGGCTCATATTTATAAAATATCAGTATTTGATATCTTGCTATCAGATTATAACTACTTCAAATAGTATAACTGACATTTATTTACTTAGTATACTTCATAGATCACATCTTTTTAAAAATAAATATAATGAGACTTAAGATTTAAGGATTATTATTCAGATCACATTACAATATTTACTACTGGAACTAAAATAAAGAATACAATCTCTATATTTATATATATAGTCTGAGTGTGGATGTTTTCCAAGCTTTTCATCAATTTATGAAAAGTCCTATACCATGAATTAAAAAAAAAGAATTAAAAATGAATTTTTATAGAAATGTAATCTATACATTGAATGTTTTCAAATATTTCCATCAATTAAATCAATATACTTATTGAATACTAACTAACTGTGAAGCAGCTGATAATCTTGGAAGTGGTGCTATAAAAATGAGTTTGATATTATCCCTGTCTTCAAGAAATTTACAATCTAGCTGAAGGAAGACATTAATGAATTACTATAATACCTGCTAACGGCTCTACTAAAAACCTGAACAAATGATTATAGGCATTTTAGAAGGCAGAGTATGGAGGAACTGGCGTCACATATAGAGAGAACCACATATGCAAAGATCTAGAAATGCTTTGAACGTCAGATGTGTTTGTCACGGGATGTAGCATAACAGATGAATGGGAAGGGAAAGGATGGAGCAAAGGCTGGACGTAGCTGATACCTCTGGTGACCCAGCTCACATCGCTCAACCACCTATACTGCACTTACTGGGGACAGCTCCATACCAGCTCTTACTCATCCCAAGATGGCAGAGTCCCACCTTATGCTTCTGCAAGCCTTCTTTTTACTTTCTTTCCTCGAAAACTGTAAGAGCCTACTAAGCCTGCGAAAATGTACCCATGGAGTGTATGGGAGTTAATGAACCCAGGGACAAACCTCAAGCTTGTCGGTCGATGGGAGCTGAATGGATAAGTGCTCCTGTGTTTCAACATTCAGGTGGACAATTCTGAGAGATCTTACATTTCTCAGGAGTTTACAGGTATCATCTCAAAATAATGTACTCGTAAATTGACTTTTTCTCTTTCTGTGTGCCATGGCTCCTCCTTCATGCTTGCCTCCTTGGATCAATTCTCAAATAAATTGCCAGCATCTAAATTCTTGATGCAGGATTGGATTTCACAAGAATTCAAATGAAGACAGTGAAAAATACAATAGGGCCAGTTGGTGAAGGGTCCTGTGCTCCACACTAAGGACTGTGAACTTTTTCTTATAGGAGTGTGGGAGATAGGGCTCTGAAAATTTGTGTAGTGTGATCACAAGGTGAAGTGGTATTACAGCCTTTGTAACTGGTGGTAGTATCACGCAAGGATCAGAGGGGATGAAAGTAAAAAGGGAGTATTTATTAAGCCTTTGAAGAATACAGTCTGTCAGCACAAGCGTTTGGAGTAAGGCTACAGGGATAGAAAATGAGGGAAAAGATTTTAGTAACATTCAGAGATGGACTATATAGGACCTGGTGATCAATTATCTGGCCAGGCTAAGAGGAAGGGAAGAATAAAGATGACTCATAAGTAACTTTTTAAGGTTTTGAAGAGGATAGTAAATTTGGATTTGAACAAGTATCTGTGGTCACCTAGGTGGAAAATAGCCGAGCTACATAAGAATATGGAATATGGCCTATTATTTAATTTTTGGTTGCCATGCATAGTGTCTTAAGTATTGTGAAAGTGGTATTTTACAAATGTTTTATTTGTAAGTGGTGACGTAGAGTTGAAAGAGGTTGTAACAGAGTTGACCAAAGGAAAGCATTTGCTAAAATGTCCAAATGTAAAACCATGTATGGACTTTAGAGTCATTAAAAATTGGTAAAAATTCTGCTTTTCCCTCTTAGTAACAACTGTGTTCCTAATTTTAATCACTTTAACAATAATGCCAACAACAACTTGTATTAAATGAAATTCTGAAAATACTTTGAAACAGTAACATTGTTACAGAAATATTAGTTTTCAATTATATAGCATTGAAAATTGATGGAAATACTGAAGCATGGATTCTGAGGTTTCTGATGAGGATGATAATGAGGAAAATGGTGAGCGCTGAAATTTATTATCCTTACTACATGCTATCCAGGCCTTTAAGTACTTTTATACTTACTACCTATTAATAATGATGACAGAAATTGAAGAGATAGAAAGACCAGTGAAGCAAGGGCCAAAATATTCAATCAAGGTGAGGTAGTGACCTTAAAGTCAGTGGGTGAGATTAGGATGGCATAATTGGAGGCAAGGTCAGTGCATAAATTCAAAGTGCAAAATGAAAGCAAAAATTTCAAAGATTGGTCATTGAAGAAGGTATAATCTCATTAATTTGGGGTCAAATTAAAACTCAGTAAGATTTTTAATTCTTGTTTTCTATTTCCCTCTCTCCCCCATATCTGTGCAGGTTAAGCTAACCACACTAAAATTGGTAGATGATATGGACAGTGACAAATAGAGATAGATATGTACATATCTCTCTACATACATATAAAGTTAGCTTTCAGAGCTGTCATTCTTGGCACATAAAACACTATAATCATTTTATAGTTGGATGGCATATAATGCAATGAAAGGTCTTCACAAGAAAAAAAATATTATGTTTTCACCCTTTTACTTTTCTTCAGCAGTGATTAGTTCCAGAAATGTAAGGTATCATCACTTCTCAAAAAGCACTGTAGGTTATAAGATTGCTCCTCTGAAGTTGGCAACATATAATAAATGTGCTTTATTCCTAAACATCAATCAGTTTCAAGAATGGCAGTTGCTTGTAGAATGGTAATAATAGAAATAGTCAGCTAATAAGTACTATAGACATTAAAACACTGGATGACAGATGTTAAGACTTCTTGTTATACAAGAACACTTTCTTATAATTATGGTTTTATAACTAGCTACATCAGTTTATAAATATTTAATTTTAAAATTTCTGTATTTTTCAGTAATGGAATTTATATGCCAGTGTTCTGCACTGATACAAGAAATAGAAATAAGAATAAGATATAGAAATATTTCCAAGGTTTGCAATAAAAGCATCTGGATAAATTTGGTGGCACCAGGTCATTTAACCTAGAGTACCATGCTCAAATAATTACTGGAAGTATGGTCTGAGAAAATTTTAATTTATTACAAAAGCATGGAATTTCAAAAAGAAGGTTTGTAATAAACCTCACAATCTCCTTGAAGTAAAATATGCAATTTATGAAACAGTATATGGATACATTTTATTGAATGTTTTTGTATTAGTCAGGGTTCCCTAGAGAAACAGGACCAACAGGAGGTATCTGTAAATATGAGATTTTATAAAGGTGTCTCACACAACTGTGGGAATGCACAAATCTTAATTTCATAGGGCAGGCTGCTACTGGCAATTAATAAGAAGGTTGTCAACAAACTCTCCAGGAGAGGCTGGCTGGTTGAAGAAAAAGTGAAAGTTCTCTCTTCTCCCTTAAAGGTCTTCAACTGATTAGATTTAAGTCCAGCTGATTGGATTCTCTTACTGCAGATTTCACTCCCTTAATTGATCATAAATGTAATCAGCCGCAGATGCAATCAGCTGATCAATGATTTAATAAACCAACCTTCTGGTTTTTCAACCAGCCACAAAATGTCCTTGCAGTAATGGCTAGGCCAGTGCTTTCTTGAAGACACCTAGACACCATTACTTGGCCAAGTTGACACAGGAACCTAACCAGCATAGTGCTGTTTGATGAAAATGGTTATTTTCATTGGTAAAAACATAAATTCACTTTGTGTCAATTACATAGAGAAATTAGGTCCTTAACCAAACTGGAATTATATTTTGTTGGAGAGTGGGTTTGTTGACTTAAAAATTGAATGTAGCATATTGAGATGCTCAAGCCACATAGCTGACAGTTTAGAGCATAGGTGAGTTCTAGGAAGTAGCTGGAGGAGGTAATTTTCAAAAGCATAAAACTCAGATAAGTGGGCCATTGGCATTCCAAGCCACAGACATGGTTTGAAAGAAGACATGGGAGTCAGAACTTGTATTCCATTTTTAAGAAGCATGGAAACCACTGTTCACCTAGAATAGAACTTTTGCAAATTTTTTGGTCATTAAAATGTAGGGCAGGGCTTAGATAAATGCTAGACTGTGGGCATCTGGTCTAGAGCCACAGACTAAATAGTTTGATCTTTACAGTGAGCAACAGACTATTGGTAAAGTGCATGGAGTCCTCCCCAAAACATGTGAAACACTGAACTACTTGCAGTTTCTGGAGGATATCACATTTTTATTCACACCTCTGTGTCATTTTTCTTGCTATTTTTACTGACTTACATGTTCTTTCCCATATTTTCTCCTCCTCCTTTAAGGCCCATGTCCAATATTGTATCCTTTGGGGAGCCTTCTTGGACCATCTTCTATCACTATGTTCCTTCTTTTTGGTTCCCTTTAGCACTAGGAGAAACATTGCCTTGTATAATAGCAATTTAAATGCCTTTCTTTTCTTTAAAATTAGTTTACTCTCTTATCTCATTCAGCCTGGCTCAATTTTCACTTTCTCAGTGAAAAAAATATTGTTATTCTTTTTTGAATATTTTTTAATATTGGAGCCGCCCCCACATGGCACCCTCTATCTGCCTCCCCAACTTTATCTTTCTCCAGAATATTAACCATTATTTTACATATTTACCTACATATTCCTCTTTCTCCTACCACTATAATGTATGCTTCCTGAGGGCAGGGACTAGCAGCCAGATGACGGGGGGTTGAGTGGTGAATGAGGACTGAGAAATTGAATTTTCCTCCTTAGGACTGCTCTCTCTAGTCGGAATATTAATGGAGACTGTATCTTCCAAAGATCTTATGTTTTAAGACTCAGATCAAGGGCAAGTCTCTTGGAAAGTCTTTCCTAAGCATACAGCTGAGCTCTTTGTGCCTCCTCTGTGTCACCCTGGTACACAACCTATGTAACTGTATTGCCCTTAGTTATTTACTTGTCTCTATTTGTTCGTCAGATGGTGACTCCAGAGATGGCAACATGCCATACCACTTCTGGAGGCAGCTGCTTGCTTTTGGATTCCGGCTACACCACTCAATAGCTATGTGACTTTGGGAAGTTGCTTAAGTTTTCTGTGGCTCCTGTCAATGGAGATAGCAATAATGCACCCAGCTGATAGGTGATAATTAAAGGTAACAAATGTGATGCTACACAATTATAGGTGTGTGTCACTTAGTTCATGTTTAACAAATGTTAACTATGATTATGTGCCTGTCACTGAAATTTGGAAAGTACTTTATTAATGCTTGTTGAATGAAGACAGAAGAGGTTAAGTGAGTATTCTAGTTTGCTAGCTGCCGGAATGCAATATACCGGAAACAGAATGGCTTTTAAAAAGGGGAATTTAATAAGTTGCCAGTTTACAGTTCTAAAGCTGAGAAAATGTCCCAATTAAAACAAGTCTATAGAAATGTCCAATCAAAGGCATCCAGGGAAAGATACCTTGGTTCAAATAGGCCAATGAAGTTCATGGTTTCTTTCTCAAGTTGAAGGGCACATGGCGAACACAAAATTTCTCTCTCAGCTGGCAGGGCACATGGCGAATACAGCGTCATCTGCTAGCTTTCTCTCCTGGCTTCTGGTTTCATGAAGCTCCCTGGGAGGCGTTTTCCTTCTTCATCTCCAAAGGTCACTGGCTCGTGTACTCTCTACTTCATGGTGCTGCTTGCTCTGAATCTCCCATTCTCCAAAACATTTCCTCTTCTATAGGACTCCAATAAACCAATCAAGATCCACCCAAATGGGTGGAGACATATCATCACCTAATCCAGCTTAACAACCATTCTTGACTAAATCACATCATCCAGGGAGATGATCTTATTACAGTTTCAAACATACAGTATTGAATAGAGATTATTCTACCTTTATGAAATGGGATTTTGTAAAACATGGCTTTTCTAGGGGGTATACGTCCTTTTAAACCAGCACAGTGAGTAAGAGGGTGTTTTGGTTTGCTAAAGCTGCTGAAATGCAATACACTAGAAGTAGACTGGCTTTCATAAAGGGGATTTATTTCATTACAAATCTACAGTTCTTGAAGGGAAAGACAGTTAATTTTCATCTGCATTCCTCTGTGACACAGGAAGGCACAGGGGATCTCTGCTGGCCTTCTCTCCGGGCTTCTGGTTTCCAATGACTTTCCCCGGATGTTTCCTCTCTGCATCTCTAAACACCTGGGTCTATCTTGGCTCTGAGCACTTTATCTTCTGACTTCTCCTTTTAAGCCTCTAGCTGTTTAAATTAAGCACCACTATTGCGGAAGTCACTCCCCTTAGCCAACTGCAGATGTACTCTGCCACAGATGAAATGCAGGTGCTGATGATTTAAGCCCACAGCAACAGAGCAAGTAGGCACCATCACCCGGCTAAACTGACACCTGACCTGAATTATCACAGAGCATAAGTAAGGAATCTCTGATGAGAAGGTAAGTAGAAACAAGAATCAAGATGGAGATGTGATTCAAAACAACACAATAAGTTTTTGAAGTTTGAGGATTTTATAAAATAGGGGTAAATAATAGGGACAAATTGAACACACAGAAGAGAGTGTGGAGTCAAAGTCCTCGTTATGAAGGAGAGGGAACTATTAGGTTTTCTTTGATGAATTTGTTTTTGCGAATGAAAAGATCGGTCCAGATGAATGACCCTAAATTTGGTCACAATTAAAAAAAATACAGGTCAGAAAGCCAATCCACAGAGTTACTACCTTGACTGTGGTTATATCAATTGGAAATAAAATAAAGGTAAGTTTTAGCAACACTGGGCATGTCCAGACAATTTCCTTTAGCTCGTTGAAGTCTCAGTGTCCTCACATGTGAATAGGCCTATGGAAGTACCCATCTCATAGAATTAAAGAAAAAACTGGATGTAAAATGACCTTGACATGTCGTAAAATTCAATGAATGTTAACTCTTACTCTTGTCATCACCACCTCACCACTATCATTATGATCATCGTTATTAGATTTAGCATATTCTGCTAATTAATCAAGTTCATTGCTTAACTTTCTGAAAGATCAAAAAAGATACTTTCCTTTAAAACTTGAAGACAATTTTGTTTTGTAAATGCTATTGTCATTGGAGGATGGCCATTTGAGTTGATAGAGGCAGCATGAAAACTAAATTAATCTTTATTTCCTTTTATGAATTTATATTTTGTCTTAGCTTTTGATCAAAGGGTCTAAAGAATTAGCAATTTGGGATACATTTACTGGAAGGTGTATAAAAGACAATATGATTCTTATTTCTCTTTCCCTTTCAGGGAAATTATAAGACATTTTCTGATAAAGAAAATAATATCAGACTTAGGTATATAGCCAGTTTCATTCTTTATCCATGCTGGGAGAGAAACAATGAATGTTACACTTCATTTATAATTTCTGCTGTGAACATGATAAGGACTAGTATATTCTCAAATCAAATTAATCCACAGTTGCAGCATTTAAAATACAGTGAAAATCCCTAATTCAAGTGTACAGTATCACCTATAAAGCCAAAATAAATGGGGTAAGATAAGAGTTCTCAGCCTTGGGTTATAGTGTCAATGCAAGTCTTGAGCTGTGTTAATTCAACAAGCTTGATCTTGATTGCCAAAGCATGCTTGTCAATATTTAGCTCCCGGGGGCATGTCAGGAGCCTTTATAGAAACTAGCTTAAATACAAAATAGTATAGCAGGATTTGTGATCCTTTTCCTAACACTCAGATTAAACTGCTGATTTTTTTCTTTTAGCGTTTTAAACCAGGAACGTGTTTTCCATACTGCTACAATAACATGAAGAGGAGGAATTGCATAGAAGAATTGTAAATGTTATTAGGGTTTTTGAAACCCAGATAAAATTCTGTCATGTGAAATCACTACAAGGCCTTTATCCAAGGTTGAAATACCATTTCCCCACCATGATGATGATATAGAAAAAATGGAAATATTGGAGATATTGGGGAAAAAAATGTTAATCTGGTATCAGAGAAGAATGTAATACAGATGAGAAGATGGGTCAAGAGTCTCATACCCTTAAAAATAATTAGTTTTCAAGTTGAATACCTCTACATTTAGAATCATCTCCTACAATGAATGATGCTGTGAGGTTTCTAAACTTCTATAGCTATTATTCTTTATCATTTTAAGAAATGACACACTAAAGCAATTATAATTGAGAAAATATAGTGGGGATCAATTTTATAATGATGGAAATCTACATCTCTTTTATGACTAGAATAAAATATGGTATGAAAACTAGTATATTTTCTAAATAAATACATTTTCCTTGCCATCAGACTTGTTTAGGCATAATAGGTATGGATTCGATTTCTGTATTTTCCTTGTTATTGAGGCTGACAAAGCACTCTATGAGGTTAGACATGAGGAAGACTCTGATGAAAAAAATGTTCAACATACATCTCAGATAATTAAGAAATTATACTCTTCATTTTCTGTGGTCAAAATTTTCATACGTCAGGTTCTTATAACAGGACTGAAATGGCCTTGAGATTATCTACTTTTTTTATGCAAAATAATGGCTAAGAATGATATCAGATCTGAGCTGCAACAGAGAAAATCAGAGTCAAAGAAGTTAAGGGCCAGGGTGTGATGCAGCTATTTTTGGTTATCCACAGATAGCTATGGTTCCCTCTGCTGATTTCTAATGCTTCAATGGCAAATGTTCTCTTCTCATTCTATAAATATCTGAACTGAAAACCCCAGTAGTTCACAGAAACATTGCCAGTCTTATTTTACCATATTTATTTTACTAAGCTAAGACAAATTCCTTAAATTCTATTTGAACTTTTATGTAGTGATAAATATCCCTGCATAGTCACTAAGTTAAGCTTCCTAAATATCAGTTGACCCTTACAACACAACACTTATCATATCAATTATCATGTTTTTATTTTCAGAGAAATGGTACTCATCAGCGTGTGCCAAATTTTTAGCTATGGGAAAGACAAACCTCTCAGTTTTCACTCATATTTTACCTTGCCTTTTCTGTGAAAACTCCTTCCGTTTCACCCTAATGGATAACAATGGCAAAATCAAGGACAGATTCACTGTTCCATTTATCTTTGGACACTGTCCTTATTGGATTCTGAGAATCTTAAATATCAATGACATTATACCATTCTCACCCTGTTTATTACACTCCTATCTCACTGGTATTTTTACTGTTTTCCAATTCTCAAACTGATGGTACTGAGTCTTTTGCATGTCCCTTTCCTTCCGGCTGGTGCTCCAAGTACCCATATTATTACATGATTGGCACCTTTACATCAAATAAGTCTCAGCTCAAATGTCATATCTCAGAGACACCTTCCTTGAGCATCATCTAAAGTCCTGTCACTTTCTCTAACATGATGGATTGTATCATCTAGTTTTGCTACTATCACAGAAGTTAGGAATATCTGAGATTATCCTTATTTATTGTCTGTATCACCACCCTTCTCTACCTCTGCCTTGCTCCCGCCTTGTTCATTGTTCCAAGTCGAGAGTATAGAACACGACCTGGAATATGGCAGGCTCGTCGATAAATATATATATTTAATGGGTAAATAAATGAATCAGAGTTATATGCCCAACAAAAAAATTGTTTTAAGAATAACATTTGTCTTTACCAGTTCCTTTTTGGGGGATTTGAATTGCAGAATTTGTGTCATTGTGATATATAAGCAATTGTATCATCTATCTTCTATAATGTAGTATATTGTTTTTGCAAAATACTGATTGTGAGATGAACTTGGTCCTTTAACCTTCTCATTAGACTTTTAACCATAGTTTTCTTTAATCACTTCAAGTCTCCTACCAAGTTGATCAATTTCAAACATGTTAAACTACCTACTTGAAATTGGGACATTGGGCATTCTTCACTTAGATGATTAATTTTCTAAGAAAACCCCATTCATTGTAGCTTAGGTTTGATTCTTCTACTAATAATTTTACAAATCAAACATTTCATATCAGAAATATTCTATGACATTTTTATTGAGAAAGGTAACATATTGTGCTTTGAGTAAAAGTAAAACTGACTTTTAAAGTCACATGAATTTAGCACCATTGAATAAGGTTATTTCCTATTACCGGATTTTTTTTAGATAAAAAGACTAGATATCCAGAAAAAAAAATGCATTCAAAGTTTCACAAGAATTAGCTCATAGCATTTTTTAATAAGATGGGAATTTCAGAGAAATCCTGTGCTGGAAAATATATGATTTGAAACTCTGAGCTCAGAAGTAACATCTACTTGGCTTGGATATCAAGAATACTAGCCAGAGGGCGGGCCGCGGTGGCTCAGCGGGCAAAGTGCTTGCCTGCTATGCCGGAGGACCTCGGTTCGATTCCCGGCCCCAGCCCATGTACCAAAAACGGAGAAACAGAATACAATAAAACAAGAAAATGTTTAAAAATGTTTCCCTTTCTTCCTTCCTTCCTTCCTTCTATCCTTCCTTCCTTCTCTCTGTCTTTCCTTTAAAAAAAAAAAAAAAAAAAAAAAGAATACTAGCCAGAGAATTAAAAAGCATACTTAGAATCAGAATGCTCGGCCATTTGGAGAGGATAGCTCTACGTATGGACAAGGTGCATAGGGAGCATCAAGACAGTATTAAAAAGCACCACCTACACCAGATAACATAGCTCTGCTAAATCTAACATAGCTGTGGTTCTTGGGTCTTTGGTCTACCCATGCTATTCAGTTCAATACTCCCTAATATCTCCTCAAGCTACAAGAGCATGTGGAGTTGGAAACACAATTCTTATCCTCTCTGAGTTGGGATAGGTCTTCAAGGTATTCAGAAATTGTAGATTGAAAAGGATTACTGCAGTTCTAGTTTGCTAGCTGCCAGAATGCAATATACCAGAAACAGAATGGCTTTTAAAAAGGAAAATTTAATCAGTTGCTAGTTTACAGTTCCAAGGCTGAGAAAATGTCCCAATTAAAACAAGTCTATAGAAACGCCCAATCTAAGGCATCCAGGGAAAGAAACCTTGGTTCAAGAAGGCTGACAAAGTTCAGGGTTTCTATCTCATCTAGAAGGGAACATGGTGAACACAGCGTCATCTGCTAGCTTCTTCTCTTGGCTTCCTGTTTCATGAAGCTCCCTGAGAGGCATTTTCCTTCTTCATCTCCAAAAGTCGCTGGCTGGCAGACTCTGCTTCTTGTGGCTATGTTGTTCTGCTCTGCTGTCTCTGAATTTTTCATTCTCCAAAATGTTTCCTCTGTCATAGGACTCCAGGAATTTATCAAGACCCATCCAAATGGGTAGAGACCCACCTCCAGCTAATCCAGTTTAATAACCACCCTTGATTAAATCACATCTCCAGGGAGATGATCTGATTACAGCTTCAAACACACAGTATTGAATAGGGATTATTCTACCTTTATGAAATGGGATTTTGATTAAAATGTGGCTTTCTAGGGGACATACATCCTTTCAAACCAGCACAACTACTCCAGATCATTCTTCAATTTTGGTGAGGATAAAGAGGCTTAAGATATGATTTAGCATCTTCAGTTTTGAGGATATATAGATTTAGAATCCACCTTCCCAAAAATTCATGACCATTCTGAAAAACCAGGTGGCATATCCTCTTTTTCCAGCAGTGTGCTTTCTCTTAAACCCCTGGGAAGAAGTTTTGTTGTCAGTGAGAGAATATCTTACTTAAAATGACACCCCCATTTTATTAGTATACATGGGCAATCACTTCCCCTCTTTGAATCTTGATTTTCTTATCCTGAAGTGTTCACCAGGATTTTTCAGAGGATTAAATGAGAGAAGAAACATGAAAGCAAGAGTGCTCCGAGAGCCCCATGGAGACACATCATTTAGTCCTTCTGACAGCTTTGGTTAGCCAAGCACAGAGTTCCCACTATCTGTCAAAGGGGCAAAAATTACACCAAGTAGAGGACCTGAGTCAGTGGTAGTTTTCCCTTGGGAATCACCACCATAGTCTCTCGAGAAGAAGAAGCAATCAAGAGCTTGGGCTGCTCCAATCTTGCCTCAAAGGTCAGATTTTTGAGTATCTAATGATGAAGTTTAAATGGTTTGCTATTTTTTCTTATATTCTTGGCAATCTAGAAATATTCCATGACTATTACAAATGATAATCATGAAGAATTTTTAGTGGCATGACAAAGTACTTATAATAAATTACGTGAAAAAGAATGAGACCAAACTCCAGTATATAGTGCTTTATGTATGATGACAAAGCATGTATTGCCCATATGTATAGTTGTGCTGAAATACAAATATGTAAATTATATACCTGTAGATAAAGCATGCACATAAATATATAGACTGGAAAGAAAAATAAAAAAATATTAACAGTGATTAGATTCACACGATAGAATTACTGGTGATTTTTAGCTTCTTTTTTATACTTTCCTTATTGTCCATATAAAAATCATATTGGTAATAATTGGCAATAACTTGGATGCATAAGATCCATTGATTTTGAAGTTATTATGCTATAATGTGGAATAATTTGACTTCAGGGCGATATGCTATATTTCTGGTGATCTTGTCACTCACCACGTCTGTTCCCTTTTCCCAGTTTCAATTGAGAGCAATGAATGATTATGACTTCTGCCATGAAGGCATAATGTACCTATTCATAAAAAGGAGATATATTTTATTTCTTTTCCACACAAATGTTGTCCAAGTACAGTGCGCCTGTTACTTATGCTTGCCTGTTCTAGATGTACATTTACTAATTATTTTTCCATGTGAATTCTTCTATAAAAATGCAAATTTAACATAAGATTTAACTTTCAAAATCATCCCTTTGAAAAGAGAATCACCTTATATTCAAGGTCTTGCAAAGTCTCTCAATTTTGTAGTACCCTCTCAAAAACTTATTTTGAAAAAGAATCTACATAATGTGATATCTCAGAAATTTCAGTAATCATCTGATGGAACTGTTTTATACCAGAAAGCAAAAAAGCAAATCAATTCAACACTGATTTATGTAAATATGTATTATTCTTGCTTGGAGGGGTATGACCTCTTAACTGAAAAGGCTTGGTACTGGAATAAAAACCCTTTTGAAGATCAATTTAAAAGTGATTGCATTGTGAATATTATGAACATAAAAGTTTTATCTCAAAAACTTAGAAGTAAAAACATCTTTGGGAAAACTGTATTAGAGAGCAAAAAATTTCATTGATAAAATATCACTATTATTGATATTCTGTATGAAGTTTGAATAAACCTATTTATGACATGAACATGGGAAAAGGTTTTCTCCAAATTAACATATTATTTATGTAAATGCATGTCTGGGTAAGAAAATGAAGATAAAGTAAGTGTTATTAATATGTGTCTGAAAATTTTATTCACATTCCTAAAATTAATTAACAAATTGGCTAGAAAAGTGTGTTTGTTCAATTGTCTCACTAGAAAATGGAGGATTGCCTTATATTTAGAGGTACCTTATATCTGTACATAAACTACTGTTCTTTGACAGTCAATCCCCTGAAATTTAAGTCTACGAACTACATATAAAATAGTGCAAACTCTAATCTACAATAACTCATGGATACAGATTAAAATACTGGATACAAACACTTATCTAATGGATCCTTTTTTTCATATCACTTATCCCAATTTCAGCCATCTTTATGTTTGAGTTATTCCCTTACTAGATTACAAATGCCATGAAAGATGGAACCATGCTCTGTTCCTTTCACTACTTAATTCCAGGATAGAGCCTGGCATATAGTAGGCACGCAACAGGAAGAAAGGAGGAAAGGAGGGAAGAGAAGCAGGCAAGAGGGCAAAGAATCACTAAACAATGTCTTATTATGGATATCAATTCACAAGCAATGGGAGCATGGGTTTAGCCATCCCAAGGAAGGGTTTGTGGCCCTTACAGTGTGAAAAGCATCTCGGTATTCCAGTAAAATGTCTACACACTCAGTACGGTTGCCTTGGTCTGCCTTGATCCACCTTCATCCACTTTGCCTTGTTTTGTATCCAAACCAAGGGCTGACATTCCTCATAGCTAAGCTACCCCTTTGGGTTCAACCGCAGTTCACTAGAATAATCTCATTAAAATACACATCATCTGTGGAAGTTCATGAGCTAAGCCATCTATATCATTACTCAAGAACACAGACATAGGCTATGAAGGCTGTGAGGGGATAAAACATAGGGCAGGTTAATTCTGTTTTGAGTGCGGAGCCAGAAAAAATGTAGTATATAAGCAGTACCGGCCTTAGGGCAGTATTTAGGACACAATATTTGGTTTGAGGAAAGGCAGTGCAGACTCTGGGAATTTGTCTGCTAAAAGCGAGAGGGACACAGATCAACACTGTCTATTTAAATTTTTCGAGGCAAGCTTTGCTTATTCTGAACATTTTAACAGGAAGTAAGTATATAAAGTCTCTCACAAACTGCTTTACATATTTTGAGCAATTTTTAGCTATGAGAATGTCTGCTCTTTATTTAAATATCTGCTACTTGTATCGATCCCCCAAACATTTGTTGAGTACCTATTACATACCAGGGACTTTGCTAATAGGAGATAAAAAACAAACAAACAAAAATCAGGTGCTGAAAGAACTTTCAGACTGGTAGAGGGGAGAGAGAGAGAGAGGTAAGCAAATAACCACACAAAATAAGTCTTTTAGCAGAGGCACACTTAAAGAATGTGGAAGTTCACAGAAGGGAACATCCAATTTAGCTAAAAAATTCACAGACGTTTGTTTGCACATTAAGGGGAAAAAATGGGATTTCCCCAGAGAGCAAAAAAGCGAGAGGCAAGGCATAGAGTGTGGGGAGCATAATGTATATGAAGGACATAGCGAGTCCCTGTGACTGGTGCACAGTTGAGCGCTGGCTGCTGGCAGGGAAAACTAAGGCTAAAAGATTCTTAGGGGTAAACTTGTATCTTTAATACATTTGAAAATTGGGTGTGGTATTGAGAAGATAGGAGATGGGAGAGAAATGAAGGAAGGAAAATCAGGTAAGAGTTTATTTCAGTAGCCCCACTCAGATATGATCTTGAGGTTAGAAGAAATGGACTAGTTCAGAAAAATATTAAGCAATCAAGCTCCATCGGCCTTGGAAACCAACCAGATGTGCTAATACTTACCAAAACCTTTACTTTTTATTGTAAGAGAGGGAAATGTGTATTGGAGCTAAAATTATAAAAATCCGGGAGGTTGTCATTTTGAATTCAGTATTTTTCAAGAAATCTGTGTATTCCCTGTCCTTGGCTAGATACCATAAAGGGATTAATATCTAATTCCGAACGTTTAAAATTACTCTGAAAGCCTCAGGGGCAAAAGCCTCAGTTTTATTAAAGCAGATTAAAATAATGCAGGGAACTAATTCTTAGGGCATAAAAGTACAGACCATTTTCAATTTATTGCTCACCTACCACTGCTTTCCTCTCAACCACAGCCCAAAACATTTGTAATCCCCTGTCCCACTTGGGGTGAACCACTGAATCACAGTATGAGCCTGGAAGGACATCCACACTTAGAATAATTGATCTCAAGCATGCTCCCTTATGTGGCATTCACTGCGTTCTTCTCCCTGAAATATATTTGTATCAATAACCTAAGAACCCTTATATCACCGTGTTCCCTTTTAAGAGCAAACTGGTTTCCGGAGATAATTGTGAGCCTCTTTCTGAAAGATTTTTATTTTTCTGCAGTTTGAACATAGGGCAACAGATTGTGTCAAAGGAAAACAAGCACATTTTTCTCTTTTAAAAACTCAAGTTTTGAACACCTGTGAAATGTCTCAACTTGATTTGCCACTCAGCCAAGGCCTAGAAAAAAATTACTTAGTATTGTTCATCTTTTTCTCTAGTGTTTCTCCAACTTTCTTCTCCTTTTGGAATTATTTTCTGGCCAAGTTAAATAAAAACGTGGCAGAGAGCATAGGCATGGGAGCTTTTTTCTTGAGAGGACTACATTTAGCTAGAAGCATATTCTGTTGCTTCCAATTTGAATCTTTATTTGCACAACAATTAATCAGTTATGGTGTCTTTTAACTGAGTAAATGATCAACAACCCCTCCTAAATATGTTAAGGAGTTCATTTCCATTTGAATTCTCCTGACAAATACTAAAATAGATAACCTTAATAAGGCTCTAATGAGATCATTATAACTAGTTTTGTCTGTATTTAAAGTACAGATTTAAGATCTTCATTAATGATTAACTACTGGAAAACTTTCTTCAATCCCTTGAGTTATTTTTAAATCTCGGAATACTATAATTACATATATTCAATCATGAAATGTTCCATGATGTTGAACGCAATTGAACTTTGAATAAGAACAAGCATGTTACAAATCTTGGCTGTTTAAAAAGGTTAATCTTTAAGTAGATTAATGACATGTAGTGATCTTCATTTATTTCAAGCTTTTATTGACTGAGGAAAAATACGTCACCACAAGCCATTTTATACCTTTCTAAAGAGATTTATAGGAATGATTTCCCTTCAAGTATTTTAACCACCAGTACCCTGAACTTGCTAATTATAAGGTGTCTCAGAGATTGGACAAGTAGTATTGCATCCCATCACTAGTGTATTTATTTTCAGTTGTGCTCAATAAACAAAGGACAATTTACCCCATTAAAACATGTTTTAGGCGAGAGTGGTAATTAATTACAAAATAATATTTGAACTGAAATTAATGTGCAAAAATTTCAACCCTAAAGTTATTTTGGAAAAGAGAAAATATGGACATGGTACTACAAAAATCAAAGAGGAGGTAGAAATGTGGAATGTTTCTTTTCAGTAATATGAAATAGCTATTTTCAAAAAATAAGTTGTAGATGACTGTATTCTAAAATCAAAACATATAATCTTCAGAATTAAATTATGATTTAAGGCAAATTTTCTATTAGTCTCCATCAGAGAGATGAATTTTAAAAAAGTAATTTTCTAAACCTGTTCTGACCTTTCAAAATATCATTTTCCATGCACCCAACATAACCAAGGGTAAAACTCAATATTTCCTGACCCCTGAAATCTTTGCAAAAATGGAATGAAGAATCAACCCAGAAATTTATAAATTATGTTGAAGAAACAGCACAGATATTCATCTATAATGTAGCTAAATTATTCTCCTTTACAAGATAACACTTTTTTAGTATTGTACAACTACTTCCATACTGACCGCATAATGGCAGTTAATTTAGTAAAGTGTGAATTTTTCCTTCTGTATGTGTATCAAGCTTTAAAAAGTGTAAGAGTAACTAATTTCTGGGAAGGTGGCTGAGTAGGGTAGGCTGGATTCATCCCTACTCCATAGAAGAAAATACGGAATGGGGGAAAAACAGCTAGGACAGCAGTTGCAGGGGTTAGTAATTGAAGAGGGTCTTCAGTATCTCACAGGCAGGAGAGAGGCAGGGAGTTCAGGGCAGGAAGTGCAGGCTGGCTCTGATCAGTCATGACCCACCAGGAGCAAGCAGCTGCATGCAGGGAGGTGCACATCTGAGAGAACAGACCATTCCTCTGTGTAAGCCTGCCCCAGCTGCTGGCTGGGGAAACCACTCCACAAGGCGTCAGCAGCACTCGCTCGTGTGGAGCTCAGAGGTGTGCCTAAACTTCCATCACAAAAAAGCCATGCCACAGGGGCTGTCATCAGTCGCCTTGCTAACCACCATATCTGTCCTGTCAGGTGCACTGAACAGTGGATTCACGGGCACCAGGAGCTATGATGGGATCCCCCGTCCCACCTGCTGGGACCAGCTGTTCCATTACTGCATGCGGGAACAGCACCCCTGTAGCACATACCATCTTCCCAGCTGGCTGCTAAAGTCAGCAGAGGGACCGGCCTGAGGGGAGGAGGTGCCTCAGGCGTGCCACCTGCTGGAAAGAAGTGGTAAGTGAAGCCTGGCAAAGTCCCTATCTGCCTATTTTTCTAATAATATATTTTTAATACCCTTATTGATATCATTATTCTTTGTTTTTATTTATATATTTTAAATATATATGTATATATATATTATTTTCTCTCTCTTCAGTTGGTACCAGTCTGAGTTCATTCAAAATATATCTTGGGGTGTCTCCTTCTGACTTTGGGGCCTCCTATTGCTGAGGTCTGTTTTTTTAATTTTTAATTCATTATTTTTAATGCCTTTTCTTTTATTTTTTCTTTCTTTCTTTTATTGAGTGCATGGGCCGGGAGCCAAGCCCAGGTCTCCTGCATGGCAGGCTAGTGTTCTGCCACTGAACTACCTGTGAACCCCTGCATAGCTTTTAATAGACCCTCAAGTAGAATTGTATCCCCTACATGAGATTCAGTCCCTGGTTTGGTGGGGAATTACTGACAAACCAAGTGCAAAAGGGAACCTTCAACTCAAACCCAAGCAACTACAAAACTTTAGACAAGTGAAGTAAACCAACTTGCAAAATAACCTTATTAGGATAATCAAATGCCATGAACACAACAGAAAAGCATAAAGCCCATGAAGATACAGGGAGAAATGGCCCAGCCAATTAATGAAATCAGAACACCTTAGAGGGAGCAAAGAATACAGAGTAACTGCTCAAGGATATTTATAAAGAAATAAAGGATATCAGGAAGACATATCCTGTAGAAGAGCACAAAGAAGAATTTGAAAGAATGAACAGAAAAATAGCAGATCTCACAGAGATGAAAGATACGGTAGACCAAATTAGAAATACACTAGAAACACATGACAGCAAATTTGAAAAAGCAGAAGGAAGAAAAAGTTGGTTAGAAGACAGAACAATTGAACTAGAGTGCACAAAAGAAAAAATGGCAAGAAAGATGGAAAAAAATGGAACTGGAGCTTAGGGAAATGCATACAACAAAAAGTACACACATATAAGAATCATTGGTGTGCCAGAAGGAGAAGAGAAGAGTAAAGGGCTGGGAAAGTCAACTGAAGATATAAACCAGGAAAACTTCCCAAGCCTTATAAAAGAAATAAATACACAAATCAAAGAGGCCCCTAAAACCTCAAGTAGAATAAATACAAATAGGCCAACTCCAAGACATATACTAGTCAAACTGCCAAATGTTGAAGAGAAGCAGAAAGACCTGAAAGCAGCATGAAAAAAACAATCTATTATACACAAGGGAAAACACATAAGACTGAGTTCAGCTGACTCAACAGGCACCAAAAAGGCAGTGTATAATATATTTAAGATCCTGAATGAGAAAGGCTTCAGGTCAAGAATTTGTATCTAGTCAAGTTGTCCTTCAAAATGTAAGGTGAGATTAAAATCTTCAAAGACGAGTGGGCCATGGTGGCTCAGCAGGCAAGAATGCTTGCCTGCCATGCCAGAGGACCTGGGTTCGATTCCCAGTGCCTGCCCATGTTAAGATAAAAAAAAAAAATCTTCAGAGACAAAGAGAACTAGTCAACAAGAGCCCTGACATATAAGAAATACTAAAAGGAGTCTTGATAGCTGGAAAAGAAAAAAAAGACAGAAGAGGGAGGTCTGAAGGAGGGCATATATTGAAGAGTATCAGTAAGGGTAACTTAAAGGGTAAAAATAGAGAGAGGTAAAAAATACACAGATCTGACAAATAAAAACTAAAGGATAATATGGTAGATTCAAGAAATACTTTTAAAGTAATAATAGTACAGCATTCTGCACAATAGGTAGAATAACCAGACAGAGGATCAAGAAAGAAACAGAGATTCTAAACAGTGTGATAAATGAATTAGACTTAATAGACATATATATATCATTATACCCCCAAATGCCAGGATATATATTCTTCTCTTGCACACATGGACTGTTCTCCAAGATAGATCATATGCTGGGACAGAAAATAAGTCTTTATAAATTTAGTAAGAATGAAATTATCCAAAGCACTTTCTCTGACCACAACAGAATGAAGCTGGAAATTAATAATCACCAAAGAATCAGAGCTTCACAAATATATGGACACTATATTTGGGAGTATGACACTCTTAAATAATCAGTGGGTCAAAGAAGAAATTGACAGAGACATCAGTAAATATCTGGAGATGAATGATAACAAGAATACAACATATCAGAACTTATAGGATGCATCAAAGGCAGTGCTGAGAGGGAATTTTATTGCCCTAAATGCCTATATTAAGAAACAAGAACAACCAAAACATGAGGACTCAACTCTTCATCTGGAGAAATTAGAGGAAGAGCAGCAAAGTAACCCCAAAGCAAATAGAAGAAGAGAGAAAGTACATAAAGAGGTGGTACCTGACTTTGAAGAAAACTTTGAATATTCACTCTGAAAGAACTTCAAGAAAGGCTAAAAATTTAGAGGTACCTGCTTTGTGGAATTCAGGGAAGCACAAGGGACTGAAAACAGGAACATTGTTGGAAGACTGCTCTGTAGAGGTAATGGACCTCAAGTGTTCTTCCCCACCCCATGCAGTTAAGTTTTTAGCAGTCTACAGGAGATCAGAAATATATTCTATGAAAGACATATCAGAGACACAGCAGATGTTGAAACAAGTGGAAGGCTATGATTGAGAGAGGGGGATGAAAGTAGGGGGAAGAAATGAAGTCAGTATTTTGAACACTGGGACTGTCATTCATTTTCCCTCTTTTTCATATAGAAACGCACAATGTGCTGAGATTTGAGGATTCTTCTCCTGAAACTAGTTATCTCCAGAGAAAAGATTTCTAGGTACTTACATCTGAGAGCCTTCCTCACTCCTGGGGGAAAAGGTGTTACCATTCAATGCCTGTACACTGAAGTCCCTTAACTGATAATTTCACTCACATACTCAGAGCTTTCAATCAGCTTTTTTTCTCATTTAAAAGTGAGTTGAGAGAGAGAGTCCCAAATCTCCAGACATCTCAAGGAAGTCTACTACTTGAAACAGAGAAATCAAAACAAATAATCAAAAGAAACGCAAACGTTTTATTGCAATTTGCTTAATTGCATTTCTCAGAATGAATTTTTTTTTTTTTTACAAATTGAAGGTTTGTGGCAATCATGCATTGAGCAAGTCTATCAGTGCCTTTTTTCCAACAGCATGACCTCACATCACATTTCTGCCACATTTTAAAGTATTCACGTTTTTGTTTTAGACATAATGCTGCTGCACACTAAAAGATTACCGTATAGAGCAAGCATAACCTTTCTATGCACTGGGAAGCCAAAAAATTTGTTTGACTTCCTTTATTGTGATATTCGTTTTTTGTGTGTGTTGGTCTGGAACCAAACCCACAAGAACTATGAGGTTTGCCTATAAAGGGATAAGGATCCAGAGGAAACAGTAAGAGATATAAGAATTGAGAGAAAGCAGAAGTAAAAAAAACAATGCTGATAGGCTCCAAGAGAGTCAGAGAAGGCATTTCATCCAAAAGATCAGAATGTTATAAAAAAAGGAACTATTGGAAAACAAGAAAGACTTGTAAGAAATTCAGAATATAATGGACAATAAAAAAAAACAAAACTGTGGGTCTTGTAAAGGATGTCAAAGAAACCTTCACAAAGAGAGAACAATAAGGCTAAAATAGGAGAAAAAAGATAAAAAATCAGAGAAGAATGACTAAAAGAAAGAATGGAGAAAATGGAGATGAAAAATCATAACAAATAAAATAACACCAGAAAATTTCCCAGACTTAAAGGTATACATTTCCAGATTAATAAGGGTCTAGAGCACAATAATTAAAATGGAATACCCTCATTTTGAAAATCATATCACTAAAGATAAAGAATAGACCTTAAAAGGAACTGAAGGACTGGAAAGGAATATAAAATATATTTTATAAAATATAAACAAACGAGCAAATACCAGTTGGGATGAGATTACTCAATAACAAATATAAGAAAGTGGAATAATAGCTTAAAATGTTCAATAAAAAAAATCAATGTAGATTTTATGCCCAAGTAAATTGATGTGTTTAATATAGAATAAAAGTATTTTCAGATGCATAAACTGGAAATTTTATCTAAAATTTCTCAGAATGCTTACAGTATATCAGGAAATGCTAGAGATAATCTCCAAATAAATAAGTAAATGAACTAAGAATGAGGAATATATGATATTCAGAAATAGAGAATCTAACACAAGGTAAAGGGCACCCCTAAATAACATAAATTAGTCATACATGGCATAATGGTTTTTTTTACAAAAACAGTACTAAATTACAATAACATCAGTAGTGTATAAAAATCTATATCTGTTGAGTTAAATATTCCTGTAAATGTCTTACCAATCTCATATTAAAAAATAGCTCAGTATTGTTTTACTTTGCATGTCTTTGTAAATTGAGTGTTAAAAGTTTTTTTCATGTAGTTGCTGGCTATTTTTCATCCATTGCTCAAGGCTCTTTAAAAATCTATCTTTGGGCGGTGTAACGGTGGTGCAGTGGCAGAATTCTTGCCTGCCATGCCAGAGACCTGGGTTTGATTCCCGGAGCCTACCCATGCCCTCCCCCCCAAACAAAGTCTATCTTTACCTTTATGTAAATTACGGACTATTATTAATAGTTTAATTGTAATAGTATTGTTTCATCAACTGTGTACAAAGGTATCATACTAATTCAAAATGTTAATAGTGAAAATTGTGCATGTGGGGAAGGGAATCAAACCCTTGTTTGATGTACAGTATGATGTACAGGATGTACAGTATGAGAACTCTGTACATGAGTTTCTGTAAATGTTCAACTGCTTTCATTAAGAAAAAAAAAACAAGAAAAAAATCTTTTTCTAGCTTAAGCCAGAGCAGCCAAGGCTGCTTTTTTTGGGGGGTGCATGGTCTGGGAATCGAACCTAGGACTCCTGCATGCAAAGCCAGCATCCTACCACTGAACCACCCATACCACTGCACCACCTGTGCACCCTGAGGCTGCTTTTATTGGTTACACTGTGATATTTTGTTATGACCTTGCACTGAGGGATGTTATAACCCATTGGTGTTAGTGTGTAGATTGAAAAACTTTTGTTGAGGATCAGCTATTGTATTACATATGATATTCTCTCAATGAGAAGTCATGCACCTTGGTTCTGAAGCAATTGCTTTATTGCTATCTTTTGAATACTATTTTATATTCACCTTTTCATTTGGCTCATGCTTTTTTTAATATACATAGTTTTAAAATTATATGCAGTTAAACATATTCAACTTTCTCATTGTATTTTCCCATTTCTCTTATCTTTAGAAAGCTTTCCTTTTCCATTCTCAAATAGAGTAAATCTTTACCTATTTTTTCCTCTTTTTAAATAGTTTAATTTAGCACAATTGTTCTTTACGTTATCTATAATTTATTTTTCAGTACAGTTTGAAGAAAGGATATTTGTAGATTTGTTTCTAAATAGCTAATTTACCCATTGATTATCTGTTTAGAAAAACATCTTTTCCTATGAGTTGAGAGGCTTCCTTACTACTGTGTTATATTAGAACACACAGTCTTTTTCAGGGTTCTGTGTTCTGATCCATTGGTTTATCTGTTGATTCTTGTGTCATGAGCATTGTTTTCATTATCACAATTTGGGGTTGTTTAAATTATTGGTTGTGTATGCTCTTTTTCACCTTTTCTTCTAGTTGAATAAATTACTTAGTCATTTTTCTCCTGTTTGCTCTTGCTCCTGAACTGTGAAATTATTTTATGTTTTAGAAAGAAAGCTGATTTCAATTTTGTCATTGCATTAACCTATAACTTAATTTTAAATAAATGCCATATTTACAATAAGTCTTTTACTATAAGGATATGCCATGTTTTGACATTTATTCAAATCCGTGTCTCTATGCTCCAGTAGTTATGTTTTTTTTTTCTTTCAGTACAATATATTCATTGATAAGGGTGGCTGTTTCATGTTGTTTGTTTTTCTGCTAGCATGAATTCTGGTATATAGGGAAACAACTAATGTTTGTATATATTTGCTGAATAGTGGAGGCTCTGCTTCCCTAAAAGTAGAGGCTTTGTAATCAGTCATATCTGTACCAAATAACAATGAACTTGAGTCTCTGGTCCATTTTCCTCATTTATGAAATGATTCTCCAAGAGCTGCTTAGCTCAGTGCCTGGCACAGAGAAACCCTTTAATAAAAGGTATCTGCTATAATACCTCACCATCATCATTGCTGTCACTCCATCATATACTCCTTTACTTCTGAGATTTAAAGCTTCTTTTGTGTGTATTGCCTAGGTAGATAATTGAGATAAGTAGAACATCTCAAATAAAAGTAATTATGTTTTCTAAAAGTTTATCTTTCTACCTTCACATTACATGTGTTTGACATAATTTCCAGAAAAAATTGTTAAATTACAATGTCCATGATACATCTTTGTATTATCCCTTACTTTTATGGAGATATTTTAAATATTTTCCCATTACACATGTTAAATATGACTTGAAATTTTGGTTTAAGGTTGATAGTTTTGATCATATTGAGACTTCTCATTTCAGTTTTCTAAAATTTTTTAAGAAAAGTTGAATTTGAAATATTAGATACCCTTTCAGACTCCTTTGAGATAATTAACTTTTTCATATTTTATATATTCACTAGTATGTCATGTTAATGATACTCATAATATTAAGCCACCCTTGCATTCCTAGAATATTCTTTCTTGATAAAGATGCATACTTTTAAAATATATTACTTAATTTAAATTCCTAGCAATTAATATATATTTAGAATATATATGTAAGATTGGTCCAAAGCTTTCATTTGGTACATTTAAAAAAATAATTATGTGGTTGCTTCATAATGTATTTTCCTTTTCAGAAATTTTCATAAATTATTTATGAAACATTGCCATAGAATAAGCACAATATAAATGTCACCCATATTTTACATGCAAAGTTTAGTTTAATCATCACAGAAACCCTCTGAAGACAGAATTATTCTTATTCCTATTGTACAGATGAAATAACCTCAGGCAGACAAATGTTTAAGTTTTGTAAGGTCTCAAAATTTATTAGTTCAAAAGTCAATGCATTTAACTGCTTACCATGACTTTGATAAATATTGTTTTCAAATTATCTTACAAGACTACTATTCCCAGGTGAGGTCCTAATTTCGAACATTCATTCAACAAATATCTACTATGTGCCAGGCACTCTTCTAGCTACAGAAGACACATTAGTTAACAAAATATCCTTGTTCTTATAAAGTTTACATTTATTTTAGTGAGGAGAAGCAGATGATAATTATAATAAATGCTTAAATTGTTTTTGGATTGTGGCTAAAGCAATGCTTGGAGGGAAATTTACAGCTTTACCTGTTTATATTTAATATAGGCATATATTAAAAAATGCCTAAAATAAATTTTCTAAATTTCTAACTTCTATTCTACACATCTTGAAAAGAGAGGAGCAAATTAAATCTAAGTAGAATGGAAGAAGCAAGAAAGAGAAAAAATGAAAAAAAGAAAATGAACAAAAGCTAGAGGAAATCAATTCAACCAAAAGCTGGTTCTTTGAAAAGATCAATAAAATTCTTAGGCTAGATTTATGAAGAAAGAAAGAGAAGATAAAAATTACCAGTATCAGGAATGAAAGAAGGTCAGTCCTATAGAGCATAAGACATTAAAAAGATAATTAGAGAATATTATAAATAGGTACACATAGTATATATATCCTCTTAAATTTTCTCACTTCAAATGTCTTTAAGGTTTTAAAAATCTGGTTTTAATTTGTGTTCTTTTAGTTATCTAATTCAAGAATGAGAAATTTCAAGAAACCTCCTGTTTAGAATAATAAAAATGTGCATACCTGCATCTCCATTTACTTACCCTTCTTTTTTCTCATTAATTGTTCTTTGTTTAAATAATCTGAAGATTAAGACCTAAACTATTTAGTTTTAAAATTTTGTTCTTATTTGAAGCTTCTCTTTCAGGATTAATTTTTGACATAGACATTCAGTTTTAAAACTCAATTTCCAATACTTAGTTATGCTTAAACACATAGTTAACTTTTAAAAGTCTTATCATTTATGCAGTGACCTTCCAACTCCTGAGTTCCTTAATTTAATTCAGTGGGTTTCAAACATTAGTGTATCTCAGAATCACCTGAGGCCTTGTTAAAACAGACTGCTGGGCTCTACACTCCTGAGTTTCTGATTCAGTAAGTCTGGTCTTGTCCCTGAAATTTTTTGCATCTAATAAGTTCCCAGGTGATGCATCTACTGGTCCAGAAACCATAATTCAAAAACCACTGTTTTAATTCAACATTAAGTTGTTTAGTACATATATCTTCAATAGCAATTTTTAAAAAACTATGTGGATATATTTTCTGATCCTTCCTATAGCTAAGAATTTTCCTGATGAATTCACACGTGAATAACAACTTGATGTTATTTAATGTTTGATGACCCTTTCTCCTAAAAATATGAAAAAATCTGTTCTTTTTCTGGCATTTAGTGTTATTGACACAATGTCTGTGGCTAGCCTAGGTTTATCCATTTATTCTTATAATTCAAACTATTTTCCAAAATATGCCTAGGTAGAAGTCTCTTTACTGATTTTTCATATTTTTACATATTTTTTCATTTAAGAATATTAAAAATTTTTTAAGGTATGCTTTCTTGAGTTAATATTTGGAAAGCACCAATTAACTGAGTTAAAACAAAGAAAATGAGCTTAGATCAGCGACTGGTACATGGTAAGTGCTCAGAAAATACTAGCTACTAGTAATTTTTCTGCTGTCCCACTCCCATTCTGCCATCTCATCATTAATTCTTTTTTGGGTTGTCTATCATTTTCTCTTTCATGATTTTTATTTCTCTGTCCTGCTACTCTACATTTCTGGAGCGTTTCCTAAGCCAAATTATTGCATTTGGCTCTGTCCCAACAGCAATGTGGATTTCATTTGTGCTACTGTAATTTTGCTTCTTTATTGTCAGTCTTTTTTTTAACCCATCGCCTTATCCATTTTGTATCTTCTTTTCTCAGTCTGATGGGAATTGTTCTTGTTTCTTCTATGTCTATTTGGTCGGGCAAATCTACTGTTTAGGACTAGTGGTAGATATAAAAATTAACAGTTTAAAGACAAATTGGCAGAAGCTAGCAGATTTCCATGGAACACTGAGAAACGAACGTGGGATGGTTTCATTTTTCCCTCCTTGTCTTGATCTCTGACACTCTTTGGGGATGGAATTTCTGTAAAATTACATAAATTCCAGTAAATGATTACAAGGAATCTTGGAGTCTCTGATTCTACTTGAACATCTTGGTTTGTGAGGATTACAGCTCTTAAACTTTAGGCACCACCTCCAGCTACTCCGTGTTACCCTCACACAGAGAGAGATGAAGTGTCATCCTCTTAGATCTATCCTGGGCCACTGGAACAACACCAATTCTGCCTTAAAGTAGGTATAAGAGTGTTAAGTGCAAGCCCCAAGTGCTTTATGCCTCTGTTTTTATCCACTCCGTGGTTTAGGAAAAACAAATAAAAAAACTCAATGACTTTTGGAGAATGTCCTTACAATAACAGCCTTTTCAATATCCAGTCGTACACTATGTTTTCAGAAATATCTGGTTAGGAATTAGGAATGGCAGAGAAGGATTGCTAATGATGTATCGCACCCCCCAAATTTACTTCCTCTAAATAAGCCTCAGTAAATAAAAACTTAGTGGAAATTGCTTGACAATTCTGACAAATGGCTAAATGTCAAGTCAACTTTTGATTGTTCTTTTGAATTTTTGTCATCCTCTATGCTTTCATATATTTTAATGAGAATTTTGGAGAGTCTACCTGAAGGTCTGTGCTGGTTTGAAAGGATTATGTGCCCTAGAGGAGCCATATTTTAATCCTGATCCATATTGTGGGGGCAGTTGTTTCTTTCAAGCCCTATCCAACACTGTAGGGTGGAAACTTGATTAGATTATCTCCATGGAGATGTGACATATTCAACTGCAGGTATTAAGTTTTGGTTAGAGGGAGATGGTGTTCCACACATTTTAGGTGGGTCTTAATTAGCTTACCAGAATCCTTTAAAAGAGGAAACATTTTTGAAAAGAGTTTCAGAGCCAAAGAGCCGTGAGAACCATGAGAGCCCACGCAGCCAGAGACCTTTGGAGATGAAGAAGGAATACGCCTCAGGGAAGAATGTCATCAAACAAGAAGCCTGGAGAGAAGCTAGCAGACGTCGCCATGTTCACCATGTGCCTTTCCAGTTGAGAGAGAGAAACTCTGAACTTCATCGGCCTTCTTGAACCAAGGTATCTTTTCCTGGATGCCTTAGATTGGACATTTCTATAACCTTGCTTTAAATGGAACATTTTACGGCCTCAGAACTGTAAACTTGCCACTTAATAAATTCCACCTTTTAAAAGCAGTTCTGTTTCTGGTATATCACATTTGGGCAGCTAGGAAACTAGAATGGGGTCCATTCATTTAAAACTTAAATTCCTGTATTTTAATTACTACTAATAGAATAACCACCTAATAATGACAAATTTAACCTATCAAAGATATATTGTTTCATTTTACCTTCCCTAAAATAAACATCTCAAATATTTACTACACTAAATTATTATAATTTATAATGGTGACATTCTCCATATTAGTTTTTCTCCCCCCCACCTACACCCCCAACACCCCCACCTCTGACAAAGTGGAAATTGAAGACCACAAAACCAGAATCCTCTGAGAGGCTTCTTGAAAATAAATACTCCCGGTCTTCACCTCAGAGCTACTGTATTGGACAGACTCTGGATCCAGGAACTGGCATATTTTACAAACTCTTCAGGTGACTATTAATACATACTATAGAGTTTGGTAATCCCTGCTGCCTTACAAACCTATACAAAAATAGTGGAATCAAAAAAAAAGTCAAGAAATAGTGCTGCAATAACGGGCTAGTCACATGGAAAAGAATGAAATGTGATCCCTACCACACAGCACACAAAATAAAATGGTAGCAGCTAAGAAAGGTCTTTCAGAAATTATTTAGAACAATGTACAAAGACTAATACACTTCCCTACTGCAAAAAAAGTTACATACCCCCATCTTGTATAAACTTACTACTAAAAATAGAATTTGGGGACCTGGAAAGGCTAAGGCACAAAGACATTTCAACTGCAAAAAGCATTACTGTTATCCCAATTAATTTCCATTATGTTGTTGTGTTTTTTTTCTTTTTGGCATGGGCAGGCTCCAGGAATCGAACCTGTATCTCCGGCATGACAGGGGGAGAATTCTGCCACTGAGCCACCATTGCACCGCCCCCATTATGTTTTTATTTTGTGTTATTTAATAGAGAAATTCATAACTCTATTTTAACATTGGACTACAGTAAAATAAACATCAATAACAAAAAACAAATGTTTCATGAATAAAATTCCAACACAAGAATTAATTTGAGTCATTAAACCTTTGGCATCTGTCTTGAAAAGTACATATGTTTTCTTGTGTTATTTCTCAGTATGTTAATATGAGAAATGCGTGAAGCAGTGAGGTTAATAGGAATACTGAGAGGTTTACTAGACCACTTGCAGTATAATTGTGACCTGCCATTATTGTGAATTTTTTAAACAGTGATTAATTTTAGTGTTATGTTTATAGATTATTTTAGTCTAATTTTTTCTGTGTAAAAGAAATACAAAGTAGCTCTCAATGTATTTTCTTCCTTCAATATGTTAAAAATACTACAAAAGCATAATGCAGTAAATTAATACAGAAGAAGCAGGAGAGGCAAGGCAACTAGAACACAGTGGTTAAGCACAAAGTACCAAGAGACAGACAACGTGGCTTTCCATAGGGGAATTTTCCACCTGGATGCCAGCTATGTGACTTTACAGAATTTACTTGACCACTCCATGCTTGATTTTCTTTCTAAGTAAAGCAGGTCACTAATTATGTCCACCTAATCAGGGTGTTTTTATGATTAAGGGACATAATATATGAAAAGTTCTTAGTGTCAGTCACATAGTATGCACTTAACAGATATTAGCTACTATTACTCGTGGAGGACTCAGACGGACAAGGAGCCATTCTGGCCAATTCTGAAAAAAGGAAAAAAAAAATAATAATAAGGCTGAAGAGGTGGTAACCACTATCAAAAGGAATTGTATTTTCCTTTTGCCTAACAACAAAAGAGGTGATTGGGTAAAATGTGTGCTCAAGCATTGGGTGCTCTGAAGTCTGTAACTATATGAGTAGCAGTAAAAAGACTGTAGGAAAAATAACCGGAGGTGAGGAACCTACAATGAATGGTAAATTAAAAAAAATTAAAAAAATTAAAAAAACAGTGGCACAGTACAGAACGGACAGGAAAATTTTTTCATGGCTTCTTTAAAAATTTACCAACCCTAACAGAAATGCAGCAGGTTGTACACAGAGGTAAGTACGTTAAATCTTTGTATTTGTCAAAATGAAAGCAGTAGTAAAACATCAAAAATCTCAGTAAGTTGAATGGATTTTATAGATTGAGATCTAAACATTTTCTAGGACTAATTGCAACCTAATTGTTGACATTTATTGAGCTCCTGTTCATGTCGGGTAGTGTGCTAGGCGCTTCACATTTATTAATTAATATTTGCATCCTGAACCTCACCTCAGATCTACTGAATTAGACCCTCTAATAGCATAATGCAAATGACTATTTAATAGTATAATTGGAGTCCTTCTGTTGCAAAATGCAACATAAGGTTTGCCAAATATAGTTTTTCTTTCTTTCTTTCTTTTGCTTCCTTTCTTCTTTCCTTCCTTCCTTCCTTCCTTCATTCCTTCCTTCCTTTCCCTCCCCCCTCCCTCCCTCCTTCCTTCCTTTCCATTTTTTTGCAATAGCAGTTCTCTGTACTTTGTTCCTAATGAGAAATAAACTACATAGGACACAAAAGTATTTTGCATATTTGAAAAATTACTTATAAGTCAAAGTTTGTGTTAGGCACTGAAGAATCAAGGAAATCTAAGATACTGTGTATTCACAGACTTTTTTTATTTTATGTGTTTTTTTTAGTGACTGAAAATGTGTTCTCAGATCCAACATTAAATAAAGCATTAGAATCACTTTTTTGTTTGTTTGTTTGTATTGTTTTGTTTTGTTTTTACATGGGCAGGCACTGGGAAACAAACCCAGGTCTCCGGCATGGCAGGTAAGAACTCTGCCACTGAGCCAACATGACCTGCCCTAGAACCACTTTTAAAACATACAGCTTCTCAGAAGAAATGGCAAGTTAAAAGGAAAAATATTTGGATGGTTTTCACTTTTCTCTTACGAAAGTTAAAATGGGGATCTTTTCTCAGCATTAATGGATTTTCATTAACATATATTTAAACATCTATTTGAGAAATAATCAATTGAGATTTGGTCACAAATCTGGAAGGATGTTCTGCTCAGTACTATGCTCCCAGTAAAAATGTTTATCTTTCTATGTTCTACAGCAGCGAACCACTACATTCTGACCATCAATAAGTATTAAGTTGGATTCTTATTAGTGATGACAGCTTATGTTCTATCAGTAAGGATCTCTTAATTTGCAAAAGTTCAACAGCACATCAAAACATTAGGTAGGGATTGAGGCTGTCTGGTCAACCAAACTTTCTGAATTGTACACAGCTGAATATTAAAAATTAAATTGGTTTTTGTTGCATGTCAATTATATGTCTATAATTTTGCTAGGCTTTGGAGAAGATGAAGAAGAATAAGCAACGACTCATGCTTTCAATAAGGTAATCATCTGAACAGGGGAATGAGCAACCAGAGATGCTAAATTAACTGAAAAGCCTAGAAACATTCTTTGACCTCATGGCTTCTGATCCATACACCTCTTTCTAAATTATTTCATACACATTAAATTTCTTCATGGCATATCAGTCAGATGTGTGCTGAGTATTTCACCCTCTTATTACCTTATTTATATTTTATTTTGCTTTGTTTTAAGCCAGGGGAAGTGAGCAACGCTGTGTGTTTCTTTTTCAGTTTCAGAAAGGGCTTAGTAGAGGTTTTCTGGTCCATAATTACTTCGCTACTTCCCCACCTTCAAAATAGCCTTCTGTGCCTCCTAACCCAATGAAAGGGTAGCAGTTCTGAATTACTTAGTAGTGCTTTTTGCAAGCTCAGTTGAAATTATATAGGAGATGATACTGTTGCTGGGACAAAAGATGAATCTGTCCAAAAAGAAGGAGAGACAGTTTCGGGAACACTCAGTCATTTGTAACTGACTGAAGATTATAGGAAGAAGGATGCCCAAAGTTTGGCCTCAGCATCACAGTTAAACCAAACTCTCAGAGAGTTTATCCAAGTCAGTAGGAAATAAAGTAATTTATTGCTGTACTGATGATAGCTTCATTTCAAGAAAACCTTCCATACATATACTTTAAAAAGAGAGTAAGGCTAATGCTTCCTCTCCTTTTTTTTTATTCTCTGGAATGAATTTGAGACTTTCTCTGAATCACATAGACTCAATTTTCCAATATTAAGACTGAGTGATATAGGTAATATGGAACCATGATTTTAACAATTATTATGGAAGGGTACAATCCCAGATTTTTGAAAACAGAATGAATTTTAATTAGTGACATTTGTAGCCTATTAGAACTACATTTAGATGAGACTTACCGAGGCAGATAAGTAGCTTAAGACATTGATTGCAATGCCTAAAAGTTCATCTTTGGAGACAGATATGAGTTTGAATCCAGACTACGACATTTCTTGTCGACAAGTTGCTGAACCATTGTAGTTTAAGTTTCCAAGTCTATAAAATGGGCCTAAAGATATCTACCTCATATGATTATTTAAATAAGAATGCATGTAAAGTGTTTAATACACATGAAGATATTGGTCAGAGGCCTTGATGCTCTCTAATAATTGATACCCATTGCTTGAATGACCGGTTTTGCTTGTCTCGCAAAAACCTGGCAATATAAATTTTTAACCACCAACACCAGCACATATTAGCTTGCATACTGGGACTTATAAAGCCACACCTGGAAATTTTCTTAAAATTGCTGATAGCACTTTAGGAGACATAGTTAACTTTATAAAAAGAGGAAAACCAAGGTACTGCTCAGTTGTCATAAATTTATGTGAAGATGAAATGAAATTAGCTAGTGGTCTTCTCACAAATGGAGGAACATGCATTGTTGCACTTCACATGGAAATAGGCATATTCCAGGGGTAAACTGATTTTAATGGAAACATTATGGCTCCCCCATCTACATATGTATTATTTCTTATACTGTATATGCCTGAAACAAAATCTAGTCAAGGTATTATTCTGGTTCTCTGTTCTCAACTCCTCTTTATCCATAATCCTTCCCCTGCCTTAAAATAAAGGCATACTTCTTTTATAGTCTTAAATATTAGAAAGACATATTTTCCTAAAGTGTAAAAATTCTGGGGCACCAAAGTGATAACTCAAAATACACGTAATTTTTAAAACTTTTTAATTCTGAAATACTTTCAAACTTTTAGAATGGTTATAAAAATAATACAAGTGCCATACAGAAAACTCAAACATAGCCTTACCCTCCCCAGATACCCAAATCCACCATTTTAACACTGCCACAAAAACCATATGATTCTTTGTATCTATCCACCAGCTGTCTATCTATGCATCTATCTCTTTGTCTATCTATAAATCCATCATCTGAACATTTGAATGTAGGTTGTATGCATGAGGCTTCCTTTGTGCTCATCTATTGTTTCCATGATTTCCTTTAGTCCCTGTCCATGGTATCCTTTAGCATTTTGAGCATATTTAGGATCAATTTTTTTTTTAAGTCTTTGTCTGATAAGTAGTCCTAGGTCTTGTCCTCATCATTGATGGCTTTTAATGTTTTGATTTTCTCCTTTTGTCAGGCCATCACTTTCCATTTCTTCGTATGTTTTGTAGCATTTTGTTGAAACCAAGAATTCTGATATTTTAATGCGCTGTTGCTGGAATTCCAGCCAATGACATGGCTGGAGCTGACAAAAGAAGAAAAAGGAGGAGAAGGAGAAGGGGGAGAAGAAGGAGAGGAGGAGGAGGAGGAGGAAGAAAGAAGGAAAAAGTGAAAATTCCTCTTCCCATCTTTTCACAGTGGCCTGTGTGCTCTCCTTCGAGGTTTATCTTGTAACGAGTTGAGAGGATAGCTAGAGGCCTAAGAATAGGGGCCTCCCTGATCTTTTCTGTGCTTTGCTCTTGTCTTGGGCTTGACTGTGGCCCCAGGAATTTCTCATTTACGTGGTTCCAAATGCCCACTCCTCCCTAGGCAATAGTTTCCTCACAGTCCTGGGCACTTCACTGATGTCTTAGAGTGAGCAACTCTCACCCCAGGCAGCACAACTTGACTCCTGTTCCACACATCTGCAGGAGCGCTGGTTGAGCTGCGTCCCTCAGGCCACCACCCAGGAGAGATGCCAGACAAGGTCCTCTAGAAACAGGACCAGGGAGCAAGTGAGGATTGGTGGAGGGCAGCCAGGGCATTACGGCTTTTAAATAGCCTTTTTCTTGATTTGGTACTTTCCCTGTTACTGCAAACCTTTTCACTGTTTTTGGTTAACTTTGAGAAAAAAATGCTTCTGCCAGGTATTGCGGAATTTTCAAAACAATTGTCTGAGGACAGAGCCCTGAAGTGTTTCTGTTACTGGTTTAAAAAAATTATTGTTTTTAACGATTGGATAACAATCTTTTTGTAAATCAGGTAACTTCTAATTCTATTGCTATCAATGAAATTGAAGGAGAAACCAATCAAGTTGCCTAATAATTTTTAATGCAAGATCACTGAGGAATTTATATCTTATAGCATGAAAGATGCTCAAAGAGTTAAGCGAAATGGTTCTAATAAAACTCGTTCTAGTCCCCGTTACTTTTTTTTAATATGAACCAGAGATTCTATCAGAGATTCGCATGGTGCAAAATTGCTGGGGCTATACACCAATGATTCTTGTATCCAGAGAAAGGTGGCCGGCAGCTTCCTTACTGACGAGCAGCATCATGAACAGACTATGACAATGACTTTGGAAGTGACTCAGTGCAGACTGCAACTTTGTGCTAATGGAAGGGACATTACATGGTATTTTTACCACTGTTTATCTTCCTTCTTCTAGTGATAAAATATATCATTGTATGGGGATGATAAAACAGAAGTAGATAAAAAGAGAAGAGCAGTAAGTTACCAATACTTTTGACTCTTACATTCTAGGAATTTGAGAAAATAAATTTAATTCATAGGTAAGTCCTCATCTTGGGAAAGAACTGTTGTTATTTAATATAAAGTATCTGCATAAGGAAATACTTGCATAAAGGAAAACACAGTATTTCACAATCGTGCATTTAATTTTACCCTTGTCTGTTCTTTTACCTGTTTTCTCTTCACAGGACTACTAATATACACAAGTGGTCTTCTGAGGTACTCAGAATGGATTATCTTTGCATAAACAATGGTTTGCATTCAACAATTAATCTTAGATAGGGTGACAGTCTCTTCTATTCTGAGACCTCAAATAATGTACTTTACTTTTTCTAAGAATGAATTCTGACCTTATTTACTATAGTTTTTTTTGCAGATATTTAATAGTGGACAGAGATTCTACATTTATTTATGGAATACCTTAAATCTCTAATTTTAATATTGAGGTAAGCATTTGGCATTATTTTGGAAATAAGATATTCAAACAAAATATTCAGTGACACTAACCTTTCTTCATTTAATTTCCAAAGTATGGTCCACAGATCAGCAGCAAAAGCATCATGTGCAAACTTGTTAACAAGGCATATTCTCAGGCCCTTCTAGTTACATATCAGAACCTCTGGGGGTTGGGGAGAGGTCCAGCAATTTCTATATTCTGACAAACCCTCCAGGCTCTGATGCAATTACAATTTGAACACTACTCAGCTACTGAAATCTTAAAGCAACAACAGAACTTCTACATATGTAAAAAAATGACTGAAATTTAGAAGGTAAATAAAAATACTTCCCTTTGCTAGCATACATGAATCCTGATATATAAAAGAAAAACAATGTAAATCTGAAATCCAAGTTTTAAAGGCTAATTTAATTTTCATTATGTAATTAAGCATTTGCTTCCAGCAGATTTCCAGATCTTCAACTACTGAGAGGTAGTGACATTTTTTTTTTTCTATTTTTTTGCATGGACAGGCACCAGGAATCGAACTGGGGTCTCCCACATGGCAGGCGAGAACTCTACCACTGAGCCACCGTCGCACTGCCCAAGGCACTGACATTTTGATGGTCCTCTAGATATTAGGAATAAATGTATTGGCTTTATAGTCAGAGTGATGCTGGACAGTTTGGTCTGATGCTTAGGGATTTAAGCCAAAGAATGGATAAAGCTGGTGTGGAATCTAATTCTAGTCATGCCCTCCTTTCCTAATTTCCCTTTTCACTGTTTGGTCTTCTTTCTTTTTTCCTTAGGGAGTTGAGTGATTGATAGTCTAATCCAATGACTGTATTACAGCCGCCTCAACTAGAACTCTTTTCCTTATCATTAGCAGTTAGCCTATGGTTAAATTCACAGCTCACTGCTTGGTACAGCCCCTGAGATTTAAGGGTCTGGCCTTTAGAAAATATTTAACATAAAACTGAAATCTTGACATACTGAGAACTCAGTCCTCTGCAAGGCTTCTTTAATTAATCCAATGTACTGTACCATTGTTCTGATGAGACTGTGACATGGTGAACTGTTTCGGAAGCTTACAGAGATGTGTAGTTCTAAATTAAATAGTCACTGACATATACCTACACTGATTTTTTTAGTTCAGTAGATATACGTGAATCTGTGAATATTTAAATTCAATCTCAAACAGTGACACAATGCTTTGCATTTTACTTTTATAACAGAAGATTTTTAAAATTAATTTCAAGCCTGAAATCATTTTTTTATGAACAAACACAACACATAGAGGAACGAAATTTAATAATTTATTACCACTGCTGCGAAGGTAAGTTTTCCTAATACGCTTGTCAGAGTCCTATAGTTTACAAAGTCTATGAGATATTATCTCAGGAACTGGTACATAAATTAATTTTTTGAATATTGAACAAAAGAAAAACGTACGTGATAGTCAGGTACTCTAGAATTGGTTGGCACTTAAAATACTGTTTGATTCTTTCATTTATCTGTAGGACAATAGTTATTTAAAAATACCTAAAGAAAGAATGCAAACCTTGATCTACTTTAAACCTTTGCCCTTACTCCAGTCCGTCGAAGAGCTGGAAGCATCTATGAATATGGCAGCTGAGTCCCAGATGAAAAATTATGCATCTCATAAACTGCTATTCTGCTGAAATGTCAAGCCAAGGCAAGGCTGTACCTCAAACTCAGCACTTGGCATTTTCCTTCTGTCTGCTTTGTTGCCATGAAGCAAACATGAACAGTGAGGATTTGTGTAGGGCAGGTAACAGGCGAGCTCACTGTCAAAAATCTATTATTAGGGCTCTGATCTCCTGCACAGACCAGTGACGTCCAAACAGTGAGAAACTCAGGCTCCAGGAAAGGCAATATAATGAAAAAGACGATTCTTTGTCAATCTGTACACGAATATATTTAAATGAGATTTAAATGAGAATATTTCTAATAGTGAGCTTCTCGCAACCAAACTGATAATATATATGAAAAATGTAATTCAGCATCTTTATTTGATATGCCTACTTTTGACTGTTCTGAAAATACAGTACATATATATTTATATAACAAGGTCTTTAATAATTCGATCAGTTCAACTTGTGATAGCCTAGGAATGTTTTCACACAGGTGAATAATAAACCACATTTTTATATTCTTTTGGTACATGCAGAGAAAAGAGAAAGTGAATATAAAATGGAAGATTCTTTTAATTATTCCTTTTGGCATGATTTATCAACACATTTTTTATTCATTTAAATTATATCTTTATCTATTGGACTATTTTAGACATTTCAATGTAGAAGCCTACGCTCTTTTAGATAAAGATGATGACAATAGATGGCCTATATTTTATGACAGATAGTAGGTGTACTTTCTAAAAGGATTTTATGCATAAATAATCATGTGATTGACATATAAAAGCATCCAAGCCATTAAGAACTACTTCGTAATAGAAAAAAAAAACATAGCAATTCTGTATTTTATGGTATAATTGTAATATGTAGTATGAGAACTTGTTGTGATCCTCTCCAAATTTTCAGTTGCTTGCATGTGTGAAAATTGCTATTTCAAGAAAAATGTAACTAAAGCTTCTATTTCCAATCTTTTACAAATTTTGTCATCTTCCTCATCTTACACTAATATTCACTAATAAATACATTAAAATAGAGGGTGCAAGGGTAGTTCAGTGGTAGAATTCTCACCTGCCATGCGGGAGACCTGAGTTTGATTTCCAGCCCATGTACTCCTCCCCCACACCCCCCAAAAAATACATCAAAATAAGATTAAATGTATACTCCAGCCAGTAGCACTAAATTTGTTTTTAGTGTCCAATCACACAGTATGCTACTAAGCCACTGCATGGTCCCAACAATTCATGCCTAACTAACTCTTTTAAAAACAACTAAACATAAAATATACAGTATAGCATCAATGCTTAAGCTCCTTTTTAAATCTACTATATAAATTGAAGTTTGTGTAAGTTTTCTGAGCTATGTGCTTTCACTCACTTTCAGCCCTATACCAAGATAGAGCTCAAATTACTAGCAAAATTTCCAACTTATTTTTTTTTATGGGTATTTCTGTATTGATTTTACAATTAAAGCATCTCTTGGGTGCTTGTGACAGTAAAAGCTCAGTGAGGACTTGGTTCTAGGAGCCCACACAGCTAGACTTTGAATCCTTCATTATTTACTTGTAAACTGTAAGAACATAAGTGTCATATGCCATTGTCACTTGTTGTCAAATACACAATCATTTCTAAGCCCTTCTGTATTATACTACATGTGATTAATAGACTAGGGTCCCTAAAATAGAGCGCAAACGTTGATAGCCTTTTTGATGAATTATTCAGAAATTAATAATAGAGCATATAACTATTGATTTTGAGCAAAGTGTGTTCTATTGTTTTAACTAAGTTGATATGGGAACAATATATTCAAACAAGTATCCCGTATTTGAAATTAGGACAAACAATCTCCTTTGTTTCCGGTAAAGTATGCTCAAACTGGCAAATGATTTAAAATAAGCTGACTTTTCAAGCTTGTAGGAAGTAAATTCTATTTACTATAAAATCTATATAATCTAAAGTATCTAGTAACATTAAAACTAAATTGTATTCTGTAGAGCAATTTCAGAACTCTTTCTTATGTGTGTGTATGTTTGTGTGTTTGTAAATTTACTAAACAAAACATGTACAGGACAGTTGAGTAACTTCACAAATCTACATTTATGCTTCCACCCATTGATTAAAAAAAAGTATTTAAACCAACAACAACTCCTGCAGACAAGTTTTCCCCATTGAAATATACTTGGTTTTTCTCCTGATGCAGCTGTAAATAAAGGTTATCTCCATGGAGTCAGTTATAAGAAAGACAATGCTAGTCTATGCCGTGCAGGACTCATTCTTAACCATCTCTCAAAGAAGCTTATCCATGGGGAGGATTTCATGGGAAAATGTCACACCACAGCTGGATAGCACCTTTGATACAGATTCTAGTGACTACTGAGTTGGGGCTATCTTAAGATGCCCTCCATATCTGGGGACAAGGCTGAGAAAAAGGTCAAAGTTTCAAACTAAAACAAGAAAAAAAGAACTAAACTACAACTAGGAAAAAATCATGAGTAATTCACTTAAGGATGAGGTTTACAAATATGTTGTTTAAAGAGACTGGGTTTTTTTTTTTTATCTTCAATCAAATAAAAGAAGGCCGAGGAATTTGTCCATGAAAGCAATAATCTACCAAGCTTTGTGGTGATACATGAAGTCATTACTGTTAGATATAAAATTTTGCCACATAGTTTAGAGTAAAAGGAAAGTCAGGTGTAACAACTTTGTGTTAAATCTGTACTGTCCAAGGAAAGGTAAGGAATGATGATTCTTCAAAATCAGTGAATTGGAATTTCTTATATGGTAAAGAACTTAAAGAGCCATCACAGTTTCATTAAAACATCTCTTATGAACACCAAACAACTTTCATTTTGATATTATAAAATCATTCTATCTACAATTCAACCTTTAATGGACCTTCACCGTGATCTGATTCTTACAAGGTGTTCTTCCCACAATGGAAATTTAAGTTTATAAATCATTCTCTCGGTCTGTTTCATTTATCTGAGATACCCACATTCGAATCAGCTACAGACTAGTAGGAGACACGTGGCTTCTGGAATAGCAAAGTTGAGGTCAAGGCCTTGGATTGAGATGCTGACTTGCCCTCTTGCTGTAACTTTTAAACTGTAACAAGTAGTAGTTAGCTTTCTATAGGCTTAAAGGCTTCTTTCATTTAATAAATAAATCTCCCTCTAAACAGTGGCTTTAAAACTTTTTATAAGTGCACCATTGTATAAAAAGCAGTTTATGTCATGATCTAACATAGAAAAACTTACACATGTGCATAGAGCTTTGACTACATAATGCTTATTATCCAACTACGTGTGAAGCGCTCTGATTTTTTCCTGTTCTGTTCTATTTTTTAAAACTATTGATTGCAACACATTAAATTGATTTTTGGCACATTCATGAGTTGAGAACCACAGTTTCAAGAACATTGTTTTAAAGTACTCTGGAAACTAGACTAATCATATTTGAAATAATTTAACTGACATTCCTTGGCTGATGTGCTGTCTTCCCAGTGCAAGCCACAGTGCCTTATTAACTAACGTATTTTAAGAGCAGGACATCACTGACATGTAACCATTTTTCTATAACATGTTCACTATCTTGCTGAATCATTATTTTCCCATTTACTGAAGCAAATAAAAAACCAAAAACCTCATTTCCAAATAGCAGAAATTTTATTCTGAGAAAAAATTAATAAATAATCAATAAATAACTAGAGAATATATTGGCAGGGCAAAATACTCTTCCCTGGCAACAGACAGTATGTGCCATATTTCAGGAGGTTATCCAAAATTGAATCCAATTTAGTTTCATTAAACAACAATAACAGCAACAAACAAGCAACTCTTTCAGGAGACATTCTAGAACTCTGAGGGAACACTTAGGAAAGCATTAGCACTGAGCTACAGAAAAAAAAAATTAATCTTGTAAAGGTGATCTGGCATATTTTGGGTAACTTTTATATGTTGGAGCAGTATTTGGAGTCCTGACAGCTATGTTTGATAAAACTGGGAATGGTATTTACCTATTTTGATATTTTTTTACCACTCCTAAAATTTGAAGCCATATTTATTTTTCTATGCTTTGTTTTTCTATAACTCATTCTGAGGGGACTTTGCTGTAAGACTTGCTTTAGTTCTAAAGTATGTTATCATTGCCTGGTTAAACTGCTTTTCAGATTCTATTACCTTTAAATTAAAGCAAACATTGCTTTAAAGGAGAAAATGCTATTCATTTTTTTCAATATAAAGAAAGGCTCTTTTCAAAATAGATTATTTAATGTAAAGAGACTTAAAATAGAACCTGTTAGAAATGAGGCACAAGCCCTTTAAAATGTTAGGTTTTTTTTTTTTTTTTAAATGAAAGTTTCACTAAGGCTTAGCTGAGCTTATAGCCCAAGCAAATATTTATATATGAATTTATAAATCTTAGAAATAGAGTTTTATGGAAATGTTAACGGGCCCTGAGGTATAGCCGGACTTGTTTGCAGGTACTGCTATAATTTCTAGCGTGTGTATGTTTAAAGACTGCAACACAAAAGACTTTTTCTGATGCTGTAATTTTGTAGTTTTATTAGGCTGAGTTATAGTATGAAAGAATATTCAGAAATTGCAGCTTAAATGAGAAAATGTGAATGGTGTTACTTATATAAAATACTACTGCAATAGTTCTTTTATTAATTTTTAATGTTCAGCACCCTCTGTGACCTCCTTTATTCTCTTGCTGTCAACATGGCAGGCTGGAAAAATTGAAATGGGCTGACAGAAAACATAGTGCACGGTACAGACCAACTCTGGAGCCTCTCGACTCTCTCTCTCTGCGGCACATGCAAAACGCAGCCCATGCTATTCTGCATTACAATAATATTTAAGGTCTTGTTTAATAGCTCATGATAAAAGAGGGCTGTGTGTGGACCCCGAGCAGGTGCTCCCCATCAGTCTTCCTCTTTCTGACATTGTGGGAATGGCATTAAATTAAAACAGAATATAAACCTTTTTGAAAACATCATGCCTCATAGACATACTTCATGCTCTCAAAACATAATACCTCAGCATGGATAGAAGCTTTTCTATGTCTGTCTATCCAGCCTCTTCCAAAAGCATGTTTTGGTCTGATTCGGCGATGCTTTTATTGAACAGTAGGACACTGCTATGTTATGTATATTTACCACTGTCTCTATCACCAGGGAGACTAATCCCCATCATCACAATCAAGAACTTCACATCATTGTCTTTGCAAGACCAGGTTCAATGTTGTCACAGCAACAGAGTACACAGGACAAAGATACTGAACAGGACTTTGGGATTAAAACTTCCCTTTCCTTTTGAAATGCAAGTGCTAGATGAGGAAAAAGAGTGCGTGAAGGTGTGAGGTCTGCGAATGTCTTGTGCTCTGAAACTACAGATGTAAGTTTAAATGATTTGCTTGGGATGGTGTGAATGCATGATTTTTTAAGAAGGCAGATTTTTAAATTCTAGGAAAAATGGAAACAAATCTAGACTATGAAACAGATATTATAATCAGGATGCTTATTATTTGCTCTTAGAGGGCCCTGATATTAGGTCTTACTAATAGGTGACAATTGTGACAATGAGAAATTCTAGGAAAAGCACAGACAACAAAAGAACAGAATTCTCTCAAGTCCCTGTGTTGGTATACTTTCACTTTGTGTTAACAAATTGAGTGAGTGTTCGTACTCGATCTGTTCCATCTATTGTGACTATAAGGAATATTGGCCAACTTTAAGAGTTGGGGTTATAAAAGGCATGAAACACTTGCAACACGACTTCCTGATTTTTCAGCAACTCGAAGGGCACATAATGCAAAGAAAGGACAACACCTACCAGACACTCCGCCATATGTAGTCCGCTTCCCAATACCCACTGCCGGCCAAGGTGTGCCATCAGCTTTTAATCCCATCAGACCTGAGACAGTATTGGTGGCTGTAATACCGTCTGCACCACCTATAAAAAACACATCAGCATTTGCTTGCACTTCTTAAAGGGACAATGATGAAAGCCTATTCAAACCCACACAATCCAGGAAAAGGTACAATTTACTTTCTCTTGAGAATATATCCTCCCATCTAATGTCTTCACCAATTTAATGTATACTATTATACGCATATGTTAGATAGAAAAAAAGTTTTACTAACCACAGTTTTATTTTCTCAATTGTTATGCAGACTGATTGATACCAAGTATTTTTAATTCAATGTTGTTTTCCAGGTAATTTATAATGTCTTGGTATATCAGAGTGCAATTTCCATGGATGAAACACAAGCATATAGGATTTTTAAAGTCATGCATTGACTGCATGATTTATATGTTCAACAGACATTTACCGAACACATGTTTAAGGCAGTATTCTAGCTCTATCAAGTGTAAAGGGAACTGATTGTAAATTTTACATTTGGAAATTAGTAATGCTTTTTGACTTTTTTATTAAAGTTTCAAATGTAGTTGCAGGATTGTTACATTATGGGGTCATTTATTGTGGAGGGATGGATTATATTGTTTTGATACATAAATCTCTGTATGTGAAACAGGTATTTCCTAAGAAAAAATAAAAGGGTTCTTGTGTTCCCAGGCCAAAGTTTGGTGTGCATTTCCTAGCTTGAGTCTAGGTGTGAATCTTCCACATTTGTGAGAGCAAACGCTCAATTTAATTCTTTTCTTGCACTGTGAGCAAAGATGCACATTTATGCTTATGGAAAAAGACATACTTTAGCATGACTACATAATTCAGGCCCATATGTACATAAATGGGCAATGGATGCATGTTTAGTTCTTACCTTCCTTTGCAGCTCTTGCGATGCTCACGATATCAGTGACATTTGGGGTCAATTTGGCAAAAAAAGGAACCTGAACAGCTTGCCTAACCCAGCGACAGATGTTCCGTACCAGCTCTGGATCCTGTTCAAATAGGTCAGTTAAATATAGAACATAATTAAGGATTGCGATCAAAATGTGTACCAGAAGTATAGCCAAGCTGGAGATGTGCAAGGCAAATCCAACTTGACAATGAGCTACATGATATATTTCTCAAATTCCTCCTCAGTATTACACTTAGACTCATTAGGGAACTAAGGTTAACACACTTCAAGTGAACTGCAAATTCATCACATAAAGGTTAATTCCTCAAGGGAGCCTTTGGAAAACAAAATGATATTGAACCAAAGGGAAGAAAATGCTCCCAACTTCCAGTAAAGCAGTATCAGGAATAAAGTGTAAACTTCTGGTGGTAAGTTCAGGAAACATAGAATTTCGGGTAACCTCATTGGCTAAAACTTAATAAAAAATATTTAAACTGATGACTCCTAGGTGAATGATATTAAATCTGAAGTCTGTGGTTTTCATTATTAGAAGACTTAGTCTTGTCAAAGTGTATTCAAAGGAAAATATATCTGTGACTTTATAACAATCTAAATATGATGAATACTAATGCTAATATGGAATAATTCAGTCTTGGACTGTATATGAGCCGATCAATAAGTTAAGTATATTTTTGTAAATGTCATCAATATCTGTGCAGTGTTTTCAGAAGTGATCAAAATGACAAAAATCGAATAAATATCAAATGTTCATTTTTTAAAAGCAAGGAATAGACGTTTTCCTGAGTTTATTTCCTGTGATTTTTCAGGCTTTTATTTTCTCAGGGGACAAGTATCATTTAGAGGGCAATCATCTATCCTTTCCATTGAAAATAATTTAGCTGTAGTAACTTTCTTTGATTTCAACACATATAATAGTCTCTTTTTCCATTACTTTTAGTGCAAAATTTATTCTGACAGGTACTGATAATGTGGTTTGATAAATTACCTTAAAATTTGCAATAGCAATTCATTATTGAACTTGATAATATTATCTTAGCAAGTTAAAATGTTTTTTGAATAAAATAAAAGCCCAGAAAAATACTGGCATATTTAAACTATGAAATAGTAGGCAAGTATAACACTTGTAATTAATATTTTTATATATAAGAAAGTTGCTCTTTGCATTCTAACCTTTCACATTCTTTTAAGATGAAATTTCTCCTGTTACAACCTTTAGACAGAACCTTCTCACTTAGGTTTTATGTGTCTCAATCTGTCATCCTCGAAGTTATATGTTCATGTGCAGTGAGGTAATTTCTGTTGATTGTTGTTGTCTCTATTCAGAAAAACTTAATAATTTTAACTAGAAATCTTTGGCTTGTCTTATTCTCTTTTCAGAACAGTAATTTCTTCATTAAACATAAATATTAAAAAAGCACTATATGGAATGCTCTATGGGGCATACTGCGCATTATGAATAGTAAAATCTGGAGACTTAGCTGTACAAATTCTAACTCATGAAAATGGAGATCTGCCCCTACCCATGCAATGTTCATGAAATATTTATAACTGCTGCACTGGCATTATGAAGGCAGTTGCATCTTTGTGACTTTCATTTTTAAGTTAGGAATTTCCATGGGACTTAGCCTAGAAATGACAGTAAGTCTAGATGATATGAATTGTATGTCCTTTGTGAAAACTCTTTTTAGGCTAGAATTTGACAATAACTTACAGATCACTTGACTTGCATAATATGTGGAAGGTAGCTTGATAATAAAATAATGAAACAAATTAAAAATATTATTTGGTTTCAATAGAGTAAACACTAATAATCTGAGATAGGCTTTTCAGTGGCTTTCAATACTATTGACCACTGTGTCTTTATAATTTACTTCAAAAATTTGTCAGACTTTTTTCCTGTTAATTTTCACCCTATTTAGTTGAATATTTTAAATGAGTGCCTTTTACTCATCGTTTACCAGCTTAAAATTTGCGCAAAGCTTTTTCATTTTTTAAAAAATATGGTTCCTCGGTTAACGTTATTTGTTTGAATCATGTCTCTACTTTGAGACAGTGTGAGTTGACCCTCGTATAGTTCTATGAGTAAGGCTGGTGTTCAGATATATTTTTATCATCCTCATCTTCATCCAAACCAGCTTCTGACTAATCATGATTTCCAGATGAAACACAATTTTATTACTTGAGAATATTAAAAACAACTTATGAGAAACATTATTGTTAAAATTAATGCCTGTTTTGTAAATTGCAAAGTTTTATTTGGCGAACATAATAGGGAATATTCTAATTCAATTAGAAATGTGCTAAAGCTAATAACATGTTAAAATGAATCCATATGCTTTGGGAAATTAAAGGCTAGACTGCAACTCTTCACACTTTGTTGGTTCCCTCACACTTTTGATATGAACGGTCAAGATCTAAAAGCAATTTATAGCATTTCTGCACCTTGACCCTCTTGTTTTCTAGGATAGCAAAAGAGGACTGCCCATTCCTCATGAGCCGGTTTTTAGAATCTTGTTGACGACGAGAACATTTTTGACAATTTCTAATCTCACCCCAAATATTCAGAATAGAAAATATACAAAGGTACTGTAATCTCTTTGAGACATTGAGACTTTAATATTGTTGACACCAACAAAAAGCAAATAGAACAACATTCTGGACGACTTTTACATTTTTAAATGTAACATAGTACGCACTCGAAAAATATTCATCGCGATGAGCAAATGAATGAAATCTTGGCACATTTTTCCAATTTATTTCTTTACACAGCCATCAAAATGTAAACTATATTTAGGTTTAAGAAAACCTGGATATATTTTTTGACAGATAATGTCTAAAACCATGAAATCTAAGTTTACTTTACAAATATGGGATAATTCTGAAGAAAAATGATGGTAATGCCTAAAAGATTAATTAAGAAGTCTTAAAGTATCTAATCCACAGAAAATCTATCTGGATCATCAGTTTTTATTGGCTCTTTCTAAGGTATCAATGATGCCTATCTCTAACCATGATTTGCAATTTCTCCTACAGCTGCTCATTTGTGTGTGTGTGTGTGTGTGTGTGTGTGTGCGTGTGTGTGTACTCCTTTAGTACCTGTCAACCACTTTGCTATCCATGTGATCGCTGAAGAAAGCTCTGGGGCAACAAGATCAGTCTTTTGTCTGTGAAGGAAGCATGTGGCGTTATAAGTCAGAGGGCAATGAGACCCTGAAGGGAACCAGTGAGGACCTGAAGAGCCAATGGTGGTCTTGGGCATACCACATGTGCCAGACCAGACTTGTGAAGGGCTAAAAAGAGGACCAGAGACAGCTAGACATATTCAGTCTATTGAGACAATTTTAATCAGGAGCAACACTTTGTCTGCCTGCAGTTAATATGCCCTGACACAGATTCTTATGAAAACCAAACAATAACAGCAAAAGAAAAGACAAGAAAATGTAGTGCTGAGTGGATCGCTTGCTGCGATGGTTTTTATTGTTCAAAACTGGTTGTTTTTAAAATGTAATTTACCCTCAGGGCCTTAAGACAATGATGTTTAATTCTAGTAACTGGCAGGTCTCTAGTTACCATTAAGAGGGGCCTATAATTGGTCCAACCTACTGTCTTTGGGGCCCCTATGGTGATATTTCCATTGTAGGACAGGCATGCCCACCAATAACTCAGAGCACCAAATCTCACTGGTTTTCTTTCTTGCACAAAGAAGAAAGTACTAGAGAATGAGACAGAATTTCCTGATAAGCTAAATTACAAGTGAAATTTTTGACTTGAAATTTTACCTCTGTACAACTATTTTCAAAATGGCTTTCTTAGATACCAGTGTTTCAATGAATCCATTGAAGAATTTTACCAGATATAAAATGCTTTCCACTAAGGAACTCCTAAAATCTTAACTTATATGACATGCCAATAAGTGGCTGGAATTTTTATTATCTCTACTTTTTTTGATGGAGAGAACTGAACCCAGATTAATCTGAGTACCAACCTCACCTCTTTGATTTTCTTTCCCATTATCATGCCCTAAACCATCATCCTCTAGTAAAATTGCTCCCTATAGTGAAATTCAGCCATCAATTGTAAAACAGAACTATAACAGGCTTCTACATCATTTGTAACTGTAAGCTAGAGGTAGCTCCAGAGTAATAAGCAAAACTGAGTTATTTATTCTTCTATGTCAATAATTAGGACATAAATTGTTAACTGTTCCATGTACAAAGATTAGTTAATGTTAACATGGTGCGTTGAAAGTGAGATGTTTTAAATTAATTTGTGGGTAATCATATGTCCTTCTTGACTCAATATTCCTGACTTAAGAGTTCTAAGGGTGGTACAACCACGTTGGAAAATAGTTTAACAGTTTCCTATGAAAGGAAACATGTACTTACTAATCAACCCAGCAATTCTACTTTTAGTTATATATCCAAGATGAATGAAAGCATATAGCCACATACAGACTTGTGCATGAATGTTCATAGCTATTTTTTCCAAAATATCCCCAAACTGGAAACAACCCAATTATCCACTAACAAGTGAAAGGATAAACACATTGTGGTATATCCATACAAGGGACTACTATTCATCACTAAAAAGAAACAAACACTGCTACAACTTGGATGTATCCCAAAAAATATTATTCTGAGTTGCAAAAGCCAGACACAAAAGAGTACTTGCTGTATAAAAATGAGCTATATGAAATTCTATATAAAGCAAAACTGTGCCGATAGAACTCAGAGTAGTGCTTGCTAGGACTGGGGATTAGGAATGAGGGAGGGACTGCATGGGAAGACATAAAGGAATTTTTTAGGATAATGGAAAATTTCTATATCTTGATTGTGTTGGTATTTACACAAGATGTGGACATTTGCCAAAGCACATGGAACTCTGCACTTAAATGTGTTGTTCTGTTGTAGGTAAATTAAACTTCTATAAATTTCATTTAAAATTTTAAAAACAAGTCTGAGAGTGCTCAAACAAAAATGAAAAAATGAAAGGCAGTGACATTCTAAGCAATGTTGATTCTCTCAACAAATATTTATTGACCTCAAGGCACTGTAATTGCTCTTTGATGATATTAATATGAGTGAAACAAGGAAGTCAGAGTCTACTAGGAAACACAACCCAGACACATAAATACAATGCATGTTACATGTTAAGTGTCAAAGAAAGAGAAACTGATAAGCAGTAGCATTTCAGATTATTTCAGAGCATATAGTACAGGGCTTAGCACACAGCAGGCACTCAACCAATACTGATACATTGATAGAACCCACATTGCACAAATTGATACAGACTTCATAATTTTTATTTACATAGAAGAAAATTTGGAGTATAAAATTTAGTCCAGGGTATCCTAGTAACTAAAAACTGTTTTAGGCACTATTAATTAGGATAGACAATGGAGATTAAAGATATATAATATGCCATCCCCAGTCTTTAAAAAAACAAACAAACAATAACACCTTATTAACCAGGGGAGGAAAATGCATGTAATGATTACTTAATGTGATTATAAAACATTATAAGTGTCTGCCTATCTACCTAAGTATTTTTTTACCATTAACTCCCTTGTGCCTTAAATTAGGGGTGACAAAGAACCCCTTGGCTATCTATCTTACCCAGGAACTTTTCCTATTCTGATTCTCATTCAGGGTCCTTGTTTATTTCTCTCTACAAAGAACATCCTTCATTTCTAATTTCTTGGATAGCGCCCCTAAAGCAACTCAGCATGGCCAGCTCTACCATCTCACCTCAGCATAGGTTGGATTAGTAAATGGCTCCCTCTTCAACACTTTCATAAAATTTCTTTATTATTGCATTCAGCACAGTGTTCTATAATAATTTGTTCATGACAGTTTTCTTCCTGCCAGATTATTAGTCTCTTAAGGGATGTATCTTTTATCTTACTCTTCTTTTATCCTGATCTCCTAGCATAAAATCTGAGATATTAAAGAATAAATATCATGCTGAATAAACAAATGAAGAATACCTAATTTCATACTACTTTTCCACAGTAAGCTATGAAACATTTGCCACACCCCTTCCATTGAGCCAAAATAAGCAGGAGATATAATATATTAATAATTGTTGCCCAACAAGCCAGAAGAGTTTGGAAACATTCATCTGACATTCTTCATCAAAGAGCTAAAGTGCTTGGAGGGCAACTGTCCCCGACTATGGCTGGCGGTCCATGAAAACCTGCATGGAGGCCAGGCTGCTCATAGCACCTTCTGTCTTCATTCTCTAGGATCTTAAGGGTTTCTCCAGGGTCTGAAGCCCTGATCCTGCCTCAATTCTTAGTCTCTGGTCCTTGGAGGTAGAGGGGGTTGGGAGCTTGCCTATATCTTTGCCAACTAAAGGGACCTGTATTCATTTTTCACTCCTTCAAATACTGTTTCCTACAAACATGACTTAATGCTGTTTTTCTTTCCTTCAAGACAGGATTTACCAAAGTGGGCTACTCCTCTATATCGACCTTGCAGTGTCAGTGCTCCCCATCCCTCTCACTTGGTCTCAGGAGTTTGAATTTTTAACAACTGCACCAGAATTTTCCCCCACTGACTAGATAATCACTGACTTCCAGGTCATTATTTTTTATTTTTACCCCCTGTGAGGACCCTCTGGTTCTCTACCTACTTTTCCATTGACTCCTTCTGCTTTTCTCCCCCATGTCAGTTCTAACGGTGGAGGTCAGCACTCAGTGCTGTTCAAATTTCAAATATGCACCTCCACAAGTGTGTCCTTTATGGAATCAGATTCAGATTTCTCTTGTTCCTGCTGGCTAATCCCAACTGGAAATCCACTGACTCACCTGGCACTAACAATAAAGCTGGAGAAGATGCACTGCGCAATAAGCAGACCAATGAACATCCCTTGTCCACAGTCCCATAAATCTTCTGGCCAATGAGCATCTGAAGGGGACTGTTCCTTACAGTGCTATGTTCGCCTTATTGTGTAAATGCCTTGAGTCTGCATTCCAGGAACTCCACATTCCATCAACGTAATAAAAGCTGGGCTCAGTCCTTGAAGGTTAGTTAGGTGGGACTCTGTAATTTAGGGCACTAACTTTTTGAGTTACTGAGAAATCATATCACCTTTCACCAGAACTGATAGCTAGATATGTAAGAAGATAACCAAGATCTAAAAGATCTCATAGAATACACATTAGGAGCAGGAAATGTGGCTGACACAGACACGTGCCATTCAGAACCTCTGTAAGGAAAGACCCATGCCCAGCTACAAGGAGAATTGTTACTGACAGCTTCTAACTGTTCATTCCTCCAGGTCTGCCTCAGCTTTTGAACTGAGGTCATGATCCTCCCAGGGTAGCCCCGGCCAGTGATAGCAAAACTGTGGTACAAGCCTCTAGCCATTAATATCCATCTAATAGGCAATCCTTGCTCTGGAGGCCCGTGTCGTTTGGCAAACATTTCCCTCACTATCTCTATCAGGGTGTTATGGGCCCCTGTCCAATTGTGCTTCCTTCCTTTCCCTTTCACAGGGGCTATCCCCAATACATTTTTGAACTCCTAACACTATCCAAGTGTCTACTACTTGGAGGACTTACGGACACAGCAATTTCCTACTTAGATGTGGAGTTCTCCCTGTATTAAGTTTGGTATATTCCAAGAAATTCAAATTACAAAAAAAGGCACTTGCCCAAGTGGCCTCAGGATCTCAGAGTGAGAACTCAAGAAAACTAAACTGAATCCAAATACATCTCTGAATGTCAACTTTGCATGAAAAAACAAGGTCTCCTAGACGGTCCTGACCTTGTGTGCAGCTTACCTAGCAGTGGCCAACATATGCCAAGGGGAAATAAAAGCCGCATACTAAGAAACAGGGCTAAATTATCCTCTAAAAAGAGACTGCACTAGAGACATGGCAGTGAGAGTGATTGGATTTCTTCTGCTACAGTCAACAGGGAGCCAGGCTTGGAGAGGTGCGTCACCAACTTGATCTTTTGATTGAGCACATGCTCAAAGAATCACTGCTCTGATGTGGGGCATTGGAAATAATTGTTCAGAAGTTCATGGGTAAAAAAGACGATTCTTTTGTGTCTGAAAGCTAGGCCTACCAATTGAGTGAGACAGCAACATGAAATTAGTGTATATGCTAATTCCCATCCCCATCCTAGGTCTCTTATCAATATAATCAATTAATGACAAGCTCTTCAGTAACTCCATGAGAAGGTCACCTGGAAAAGTTTTTAATTCCCTGTGTCCTAACCTGTACTCTATTGTAATGTCTGCTTTTGCTTTCGCGTTCCTTGTTTGCCTGAATTCTAGTCCTGATTTTCCCACTTAATCTCCATATTTAATATTCCATTATCTGTATTCTGCATTTCTGCATTTTATCCTTTGCCCACTTCTTCTGGATTAGACTTCTTTGAGACTTAATAACTGTCTGAATTGACCTGGAGTTTCCCTGCTTCTGTCTGTCTGCGATCTATTGTTGTTGGTCACTTAGGGGCAGGCATTCCTTTCTCCCACAATGATTTTCCTTTGCCCCTCCTGGATATTTCCATCTCTGTTTTCCTTCTCTTAGTTATTATCATGTTTTTTGTTTTTCCCCAGAAAATAAAGATTGACTTAGGCTCCCCATGTCTATTGTTCATAGGCAAAAGCTCTTTAAGAATCATATGTTGATCACAGTCCACAGAAATTAAGACACTGCAAAATCCTCTACATTAAAACATTTTAGAACCTAGACTATTCTCTTCAACACCTTTATACCGAGGCAAATCCCTGATATGTATTAGGTATGTTCCTTGAAAATTTATTTTACTAATATATAAAAAGACAAAGTCAAGCTCTGACTCTGAGATTTGTTGTTATAGGTAATAAAGACTTGAACTTTCCTTGTATGAGATATTGACTATCTGTGAATTCAAATACTAGTATTATCTACCATGTAAAAAATAGTACCATCTCTTGTTTGCTTATTAATGAAGTTGTACATTGTAACCTGAAAATCATCATATGGAGAAATTGGCTATGCACAGGCTTTGCTGACACCGCCAGTAGGCGTTCAAAATTGTGGACCAGCTGAGCCAAACTGAACCCCAGCAGGTTTCCCAATCACTGTTCGGAACACGCTAAAAAGACTTCAGTGGGTAATGAAGTGCAGGCAGTTGCTTGCACTACTGTGTGTGGATTCATTTATATAAGGGCAAGTGAGTATTTAAGTGCATAATAAGGAGTTTTTATTCTTTGCAGGCTTTAGGAAGCTTGGCATTTGTTTTCTTAATGCAAAACATTAGTGTAAACAGTGTAACAATTGATATTTTATACATCTGTTGGTCTATTTACTTAGCCCATATTTTTGAGAGCTAGACTTACAAAACAACCCAAAGCATAAAACCTCAGCATCTTTATAATCCCATATTGGTGTGAATGATTAACCAACACAGGGAGGAGGCTAGTGTAAAACAGTGTTCTGCCCTGCAGCACCCACTATGCTGATACATTTAGGATGAAGAGAGTCTAGGGAAGTCATGCTTCTGTCCTGGGAACTTTATGAAATCCAAGCAAGACAGAATTACTGCTGAGACAATTTTAAATAACGTAGCAGAGAAAACCTCAATCCCCTGGCAATGAATGGTTTCAGCTAAGGGGAACTCATCCATAAAATGTTGGTACAGAGTTCCTTAAGGGATTTCTTCTTACTGCTGCTGTGAGAGCTAGAAAGAAATATCTAGGCCTTTTTTCCTCTTTTTCTTTTTCACAGCTCTATGTACTGAGTTTGAGCTGAAAAGGATTTTGGAGATACTAAAAGTGGGGTGATTTTGTTGAAAAGTCTTTGTGTGAAAATATGGCATGGGTAAGATGTTAAACATGGCCTTTTGTAAGTGGGATATTCACAAACTGGACAACAAATTCACTGGATGCTAGAGTTCACCCAAAATCTGAGCAATCCTGAACCTAATGTAATCCTTACTAATTTATTTTTTTAGACTCCTGTGGTAGTTTAGAAGACACATAGTATAAAATTGAAATATATGTAAAAGGGGAGTTTCTCTTTTTTAAAGTCTTTCAGGTGTCAAGGAATGGAAGCATGGCCCAGTTTCCAGCCGTGCTGGGGGTTTATTACAAGGATACGTGGAGAAGTAAAAAAGTAGGTGAAATGCTTTTGACAAAGGGAAAGTGAAGCATCTGGGGACAGGGATGCCTCTCATTCATCTTGTTGAATATGAATCAGCTCTGGGTACCCAAAACTGATGTGCCAGTGACTAAGAGCAGCTTTTGCTTCCTTACTATTCCTTTAGAAGTGGGTGTCTATTATTCTAAGGACTAGAACTCTGAGAAATACTACTGAGTCGGTATTTATTTCTCAGCATCTTTTTTTCCATTTTTATTTCTATTTACCTTTTTCTTTATTGCTTTTTTTGTTCTCCAGTTCAATGCTTTTTTTTTTTGCTATTTACTATAGAATCTATGTTTCAAAATCAGATCCACAGAGGAGATTCAATCCCGTGTAGTGCTTTATATTTTGCTGTACAACATTACACCTCCCTTCCTATTTTGTGGGACATTTCCATTATATGAAATATTGATCGTGTACAGAAGCTACCCTGACCCCATGTAAGCTGATGAAGAGACAATTTTCATCTCTCTACCCTCTGGCAACCAAGAAACAAGCACATGATCCATGCTTGGCCAATTGAACCTCTAAGCCAAGAACTTTAATCTCACAATAGAAAGTGGTTGAAGCTGATTTGTGGTGGTGAATGACAACAGTGTCTCCTGGCAATACCCAACAATGGCAATGGTGGCAGACATTGGCACTGGGTGAGGTTGCATCTTAACCGGACAATTCTATCTGCCCATTCTCTGAGCCCCTTTGGTTTCTGCCTATTGTCTAAGCCTGCTGTTCCTGTTTGATTCTGTAAGACACTCGTATCTTGCCAATAATTTCCTCTTTACTTCTGATTATCAGAGTCAGTTTCTATTGCCTTCAATTAAAAATGTTAAATGATTCAAGCAGTTAGTGACTACTCAGTAGAGAGTGACACTATTGCCTGAGTTATGGCTCCACCTTTCCTCATGGGTAGCTGACCTTTTTATAGTTTTCAGGTGGTCGCTCTTTGTTCAAGATACACTGCCTGGCTCAATGAATTGTGGTCAAGGTATTCCAGGACACACACCTTTGTGGCAGGCTGTATGTAAGATACTGGCTCTGGCTACTTTCCTTTAGAAAGGAGCTCCATGCATGCTAAACCTTTAGCTTCATGGATTTCAGAGTAAGAAAAAAATCGACCTTTATTTAGCACCTAATAATTAGCCCAAAACTTTCCATGAAAGGTGGAGATTACAGAAGAATAAGGTATCAACTACATCTTCAAGAAACTTACAATCAAGTTATAACCATTAAGTGATTAAAAATTTGTCAGAATATATGAAATGACCTTTGGAATTTCTATATATCTCTATTCATCTAGAAATCATTTAGCATTTGAATATGGTACAATGAGCAAGTCCTTACATACTTCAAGGGACTCTTAGAGAAATAAGTGATATATATTGCCAAGATCCAGCAAACTTGATTTCATGTATTAAAAATACCCATGATTTATTAAAAATATGATTTCTTAAAAAGATGGATATGTAAACAGTGAATGGTAATACAGTCCATAAGGAAAAATACCTTGAGGCACTGAAATTAAATTAAAATATGTTCTTCCTTTCACTTTGAATACCTGCATGATTACCAACTCGACAAGGATCTTTCATTTATCCCAACTCAACTTTACAAAACTGCCTGAAGCCTATATTGTTGATAAAACTGTTGGTGACGCTTGCATGGGGAAAAATCTCCAAACTGCCTAATTTACAAGATCATATTAGTAGTAAAAACAAACGGGTATTTACTTTTTCAATACTCGACAAATGTAAAGCACCCAAAGGACTGCTAAATTTAGATAGTTTAAAACTTTGCTTTTTTTTTCTTAATGAGTATATTATGGTGAACCACATTGGAGTATGTTAGTAATGCCTAGATGCAACAGCGTCTAATTAGATTTTTAGATGCATCATCAAGCATTACAGAAAAGTCTTTATCTCATACCTTTCTAGTCACTAGAATTCCTAGATCATAACATGCAACATCTGAAACAAACACAATGCATACATTCCTTATTGCTTTGTCTTTTCTGGGTAAGTAAAGGATTTGTGAGGAAACCAACAGCTGTTGAAACTGGACTAATCTCCCAAACTGGAAACTTGCTGACACCCTAACCATCAAGGCTTTATGAATAATTTCATCTTGGTAAGAGACATATAAACAACTCAAAGCAATATTTCTAGTCTAAGTATTTCTGAAGTGAATGGAATCTTAGATGCACAAATAGAAAATTATTTTATTTATTTCTACCTGGGGAGGAGAAGAAAAGTCTTAATGAAGGTGATTGCAGTTTTGAATATTAAAGGATCCAGGAAAGGGCACAGGCTGCAGTAGGGCCTGGGTATCAATATATGAAGAAGGGAAAAGATACTAAAGCATGGAAATTTTGTAGCATGATGGGAATTAGGGGGAAAATACATATAAAGGGAACAGGGAGGAGACATGGTTAAATGGTTCAACTGGAACTTAAGGTCAGTTTCCTAAAGAATTTGTGCCTTATCCTTCAGACAACAAGGAAATATATGAACATCATATGTTTGAATCCATGTATTAGGAAAAAACCTCAGAGAACATTTTAGAGGAGGCGTACGTGTCTGTGTGGTGGGAGGGTAAGATGGAGGGCAAGCAGGGAACCAACTGGCAAAAGAAGGGTCTACTGTAAAGGCAGCAGTGACAATACAGAATTGTAGCTGGACTGGGAAATCATTTCAAGATGAATATTAAACATTATCCAAATAAAGACAAATTGGAATTGGGGACTGAGTATCAAAAATAATTCTGTGATTTCCAATTGGGAAGTTCCATCAACTAAGTTAGGGAATATAGAGAAATTTAGGGAAAATGATGAATGAGCTTAATGTACATTCAGCTGAAAAAGTACGATTGACAGTTCATATGAATTTGGATGCCAGGAGAGGAGTTTTGGAAACATCGATTGGAAGTTGTTAGCACACAGATGGTGGCTGAAGTGGATAAGAAGATGTAAGGAAAAATGTAAGTCTTGAAATCATTAATATTAAAGTGTAAAACTCCTTGCAATATATGGTCAGGAGAGAGAAGAATAACCGGGAAAAGTACAATAAAGAAAAGCAACTCCCTAAGGACGATTTGGTCCTTGATATCAAATACTGCAGAGATATCAGGTGAGATGGCAACGCAAATACAGGAAATACTTTATAGCAGTTTGGGTCATTGGCAATTGATGGGAAAGGAGTTAGAGACAAAATAGGAATGGCAGACAGATTGCAGAGGGCTATAACTTAGTATTTAAGCATACATACAGTCAAAGAAAGCCTACAATAAAAATAATCTGAATTATCAGAGCCTACAATTTTGTGGAATATTACGCAATAAATATGTTTGAATTATCATTTTAGAGTTAATCATACTTAGAACTAATGACATGGTGAAACATTACTTGTTGTTATGAATCAGTGTATGCAAGGAGTCTTTATGATATTTTTAAAGTAGTAAGTTATGATTTAAACACTGTCTCTGAATTCTTACAACATGAAATCAATACCTGTCTGAGATTTAAAGAATAATTTTCTTAATTAAGTGTATAATTGAAATCACAAGGATGGTCAGGATCTAAAGAATTTATTTAGCTTATTGAGAAAAAAATTAAAGCTAATATGCATATAACATTTAATGATTTACCAAGTGTTCTTACATATATGAATTTTACTGTAAATTATTAGAACTTCCAGTTTTATTACAAATTATTTCTGCTGTTCCTAGTGACAGTATATCCTGCTTCACACAATACTTGAAATCAACAAATTCACACAAGTCTCTTTATCATTGTGCTACAGATTAAAATCATTCTTTTTTCTATTACCTTGAAAGAAAAAAACCACAATTATTTACTACAATATTTTATAAAATGTTCTGAATTAAATCTTTCTCCAAATACCATTTTTAAGTAAGTTTTTTTCTGATGAGAAAAGGATACATTCATGATTCTTGTGGAAGAAAAGAAAGTCTTGAATTCAGAAGAAAAACAACAATTTCTAAGTATGAAACAGCCAAATAACAGCAATATTAAAAGGCATACTTCTTTCTATTTTCTTTGAATAACAACAGATGTTCCTCAAAATTTAGGCCTACTTGGTATCCAAAGTTTAGGCATTGCATTTACAGTTTTGCATCTTTCGTTTTTACTTTATGTCATGTACATTCTCTATGCCATTGAACTTCTTCAAAAACACTATTTTAATCATTATATACGTTCCATCATGTAACCTTATTTTACTTAATAATTTTCCAGTTTTTGGACTCTGGGATAATTTCCAAATTTCATTATAAAAATATTGGAATGAATATCTTCTGGTGATTGGTACTCATATTTCCCTTGTTTTTGTTGCTAGATGTTGTGTTTACAGACAAAACTTTTAACACAACAAAAACAGAAACAAAAAGATGGAAAACCACAATCAACAAAAAATCCCAGACAAACAAACAAAAGTAGGCACCTGGAACACATAATCCGTTAGAAAACCTGTATGGTCAATGGTGCTGCCGCTGGCAGTAGAGGAATCTGATGTTGTTATATGCTGTGATGGGAGCCGTTGGTGAAGGAGACACAAGTGGGTCTCTCAGCTGATGCAAAGTAGACTGGAAGCCTATGTACAACCAAACCATCAACCTCTAACATCTCCCTCTCCCCTGACAGCGCAGCACAGACACAGCTTCCATGCCTCACTAGCACACAGATCTCCCTTCAGATATCACATGTATAATTTGATTCCCTTTAATCTTTATTTTGACCCTATGTTATTCACAGTGGTATTTTCCTCGGCCCTATTACCGTAGAGAGCCCCATTAGGAGAAAAATAACAATGCCATTACTCTACAGCCACAGTTATTCCTGAATAGTTAAGAAACTGGCAATAACCTATACTATGCACATAAATCATGAAACAGTCAAAATCAGCCACTATATAATGTGGCAGGACAGTCATATCCACCCACTTATGTTTAACCAAAGACCAGAATTTATTAATATCATTTCTTCCATCTGCAATAATGGTCCTTATTTATTTTTCCTTAGGATTTTATACATAGTTTTAATTTGATTGCTTAGTAGATATTGACTAAATGGATGAATGATACTATTTTTTATATGATTTTATATGATTAAAATATTTGCAAAATATTAATAGGGTTGTACATTTCTAAAGACAGATTAATTAGAAAAGATCACAGAACTACAAATTATTAGTAAGTGAAAAGAATGGTCAGACTATATAAAATGTAGGTTTGTTTTTATAAAACATCCCTAAGTAATCTATTTCTAATTATCTGAGAGTTACGTATTTACTTTCTCACAAATTTCCTTAAAGTTTACTGAAATTTTACTGTTATTATACTACAATCAATTATTAGAGAAAAGAAATATTTATGAATTTCTATGTTAATCATGTATCATTTCTTCATACCAAGGACCTTTTTAGTTTATGTCTTTGTTTTATTTCACATCTAATTAAAACTAACAAGTTGTTTGAAGTATGATCAATTAGAACAAATATACCAAGGTGAATGAGAGAAACCTTCTAAACATTACTTTCTTATTTTTTAGGAATTTGGGGGAATTAACTTAAGCCTAAAACAGTGATTAAAGAAAAAAAGGAAAGGGAGAACAATAGTGGCAAATCTGAATTTTGTTTAGAATGCATATATGGGAATGATCTTTAACAAATATATATTTTAGCATACGGAATTGCAACCAATTTGAATCCTATATTAGTTCATTTTTATGGATATGCCACATTATTTGTAAATTAACTATTTTAGAGTGACAGCTATCCACAGTATGAGCACACTCCAAATCAAGCATATTTCTCTTCAGGACATAATCAGTTACAGATGTACATTCTTAACCTTTTTTATTTCTGGTATTTAATCCCTTCTAGGAAGCGAAGCTTGATAAGAATTCTGCAGGTTACTAACAGGTAAGGGTAAGAAACAGCTTTAAGTCCTCATACATGAATGGCACACCAGATAAATATTGTGATATCTGACTTCTATGCTAGGTCCCATCAGTTCTACAATACTAACATACACAATGTATATTAAGAACATTTAATCTACTTAGACTCTCTGAAAACTGAAAGTCTTAACTTCAGTATCATTCTTATTATCAAGTATACATACATGGACAAAGAATATTTCACTTTAGGGGAATATGTATAATCTCTCACTTCTTAATTAGCAAATGAACTACCGTTTGGATATTAAATATTCTGTATTTCATTCCTGATACAAGATAAAATGCAGCCGTAAAATAAACACTGATTTTCTGGGCTACGAAAGAAGCCAGGATGGGTCCCACGTTAATCAGGTAACAGCAGACCTAAAGGAATTGTAAAGATGACCAGTCTATTATCTTTCATACCATTTTCCTGTGGGGGTTTATTATTGCAGTTGTTTAATGAAGACCTGAATTTGTGAAATAACTAAACTTTGTGCCATGACAAACAAGATGTCATCATTCCTATATAACTTATTAGCATAGCAGTGAGCAGCCTGCTGTGTAACAAGTCCATAATCTTTTCTTTACTTGGTGATATCCCCTCATTCATTCATTCATTCATTCATGAACAAATGTTTATTCATCAACTACTACTCTGGTTGCTTTGGCTACGGTAATATAGAAGACATAGTTACTTATTTTCATGGAGTTAATATTATAGTGGAAAATACACTAAGAATGAATAAATATATAACATAGTTTAAAGTTGGTGCTAAGAAATATACAGCAGGGGAAGGGAATAAGGGGGACAGAGTGATTGGAATGTGGCTGTGGTACTTTGTAGAGGGGTCATTTAAGTTAAGAACCTTCTGAGAAATCTAGCTTTACAGACACATCTTTGTTTTTGTAGTGCCTTAAAATTGGTTTTAATTTTACATAATTTTTTTTCTTTGCTTCTAGATTTTGAATTGCTCAAAGTTAGGGACCCGTTATTTGTGATCATGTGACATCAACCATGGGGAAAGCAAAATACTGATATACAATAAGTACAGTAGACCTCAATCATTGACTAAATATTTGCCACCTCAGCTAAAACTTCATCAGAACGAGATGTAACTTCAAAGCAAATGCTGTGCTGAAATGCTATACGTGATCCTTCCATGTTTCTATGGTATTTTTTTATCACACAATAAACATTTTCTGTGACAGGAAATGGAGAGTTACAGGTATTAGCTCGTAAAAGCCAGGCTCATGCCTACCAAGTAACTCACATCAGCCTTAAGGTGTAATTAAAATTTCTCACAAAACTATGTATCACTATATTTCATATTATCAATCAACAATATTTGAAACTACAAATGTTTGTACTCATTTTCACACGGATTATAGTCAGATAGTGAGATTGCCTTCACAAAAGAAGGAAGGAAGGAAGGAAGGGAGGGAGCATGAAAGGAAGGAAGGAAAGTAAGCTAAGGAAAACTAGACTTAAGAAATTGAATTGACTACTCCCAAGTATTATGGTATTGGATTTTTGTTACAAATTAAATAATTGGGCCATCTGTTTAGAGTGGCCTAAGAACAGAAAGTAGCTTTTCTATTTCAGGCACAGATACGGGATAATATGAGATTAATTGAATGCCTGTGCTTTTAAAAAAATAATTTTAATTAAATTTCTATTTAGAAGTTCTACAGTGGTATATGGAGCAGGAATTCAGAGAAATATAACTCCATAGTACTGCTGGAGTATTCTTCTCACTCTCTATCAATTAGGCATTTTTATAACAAAAGAAAAAATGTTTTATTTCTCTCATTGTGAAGTTTGCGTTTCCAAATCCTGTTTATTCCATCTGAGATGATCATTGTTAACTATCTACTAATTGTACTCCTAGGAACATTGAGATTGCACTTAATATTTCTGGGTTGGAGCTACGGTCCACAGCCATACACACCCCTTGGCTAGCCCTGATATTTGAAGCTTTGAGGTCTAAACTGCCTCCTTAAAATGAAAGCAAACCTTGTCTAAGTGTGAGATTTTTTTTTAATGAATTATCTACTTTAAAGGGGCTAGATTAGTTCTGAAGAATTTAAAACAGCTAAATAAAAAATGTACATATATGAAATAAAGGTATCCAAAATTTCTCACACATGCGTTTTTATTTTCTTTTTTTGCATTCAGTTTTTATTGAAGGTCTGCGTACATGCACACACATATATACCTGTATCTCTCTATATACATACATAACATATACATATGTATTTGAAGTAAACAATAAAGATAGTAGTTATAGCAAGGTAGGACTAGGAACAATATTGTGATAAGCACATTTTAAAGCTAGGTATGCTGTTTTTGAGGGACTGACCTATCTGTTTGCTTCTGTATGGTTCTCTGTATGGTTATAAAGGCATTTCTACCTTTATTCTTGAGAAACGTGACCACTACTCAGAGTAGTTCTCAAGAAATGATGGTGGTGCCTCATCATGTAGCATAGATTATTTATCATTTATTTTGTTTCTGGCATGGTATTAGCTGTAATATCAATCACAAGATCTGGGAAAATAAACTATAAATGCATTGCCAATTAATAAGTGAATTCTGTACTATTATTGATGAATATACTGAAAAACACAAAAGAAATCAAGAATTAAAGAAAACTTGTTCATAATACAGAAATCTCTGATAGCCATAGGTTAAACACATGTAATTTCAATTACTGGTGAATGATCTGATAAAGCATACATACATTTATAATTTTGCAAAAAACTTGAATCGTACAGTGAGGCTGGTGTGAGAAAGTAAGCTATTGCCTAGGAATGAGTCAAACTTTCAAAACTTTTAGCACCTACATTGCCGTGCAGCCTTGACTTTTTTTTTTCTTTTACTTACAAGTATAGTATAATATTTTGAATTGATAAAAATAATCGTGTAAAATGACCCCCAAAGAAAGCCAACTGCTAATGCTTATGATAGAAATGAAAGAAGAGTGAAACAGTTGTTAAAAACTCATGAGTCTTAGCCAGAAAATAGAAGTTCTGGATAAAGCGGGTGGTGACTCAGACAGAAATGAGTCTACCATATGCTCTATATGGGAAAAAAGAAAATGTGATATTTGAAACTGTTTCTACCAGTGCTCAATTCAGAATTTATGTTAATAGCATTATAAATTACTTTAGTTCTGTTTCTATAGAATCATTACAGGTCTACAGGGATCATTTAAATATTTCAGTTATACTTTACTACATTTTATGAGGAAATTATATATTGTAGTGATATCTGGGGATTTGAGAAGGTCTTGGAATATGTCCCTCGTGAATGTCAAAATCTTAGCACTTGTAGATTTACTTTTCCCCTATGATTTCTTGTCACTTCTTCAGTAATTGCTAAAATTTGGTTACTCAGCTTATTACGGAATCCATTTTTCTTCGAGATGCAGAGTTTTCTTGCAAGTTATTGATACATTTTATAGCAAATGCTTAGAAGTTTAAGACTTAAGATGCTTCAAGACTTGCAGCTTCTCCAGATGTCCAAGTGACAGAAAAGGCCATGCTCAAGTGACAACTCCTTCCGCTGTTAATTCCTGATACTTGCTCACTATTTGATTCATTTCTCTACACTTATTTTTAAAAACCATGGCAGACATTATGGCAGTTACTAGCAAACATATTATATGGTTTGTGGCCAGAAGCATCTTATTGTCTAGGAGGGAAGATAATTACGTTCAAGGTGATGGGTTGGGGGAGGCAGTACACATGGCAAAATGGAAAGCATATGAGATTAAGAGCAGCCAGATTTCTGTTCTCCTGGCCCTGCCACTTACCAGCTGTATGATATGTACCTAGCACACAATAAGAACCTTAATAAGTTGTAAATTACAACATAAATGGTACAAACTGGTGCAGGGCTTAGAGAAGGGAAAGGTCCTTTCAGGGAGCAGTGATCAGTTGGGGTCCTTGAAGAGGGCCTGGAAGAACAGGTAGACTTGGCTGGGCAGACACAGGGAGGGAGATGTGTGTCACTGGACAAGCATGAACAAAGTGCTGTGGGGAACAAGAAGCCTGAAGCATACCGTGTAAGTGTTATAACAGGGAGTTTCTGTAGAGGGGTAGGGGGAGATCAAACCAAAACTGTAGGTTAGTAAAGAAAGGTAGCATGCCTGTTCTGTGAAATGCTTCTAGACAGAGTACTTCCTTTGTTTTTCACCAAGCTCTTCTTTGCAGCCTGCAGAGGAGAATTTTGCTGTCAGCTTTTTTAGAGGCTGCTTCCTAAATTTAATTAGAAGATGTTTCCTAACATGGAAGCAGAGCCTCCCCACTTCTTTAGATGGTTGCAGTTTAGCTAATCAAACCTAGCTCATCACATTTCCAGCACGGTTGTTCTCAAAACTCTGTGCATCAGAATAACTTGCAGAGTTAAAAACACACAATCACAAGCAGATACCTGGGAGCCAGACTCTCTGAATCACAATTTCAGGGAAGAGGAGTCGAGGCGTCTTTCTCAAAGAGCTCCACAGGTGGTTCCGAAGTTCAGAAACAATTGAGGGAGAATTTATAGCTGAATTTGTGAATCCTTTACAATATGAAGATGGTTACCATTTCAGATATCATACTGCCCTTGTTTCTCCTGAGGTCACTGTATATTTCCCCTTAAAACAACTGAATGGATCACCAGATAGCATTCATTGTAGTGATGTTGAAAGCTGCCTCTATTTTCTATCGCTCTCTCTGACTCAGTTGAGTCCCCACCATCCTCTGCATTACCTTCTCAACTCAGTTCAACATACAGGTGCTGTTGTAGTTTGCTAGCTGCCAGAATGCGATGTACCAGAAACAGATGGCTTTTTTAAAAAAGGGAATTTAATAAGTAGCTGGTTTATAGTTTTAAGGCCAAGGAAATGTCTCAATCAAAGCAAGTTTATAAAAATATCCAAATTAGAGCATCAACAAAAGATTACTTTCACTTAAGAAAGGTCTATGAAGTTCAGGGTTTCTCTCTCAACTGGAAAGGCACATGGTTGACATGGTGATATCCACTAACTTTCCCTCCAGGCTTCTTGTTTCATGAAGCTCCCCCTGGGGCATATTCCTTATTCATCTCCAAAGGTCTCTGGTTGGTGGGCTCTGGCTGTTATCATTCTGAAGCTTTCTCCAAAATGCTTCCTCTTCTAAAGAATTCCAGTAAACTAATCAAGACCCACCAGGAATGGGTGGAATCACATTTCCTTCTAATGAAAGGTTAATATCCACAACTGGGTGAGTCACATCTCTGTGGAGATACCCTAACCAAGTTTTCAACCTATAGAACGCAATAGGGACTAAAAGAAATTGCCTCTGCAAGACTGGATTAGGATTAAAGCATGGCACATCTAGGGCACAAATCCTTCAAACCAGCACAGGTACCAAGGATAATTTGAAAAATCTTATCTTTTACAATATTTGAAAAGACAATAGTTGCTGCGTTACACCAAAGGAGCCCACATGCCTTTTCAAAGCCTTAATTTACTCTTTCTCATTTTCTTTATTCTTCCATTGCCCACCTTCATCCCAGCCATCTGAGGCTACCCATACCTCCTTCTTCATTAGATTCCCATGGGTTGTTTTGTTTCCTCACAACCAGTGTCCCAGCCTGTGTCTCATTCTCTCTTGGCCAAAAAGTTACAAACAATTTAATGATTTTCCCTATGAGGAATATTCATATTTTACAATAGAGCTCAAAAAAATGCAACAATGTCTCTGCCTCATAAAATGACTCAATAATAGTGGAGAATTCCAATACCATGGCGCAATAGTAGAAAAGATATTTGAACAATGAGGCCTTCAATAAGTGCTTCTTGAATTATGCCTTGTAGGCTACTCAAAGTCTAACCCTGGATGGGTGGATGCAGTAGCCAAGAGCCAACTCATTTTTGAAAATATTTCAACTCTGTTTTAAAAATGACTGCAAAGATGATTTAAGGAACTGTTCTAGTTTGCTAGCTGCTGGAATGCAATATATCAGAAACAGAATGGCTTTTATAAAGGGGAATTTAATAAGTTGCTAGTTTACTGTTCTAAGGCCAAGAAAATGTCCCAATTAAAGCAAGTCTATAGAAATGTCTAATCAAAGGCATCCAGGGAAAGATACCTTTGTTCAAGAAGGCCAATGAAGTTCAGGGTTTCTCTCTCAAGTGAGAAGGCACATGGCGAACATGGTGTCATCTGCTAGCTTTCTTTCCTGGCTTCCGGTTTCATGAAGCTCCCCGGGAGGTGTTTTCCTTCTTCATCTCCAAAGGTTGCTGGCTGGCAGACTCTGGTTCTCATGGCTATGTTGTTCTGCTCTGCTCTCTCTGAATCTCTTTCATTCTCCAAAATGTTCCCTCCTTTATAGGACTCCAGAAATTTATCAAGACCCACCCAAATGGGTGGAGACATGTCATCACCTCATCCAGCTTAACAACCACTCTTGATTAAATCACATATCCAGGGAAATGATCTGAACATACAGTATTGAATAGGGATTATTCTGGTTTTATGAAATGGGATTTTGATTAAAACATGGCTTTTCTAGGGGACATACATCCTGTCAAACCAGCAGAGGAACCAAATATAGTAAAACCACTATTAATTAAACCTGATAGCATTTATACCTAGTAACTGCTCAATAAATATTTGTAGAATGAATGGATGAATATCTCAACGAATTTAAACAATGTCAAAGAAAGAGAACTGAACCAAGAGCCAGGAAACGTGGGTTCTAGTCTTGACTTAGGAACAAGGCAAAGATTAACCAGAAATGGGGAGGAAGGGGATTGGAGTGGTCCGAGAGATGGGGAGTGAACCAGAAAAGTACAATTTTACAGAGATAGGAAATGATTTTAAGGAGGGGTTGGAAATATGGTTAAATTCTGTATAGGAGATGAGAATGTAGAAGATTATGAAAATGTCACTGGTGACATCTCTGGCAGTGTTTTGAGCAGAATGGGAGAAAAGTAGTTTGGAGGAGTTTGGAGGGCATGAGTGGTGAAGAAGCAAAGACAGTTTTCTAGATGAAGGGCAATGGAGAGATGAAAAACGGACAGAGTTATTGAGAGGCTGGTAGTACTGTATCAAAGCTTTCTCTGAGGATTTTATTGTGCATGAAGGAGAGCAGGAAGGGATCATGAAGAGGAAAGACTGCAAAACAAAAAAGATGAGAAAGAGTAAGAAGATATTAAAGAAGCTGACAAGGATGGGACAAAACACATGGGCATGGAAGTTTATCTTTGAAAAGAGAGGACTTTTCTATCTGATATTGGATTCAAAGTGGAATGCTGAGTAAAAATAAGTATTTCTAGGAGAGCCAGAGCAGAAGAATTCCTCAGGCCTCTACCAATTGCATTCTGTTGTATTCCCTGTTCAAACAAAGGCACTAATTGCTACCTGACCCCCAAAACCTCTCATGACACACAGGCCCAGTTGTGTGGTGTAATATATTCCATACAGTTCAGCTTCTCAAGACAAATGCCTACTATTGCCTACTGCTCTAAGGCATAAGACTTTTACAAGAGGTCTTAGTTGATGGACTGAACTCCTACGCCTTTTGCTAGTAAACCATAGGCAGGTCTAACTTGAATAATCAACCAACATCTTTATAGAACTGGTTTCCCGATAATAGTTGCTCTAGTTTGCTAGCTGCTGGAATGCAATATGCCAGAAACGGAATGGCTTTTAAAAAGGGGAATTTAATAAGTTGCTAGTTCACAGTTTTAAGGCTGAGAAAATGTCCCAATTAAAACAAGTCTATAGAAATATCCAATTTAAGGCATCCAGAGAAAGATACCTTGATTCCAGAAGGCCAATGAAGTTCAATTTTCTCTCTCAGCTGTAAGGGCACATGGCAAACATGGCAGCATCTGCTGGTTTTCTCGTGGCTCTACAAAGGGCCTCTCTCCAAAATGTTTCCTCTTTTAAAGGATTCCAGTAAGCAACTCCACCTTCAATGGGTGGAGACACACCTCCATGGAAATCATCTAATCAAAAGTTACCACCCACAATTGGGTGGGTCACATCTCCATGGAAACAATCAAAATGCTCCCATGCAGCAATATTGAATGAGGATTAAAGGACAAGGCTTTTCTGGGGTCCACCACAGATTCAAACTGGCACATTAGTTTACGGAAAGATCATGCAGAAAATAGAGTTTCCACATAGCTACCCTCATTTTTAAACATTTGGCATTAGTGTGATATATCTGTTGCAGTTGAGAGGATATTATTACAATTGCACTAATAACTATAGTCTATAGTTTACATTAAGGTTTACAATTTGCGTTGTATAGTCCAATGGTTGTTATTTAAAAAAATGCATTCTAGCAACAAATATGCCACCTTAAATTTCTCCTTTTAACCACATTCAAATATATTATTCAGTGATGCTAATTACATTTGCAATGTTGTGCTACCATCACCAGTACATATGATGAAACTTTCCCATCACCCCACATAGACACTCTGCACCAATTAAGAATGAGCTTCCTGTTTCATATGTCCACCCCAGTCCCTGTTAACCTATATTCTAGTTTCTGACTCTATGAATTTACTTATTATTTCATATCAGTGATTTTAAAGGAACTGTATGACCGGAGAAAGTCTGGCAGAGTAGCATGAGATTGCTTAACAGCTAAGTACCCTTTAACGATGCTAAAAAATACAGACACATCAATAGTGAGCAAGGGCCATCCTTCAGCAGCAGAACCTGAACCTGTGGCAGTCAGAATGGCTAAACAAAGAACTTGCTTGACTTCATTGGGAGTGAGTTACCACTAAAACTTCCAGAAGAATGTGATCTATGCTTACTGCCATTACAACTGTATCTCAATACTCTTTTCTAACTGGGACAGTTTCCTCATTATTGATTTTTAGGTACGTGTTACTGTATGCATGCTATATTTCGCAGATGGAGCAGCAGTATAATCCATTTTAACCCCAAGATACTTGTCTGAGACAATGGAAAAATTATTCTTGGTAAAAATAATTGAAACAAAATGAAAATGAAAAACCGCATAAAGTAAAACCTCTACATTTGATGACAGTTTGAAAACTCTGAAATGGATTCTGGAAAGATGGGATGATGCCAAGGTAACACAACTAAAATAGGCCAATTGGTGCCTCTGAAGCTTTGAGTTCCTCAGAGCAGAGAGCATGCCTGAAGCTTCATTGACTGCAGAAATGGGTGAAGAGCAGAAGTTACAGCAGGGTCTGTAGTTAATATAGCAGATTCCCTGGCTGCTGAAGAAGGTCAAGCCAATCAGTGCCTGAGCTCACAAGTGCAAACAGCATTTACACAGTCCTTTGGGAGGCTGCCTAATCCTGCTGGCTTCAAGGGAGGGGTGAATAAATGGAATAAACTGCTCCAAGGATACATATTTTGGAGGAAGTTGATTTTTTTCTTACTTTCACCTAGAAAATCCTAGGATCCAGCTTTTTACTTTTCTCAGTGCAGTGTAATAACTAGCTCATTGGACAAAACCACCATTGCATCCACACCTTCCAGATTGCCACTACCCAAGAGAACCTCAAAACCTGGCCTGTTCTCGGATTAACAGAAACCTAAATTACAAAGAAGCCAAAGAAAAATTGCAACCTATATCATGGACTCTGTAACTTGTGGGAATAAGGTCAAGCTGAACAGGTAGCAACTCTTAAGGGAGAAATAATGAATGAGATGGAGGAGAATATTAATTTAAATGTAATGAGGATTCTGAAGGAAATGCACTTAGAAAATGAAAATAATAATTACTTGAACTAACAATAATGATTTTCAGAGCTCTAAAATTAACTAGAGGAATTGAAAAACAGAATAGCCACTGCTGAGAAAATGAAAAGGGGGAAAAATAGAAATTAGAGATAAAGTAAAAGACTCAGATGAAGGTCTAGTTACATAATATGCAAAGAAGAGGAGCTCCATATGAGGAAAAATTGAACATAGAACAGAAATGATAATCAAGGAAATAATGAAATAAAAATTCCCTGATTTGAAGAAATCTTTGTGCCTTTTGACTGAATGGGCTTACAGACTCAGACAGGATTAATTTTACAAAAAGCCACACACCTAGACATAATCATCAGAGATGTCTGACCTCCAATGCTAATGAAAGAATCTTTCTTCTATACAGAACAAAAAAAATAGTTTTCTCACAAAAGAAAGATTATCTGACTATGCTATTAAAAGAAAAAGACTATGATCCAAGAATCTTTGTACCAGCCAGTATAATACTCAAATGTTAAAAAAAGAGCACAATGGTTTTCACCATTCAAGAATTTAGAAAAATATGCCACCCATGTAGTGCTATCTTTTTTTTTTTTTTTTTTGCATGGGCAGGCATTGGGAATTGAACCCAGCTCTCTGGCATGGCAGGCGAAAATTCTGCCACTGAGCCACAGTCACACCACACTGTAGTGTTATCTTAAATGAAGAAAATACTCAATGAGGTGCTCCCCAGCATCATAAATATTCCAATAGAACCAAATACTTTCTTTCCAAGAGAGACAGTGCAATAAAAGGTGATGACATATTTCAATGCCACAACAGAACGTCATGCCACAGGAAAAAATGTGATGAGTGATGTGTCTTAATTATCGTTCATCACTTTTTTTCTCCTATTGCATGATGTTCTGTTGTGGTTTTAAAAAACATGATATATGATTTTAAAATATGATGACAATTCTTTAACTAAGACTTGGACTAGAATTTATAAGACAGAATTATTTTAAAAATTGTGAAGAAAAGTTTAACAAAATCCTGCCATTAAAATTTCTCAACCACTTAGAAAAACTCAGAAATTGTAGAGGGAAGAAAAGAATAGACGTAAGGGAGGAAGAGGCCTGAAAGTCTTTAAAGGAGGTAGAGGGAAGAGGTATTCAGGTGGGTAAAATGGGCAAGTAAGCTGTTGTGGTGGGGCCATTGTCATTATTGAACTTGAAATAGTAGTAGAGAAATATTGTTTTATATCTCCTTGTGAACAGTAAAAGAATGGACATTCCAACATTCCAAATTACCAGGAAAAAAAGAAAGCAAAACAAACAAACAAAAACAACAAAGTAAATGCAAAACAATGTGACACGATAAGTCAAATTGATCAGTTACCAGTATACATGTGAATCCCCTGCCAAAATTAAGAGACATCCAGATTGGGTTAAAAGATGTCAAATCAAATCAAGTATCTAAAACAGAATATCTAAAATCGAAAAACAGAAAGAAAAAGGAACGAAGGAATGAAAATATTAATGTTAAGGAAAAGTGAAATTCAAGGCCAAAGCATTAATGGAAACAGAGAATGATATTATATAACAATAGCAGCTATGATTCCGAAACTGTATCTATAAACTGTCTATCAAACAAGAACACAGCAAACGGGATAAAGGCTTATAATTCTAGGAAAGAAATGAGGAGCTACATAAAAACAGAATTATTGTTGAGAGATTTTTAATAGGTCTCTTTTAGACTTCAGCTGATCAGGAAGATTTAAAATAGCAAGGATGGAGATCATTTGAATGATAGAATTCACAAGCCTGATTTAGTAGATCATTGTGGAATTATGTAACATACTCGGTATCTGCATTTTTCTTATACGTTCATGGTGAATACAGCAGATAAACAGCCGGCCAGAGAAAGAACACTGTTTCAAGTTTGCTAAAGCTGCCAGAACGTAGTATAGGAGTAATGGGTTGGCTTTTACAATAAGGATTTATTTTACTTTAAATTTTACAATTCTGAGGCTATGAAAATGTCCAAATTAAGGCATTAACAGGATAATACCTTCTTTTTAGAAAGGTCACAGGCATCTGGGACACCTCGTCACATGGGAAGTCACACAGCTGGCGTCTGCTGGTCCTTCTTTTCTAGCTTCTTGGCTTTCGGCATCTGGCTTCAGTGTCTTCCTCTCTCAGCTCCTTGGGGGGATTTTTCTCCCTAACCATTCTCAGCTTTTTCTGTCTTTCATCCTCTCATAAGGGACTCCAGTAAAAGGATTAAGATTCACCTTGAATGGGGTGGGTCGCATCTCAAATTGAAATAACATTAACCTAAAAGTCCCACCCACAGGGCGGGCCGCGGTGGCTCAGCGGGCAAGAGTGCTTGCCTGCCATGCCGGAGGACCCCGGTTCGATTCCCGGCCCCAGCCCATGTAAAAAACAAACAAACAAACAAAATATAATAAAAATAAGAAAATGTTTAAAAGATGTTTCCCTTTCTTCCTCCCTTCCTTCTCTGTCTTTCTTTCCTTCCCTTCCTCCCTCTCTCTTTAAAAAAAAAAAAAAAAAAAAAAAAAAAGTCCCACCCACAACAGGTCTGCACCAAGGAATGGGTTAAAGGAATATGGGCTTTTCTGGGGCACATAACACCTTCAAACCAGTATAAACACCTTCGTTGTTTTCTCAAAATAGCTGTGATATACGTGGGATTCCTTGACTAGAATACAATAAACCTATGTATTGACCACTAAAAGATGACCTTTCTCACCATTTCCACTGCTGATATTTGCAGGAGAGCAAGAACAAAGCAGAGTTACAGACAGAAATTGGTTTAATGGATGGGGAGGCTATTGTGGCATCAGGTTCTTGTCCCCAGTTTTCCCTTAGGTTACCTATACTACTATTTCTAAGGCTCAGCTCTGAGTTAACAATTTCTCTTATTTGACTTCAGCTAGCTTCAGTCTTCCTTTTATGTTTTCAATCAAAAAGGACTAACAAATACACAGCACAACATACTGAATGGGTTAAGCACTCCTTAATCTCTACAATGGGGTGTCAGGGATACATTTAGGATAGAATACAATGTAAGTAAGGTCCCAGAGGTGCTGGATGTTTCAGATTCAGTATTTTCATTAGAATGGACCAAGGAATCGAGTCTGGCCAAAGAAATCAGATAGAGCCTCAGGGGCTCTTATTTATAAGAGGGCAAAAATTGTGAAATATAGGAGAAATGCAGTAACAGTAGAAGTAAAGGCAAAAGCAGTTTCTTACTCTATGAATCTCCCTGTGTGCTTTCATATTCTCCAGAATTTCATCCAGCACCTACATCCTGGTGTCTTCCTAAAGGCATATTTTCGACCCTGACTATTTCTCCAATCTTCTACTCATGTGTAAAAATGTCTGTTGATAAGAAAGCTTACAACAAAATTTGTAACCTATAACTAGGAAACATACAGGAGCTCATAGCATACATTTTTCTTTTTTTAACATGGGCAGGCACCGGGAACCGAACCCGGGTCCTCTGGCATGGCAGGCAAGCATTCTTGCCTGCTGAGGCACTATGGCCCGAGATTCAACCAAACTCCTGCCTTCAGTTTCTCTTCTCCATTCTAAAACTGTAGCTTCCATTTATTGAGATCTTACAATGAGCCAGGTACCATACTATATGTACAATGTTTATTTAACCCTCGCAACAACAGGATATAGTAGAAAATATTATTTTAACTTTAAAAACTTAAGAAAATGAGAACTCAGAGAATTAAGTAAATTGTTCAAGGTCATATAGTAAGGCGATAGTTCAAATAAAATTTGAACTGGGATATGGATAAATTCATTGTTTGACATTTGACAAGACTGACACTATCACAATGTAATCTTCCCCCACATCTACTCTTCCTATTGACAATCACCTCAGCAGGTAAATTAAAGTATGCCTGAAACAGGACTTCCATGTGTCTTTTAAATTGCTGGTTAGCTCTCCAGCTACCACTACCCAAGTTCAGACTATCACCATCTGACTTGTCCAACAGTTTTCCCACTAACCTCTCAATCATATTGTCCCTCTCCAATCTATTCTCCACAGTGCAGGCAACTAGATTCTAAAAATCAATCTAATCATGTTGCTTTCTTGCTTAGATGGTTTTCTCTCACCTTCTCAGTATGTTACACATGCCTTTCCTACTCTTAACTCTCCTTCCCATGATTCAGAAATATAGAACTGCTCATCTATTTTTAAAATACACCTTGCTGTTACTCATTTCTGTGCTTTGTCTTCTTTGCAAGCTTGCTTTTCTCACACTCCCCCTTCTTCCCTATCCCTTCCCAACCACAATTTAAGTCCTCCTTCTCCTTAAGCACTTGGTCCAGATGTGACATCAATGCTACTAATGTAATTCTCTTTGTCTTCCCATAGCATGATCTATAATGATACTTTATGTACTGATATTGAATAATCAGTGTTCCTTATCTGTTTCTTCAACTAGAGAACAAAGCTTCCTAATACCAAGGACTGTGTCATTTTCCATTATCCAGGATGGAGACCTCAAGCAAAAAAAAAACACACTCAACCAATATTATCTGTAGAATAAGGCTGAAGAGTAGGAGAAGAAAATGGAAAGGAAGGTTGACAGCATATTGTCAAGGCCCTTAAAAATGAAATCTATGATGGTTAGGTTCTGGTGTCAACCTGGCCAAGTAATGACACCCAGTTGTCTGGTCAGGCAAGTGCTGGCCTCACTGCTGCTGCAAGGACATTTTGTGGCTGGTTGATAAACCAGAAAGCTGGTGTATTAAGCCATCAGTCAGCTTATTGCAGTTGTGATTGGTTACATCTGTGATCAACTAAGGCCTGCCTCCCACCAATGAGATAATTCAATCAAGTCTGAGACATTTTAAGGAAGAAGAGAGGCGTCTCTGCTTCTTCAGCCAATGAGCCTCTCCTGTGGCACTCTTCCAGGGCCTCCACCAGAGTTGCCAGCTTCATAGCCTGCCCTACAGATTTTGAACTCTTCCATTCCCATGGATGTGTGAGACACCTTTATAAATCTTATATTTAGAGATAGCTCCTGTTGGTTCTGTTTCTCTAGAGAACCCTGACTAATACAATATCTGACAAAAAAGTATAAAGAAGCTCTATGAGTTTTTTCCTTGACTATCTTTGACTAAGAAACTTAGTCTCTTTTTTTTGTCAAAACTATATCAAAATTCATATAAATACCTACAATTATATCATGTTGAATTGTAAAGACTCTAAATTACAGGAGATATCTTTAAATTTATTGCTGTATGCACAAGATTTGATATCTTTAAATTTTCACTTAACAACATGTTTAGGTCATACCATTAAAGGTGAGCATTTTGAATTCTTTTGCTTAGTTTGAAAAAGGTGAAACTTACCTTAAAAACTTTTTTATCTACAAAAGTTAATGATTTTTATTTCATTCATCTCAAAACAGATAATAATATGGCCTGATATGAACAGCTGGTTTCTTAGCCAGTAATTTTACACTTTTCTCTCCTTAATGAAGATAAGCACATCTTTTTTGTTGTTGTCAGTGTCCTTGTGATATTGACAGTGGCTGCAGAAGTAAGCTGTGCTGGTATGTTCCCTAGAAAAGTCATGTTTTAATCTAAATCCCATTTTGTAGAGGCAGAATGAATCCCTATTCAATACTGTAATCAGATCATCTCCCTAGAGATGTGATGTAATCGAGAGTGGTTGTTAAATTGGATTAGGTGACAACGCGTCTCCACCCATTTGGGTGGGTCTTGATTAATTTCTGAAGTCCTATAAAAGAGGAAACATTTTGGAGAATAAGAGATTCAGAGAGAGCAGAGCAGAACGACATGGCCACGAGAAGTAGAGTCCACCAGCCAGCCAGCGACCTTTGGAGATGAAGAAGGAAAATGCCTCCTGGGGAGCTTCATGAAACAGGAAGCCAAGAGAAGAATCTAGCAGATGATGCCATGCTCGTCATAGGCCCTTCCAGGTGAGAGAGAGACCCTGACTGTGTTCGCCATGTGCCTTCTCACTTGAGAGAAAAACCCTGAACTTCATCGGCCTTCTTGAACCAAGGTCTCTTTCCCTGGATGCCTTAGATTGGACATTTCTATAGACTTGTTTTAATTGGGACATTTTCTCAGCCTTAGAACTGTAAACTGGCAACTTATTAAATTCCCCTTTTTAAAAGCCATTCTGTTTCTGGTATATTGAATTCTGGCAGCCAGCAAATTAGAACATAAACCTTTCAGAGTTGAAGTCTAACTATCACACTGGTGCCCTGGAGCCAACTCCTTTTTCAGCTTGAAATTGGCATGGTAAGAGTACTAATACCACAGAAATCAGCAAATGCTACAGATCAAGATTTGTTTTCTATAGAGTGAGTTTTCCAGCCCACCACTGAATTTTCTACGAATTATTTGATTTGACATTTGGAATCTCATGTCTAATGGGAAGGAATAAATTAGAAAAAAAAGACCTATTAAAATTGCTACTATGCTCCTCTTAATAAAAAAAAAAAAAACTGCTATTATTCTCCTCTTGAGTAAATGGATTTATTTCAGAGAACTACAGGGCTTTTTTAAAAATCATGGAGTCCTCAAACTAATAATTTTGGAACATGTTAAGTCTGAAAATCATCTTACAAAATTGCAAGAAACAAGTAGTTCTTTAGCTTAAAAACATGATCTTGTCTTCTTTCCTCTTTGTCATCTCTCATATTCTTGTAGCACTGAATCTTTCCAGTTTCCACTTCCACGAACTGCTAATTGAATTTTCTAAATGATGGTTGGAATGGCATTTTAGTGCCTAAGTATTTTTCATATTATGCCTTAATAAAACTTGAAGACCTATTATTATTATACAAGTTAAAAAAAAAAAACACTACCAAAGTTTTTTCTTCCTGATAGTGTACTGAAACATTCTTATTACTTGATGCAACTTAACAATGCTAAGCAGCAGCAGACATATTTTCCTAATGGAATTAATCAATGCCCAACCAATTATTATCAATATTAAGTTCAGAGTTGGCAAATATGCTTACCAAAATCATGGATGAGAATATGAATCAGAATCTCTGATTTGCATCCACAAAATGTCCAAAAGAATAAGAAAGGTAAACATAAGTTCAAAACTGAGCATTGAAAGTTTTACACTGATGAATGCACATAAGTTCAAAAGATAGATTTGTATTGGGAGTTGTTACTGTGATAAGACTGTTGTCAGGAGCGTGCAGAGCTCTGGCTCTACAGGTTGTGAGTTGCTCTTATTTAGTGGCCTTTGCAATTACTGACCTTGCCAGCCAATGAAAGGACTTACCCTTACTATCACTACCACTTTAAGAAGGACAATTCAATTTATTTCTATGATACAGCCCGGTTTTGGGGGTCTAGATGAAGTCTGCTATATCTACTACCTGACACAATTATTTGAATCATTTTGAAAAATATTATTAAAACAAAGGAACAAAATTTAAAAAAAATTAAAGACTCTTAGATAAAACATACTGTGAATCAGTACATTTTCTTAGTTCTATAAAGGTCTTCTGATACCTTGTGCGTGTGTGTTTGTCTCAACTATCTTCTATGAACGGAGACAGGCCTTCTTTTGTTTGAATGTGACAAATCAGTTAGATCTGTGGCAACTGCCATTTACAACTATTGATTTCCATGTGACATTAAAGGTCCAAATTCAACCATTATTCTCTTCAGTTGTCACAAACAAAGGTTAATAATAGTTGAGTTTGGACTGAAGGAATCAAGTAAAAATTGCCAATTGAAATTAGCATGTTGTTCCTCTGTGAGCCGGTAAAAGGGGCTATGTCCCCTAGCTTTTATATTTATTTTCAAACCGTGCCTTGCTCTAAAAGTAATATTTGAAATCAAGAAAACGAAAATGTAGTTTCATAAGAAATCATGCCATTTGAAATACTGAATAATTTAAAAATATATTTTCCTTGCACAGTAGAAACATCTTGGTTTGTTGCTTCTATTGCAGCAAAATAATGTTTCTCATAACTGTAAAAAGTGGTATGTAGCATGATTAAACAATATTTCAACCCTTTAGTTCATACAGAGGTTATCGGCTACAGAGAAGGAAGGTTTGATTAGGTTTATGTCTTCTATGAGAAATTTTAAAGGAAAGCATGCAACTCTTAATATATGAGGGCTGAAGCTATAAATGGCTTTCTCTTGTGGGCAGGTATGAAAGAACAAAGTCTCTTTACTATAATAAATAGGCAAAAAAATGGTTGGTAAGAAATCATAAATCTTCACAAAAGCAATAGCAAATTTAAAAAGTCTACAAGTCTTTACAACTCCAACATGCTTATATTTATAGCATGATTTACTACCATTTGTCCTATTGATATATGGTGAAGAAAGTTTCATGTGTTGTGTCCACTGTAAAACTTTTTGTTTAATAAACATCTTATCTTTAAAAACTACTCCAGTAATTTTAATTAGTACTGATACATTATTATTCAGTATTGATGAAGTACTATCAATTATACTTCTCATTAGATAGAAACTGTCCTTTTTTTTGGAATGTTTCATAAAAAGGAAGCCAAGATCAATTAAATGGGTTTTAGAAAATTTATCAATATTTCTAAAATCATAATAAAGATCTTCACAAAAGTTAACCTGCATTTTTCTTCTTGGAAGTGGGGCAGGGCAATGCGATTCTTCAAAGTGGCATTTGAGCCTGAGTTAATGCCATGCAGCAACATTTCACAGCTCAAACGGTAGCAATAACAGTAGTAAACTTATTTTAACTACAGAATCACAACCTGTGCAAATGTATCCTTTCAAATTCTGACTTATCAAGGTTAGTTCTATTTTAAAACATACAAGAATTAATAATTACTCATATATATAGAATTGTTTAAAGAAATGAAACTTTCCTCTTGCAAACTTCAGAGGGTCTAACCATTGGTAGTATCCATCTATTCCCCTCTCTTCCTTCCTCCCTCCCTCCCCTCTCCTCCCTTTTCCTCCCTCCCTCCCAACTTCCTTCTTCTCTCTCTCTCTCTCTCCCTGCTTCCCTCTCTTTTCTTTCTTTGAAGTGAAAAAAACTCAAAGTTTTATTGTCTTCATAATAAAATAAAACATAAAGTTTAGAACTGGATCAGTTGGACCTTTCTCTTCTTATCTCCTTCTGGTTCAAAATGTTTGCATGTGTTCCTAGCCAGCACTCCCTTACATCTGAAGTTGGGCCCAACACAGTCAAATCTTGCCGCAATCTTCTTTGTAGCTTTGTTCTTCTTCCAAGAAGGGTTTAGTCTGCCCACCGCAGCCATGCTGCTTTGCTTTCCCAGGGCATACAGAGATCCCTTGCAATTTCTTATACTGTGCCACTTAGAGGGTCTGATGTCTGCCACACGTCTTACAGAAAGTGTGAAGGAGAGCATACACCATGTTTGCAAGGGCGCTATTGCTGGGGAAAAAAAAAGGCTACCCACCCTTTTCATTTTCAACTTTGTTTTATAAAGGTACATCTATATGTGGATAGATAGATAGATCTATAGTATCTATATATACTCATATATTATTGGTTATTTAACCAAAAAAAGATCAAATTGTCTGCATGTAAACACATCAGACACATTGATAAATGTACAACTGTTTTTTCATCTTTTCCCCTGATTAACACACATATATCTACCTCATTCTTTTTAACAGAGGCAGAGTATCTATTGCATAGATGTGTTATGATTAACTCAACTATCCCCTTAAAAACGGACATTTCTTTCCAGTTTTTGTGTTATCACAAAACTACTTTCAAAAATACTTAAACAAGACTATCTTATAAATGCTTATGCATTTGCTATGACTTTTAATGGGTAGATTCCTAGAATTAGTTTACTAGGTAAACAAGTACATGCCACCAAAAATTTAATTATATGCTGCAAAATATTTTCCCAAAAGATAGCACAACTTTTCTTTCCTACTAACAAAATATGAAAATGCCTGCTCACTTTCACCCTCAATATCACTGAAAGTTGTTATGAATTACCAATCCAAATGGTGAAAAATTTAATGTCTGTATTGGTTTACTTCTCATTTCCATGCTGACCACTGAGGTTAGATATCTTTTCATGTTGACTGGCCATTTGTAATTCTACTTCTTTGACTTATCTAGCCACTTTTTATCGGGTAGTTTGTCATTTTCTTATTAATTGGCCCAAAATCTTTTATTTGTAATGTTACTTTTTCCTGTTTACATGAATGATGCATGCTTTATGATCTTCTTTGAAGATTTAGAATCAGGCTATCCATTTTGTTTTGCTACTGCATGTCTTCACTCAACAATATAGCCTCAATATTTTCCCATACCTTTAATTTTTCATCCACAACTGAGGTATTCAACTTAAATATAAAAAGAAAGAGAGGGAGAGAGAGAGAGAGAGAGAGAGAGAGAGAGAGAGAGAGAGAGAGGGAGGGAGGGAGGGAGGGAGGGAGGGAGGGAGGGAGGGAGGGAGGGGGAGGGAGGGAGGGAGGGAGGGAGGGAGGGAGAGAGAGAGAGAGAGAGAGAGAGAGAGGGAGAGAGAGAGAGAGAGAGAGAAAGGGAGGGAGGGAGGTAGAAGAAAGAAAGAGACAAAGAGGGAAGAGAGAGAAAATACTGAAATCCTGACACCAAGCAAATACCATTTTGGAAATTCAAAATAAAAATGAGTCAAGGCAGATCTGCTCAATCAGCTTCTCTTTATAACTCATGTTCTATGATGGACAATAATAATTGTGACAAGTGGAAAATACCTTTTAACTGACAAGTGGAAAATAGCAGGACAAAAGTGATAGAAATCTCAGTTGCAATTCTATATGTAAACAAGTGCCTTCCTTCTAACTATGTTACATATATTTTAATCTTCCTTGCAACTCCATGAGGAGAGTGCTATTAATAGCCCCATTTTACAGAAAAGGAAATGAATGCAGTCACTTGCAGTGCTGGTTTGAAAGGGTTTCTGTATCCTAGAAAAGCCACGTTTTAATCTTAATCCCGTTTTGTAAGGCAACCATTTCTTCTAAACCCTATTCAGTACTGTATGTTGGAAATTTTAATCAGATTATCTCCATGGAGATGTGACTCAGTCAAGTGTGGATATTAAATTTGCCATGTAGATCTTGATTTGTTTACTGGAACCTTTTAAAAGAGGAAGCATTTGGAGAAAGCTTCAGAACAGCGAACCACAAGGAAGCCACCGCAGAGAACACGGCAGAACCACGGAGCAGAGAGTCCACTAGCCAGTGGCCTTGAAAAGGACAAGAAAGCCCCAGCAGAGCCAAGAAGAGCCACGCGGCCAAGAGAAACAGAGTCCACCCGCCAGGGACCTTTGGAGATTCTGAGCGAGCAGAAAATGACGCCACCCCTGGGAGAGCTTCATGAACCAGGAAGCCAGAAGAGAAAGTTAGCCGACTGCCATGTGCCCTCCAGCTGAGGGAGAAACCCTGAATGTTATCAGTCTTCTTAAACCAAGGTATCTCCCTGGATGCCTTAAATCGCACATATCTATAGACTTGCTAAAATTGGGACATTTTCATGGCTTTAGAACTGTCAACTTGTAGCTTACTAAATTCCCCTTTTTAAAAACTGTTGAGTTTCTGGTATATTGCATTCTGGCAGCTAGCAAACTGGAATACTTGCTGTAGATGATAACATATAGTATGAATGGAGAGTGAATTCAGCAATTTAGTTCTGGACTCTGTCCTCTTAATCGTCAAGTAACCTTCTAATGGAAGTACAAAAGCAACAATGTAATCATTTACAATTGGGACATATGTTTTTTGAACTATTTTTCCCACAACTCTTTCCCCAATAAATTGCTGGAATTTTTAAAATATTTTTTATTTTTACTGTAAATTGAATAAATACACAAAAATACTTAAAGAATATATTATATATATTTTACAAAAAATAAGTTATTTCTCATTCCCTTATTTTTTTCAAACCAGTTTTTCCACATATACTTCCAAGCGTGAAGATTATGTAATTTAGACAAATGTTTTCTATTATATACACATGGAATAATGCTCTTATTTATTCTTCTATAACTTTCTTTTTATAGCAAGATTATGTTCCAGAGATTCGTTTATGTTTCTACATACAGGTGTATACTATTTATGGGTTTTTATTACTCTACATTATTCCATTGCATAATTATAGTGCAAGTTGTTCTATTCTACTGTAGATACACATTTGGTGTTTCTAATTTTACACTATTTTTATTTCTTCTCTGAAGTGGGTTTTCAATCTTTTTGCCCATTAATTGTTGTTATTTTATTCTTAATTTGAAGAAATATATACATTCTGAATATTAATTCCCTGACAGTTACATGTAGACCAAACATATCTGTTTGCTTGTAATGACAGCTTTGACATAAATCAAGTTTTCATATATGTCTGCCCTTATGAACTCTCTGTTCTGTGACTTGATTCATTTAATCCTGTGCCAAAATCACTATTTTTATAGACACAGCTTTGTAAGAATGGCTGATAGTGTTTAAGGTCAAATTAATATATGTTAAGTGCTAAGAACAGTGTCTGACACAAAATAAATGCTATAAAAACATTTTCTATTATCGTCACTCATTATTGAATTGAATTATTGAATGCCTTAGCTGTTCTTTGCTTTTAAATCGTCCGTGTAAACTTTAGAGTCAGTAGTCAATTTCAACAGCAAAAAAAAAAACAAAACAAAATTAAGCAAAAAAAACCTCTGTTGGAATTTTGATTGTGTTTGCAATTAATCTGTAAATTGATTTGGAAAAAACTGAAATCTTTGTGTTACAATATCTAATTTGTAAAGATGATATTTCTCCATTTCTGAAGGCTTTCTAAGTGTTTGTTCTTCAATAAATATTCTGTACTTTTCTATGAAATGATCTTATACATTTTAGACTCATTTCCTATATTTATATATTTTTTAATGCAACTGTAGTGTATATATTTTTAAAATATATTTTCTAACTCCTTGTAGCTGGCATATAGAAACGAAATTGATGTCTATATACTGATTCTTTTTATCTAGAAACTTTTCTAGACTCTCTACTTCTAATAATTTTTCAGTAGATTCTTTTAGGTTTTCTTTGAAGATAATCAGAGATCTGTGAATAATGTCATTTCTTTTCTTTACAATCCTTACATTTTAAATTTGTCTAACCTTCCTGAACTGGTATTATATATGTAGTACAATAAAACAGTGGAATAAACAAGCAAATAACAAGTGCACTTGCTTTATTCTTGAACTTAAAGAAATGCTTACCACAGTTCAGCATTAGGTTTGATGTTTGCTGTAGATATTTTACAGATATCTATGATCATTTTAAAGATGTTCCTTTCTGATCATAGTTTTCTAAGAATTTTTAAAATTATTCAGTGGATGTTGAATGCTGTAAAACCTTTTTTCTGTGTCTACTGAGATGGTCATATAATTTTATTTTCCTTTAACCTTTTAGTATGATGATTTAATTGAGTTTGTTGTTGTTTTTAAACCAATCTTGCTTTACTAAGAAAAGCCCCATATAGTTATGCCACATTTGCTTTTTTAATCATGTTGCTGGGTTCAATGTGTTAATATCTTATTTAGTATTTTGCATGAGGTTCATGAGTGGGATTGGCCTATAATTTCCTTTACACACCTACTTTTCAAAAACAAGGTTATCCTGACCTTGTAAAATGAGTGTGTATGTGTGAGTGTGTTTGGGGGGGACATTCCTTTCTTTTTGCTATAGTTTATAATAGTTTGAAGTCTCTTCTTCTGCACTTTAATTATTTTTTATTTTATTTATTTATTTACTTATTTACTTTCGCATGGGCAGACACTGGGAAAGGAACCTGGGTTTCAAGTGTGGCAGGTGAGAACTCTGCCACTGAGCCACAATCACACTGCCGTTCAATTATTTTTTGGGTAATTTTTGGAAAGCCTGAGTTTTGTCATGCACTAAAGACTAATCCGACTGGAATGCTGGTCAGCCATTCTACAGTTAAAATGGAAATTAAGGAATCTTTTTGACTAATTAGCTTTCAAACAGCTTTCTGTCGTGCAGTATATTCATGGATGTTAAGAAGGCATTGTTATAATTAAGGTTTTTGAGAAAATCCTTTCCAAAAGGATGTTTTCCATCAACACACAGAAGCAAAATTAAATGCCCGATTAACAAACATAATGTACTCTTTAATAATTCTCAGCATTCTGGTAGTTCAGCTAATATTACTGTCCTATCTGCAATTCTTTCCTTTTGTTTCATGTTTTGAATAATTCAATTAAAAGTCTGACAATGCAATAACAAGGGATTAAATGTTGTCAAATTGTAATTCGAAATAAAAACATAAGCTCTTTGGGAACATGTATTACACATTCCACAAAACCTTTTCAAGTATCTGAGATTGCTGGATTTTACCAATAAACACTTACTTGCTTAGCTAAGTTTTCCTGCTTCCTTTTTTTAACCCAATACCAGTGAATGAGAAAAATAAAAATGGGTAACACTGAATTAAGTTCTTGCAAAATGGATCACTTGGGAAGGACTCTAAGATATATCTAATTGGCCTACATGGAATGAAAAGCTATTCCTTGACTTTCTCATGAATTGTAAGCGGGGGAGGGGGGGGATTTGTTAACAGCTTGAGCAATGAACAGGAGAAGTGCCAGGGAAAGGGAAGACTCATTCACCAGGGCTTATTACTTTGGTGCTTCATTTGGAAAATATTAATGGACAAGGCAACGTGAAGGATATGAAAAAGAATATGCCCTTAGAAAGTATTTAATCTAGTAAAGGAAACAATACAGGGATATACGTACAAAAAACAACAACAAGTAATTAATATCCACGTTAGTAAGTTTCCCCAGCCTGGACTCCTATAATCCCTACTCCTTTTTAAGAACTAAAATTTCATTCAAAGTTAAGGATAACCCCTGGACTACATTTGTTTCCATATGTGGCATAATCTCACGTGGTTGTTGGACAGGAAGGGTGTTAAGGTATGGTAAAGAGAATATTAATCAAGATGGTAACACCATAGGAATCAAGCTTCTACACAGATATAATTCTGCTTCAGTTCTCCAAACTCTCCTCAGATTTAATGATGAAGAAAAATATAGTGAGGAATGACCTGCTCTTACATCAAGAAGAAAAGCAAATAGTATCACCTGGCAGCGTTTTACGGAGGTGCTAGGAGTAGTGGCTAAGAGTGCAGGACTACAGTGAGATAACATGGCTCTGAGCCCTGACTCGGTCATTTCTATACTGCAGGATTTTGGACAAGTTGCTTTAACTTTCAAAGCCTCTGTTTCTTTGTCTGCAAAAACAGGAATAGTAGCAATAGCTCAGATGGTTGTTTTAAGGATTAAACAATATACTTAAAGTGCTAACATATTCCATGGCAAATCATAAACTCACAGGAAGTGAGAGCTATTTATTATTATTAGCCAATCATACAATTCTTATTTAAAAAGCAGTGGAAGGATCAATAATGATGATTATAAGAAAATAAGAAACCATGAGGCAACTACAAAACTGACTCATGTATAATAAAATTCCCAAACAAGAAAAATCTTAAGTAGAAAAAGAAGGGAGAAAATTAAAGAAATAAAAAGATGAAGTTATTTATGAGAAAATAAAAAGATCGTGAGATGAAAGCATTCAAAATGACAGAGAGGGACAATATTATTTTTCTTTTCACTTAATGGAGCTCACTAGCTGGGGTATGGCGGGTGGTAAGAAGGAAGGGATTAAATATTCAAGCTCTAAACTGTAGTTCAGATGCCTTATTTAAAAAGCTTCCTAATCTGAAGTATAACACTATATACAACCAAATGTGACTTAGCCCTCCAAAGTTCCCTTTCTCTGTTCACATTTTGAATTAGAATATGAGGTGTTCTTAACATTTCTGTATTTACTCATCCATATTCAAGACTAGACAACTTTTGTAAGCAACCATCCCATTTGACAAATTCAAGGTGGTTCAGAAATTTAAAATCTAGTGAAGTAAATCAACTGATAACTTTGTAACTTACTTTAGAGAGATTTTTTTAAGATAATAGGCTTTGTATTAAGATTAGCAGTAGTCAAAGCACAGCCAGAACTGAACTTCAATTATTAATAATGTCATAGGTCCCACAATCAGGTAAAAATAAATGGAAAGAAATCCATTAGTTAGGATTAATTAAAAGCAAATTTAAAATTAATTAAATTAATTTTATTTAATTTAACAAAATTTTTAAAAACTAATTGTTTTGGGTTGTTTTGTGTGTTGACTTTAAAATATGATCATTTATACAAGTGTTTATGTCTTAAGTGGAAACTGGTTGATATAAATTCAATAGGAGATTAGAAAGAGATTGATACATTCAAAAATTAGTGCCCTATTTCAAAGGCATGGAAAATAGGTGCAATGTCTTAAGGCACAGCCAGTCAGCAATGAAACTCTATTGGGTGAACTCAATACACTTAACATAAAAGTCAGTTTATTTGGTCAAATTGGTTACATGAAGATCTGGTTTTTGGGAACAGCTCTGTCAGTGGTTTTCTGAACTTTATATCTTCTATTTTATCACCATAAATATTTTCCCATTGACATGCTCTCAGTATCTAAGTGCACTTAGTTACCACATTTATTTATTTCCTTTCTGTTTGTTCTGTCTCTTTTACTTTATAGCTATCTTCATAGTTCTTCATATTTGTTCCTCCCTCTTCTCCTTGTCTATCTAAGAAGGAAATAATTAAAAATTGGATGCATGAAATATGTGAGAACTAATGTGACTGCACCTGAAAGATAGCAGGACAACTGACTTGCTTTTCTGGGTGCTTAAAATGAGCTATATTACAAGTTCAGGAGCTTATTCAGAAAGAACAATTCATAAAAATAAAATAAGATTCACCCCCAAAATATATGAAAAATTATATTAAAGGGGTCAATATCTCTTTTAAAATAAACTTTTAATAGGAAAAAGTTAAACTGCAGGATTCAAAGAAGTAGCCAAAAAAAAAAAAATGAGAAAAAGAAGAGGATTATAGAAACAACTAGAAATTTGAAGAAATGGCTAAGTGTGGGAGATAAGAAATGAAAAGGAAATCGCCAGCAAGATAGAAGAAATTATTCATCATAGAAAACAGTTACCTATGAATTTGAACCACTATAGCAATTTTTGTTTAAAAAAACAGCAACTACAACAAAAATAATAACAATAACAATGGATTATGAATAAATAAAGAGAATAGAGAAAGGAAACTTAGAAAATACAATAGGGAGAGAAACAGAAAACCAAAGGTGATTAAGGAGAAACAGGATTAGAAGAGAGTAAGTTTACAAAAAGAGAAAATGAAGTAGGCACATAAAAGGAAACTGAGAAAAATGTTTAAAAGGAACAAGGAACCACACATTGTAAAAGGAAAAGTTTAACTATTGATTTTGATTTAATTCACTGATATTTAACAAGTATAACTATTACTATAATTAAGTGTGACAAATGCAAATATTTAAAAAATCCACAGGCACACACCAAAGGTGAGGTTTTTCTTTTGTTTTTAACTGCAACACAGAAAATTGAAAGAGGGATGTGGCACATTCTTGGGTATTCACTTAAAAAGAGATTTGAGCTTTCTAATCTGATGCAGTGAAATTAGGCAGAAAATCATAAATCCTTTTTAGATAACTCTAGATAAAAAGTAGGAGTGCTAAATCCAAAGGGAATAAGGAAGAAAAAGAGGAGAAGACAAGAGACAAATAACATTGTGAGGTGTCCACAGAGTAAAGAAACTGAGGATAAGGGGCATGACCAACTAAAAAAATACAAAAAAGGCCAGAGAAAACTGTTGGGATCTTGTGTTTCCAATGCCGGCACAATGCATGCCCCATAATAGTTGCTCAATTAATAATTGAAGGATGGAATTGCATCAGTGACTTTTCCACGTAGTGGAACTATCTCTTCAGGCTTTAATCATCAATTGAAAAAAAATAAAGGAATTAGCAGGTAAGTGGATTTACAAGGCACAGTATCAAAACAATGGACACTTTGGAATAGAGCTACTCTTGGAGAAAAGAGAAAAATCTTGAATAGTCTGAAATTAGTAATAAAAATTTATAGATTCTATGTGAATCTACTGGGTAAAAAGGGGTTTGCAATGTTCTCAAAGAACAATTTTCCTGGTTGTTTTGATTTCTTTTTGCTGCCATCAACCTTGGCACTCCTCTGGACATGTGTTTGGGATTTTTGAAACCAAAATGAAGAGCGCTTACAGTAGAGTGCACTGATCCTGAAGGGAAATTGACAACTACATAACATCATGTAAAAACATGCACACACAAAAAAAGACTTTTTTTTTTTTTTTGCCTGCAATATATGAAACAATAAGGCAGAAAGAGAAAGAAGAGTGAGGCAAAGGACTGCATGACAGAAAAGGAGAATTAAATTCAGAATACACAAGACCAAGGAAGGGGGGTGGAGAAGCCTGTGAAGGCAGAAACAAGGAAACAAAAAGGACAAAAACAGCAGTAGAAAAGAACTGTCAGACGCAAAACCCTCAAAACAATAGATAGGGGGGGAAAAAAGGAAAAAAGATGACAGGAAAAGAGCAGCATGGAATCTAGTAAGAAAAAGAAACAAAAATTTCAAATAATGGATTTTGTAGCACCCCCGCTGTTCCCCCAGCGCGTTCTGTCACAGCCTCGCAGAGCAGTGCATAATTTATTGTGGTCACTCGCTGCCAGGCTGCTATAAAGGGCAGCAGATATACGAAAATACTCTCCGCCACCTGGATAGCTTAATGATATACACTTTGTAGAGGGTAGAGCTGGGGAGCGGCAGGCGCAGGCAGAAGGAGCACTCACGGCGCCGGATGGCACGCTGCATATTTCGTGCTGCCAGCCATGTGCAGAAAGGGGGAATTCACTGTCGGGACACCTCTGCGGAGTTTTCCCCCCTTCTTCAAGCTTATCCCAAATAATCACTTTCTGTTAGGAGCAGTTTCTTAATGCCCAGTACTGATAATACATATTCTCTCCTAATGGGAGGGGGAGATATCAAATTTGCACAATCAAAAAACAGATTTTTTAATAAAAACAGACATTGACAATAAACCCTAATAATTAGAAAATCGTACCGTATTTTAATCATATCTGGAGAATTTTAAGAATGCTAGGGTTTTTCTTTAGAAATGAATTTGCACATAAAAAGTTAAAATCACCGAAAAATAAAAATCATTAAAATCATTTGTACCTATGTTTTCAAGAAATCGGCCTTTCCTAGAAGATTTATACAGAGAAACTTTCATTGCTTCCACAAATAGCACTATCTTCAAACAAGAGGACATCATTAAGATATGAGTATCAAAAAATGTGATAGTTGGTATGGCCAGGAATTACCTCTTTAAAATTCTTTAAAGATTTTTAAGACTTTTTAAAATTTAAAAAAAAAAAAAATTCCTTTCTTTCTCTCATCCCTGGGTGCAGCGCTTCTTTACATAGGGTAAAAGGTTCGCATAAGAAAGTCACAATCAGTCATTCTGATGTCTCACATCTTTCAAACTCCTAGTGATTCCAAATGTATAATATTTCAACAGGCAAAGGTAGTGGTGAATAAGATGTACATATGAGTGGTCCGTACTTTTAGACAAATATGCTTGGAATGGATTTGAGAAACAAATTAGAGAAATCTGACACGTGACAAAATAGTTGAGGTGAAAAAATAATAAAAAATCAGAATGAGGTATTGAGATCGATTTTAGAGGGAAAAATATAACTTACAAAAAACAAAACAAAATAAAACAAGAATTTGATGAATTGAGGCAAATTCATGAACTGCCCTGTTCAGCATCTTTTTGCTGCCAGTGGCACAAGGAGGTTTTTTGGTGTGAAGGGTTTAATTCATTTGATTATTCGTTCATTCATATCTTCATTAAGCTATCCATAAGTTATTGAATTCCTGGGGATTCAATGAGGAGCAAATCAGTCTAGGCTCAGTTTCTTCAGCTGTAATAGGGAAAACGTTGCATTGTTTCCCTCATAGTTGACTATGAAATAAATGGGATCCCATGTATAGAAATATCTGACACAATGCCTAGAATACAGAAGGCACTGGCTGAATGAATACAATTTTTTTCTTCATAAAAATATTTTATAAATGCATTATCTTGTGACATATCTGCCATGGAAACTATATTTTCATCATAGCCACCTTAATGCACATACTTGCTTAATTTTACTACCCTCAAGAAGAATGCATTTCATTTTATTTACCTGCAATCTATCAACTCTATAGACAACAGATTTTCTAATATATTTAGTATATAAAATGTTTTATGTTTTAAGCATAAGTTTTAAATTGTTTAACTTAAGGATGTCTCCATTTAAAATAAAGTTTACAATTGGAGCTTAGTGATTGCGGTTGCCTCAGAGTATACTGAAAATACCAGAATAACAGAAATCAATGGCTGGTCCAGAAGTGGAAAGATGTCAATATTCCAGCCATTTGATTAGGAATCATGGATTTGTCTGAAACCAGGTACATCCCTGTATTAAGAATGCTCTATGAGTCATTCACATGTCTTCAAATATAGAAAGAAAGCTAGAGAAAATGGGAATACTGAAGTTGTCACTTGCTTCTTGGATCCAGACATTCCTGGAGTCAACTCCAACCTTATTCCATCTGGTTACTTAATTGAATGCATCTGTTTCAGTTAATAATTCCAGAATTTCTCTATCTTCAAAGCCAGAAGGCCAAGAATTAGCTTGCCACTTGATTTTTCCTCAACATCCTTATCCAACCCATTTCTAAATACTGTTGACCGTACCCCTTTTCTCTTCATCTCCACCTTTATTTCCCCAAGCTACAAATCACCATAACTTCTTACCTGAACTCCTGCAAAGGATTCATGGATAGCCTCTTCAAGGCCATTCTACCAAAATGAAAAATGTAATCTATCATTCCCACCATCACCAACATCCTCCTTACCACACAAATGCAACACGTGTGCATGTTCAGGCACACACACACACACACACACACACACACACACACACACACACACACACACCCCTAAACCTTCTTCATTGCTTTCCACTGCTCTTTGGATGAGACACAAATGCTTTCTTTATAAGGCCTGTCGAATGGGGACTTGTATACTCTGACCTGCACTTTCCTCTCCAATGTCATTTTGTGTCACACACTTCTGCTTCCATGCTCTAGGTACTCCAGTTTTCTTTCTTGTCCCTGAACCTCTCTAGTTTCAAGTTCAAGGCTTTTATACATGCTGTTCCCACTGACTGGAATGTGCTACCCCACCACAATCACTCCACTTAATTAAAAATTTCTATAAATATTTCAGCCATCAGCTCAATTTCACTTCCTCCAATAATCTCTCCTTGAGCTCTCAAAGCAGGCCAGCAAACTCTCATTACATGATTTCAAATATCAAGGACTGACCCTTCATAGTTATTACCACAGTTACAATGTGTTGTTGTGGGGTTACTTGTCCTGCGTTTGTCTACTTTACTAAATATGAAGCTAGGACAGTGATTATGTTTATTTTTGCTCATCATTATTGTTCTAGTTTGCTAGCTGCCAGAATGCAATATACCAGAAATGGAATGGCTTTTAAAAGGGGGAATTTAGTGAGTTGCTAGTTTACAGTTCTAAGGACAAGAAAATGTCCCAATTAAAACAAGTCTATAGAAATACCCACTCTAAGCCATCCTGGGAAAGATACCTTGGTTCAAGAAGGCCAATGAAGTTTAGCGTTTCTTTCTCAAGTGGAAGGGCACATGGTGAACACAGCGTCATCTGCTAGCTTCCCCTCCTGGCTTCCTGTTTCATGAAGCTCCCCGGGAGGCATTTTCCTTCTTCATCTCCAAAGGTTGCTGGCTGGTGGGCTCTGCTTCTTGTGGCTATTCGTTCTGCTCTGCTCTCTCTGAATCGCTCTCATTCTCCAAAACGTTTCCTCTTTTATAGGGCTTCAGAAACTAATCAAGACCTGCGCAAATATGTGGAAATGCCTGTACCTACTCCAGTTTAACAATCACTCTTGACCAAATCACATCATTCAGGGAGATGATCTGATTACAGTTCCAAACATACAGTATTGAATAGGGATTATTCTACCTTTATGAAATGGGACTTTGATTAAAACATGGCTTTTCTAGGGGGCATACATCCTTTCAAACCAGCACATTTATATTCTCAGCATTTCACACAAGTCTTGATACATGGTAGTTACTCTAAATATTTGTTGAATGACTAAAGTGGAGATATATTTGAAATTTGGCTAATAGATAAAAACAGGGGTCTCTAAGACATTTTTCTCCTAATTAGAAAGCCTAGTCTCAAAAGTTTGAGACATAGGATAGAGAGGTTAGAAGCAAAACCACTGGTGAACAGAAGAGGATTAGAAAATTCTAGAAGTGAAGGGACTCTATCGTTCTTTCAAACACCAAGCTCTCCCATATTAGACAAAACACAGTTACAGGAAAAACAGGAGTCGCAAGCCTGCCTTGTTGCCACACAGTTTCTGGGGTAGTCAAGAAAAAAAGTTGGCAAAGGAAAACTGGCAACAGAGATTTCTGTTATTTTATAGAGGGCCAGAAATTTTACAAATAAGAGAAAAACTCTGTCTGCTCTTTTCTGATGAGATATGAACACTCTTTAACAGTCACTGAATCTGCAACTTAATCTACAGTGACTTTTAAAATTGAACACTTCCAGTAGCAACTGATAGGGAGAGAGAGATAAACACTCAAGCTATCAACCCCAGAAAAAAATAAATAGCAAATCACATGAGAAGAGGATAAAAAAGGTTCAAGGAATCTCAGAACGGATAAACTCATTACTCTTGCCTTAAATTGATTTCTTCTTAACTATAACAGCTCTGTAGAGTATGGAGCATATAGTTATTGATTATATTGCTACCTAATAGTGTGGATTTTTTTTGGTGGGAGAATAAAAACAAAGTTAGCTGCAAAACCTGATAGCCATGCATACTACTGCAATGTAATCGATGCGAACAGAGACCTTGTGTAAACTCTGTGATTCCCGGTAAGTATCGCCTTGTCTTCACTTTGGGGTGGCAGGGCGGTGGTGCTCTCTGAGAACGTAGCTCCAAAATTATGGTGACAAAAGCCATAGAGTCTTTGACCTTCAGTAAATACTCCCAAGTTGTGAAGTGCGACAATTTTAATCCTCTATTTCAGTTGTCTTAACCCAGTAAATCCTTTTCTAGTGAGGCAAACCCACGTCTTCACTAGCTCCAAGTAGAGGTCTTAAACCGATTGCGCAGCCTGGCTCTACTCCGTTAGGAAATGTGTCAAGACTTTCTCTCTGTGGTAGAAGTTGTCTTAATTTCATGGCCTTGAAAGTGGCATCTCTTACATCTTCTTTTGCCTTTCTTGAGATCTGCATTTCTTAGTTCCTGGTTACTTCCTAGTGTTCTGGTCCACTGTCTTGCCTTTTCAGCCTAATATGCAACCTTTACTACAGAATCCTTCACGGCATCTGATGCATACATGACTTGGTATCATCTGCGAGCTCTTCCAAACATTACAGGCTAATTGATCCCCATAACTGAGTCTTATATTTAATTGCCAATATTCATATCTTAGTATTCTTGCTTTCCCACCTTGTCCCTACTGATACCTATTACTCTGGTGTGCTCTCCAAACTCTTCATGATTTCATAGAGGAAGCCCATAGCCTCTTCCCTCTCCCATCCCCACCTCTTTCTCCTTAGGCCAAAAATACACTTAGCTTATATTTATGCTTTAGTCAGCAAACATGTAGAAAACTAGTACAGTTCTCAAACTCATTGTGATGTTAGCAACCACTACTGGAAAGTGAATTAGAAAAACTTTTTCAATACCATTGCAGCTTTACTTCTGAAATATAATAAAATAAAAAAATAATGCATTTAGACATTTTCCTGCAACTATTTACCAGGTTGTCCACCTAATCTTACTACATATAGTTTTTTTACTACCAAAAAATTGTTATCCTAGGAAAAACCAATATTACTCCCTGACCTCAAATTGATATTTCATTTATATTTTAATGGTGTTGCTTTTTACTAAAAATTTATCTTATTTGAAATTATATTATATCATCAACCAACTTTAATTACTAAAATTGAGAATGCTAGAGAACAAGCTTTAGGCAAAATATTGGCAGTTATATAAATGCCTCTTACAGATCTCCTGTAGTTTATGTAAGCACCCATATCTATGCAAATGGCCAAGAATTAAAATCAAAGAAACAATTGGGCAATATAGTACAATATAAAGTAAATATTACTTTTCAATTCGAGACTTTCTCATAAGCAAGTTAATAATTCACTGTAAAGCACTTCTAAAATTACATCACCATGGAAAATAAAAGAGATCAGGATAAATCAAATGTATAAGGTTAATATCAGACTTCAGTCACCTTTGCAACTTATATCACAACCATTTCTCATGTCTCTACTTGAAACTGCATTACATCACATAGCAATGATTTTCAAATCCATGAACTGATATCTCAGGGATCCAGTCCACTTAGCGTATCCCAAATGTATCTAGTCAACACACAGATCTTGTTATAGTTTGCATTGCGACCTCCAAAAAAGATATGTTCAAGCCACAATCCTTGGTCCTGTGAATGCTGACTTAATTGGAAACAGGGTCTTAGAAGATGGGACTAATTTGGATGAAGGTAAAATGGATTAGGGTAAGCCGTAATCTAATACAATGGGTATCCTTCTAAAAAAGAGGGAAATTAGGCACAGGATCAGACAGACATGAGGAAGGAGTATGCCATGTGACCATAGGCAGAGATCAAAGGGCTACAGCTGTGAGCCAAAGACCACCAAGGACGGCTGACAACCCCCAGGAACCAGAAGAGGCAGGGGACGTTACAGAAGGAGCATGCACCTACCAACACACTGATTTGGGGCTTCTAGCCTCCAGAACTATGAAACAATATATTTCTGTTATTTGAAACCATCCCATTTGTGGTCATTTGTTACACAGTCCTACGAAACTTCAAGTTTCAACTTTCTCACACAAACTTAAATTTGTCCATGCTGGCTATAACATGAATACATATCACGTTCAAGACAACATGACACTTTATACCACGTGGGTAGTATAGGGCTTGAGCCAGAAGCACTGAGAGGAATCAAGAAGGTGAAACAGAGGAGCCTTGTAGGACACATACTCTATGAGTACCAAAGAGCAAATGGAACTGAGCCGTGATCATCACTTTAGATTCCCCAAGAGGCCAGAGGGGCCGCTGTAGCTTCAGCCTTTTATATTTGACCACCACTGCTGAGTCTCCCACATTCCTTGCTTTACTTTTTTTTCTTTCTTTCTTTTTTTTTGCATAAGCAGGCACCGGGAATCAAACCTGGGTCTCCAGAATGGCAGGCGAGAACACTGCCACTGCGCCACCATCGCCCTCCCCTTACTTTAACTTTTAAGTTGTTTTGATTTCTCATACCCTCAAGTTCCCCAGTGCTTTTTCCACTCTGGGGAATACAGGAAGTACTGTGGCTTGTCAACTGTTTGGGCTTTCAAAGAGGTGAGATTGCTTGTCCACTACAAAGATGTCTAACAGGAACCGGACCAGGCAGATCTGTGCTCATCGCTCCCTGAACACTGACTGGTAATGCATGTGAGATAGAGGCTCTGCTAGCCCTGCTGCTGGAGAAAGGTTTTATTTCCCAGGGGAAATGCCACCACATCTGGGGCAATGGAATCCTCACACTTACTTCTGGATTCTCTTCATAATGACAGACATCTGCTCTTTGTCAAGGATAACAGTAATAATCTGTGGTTAAAATCTTATGAATAATGTTGGCATATAGTAACAGGCACAAAACATTTCTCTTTCATTTTAATAAACATACAGAGTTTGGATGGATTAAATCTGGACAAGGAATTGATCATGAGGAAAATATCAAAGCATTGCATTGGGTTATCTTAATTGGAGTCAATAATCCTTTTTAAGATTGTTGAATGTTTTCAGATTTGTGATTTTTTAAACCCATTTTTTCACCTTTATTTTGATGTTACAGAAATTATTGCAGCACTTTACAGTAAGGGTTTTTGATTCAGCTAAAACTGAATTTGTTTTGTGATTTCGTTTATTAGATAAGTTGTTCCTAGAAAAATCATGCAAAAATAGTTCCCATATCTCTATCATTTTACATTCTCAGCAATCATGAATACATGTTCTTATATATCTCTACATCTTCTCTAAGACTTGGAATTTTCCTTTTTTTTTTTATTAGTAGCCATTCTAGTGGCTACTAATGGTTATCTCATTGTAATTTTGATATGCATTTCCCTAATGATATTGAACATTTCTTTGTGTACTTTCTGACCATTTGCATATTTCTTTGAAGGTGTGTTTATTCAAGTCTTTGCCCAGTTCTTTTTTTTTTTTTTTTTTAAAGAGAGAGGGAGGAAGGGAAGGAAAGACAGAGAAGGAAGGAAGGATGGAAGAAAGGGAAACATCTTTAAACATTTTCTTGTTTTATTATATTTTGTTTGTTTGTTTGTTTGTTACATGGGCTGGGGCCGGGAATCGAACCGGGGTCCTCCGGCATGGCAGGCAAGCACTCTTGCCCGCTGAGCCACCGCGGCCCGCCCCATTTGCCCAGTTCTTAATTGGGTAGTTTGTCTTCTTGATATTGAGCTGCAGAATTTGTTAATATATTCTGAATATTAAACCCTTATCAAATGTGGTTCCAAATATATTCTCCCATTCTGCATGTTGTCTTTTACTTTTGGTATGAAGTTCTTTGATGAGCAAAAGTTTTTGAATTTTGATGAAGTACCATTTATCTATTTTTCTTTTTGTTGTTTGCAATTTTGGTGTAAGGTCTAAAATAACATTGCCTAACAAGAAGTCCTGAAGATGATTCCCTGTTTCCTTCTAGAAATTTTAAGATTTTGGTTCCTATATTTAGGTCTTTGATACATTTTGAGTTAATTTTGTAGTGGTGTAAGACAGGGTCCACCTTCACTCTTTTGCATATGGAGATTCAGTTTTCCTAGCACCACTTGTTGAAGAGACCATTCTTTGCCTACTGAGTGGATTTGGCATCTTTATCAAAAATCATTTGGCTGTAGATGTAGATGAACTCTAAATTTGATTCCATTGGTCTATATGTCAGTCTTTGTGTTAGTACCATGCAGTTTTGACTATTATAGTTTTGTAATAACTTTTAAAATTGGGAGTGTGAGTCCTCCAGCTTCTTTCTTCTTTTTCATGATAGTTTTGGCTATTTGGGGCCGCTTGCCTTTCCATATAGGTTTGATGATTGCCTTTTCCATTTCTGCAAAGAAGGCTGTTAGAATTTTTCTTTGGATTGTGTTAATCTATAAGTTGCTTTGGGTAGAACTGATATCTTAACAATACTTAGTCTTCCAATTCACGAACACAGACTACCTTTCCTATATTTAGATCTTCTTTGATTTCCTTTGAAAATATTGTATTCTTGGTTAAATTTGTTCCTACATACTTGATTCTTGTAGTTGCTATTATAAATGAAAATTTTTGTTTGATTTTCTTTTCAGATTATTCACTACTAGTGTATAGATGCACTACAGATTTGGGGGTACTGATCTTGTATCTGGTATTTTGCTGAATTTCTTTATTAGCTGTGCTAGCATTGTTGTGGATTGATCAGCATGTTCTGTTTAGGATCATGTCATCTTTAAATAAGGAAAGATTTACTTCTTTCTTTCCAGTTTAGATGCCTTTTATTTCTTTTTCTTGCCTAACTGTTCTGACTATAACTTCCAGTACAATGTTGAATTATAGCAGTGACAGTGGGCATCCTTGTTTTATTTCTGATCTCAGAGGGAAAGCTTTCCATCTTTCACCATTGGGTATGATGTTAGCTGTAGATTTTTCATATGTACTCTTCATCATGTTTAGGAAGCTTCTTCTATTATATCTTTACATAGAAAGGGTGCTGGATTTTTTTCAAATGTCTTTTCTGCATCATTTGAGATATGCATTTGCTTTTTTTCCCCCCAGTTGTTCTGTTAATGTGATTTTCTTATGTTGAACCACCTTGCATTCCTGGGATAAATTCCACTTGGTCATATTATATAGTTCGTTTAATGTGATGTTGAATTCAGTTTGCTAGCATTTTGTCAAGGATTTTGGCATCTATATCCCTGATGGATATCGGTCTGTAATTTTGTGTACTTGTGGTGTCTATCTAACTTTGGAATTAGGATGTGTTGGCCTCATACAATTTGTTAGGAAGTGTTCCCTCCTCTTCAATTTTTTTGAAGACTGTGAAAAGGAATGGTGTTAAGTCTTTTAAGAATGCTAAAATTCCCCTGTGAAGCCATCTGGTGCTAAGCTTTTCTTTATTGGGAAATTTTTGATGACTGAATTAAATCTCTTTACTTATTATTGTTCTATTAAGATCTTCCATTGCGTGAGTCAGAGTAGGTAGTTTGTGTGTTTTTAGGAATTTGTCCTTTTCATCTAGGTTATCTAATTTGTTGTTGCACAGTTCTGTATAGGATCCTATTAATATCCTTTTACTTTCTGTGGGATCATTAGTAATTTTACCCAATTCATTTCTGATTTTAGCTATTGGCATCCTGTATTTTATTTGCTATATTGCTAAAGGCTTGCCAATTGTATTGATATTTTCAAAAAACTAATTTTTGGTTTAATTCCATGCTTTAATTTTTTTTTCCATTTTATTTATCTTTGTTCCAATCTTTGTGATTCCCTTCCTTCTTCTTGCTTTGGTTTAGTCGCCTCTTCTTTTTATAGAATCTTCAATTGTGAGGTCTGATTTGAGATCTTTTTTAATGTAATCATTTAGACCTATAAATTTCACACTCAGCATTGCTTTGCTGCATCCCGTAGATTTCTTTTTTTTCCTTTTATTTTTTTGGCTTGGGCAGGCACCGGAAATCGAACCCGGGTCTCCGGCATGGCAGGCGAGAATTCTGCCACTGAGCTAGGTCACACTGCCCTATGATTTCATTTTAATTCACCCTGAGATATTTTCTAAATTTCCTTATGATTCTTCTTTGACCCATTGATTGAGTGCATTGTTTATTTTTACGTATTTGTGGCATTTTCCAGTTCTCCTTCTGATATTGATTTCTAGTTTGATTCCATTGTTATTGGAGGAGATACATTGTATGATTTCAATATTTTTTAATTTATTGAAATTTGTTTTATTTGTTTTATTGCCTACATATGGTCTATCCCGGGGATAGACCAGTTTGGTTTATAATTATCTTTCAAGTCCCTGTTTCTTCGTTGATCTTCTGTCTAGACGATTTATGCATGTTTGATGGTGGTGTATTAAAGTATCCTTCTATTAGTGTAGAACCAACTATTTCTCCCTTAAACTCTTCAATATTTGCTTCATTTATTTTGGAATTCTACCATTTTGAGTGTGTGTGTGCGTGTGTGTTATATCTTTGATAATTGATATGTTATATCAGTATATAGTGATCATCTTTGGTCCTTGCAACACGTTTTCACTTAAAATCTATTTCATCTGATATTAGTACAGATACCACAGATGCAGATCTCTTTTGGTTATTATTTGTTTGTATATATTTTTTCAACCTTTTCACTTTCAACCTACTTGTGTCTGTAATAGATTTGCTTTTTTATCCATTCTGCCTACCTCTGCCTTTTTATTAGAATGATTAATCTGCTTACATTTATATTAACTACTGATAAATTTTGAGCCATTTTGTTATTTGCTCTTTGGAAGTCTTATACCTTTTTTGTCTCTTAATTATTCTGTTACTGTTATATTTATTTGTTTTTTTTTGTAGTGTGCCATTGTGAATCTCTTCTCATTTCATTCTGTGTCTATTTTTCAAATATATTCTTTATGATTGATGTGGGACTTAGCCTAAGTCTATAAAAATCACTTTTGTTTTGATAAATTAATTTCTGTGGCATATATAAGAACTGCTCTTATATTCCTCTGACCCCCACCTTTCGTTATACTTGTTACAAATTACATTTTTAAACATTTTATGTCCAAAACCATAGACTTATAATGATCTTTTACGCATTTTTATTTCAGAACCTCTAAGAAGTAAAAAGTGTAGTTACATACCAAAAAATACAATACGATATTACTGGCATTTATAATTACCCATATGGCTATCTTTATTAGAGGTCTTTAATTTTTATGCTGCTTTGATCCACTATCTAGAGTCCTTTCCTTTCAGTCCAAAGAACTCCCTTTAGTATTACTTGTAAGGCAGGTCAAGTGGTGAAAAACTCTATAGGCTTATTTTTTCTGGGAAGGTCTTAATTTCCCCCTTACTTTTAAAAGACAGTTTTGTCAGGTATAAAATTCTTGGTTGGTAATTGTTTTCTCTTAGCACTTTAACCATTTCATCCTGCTAGTTTATTACCTCCATATTTTCTGATGAGAAATAGACACAATCTTTCTGGGACTCTCTTGCACATAAAACATTGCTTTTCTCTTGCAATCTTGAGAATTCTTTCCCTGTTTTTGGAACTCAATATTTGATTATTATATATATGAGCATCGTTGTTTTTAGTTCTTCTGGTTTGGGTTCAGTTGGGGTTCCTTAATATGTATTTTCTTTTTAATTAAATTTGTGATGTTTTCTGCCATTATTTCTTTGAATATTCCTCCTTCCCCTTTCTCCTTATATCCTCCTCTGGCACTCCCATAACGTGTATATTGGTATGCTTAATGGTGTTACACAGATCTCATCAGTTATACTAACTTTTTCCCATTTCCTTTTATGTTTCTCAGCATGAATCATTTCAATTTTCTTGTCAAGTTCACTGATATTTCTTCAGCCAGTTCCAATCTGCTGTGGACACTTTTTAAGTAATACTTCACTTCATCATGGTCTTTGAGTTTAGAATTTGTTTGTTTACTTTTAAAAATTTCTCTTTGAGGTTCTCATATTGTTTATTCATTGTTTTACTGATATCCTTTAGCTCTTTTTCTGTTCTTCCTTTATATCCCAGAGAGTAGTGAGGATTGTCTTTTTTTTTTTTTTTTTTTTTTTGTATCAAGGATTGTCTTAAGTTTTTGTCTAGAATGGCCAAAGTGTGGTCTTCTTCACTGAGAGTTCTGAATTTTTACCTAGCATCTTTGAGGAGACCATCATTTCTTGTTTCTTTCTTTGTCTTGTAATCTTTTGTTTCACACTGTATGTTTTAAAATTTTAATCTATTCTCTGATATGTCTGCCCTGAAATTTTTATCCACCTAATGACATGACAGTGATTTCCTTAAATTCAAGGAGGTTTTGATAGGAGTTACAAAAAAAAATCCAACACAAAAAGTACCTTTCACACTCTTGCAAATCAAATTTGTGTTGGTTGCTGCATTCCTTCAAAGTTAGCCCTCCTATCAGGAAGATTCACTCAAGACAAATATGAAGTGAAGGGTTCTCTCTGTCTCTTCTGAGTCTGAGTCTTGTCCTTGGCTCATACTGGCTCATGGCCTTAGAACCTCCCTGATTTACAGGAATATGAACATCCCCTATACCCTAATAGGGTAGACTTCTGCTCATCCCTAGGTGGTCAAGTGTTATGTGTTAAAGACAGTAATACTTAGCCCCAGACAACTGGGACTTAACTGATTCTAACACTGTTTAATTATCTATTAGCTGCTTCTGCCTGCAGAGCAAGTTCTGAGAGGGCAAGAGAGACTAGTTTCCTGGTTCAGTCTTTCATTCCACCACTGTAGAGATGTCACTTATATACAGGCACCCCAACATGTGCATGTGGGTTAACTCTGCTCCCTCTAGAAAAGGACAGGGACCCACAAAGGGAGGGCAGGCTGGCTCCACATGTATGAGGGAGGGTTTGGGAAGGCACTATCAAGGTCACCAGAAAATTTTCATACTGGTTTTCAAGTTTGGTTTCTTGATTTATCACTCACCCAATTATTGCAAGTTTTTAATTGTTTTCTTGAGGTTTTTTCTTAAGATTGTTTTTTTTTTTAATTAGAAGTGTTGTGAGTTTACAGAACAACTGTGCTTAAAATACAGGTTTCTCATATACTATCCAAACACCAACATCGTGCACTGGTGTGAAACATTTGTTAAAATTGATGATAGCACATTTTAATAATTGTACTATTAATTAAAATTCATGGTTTATTTTTGGTAAGAGAATCAGAGCGTTACAAAAGCATTATAAAAGATTTCAGATGGATATGATTTTAAATTCCCCTCTCTTTATAGTTATTTTATTTTTGTATAAAAGACCTATTTTGAATGGTTTTTCAATATGAGGGAGAAAGATTAGCAATAATTTCTCTACATCCCTTTTTTTTCTAAATTTCATAAATTTTTCATACGCCTTCTTTCCAATGCTTGACTTTATTTGCTTCTTACCAGTAGTCTGAAGAAAGGCGTGTTCAGTTCATTGGCTTGAAATTGACTATTTCATTTTTCTGAAATTTTTAGGCTTAGCCATTTTGCTTTTTATAAAACAGATGACATCTCTTTATAAGAAACAGAAATACAGCATTTTGGAAATAAATGCTGTCAGATTTCTTTTTTATATATATAATATTCATACAATTATCTGATATTTGCCTTCATTAATAAAGCAGTTACTTTATTCACTAAAATGTCAAAAAAAGTTCATGGTTCAACTTGAGGTTCACTTTGTGAACAATTGTATGGACTAAAATTTTTTAATATTTTTCAGTGCTGTTGATTGCACTTACAATATTGTGTTATTATTACCACCATACATTACAAAAACATTTCCATGATTTCAAATATGAAGTCTGAACATTTCAAGCACATTATGGGAATAATTAACTTCATATTCCTATCCCCACCCCTTCTTCTGCTAAATTATATTTGAGATTCTGACTCTAAGAGCTTGCTTATTTGAATTTTTTGAATCAATGAGACCATACAATGTTTGCTCTTTTATGTCTGGCTTATTTCACGCAACGTGATATCTTCAAGGTTCATTAATTTTGTCGCATGTGTCAGGACTTCATTCCTTTTTACGGCTGAATAATTTTCCATGTATGTATATACCACATTTTATGTATCCATTTATCTGTTGATGGACATTTGGATTGATTCCAAAAGTTGGAATAATGCTGCCATGAACTGTTTACTCCAGTTTTGAAGCTAGGTCTCTGAGTTTAATGTAATCATTTAGAGCTATAAATTTCACTCTCAGCACTGCCTTAGCGCCATCCTGTAAATCTTGGTATGTTGTATTTTCCTGTTCAATCACCTCAAGATATGTCCTAATTTTACTTGTGATTTCCTCTTTAACCCATTGGTGTTTAACTGCATGTTGTTTAATTTCCCATATTTATGAATTTTCCCTTTCTCCACCTGCTATCGATTTCAGAGGTTCATTCTGTTGTGTTAGAAGAATATGCATTGTATAATTTTAATATTTTCAAATTGATTGATGCTTGTTTTGTTACTCAGCATATGGTCTATCCTTGAGAATGTTCCATTGTGCTTGAGAGGGCGTATCCTGTTTTCCTTGGATGGAATGTCCTATATATGTTTGGTAGGTCTAATTGGTTTAGTGTATCATTCAATTTCTGTACTTCCTGGTTCCTCTGACTAGAAGTTCTATTCATTATTGAGGGTTAAATTCTCTTACACCTAATCTAGTACTGTCAATTTCTCCCTTCAAATATGTTAGCACTTGGTTCATATATCTTAGGTGCACATGTATTTATAATTGGTACATTCTCCTGTTGAATTTTTTCCTTTACCAGTATAAAATGACCATCTTTGTTCCTCATAACTGTTTTTGACTTAAAATATATTTTATTTGATATTAGTATAGCCACTCTAGCTCTCTTTTGTTACTACTTGGTATTTTGGTACCATATATCAAAAATTATGGTATATAATTTTTACATCCTTTCTCTCTTGACCTACTTGCATTTTTTTTTAATGTTAAGATGAGTCCCTTACAGACAGCATATAGTTGAGTGATATTTTTTAACCATCCTGCCACTCTCTGCCTTTGAGTTGAGTTTAATTCATTTACATTTAAAGCTACTACTGATAATACAGGGCTTTCTTTGCCATTTTCTATTTAGTCTTTTTTAAGTCTTACACTTTTTTGTCCTTTCTCTTCCATTAAGCCTACTTTTATATTTATTTGCTTTTTTGTGCTGTACTATATTGGGTGTTCTCTCATCTCTATCTGGAGATATTTTTTTATCTGTCTTCCTTGTGGTTCCCATAGGATTAAAATTTTAACATCCTATATATATAACAGTTATATTTGCTATTATACCAACTTAACTTCAATAGCATGTACATATACTTTTCCTACATCCCTATGTTTTCCCACCATTATTTTAAAACTTTGCTATCACATATCTTTGCATATTGTATGTACAAAAACCTAAATTAATCATTACATTTTTATGTATTTGATTTTAGTATCTGTAGGAAATAAGAAGAGGAATTCATACCAAACAATACAATGAAATAATACTGACATTTACAATTACCTAAATGGTTACCTTTACAACAGGTCTTTATTCTTTCATGCTGCTTTGATCCATTGTCTAGAGTCCTTTCACTTCATTCTGAAGAACTTCCTTTAGCACTGGTTTGTAGGGCAGGTCTAATTGTGGTTAACTTCCTCAGCTTTTGTTTATGTGAGAATGTCTTAATCTTCCCCTCATTTTTGAAAAAAATTCTTGCCAGATATAAAATTCCTGGCTGACAGTTGTATTCCTTCAGGACTTCAAGTATTTCAACCCACTGCCTTCTTGCCTCTATGGTTTCTAACGAGAAATCAGTACACAATCTAACTGGGACTTCCTTGTATGTAACAAGTTGCTTTTTCCTTGTTGCTTTTAGAACTATCTCCTTGTTCTTTGCATTAATAGTGTAATTCATATATGTTGGCATGTAGTTTTCTTCATGTTTATCTTGTTTGGTGTTCTCTTAGCTTCTTGAACATGCATATACAAGTTTTTTGCTAAGTTTGGGAAGTTCTTGGCTATTATTTCCTTGACTATTCCTTCTGCAACTTTTCTCTTCCTTTTCTTGGGACTCCTGTAATACCTATATTGGTGTGCTTGATGGTGCCCCATAGCTGTCTTGGGCTATTTCATTTTTAGTATTTCTTTTCTCTTTCTGCTCCTCAAGCTGACTCATTACAAGTGTATTTTTCTTCAAGTTCACTGTTTCCTCTTCCAGCTCCAATCTGCTCTTGAAACTCTCTTGGCTATTTTTCATTTCAGTTACTTGGTCTTCAACTTCAATAGTTCCATTTGGTTCCTTTTAAAAATGTCTATCTCTTTATTTAGAGATAGAATGAATATTGTTCATTCATTTTTTCCCTGATGTTCTTTAGTTTTTTCTCTTTACACTCCTTCATCTCCTTGAACATTTTTAATACCAATTAAAAAAAAATGCTTTGCTGGATATGTTCACTTTCTCATCTTCATCATTGGTGTTTCCACATTTTTATACTCTTCCTTTGGATGGGCCATTGTTTCCTATTTCTTTGTTTCTCTTGTACTCTTTTGTTGTACATTGTACACTTCAGTATTTTAAAATGTCAACTCTGGGATTTGCCCCCTGGGATGTCTCTTGGTTTTGCAACCAGCTAGTGGTAAGACAGAAACTGTCCTGAATTTTAGCCCTCCCATCAGGAAGGTCTGCCCAAGGCAAGTGCAGTGTGTAGGGTTTTCTGTTTTTTGGGGCCTCTGTCTTGTCCTGGGCTTTTGCTTGTTTTAGGAAATAACTCCCCTGCTGCAGGAGTTTGGTTGTCCTTCTGTTTCCCAGGGCACAACCCTCCCTCTCCAGGGTATTTATAGCAGGCTGGCTTTTGTCCCAGACTGTCTGCCTCTATAGCTTTTATTCCCCTTTCATTATCTCACACTGCTTTTGCTGGGAAACCAAATTCCGGGAAGAAGGCCATTCAAGGGAGAAATTTCCCAAGTCATTTTTTCCCAGCCAAGACAGGGTCTCGACCCTTGAAAGGGGCACAGACCTTCTCCAAAGTTCAAGAATGGTGCCAAAAGCTTCTCTGATAGCTCCTCAAACTTGAATTGTCCTGGCCTTCTCAGCAAATTCAGCCCTTTAGCTAACTGTCCCTTGCAGCCCTGAGAAAGCACTGCATCTTTAAATATCCACTCCCTCTGCTCTTGTACAGAGGACGGTTAAAACAAGGGCTGCTGCCCCTGTTTCCTGGGTGTGCCGAAACAATAGTGGCCCTCAGAGTTGGGAACCAGTGATTACAATCTGCTAATTGAAAGCTGTGATCAGGCAGTGCAAGGGTAGTTCAGTGGGACAATTCTCACCCACCATGCTGGAAACCTGGGTGCAATTCCGGGTCCATGCATCCACCCCCACCACCAAAAAAAAAATACAAAAAGCAAAAACTGTGATTAGTGATCAGCCTTGCTCACCCCTGTTCCTGAGGAAGACAATTGTTATGTCCCTTTCTGTCACCAGCAGCTAGCCAGTTACTGGAGTTACCAGTTCTATGGAGGAATGCCACAAGACTGGGTTTGGGTCCTGACAGCCTCTGTGCAGAAAGAGCAATTTACCATTCTTTACCATAATCTATCATTCTTTTCCTCTGGTTCTTCCCTGGATACTGTACCATGTTCCTTTGGCCTCTGTAGTTTCAAAATAGTTGTTTCAGACAGTTCCAGCCTGATTAATATTTATTTTGGTGTAAGGACTCCACCATCTTCCCCTGAAGCTCCCTGTTTTTATGGAGTTTTGAGGAAGATGGGTCTGCCAGCTTTTGCTAGTTTTTCAATGATTCCTTGGAACAATGGCATCTGGGAGTGTTTTATGTAGCTATCTTTGTCAGCTAGTTTCAGAGACTCGAAATCCAAAACCAAGGTGTTGGGAACCATGTTTTCTCCTTGAAGTCTGTAGGATTCTGGTGCTGGCTTGCCATAATGTTGGGATTTCCTTGGATTGCTTCTGCCTCCTGTCATGTGATGATATGTACATTTAAATCCCATTATTCTTACTTAGCTAAATCATCAAGAAAGCAGGACCATGTATGAAGTTCTGATCACAAACTAAGCAAACTGATGCTAAGATTGTTTGAACATTCCCCTGCCTAGAAATTCCATGCAGAAGATATATGCAAATAAATGGTGGCAATGAGGGGCAGGGCACTGTGATCTAGGAAATATTACAGCTAATATCAGTGGCCTTATCATCTTTCTCCCAAATGCAGAGATGCCTGTGAATAGATGAGCAGTCTTCCCTCCAAATATCTTGTTTCTCTGGGACTTGTCCTCAAGAGAAATCTTTACTGAAATAGCTGTGCACTATTTATCAATCACATCTATAATGAAGGCATCTAAACCACTGGACACTGGGAATCCCGGAGGGACCAGGTAACATCTTTTCGTACTTTCTTAGAATTTTTAGGTAAAGTCATCTAAATTCTTTGATTGCGATTCTGTCTCTAAGTCACTAAAGAGTCAAACAAGACTATGTTTCCAGTTTCCACATTTAAACCCTTTCATATACAATATATTCTTCTTTTTTTATGGAAAATTTGGTTGATTGATAAGACATATCCAGCTTATGAATTAGATATTATCTGAAATAGACTTAGACAGATGATTTCTGTCTAATATCAGTGGAGAAGGTATGAGTTCTGGACAGGGGGAATAACAACATGTGCATAGGTCGTCATGGGGACTGGCATTGTTCTGACTTATTCAATTTGACTAGCAGTTCAGATACACTCAAATGCTACACAGGAAATACTGAACAGAGCATAAAACAGGGAGTCAATGATGAGGGCAATAAAACCATGGGCCTTGCTAGTTATCAACATTGGTTATCTCAGGCTACAGCAAATTAGACACCTTTTGAGTCTCCAGGTTCCCTTTGGAAATAAGGAGGTTGAACTGGAAAACATTTAAGGCTCCTCTGAGTTCTCAAAATCTATACTATATTATGCTACATCATTGACCCCAGTTAAAGAGTAAATAGCACACATGAAAAATAAGAGAAAGTTAAAAAAAAACATACATTTTCTGATGGCTGTAAAAAAAATAATTTCAAGGGGATTATGTGACTATTATTGAGAAGCTCTTTGGAGTATGCTGTCTCTTGCTATGCAGAAGATAAAATAGGAACCAAAATTAAAGCAAGGACTCTTATATCCCACTTCCTTGTACCTTGCCAACTCTTTTTGTTTTGGTAGCTAATAGATGGCCTAAGAAATAAATCTACTGCTGGTTGAAGAGACATCTCATTCAAAGTCAGGAACCCAAAGGGAAAGCAAAACATGAATCTGGAAGAAACATTTTGATTAAATCCATGCAAGAGAACTTATTCTCAGTCAAATATTTACTGACCCCTTCACCGTTAATAAGGAGCTTTATTAAGCCTTAGTTCCTTAATGCCACACTGCAATGCAGGCCCAGTGTGGTCATATCTTCCCATTATTTCAAGAGAAGCAAGAAATTGGTAATAATATTGGTAATATTTTCAAATTAAAAAAAAAAGCTATACTGTGTAAGCTAATGATCAAAATAAAACAGCAACAAAAAGCTATTTGAGGTATATTCAACCATGTTCTGCAAATTGTTTAGAAGGTTCTACAGGGCAATTTATAATAAAATTATAAAATGTCAAAAGAAGGTAATTTAGTAAATGCCATAACATCACTTTGCATTTAAGAATAGGGGAAGACCTCAAAGAGATGCCATTTTAGCTGGATTTTATAGAATTTATTATAGTTCAGTTATGATTATAAAGTTATGATTATAAAGTAATAGGCTGTTACAGGAAATGAGATTACATAGATTGCATTTAAACAACTTCAAATTTGAATGTTAAGACATTAGAAAAACTCCTTTATTTCCAGGAGACAGAGCACCCAAATGGACTCAGGTTTAGCTTGTGTTTTTATATGTTTAGAGAAATGAGAATTTATAACTACAAAGGACTTTAGCCCTGATTTTATTTTTAGTTAATAATACAATTTAACACTCTTTGTCAGGAACCTTCCTGGACACATTCTGTGTACTTGGGCTAACATGGTGATTAGAGCGCAGCCTTCACAATTCTGGGACCTGGGGGGTCTGGAGGCCTCAGCTTTTAAAAAATCAATTACGTAGGATAAAAACTGTACCTACTTCAGAAAGTTAGAAGGTTGTTTTGAGGATAAGGAAGAAGAGTTTTTGTTTTGTTTTAAGTATTGCAATAATACTCTTTGGAGTAAGAACAACCAACATCGGAGAATATTTTCCCCTTTGCTTGAGCATGAAGTTATTGGGGGAACCATTAACTAAAAAGGCAAAATTAGATTGAAGAGAAGATTTGGCACATTGAAGATCAAACATTTTATTTTAGCCACAGTTCAGTTCAAGATGTCTATTAAAGAAGGCAATGACCTACTAGAACAGTTTCTACTTATTTACTCATCAAGTAAAGTAAAATATACCAAAAAGGGAACAGAACATGTTGATGTAAAGACAATGAGGAGTCATGTAAGTCTTACGCAGGCCAGGGAAAATGGTAAAATGTTTCTTAAGGAAGCAGAAGAAAATGAATTCTATTATTTCTTTACTGTTTTTGTTTTATCAATACTAGTAACAGGCAGTTCAAAACAACATTGGTTTTTTACATAATGTTAAGATTCACAAAATATTGAAACTAGAAGGGGATTTAGAGATCATCTAGTTCAAGTTTCACTTGAGATAGAAACTAATGCTTCAAGAGAATAAGTGGTTTGATCAAGTTGACACATGGTTGATGGAAAGAATAGACTGCCTTTAAACACCTAGGAAGCTTTACATGTTTAAGACTTTATATGAAGTTTCACCTATCAGAAAATATACAATTCCAATTCCTAAGGTCAGCTTGAAATTTGCTTTATTCCCATAAATTTCATAAACAAATCTGGTGCTTTTATTTTGTAACACAGAATGTTTATAGTCTTCCCCTGTTTACAAATTTTATAGCTTTTAATCACTAATGGAAACATTTATAAAGAGTTTAAGTACTAAGATTACATACATACATATATAGTTAATTTCTGCTGATTTCACACAAAATGACTTAGGTACAAGGGCATCTTAGTATCTTAGTATTATTTCTAAAATGCCAGAAAAAGCGAGGTACAAGTAAGCATCTCTGATAGATAAATATTCTAGCCATGGGACTAATGACTGATACTAATAAGTATTCTAACCATGGGACTAGCCACGGGACTAATGGCTAGTATGCTAGTCATGGGACTAACTAAATACTTATCAGGCTCTGACAACACACCCAGCTCTGTGCCTTGCACACAGGGAGCAATCAACACATAATTCAAGATCACACTGAAATTGGTAAGAGAAAACTGAAATGACTTTTCAGCACCCACCCCCAACACTAAGTTCAAATTCTCCACCCCACCAACTCTCAAAAGTTCAGAACTCTGAACTTTAGGAAGTGAGAAATCAGTGATGGGAACAAGAGGTAGAGAAAGGGAAGGAGGAAGTAGAGGAAAAGGCGAATGTGTCCACGTGTCTGTACTCAATCTAAGAGTCAGGTGTACAGTAAAACATTTTAAACATGCACTAATACTCTTCTTACCCTTCGTTTAAAATATTGAGCATTTATGTGTTCTAAGGTAGAGTGATTGCTTTTAAAATAGTGGAACAAAAATGATTTACTCATTTTATTGTTCAATTTTATAATTTATAAGAGGATATAATTCAAAATAAAACTTTTAAACATGGCTGATAGGAATAATTGATTTCAATTTTAACAATTAAAACTCATAAGTGAAATAGAAAGATACCTAAATTTCCTTCATCCTAAGATGTTATGGTTTTCAGAGCATATATGTTCCAAGAGATTTAAATATCTTGATAACTCTGACTGCAAACTTTTAGCATTTGGTATCCTCATTAAGTTAAAGTCTGTGCATAAACTTGGGTGGTAAAATGAGGATACTTAAGACACTGAACAGCTGGTTGGGTTCAGATGTATTCATAGAGCTACTGCAACCAACAAATTTAAGATAGGATCTGGGCAATACTTTAAAAATAATTGTGATATATATGGCAAGGATTAAATATTAAAACACATTCTCTCTTTTAAAAAAAATTAGTCAAAACATTTAAACTTTCCATAGTTGTTTTCATCCATGTAACTGAAAAATATTTGGTTCTGAGTTTCAGAGACTGTAAAAGGGTTACATTATGGGATAATCTTGTTTCAAGCTGGGAAGAGTGTACTACCTCAGGCCTTTTGTTACTGGGTGTCATTTTAGGACTCTTCCTCCTTTTAACCAAGTTACACATCTTGGCACACTAACTGTTATCTAATCATGTCACTCATAAAAGTCATAATTTCATCTAATGATTTTTCCCCCACAGGATAATTCTGCTTCTTGTTCTTCTACCACAATTACTCACTGATCTCTCTGGTAATCTTTTGTCAGTGGAACAGAGAATATATTGGAAAAACATTGGAATAGGCCTTCCTCTCCCATGCTACCTAAGAATGGTTTTGCCCTAATTCACAAATCTATGCTGAATGCTAATTAAATATTTACAAGGTACTTTAAACTCTTCCCTGAATGCTACTATGAAAAGAGGAACCTATGTTCATTTGAATAAACAGAAATTATTGCCCTTTCAAATTAAAAGCCTCTGCATTTAATTCAAATCAATTCAATGGCTTGAAGAAAAAAAGCAGGACAAAAAAAGTAGGACTTTGCCTACTATGTGCAAGGTCCTGTGCCAGATGAGGCCATATAAGTAAACATTCCAGGACCAGGGAATCTGCCATAAATTACATTTCATATTATTTGATTCACACGTGTCATTTTCTTCTTGGCTTAAAAGCTAAATTAAATGCAAAACACTTACCTTTTTAGCATTAAGTAGCATTGAATTGCTGCCTAACATACAGCACTCTATGTAGTTACATAAAGATCCAGTCTTTTCTACATATTAAAATATTTTTTTCACATTTTATTCATCAGGTTTTTAAAATTATTTTAGCATGAGGTTTCCATTTATTGTATCCAAAAATAAAAATAGCATCAAAGTCTTCTTGCAACTCCCCAAACACAGTTAGGGAATAATGATTATACGCTGCAAAAAAGTGTAAAACGCAATTTGTGCTGTGCCCCATTTACTAGAAAATCACTCCGAACAATGCATTTGGTACACGATATTGCTCTAGGGAAACTGGATCAGCATAGGAATGAATAAAGAACACTGCATTGGAAATTAGCTAATTCTGCTTCAGTGCTTTTAAAAACTATTTGTTATAATATTATTTCCTGTCAAGCACATAATGTGATATTTCCCTCAATAAAACTAAACAGTTGCTATAATTTCAGCTTCCCTCATTTTCCACTTTTTAAGCACTAAATATTTAAACAATGCAGACCTGGAAGGCTCAGGCTAGTCATCTGGTCTGCAACCTCCTTGCCTAATGTATAGTAACTATCCGTGCAGGGGTTGTTACATCGCACCGAGGTATGTGGTGGCAGCTGCCAAGGTCCTTACCTGCCCACAGGCCAGGCCCATTCCTCTTTCTCCCATGCCATGTGGACACGACAAATTTAACTCCAGGGCATCCGCTCCAGAAGACTTTAAGATACAGAAACGGAAGGAAAACGAAAGGAAAGGGTAAGGTTTATTTGCATAGTGATACAGTTTCATCATTGATAACTCAATAAAATTCACATATGTCAAACTTTAACGATTGCATTTTCTGGCATCACAGCTTTCTTGTGAGGTGTGTTCTGACTCACTTATGGTGTGTGTAACAACAATAACAACAATGGTTTCTAACATTTTTTAAGTGCTTAAAAGGTGCCACTCACTGCTGTTCTGGGCTTTATCTATTTTTTATCTCTAATTCTCATGATTCTGGGATACTGGTTCTATGGATGAGGTAACTGAAATATAGGAAGGTTTAAATGACAAGCCCCATTAATAAGTGACAGAGCAGAGATTTTAATTCAGGTGGTTTGAATCCCACATTTATTCTGCACTAAACAATTTTTATTTTTATAGTATCAAATCTTATTAATTCTGTATAGTTGGTGCGGGAAGTAGAAGTGAGAAGCAAAATGGAGTAGGCTAGTTGGAATGAGTGGGGTAAATTTTAACTGATAATCAATTTTATAACATTCAAACACTAATGAAGCACAGATAGTTTAGCCTTACTTAATAATTTAATGACAGTCCTTCTTATTTAATTCATTAATTCATTAGTACACAAATGGATCCTATCAAAGTGAACAAGCATTTAGTTCATTCTGAATATTCTTAGAATATTTGGATAATCTTAGAATTTTGGGAGGAAAGTCCATGAAAAATTTTGAGAATAAACAGAACACTTTTTATAGTTTAATATAGTAATTCGAGGAATGGGAATAAACTACATCATTCAAATTTTATATTCTTTTAACCTAACTGTTAGAATTTCTCCAACGCCACATTTTTTTCTTTTTTAAGTAAGGCCAACCGTGAGCATAATTGTCAGTTTCTACATTATTATAACATGCCTACAACATCATACAAAAGCTTTAAAAAAGTTCACTATTCTCTAAATATAAAAGTTTTGCTTAGGTGAACTGCTGTTTCCTCAAGCTTTCTCTTCTCTTCATAATTGTTCAATATTTTAGTTTATTTTTTCCTTCTGAGTGAATTTTAATTAGTACCTCAGCAAACATACCTACTTTTTTCATTAGTGAGTCTATTTTATCTTCTTGCATATTTGTGAAAGTCCATTTGAACATTCAGCTTGCTTTCTAGCATGGGATTATTACGGCTTTTTGCTTCCTTAATTCAGTTTTTTTGTTTCTTTGTTGTTCTTTTTTTTTCGGGGCGGGGTGCGTGGTCTGGGAATCAAAAACCCAGGTCTTCCGCATGAAAAGTGAGCATTCTAACACTGACCCATTTAATTCAGTTTTTAAATGCTTCATTTTATTTAAAAATTACCAAAGTCATGCCACTGTGTTCCTGCTGGTTTGGGAGTGAGCATGGACAAAGTACAGTTTGCTGAACTCTTGAGTTCTCATACAAAATCTGCTAAGGAATTTAGAATGCTTTGGTCAAATGGGCAATCTTTTTTGCATCCATCTACCTCCTCACATGGAAACTAGGTAATTTGACATGTCTCAGCACCATATTGTGTGAGAATAGCGAGCTTCATTAAAGGGTTGTATATAAACTATATGCAATACTGCACTCTTCCTATTTCTTAGTGATATCAAGTATTCCTTTTAGGTTTCTTTACTTAGCTGGAATGCAGACATTAATAGCAAATCGATTCAACAACATTTGGGATTAGATAAGCCTTATTGCACTTGTATATATATTTACATTGCAAATATATATACATATTACAGAAATGAAAAGGAATTCACTAAAAATTAAAATCTTTTAAAACCACTTATCCAATATTAAGTCTTTTTAGTGGCTAATTATTTAAAATTCCCCCAAGATTATACTCATGTACAAACAGCTACCCATCCTCCAGCTAGACAGGAAACGTCTCTGAAATGAGCATACAGGCTTAAGAAATGGAGACAATTCTGTTAACCAAGAGATAGGGAGCATTCATCTGGCATCTGCTTGAATATTCCTGTCACAGGATGCACACCACCTTAAAAAGCAGTTAATTTCATTTCCAAGCAACTCTAACCATTCAAAATGTCTTAATTACTGAATTAGCATGAAATGTTAAATTAACTTTAACTGGGCATGCATTCTGACTCTTGTTAGTCACAAGCTTTTTAGTTTAGTCACTTAGCCCAAAGCTTATTCTACCTCACCTAAATGATTATAAAATAACGGCATAATTAGGGCAGTGAAAGAGGAAATATTGCTGTTTCTAATTTACTACATTATCTATTTATCATCCATTTACTTATATGAAGTAGAGTTCACATATTAACAGCAGGGACTCTGGAACCAGATTTTGTGGGTTTGAATCCCACTTTTACCATATAAACAGGCTGTGTGGACCTGGACACTTTTTTTTTTTTTTTTTACCTACTGGTTTGCCTCAGTTTCCTCATTTCTAAAAAAGTGGAAAACAGTGGTACTAATCCATAGGGTTGTTGTTGTAAGGTCTAAATAATTTAACACAAGTAAATGAATTAGAGCTATGTCTGGAATATAGTAAATACTATATAAGTGCAAGCAATTACAATTACTGTCTGAGTTAGTTAGCTAGCTATCTTTCCATCTATTCACACAAGTATTTCCAACTTGTCTTTCCCGTTCCTTGATCTGAAAAGGACTTAAAGCAACAAACTTTGTGCTACATTATCTATACTTCTAGGGGATAAGATAAGAAAGAAAAGAAAACTATTCTATGGAATACTTTGTGCCAGTTTGAATCTATTATGTACCCCAGAAAAGCCATGTTTTAATCTTGATTGAATCTTTTTTTTTATTAATTAAAGAAAAAAAAGAAATTAACAAAACATTTAGAAATCATTCCATTCTACATACGCAATCAGTAATTCTTAACATCATCACATAGATGCATGATCATCATTTCTTAGTACATTTGCATCGATTTAGGAAAAGAACTAGCAAAACAACAGAAAAAGATATAGAATGTTAATATAGAGAAAAATAAAAATAATAATAATAGTAAAAAAAAGACACAAACAAACAAACAAACAGACAAAAAAAAAAAAAAAACCCTATAGCTCAGATGCAGCTTCATTCAGTGTTTTAACATGATTACTTTACAATTAGGTATTATTGTGCTGTCCATTTTTGAGTTTTTGTATCTAGTCCTGTTGTACAGTCTGTATCCCTTCAGCTCCAATTACCCATTATCTTACCCTGTTTCTAATTCCTGCTGGTCTCTGTTACCAATGACATATTCCAAGTTTATTCTCGAATGTCGGTTCATATCAGTGGGACCATACAGTATTTGTCCTTTAGTTTTTGGCTAGACTCACTCAGCATAATGTTCTCTAGGTCCATCCATGTTATTACATGCTTCATAAGTTTATTCTGTCTTAAAGCTGCATAATATTCCATCGTATGTATATACCACAGTTTGTTTAGCCACTCGTCTGTTGATGGACATTTTGGCTGTTTCCATCTCTTTGCAATTCTAAATAATGCTGCTATAAACATTGGTATGCAAATGTTCGTTTGTGTCTTTGCCCTTAAGTCCTTTGAGTAGATACCTAGCAATGGTATTGCTGGGTCATATGGCAATTCTATATTCAGTTTTTTGAGGAACCGCCAAACTGCCTTCCACAGTGGTTGCACCATTTGACATTCCCATCAACAGTGGATAAGTGTGCCTCTTTCTCCGCATCCTCTCCAGCACTTGTCATTTTCTGTTTTGTTGATAATGGCCATTCTGGTGGGTGTGAGATGATATCTCATTGTGGTTTTGATTTGCATTTCTCTAATGGCCAGGGACATTGAGCATCTCTTCATGTGCCTTTTGGCCATTTGTATTTCCTCTTCTGAGAGGTGTCTGTTCAAGTCTTTTTTCCATTTTGTAATTGGGTTGGCTGTCTTTTTGTTGTTGAGTTGAACAATCTCTTTATAAATTCTGGATACTAGACCTTTATCTGATATGTCATTTCCAAATATTGTCTCCCATTGTGTAGGCTGTCTTTCTACTTTCTTGATGAAGTTCTTTGATGCACAAAAGTGTTTAATTTTGAGGAGCTCCCATTTATTTATTTCTTTCTCCAGTGCTCTTGCTTTAGGTTTAAGGTCCATAAAACCACCTCCAATTGTAAGTTTCATAAGATATCTCCCTACATTTTCCTCTAACTGTTTTATGGTCTTAGACCTAATGTTTAGATCTTTGATCCATTTTGAGTTAACTTTTGTATAGGGTGTGAGTTACGGGTCCTCTTTCATTCTTTTGCATATGGATATCCAGTTCTCTAGGCACCATTTATTGAAGAGACTGTTCTGTCCCAGGTGAGTTGCCTTGACTGTCTTATCAAAGATCAAATGTCCATAGATGAGAGGGTCTATATTTGAGTACTCTATTCGATTCCATTGGTCGATATATCTATCTTTATGCCAATACCATGCTGTTTTGACCACTGTGGCTTCATAATATGCCTTAAAGTCCGGCAGCATGAGACCTCCAGCTTCGTTTTTTTTCCTCAAGATACTTTTAGCAATTCGGGGCACCCTGCCCTTCCAGATAAATTTGCTTATTGGTTTTTCTATTTCTGAAAAATAAGTTGTTGGGATTTTGATTGGTATTGCATTGAATCTGTAAATCAATTTAGGTAGGATTGACATCTTAACCACATTTAGTCTTCCAATCCATGAACACGGTATGCCCTTCCATCTTTTTAGGTCTTCTGTGATTTCTTTTAACAGTTTTTTGTAGTTCTCTTTGTATAGGTTTTTGTCTCTTTAGTTAAATTTATTCCTAGGTATTTTATTCTTTTAGTTGCAATTGTAAATGGGATTCGTTTCTTGATTTCCCCCTCAGCTTGTTCATTACTAGTGTATAGAAATGCTACAGATTTTTGAATGTTGATCTTGTAACCTGCTACTTTGCTGTACTCATTTATTAGCTTTAGTAGTTTTGTTGTGGATTTTTCTGGGTTTTCGACGTATAGTATCATATCGTCTGCAAACAGTGATAGTTTTACTTCTTCCTTTCCAATTTTGATGCCTTGTATTTCTTTTTCTTGTCTAATTGCTCTGGCTAGAACCTCCAACACGATGTTGAATAATAGTGGTGATAATGGACATCCTTGTCTTGTTCCTGATCTTAGGGGGAAAGTTTTCAATTTTTCCCCATTGAGGATGATATTAGCTGTGGGTTTTTCATATATTCCCTCTATCATTTTAAGGAAGTTCCCTTGTATTCCTATCTTTTGAAGTGTTTTCAACAGGAAAGGATGTTGAATCTTGTCAAATGCCTTCTCTGCATCAATTGAGATGATCATGTGATTTTTCTGCTTTGATTTGTTGATATGGTGTATTACATTAATTGATTTTCTTATGTTGAACCATTCTTGCATACCTGGGATGAATCCTACTTGGTCATGATGTATAATTCTTTTAATGTGTTGTTGGATACGATTTGCTAGAATTTTATTGAGGATTTTTGCATCTGTATTCATTAGAGAGATTGGTCTGTAGTTTTCTTTTTTTGTAATATCTTTGCCTGGTTTTGGTATGAGGGTGATGTTGGCTTCATAGAATGAATTAGGTAGCTTTCCCTCCACTTCGATTTTTTTGAAGAGTTTGAGGAGAGTTGGTACTAATTCTTTCTGGAATGTTTGATAGAATTCACATGTGAAGCCGTCTGGTCCTGGATTTTTCTTTTTAGGAAGCTTTTGAATGACTGATTCAATTTCTTTACTTGTGATTGGTTTGTTGAGGTCATCTATTTCTTCTTGAGTCAAAGTTGGTTGTTCATGTCTTTCCAGGAACCCGTGCATTTCATCTAAATTGTTGTATTTATTAGTGTAAAGTTGTTCATAGTATCCTGTTATTACCTCCTTTACTTCTGTGAGGTCAGTGGTTATGTCTCCTCTTACATTTCCGATCTTATTTATATTCGTCCTCTCTCTTCTTCTTTTTGTCAATCTTGATAAGGGCCCATCAATCTTATTGATTTTCTCATAGAACCAACTTCTGGTCTTATTGATTTTCTCTATTGTTTTCATGTTTTCAATTTCATTTATTTCTGCTCTAATCTTTGTTATTTCTTTCCTTTTGCTTGCTTTGGGATTAGTTTGCTGTTCTTTCTCCAGTTCTTCCAAGTGGACAGTTAATTCCTGAATTTTTGCCTTTTCTTCTTTTCTGATATAGGCATTTAGGGCAATAAATTTCCGTCTTAGCACTGCCTTTGCTGCGTCCCATAGGTTTTGATATGTTGTTGTGCTGGTTTGAAAGGAAGTATGCCCCCTAAGAAAAGCCATGTTTTAATATAAATCTCATTTCTTAAAGGTAGAATAATCCCTATTCAATACTGTATATTTGAAACTGTAATGAGATCACCTCCCTGGTTGATGTGATTTAGTTAAGAATGGTTGTTAAACTGGATTAGGGGATGACATGTCTCCACTCATTTGAGTGGGTCTTGATTAATTTCTGAAGTTCTATAAAAGAGGAAACGTTTTGGAGATTCAGAGAGACTCAGAGAAAGCAGAGAATGCTGCAGCAGCATGAAGCAGAGAGTCCACCAGCCAGCGACCTTTGGAGATGAAGAAGGAAAACACCTCCTGGGGAGCTTCATGAAACAGGAAGCCAGGAGACCAAGCTAGCAGATGACACCGTATTCGCCATGTGCCTGTCCAGCTGAGAGAGAAGCCCTGAATGTGTTTGCCATGTGCCTTCTCACTTGAGAGAGAAACCCTGAACTTCATCGGCCTTCTTGAACCAAGGTATCTTTCCCTGGATGCCTTTCATTAGACATTTCTATAGACTTAGTTTAATTGGGTCATTTTCTCAGCCTTAGAACTGTAAACGAGAAACTTATTAAATTCCCCTTTTGAAAAGCCATTCCATTTCTGGTATATTGCATTCTGGCAGCTAGCAAACTAGAACAGTTGTGTTTTCGTTTTCATTCGCCTCGAGGTATTTACTAATTTCTCTTGCAATTTCTTCTTTGACCCACTCATTGTTTAAGAGGGTGTTGTTGAGACTCCACACATTTGTGAATTTTCTGGCACTCTGCCTATTATTGATTTCCAACTTCATTCCTTTATGATCCGAGAAAGTGTTGTGTATGATTTCAATCTTTTTAAATTTGTTAAGACTTCCTTTGTGACCCAGCATATGGTTTACCTTTGAGAATGATCCATGAGCACTTGAGAAAAAGGTGTATCCTGCTGTTGTGGGATGTAATGTCCTATAAATGTCTGTTAAGTCTAGCTCATTTATAGTAATATTCAGATTCTCTATTTCTTTATTGATCCTCTGTCTAGATGTTCTATCCATTGATGAGAGTGGTGAATTGAAGTCTCCAACTATTATGGCATATGTGTCTATTTCCCTTTTCAGTGTTTGCAGTGTATTCCTCACGTATTTTGGGGCATTCTGGTTCGGTGCATAAATATTTATGATTGTTATGTCTTCTTGTTTAATTGTTCCTTTTATTAGTAGATAGTGTCCTTCTTTGTCTCTTTTAACTGTTTTACATTTGAAGTCTAATTTGTTGGATATTAGTGTAGCTACTCCTGCTCTTTTCTGGTTGTTATTTGCATGAAATATCTTTTCCCAACCTTTCACTTTCAACCTATGTTTATCTTTGGGTCTAAGATGTGTTTCCTGTAGATAGCATATAGAAGGATCCTGTTTTTTAATCCATTCTGCCAGTCTATGTCTTTTGATTGGGGAATTCAGTCCATTAACATTTAGTGTTATTGCTGTTTGGATAATATTTTCCTCTAACATTTTGCCTTTTGTATTATATATATCATATCTGATTTTCCTTCTTTCTACACTCTTCTCCATACCTCTCTCTTCTGTCTTTTTGTATCTGACTCTAGTGCTCCCTTTAGTATTTCTTGCAGAGCTGGTCTCTTGGTCACAAATTCTCTCAGTGACTTTTTGTATGAGAATGTTTTAATTTCTCCCTCATTTTTGAAGGACAATTTTGCTGGATATAGGAGTCTTGGTTGGCAGTTTTTCTCTTTTAGTAATTTAAATATGTCATCCCACTGTCTTCTAGCTTCCATGGTTTCTGCTGAGAAATTTACACATAGTCTTATTAGGTTTCCCTTGTACGTGATGGATTGTTTTTCTCTTGCTGCTTCCAAGATCCTCTCTTTCTCTTTGACCTCTGACATTCTAACTAGTAAATGTCTTGGCGAACGCCTATTTGGGTCTATTCTCTTTGGGGTGCACTGCACTTCTTGGATCTGTAATTTTAGGTCTTTCATAAGAGTTGGGAAATTTTCAGTGATAATTTCTTCCATTAGTTTTTCTCCTCCTTTTCCCTTCTCTTCTCCTTCTGGGACACCCACAACATGTATATTTGTGTGCTTCATATTGTCATTCAGTTCCCTGATCCCCTGTTCAAATTTTTCCATTCTTTTCCCTATAGTTTCTGTTTCTTTTTGGAATTCAGATGTTCCATCCTCCAATTCACTAATTCTAGCTTCTGTCTCTTTAAATCTACCATTGTAGGTATCCATTGTTTTTTCCAGCTTTTCTACTTTGTCCTTCACTCCCATAAGTTCTGCGATTTGTTTTTTCAGTTTTTCTATTTCTTCTTTTTGTTCAGCCCATGTCTTCTTCATGTCCTCCCTCAATTTATCGATTTGGTTTTTGAAGAGCTTTTCCATTTCTGTTCGTATATTCAGCATTAGTTGTCTCAGCTCCTGTATCTCATTTGAACTATTGGTTTGTTCCTTTGACTGGGCCATATCTTCAATTTTCTGAGTGTGATCCGTTATCTTCTGCTGGCGTCTGGGCATTTAATCAGATTTCCCTGGGTGTGAGACCCAGCAGGTTGAAAGATTTTTCTGTGAAATCTCTGGGCTCTGTTTTTCTTATCCTGCCCAGTAGGTGGCGCTCGTGGTGCTCATCTGTGTGCGGGTCCCACCAGTAAAAAATGCTGTGGCTCCTTTAACTTTGGAAAACTTTCGCTGTGGGGGGGGGGGGTCGCCAGCCGAAGCGGCTTGGGGGAGTGCCAATCCGAATCTCACAGCTGGCCCGAGGATCTGCACGCGGGGAGGGTCGCTCGCCTCTGCAGCTTGGGGGAGCACCTGTCCAAAGTTCCCAGCCGGACCAGGAAGCCACGTGTTTGGAAGGGACCCCGGTCGCCATTCTCTGCATCTTGGGGATCTCTGATCCAATTCTCCCAGCTGGTCCGGGGGGCCGCGCGTGGGGGGGGGCGCCAGCTGCTGTGGCTTGAGGGGACCACCTGTCTAATTCTCCCAGCCGGCCTGGGAAGGAGGGAGGGAGGGACTCTGGCCGCCTGCCGCCCCGGCCCAGGGAAGCCCGCGCCCCTCGGTGATCTCACCGGAGTGGGTTCTCCCAGCCAGTCAGCCGTTCCAGAATGGGGTACGCTGTCTTCTTAGTCTTTGTCATGGCTCCGGGAGCTGTTCTGTATCGTTTCTACTTCCCTAATAGCTGTTCTGGAGGAGGAACTAAGACCCGCGCGTCTTACTAAGCCGCCATCTTCTCCGGAAGTCTTGATTGAATCTTGTGGGAACAGCTGTTTCTTTTAATCCCAGTTCAAAACTGTAGGCCAGAAACTTTTGATTATACTATCTTCATGGAAACGTGACCCACCCAATTGTTCATATAACCTCTTGATTAGATGGAGTTGTGACGCCACCCATTACAGGTAGGTCTTTATTAGTTTACTGGGATCCTTTAAAAGAGAAATATTTTGGAGAGAGTTAGAAATGACAGAGCCAACAGAAACTTCAGTGCAGAGCTGACACGTCGAAAGAGACAAGGATATTTGGAGATGCTTGGAGCCCAGCAGATGTCACCATGAGATGCTGAGCAAGCTAGAACCTGGAGAGGGCCAAGGGAAGCCAAGAGATGAAAGCCAGCTCTGGAGAAGTAAAGTGAGGCGCCCCTAGAGGCTGAAAGCAAAGGAGCCCAGGAATAAGGGACCAGCAGATGCCAGGCATGTGACTTCCCAGCTGACAGAGCTGTTCCAGACCCATCGACCTTCCTTGAATTAAGGTATCTTTCCCTGGATGCCTTAGTTTGGACATTTTTAGAGCTTACAACCATGAACTTGTAACATTAAATTCCCCGTTTTAAAAGCCATTCCAGTTCTGGTATAACACATTTGAGCAGCTTGCAAACTAACACATACTTGAAGTAGCAATATAGTTTCTAAAAGCTTTGATTCACTTTATAAAACCATTCAGAGAAACCAGGGTCGCAAAGACACAAACCCATGTACAAAGTGTACACAAAATAAGATGACAAAACCCCAAATAAGGAGCTTTTCTTCTTTCCTACCACTTCCTTTCTTTCCCTTCCCTTCCTAATCAATGTGGTCCTAAAGGGGTTGGGTGGGGCAAAGCAAGGTAGATGACTGTGAAGATATGAGGGAACTATGGTGACCCGGTGTGGGTTGACAGAGCTAGGGTGATGGGATCTGCGTGAAGGAGGTGGCCTGGCATGGTCCCTCGGAGCCTCAGAGGGCTGGGAAGCCTTCCACGGGTGGTGGTGACTACCGATAGGGGCATGAGAATCCAAGCAGAGTAAGGAGTGGTTCCCTGTGGCAGGAGAGATACAATTCTTGTATTCTCCCTTAATTTCTTTTATTTAAAAGAGTGCATGACCTCTGTTGATAACTTTCTATATAGCAACACTGTCACCTAATTTCAACTATACAAAATGACAGACATAATTCCTCTGATATCTTAAATCATTCTCAGGTAGAGTTGGAACAGATAAACACTGGGCACAAACTTGGCAACTGGTCCTACATATATCTGTAATGTCTCTCTGTCTGCTTTTATCTTAGTCTATTTGAGGCTGAGCTAGCTAGCTGGCTACCTTTCCAACACCTATCTAATTTCACAATATACTACTAAACCAGATGTGGTAAAAAATGATGAGAACCTGCTTCTAAGAGGTTTATTTTGACTCTGTTAAGAATATTTGTGGCCATCTAGTTTTGATACCTCTGCCTGTCCACTGGGTCTTCCTTATCTCATCCAACCAGTTATGGTCCAGAAGATACAGACCTTACCCGTCCTCTCCTCTAATCTGTCGGGGGCAGGATGATTCCACATGGAACTCCCTGTCCCACATGACTGGTTAATCGGCTCAATTTCCTAATGAAGCTGTGGCCAGGTGTGATGCACCACACAGCATCTGCTAGTCCTTCTTCCTTGACCCTTCTCTCTTTTTTTTAACTCATTCTTATTGCTTCAGGATTGTATTCTTCAGCAAAGTATTTTCACATTAGCTTTGACTCAGGCTCTGTTTTCTAGGCTAACTCACGCTAAGAAAGAAATGAATTCAGTTCTATTTAAGGCCTAATGTTGCGAGCCTTCAACAATGGCTCAATTTGGTGTATATCTGATAGCATAATTAAAGTGAACACATATACCTAGCAGAAGCTATAACTGATTCATTGTTGTTTTGTCTGGAGAAGAACTTTGCTCATAGTAGGTGCTTTATCTATGTTCCTTTGCATGGAATAGGAATAAGTTATTTATGTTCCAGAAGATGAAAAGATCCTGTGCTCAGACACCTGGACAAAGAAAACTAAAAATAGCCTAATGATGTTACTATTTGAAACCAAGCTGTGAAAACTCCCCCATAGGTTGCCTTTTATTTTGTGGTGCTCAAAAAAGCATGGCCAATTCAAACCAAGTAGAGGAAAGGGTAGGAGAAGAAATTATAAGCACGTGCATTCTAAGGTTAGCGTGAAAGGGATGGTTTGGTTCAGCAGGGCTCTGTTTCCTGGAGAAAACACAGCTTTCTTAAGAATACATGCATGATAAGGAAGAAAGCAGACATAAATTAAATTTTGCAAAAAGTATTTAGTTGAACTTACAAAATTTTAAGAATGTATCTGGCTTCTTTTTTTTTTAACCACCCACATGGTCTTTAAATACTTTATTCAAAATAGTAAAATAACATGGTATATTCTGGTGAAACATACAAACAAGCAAACAAACGATATTGACCCCCATTTTGTACAAGTTTTCATTCTGACAGAATTTTTCCATCTTTTTTTCCCATACGTTCTTATTCTACTGTTATACATGCAATGTTTCTGTTTTCTGATATGACAGCAAATAGCTGATAGCAGATTTCCTCCACTCCTTACTGCTTAATCCCCAAATTAATCTATTATAAAGAGAGAACTTAATGAATTTAAAGTATATACATCATCTCATCAAATCCTTTGCTGTACGTGAAAACATTGGCATGCTAGAATTGCTCCTGTGGTACCCTGGTATCACCTTCCCAAAGACTTGTACATATTAAAAGGAAGAGTAACATAGCTTGAATATGATTTTGTTTTTGTTTATTTCTTTTAATGTGACCCATCCCATTATAAAGAAATCCGTTTTAATCTGTTTTGAGATGTTCATAAAAATAAAATAAAATACTGACTCTATTAAGAGTTACTGGGTAATTATTGTAAGCAAGTCATGATGAAATCATTCTGCCAAACATTGCCCTCCAGGGGATGAGAAAGCCTGGGGATATTTCCACTGTGTGATCTCCCCTGGGCTGCTCCAGATTTTAAGATTACAAAGAAATTTTTTCTTTAAATTGATAACATCTACAGACTGACCCTCTTGATATGTAGATTGCTCTACTGTGAAGAGATTTAATAGATTGTTTTGACTGAGTGGAATGCATATCTTTTTTTTCCTTTTCCACCTTTTCTTCTTTCCTTCCTTCCTTACTTTCTTTTCACTATAAATTACTTAGAATATATTAAACTGAAATTAAATAACCATATAAAGATGGTGAAAATATCTTTAAATTGACTAGTATTTTATAATTAAGAGTAAATTAAAAATAAATTTACTTATTTAAAAATTAATGCCCATTATTGAAGAAAATAATTTTTAAGCGTATTTTATTCTTCCAAAACGGCAGAGAAGCAAGCAGTGTGATGAAGACATTCATCATAATCAGCTTAAAATTGGCAAAGCTCATGCTAAGCACAGGTTCTATGGAAGGTTTCATGGTCAATTAGGTAAAAACATGTATAAAATGCCCCTGTACCAAAGATCACAAAGCCAATTACTGATCATGTTTAATTTCACCCCCATCTAAGTCCAAGAAGTAATTTCCCCCTCAAGGTTTTAAGATATTCAACTAAATTGAAAACTAAAATGAATAATAGATATTTTTGAATACTATACAAAGCTTTATGATAGTTAATAATGTAGAATCAATTAGTTAATAAGCATTATTAGATTTAGTCTGCAATATTTCTAAAACATTTTCACAAAACTCCAACTAAGACAGTCCAGAGTATTTTCCATGGCAACATCATGGACATAAGTGTACATTTTAGGTATTTTTTTTTAAGTACAAATTTGAGGCACAAGGTTAGTTGTTTGCATTTGTGCAAGATTCAATTTATATTAAAGAAAACCTGCTGACTAGTGTTCCATTCAGGAACTTTCTGTCCTATATTTTATGCATGTCTGTATTCAAACTAGAATAGTATTAAATGAGCCTTTCATATTTTAAATATTCAAGAGTTTTATATTCAAAATTTCTTCTCTAACTGTCAAACTAGCTTGCCTAAAGGCAAGGTAAGATCAAGTTAGAATCTCAAAGGAAGAATTAAATTTTATCATGGCATCCATCATAATATACAGTTTGCTTAATATGCAAATAAAGAGTATATGGATTCAGAGAATAAAGGATTTTTAGGTAGTGTGTGAAATCCCAGGGACCACTTTCAGAGAATAGATTCTTCTAAAATTTGCATTTCCATCATTTTAATGAAAACAAAGAGTAAACAAATTATAATAGAAATGACTCAAGTTACCAGTTTTCAATTCAGTTTTACTTCTATTGTATTATTTTTCATGACAGCTCTTTATTTAAAACTAATAACAATAGGAGAAAAGAAATAAAGTAAATATATACCTCAGCCTTTTTGGAGAGCTCCATCCAGTCATTTTTGTTATAACTGCACATGATGCTAGCAATCACAATCTGTAAAACAGAAAACATAAGTAGTTACCCTATTACACGAAAAGGTATATTAATATTTACATCTGTATATCCATAAATGGCAAGCTATATTATAAAACAGTTTTCAGTCTAATGAAAGATGAATCATTTAAAAATAGCAGAATATTATGGTGAAATAGAGGATAGGATTTAAGGTTTTAGACTTATGCTAGAGACTTTCTCATTTACTACTTTTGAACATTTGAACAAGTCACATAACTTTTATGATTCTCAGTTTTCTCATTTTTAAAATGAGTCATCCTCAGAAAGCTGTAGTAGGAATTACATAAATTTGTGTTAAGTTAAAAGTGTTTTCTTTTAACTTTTTTTCTTTTTTTTCTATAGTACCATAGAAACGTGTATTGCTCTAATTATTGGTATAGTCTAAAGATTTCAAGCGATGGGAAAGAAATACATTATTGCTTCTGCCAATTATAACTTATTATAGTATGGATAATATTTTCCTCCTGCATTAGAGTTAGAACATTTTATTAACTATTAATTATTCAACTACAGTGTTATGGTAGTTGCAATGGAGGTGAGGCAGTGGTTACTAGGGCCTGTTCTGATGCTAGAATGTTCATGATAGAGCCTTACCTTTACCACCTACTGTGTGATCTTGGCAAGGCATGTAGTTTGTTCACTGATAAAATATGGAAAAAAATACTACCTATTTAGAAAACGAAAAATAGAACTTTCTAAGATATATATAGCTTTTATCATATGCCAGGTGCTGCTTTAAGTATTTTGTTTTATTGACTTATTTAATTATCCCAATATCATTCTCCCCATTTTAAAGATAGGAATACAGAGGTAATAAACACACAGACCACACAGCTATTGAGAAGCAGAGCCAGTACTCAGACTGTGGCAGTCTGACTCAAGAGTTTGGATTTCTGACCACTATGTTTTGCTGGCCCAAAGTGAGTACTAAATATATGCCAGTAATTTTTTTTTCTTATTACTATTTATAGACTTTCAAATTGGGCACACACAATTTGTGCTATGCCTAAAGTCACAGAGTCTTGTGGTAGAGTTCACTAAAAGCCATTGCACTCTTACTGCATATAGCTTTTTATGTCTAGAAAACAAAACGAAACAAAGATATGTTGTGAAATTCAGATGAACGCTAAAAGTATGCAACAATAAATCCAGTTACATTCCTAAAATAAAACACATACTAAGCTATAGTGTTAAGGATGTATTTTAAGACTAACTTCAAATAAAAAAAAGTTACAATTGCAACCCAGGCTCATAACTAATCATTATCAGTTATAATTTCTGCGTTTGGAAAAGGAAATAAAATGGGCTGTGTATATCATCTTTCAAAGTTAATAATAAAATTGAGTTACAAAGTTTATATCCATCCAAATAAACAATGTATAATTATAAGGTCATTCTTCGCAGTCATTGCCATATTATTGTGCTTGCCTTGTTCCAGATAGCTTCTAATTCTAGGGAAAGGTAGGACTAATTCTATTCTTATAGAGCTTAACATCTAGTGGGAAATGACTACAAATGTGCTTTTAATATATGGTTGCCTTGAGGGTTTGAAGAAGAGACAGCACAGCCACCGAGAAGTACCACGCAGGTCTCTTTTCTTGTTCCTCATCTCTCCCTTTCCGGCGCTGACTCCAGACTCACTCTCCATCCTTTTAACAGATGTTTGTTAAACATTTACTATGTCCCAGGGCCCTTCACATCCTTGGCCTCTAAACGTGTTTGTCCCAAGACTGGACACACACACACACACACACAGGGTGCTACAGCAATTGGGCAGTTGCGTCATGCTTAGGAATTGCCAAATAGAACAGTTCTGTTGAAGTGTGAAGGAAAAAGTAATAGCATTGAGAGGACAGAAAGTAAATTATTATTATATTGAGGAGAGTACTAAAATTCAGGGAAAGACACCTGTCTTTAATGTTGGGTTAATCTTTTCTCTCCTGATAGACTATAATATCCACGTGAGCGAGATCTCTTCTTCATCATTCCCCATTTTATCAGCAACGTGCTTGACACATAATAAGAATTGAATGAATGACTAAATGAGTGAATAAATGAATGAGCAGAGACTTAGGAACAGAGGACGGCTTTATCAGCTCAGTGATTTATGATGAAAATGAATTAAGCTGAGGTGAATACCATGGGTAGGAGAAGGGAAAAATAAACAATTGGCGAAAATGGCTGGCAAATAATCATTATATGCATTTGAGTGGAGAGCAATCAGGCTGACTCAAGTGTTAGTCATGGTGATAGAAAAGGGGGGTCAGATGTTAAAATACGCAGAACTCATCAACTGGAGGGAGCAATTAAGAAAGAGGATTCAAAAGATCTGAGAGTCTGAGTCTGAGTGACAGAAAAATCACAGAACATTAGTAAGCTAAAGGTAGGGCAATACTCAGAATTACAGAAGCCAGGAGAAACAGCAGCTTCAGAGGGGGAGTCTGGCTGGGATAAATGACCTCATGGTAGAGAGAGGATCAATTCATTGGAACTGTAAACAACAGCAAGGACGAAATAAACTTTTTCCTGAAAAAGAGGAATAAAGAGAGGAAAGTAAAAATAGATGATGAAAAGAGAGAAAAAATTAACACTGCCTACTTATTGTTTATTGTATTTAGAATTCAATCTATGTATCCACTGAAGCTGCAGCTTCTGAGAATTTGGGAGAAAAACGTGAGAATGCTCCATGCCCTTTTCTGTAGATAGTGAAAAGTCACATTCCAAGCTTGTCAACTTGCAGGCAGAAAAGGGTCACCAGTGTAATTCTGCAGTTTTGGTAAAATACAGTTTCGTGTCCTTGCCAAATGATCTCGGATCACCATGATCAATTTCAGCATTCTTCACTGAATTACAGTACTTAATTTCTGCCCCATTTTCTGATAGGAGAGCAGGCAGGGAAGGAATGCTCAGGAGCAAAAGGAACCACTGGACTCTGGATCTGCTCACTCTTGATGGGTGCCCCTTTCCTGAAGAAAAGGTCATAAAGATCCTTTCTGAATAGAAAATCAAACAGGATGAAGCCTGGGGGTAGGTGACATATTGTTGTATTACCTTCAGTTGTCTCAAGGCAGAGGTCAAAACAACAACAACAAACCACTAATCTAAGGATTTAGGGAATGGGCAGAGCCACCGGGCTCGTAACTAGAACTTCATGGGCAAAGTCGGATCCAAAGAGCGAGACTGAAGATGGTTGTAGGCATTAATTATTACTTCATGGGGGTTCTGCCTTCATAAAACAAACAATAGATCAAGATTTTCAGGAGTTTCATTGCTTAAAACAAAACAAAAATCCTTCCAAGCACAGTAAAATAATCTCTAAATTCACTTTTCCATACAAATATAAAGGGGCTGCTAAATCAGTTCAGCAACAGCACATGCATTCTCCTCCCCAATGCCCCTTTCAAGGTACTTTGGGGGGATAAGTTAGATCCTCTGGGTGGGCAGGACCTAGCGAGGCAGATGGGCTGATCAAAGAGATCCTCTGCCAGGGAAGTAAGGCTTACTAGTACTGACAGCAAGATATGACATATGTCCTCAGCTAGAGACTAACATGGTTCCTCTTTTCTAAACAGCAACTTTAATTTTGATAAAACTGCTTTTGCTGCAAATATACATGGATTGTGCTAGGGTTGGTTAAAATCACCATTTGCCCTATAGGTTGCTGAGGCTCATGGAGTTACATGCGGGTTTGATGAAGAAAAATAAATGCCACCCAGAGGATTTTCTTATACATTAAAGCATCATTTCCACCAAATGCCTGTGGATGCAATGGCTGGATATGATTTTCTACATTCTCCCATTGGGGAAGAGGTGACCACAGCTGGGAGAGATAATTACCTTAAGGGGCAGGCATTTTTATTTTTTATTAGAGAAACTGTAGGTTTAAAGAAAAATGCATAAGATACAAGTTCCCATATACCACCCCATTATCAACACCTTGTATTACATTTGTTACAATTCACGAAAGAATTTTTAAAAATTCTTATTCTAGAAACATATACAACCTACAACTACCCCTTTTAGCCACATTCAAATACCTAATTCAATGCTGTTAATTACATTCGTGATATCACGCTACCACAACCACTACCCATTACCAAAACTTGACAATAAACCCAAATAGAAAGTCAACAAGTTAAACATTAACTCCCATTCCCTACTGTCACTTGGTCCCCTGGTCACCTGTCTTCCAGATTCTGATTACATGAGTTTGCCTATTCTAATTCTTTCACACCAGTGATGTCATACAATATTTGTCCTTTTGTGTGTGGCTTATTTCACTCAACGTGATGCCTTCAAGGTTCGTCCGTGTTGTCACATGTATCAAAACAACATTCCTTTTACAGCAGAATGATGCTCCATCGTATGCCTAAACCGCATTGTGTTGATTCACTCATCGGTTGGTAAACACTTGGATTGATTCCCTCTTTGGGCAATTGTGAAGGATGCCACCAGGAACATCGCAGGGCAAAGGGGCAGGTTTTAGCTGCGAGCTCTGAGCAACCAAGGATTACTCTGTTCTCCTCTGCCCTCCTTTTGGAAACAGAATCTACCTTCTCAGCCAAGAAAGGTGGGATATTATCCCAGACTGGGTGAATCATAGCAATAGACTACTCTGTTCCCCTCAAAATCCCTCAGTAAAGCTGGGAAAGCAAAGGCTCTTTTTCTTGCCAGTCCCTAAACTGGGACAAAGTATGTTGGGATCACTTTTCTCCTCATTTAACAACTCTCCCCCAAATCTAGTTACACAAGGAAAAAATAAAGCAGAAACAGAAAGAAAAGTAGAGATGCAAGATGAGGAGAGACCACTTTACAGCCACTTACCACTGACATGTCAGTAAATGTGAATGATAAATAACACATTTTTTTTGGGCTAAGAAAATTCAAGTTACATTCTGGTTTCTATCACTTCTAACAGTCTTGTCAATTCTACATGCAAAACTCAAATTGACACTTCTGAAATGATTTAAAAACAAAATGTTTTTAAACAGTCAAGTAAATTAAAGGGAAGAAAGTATACATCATTTAAAAAATTCTATATTAGATAAATGGTCTAAGCAGTCAAAATGTTTTTTTAATCTAAAACCAAAGGATGGTTGGTGAAAATATATGGTGCATTCTATTTCAGAGAAATAAAGATGACCCCAAATAATTTTATCCTTTATTAAAATAGAATGGAGCTTTTCAAAGAATTGGGTTAAAAGATATTAACACCAAAAAAGATACTGGGAAGAATTTACTTTTTTTTTTTTTTTTTTGATGATCAAAAGCCCTACAGTATTTTGCTGTACTTGACTTTTAATCTAGCAGGACAGGATATTTTCCCCCCATGACATAAAATAATTGATAGTTATTTTACATTGGGAAACATATATGGAAGACAATGTTTCTAGAAATAAATACTAATGAAATACATTTTTAAATAAAAATATGACTTTTCCCTAAATCCATATTTCACTTGATCTAGGCTTCATTTTTTTTAATGGCTCATATTTAGAAACATTGTTGAATCAGTTGATACATACAAGCCAAATGCTACATAATTTTTTTTACCTTTATCTGACCCTGATCTATACTTTCTGAGACATAGTCTGATGAGAGATTCAATCAACATTAGTTAACCAAACAATAAACAAATTCAGCACCTACTGTGACTGGCATTAAAATGATGAAAAATTGACTTTAAATCATTGACTTAATTCTTTATCTATTCACCATTCAAACAGTATTTCTTGAACATCTACTGTGTGCTAAAAACTGTTCTAATTCAGAAATGGTGAACAAAACAGGAAAACTTCCTGCCCTTCTGGAGCTTACATTTTAGGGAAGAAAGCAGTTCTAACAAGTAAAATAATAATAATAATAACAATTAAAATATATAGCTATAGGGCCATTTCCAGGCCAGATCATTGTTGTGAAGGTAAATAATAGAGGAGGGCAGGAGAACCCCTGGAGCTCACAGAGCTGCAGCAGATGGTCTGTCAGGTCAGAGGTGTCTGAGTTGAGAACTGGAAGATAAGGAACCTGGAGGTGAAGAAGGGAGAGGGGAGTGAGGTGAAAGACCGCCTTCCAGGGAGAGGAAACTGCACGTGCAGAGCACCCCCCCCACCCCACCCCCACCCCCACCCCCCCCACCCCCGAGGTGGGCACGAGCATGGTCTGCTCAGAAAACAGATAAGGCTTGTGTGGTGGAGTTAAGTGACAAGATAACAATAGTATGAGAGAAAATGAGAAAAGCAGGCACTTGCCACATCTCAGGGAGCTCTGTGCCCCCATAAGAAGTTTGGTTTATATGGTAGGTTTAAGGGGAGAATACTAAAAGGTTTTAAGGAGGGTGGAGTAAAGATCGGATTTGCATTTTTGAAAGATCCTCTGACTGCTTTGTAAGGGATGGATTGAAGGAGTCAAGTTAAGCAGAGCCCACTGAGGCTGAAATAATTAAGCCCTGCATAATACCCATAAAGATACAAAAAAGTGGATGGTTCTGAGCTAGAGCCAAAAGAACTGAGGAATGGTTAGAATCAGCGGGTGAAACAAAAGGAGAAATTAAGGAAGATTTCTAGATTACTGGGTTGAACTGTTGGGTGGAAGATAGTTAACTGAGATGGGGAAAAGTTTAGTGAAGAAACTAGCAGGGCAATATTAAGAGATTTTATTTTAATATTTTAAACATGAAATATCCATTAAGTATCCCATTAGTGAAGATATCAGTTTTGCCACTGGAATTCTAGAATTCACTAGCAGTTAGGGATGAAGGTATACATTTTTGAGACTTTAACACATAGATGATATTTTAAAGACAACTGACCAGATGATATCACAGAGGAAAGAAATGAGAGAGAAAGACACGGGTCAGAACCGACTTGGGGCCACAATTCACAAAAAGGCAAGAGAGTGAAGTGTTCCTAAAATAAGGATCAATAACTGTGATGGTTGTTTCTGAGAATTTGTGTAAGGAGAGAACAGAGAAGTGCCCATTCGGTTTGGCAATACAAAAACCATTGGAAACCCTAGCATGATGGATTTCAGTAAAACCAAGGGGACAACAATGAATGTGGGCTGGGTTGACAAATAAATAGAAGATGAAGAAATGGAGGAGACAATTTGTACAGAAATCTCTCTAAAAGTTTTGCTGCGTTACCTAAAAGAGAAATGATGTATGAGGTAAGGGGTTGTGTGAAGTCTAGTTACATTTTTTTGTTTGTTTGTTTAATGAACAATATTTGAGTATGTTTCTATGCTGGTAGAAACTATCTGGAAAAGGGGAAAACTTTTGAGCACAAAATAAGAGTGATCCTTGACAGGGGCAGAGACATGGCTTCCAGTTTAATAGGCTGAAAGGAAGATTAGAGAGAAAAAAATAGGTATTGATGCAGTTGGATTTTTAGATCTGTTGTGGAAAAGGTGAAATCATCCTTCTGGTGTTTAAATTTTCTTTATTAAGTGGGAAGTGAGGTCTCCAGCTGAGAGTAAAGAGAGGCAAAGACAGGCTTAAAAGTATGAGGAAGAGATAAAATGTATGAAATAGTCATCTAAAACATAGGGGATTATGGTAGGATTATTAGACGGTATTGAGTTTACGTTTGACTTTTGTAGTCAAGAATTTGAGTGAACCAATTCAGAATCTTATTTCTGGCAGCAGCACCTTGATATTCCCTGAGGATCTGCTAGTCTTCTGTTCTCTGTCCCTGTTTAGATAGTTCTGGGGCACAGTCCAAGTCTGGCCAATCAATTCATTCCATCTTCATGACCATAGTGATTGGTTCAGGGAAGAGGACAGTACCAAATCATCAGTATTAGATTGCAAATTAAGGTCTTTAACTGAAATGAATGAGAACCAAAACCCTCATTCACTGAGGTTGTCAAGCTGTGAGAATATGAGTCTATGGCTTCCAGCTATGCCTTTTCACCTCATTCAGACAGCTTAACCAAAAAAGAATTTAGTACAGATGAAAGGAAAGTTAAGAAATGGTAAGAGAGAGGGCCAGTACTAACTGATATTGTTTAATCTTCAAAATCTAGCCAGTCTAAAGGTATTTTCAGAAACATGAAAATAATATTACATCCCCCCCGTTTTTTTTTTTTTTGCTTAATTTGGTGTTAAACTGGAATTCTGTCACCTGCAACCAAAAGAACCCTAACCATAGTTTTGGGATTATTTTCAGAAATACTCACTTGCTTAGGCATAGGACCCAAAAAGTACATGTGATTAATCAGGGATAATAGTGATCTGGAAATAAGATTAATTAGTAAATTGAAAGGACACTGTGATTTTAAAATTGGAACATAGAGCTCACCTTATATGGCTGAACATAAAATGCAGGTTTATTTACTATCTTCAAGGTTGAGACCCATTTTATCAAGAGCTTTTTTGCTACTTTAGTCATTAAAATGCTTTTGATGTGTTCCATGAAAAGCCATTATTATACTGAATTCTGCTTTAAAGAGAATACTTTTAAATTGGGGCTTTATGATGTTTTTACTTTCATCTTGACTGATGACTGTAACTTCCGAAAATGTAAACATCTAATTTCTATGAGATTTTAAATTCCACAGTAAAAATGCCAACCATAATAATTTATATGTCAAATTTTGCATTGTTGTTTCTCCCTAGAAAATACCTAAAAATTTTAAAACAACAGAGAGATACTTCCTCCTCAAAAATGTAGTGTTAAATGACTTTTACTGCCATTTCCCAAACCTTTCAGATTAAAGAATAAAATTGTATTTTTATAATACCATTTCTTTATGCAATAAGTAACTGATTACATGAAGCTATTTTTCAAACTGAATTATAATAAAGTTTGTACATCAGAAATTAAAGTGGAGGGCAACATAAATTTCCAATTTGTTATAGGTGGGCTGCCTTGTCAAATTCCCATATACTTAAAATCTACTACGCCTAAAACACACATAGAAAAATACTGTATTGGTATTCTATAACCATACTGTGAACTACATTGGAAATCTGTTCAATAATTCAGCTCTGAGACAACCTAAATTTTTTAGTAGGGAAAAACTGTGAAGTGACAAAGGTGAGCAACTGTAAATTGCAAGTAGCTGAGTTAGGTTTTGTCAAACAATTTAATACAATCTTTTATTCTTAACATTCTGGGATTGAATGGAAGAGGAAAAATAGCATGAGACAAGTGATTTTCAAAGACATTTAAACTAAGAAAATATGTTTTCAAAATATAAAAACTTTATATTTTACAGTTTATAAAATTTTAAATGTATTTGATGCCCTAGTACAAATATAGTTGAAGTGAAATCCAGAAATTTTGTTGAAATGCACACCTCGAGAATATTAAATTAATAGTGAAATTGAGAGCTGTTTCAAATTTTATTTGCTCATTGCTGATTCAATGGTTAAATGAGAATAGTATTCTTACAAATTGCCTTTTTACATTATTTTAAAATTCATCATTTTCTTTTTATTTAGAGCCAACAAGTCTTGTTTATATAACTGTTCCTAACATAGAAAAGTCATACTTAAACAAAATACACAGAAACATACTTTCTTAATAATTTCCATAAAAAATAAAAAATTGGTGGTATTTTTCCCAGGAACAGAAACAAAACAACTATTAGAGACCACTCCAATTTCTATAGTAACTGCTGTTTTTCCTTTCCTTTTAATTATTATTATATTTTTATCTGGTTTCTGTCCCCATTGAGCCTTGGAACTTATGTTCCCATGATCAACAGTGACTTTGCAAAATACATTGGATACCTTTTGGCCTGGATCTTTACTAGAACTCTTTTCAGCCCGTAAGACTATTAACCCACTTCCATCTTCTTGAAACTCTCTTCCATAAGCGCTTTGGTGATACCACTTCCCCTTATTTTTTTTTTTTTATTGTTCCGTCTCAGACTCTTCTACCTCAGTTCATTCCTTACATGTTGATTTTTTTTTTTTTTTTTTTTTTTTTTTGCATGGGCAGGCACTGGGAATTGAACCCGCGTCTCCAGCATGGCAGGGGAGAACTCTGCCTGCTGAGCCACCATGGCCCGCCCCATGGTCTTTTGATCTCACTTTGTACACATAGTCACGATGACTTCAAATAAAATCTGCATGCAGAGACTTCATCCAGCGTATACTTCTAACCTACCTCTTTCTCCTAAGGGCAAGCACTGCATATCCAATCACCTTCTCGCTCCCAAATTCAATCTGCCCAAAACCAAACTTAACTTTTTCTCCCTAAATGTGTTTATGTACCACCATCTACTATTTTATCCGAAGTTAGATAGCTAGGAGATTTCCTTTCTTCCTCATCACCCACATCCAGTTTGTACCAAATACTCTCTATTCTACTGGTTCTGACGCTTGGTTGAACATTAAAATCATTTGGAGTTAAGAAAAAAAAATGCTCCAAAATTAAACAAGCATTCAGAGTTAATTTGTATGGATTGAGGCCTGGGTATCAGGAATTTTCAAAGCTCTCAGGTGATTCTAAGATGCAGAGAATTTTGAGAATTACTGTTCTAGCATATTTCCCAAATATATCTTGTTGGTATTCCTGGCTTTTCATCATCAGCATCACCGATCCTCACCACTGCGCCCCTGGGTTACTGCAGCAGCTTCTTAATTTTTAATCTTCCTAACCTCTGATTTCAGCCCATGCCGATTGCCAGATCCTTCCAAAAAAAAACAACAAATCAGACCACATCACACCTATGCCTGATACCCAACTTCAGGATAAAAGTAAACTCTTTAACATGCCATACCACATTGAATTACTTTGCTTCCTGAATGTAACATGCATCCTGCATTCCCTTGACCATATGTCTACCTCTTTTGTCTGGATGAATAAAGATTGGTCCCTGCGCTGTAGAGGCATATGGTATAATAAAGGAAACATATGTAAACTGATACAGAAATAATTATAATTGTATTAACTAGGATACAGTGACAGCAGAAGGGAAAGAGTGATCATTTAAACCTTTGTGATTCAGGCCAGGCATCACAGAAAAGTGACTTAACCAGATTCTTAGATCATCAGTAAATATTTATTAGAAAGAGATTTGAAAGGAAAGGGGGAAGAGTATACCAGGTGGAGTGAGCAGCAGGAGCTAAGACAGTATGTTGTGTTTAGGAATCTCAAATAGCTCAATTTGGTTGGTTTGAGAAGGGGGGAAGGGGCGGTCACTTTACGGGTAAAGGAGGTGAATGCGTAGGTAGGAACCAGACTACATACGGGAAAGGAGCTGAAGCAAAGGTTTTTAATCAGTAGAGCATCTGGCTTTGTGCCTTATAACATTCTCTCTGATAAAGTCCTACTCCCATTCCTATTATGGACATTACCTTTTCTAGAAATAGTCACCCCTTGCCTGATGTCAGGCATTCTTCTGCATGGATCCCATAGCCTCCTTTTCATCCTCTCATAATATTTAATATAGTGTATTTAATTGCTGTTTATACATTTTTATTTTTTAAGATGACCGAAATTGGGAGGGTGGCAGGGCCCATGTTTTTTACCTCTACACCTCTAGCAACTACTGGTATACCTTGTACATATTGATACAAAATAAGTATTTTCCTTAAAGTAACACTAAAATGGGTGGCTGGCAAAAGGAATTCCAAGTAATGGACATGCTTATTATCATTCTTAATATCCAAATGTAAGTAACTTTTTATCTCTAGAAAGAAATTGAGAAGGACAGAGCTCCATTTTCCCTGGGTATCTGGATGTAGCCCACCTACCACCAGTTCCTCTCAGTTGTGTCACGGATGCTTGTGTACCTATGTCACTGTCTTCTCTCACTCTACTCAATAGGAGAACACACTCTCATTTACCCTTTGTCTCACCATCTGATTCAGCATTGACTAGCACCTAATGTGCCTTTAATAAATGTCTCTCGAAAGAAGGATGAACTCTTGTTTGTTTGTTTGTTTTTTGGTGTTCCAGTGGGCTTTTATTAACATCAATCAACAAAAATCAAGATTTTTCCAATGATCTTTACTGAACTTTATAAACTTAGCAGAGATTGTTCTCTAATTGTACCATGTTTTTTATACCCATGTCATTTCTAAATGTACATATACATGTACATACAATATAGCATACACACAGATATATGTATAAATACAATATAACACATCCCAACAAAATCAGAGCTCCACTGAATGCCAATGAATTGAAAGCCAATTTTCCCCTTCTTCAAATATTTTCCAAATTTTGAGTTCCCACTGTTCACTTATCAATGGAACTGGTCCTTTGGGGCTAGGGACATGGGAACTCTCCCATTTTCGCCAAACAAAAAAAATTAAAAGATTTCAAGTTTCAGTTGTTTAATCTTGTAGATCTGTACTTGTAAAGACTATTGTCGGCAAAGTGCATATGAGAAACTGCCATGATCACCATATATTTTTATACCCATGTCATTTACTGTCCTCACAGCATGACTATGACACTACTTTAAGTCAATATCCAATTGGATTTGGGTTGTTGTTCTATCACTGTTGACCCTTAGCTGAATCAACTGAAGTCGTGAGATTTGAAATTACCATACAAAAAAAAAAGGGTCTGTTTCCTATATAAAACTTGTGTATGATATTTCCTTTGCTTTTATTTAAAAGGTCATGATATGTAGCCTGCATTGCTATGATTCATTCAGGGATACAGCTTTTCAGTGATACGCAAAGGGATGGAATTTTAAAACACTATAATGTATCTACTCCAATTTTTAATTTTTTACTCAGATGCTATAGCAAATAATCATTTAATGAAATATTTTTCTAAATTATTAAGAGTAATAATCAATATAGTGTCAAAATATAGGAATTAAAAAAGTTAAAAGAAAAATTATGAACACTCTCAATGTAATTACATGGAATGATGAACTGCATTACATATTTGGGCACTTCCTCCAAAATATATATAGCACCTGGGGTTGTAAAGATTATCAAAGTATTTTCTGTGAGGTTTAAATTTCTAAATGAACATTTTCTGTAAATACTAAGTATTATTGTAATTATTTTAAGACAGTCTTTTTTCTCTCATTAGCTATGACCCACGTTCAATGCATGTTCAATTAGACACTTCTGTCGTGCACGTTAGTGGTAGGAGGCCCCAGCTCTTGGAGGACATGGGTTCTGATTCAATCTCAGTGTATATCCCTGCACATTGGGATTCACCCCTTCTCTTAACCAATGTACCTGACACATGGTAGGAAATCAGGTAGTATTTGTTGAATGAAAAATAAACAAAACAATACTTTCAAAGCCATAAATAGTTGCTAAATGAAATGCTTTTAAGTCATTTATGAGTCAGGGACTTCTAAAAACACACAATTTACTATTTTTCAACTATATCATGTTGCCTCGCAGAAGTTCTAAGTGAAGTCATAATTTCAATTCACAGTGAAATATGCTGCGTATTTTCCATTTTGGAGATTCCAATCTGGTTGCTTCCTCTATCGTGTGTGATCTTCCCCAGATATCTAACAGTCACTTTCCTGTACTCCGTAAAGTCTCTGCCCCAATGTCACTGTTTCACTGTGACACCCTGTTCAAAACTGCTGATCACTATTTCAACTCTATTTTCTTTTCCATGACATTTACTATTATGTTGTTTTCTTATTTACTATATTTATTGTCTTTCTCCCCTAGATGGAATGTTAGCACCATAGGAGCAAGAATCTTAGTTTAGTACATAGAACAGTGCTAGCATGTAGTAGATGCCTCAAAAGTACTTGTGAAATCATTAACTGAATACTAATAGATCACTTCAATTTCTTTCTACATCAGTTACTTCATCTATAAAATGGGAATGATGAGGTCTGCATACTTCAGAAAGATCTTCCTGAAAATCACATTACATTATAGAATTGACATGTATTAAGTTTCAATGAAATGCAACAATTATTATCATAAAAGACAGAATGTCATATTCAGATTTGCCATCTTCTACAGTTTAGAGTGCAAACAATGACATTTTGAAACAGTGGAATACTTTGGTTTTAGACATCCACAGATAAGACTTTTAAAGATACATCATTGGAAAATAGAAAATATCATCTTTATATACTCCTTTGATCCTTCTGTGGTGTCATATTTTTGCATATTATATTTGTAAATTAATGCATTCAAGAAAAGGGCTGTGTTCTAGTTTGCTAGCTGCCAGAATGCAATGTACCAGAAACGGATGGCTTTTAAAAAGGGGAATTCAATAAATTGCTAGTTTACAGTTCTAAGGCTGAGAAAATGTCCCAATTACAACAATCTATAGAAATGTCCAATCAAAGGCATCCAGGGAGAGAAACCTTGGTTCAAGAAGGCTGATAAAGTTCAGATTTTGTCTCCCAAGTGAGAAGGCACATGGCGAACACAGTCACAGTTTCTCTCTCAGCTGGAAGGGCACATGGGGAGCAAGGAATCATCTACTAGCTTTCTCTCCTGGCTTCCTGTTTCATGAAGCTCCCCAGGAGGTGTTTTCCTTCATCTCCAAAAGTTGCTGGCTTGTGGGCTCTCTGCTCTCTCTGAATCTCTCATTTTCCAAAATGTTTCCTCTTTTATAGGACTCCAGTAAACCAATCAAGACCTACCCAAATGGGTGGAGACATGCTTCCATCTAATCTAGCCTAACAACCACTCTTGATTAAATCACCTAAGAAATGGTTGCCTAGACAAAATGGGATTAGGATTAAAACATGGCTTTTCAAGGGTACATGCATCCTTTCAAACCAGCACAGGCTGGATCCACAGAACACATTTTATAGATAGTTTTAAAAATCATTTTTAGGTATGGTAATGCTAGGTATAGGTAATCCTATATTAACATCTAGGACATCTTTTTCATCAAATTACATTTCCCGGTTTACACTACTTTCACAGATTTGAGATTGCAAACTTTGTTCTTACTTACTGTTTTATGGATAACATAAGAATCACAACTTGGTATTTTTCAGAAAAAACATTCTAAGGAATTTAAGCCCCAGGCATGCACACTTCCCAGATTTGGAGGACCAAAGACGCTGGAAACAAATACCGCATCAAGGAGACATCCTGAGGCTGGCTATAATTTTGGGCAAGGAGAGGACAGGGAGCGGGTGGGAGTTAGGAATTGTCTAAATGGCATGCATTCTAAACCAAAGTGCTGGGAACTTCTCTTTCAACCCGCTCTCTGTAAAAACAAAAGAATTTCCATTACACCTGTTTTTGTCCAGGGGCATTTCTGTAATTACTCATTGCTATCAGTTGAGTTGTGTCCCCCAGAAAGATATTTTGAAGTCCTAATGCCAGGTACTTGTGAATGTAATCTTATTTGGAAATAAGACATTGAAAATAGAATTAGTTAAGTTAAAATGACATTCATACTGGAGTAGGGTAGGTCCTTAATTCAATGTACCTGGTACCCTTATAAGAAAGGGGAAAGAAAGACATACTGTATTCACGGATTAGAAGAAATATAGGTAAGATGTCAATTCAACCCAAATTGATGTATAGATTCAATGCAATACCAATTAAAATCCCAACAACTTACTTTGCAGAAATAGAAAAACCAATAATAAAATTTATATGGAAGGGCAGTTTGCCCCCAAAAAGCTGAGACTAGCTTTAGGAAGAAAAATAAAGTGGGAAGTCTCACACTATCTGACTTTAAAACATATTATAAAGCTACCATGGTCAAAGCAGCATGGCATTTCCATAAAGATAGATATACTGACCAATGGAATAGAATGGAGAGTTCAGAAATAGACTCTCTCATCTATGGGCAATTGTGATGTAAATGAAACAGACTTGGTTAGGACTAAGGGAAATCAGAATACAAGGTCAAGATTGATATTGCCTGTATTTTACAACTTTAACTTACTTCTATGTGAGACCAAAGGAAGAAGTGTTTATTTGGTCCAAAATTTAAATTCTCTGTAGCACAGTATCTAACCTGTCAGGTCAGTTTACTTAAACAACATAATTATGTGGAATGTAGAATAGGTAATGAGATTTAGTTATTCTGTGCAGGTTAACGTAGTGCCCTGATACATTCCAGAACATTCGGAGCAGAAAATTAAAAACAAAAACAAAAACAAAAACAAAAAACTACTTCCATAGATCCCTTGAGGGTCCAGAAAAAATGTAGAAATATTATTCTCTCAAGCATTAGGGATTCCAAAGGTAACAAGCCAAGTCTTTGATCTCGAGGCTTTCTCTTATGAACCTTATTTCTCAAAAGGGAAAGCTAAGCCTTCTTATAATTACGCCTAACAATCATCCCCAGAGAGCCTCCTGTTGCTCAGATGTGGCCTTTCTCTCTAAGCCAACTCTGCAAATGAACTCACTTCCTTCCCTGCTATGTGGGACATATGCCAAGGGGTGAGCCTGGCCCTGATATTGTGGGATTGAGAGTGTCTTCTTGACCAAAAGGAGGAAAAGAAATGAAACAAACAAGTTTCAGTGGCTAAGAGATTTCAAACAGAATTGAGAAATCATTCTGGAGGCTGCTCTTACGTGAGTTTCAGCCAGATATTGTAATGCCACAGCATGCCAAGCCCACAGGAGCCGCATTTCTGAAAACTCTCGAGAAGACTCTGGGTTCTATCTAAGAATCTATAAAGGTTTTTCTTGGTGTAGCCTTATGAATGAAGGTTGTGCTGCTACAAAAGGGAACAAAGTTGTAAGATATGTAACGATGTGAATGAACATGTGGGACATCTGATAAGACAAAATAAGCCAGAAACAAAACAACAGGAATGGTATGGTCACCTTTAGAAAATGCGTATAAGAAAACAGGGGCCTAGATTGTAAGTTTTTAGTCCGGAGTGATGATTATTATTTCTGGATTTTTTCAAGTTATATATATAACTTGACATTTAGAGTTAAGAATGAAGCCGAATAGGTTGGGGTTAAAGTAATTCAGAACATAGGGGTAAGGAAGACAGTGTCTATATTTTAGAACCACACATACTCTTTGAGACCAATGGAAAGGCTTATTTGGCCTGGAACTGAAATTTTCTATAGTGCATCATCTAACCCAACCTATCTGTATAGCTCATTTGAGCCCAGAATAAGAAAGAGCCCTTTAATACTGTATAGAATATTGTAATGCCTGGGTACATCTTAGAGTATGTTAAGCAGATAATCAAAAAGTGTTGGCAAAGTCCCCTGGCAGATAGGAGAAGAATATGGAACTATTAAACCTTACCATCAGGGAATCTCCTGATACTGTGTCAAACTTTAGGGACACCCAAATCAATAGGCCATGCCCTCAATCTTGAGGCTTTCTCTTGGGAAGCTTATCTGGATAGCAGAGAAGATTAAACTACCTATAGGCATGCCTAAGATTTACTTCTGGTCGACCACTTTTGTTGTTCAGATATGGCCTCACTTTTCCTAAGCCCAAGTCTGCAAGTGAATCATTGCCCTCCCCCCTACGTAGGACATGACATCCAGGGGTAAAAGTCTCCTTGGCGACATGGGAGATGACTCCCAGGAATGAATCCAACCCTGTCACTGTGGGAGCAACAATTCCATCCTGACCAAAGCGGGAAAAGAAGTGTAACTAATAAAGTATCAGTGGTAGAGAGGGTTCAAATAGAGTATAGAGGCTACTCTGGAGGTTACTCATATGCAAGCTTCAGTCAGACATTCCTACCTATGATAACCTGTCAATCCCCAACCCGGACCATTCCAGTCAATCCTAGAGAACACTTAGGGCAATATATAAGGTTCCACAAGGGTTCCATGCACTAGTGTAACTTTCCAGAAACCTACAACCTGCTGATGGGTCCCTGGTCCAGATAAGTCCTGAAACCTAGCTCAGCCTCTCCAGAACATCAGATAGTTCCATCTCCCTACCCTGTATTAGTGACAGACCCTTCCAATGTGAAAAATTTAGAATGGCTATAGCCTAAACACCCCTAAAGAGAGGTATGGAAAGATCAAAGGTGATGGTGGAGTTATACAGAGAAAATAAGATTTAACAAATGGATATGAATGCTGAATCACTAAACTGATATCTCTTTTGGTCTCCAGTATTTTAGAGCAGATAGAAATATAAACATAAAATTATGGAATTGCAACCCATGTCAAACTCTGAAATATGCTCTGCAACAAATTCTGGTGCTGTGCATTGAAATTTATAGCTTTTTTTTGTATATATGTTATTTTTCAGAAAAAAAGAAGGGAAAAAAAGTCGATTGTGACAATAAAAAAAATATTCAAGCCCTCTAGCCTCCTATATTCTGTAGCAGCTATCAGGTAAGATTTGAGAAGATCATGTGGTAGCCCATGACAAACTCTGGGATCTTTCTTGTCATTATTTATTGAAGAATGCTTTGAAAATCATTGTTTTTTTTTTATTTCTTTGTTTTGTACATATGTTATAGTATACAATACAAAAAGTTAAAAAAGTTTTCTTAGGAAGTTTATTTTTTCAGAAACTTAAGGCTTCCAGATTGCTCCTATGCCAGATAAGTTCTGAAACCCAGAGGTTCCAGTCTCTCCAAGAACATCAATCAGATTCAGCCCTCTACCCCACAAAGTCATACCCCTTTCCAGCAAGAAGAAATTAAAATGATCACATGAGAGGGAGGAGGTATAACTGAGAAAGTTGGTTTCAACAAGGGATTGTGACTACTGATCATTATATAAATATTTTTATTTTCTAGAATATTAGAATAGCTAGAAGGAAATATCTGAAATTGTTGAATTTTAATCCAATAGCCTTGATCTTTGATAATAACTGCGTAACTATGTAGCTTTTATTGTGCGACCATGTGATTGTAGAAACCTTTGCGACTGACATAACTTTTATCTAGCATATGATAGATGAGTAATAAAGACCAAAAAAAAGAGCCCATTAAACTTTGAAAAAGGTAGAAATTATTTATTTTTCATGTAAGTATGCTCCTGAGAAAATCCAAACTCCATGGTTGTGTAAGTTCAATGTCATCTAAAGAGTGCCTATAGCTTGGGGGAAAAGCATAAATAATAAAGTTCTAGTTAAACAGTCTTAAAAAAAAAAAAAAAAAGAAGGGGAAAAGAGACAGGGAAAGAAGATAGCCATCTAATGACAGAGGCAGAAATGGAGTTGGGCCACAAAACAAGGAATGCCAAGGATTGCGGGCACCTCCAGGAGCCAGGAGAGAAGCATGGACTAGATTCATCCCAATAGACTGCATAGATAGAATGGCCCTTCCAACACCTTGATTTCAGAATTCTAGCCCTCAGAACTATAAGGCAATAAATGTCTGTTGTTTTAAGCCACCCAGTTTGTGGCATTTCATTATAGCAGCCCTAGCAAACTAAGACATTCATTATTGCCTTTCTTTCCCATGAACTTACCTCCTTCACCAGTGAATCTGCAATGCCCAGTGCCGAGTCAGACACAGAGGAGGAGCTCAGTGAAAACTAGATGAATGAATCAACTATTGATCCTATGCACCCTCCCTGAACAAATAAACCCATTTTCACTTTTTTTTCCTGCCCTTTTACCCACCCTTCTATCATGTCCCATCACAACTTTCCTTACCTCAATCGAAGCTAGATGGCCAGGGCTATTTACACATTGGAACTTGGTGTGCATTTACTTCCATTTTGAGCTGCTACACTTGCCAAGATCTTGGTAAACAACAACAGAACAAAACCTCTAACACTCTTCTTGGGATAATGATTAATGTTACTCAAGTCATAAATAATGCACTATATCATTGAATATTGATAAATTTTTCCCTTGCCTAACATTCTGTTCATACTTAGGAATCAAACTAAGATGTTTCTCACATTTTGTAACATTTTAGGGTTTCATCTATATTACAGATTTCAGTTCAAAATGTTTCTCTTCAGAAGCTTAGTATAATGATTTACAGTAGAAATAATGACAGGACCTTTTTCAAAGTGATTAGAACCTCTAAGGTATAAACTTTATACAGCATAATGAATGTGTTGGCATTTGTTCCTTATTTGCATACTATAAAAATAAAACAGTGTACAACAAAGTCCCTGTTAAATTCACAATACCTGCTAAACGAGATATTCAAAAGGCAATGCAACCTCCTGAAAATTAAGAAATGGTATTGAAGTTATACCTATATACATCTAAGAGAATGCATCTGCACTAATACTTACAATGGCTATAGAGGGTATACAGCTCATTAGGCACACTGAAAAAAATCCCCAAATTTCCTTGCTCTAATTAATCATTTGATAAAATTTATCATTTGATAAATTTTTTCTAATACGAATTAAAGCTATTACAACTGCTCAACTAAAGACACATTTGAATATTACTATAATCAATGCATTAATGGTTCTAATCCAAAACAAACTCTTACGATGTTTTTCTGTGTTTAAATTGTATGCCTAGTCACAATAATATACTGAAGGCTTGAAAACAAACAAACAAAAAAGATATTTCTTTTTCTTACATGTGGCTTTTTCTCATCGTTTGTATTTTGCCTTGCTCATGAATGTACAGACGTAGATATCCATGCTGTAATCAGGTGTTTGTTGTGTAATGCTTTCTCTACCTTCCCCCACACAGAAGTACATGATCTTTGAAACTTTCAAAACAAATAGAAGAAATGTAGACTCTTAAAATGAAGTAGTTGCATGGTTGGTATTCGTAGTCTACAAAATTATGGGTACATTATATACATTTGCCCTACTACAAAAGATTTGACAATTGAAAGTTTGTTTCAAAACATAAATTTATAGGAACTTTTGCCTTTTTTACCACCATGTTTACACAATTAAAGGGAGGATGTAGAAAATGGCAATTTTGAATCATCCAATGCTTCCCTTTTTGATAATCGCTATATTTTTCAAAGAGCATGTGTTTCAATTACATAGAATAAGGGGGGGGGCTCTAGAATAATCTGAAAAATAAATTCTGGTTTGGAATCTTTTGAATTATTTATAACCATCTCCAATCGATCTAACTCTCAATAAAGGAAAAGAGAGGGTTCTTCCCCAAACAAGTCATCATGGTAGAATACCATAAAGGCATGTGATCGGAATTTTAGTCTCAGATGTAGCCCATGTCCCCAAATGTCTCATAAATTCTTCTAATGCATTCTCACATGCATGATTGTGAATGCCTGTTCAGTGAAAAGGTTTACCATATGCTACGTTTTTCAGCCAGGAAGAACAAAGGGCAAATGGTCCCTGGCCTTGTAAATGTGGAACAAAAAGTGTAAAAGCAAAACAAAAACTGCTACATGTTTTACTAAATAAAAGAATGAATGCGATTGGGAAGATGGAGTGGAAGCTTGTTTGGCACCATGCTGCTCTTAAAAAGGGACAAAATGATTCAGCGAGGACAGTTAGAAAGAAAAGGAGATACAAATGCAGTAGACCTCCTGGGTCACCCAATCCTTCTCCTCCCTAGTAAAGCACCTTTTGCTACAGTATAGCTTTGAGCGTTTTCTTCACTCTATTTTCAGAGTGATTTCTTTAGGAAGAATTCATAGTCTAGTAGGCAGTTACTGTCAAGAAATCCCCATGCAACCCCTTCTTGCCCCACTTAAGCTGTTCTTAGCTATGCCTCTTGAATCAGGCTAGGCAAAACCATTCCCTCTTTTCTTTAAATATATGTAATGATACAGAATAAATTTCTTAGATGTTAGTCATCAGAGTCAGATAGATTTACTGCATTTGCTAACTATATAATATTTTTCTGCCAAGAAATTACATATGTAAATGTAATATTCTTATGTACAGTAGAAATTACATAAAGATTATATACATGCCCACATATAATTATAAAATAGACACTTCCCCCCATCCAACTGCCCTGATAATGCCATTACAAAAGCCCTACCATTGAGCCCAAATTATCTAGCAAAAAAAGTGCTAAAAATTCTAGAAGTTAAAAGGAAAAATGCAACTGTACAAATTTAACCTTAAACTTATGTCCAAGCTAGGCAAAGCTCTTCTTTTAAAACTGTGATTCAGTAAAACTTGTCTTCCTATCAGTTTGTTTAGTAGCCTATGTTCATTGGACAAGCAATTTCTAGTAAAGGACTCACTAAATTAAAACATGATCGATGACAGAAAATTTGTAGGTACTGTAATGTCATTATTTTAAGATGTTATCCCTATATTATAGTTGCAGTCTCTAAGAAATCCCAGGAAATGTTTCATGCAAAGTAAATTAGTAGCCACGATTAATGTGTTTTAGGACTTGTGCAGTTTTGGTTTGGTGTCTGTTTCATGGTGCCACTTCTTTGATGTGTGTCAGAAGAGACATATAGTGGAAAATTAAGTTGGCTCCTTAACTAGTGGTGAAAGATGCTCTGAAAATACTTTCACCTTAACAGAGTTTATTCTTCTGATACAGAGTTATTCTGATCCACTTTCATTGCTTCTGCATTCTTATTTGTGGAAGTTTTATTCTCCACTGAATACACCGTAGCTATAAATTTTCTAAGAGTAAAGTCTTTCTAACTGCAAAGTATTTCAGTTCACAACTTATATCTTACTAATTTCCCAGTATGTGTGTGTGTGTATAAAATCGTACTTATTTCCTGAGCAGTAGTAAAGCATTTTTATTGTTTCTATAGGCTGGCTTAGCTTTTGAAGTGATTTGTAGGATCAACGTCTTCATCTGACCTGTTCATCCTAAATATCTTTGCCATTGAATTGTTTTTAGGCCACTCCAGAACCTTTATTAATCTAAGTTCCTCTTTATTAAAAAAAAAAAAAAACTCATCAACATTCCTTTCTTTTTTACCTATATTTCACTTATCAATTAAAATTTCTATGCCAGCTGTATGGCTGCTTTTACTTCATTCCTATGAAGTCCACTCATCCTAAAGGTATGAGGAATCAGAAAAAATATTCCTTAAATTCTAGATTTCTTGAATGGAAATATGGGAAAACTACTGTCAACTTACACATTTTTCAAGTACTTCCTTAATTTAAGCAAGTGGTAGAACAGAATCATTTACGCTAGCTAAAGTAATCATGATGATCTTTTCCATAATATCCAGCTTGATGAAACAATACTTTATTTGCAATAATAAAAATACTGCTATGCTTCCTGAGTTGTCCACATTTAAATGTGGTACTTTGCAATAATATGATACCTTTGATGCCTTATATAATAATGGAGGTTTTTCTGCATCCCTGCAGCATCACCTCTTCCCTGTGATATACTTACATGATTGGTTATGTGTGGGGAGGGGTGTGTGTGTATACATGTTTACTTTTGGAACCCTTGCAGCCTGTATAGATATGGTTTTTATTAAGTAATGCCCTCTTTATGATTTTTCCTCTCTGCCAAACAGGTATGTACACTTTTGATAGTAGGGACTCTTTCTTATATGCTTCATTTTTTCAGGTAAAAGGTCTTACTTATATTTTAGCTATAGTCTGGATGAGTAGCTATGGTAATTATTCAATACCACCTGTCTGACTCATCAAAAAGATGAAGGAATGATTTAGTATAGCAAGTGCAATCTCACAATATTGATGCTTAAAATCCATTGACTTTTTTAGTTCTCATTTGTCAGCATTTGGTATTAAATGGCTTTTTGTGGAGAATCTGAAAAACATGTCACAATACAGCACACTTTACAAAGAGGACAATCTAATTTCTTATAACTCTGAAAGGACTTCAAACTGTGTCATTCCATTTACCTTCAAGGACTAAATTCACATGAATTAGCCTCTCACTCTTGTAACATGGTCTAGAAACTTATTGTCTTGTCAATGCTTCATGTAGAGCTGCAATTTGGAATAGTGAAGGAGATGGAACAAGCGACTGTGCATGGTGTCAGACCCTTCCAGAATCACTCATTGAGAAAATGCTTAACTCTGATTTGCCTTATCCATGAGGCATCAAACATATGGACTCCCATCGTGCTTCCCTTTGAAAACAGTATTTTGCTTTAGCTCCTTTGTACATAGCCACATCATTCCATTAGAAATGGATCCCAGAACACTGAAGCCACAGTGATCGTCAGCAATTGGCATTGCTGTAATAAGAAAACTGCCCATTCTTCTTGGCAAAACAGAAAATTTCCTACTTGGAAATCTTTAGGGCTCTGTGACCTATAAAGATATTGAGAAACACAATGCAATTTTAGACCAATGCAAAGGTGTTGCTCTACTCATCCATGGATGATAGGATTAATCCCACCTCCTTTAGGGTAGCCTTTGCCTGGAGGTGCTCGACTAGCCCCTTCTTAATTAGGCTTTGGCTTCATCTCCAACCTAAAAGATTTCTTTGTGACTCATATGTCCCTGATGTTGGTTTCCAGCATCTGCCTTCAAATATAACACAGCTACACAAATATTAAGTAATTTAAATTTTCTAAGGAGTGCTTGGAAAGATTTGGAGACAGATATGGTTAAGTTTGAAACTTATCTGCTTGTTAGCTATTTGTCTCTGATGAGGAGGTACATCTTAAACCCTACAACACTGTATGTCCCGAAGTGAAAAGCCCATGGGCTTCCACGTTTACTAGCTGTGGACCTTGGGTAAGTTTTATAGAGCCTACCTCATAGGTGAGTTACTAACCTCTGTGAGCCTCAATCTCTTCACCTGTAACCTGAGGCTAATAACAGCATTTTGGTGGACTGTTGTTGGTTTTTTAAGTATTTTATATTAATTTGTCTATTTATATATCTGTATTACCCTCTCTAGTCTTATGCCCTGTGACTAACCCCATATCTAACCCTCTGTCTTTTCTTTTATACCTATACTGATAAATGATAAACAGAGCAATCAATAAATATTAGCTCATTTCCCTACCTTAGTAGTTAGATTCCTGTAATATCTAAAATAATTATTATTTGTTGTATATTCAAATACTAAACCAAATAGGTAAATCTCAATTTCAACAAATGACTACATATGCCTCTAAGCGGTTGAATTGTGTTAGTCGAATGGTTGAAGGAAATTTAGGTGGTGCATTTCTCTTAAACAAAGCTACACATAGTCAGCAGACTATCCTTTAAATAGCCTTATTGTGTTATCTGGTGTGTCTCATTTTTATTTTATTTTACTATGTTGTCTTCACTTTATTTTTTTCCCCAGTATTGATATACAAATATGCTTCTTATTAAAAACTACCTAGAACATCAAATCCCATGCAATAAAAGCGTTAACCATCGTAAACCCTGTCATGTCTCTGAGAAGCAGAGGAATTATCTTGTTATCAATTTAATAATGGAACTGGCGTAAATGATGCCGCCCACTGACACCAGTAACACCATCTCTCTGGGGAAATTCATGTCTGTGAGAACTGTCAATCGAGATGGACACAGACATATTAAACACACTTCCTTCAATCCATAAATCTCCCTTTTCTGGGATGCCTTAATAAAAAGATTCTTTATTTTGATAAAGACACACTATGCAGAATATCTTGACATTACTGATCTATAATTCCTTTATTAAAAAAAAATCATGGAAGGGGTCTATAAATATTTTAACACCTTTTCTTCTTCCATTTTTTTCTTTAGCATCTAACATGTAAATATGTTTCTGAGGTTTTTAGATGGATGAAGTATTAAGAATTACAAAGAGATGTAGGAAGTAGATATGATATATTTATTCAGCTACTTCCTTTAAGCAAGCTTTCTACAAAACACCACAGCTTACCTTTGTTGTTTTGTATTAAAATTGACCCTAGTTCTAATTCAGATGGATGTAAGATGGTTCCTTATATTAAAAGTACAATATATTTTCCCATGAGAAGATAAGATAAGAAATAATACTTGATAATTATAACAATCAAATACAGTAGTAGAAAAAGAGGAAAATCTTCTCAGTACACAAATACACTGTAAGAATAAGCGGAAAGCAAGACACCAGTTCAGTTGCATGGTTAAATTACCAGGATGCTTTGATATGTTAGATTGCTGGTGCAGATTCAATTGTATCAATAGACACAGGATTTAGCTGAAGCCAACAAGAAATGACAGCCTCAACTCCTAAAGCCTAAAAAAGGAAGAAAAGATATTGACAAGGAAAAAAAGTTCGAAGTGGAAGAATGATTCTAAAAGGGCTCTTGGAATTTCCAACTGATGTTGAACTCTTAACTCCCATCCCAGATAATGATATTCCTGGGTAATAAGCTCACTCAACCTCCTCCCCTTCCAAGAGTTTTCTGGACAACCCACCTGGATAACCTACAGGCACCAGTACTGTATGTACGTATCACCAAACTTATCATCTCCTTCCCCAAATCTCTACCTTCTGCTGCACTCAATCTTGGTGAATGCAGCCTCCAAATACAGTTCTTTAAGTCAGAACTGAGTCATTTTAGAATCCTTTCATTGCCTTATGCAATACACTCTATGCTAGTTGAGTAGTTGGAGTTCCAATTTCTATATCACTCTAAAACCTATCACCTCTTCCTCATTTACTACCCTAGCCATGGTTCAGGTTGTCCTCATTTATTACCTAGGACAGGTCTTCCTATAGACCTGGTACCTAGTAGCTACTTAACATACATTATGACTATAATTCTCTCAAAGATCCCATGAAATGGACATCGATATTCCAATTAAAAAAATTTTTTTTTGCATGCTGTATGGCGGGGGTCACATTTCATTCTTTTTCCATGTGAGTATACCTTTTGCAGCACCATTTGTTGAATTATTTGTTTGTTTGTTTTTTTGTCTGCTTGTTTGTGTGTTTGGGAAGTGCATGGGCTGGGGATCAAACTCAGGTCCCCTGAATGGCAGGGGAGAATCTACCACTGAACTACCCTTGCACTCTTTAAAGATTTTTAAATAAAGAATTATTTGTTAAAAGCGAGGTAATTGAAATATCTTAGAAAAACAAAAAGTAAAAATTCCCCTCCATCTCCATCCTCTGACTCCAGGCCCTTTTCACAAATGTAAATACTGTTAATGATGTTTATCTATATACATATAAATACATATCTTACATCCAACTCATCATATTATGCATTCTGTCACGCAACTTGCATTTAATTCCAAAATTTATCTTGGAGATTTATTGAATCAGCTTCTATAAATATATATCTTTTCTAGTTTCTTTTTTTTAAGCATTAAAGAATACCATAATAAACATTTTTCTGCACATATATTGGAGATTATATACACTGAGTACATGCCTATCTGACAGATTTCTGGGTCAAAGCATACATACACCCAAAATTTGTATTGCAATGGTCAAATTGTTCTCTAGAAAAAGAGCATTAATCTGTAATCTCACTGACAGTATGTGAAAAAGTCTGTTTCCCCCTATTCTTTTATGTTAATCAGAGTCCTGGGAAGAAATAGATGACACATTCAATTTGGGTAATTTAAGTAGAGATTTAAAAAGGGGCTATTTACACAGGTGTAGTTTGTGTAGGAAAATCACAAGGGATGGAGAAGTGAGGAGCGATCACCACCCTAAGACTGGCAGGATGGTGAAGAGGGTCACCAGACAGGAGTTGGGATTTCAGTATCTCCCATGGTCACCCCACAGTGACCCCTCCCTGCATTCAATCCCTCTGATCTCCCTTGTCTGAGCCCAACTGGAAGCCAGAGGACAAGATGGTCTTTTGATATAGTCAGCCTCTAGATAAGACCCCAGGTAGAAATGGGGAAGGAGGATCTGGGCAGCAGATTGAAGAGGCTGAGCACACCTTGTTAGGTGTGTAACTAAATTCTGCAATTTTCCAGAGTAGAATATTAAAGGTCTACATATGATGCTAAGACTTACGGATCATTTTACCCTGCTACGTTGGTTTCTGAACTATTATGTGCTTTTTTGCTAGCTAGCTTTGTTTCCTCCATGATGTTTCTGCAGAACCACTGAAAGATCTTTCCACAGTGCAAGCCTGATCCTGCCATTTCTCTGCATAAAATTACTCGGTAGTTTTCCATTTCTGCAGGGTAATGTGGAAACTCCTCGGCAAGCATAAATGGTCTTCATAATTGGGCCCCTGTGGTCTGGCTCCTCTCCAACCACCATGCCTGCCACTCTCACATTCCTATTCAGCACTCAAGCAGAACTGAGCCATTTGTAGTTCCCAGTTGTGAAACACACCCTTCCATTTGTATGTGACTACATATCACTCTGCCAGCAATGCAAGTTCCTTCTTTGTCAACGCAGTGAATGCCTCATCATTTCTTCATAACACTACTCCAGAGTTCCCTCCACCGGGAAGCTTCTCCTAACCTACTGTCTCTTGTGTCCCAGGTATTAGGTACTCTTCTTACATGATACTGAATATAAAGTTTAAGATTTCTGAGCAAAGAGAAGAAACAATTGGTTGCCAAAATCTCTATGTGGTTGAAAACTATAAGGGGAGGGTTTTCATCAGTTTCTGTGGATTGCCTCGTCTGCAGCATAGAAGAATGCCTAGCACAGAAGAGAAGAGAAGAAACATCTGTTGGAAGAATGTGTGTGCCTTCGTTGAGGACACATGCCGCTCATCAGGTGGACTCTTGCTGCGGCCCGAGGAGACACATGCCCTTTGCCTCTGTGCCAAGGGGAAATTATTGAAACTCTTCAGTGGAATCAAAACATGTCATTCAAAGAGCCGGGGAAGACTCGGAGGGTCTCAAAGACTGCTATCTCTGGTAGAAAATTCCCCCCTCAGCTTTGAAGACCCCATGGCAGCAAAAATTGGAGGAATGTTACCAAGAACAGAAGCAGGAAGAATCTCTGTAAGAGATGAGATCTGAAATGTTAAGAGTGAGTCAACTCAAGACATATGAAGCACCAGCACCTGAGACAGGAGCAGAGAGATACAGAATAAGGGCAGTGGGGATTGTCGTCCTCTATTAATACTGGCTGCCAGTTCTGAGTTAAATACTCCCGAAATTGTTATATTTTCTCCTCTTGTTTTTTGTCTGTGGAAAGCAAGAGTCATGGAATTATCCTCATCATTAATTGTGAGTGGCATTATGAAGTAAAAAAGAAAAAAAAACAAACCTGACTTTTAGTCACCAATATTTGGTTTTGGAAAACATTTTTACATTATTTTATTAAAATTTTAATATAGGCATCTATAATTGAGTATGAAAGTGTTTGCAGTTTAAAAACTCTGTATTTCAAATGAAATAATACAGTCTCTGGGGGGTTAAATTTACAGTGGAGAGGACTTCCACAATTCAGTTGCTTCTTGGTTATCAAGTTACCATGGAAATCACTGGATAAGGCCTCAGAGGACAAATGACTTTGAAGTGGGGCGGGGGTTAAGGTCACATTTGCAGGCTTCTGATAACATGCCCACTGCTGTCCAAGGATTGTGGTAAGCTGAAACAGGAGAAGAACATGAATGCAGGAAACTGAAGGGAGGTTAAAGTATAAATTTATTTTTCAAATCTGGGCACTAGCTATCTCGTTCCCGATAAAATGGGGCCAGTGTATCAATGGCATTTGTCCAGACACTGCAGGCCAGAATAGACTTTCAATTCACTATATGAATGAGGAAATCCTGAGCACACGACAGGGTTGTGTGCTTTGGTGCTTCATTCACTGAACACCTACTATGTCCCAGGAATTGTACTAGGTTCTAGGTATCCAGTAGATAAGAAAGCAAATGTGGTGGGAACATACCTAAGCTTACAGACTTGAGGGGAAGAGAAACCTTCAACAGATATAACACAGCAGTGTATGACTGCAAGCTGATGAGTGCAGCTAACGGGGTACTATGTAATAAAGGTGGGTGGGGAGGAATCTACTATAGAAGCTTCCATGGAGAAGTGATATATAAGTGGAAAACCCCACAGATGAGTTAGAATTTGTTAGGTGAAGAAAGGCCCAATTCAAATAAGAAGAATAGCTTATATCAAGGCCCAGATGTAATAAGGCTTAGATATGTCTAAATAACTAAATGATGGCCAGTGTGGCTGGATGACAGTGACTGATCAAGGAACAGAATGAGATATCGCCAAATAGGCAGGTAACAGTCACATTAAAATATGAGTCCTAGTCAGAGAAGTCATATTGTAATGATTTTTACCAGCAATGAGCTAGGAAACTCTCCAGCTCTCTGATTCTCCTCATATGCCCCTGTTCTTTCACTTGAGCATAGAGTTGAAACTCACTAGATTTTTTATTTTATTTAAGCCTGTGAACAACTACACATCTCTAAGCTCATTTTCTGCCTGGTTCTTCGTCTGGCCAAGTGGAAAGAGGGGTGTGAAAATGGCTAAGCTGAGGTGGGTACAAGGAAAGCAGCAACTTCTTTTGTTCCTTCCTTTTCATACCTGATATTATCCTAAAGAAGAGAGTACAAAATGACATTGCATCCCTCCTGCTGAGGAAAGTGCAGAATTGGTCATGGACAATTGTGAGCACTGAGCTGACATAGTACCCTGGTGACCTGAATGAGTTAATTCATTGTCCAGAAGCTCTAATTTATAACCAGGAAGAATTTGGGGCATTGAGAGGCAGATTGAATAGGTCCATTTTTATCCATTGTGATTTCAATGACAGGTCTGGTTTGCTCCTAGTCTAAACTGACCCACCACATCATGCATTCAGACAATTAAATCACCAGCCCTTTGACATGCAGTAGAATCTCTGCAAGGTAACACAGAGTTGTCAATTCAAGTTCCAGCTTAATGTGCCCTCTACTTTCCAGTTCTCTTCTCTTTTTTAGCTAATTCACACCGAAAGTTTCTTTGACTCTAATTTTAAAGTAAGAAATCAGTACCATTGCTTATCTGTCCCTAGTTAGTCTATGAGTGCAAAATCTTGCTGACCAGCCTCTAACACTAGAAAAACAACCATAAATACAGTCATTCCTTCTAATTCCAAGATGTGCATCGCTTTAATACATGATTGCAACATGATTTCCTATCTGTTTGTATTTTTGTGCAGAGCTTTCTTAAAAATCATAATTATGTTTGTTATTATTTACTAATGATAGCAAGACACAATTCCAGTAAAATTCAAAACCAAAGGAAATAACAAAACCCTTTCAAAAGCTGTTTATAAAATTAATGAAAATTGTATCTGGAAAGTTCTTATTAATGTTCACATGAAATGAAATGTGAAAAAGTGGTCCTTATAATAGTGGATATTCAGTGGTTACGTGGTGAACTACCGAACTTCTGCTGAGATGGTTTACATAGAAACTGGTATGATGCTGCTGGATGGAAAGGCAGGTTGGAAACATCTCTTTCATTATAAGAGCAAAAAAGACAACTAGGGCAGAACACAACTGGCGAAGGAATCAGATACACTGTAATACACTGTTAGGGTGAGAGAGAGATACAGAGTAGAAACAAGAGCTGCTAGAACATAAAGGGAGGATCCTGCAACCCCACTGGTTAAAAATGATGATCAAAATTTTACTAAGGAGAAAGTGAAAATTGACTATACACTATGTGTTTTTATTATTTATCATGCAAATATGTACAACAAAATTCTCCATAATACTAGTTAAAGGGTTGGGTGCAGATCATTCTGTCACCTTCTTATGACAAACGCTGAAGAACCTTCCTCTTCTCTAGACACTGATATTAGTACTTGAGCTAGTGGGTATTCCTTGAGTATTATATTCTAGAGACTTATACCCTCAGTGAAAGAAACCCTTTCCAGAATGCTGTTTAATAGAAGACTAAATTTTTCTCAGAGTTTTCTACAATATGCAAACCCAAACAATTAAGAATCTCTAGATTGGCCATTTCCAGCTTCTCATATTATTTTTATGGCTAATATATTTTGGAAGCACAGGTTACCCAATTTAGTTTTTCAGATTTGTAAAAACTTTTTTATGAAAAATATATACTTGTAACAGTGAAATCATACTTATTTCAAATAAATCATATAGACTCGCTTGCTCCAGAAATTTTAAGTCATATGATGACTCTGCTTAGAAAACTGCATTATACAAGATTGACAATACATTTTTGTAATGCATTTATTAATCTGAATCTGCCAAAAAATAAATATGTGTACATTTGATATAGATATAAAATGCATTTATTTAAAATTAAATGTTGATTAAAATCAGCAGAGTAAGTGGATTTTACCAAAATATTTCAATTCAAGATAAACCAATGTAAAATATTTGCATAGATCTCACTTTTACAACACAGATTATTAAACTGATCTCTACTAAACTAATGATTTGTCCATTTAAAGTCTTTTGGTAAAATGCATTTAGGCAAATTAAGAAATTTCAGAGTAATATGAGAGCTCCTTAAAAGGAACAATTATTAAAGTGGATGGTAGACTTGTGATATGATCTTTCTAGTTCAATATTATCTGGAAATATTTTTGCTACTGAAACTATTAAACTATCAGAATACAACTTTGTAAAATAAACTCTAGTCTTTTCAATGGTTCTGCTCTTTATTACTGCAGAAGAAAAAACTTAGATAGCATTTTATAGACACTTACAGGTATCTATGATTATTAAGGTTTCATATATGGTTGGGCTCCTAGATTTAGAGTTAAACTTCAGTGGAGATGAAAAGTAAATTTGACATCTTCCAAAACAGGCTTTATTCTAGCACACTTTAGCTTTACCCCAAATCCCCCAACTCGGATCAACTTCTGCCTAGGATTGTACAAAGCTTCTCATCTGAACCTTGCAGCTTTCTTTTAATTATGTCCTGTATCACAAGTTTCAGCTTCTTGCTTGCGTTTTAGCTGCACAATTTCATTCATGTTATATATGTTGATTTTGCTGAAAAATAAACCTGCATCTTCTGAATTCTTCACAAGTATAATCAAAGGGTCTAGTAAAGCAAATACAACAAAATCTTACATTTGTTAATTTCTGTTTGGTGTACAAAAAGGTCTTTGTTATATTATTTTCTATATTTTCCATTTTTTTAAGATTAAAATAGAGCAGTCATTGAAATTAGTTTCTATTGAATATAGGATGGAAAAGAAGAGCTATAGAACCATCAGTGAGTAAGAGAAAGAGGCAAGAGGTCCTAACACATGTCAAATGGCACACGTGATGGGGGATACGGACGATGCGGGCTTTTGCTCAGATACCAGGATCTTAGCGTTCAAGACAGTTCTTAGGGAAGCTAGACCAAGACCTGCCTTGGGAAGAAGACTAGTGAGACATGCTAGCAAAAGTAGCTGGATGATAAAAAGCCAAGAAATGCTAACAAAGGTCATAAATGTTGGTTTTAAAGTTGCCTAAATAATCGAAGATACTTGGCAGAGGAAGATTAAAACTCAAATGCTGGGCGGGCCACGGTGGCTCAGCAGGCAGAGTTCTCACCTGCTATGCCAGAGACCTGGGTTCCATTCCCGGTGACTGCCCATGCCAAAAAAAAGAAAAGAAAAGGGAAAAAAAATCAAGTGCTACAGCACTCACAGATATTTGAGGGATGAAGAGGAACACGTGACGGGAATGGAGAGCAAGGACTCACGTGGCTGTAGGATAGAAAGAGTGTGCCATATACCTGACAGAATATAGTTCAGTGAAGAACCTTGACTCAAAATCTAGATGTGGCAGTAGGAAGGTTGGAGTGTGCTGGCTGCAAGTAGTAACCTAAAAATAGAGTGTGGCTGTCTAGTAGGGTGAGGTAGAGAGTTGAGAGAGAGGATAGAAGTTTCCTCTATTTGAGAGAGTTTTGCGGATTGCCCCTACAATACATGTTTTTGTTAAGGCAAAGAGGTCGATGGAAGAGTATAGCAAAATAATAAAGCTATTAGGAGACTTGTGGGAAGAAAATATGAGTTCCAGAGAGTAGAATAGGAGGAAAGAACAAAGTTAAATCCTACTGGATGACAATTGATTAGAGGGGATTAACCTTTACTAGTGACACAGACTGTTACCATGAGAAAATTAAAAAAGTAGCTAAATCAATAGCTATCACTAGATATTTAGGAAAACTAGAATTTTATTGTATATAATGGTCATTCAAATGGTTATTTTAAATAATGGTCATTCTGTCTTATGAGCGGTTTCAGATTTTTGAATTTGTAGAGGAAATAATTCATCATTTGTGTGGCATATAATATGTGCATTAACTTCTTTTGATTATTGTGCATTATTCCATACTTAATTCTAGAATATGGGCTTTGGGAAAATTCCTATCAAGAACCAATGACTTCGGATACTATGATTTGCAAAAAGAGCCAAGGATTTACCTTTTTTTGTGTTTATTTTGTTTGTTGTCTGTCTGCATGTTTTTAAAATTAATTATGTGTTCGTTGGTATATCCTTCCAAAAGGTAAACTTTCTGCTAATGGAAGTCTCCACGATCAGACAAAAATGACCTCTTAATTTTTTTCCTATTTATTATCTCAAGAGCCAAAATAAACATACTCCTATTTCTGCTTGACCAAAGGACTGACATTTTTGTGTGCCCAAAACTCTACACCTTCATCACACGCAGGCAATAATGCAAAACTCCTGTTTGTCTATTCTAGAAAATTACCAAGAAAACATAACCCCAATCCTTCACTCTACACTAGGTACCAAAATAATTTCACAGCTGATTTAAAACTCTTACCCTCATCTTCATGCCCCAACTGCAATATGACCTGTCTAGCCGGGAAACTAACAGAGCATTTTCTCCTTTCCTCTTTCTGCCTTGTGTTCCCCAGCTCCCAGCAGTGGTCTGTTCCCATAGTTAACCTCACAGAACAAGATAAAGCTTTCTTGCCCAATGAAGCAAGAAGAAAAATCTCTCCCTGAAAATGTTTCTCAGTCTCAAAAAATTTTTCTCCAGAAATAGATATTAATCCTGCCCCCTTAGCACACTCAGCCAATAGTCAAACAACCTCAGAATATAAAAATTCTCAGTAATTTTCTATGTTGCTCCCATCAAACTATTTCATTACATACAAAAAAAAATGGATAGGGAGTAGAAAGTAGTATGAATTCACCTCTGGAATGATCTCATATATTTTCTGGCATGAGATCCCACTGTCTTCTCTTATGTGCAATTCGAAGGTGCCTAAAAAATGGCTATTTGTGGTTCAGTTAAAATGTAAAGCCTTTTTTTTTTCTACTATTCAATATCCACTGCAACAAATATCGCATTGAAAATTATACGTTATAAAAGTGATTCTCAGCCTCAGCGAGAGATCCTTTTAATTTAATCATTGTCAGGGTGTACTACTTTAGGGCAGTAATAATCTTTTCCAACCTTTTTGTTTATAGAGATTGCGACTTGCCCAAGTTCATATAGTTGGACACAAAGCTGACATAGACTCTGATTCTCCCAGTTCTTGGTCCCATATTTATTCATTCATTCACTTATACTCTGTGATTCCCCCATATCCCTTATCTCTCACCAAACTGCAGCCTCCTTAATCTATCAATCAGTTATTTGAATCTATCAACAGTATTTATTTGAGTGATCACAATGCACCAGGTTTGTGGAACAAAATTAATAAAATGGAAGCAGGAGAGATGGGAAGACAGTAGGTTTGTTCACACAGGGAAGTCCCAGATTTTAAGCTCATTATTTAGAAGTAACAGGGATCATGTCCTTCTAGGCAGCTAAGAATATAAAATCCCATCAAGCAACCAAGAAACAACAGCAACTAAAAGTAAAACAAAACAACAACAAAATCTGCCTGGGGTTTTTTAAACTGTAACTTGATAATATCTTCACAAATAGGTGATACATACAATTTGAAAAAGAATATGCTGGTCAAAATTCAGGAAATCCTCAATTCTGTTTTGTTTTGTCTTGTTTTTTATTACATCGAGGTGTTTTTAACTTTGTTCATATTTGTACAAGTAAGGAACATTTCTTTTCAAAATATGGATATAGTCTAACGAAAATGTGGTATTAATTTGGATTGAGAAAAGTTTTTTCCTATTAACAGCATAGTGGGTAAATAAGGTAACACATTTTTTAAAGCATTAAGAAAATTCTAAAAGGATGTAAATAACATTAAAATTTTGAGATAGGCAAATTTAAGAGTTTAAGTAGCAAGATAATGAGGAATTTCAGAACTGGACATCAAACAAATTTTGATTTTGTAAGTATTAATATATATATTATTATGAGCCTTTATAACAACAGAATAAATGTCAAACACTTCGATCAAACTATTAATCAGTGTAACATGATATATTGTGGTAAATTTGAATTAATGAAGACTTTTTTTTGCTAAATAGGACAATATAGCTGCACTGTGTGTTTGAACGAGAGTGCAAATATTGGTATGCTTATGACTCATTTTATTTTATATAATCTGATTTTATATGTCACCTAATTAACTCATATCGTTAAAATTTTTAGTAAATAAATAATGAATTGGTGAATATATTTTTATAAGGAAATTCGATAGAAAAATATCTATGATAGAGATTTATAATTGACTTTTCTTTTTTTACTTTCGTTTCATTTTTTTCTGGTCAGAAGGTATAACTAGGTAAATATTGCTATAGATAAATTGATAATGTCATTGTGTAAATGGAGAGAATGAAAACTTCAGAAGTCATTCTAGGATTTGTCACTTTTTTATCTTGTGTAAGTTACTTTTTATTTTTTAGGATTAGTTTCCACATGTGTGAAATGACGATAATAATGCCTCCTGTCTAAATTTGTGATAAGTATTACTGACACATGTGTATTAGTCAATATAGTAACTGGGACAATAATGGGCAGTAATTACTAATAAATGTATTTATCATTAATCATGACACCATAACTAATGCATATTGGCAAAATACATGTTTTTTAATGTGCACCTGAAATTTAATACTGTTATTTTTGGTGTGTGTATGTGTGTGGTTTGGGTGGGGTTGGATGGAAGAGGTTGAAAATAACTAAAAATATACATATATAGAAAAAGAATGGATGGTATTATTAATAAATGTGGACAAACTAAACACCCATTTGCAAAACCCAGAACAACTTCAGGATCAGCATCTCTATTGGTTTTTCTCTTAGTAAATTTACATATAGAACAAGATGATACTTGATAATCAATCATTCAGCGATTCTCTGGCATTCAGTGATTCTATGACTAAAAATTAATTTATGCTTACAGAGAATGCTAAAGGATGGTATGCCGGTTTAAAACTGCTGCTCACCCCAGAAAAGTCATATTCTTTATTCCTCATTCAATATTAATGGGTGGGATCTTTTTGATTAAGTTGTTTCCATGGAGATGTAACCCACTCAATTGTGGGTGGTACCTTTTGATTAGACGGTTTCCATGGAGATGTGTCTTCACCCTTTCAAGGTAGGATAGCTTACTAGAGCTCTTTAAGAGGGATCCATTTTGGAAAAAGCTCCAGAGCTGACACAGAGGGAGATATTTGGAGATGCAGAAGAAATGCCCCCAGAGAAACCATTTTGAAATGAGAAGCCAGAAGAGAAAGCCAGCAGATGCCAGCAGTGTCTTTCCTGCTGACAGAGAAAGCCTGAATGTCTCCGGACTGTTTTTGAGTTAAGGTATCTTTTTCTGGATGCCACAGTTTGGACATTTTAAGGCCTTAGATCTATAAACTTGTAATATAATAAATTCTCTTATTAAAAGGCATTCCACTTCTGGTATTTTGCATTCTGGCAGCTTTAGCAAACCAACAGAGTGGAAATGCCAATTTTTTTCAACTATCATCAAATTCTCCAACTAAGATTAGAAAACTGCTTCAGTGATGATTGGGAATAAACCTTAATATAAATTAAAAAATCATAAAGCTCTGTACTTAAAATTCTGAGAATGGAATAATAGCCTTGGAGAATTCAAGTGTATGATTTGGTATACACTATGTAATCAGCCTCTAATGGATTCTGACTCAGGAGTCTCACAGAGACTCAGTCAACATGGCTTAGAGAACATGAATTTTAAATAAGAATAACATTTTGGAAAAGTATTTCAATAGTTGCTTAAAAAAAAACAGGGCATGTATTCTTTATTTTATTTAAATGACTAACTTTTAGAGATTATTGGAAATTTTGAGAAATGTCCATATGAAGTTTAATAAAATGATGTGATATATGTGCAAGAGTAACAGTTGAAATATGCGAGGAACTGAATTTGACTTTGGGAACGCCCAGAGACCACTGTTTGGTAGGGAACTAGGCCTACATGCAAATAATAACAGGCACTGATACATGCAATCCTTAAAGTATTATTATCTTTTCCCCAATATCTGGTTACTTTTATCAAATTTCTAGTTTACATCTATATGCCTTTTTCTATCTGTAAAAACTCTGATTTTGCCTAAATATGGGTGAATCCTCCTGAGAATTTAGAAAATGTGGACCATGGGGACTAAAGAAATAAATAATAGATAAAGATAAATGCATGCACCTAGAAGTTTTTTCCATCCAATCTTGGGGGAGTCAATATAAAAGAGGGTCTTAGAGTTGAACCCTAGAACAAATTTTCATGTTTTTCCTCAGAAATATTTATTGAGATCTTACTATATATCAGCTTCTGTACTAAGAATTCAAGATTCAGGGATAAATGAAGAAAAATTAAAAAAAAATCACTACCCTTATGAAACTTATATTCTAAAAGAAGAAATGAGTTTCATGAGAAAAGAGACCCTGTCTGTTTAGATCAATACTATGCTTTAAATTAGTGTTTGACGTTAGGGACTCCCAAATCAATAGGCTAAGCCCTCGAGATCTTGAGATTTGCCCTTGTGAAGCTTATGTATGTAGCAGAGAAGCTTAGCCTACCTAGAGGTATGCCTAAGGCTAATTCTGAAGGACTTCTTTTGTTATTCAGATGTGGCCCCTCTCTTCCTAAGCCCAACTCTGCAAGTGAAATCATTGCTCTCTCCACTACGTAGGGCACGACATCCAGGAATGAAAGTCTCCCTAGCAGTGTGGAAGATGATTCCCAGGGTTGAGCCTGGCCCTGGCACCATGGGATCAACGATGCCATCCTGACCAAAAGGGGTAAAAGAAGTGTAACAAATAAGGTATTAGTGGGTTAGAGAGATCAAATAGAGTTGAGAGGCTACTTGGGAGGTTGCTCCTATGCAAGCTTAAGTTAAACATTGCTACTTATCATAGCTTGACAACCCCCAACCAAAACCATTCCCGCCAATCCAAAAGAACACCTAGGGCATTAACAAAGATTGTACAAGGGTTCCTTGCATGAGGGTAACTTTCCAGAAATCTATAATTCCCAGATGGGTCCCCGGCCCAGCTTCTCCAGAACATCAGGTGGTTGTATCACCCATTCCATATTATCGACAGCCCCTTCCAACATGAAAAAGTTAGAATGGGCATAGCCCAAATACCCTGAAAGAGGGGTGAGAAAGATCACAGGTGATGATGGAAGTATACAGAGAAGGTAGGATTTAACAAATGAGTATGATTGCTGAATCATTACTGATATTTCTTTTAGTCTCCAGCATCTTAGAGCAGCTACAAGTAAAAACCTAGAATTGTAGAATTGTAATCAAATGCTAAAATTTGTTTGACAACTAATTGCTGCAATGTGTTTTGAAATATATTGTTTTTTTAAGAAAAAAGTAAAATAAAATAAAATAAAAACAGGTTCAGAAATGAAAGAGATGATAGAATCAGAAGAAAGAACTTTAAAACTGCCATTAGAGGAAATAAAATAACGTATTTTTTAAAATTCTCCCCTAAAAAAATCTCAATCTAAAGAAGTCAGGAAAAGGATGGACAAAGAACAAAGAACAGATGACACAAATAGAAAACAAATAGTAAGATGGTAGTCTTAAACCCAATTAAGTGTAGATGTGCTCCAATTAGAAGGCTGTTAGACTGGATTAAAAAAAATAATAATAATCTCATAAGAAATGGCAAGTGGCCAGTTGTAAAGTAAAGTAACGGGAGATAAAACTAGAACATTGGACTAACGCCAAATTATGTGGGGTCATATATGTCAAATCCTGCAGTTGCTATAGGCACATGTGCCTTTTGTGTGCAAATAAACAACTTAATATGTGAAAAAAGAAGAACAGGCACAAAGCTCATTTATCTTCTAGATTTTTTATTTAACAAGAAAAACAAATCTTTCTCCTATCTCTTAATTTTTACCTTCCTCATAAGAACAGGTGGCCATGGTGATGCATTGCCATGGTGATGCACTTCAGCTGCCCAAGCTTCCAATGCTTGCCGAGGTGGCAATTAAATAAAACCACTAATCTTTAGGCTATATACTATGAAGCTTTCTATAAAAAGTGAAATGTATTTATAAACTGAAGAAATTAGGAAGTATAATCTTCCCGTGTCATTAAATTAAAAAAAGCAATTAAAGATGACATGAAAAAAAATAAAATGTGTTTGACAGTTAGAAACTCAATAAATATTGATAAAATAAAATAAAAAACAAAGAAACCTTTCAGATAGTGAATATCATCTGAAGCACTAAAATCAGGTAATGTGATTGAATGACTGGGGTTTAGAATGGTATTCTACTTACAAAATGATGATCAAGGAAGGCCATTGTGAGATGGTATCATTGGAATTGAAAATTTCTGTCTCAATCTCTCAATTTTTTTGTAGCATTCCAATTACATGGCTATTAAAGCATTTACTATTGTTCCACAGGTCTTAGACTCTGTGGCATTTCTTTTCCCTCTTTGATTTTTCACTTTGAATGGTTCCTATTACTCTGTCTTTAATTCATTGATTCTTCCCTCTGCTGTGTCTATTCTCCTTTAAGCTTATCAAATGAATTCACTTCCATTATTTCTATTTGCATATTTTAATATTTTAGAAACTTTTGATAAAATTCCACATCTTTCTATGAAATGTTTCCCATCTTTTTCCGTTAGATTTTGTTTTCACATTTATCATGTCTCTGTCTTATAATTCCTGTATTAGCTCTGGATCTGTGTCTATGGACAATTTCCGCCCTTGACCATGGGTCATATTTTCCTCATCTTATAATTTTTTTTATTGTATGCCAGTTATTTTGCATAAAAGAACAGTAGAGACTTA